>NW_028324311.1:4938546-6276046 GCF_058129835.1 Hydra viridissima | reverse complement strand
ACTTTAAAGAGCATTAACTTTGAAATTTGTAAACGAACGTTTCTGAACGTTTTTTTTTTTTTTTTTTTTTACACAATATTTGAATTGTTGAATAACAATATTTGTATTGTGTCAGAAATATAAATGTCTCGCCAATCTCTAAAAACCAAAAAATTGGATTATAAACTGTATATTAATTACATAATACATTGTGATACATTAATTTTAAATTAGATTTACAGAATAACAGTAACGCTCCGCTCTGACAGTCGCTTTCTCAACGACAGTCACAGACTACAAAGTTCTAAAAGGGATGAATTGTAACGCTCAATCATATGGACTGGTCCTTAATTGTCGTATTTATTCATTATTATATTGAGTTGCTTAGAGAGATGATTCAGCTTGAAAAATCTGTGAAAAAAATGTTCAAAATTAAAATCAGAGCTGCGAAATCCAACGACAAATATGTTTAAAATTTTAACGGAAATTTTAGATAAAAAGAGAAACCTGCAACTTTTTGATTATACACAACGTTTTTTAGTCATCATTTGTCTAAATTAAAAAATGTCATAAAAGGAAATGAAAGTGACAAATCAGAAGAAATAACTCTGTTTTTCATTTTTTTGATTTTCTTAAAACATGAAAAAATAATCAAAGAAGTAATTTTTATTTTGTCCTAATAAACATCAATTACAACTTACTTTCAAAATGTAATAGCAGGGGAGAACCTTAATGAATGGGACGATTATTGAATGGGACAAACTCAGATTCTTATACAAGCATCGATGTAAGGATATTCAAACTCCTGTAACAAAGAGTGATAGAAACAAGAACTCAACTGACCGACTCATCCATCCTATTGCTCTATGACCATAATGACAATGGATGTTATTGTGTTTTCGAATGTAAAAAGTAATTTTTAAAAATGTTTTTTTTTTTTTTGTGACTAATCATTTTTGGATAAAGTGATGCACATATTGAATGGGACAAAGTACTGCCTATTGAATAAATTTAATAAAGTATTATTTACAGCTCAGCAGAGGGATGCTGCAGTCTCTTACTTTTATCCCCATGGGTAATGGGTATTATTTACACGCTTTTATACTGCAATATTTTACTTAAATAAAAATAACTAAATATAATATTCTAAAATGAGAAAGTTCTACTTTGATTGAAATTTAATTAGAGTTAAAATGTTTAAAGTTATAAATATTTTTTGTGTGCTCTTTATGTATGCATCTATATATTTAGCTAGATTTACAATTAATAAACTAATTTGAAAAATGATTGAATTAAATACGTTTATTTTTAATTCTTTTATGTTTGTCCCATTCAATGAGACATACTTAATGAATGGGACAAATGTCATGCTCCAATAAAACTCTCTTTTTACCAATAGCCAAATGCAAATCCAATTTTTTTGTTTTACTGTATCATTGAGCAAGAGTCGGTAGTTATCAAACATATTTAAATATATATATTAAACAATTTTATCTACGTTTAAAAAGCATTTTGCAAAAACTGTCCCATTCATTGAGGTTTTCCCCTAGTTGCTTGCGACGGTAGAGTGAATAACACAGGTCAATCGAATAGAGTGATTAAAAGAATACAAGAGGGTTTCGGAAGACCCACACAGTGTTTGGTCTGCTTGGTTTATGCTGATGAATTACGTTTCAGCAAGTAATTTTGTTTGGTGGATGGTGGATAAGCAATAGGTTCTTCAATTTTAACAAGTAAAATGAGTACAACATTTTTTTTCAAATTTTGATCCAAAAGTTTTACCTATCAGGTTTACACTGCTCACTTGGTCATACATCATTCCAGGAGAGTAACCTGCTTCATCAAAACAAGAAAGCTCTCAAGAGGAAAATTTTATTCTTCTTGTTTTAATGAAGCAAAAGAAATTTTCTTTATAACAAAGCAACGAATTTGCAAAATAATAATAGTCATTTCGCTAATTCTGAAAACATTCTTCTCGCAGGAGTACCTGATGAAGATCTTTCCGTTCCCTAGTTTTCTTGTGAGAAAATAATTGATCCTCAAGCTCACTCAGTCAAAAGCAGCATCCTTGTATTTGATAAATCTATCATCAAGCTGGATTCTGAAATTTTTACACACAACTATCGGCATGGTATGGTTTTGCTACTCAAAATTTCTAGTGCTGATTACGTAAACTTAACTGTTAATCGGACTTCTTTTAAAATAACAAACTTCAATAGCTGTTTATAATAAACTTGTTTTTTCGGCTAAGAATTAAACAAGTATTTCCATTGCAGGGTTATATAGCAGATGTTTACTGCAAACATGGTAGACATGCTTTATATTTACATTACACGAGCATTTTATTATCAGTAGTATTTAACGCCACTTTTTATGTAAAACAAACAGAAATAAAGATTGTAATGTGCGCATATCTAAAGATTGCAAAGATAAAAAATAAGAACAAAACAAATTTGCAAAATGTTTTGAGGCTTTAATACAAAAATTTATATATCACAAAAATTTATATCAAGGTATGCTTAAGGCAAGGTCAGTCCAGTATAACATTCAGATTTTACGGAAATCATTTCGAAAGTCACAGGGAAAAGCTGAGTGTGCAGAGGTTCCTTTATAGGTACAATCCTAACAGGAACCCAGAAAGAAACCTTTGGTATCTAGGCAAATCAAAATAAACAGCTGGACTTTACAATACAGTATACTGATAAAAAACTTGAGTTTGAAATTAAAACCAGGGTCAGTTAGGTAAACCTTTTCATCAATCTTTTTGCATTTTCTACTGCCGTAAAATTTCCGGTGAATAGGATCAAGAAACAGTAAAATTTGTAATGATAGTTAATGACATACTACTGCATTGTCCATATCAGATAAAAATACAGATTCTATTCAGAGTGAAACAAAAGCTTGTTTGCAGCACCATCAGTTTAATCTGGAATTTGTGTAATTAGAAAACAAACAACTTACAAATTTTCAAGAACTAATAAACTGTAAAGCTATATAAACTGTAATTTTAAGATTTATTTGCAACACTAGGGTCAATCTCATTTGTTTCCTAATGGTACACCAGGGAAAGATTGGTATAAAATTTTCATAAACCGGTGGAGTCATAAGTTGAGCATCAGAGCCATAGGCAATATTTCATCACTCTGAGCCGCTTCTTGCACGCAAGAAATAGTATATAGCAAATAGTACCAAAGTATTTCAAAATGTGGTAATAACGAATAGGTATTAACAAAAACACTTCATGTCATTTGTGGAACTTTGAAATTGGCTTCTCTGGTGATCAAGACAAGCAACACGTAGCTTACAAGCGTGGTGCAAAACGACTATTGAAATTGGTTGACAACAATGAAAAAGTCCAGTATACTGTTGGAAATTGCATGAATGCTGCTGGTGATCATCTTGCTCCATAGATTATTTTTAAATCAAAAAAACGTCTGTACAGAGATTGGTGCTTAAGTGATCCTTACGCCATATCTCCATCCGGATGGATGGAAGATAAGCAATTCGTGAAGTGGCTCACTGGATCATTTTTCAATCCTCGAGATTTTATACTTATATTGTTCGCAGCCTTAAAAAAGTATATGGAGAGCGTTAGAATGTCGCAATTGTTGTATATTATTCCTTCCCAAACAGAGCTTAGACCTTCATTTAAGCATTTTGTCTGACTAGGGTATTAAGTATCGTTTGGAAATTCTTTTCTCTCATAATTCTATAATTTAAATGCGTTTTTATCCTCAATGATCTAACAAATCAAAAACTTCAAAATGTACTTTTATAATAGAAGACAAAAGGAAAAAAAACGTATAGCTTCTTTACCCTTGAAAAAATTGGTGCGGATGGCCGTGATAGAATTAAGTTTTAAGTAATTCAACAGTTCATTCAATGCATCTCCAACGTGTGGGAAAAATTGTCACACTTTCATATTAAAGACAATGTAATTGATTTCTTTGCATGCCCTCGCTATACCAGTTCTGAATTGTTGATATGTTACCATTACATGTTAGTATTTCCATAGATCTTGAAAATTGACTGTATACTAGAAAATTTAAAAAAAGTGAAGGTATTAGAAAGTTTTTGTATGATTTTGACATAGTCCACTTTATGCGAATATGTGAATACACTGGATAAAGTACGCATAAATACTCTACACATACACACAAACATACATACATACATACATACATACATACATACATACATACATACATACATACATACATACATACATACATACATACATACATACATACATACATACATACATACATACATACATACATACATACATACATACATACATACATACATACATACATACATACATACATACATACATACATACATACATACATACATACATACATACATACATACATACATACATACATACATACATATATATATTTAAAGGTTGATTTCAAAAATAAAATGATTGCAACTAAATTTAGGAGGAAGAAGGGTCAAAATTAGTTACCGAACATTTTCATTATAATATTCATCCAGATAATAAATGGGAAAAGCCAATTTGGTTCGGATTGGTGTGTTGGGTCCAAGGCAACACTACGGCTTGAAGAATGTCGGTGACATAGTTGTTGGCGTTGATTTTGATTCCATTTTCGACAAAAATAAGCTCTGTTTTGCCCAAAAATGACACTTCGGCCCAAACCATCACTCCAGCTGGCTTCTGGGTGCGTAAAACGATGCAACCTTTTTTGTTAGCCTCAGAAGGCCCTGAAGCAAGTACAAGATCATTTTGGACATTGTGGGCTAGCTCAACGCTGAAGAATTTTTTGTCTGAAAAAAGAACTTTTCGTTGAAAATGAGCACTGCGCTCCCGTAACAATCTTTAACATCTTTGTTTTCTTGTTTCGCATTTTTTGTCATCTAGATGCTGGGCTTTTTGAAGCTTTAATGACTTGAGTTTAAGTTCTTTTTTGACAATATGACGTATACTGTGCTCATCAATGCCGATTTCTTTGGCCATTTGTCTCATTGAACGGCGGAAATTTCGTCGAATTCGGTCTCGGATCAGTTTGCGGTTGGCAGGAGTGTTGGCAGTGCGTGGTCTTCCACTACGAGGACGGTCCTTAGTGTGGCCCAACTCCTTGAAACGTTTAATTGCTTTAGACACCACAGATTTACTGACATTGAGTAAACACACAATTTCGATTTGACGTTTATTTTGCTGGTGCAGGGAAATTATAGGCGTACGAATGTTTTCACCTTCGATAGACACCTGAAAATAAAACATTTAAGAACGTTTAATACATCATTCAAGAGAGAATTGAATAATAAATTCAACAATATAAAAATATTAATAAAACATTGTTTTACTCAATAAAAATTTTAAAGCAAAAAAAGTTTCTGAATTTTTCCCGCACCCTGTACAAATTTATCTTATGTTACAATTATCACCGCCCCTCCTACTCATGAAAAATAGAAATAAATTTTTTGTTACAATCGACACTCGTCTTCCCTTTGGCCGTTATTAGTATTACTAATTACCTAATAATGTTAGGTGAAATAATCTTATATAAAGCAAGTAAGAATTAAAATCCAAAATGCAATAAACAAATATGTGATAATTGAAATACTTCATATTTGTACTTAATTGTATAAACAAGTCCAAAAATAAATTTAGTAAGATAAAGTTTTTCTAAAATATATTTTTAAATCAAGTAACTAATTTAAGGCCGAATTTACGTTAATACAAGGTCATCTGGTCATCATTTTCACCAAAATAGTTCATTATCTTCACTGCTTAAGTATTGAAAAGAGTAAACGTCATCCTACTGACCAATTATCAACTGTAGTGCAATGATCACAGATTTTGTGATCTGTAACTATTTACTACTTTTTCACCTTCACTTTTTTTCTCCGAAATGAGTTTGAACAAATTTTTGAAACGATTGTTTTTTATATTTATATGATTTTAACCCATTGTGACCAAATTGAAACACACTGACGTTTTAGAAAAAATACCACTTGCTTATTCTAGCTGGGCTTCTTTACATATTGGCGTTAACCGTTAACAGGCAACTGATGTGTGGTTTATTAGTCCCAAAACGCTTAGTGAGCTTTAGAAAGGAAAAGAAATTTACCTTGATAAAAAGAAAACTCAGAAATTTTAACACCACGTATCTTCATAAAGAAAAACAACAACAAATTGTTATCCGTACAAATATATTGACAAGGAACTGGCGTGCGCTGCCGCCCCATTTTTTACGTTATTTGGTACTTGCATAAGTACCATTAAAATGCAATATACCAAAAGTATTCAAAGAAATATAAAAG
Organism: Hydra viridissima; assembly: GCF_058129835.1. Taxonomy (NCBI): domain Eukaryota; kingdom Metazoa; phylum Cnidaria; class Hydrozoa; order Anthoathecata; family Hydridae; genus Hydra; species Hydra viridissima. Next base: position 6,269,773 of record NW_028324311.1, on the reverse strand, counting down.
GAATTCAACAAAGTTTAACTCATTAAAATTGGATTTTCAGAATATGGTGTGCTGAGCTTCTGCATATCATCAACCTAGATGAATTGATTGCTTTCGTTTTATAAGAGATCCATCAATAAGCCGTTAGTGTTGGTGTTAAAAAGGAATGCTTTCGTAGATAAGACGATACCGCTTGCAGACTTATACTCAAAAAACTTAACGAGCTGACATATCATACATCAAGTCTTTTTCCTACCATGCAAAAACTAAAGAAACCACCGCCTTTGAAAACACTTTAGACAAAGTTTATTGCAAAACTCTTAATTAATTTTCAGGTATACAATAATAGGTTTACAATAATAAACGAGAAATTGTATCATCAATTTATTGGTTAATAAATGTTACCTCTGTTAATAAAACGATTTTGATAAATTAATATTGATAAATTATTGACATTAATGATCTCTTGGCCAGTTTTGCAAATAGACTGCTGAGGCTAAGTATAACCAATACAAACAACTGTTCACCGGTTCAGTGTATCAAAAAATAATCCAGTGTCAGTGTGACCAGCTCAGGCAAAACATTCCAAAAGACTTTGGAGTGTTTTTTAAAATGGAAATCAAGCTTTAAAATAACCGCATTGAAAAAACTTTAAAAATATTTCAATCAGATAATCGACTGATATTTTTACATCAAATCTTATTAAATCTTAAATTCTATTAATTTAAAATGCAACGTGAAAATGAAATGAGGAAACAAGATGCGCTCGCAAAAACGTGTAAAAAAAAAGGTCAACACTTTACCAAATTAAAATATAAAAATCCAACTACAAAAACAAAGAGAAATAAAAACTGCAACTAAAAACAAAGCTCAGAAACATAAGATCAGTACGTTTTTCGTGTCTTTAAAACTAAAAAAATATTGGCTGACTCCTCATCTTAACTTTGAAGAATCCTAATTGTCGCACACAGCTCGAGAGCCCAAAATAACAAAATTTATTTTGCCTAAATAAATATATTACTTTTAAAAATAATATCGTGTGTGCGCAAAAAATTCTCAAAGCAGTTAATATCACCATGATATTAAAATACATCAAATATTGAGCGCTAAATAAAGTTAAAGGCATGAATTTAACGAGCGTGACATTTTAGATATACAACTTATTGCGACACCATTGCAGGCGTATAAAATAAAATCATTATAAATATTCACATATTTTTTTCGCCAAAATATTTGGCTTAAAATTTTTATAAAACAAAAACTTTAGTTATTTTTTTTTGCTCTGCTCTTGCCGAAGCTCTTGGGCTCGCTTAGCCAACCCATTATTCGCTCGCTTAGCAGGGCAATGCTCATCGTCATCAAGGGCAACTTTCCGTCGAGTTCCTCCCTTGATCATTGCGTTGATCTCACCTAATTTCTGTTTGGAAAAACGAACTATATTTAAGATTTTGCACAGTGCTAAGAAAATACTATAAAACAGAAAAATGCAACACCTACTTTAGGGGAGTCCGAATCAAAGCAGTATAAAAGTTTACTTGGCGTCATTTGAGGTGCTAAAGTTAAAAAAATATTAAGGGAAATTTTTTCAAATTTAAAATCGAAAACAACAACAATAGCAACAACTTTAAAAAGAAAAAGCTCACTAGGTTTTCTCGGTGATATGTATACTTCATGTTGCTTGGAAACTTTACGAGGAGAATACACTTGTCTGCGACTAACTGGTAATGGCGATAAAGAGGGTGCTTCAAGCTTAAAGAAAACAAAGAAAAAATGAAGACTTTGATTTAAGTATATCGAACAAAAATAGAATCAAAATCAAGTTAAAATTGACTCTAACCAGTAACTTGTTTGTTGCAAACTTTAACGCAAAATCCTTCATTTTTTTAATATAAATCTAGAATATATGAAAAGAACGATTGGAAAGTTATTTAAAATTGCTGTAACATATTTTTCCAGGTAATAAAAAAGTTCAATTCAACACAAATTACAAAAAAAAGTAAATAAAATAAATAAAGTTTAATATCCATAATAAAACATTAAAAACCATTTAGAACAAGAGCGTGCAACTCACGATGTTGTAAAACTGTATGAGATCATCATAGATTTCTTTACTATCTTCTACCGAATTCTCCTCTTGCTCATGTTTTACTTCTTCATGTTTTAATTGATCTATGCCATCTTCTAATGCAGAACTCTCAGTGACGTTTGGAGCTTTTTCCGAGCCACGCTGTATTAAAACTCTACGATAAACCTGAAAAATTATCGAATTTCATTTGGAAATATATATACGTTTATATTAAATTTATATGTATATCCAAACTATATGTAAACGCAAACACATAACATGAAGACAAATTTTTAAAAAACCTTACATCACTCGATGCCTGTGGTTGAGTGCGGTACCATTTCATAATTTCACGAAACGACTTGTCTTCATTTGTTACTTTGGACATTATATAAACAGCACACATAAGGAGCTGATCGACATGTCGATCACGAACCATATCGATGTTTGAAACTAAGCTATGTTCAAAGCATGTCCAGATCCTAAATAATTATATAAATTAAACATACATAATGTTATCTAATTTTAAATACATAAAATTTTATTTTATTTTTATAATTTAAATTACAGATAATATAAATTCTTATAAACAGGAAAATTTTGTACTGATTTTCCTGTTTAATTATTTACTCGTTTTTTCATTAAGTTTCATTTTTATTCAATAGAACTTCTAATAACTAACTTTTTCTGCAATTCTATTCCTATATCCAATTTCTCACACAAATCCTTCATTCGCATGCTTAGCATATGATAAAGTTTTCGAAAAAATATGCCGAGAGATCCATACTTCTTTGAATTTGGTTTGGTTACAGTTTGCTGATTATCAGTACTACGTGATGCAACGGCAATTAACCTTAAAGGACTGGAACCAGGTGATGTCAACATTATTGGGAACCTCACTGTTGAAACAGGACTTTGGTTAACTAACAAGAGTAAAAGAAGACTTTTAGAATGTGAAGCGGAATACTTAAAAATCAATAGGATTTAGTAAAAAACACATTTAACTACACCTCCAGTTTTTGGTGGAAGTACAACGCTTGTGCTTAAATGGTGAGAGTTTAAGGAGCTGATTGGTTGGGTTTCACTCCGAATTGTGGAACCAAATAAATTACGCTTTGCAGGACCTGCTGCAACTGGTGTGGAAAAACGGTCACAAATTGAAAAAATAGGAGATTGCTGTACACCTAGAAAAAAAAAAATCAACTCAGGCAAAAGCATCAAACATACTATAAACATACTTTATACCATTTAATTGGTTCATTACTTAATTTAAGTTTTTGCTCTTATTTTTACCCATTCAGGACAACATAATATATTTAAAGACCACTTTTAAAAACTCGATGAGAATTCAATTATATAGGAAAATGAGACAATAACTACATATATAAACAATAAAATTTTGATCATGATTAATGAAATCATTAAAAAAAATAGATGCAAAAAATATGTAACTAAAACTACAAACCATCTTTATTCAGTCTTAAACTGGTGGGCGATATAAAAAACATAGGTGTAACTAAACCATGATCAGCAGCAACCTCTTGACAGTGAGGTACACCATGGGATTCTATGGCAGTAAATATGGGTGATCCAGATTTCCAACTTAAGGTTTCTAGAATATGTTCCTCAATCTAAAGTGAAATTGAAAATAGAGTTTTTTTTATTGATTATACAATCATTATAATAATGTGGCATGAATAAGTTTTTAATTATCATAGTAAATAATGGAATTTAAATAAGGTTCATCTTTAAATTTATTTTTAACAGGTTTGCTAAAGAATTCTCACCCTACTCAAATGCTTTATAACATCTCGTGAAAGATCTTCACTGCGAATAACTAATTCAATAATCTAAAGAACAAATGGTGGCTTAAATTATCATAGTTAAAAAATTATAAAACAAAATTTTACAAAATTAATAATTTGCAATGACAAAAAGCTTCATTATATACAGTTTATTATTAAAACTTTTTTACTTAAATAATCAGAGAAAAACTTGAATAATTAGAGAAAAACTTGAAAATTACCTTAAAAAAATGAAAGGGATTTAAATCGAATGTCTTTAAAATCCACGGAAAAACCCTGAAATATTAATTTAACTTACAATTATAAAAAAAATTCTGTTATGAAAAATTGCAAAAAAGAAAAAAGTGAAAAAAAAGAAATTGTGCAAAAAATTTAAATAATTTGAACTTATTTTCATAAACAAAATAAAAAATATATATAAATAAACCTGGAGCTGTTGTAGGAGAAAATAACAATTTCAAGACTGCAAGTGAACAGGCATTTTGTAAATATTTCCTGTTCTAATAGAACCTGACACAAAAGATAAACACAATACATACAATAAAAAACCACTCACATCCACATCAATGCAATGGTTTGCATGTGCAATCATGCTACTAAACCTGGGCCCAATTCTATAAAGCTGGAAAATGTGTAATTTTTCTTACACAAAATTTTTTTTGTAAACTGTAATCTTATAAACAAAATACACAGAATTTTGAGTAAATTACAGAAAATATCTTATGCAAAAATTTAATCAAAGAATGATTGTAGTGATTTTTTCTTGAAAAAATCTTATTTTTGTAAAAAAAAAAAGAAAAAAAAAAAAAATGTAGTTACATAATTTCAGTGAATATTAAGTGATTTAAAAAATATTTTTGACAGTTTTCTAAAAGTAAGTAAGTATTAAAAGTAAGTATATAGGTTAACCATTCATTTAAAAAAGCTAATGAGCAAATTAATCATCAACCAAAATTTGTTTGTCAATGAAGTAAATGAAGTTTTGTTTTAATCGATAAAAATTGAACATTATATCACTGAGTACATGAATTTTTCCACTTCTAAATTTAAGAAATGCAGACCCTTTTTTTGGCACACAAGTTAAACAAGGAATGTAATATTTATACATACATACATACATACATACATACATACATACATACATACATACATACATACATACATACATATATAAAACCTTTATTGTTGTATGCAAATCTCTGAAATGATGAAATAAAATTTGTTTACAAAACACAGATTAGAAAAATACTTTTCTCCAAGGTGTATTCCTTGTTTACCTTGTGTGCCAAAAGAAGCAAAAATTTCTCTTTTTATGTAGAAATTACCAATTTTATGGCAAATTTGAAAAACCTGTAAGAACGCAATTTTTATAGAATTGCAGTTTTGAAAATTGCATAATTATGTAAAATTTTAATTTACGCAAAATTTTTTCGTAATTATGCTTTTTTTTTTGCTTAACAAGCTTTATAGGATAGGGTCCTGTTCTGTATTCATGAAATTGTTACAAAGGTAGATGAAAATTAAAACTTGTGTAGCATAATTTAAAAATTATGAAAATTTTAACTATTTTACAGTCACAGCAAAACTTACTGACAAATCAGAAGTAGATTTCTTCTTTTCTTCTATGAAAAAATCTTCTAAAATCTGTAAAAGACAAGTATACATAAAAAAACATTAGATGACAAATATCTTTCATGAACTTTTTAATTGTGCTTTACAATCCCAGCCTATTGGTCAGAGGAATACCTTGTAAAAGAGGACAACAGCCAAATGCAATCTGGCTTTAGCAAAGTCTTTATTTACATCCTCATCAACAATTTCTGTTGAGTTTGTTTCCATATTAGCAGATGCTTCGATTGGCTAAAGTTGAAATAGGATATAACAAAAACAAAAAACAAAACATAAAAAACAAAACATAAAAGTCTATATGATACTTGATTTATAAAGTGTTTATAATATGAATATAAAAATCTAGAACATTTATTTAATTCACACTTAAATATTAAACAGATACTTTAAAAAATTTTTAATTATAAACTTACACTTTAAAAAAATTCTTTCTACAGTGCGTTTTTTAAGTAAAGCAAAAAACCATAGAACTACATTTTTAACTAATGGAATTTTGACACATTTTTTTAAAAATAAATATATAGCGCATATACAGAGGTTTTTTTTTTTTTTTTTTTTAGAAAAAATATATTTGGTCTCTACGTATTTAAAACCAACATGGATTTAGCAACATGCATTGAGATAATACAATTGTTTTATGAAAATAAAAAATGTGCAATTTAAAACAAAGCATGGATTAAATAAGAATCTATTCTCAGAATCCTCAATCACTAGATTAGTTGAAAAAATTGCAACAACTGGGTCTGTTAAGGATGCACTGAAATCGGGACGCTCATCTCTAAGAGATGAACAAAGAGGCAGTGTGTTTAATGCTCTCAAAGAACTTCAATACAATGATCCTTGTGGTGTTGCAACAACATCTGATATTTCAAGAGCAACTAGAAAATGCAAATCAAGTGTTTACACTATGCTGCAACATCATTTGCATCAATATCCTTACAAATTGCGTTAAACACAAGCCATAACAGCAAATGACAAGATTGTACATGTCAATTTCTCAAGAAAAATTATTGAAAATCAGCATCTCTTACCAAAATCCTTTGGAGTGATGAAGCATATTTTTACATGGCCGGTCATGTTCACAGAGACAATTGTGTCATTTGGGGTGATGAAAAACTTTCTAAAACATTACCAAAGATACTTCATGCAGAAAAAATTTGTGTTTGGATGGGTTTTACAGCCTCATTTTCTTTGCAACCATTTTTCTTTGAGGATACTGTAACAGTAGAAAATTATACAGACATGCTAGAATCACGTTCACAATGGTGCATCTACTCATTAGTGCTGGAGGAGTACTTCCATGAATGTGTCATTGGTCATGGATTTGATTTTAATTGGCCTGCCAGATCACCAGATCTTAATCCCTTAGATTTTTTCTTCTGAGGTGTGATTAAATCAAGATTTTATCAAAGAGGCAGTGTCCAAAACTTTAATGAACTTAGGAAAAAAATTTTAGAGGTCATATCTGAAGTATCATAGGATAAATTATTGTCTCCTGTGACTGACATTCTTTATTGAAGTTGATGGGTGAATTATTGAACAGATAAAATAAAACCTCCAAGAGTACTAATAATTATGAAATTTTGTTGTATATGTTTTAATAAAATGTTTGAGATATTGTCTACTTATTTTTTAGCGCTAATTCATAAACGCACTGTATGATTAGATATAATACTTTATAATAGTATCTACAGGGTGTAAAATCAATTATTTCTTACACACTAATTAAGTTAAGCAAACATTCTGAAATAGGTTTGAAAAATTTACAAGCAATAGAATTTGTCACACCTTTACATACTCTTTTAAAAAGATTGCTGAGAAATCTGAAATTATTGACGCTAACTTTTCTTCAGCTTTCAAACTAAAAGCAAAATTACAAATTAAATATATAGAGAGCTTACAACAATTTAACAGTAAAAAAAACCAATTATTTTACAAAAATACTCTAATTACTTACTGATCTTTAAATAAACCTTTTAAATTATCAGAAGGGGCTGCTTTTAAGCCATTGACTAATTCTTGTAATTTGCTCACTGAGGTTGTAATTGATGATTCAGAGGGACTAGATAAAAAATATAAAGGCTATAACATAAAAATAACATTTTAAAAAATTAATTAGAATTTACATAAACCAAAAGACTTTGGGAGATAAAACAAATCAAAAATTAAATAGAAGAACTAAACAGAGAAGATATGAAGAAAACAGCAAAAATTCAAATTTGCTTAATTAACATTAAAAAAAAGTGCTAATTTATAATTATTTTTATACTCTAAGCATTTATGCTCGCACTAACTCAAACTGACTAATAACTTCATAGACTATCTTAAAACCTACCTATCTACATTTGCAGGTAGCCACTGTCGCCCTGTTAAAGGTGATTCAGGAGCAAAACCCTTTGCCTAAAGTCAGTTGTTAAAATATTAAAATTAAACTTAACATCGATTTGCTTTTACAATCACCAATGTGAAATTATAACAAAATTTACTTTAAAGTTTTTAAAAATATTAAAATTAAAGGTTAAACAATCTTAAGAAACCTACAGATTAGGCAATGATAAAAACAATCAGGCTTATGACCAGGTTTATATTGGTTTTAACCAACAGGTGGTTAAACATTTACTGAGTGTAAAAGTAAAATGTGTGCTTGTAGAAGATCATAGGGATGTTGTAGTTTATTGTTTTTTTATGTTAATATTTTTTTCAAATACTATGACTTAATTTGTAAATAGATAGTGAGATATTAAAAGAATATCAAGTCATATTACAAATGAATAAAAAAATTAAAAAGTCATGTTAAAAGAAATTTATAATTTGAAAATTTGACCTATCGCTCCAAATGATTTTTTTTCTAATCTTCTACTGTCCGGTTCAAACATCTTTGCAACATTTTTGTCTTTTGCAATGATCCATAATTTTCTTATTGCAATGCAAGACTAAATATACTTTTTTCGTTATTGTTTTCTGTCAACTGAGTTCTCTGCTTGCATTTCAATTAGAAAAAGATTGGTTGAATGCTTGAGCTAGCTTTTTGTTGTTGTTTCAATGGTCTTCAAGACATCAATATTCAGAAACGCCCACAATTTGATCAGTCCAATAATTTTCTTTTTTTGATGCTCTCTGACACCACTTTTTGCACTATTTGCACATGAATTGAAATTTGAAATATTTTAAGATAATATTTGACAATTTTTAACAATTAAAATACTGTTTTGTAACATTAAAATTATTTTTTTTAGATAACCATAACAAATAACCAAATTAAGATAGTTTTGAAAAAATGATTATATTAAAAGTAATTTTATCAATTAAAGCAGTAATTAAGTAAAAAAAGTGTCAAAAATTTATAGTTAGTAAACTCAATTAAACTTTTACTTCATTGGTAAAATGGATCGTCTTTCTTTCATGTATACTTTTTTCCAGCCAGTTTGTCAATACAAAAATAAATGGCAAGTAACAAAACTTAAAATCTATTTTCATTAAATTTTAATGAGAAAAATCAACATTTTGTTATGAAAAACTCTATAAACTTTAGTGCATAGCTGTATATTCATGCTTTTTCTTATGTGTGAGTAAAATGGCTGATCATTAATCCAATACTGATTTCATCTGGATTCAACAATCCCATCATTTGTGAATACTATTTGTTAGATTCATATATTTTTAAATGTAATTGGTAAAATGTTAAATATTTAATCATTTAATTTAATTCATTTAATTTTTGAATTTGATTGCTTTTTGATGTAAAAGAAAGTTTGCAGCATTAACAGGAATTTTAATGATTTTCAGTGAATGCTGTTGAATGCTTAAAAAAAAAAAAATATATCAGCAATTTTAGTGATGCAAACACATAAATCTTTTAAAAATCTAAATTATTAGGAGTATGCGAAAGTCTTGCCATCAAAATTTTAATCTTAAATTTATTATGAAAATTAATAAACTAATCACTAAGTTTATACATGATTTGAAAGAGAATTTTTTCTTGTTTAATATGAGATCTTTGAGTGAAGATAATTTACTATTTTTGAAATTAAAAAAAAAAATTCATTTCAGACATTGCATGCTATGAGTTTCAACAAGGTGAAAATGCAATTTATTTTGTTTATGGAATTTGATAATCTAAAAGTAAGATTTTATCAAAAATGGTTTGATAGGTTTAGCAATTGAGTTATGATTTAGAAGACCACAAGAAGCCAAAAGTGAAGATTTGTTAGAGTTGCCTGATGAAAATCTGTCATGGAACAATAGCATAAGCTCAAAAGCTTTCAGTTCACCAAGCAACCATTTCTAGATGATGACTGTTTCACTCACTTGAGCATTAAATTCACTTAGAGAGCAACTGTTTACAAGCCGGCAAGACATTGAAAATCTCCTCTAATTTTTTTTTTAGTCCAAACCTGTATCAAGACTTATCTACAAGATGACAAAAGGTCATTGATTATAATGGAAATTGTTTTATGACTAATATTTAAACATTTTTTTTTTCTTCAATTAAAATTAAAAAAGAAAAAAAAAACAAATAAAAAAAGATAAAACTTTTGCATCCTCCTAGACATGAGCAAAACATTTTTTCATATCATTTTCATAAATCTTCTGAACATAAATGACTTGAGATTTATTACTTAGAAAACAACACCAGCTGCCCAGTATCATAGAGAGAAGGGTTTATAAAAAGATGGATTAAGGAAATGCTATAATACAGTATTATTTTATAATTATTACAAATAGTGAATGTAAGATGTTGCCATTTTTGATTCATGTCAAACAAAGTTTTTGTAACCAAATGGTTTTAACCAAGCAGAGAGTTATTTCACAAGATCAAAAATATTTAACACCAGCACAGAAAAATCAAATGATGCAGAACTAAGAAACCAAAATCATTTACAACTTTCTATTGAAAGTAAGAACTTGCCACTGTAATTTACAAAAATTTAACTTAAGACAGTGCAAATATTTGAACTTGATTTTAAAAGTAAAATTGGAAATTAATTGCATTAAATTAATTTATTTAATAAACAAACTTTTACTCTTAATTCAAACTTATCAATATTTGATCACATTTTTTGGTAGCCTAAACTTACTATGAATCAGTATGTGTAAACATATCCAAAGTCATAAAAAATTTTTAAGCGTAAGGATTAGCTAAAACAATACGATAGACAGGTTAGCAAATAGCTCAACTTATTAAAGAAAACATAGGAATATGAATTCAGTGTTTCTGCATCTTAATTTGACTGAAAAATCCTGTTCTGTCATTTTCTACACCACTATGATGTTAATATGTAGCTTTACTTTTATATTCATTTATAACTTAGGAACACAACTAAAATTAAGAGGGTCTATTTGATCATAGAAAATCATTCAGACCATCTTATAGTGAAAGAAACTAATTACCTTGTTAAAGTAATCTTGCAGATTCTTTTTCACTTGGGATCTACAGATTTCAAATAGAATTAGCTTTTTACTGATCCAGATACTTTCTTAAACTATATACTAGAATCAAACTAATGCAATCAAACCAAAAGTAGGATTAATTATTCCCTCCCACAATAATCTATTTACTACCAATAACATCTTTCACATATAAAAGATTAATATAAAAAAACTATCACTCACAAAAACTAACAACATGTATGCTTACATAAAATTATGCATGCTAATTTAAACAATACGTATGCTAACTTAAATTGCAATAGAACCAAAAACAAAGCTGAAAAGAAAAAGATAAACTTTTTTAGGCAGTCAATGGATTTCAAGAAAATCCACCTGCTAATGAATTAAATAGATTTCAAGAAAATTCACTTGCCTAGGTACTAAGTTATTGATGCTAATTAGTTATGGAGTCACTTAATAAGTTAATTGTTGTAATTTTTTTGGCAAATATCTAATCAATATAAGATACTTTTCTAAACATCAAATTCAATTTTAACAACAATTTAAATTTAATAAAAACTATTTCATAAAGAATAAAATAAATTTGAGAACTTCAACTTTAAAAAAGTGAGACTAAAGATGATTATTACCTTGCTTTCTGATCCATGTTTGAAAAGGCGGTTATTCTTTTTGTGGGAGAACCAATGTATAAGACAGAATCTTCCTTGATAAAAATCCTTTCATCTACTTCACCAAACTTGATGATGTGCTTTTGATAACTGTCATTCAATTGTTTCCTTAGCAAAGGGATATAATGCAAAAATTGGGGAAAAATTCTTTTATTTACATAACTGGTAATAAAAACATAAATGTTAAAATAAAAATAACAAAAATTAAAATTACATCAGCAAATGTATAGACTTAAGATAAAAACAAACTAACAGGTTTAGGTCAAAATTATTTGAACTTAACAGTCCAGTCTTTCGCTCCACGTCACCATGCAGTACCTATATATATAAGTATAAGACATAAATAAAAATTACTGAAATAATCAACTTTTGACTTAGTGCTTAATAAAAAATAGTTGCTTAGGGGAAAAAAAAAAAGAAAAATGAGAAAAATACTTTTTACCTAAATCCAGTAAAAAACATATTTACAAACAAATAAATCATAAGATAAAAATCTAAATGCTAAATAATCTGAAAATACTCCAGCAGAGCTTAAGTCACTGAGTTCATAATGAATTCACTAGATTATTATGCATTTTTTTGTTTATTTTGAATTAACCTTTTGATTAATTACATTTAAGAAAAAATGTCTGATATGTAATAAAGCAGTTGGCCAATATTTGTCTAAAGAATTTTAAGCACTTTGTTAAAGAAATTCAAATTTTATGATTGAAAACTTGTATAGTTAACTTATGGCAATTTAATGTTAACTTTTCTTATATCAAACAAAAATAAATCATGTCATAGAAACCTACATTGTCTTTTAAAAGTTCTTCTATGAATTTACCAAGATATTGTCTTCTAATAACTTTTGTTTCTATTGCTAGACCTAAGTACAATAAAAGTAATGTAAAACTAACAGAGATAAAGATGTTTAAAATGATATTACTAAAGCCAACTAAACAATCTGCTTTTAAATTGCATAAAATTTAACATAAAGACTTTTTATCACCTTCATGAATCATGCACAAATTGTCCAGTATAGACGGAATCTCACTAGCAGAATAATTTTTTTCCATAAAATGTTCAGGTACACCTGTAAAATATACCACTTTTAAACTAAGTAAAACTATGTAAATTAGCAAATAAAAAAACGAACACAAAAAAAAGGTTTATACCATTATAAGTTTCATTGATAGCTAACTTCAACTCCTTTGAACTCAATGTATTAGCAAAAATGAGGTCCACACAACATAAGAGCAAATGATATGAATTTACCAGGTCATCACTGATGTCAGGATACTGAGCTGTATTAATATAATTATTTTTAAACTAGAAATTTGTAATCATGAAATTCATAGTTTACAAATATATAGTAAACAAATTTTTTATTCACTAAACTATCGATTAAACTATAAACTTTATTTATCACTAGAGTAAAATTCTGAAAAACTTAAAAGTAACCCCTCTTTTCTATAATTGCCCTGAATGGGTAAAAATTTTCTGATCCAATCTATGGTAATAATGAGCTTTTATTAACCTGACCTTCATAATTCACAAAAATAATAAATTGGCTGTTGAACAAGACCAGTGTAAAAGTATCAATTAAACTAGTAATTGCATCCATCTGTTAACTTTCTTTTTAATTTTCCTTCTTGACCTTAATCCATGACTATAACTTTTCTTGACCTTAATCCATGGTTATAACTTTTCTTAACCTTAATCCATGATTATGATAACTTTTCTTAAAATATGGTGACCACTTAAAACAAATTATAAAAATAGTTTTGAAACTTATTGGGTATTTTTTAAGATACTGGCATTTTACAATTTGTGCGGTTTTACATATTAAACAATAATATGGAATCTTATGTCACTTAGTTGAACAGAGTGTAGTAGAATGTATTTTGTTAACATGACAAAGTTTGCTGCACTTTTTCATGTTTTACATTGTTTATCGTTTTTATAATCTGTAAATGAAAAATGGTAAAAAGTTTGCAAAATTTTTTTTGTTTGTTATACTAGTGCAATCATATCACTAAAATAATAAAATTTAAACAGAAGTGGATCAGGTTGGATAAGGTCTAAGGTATCTCCAGTATCCAATCCAGACACTAATTCATATGTAACCAACAGCATACTTTGAAAAGTTTTCTATCAAAAATTGTCAGTAAAAAAGTAAAATTACATTGATGCAATAAAAAGTAAATTCAGTCAAGTAAGTAAAGTCGGTAAAAAGTAAATTCATTATACAAAATTAATGATACATGTTTTTTTTTTATTTTATTTCTTTAAATCAAAAAATTATTCATCTAGAGTTAAAGATGCTATGAAGATCTAATTCTAAAATTTTAATACTTATAGAAAATTTATGTGCAAAAGCTGATAAAAGCAATAGGAAACTTTGACATTAGGTTGCTTGGGGGAGGTACTTTGGTTTGCAAGTGATCACTCCCTCAAAAAAAGAATTACACAGGGTTTAAAATAACATTCTATTACCATTTATGATCATTAATTCATAAGTTACAGTGGATTGAAACTTTAATGTTGTTTTTAGAAAAATGGATTCACAGCAACTTTTTATAAGCCTGAGTTTTTACATTAACACATCAAAATGAATGAAACATGGGTCCAATTTTTCATTCCATATTTGAGTCAACAGTCAGCTGAGTAGCAGGCAGCCAATTAAAGCTTTCTAAAGCCACAAAAAGCTTCTGTGTCTTCAGTTGCTTTAAGTACTAATTTTATTAACTACCTTTTCTAAACTCAAAAAGATGCTCTGTGGCAATAGATTTGGCTCAGTCAAAGAAGTGATTGCTGAAACTGAAGAACAAGGGCAGCATCAAAAACTCATGACTCATGTGTTTTTTAATAACATCAATATGTTAGGACAATGACAAGTATTTGATCAGTAATTAGAGGTTATTTTGGGCATGATATACATTACTGTATTGCTGACACAAGATAAAAATCAAAAAGATTCACAAAAAACTGTATAATATTTGAAAAAAAAGTTAACCTAAGGCTTGCAAAAACAAATTATATATCTAAATAATGAAACATACACTAAAATGTTACACCAAAAACAAATTGTATACCTGAAAAGAAATTATTATATACTAAAAAAATAAATTATATACCTTTAACTCGTATAAAAAGACACCAACAGAAGACAAGTATGTCTTTTGAAGTGATTGGTTCACGCCTTTAAATAAAAAAATGATAGAAATAGCTACCTTCTCTTTCATATTTTGGTATAAAGAAAAATATGAAATTTATCTTATAAAGTAAAATATAAAATAAAATACTTGCGGCCTCTTTTAGATGACTCAACCCAATCCTCTTTGTAAATGCTCTTAAATATTGTCAAATATTTTTCAAAAACAATTGATGACACTGAGAAGTTGCGCTCCAGTTGATCAATCTTCTTATTTATATTCCCACCATATTTTGCCATTTCCAGAAAATTGCGCACTTTTTGAAAGAACTGTAACAAACTAAAATAATAGTAGTAGTTGTAGTAGTAGTAGTAGTAGTAGTAGTAGTAGTAGTAGTAATGATAATAATAAGTAAAAATAATAATAACAATAACAACAACAATAACAATAACAACAACAATAATAATAACAACAACAAAAACAATAACAACAACAACAACAATAAAAAATAATAATAATAATAATAATAATAAAAATGATAATAAATATAATTCTGTATTTAGGTATACCATTTCTTCATAATTTAAAATTGTTTTTTTTCTCTCCGAAACAATGATCTCTTGACTTAATATGGTTTACCTCTGAGGTGTGGGTGTGTGAAGCCAAGTTTTATTTAAATCCATCTTGGAATTTTAGAAAAAAGCTTAAAGTTACAAGATGGTCTGCAATTATGTTAGTCTGGGAGCAAGCTAGAATACTGATGCAAAGCATGGATTCACAATTAGACTGATAACCTGGTACTAAATAAATGAACAACAACAACAACAACAACAACAACAACAACAACAACAACAAACAAAATGAAAGAAGACATGTTCTGAATTGATCAAGTCTTTCAGCTCTGCTGTAAAAGATATGACCAACAAAAAATAGAGATAAGTAATCCCTTTTCTTGCAATAAAAAGACTTCCTGCAGGATGACTGGAATTAATTTAAAGACTGTAGGAGTATTCTAACTTAAAGACTGTAGGAGTATTTAACTTTTTTTCTGCCAAAAGGGGGCAACAATTAGAAAAAGAACTAAAAAAAGCTAAAAAACAACAATAAAAAGTATACAAATAAATTATGAATGGTTATATTAAATTCTATTCCTACTTTTCATATACTTCAAGTATATGAATAACAGGAATGTTCACATTCAAAGAAAGAAAAAAAAATTTTGTTCTTTTTTTAATGTTTAGTCTCAAAAAAAGTTTCATAAACAAAGAATATTTAACAATTGCTCAATGGCTCTGCAAGATATGACAGCAGCAGTGCAATTTTAACTTTTTTTTTGAAATTCTTTTGATCAATCGACACCAAAAAACAGATCTCTCAAATGCAGAAACTTATCTAAATTATGGAGACAGTAGAAAGTGCATACCAGATTATTACAAAAGCACTTTTGTGGTGTAATTCCCTTCATTTGAAAAACTGAAGTAAACACTTGAAATTACTTATTAAAATTACTATATGTAAAAATTGAAGTAAAAATTTTGAATATTTGATGTCAAAAGATAAAATATCAAATATGTTGTAATTGTTGAAATTTTTGAAAACTCCTAATGGTTGACACTTTACTGAACTATTATAGTAAGCTTAACATAAATTTTATTTTATTTATTTATTTTTTTTGCAGATAACACAATATGCAACTGTTGTTTGATTATTAGAATAATAAATTTAAACTTGTTTTTTTTTTTTTAAATTTTTTGTGCGCATTTTGTATAAGTATATAATCGAGACTGCAGATATACTGTACAGCTAAACTTCACCCCTAATGAGTAACTACTAAATATCAAATAATGAACTCAAAATATTTGCATAAAAGTTAGTCTTTATCAAATAAACTAAATTAGATAATGTGCTAGATAAAACTTAAAAAAAAATTTTGACATCCCTAATGAATAAGAACTATTGTAATTCACATTGTAAACATATATACATTTCATTAAAAACATAGAATATACTTTTATTAATAACTACTCAAACAACCTCAACTTCACTTTTTCAAGGAGACATGATAGATGCAAACCAGGTTGGTCAACTTTAGTTTGGCCAGGTAATACTGCTGATTTTATATGAGAGATATAGTAAGCACATGTTAACCAGTGCAAACTTTCACCCTGAACAAAAAAAAAAGATGATCCATTACTTTTTAATATTTTTATTATTGGTTAAATAGCTTGATTATTCAGACAACTTCAAATTATACCTCAGTGAAGATTATGACTTTATTAAATTGAATGCTAAAAAAACAACTTTCATAACTAGTCTATTAACTAAATGAAAACAAAACTATGAAAGATTTGATCAAACACTTAATTGATTGTTGAAGACAGAGGTAAACTATGTTTTTCCCTAATATGGTAGTATCATTTTTTATTAATACACCAAGAACTATTTTGTTTTTTCATTCTTCTCAACAAATACTGTTGATAAGTCTCTCAGCAAATACTGTAGATAAAGTTTTATACAAATTTCAATGATAACTAATGTTCATATTATGTCTACATCATTATTGTTTATGGGTTCTGTTTTTATACATAAATACCATACACATGTTAAAATTTGGCACACAACATTGATGAGGTTTTGTGATTGTACCAAGCAATTTTCTGACAAAATATTTTCATCAAAAGCTTTCAATAATTTTAAAGATAAAGAAAATGTAAATAAACCCTCAAAATAATTTTGCTGAAAAAATGGCAAATAAAAAAAGTGTAACTATAAAATTTGATGTTTCAAAGAACACTGGATAAAATATCCAGAGGCCCCTCAAACAAACAGGTGCTGGGACATTTCTTTCCGCTGCACTTAAATAAAAAAACAAAAAACAGTTAAAGAGCCTTACAACAAAAACAAGAGAAGTTGTGCATTTTTGAGAAATGGCAGAAATCCACCTTAACAAGGGTACAATTTACACAATAAAATGGCAAGACTTAAAAAAGAACTTGCCTTGTAGGACAGAGACCCAAGAAAATCAGGATTGCCAATATTTGACAATATTATTGATTCAGCATTTTATTTACTAATGTACTAACAATCTTTAAAATTGTTGAAGAAGGCACTATAGGGTCAGTTGATGCAAAACATATCTGCACTCAGATTTAATATCAATAGAAACTGTTTATGTTAAAGCTGACAATATTGTTCAACATCTATTCCATGGTATAGAATGAACTGAGAGGGTAAACCTTGTCAAACTTTAAAATTGAGTGCCATCTTAATAATTTTGTTACCCAGTGTTGCTAATATTATGCTAATAAATCTATTATTAGCAAGATAAATCACTTACTACCATTGGCAAATCTATTATCAGCAATCATACTTATTACAATCTATTATTAGCAAGATCATCAAAGGTTTTTTTCTTTTATATATAAACATTCTTAACTTTGAGATTATTTGGTTGAAAAGCTTATGTTTATTTAATAATTTTTAAAATAACAACACTAAGATCAACAAATTCTTAAAATTAGTTGTATGTGACAGTGTTACTATTGGTATTACAGAATAAAATCTAAAAAAAAAAAAATTGTCATGAGAAAGTTACATTTTTAAAACAAAATATTTTTTAATACAGATAAAATTTAAGAATGCTTATTATCTTACCTCTAGTGTAATATTTTGGCTTAGTTTTTCATACACAGTACAAGCCTCCTCTATACATGCATCATCAGCTTCAATTGACTGACATATCTCTTTGAATTCTTCTTTTGCTCTAGATATATCCACTGTGTATACAAGATGGTTAGGGTCATCTTCATTTACCATTCTGATATCAAAAGTAGTGGAGTAAAATAAAAAAAACTAATTTAAAAACTCACAAACAATCAAAGCAATCTATAAGCTTATTATCTAAAAAATTATAGCATTATTGCTACAACTTCTTGTAATAAACAGAACATTTTTAAAAAACACTAACTTAGAAAATATATATTTACATATGTTATGTATACTGCAGCTATATATTATTTATTAAAAAAAAATAATATTACTACTTGCTAACAACAAACAAAAAACATTTTTTATATAATCTGGTATTTGAAATTTACACAGTGCCATCATTTACATAGTGCCTCTTACTAGGTATTAAGCTATAAAGGTATAAAGGTATCTGGATCAAATAAAAAGCTAACTCACAAGTTAGTTAAATTTTTCACTTTTTTAACACTTTAAATAATTTTTTTTTTATTTCTCTGAAACTATTAATAAAAAGAATGCTGAAACATGGTTAAGACAATACCAACCAATCTCTAAAAAAGCTGGCTCAACATGTTATTATATTTAATTTAAAGACGTTATATTCTTCCAAGCTTTTTATACAGCCAGCTTGCTTTCCATTCCTATTTCATACCTCTTAGCTATCAACCTATTTTTTTCACTACTTTTACTTTTTTTCAATAAAACTAAATAATTTTATTGTGAAAATATATAGGTAGATGGCCAAAATGTTTCGTCAAATTATTGGCGCATTTTAGTTTGGAAAAAATACCATAGGCTTTAAGACGAAACTACGTAAACGTATGTTGTTTTTATTTGATTATTACGTTGTTTTGGCGGGAATGGTAAAGGCATTCTGGGAAAATATTTTAAAATTTTTTCGGGGCATTTTCTTCTTACTCTTTTTCTACTTTATTTTATTCTTTTTCTTCATTTCCGTCATTAGTGTCAGCACCATTAATGTAGTCGTTATCATAATTTTCACTATTAACGTCAAATAAAGTTCGCTTTTAACATGTATCTTGTTATCTAAATGATGTCTGTAAAAAAAAAAGTGATGTAAAAATACCAGATAACATTATACAGTTTCTTGTGTGATATATTTTGCATGTTCAGGTGCTGTGTATTTTAACAGCATCAAGCAAATTTCTTAAACACCATCAAAAATATTGAATTTAAATAAAAGTTTGCTTTTCCAATCTTTTACTAACAAAAAGATTGAAACATCAATGTTGTTGCTATGACTTCAAAAAACAAAACTCTAGACGCCTCTGAATTTTTAGCAAATGTAATCTTCTTTAAACAGTATTCAGGGAAAGCTGTATTATAGAGCTTATAGTTACTGTGAATTTTAGAGTTTGCTTTATTAAAGAAATGTTTACTTGATATATTTTACATTCCATTTTGTACTTTATTTTGGGTGAGAAAAATAAGCTGTGAATATTTTTCCCAATTATAATTTTGAATGCAAATGGAATTTGTCTCACTTAACTTCCGTAGTCTTGGTTTGCCTCAAATTACATTATAGATTAGATTAAATCAATTCAAAGTTCTTATCTTGTTTCGTGATTATTTTAAATTATATTGCTGTTGCTATTTTAAAAATAGTGACTGCTCTCCTGCAATTTAAGCAAAAGTTGAAATTAATGCTTTGAAAAATTTTCTTATAACGGCTTCGTTGCGGAGCCATTTTTCTATACGCATGCACTTGACATAATAGTCAAAGAGTATATATGGCAGCGAACGTATTTGGTAGCGAACTTATTATTTCGTATTTTACGTTTAAAATTTGACACAAGTAAATCAACAACAAACACAAGTATTTACATTTACATGGTTTTAAACTTAAGAAGTGAAATCTCAAAAGAAAAAACATTATACCCTGCCTTTGGCACTTCATATTAGGGGTTTTAATGCCAAAGAAATGATGACAATGAACTTTTTTAAGTTGCATCAAATAAAATACAACGGATAAAGTTGTATTAATATTTTAGAAAACTTTGATTTTTTTTTAGTTATTCCTAAGCGTTCTGACCCACTTAAAGTCATGAGTTGAAGCAGATTTCAAATGGTTATTGATACTCGAATTAAGGGACCTAGGAATTTACGCAAAAAAAGTTAAATTATTTATTAAAATACAAGTATTTTTACAAAAGATAACAGTAAGAATATTTTAATATATTTGAATGAAAAACTTCAAAACATCTTCTCCTTTGTTAAGACAACTCCATGCATTGCATTTCTTACAGCTTACACATAAAAAGTCCTGTTTTGCAGGACAAACTCCTTTGTTGGTTTTCAATGTAGCAAGGCATTTGATCAAACCCATCTTTTCCTATATGATTTAAAGGATTTGAGCTGCTTTCTTCAGTGGTTGTAGTAGTATCCTACAACTAAGGATGGTCTTCAACGAGAGGAAGTAACTTTTATCAAACACTCAGCAACTTTGAATTGAATTTACAAATCTTCTAGTCAGCCAGTACAGAAAATATGCATTTAAAACAGCAACTTGATCTGTTTATATAAAACCAAATGTAGATATACCATCTCTGCGTTCTTAATCTTGGCTAGTACAATATACATATCATATCTGGCTTATATCATATCTTACCCATAAATTGGTTATATACAATTTTGGGCTGCTTCACATCAATCTTTTGCTTTAACCACTTTACAGAGTTCGCAGATATGAACGATCATTTCTACGAATAGTGTGAAGCGGTTCAATGCTTACATATGAAGACACTAAATTAATATTTGTTTACTCTGTGATGCTGTAAAACATCTCATCACTAACAAAAAATTTGAAATATTCAAAGGGTGTAAATTTCATATCTAGTGCTAGCGTTATTCCAGGCTCCTTAAAGGTTACGTCATCAAGGGGTTCAAAGTTCTAACGTCTCCATTTGTAATAAACTGCTGAGGTATTAATACTGTAAATAGATGTCTCGTGATATCTCTTACTAATAGCTGGTCTTGATGCTGTACTTCCTATTGACTTAATAAACGGTCTAATTATATCAGATTGATAACAAACGGTCATTGTATCAGATTTGATACACACAAACGCAATAAGCAAGTGTTACGCATATTTACTAAAAAGCATGAAATTTTAAAGTATTTCTTGATTCTAAAAAAAAAGGAAAGGACAGCATAGAAATCGATAAAAACCAATTTGAAAAAACAGTACTTAGTAAACACCACATGAACCACTTCTCACAAATGCCATTTTCAAATATTTACAAACTGAAAAGTTTTCCCGGATAAAAAGTACAAATTTTACGGAATCAAAAATTCATCTCTCAAATTTGCAAAACCATATTTTCAAACTAAAATAAGTTTCTGTTTAAAAAATACAGAAGTTTAAAATTTGTGTAACAGATTAGATACTCCGGGTCATTAAGGATCAAATTATCAAACTGAAATATTGCATGATGGTATCTTTGGTAGTCAGTTATATTCTCCAGCATTTCCAAACCCTTCGTTTTCATAAAATGCATAACAATTTTGCTATTTATAAAATAATGTTTATATTTAGGTTTTACCAAAAATCAGCCGTTTCGGAGCTGTGCTTTATAGTCCCAACTGGGAAGAAAAGTAAAGTACTGTTGCAGATTGACATGTCCTTCAAATTCAATTATTTAAAGAAAAAAAATGAAATAAACCATTCTATCCCGGCGATGCCCATGTTTAACAGAGAACGAATAAAACTTGCAATAGTTAAACCGAGATAAAGTGATTTGGAGGCATTTTAAAACTCTCTGAATATTTCCTCTGAAATAAAGCCCACCATACTTTTACCCTAACCTGTGTACTGCTAAAAATTTGTTTCTGAGCTTATAGTGTTCCTAAACATCAATTCTCCTCTGTTTAGATTAAACGACTTTACACTTAATTGATATTGACTTGCATTCAAAAAGTTAATATTGCCTCTCCATTATCCTCTAGGTCCTCATGACTAATCCAAGGGGCGTGTACCAGAACAGAACATTGGGATGAACATTAATGTGGTTAGTTTGCCGTCATCATACCCATAAAATTAATATTTGAGAAGTGTTGTAGTCAACCATAAAGTGGTCCTCACATGTATGGATCTTCCGAGAGTTCTAAAGTCTGTAGGTTACGTTAGATAAGACGTCATATACGACAATGTTGGGTGAAGAAACTCCTGTTTAAGGATTTCTAGAGGAAAAAACTAAAACAATTGAAACTCAACTAAAATGTCCTAAAAAATAGAAATCACCCTGGAGAAGACCACATAGAGTTAGTACAACTTTTACTCCTTTAAGTAGGAAGTTTGAAGGGGGGAGGAGGGAGGCTGAAAACGGCTTTAGTTTCAGAATCTCAGGAGCTTCGCAAAAGGCAAGGCGGATGGCAAATGAAATATATGCTTTCAAAATAGAGCTTTTTACTAAACAATTGAATATCGTTCGACATGAATTTAAAAAAATGAAATGGGTAATTGGTTTTAGTAGTTTCATTAATGTTCGCTTTTAGCGCACGATAACTGTAAGTTGATGGACTTAAAAGGATGATCTGGATTTGCTACAACTTCTGAACCCTTATCCAGATGTAGATGTCAAAAAAAAGTGCTGCTACAGTTACTAAAAGACACCAATGGTATCTGTCAGAGAGAGATGTGGGATTGGCTTTTTTGGATGAACGTATTACTGAAGAAGTGAAAGAAACTATGATTCAAAGTTTGCAAAAACAAAAACAATTCTTGTTGAGAGTAGCCGAGCATTATAGAAAAATCTTCACCAAGCGAAGAGATTGCATTTTAAAATATTGATTTCTTTGCAATTGTTTTACATAATCATAGTGCCTGTTCATCTTAGTACTTAGAATTATTATTGTTTTGAGTTTTCGATTTCTTGTTTTTCCAAAAATATCATATATTGACAGTTCCGTATTTTTTTAAAAAATGATTAAAGTGTGTAACATCTAATTATAATCCAACCTTTATGAAATTTTAAATGTTTTTAAAATTACTTGGACGTGGAGATCAAGCAAATTCTGCAAATATTTTGCTTTTATATTTATCTTTTTATGAAGGTAATTGTGTTTTAAAATTTAATTGAACTTTTTTGCGTAAATTTCCTTGTAATTTACTTCGAGCATCAGTAATCATTAGAAATCTGGTTTAGCTTATGACGTAGTAAAGGCTAGAGCACATAGGTTTTTATAAATTATCTGTAATTGCATACATACTAACTTAAATCTATTGATACCGGAGGAAAAGACAAAATTTCCTCCTCTGCATACTATGCTCGGTTCAATTAAACAGATTGTGAAAGTGTTTGACAAGGATGACGGTTCCCCACCCCCTCTTTCCCGTAATTCTCATTACCGTATTTTAACACGGCATTAAAGTTACACGTCCAAAATAATCAAGTCGTGAGTTTCAATGCTTTTATCTCAAACGCTTTAATTTTAAACGCTTTTATCGGAATGCAGTAAGGCACTATTTTTTATTATCATTTATAATCGTTATCTTTAATCATTATATCAAATTGTTTAAAAATTAAGTCGTCCATTGTCATTTAATATCAAAATTTAAAATATTTTCAGTTTTAGAGCAACTTTTTGACTCAAAAGTTCTAAATGAAAACCTTATCTTCGTGTTATCTTCATACTGCCTTCATACCAGCTTCATGTCAACTTTATGTCATCATGTCATTTTCATGTTGATAAACTCTGTCAAGAAAATTATTTCCGATTAACATTTCTGCATTATAATTTATATTCATAAAGTTTTTTATCAAAAAAATATCGGGAAAACCTTAAATTTTTCTTCATTATACAAAAGTCTCTCCAACTTTCTTCAAATTTTAAAATTTTTTGCGTTAGAATGAACACAAAAAACTTTAAAATGAGTAAATAAAAAGTCTCATTGACTTTCCGTGAATTTTATTTTTTTATGTAGTGTAAAACAAACCTAATGATCTTACCTTTTTTTAGTTAGGATTCAGATAGCTAACAATAGTCATAAATTTACATTGTAAATTTACGGTGTACCTTAGCTTGTTACAAGTTCTTTTTTTACACGTTTTATTAGAAAACAACGAATAACGTTCTTTTGCATGAGTATAACAACAAAATGAAATGAAAATACGTCATTGATATGTTGCCATCTGACAAGTCATATGGAATAATTAGTAGTTACCATTTCTCTAAACTTCATTGTCTACATTAAGAAAGCTTAACTTGTAAAACAGCTTTTTAATGATTTGATCAAAATTCTTTGTTAAAAAACGGACGGTTTTCATTTAATGTCTTTGTTTGCCTTCTTGTTTACAGGAGAAATCAAGAAATGCATCGACTATAGAAGAACTCTAGACTTGTATTTTTACAGAACCGGCCAACAATTTCATAACATTGTTGAAGGCTTTTGACCTCATTACTAGCAGAACTGCTGGAATTCGTACTAAAGTTGATGTTTCAATCTACTTAGCTATGAATGGTAATAGGGCTTGATTCTGGCAGGTCAGATTCAGTAATTTAGTAAAATAAGTTTATATGAATTCAGGAGGTTAATCAGTGGTAGTAAATTACACATACCTAGTCGTTTTTTCTCACATATTAACCCTTAATTGTCAAGAAGCACCCTTAACTTTATCATTAAATAATTTTCTATCTAACTTGAACTTTAGTCCATTTTATCTTGTTTCTTAAAGCATGTTCTTTTCACAATAAAAAAAACAACATTTTCTTATGACAATTTCTTATTGTTTTGATTAACAGGCTTAACAAATGTTATGTCTATCAAATGCTACAAGTGAATGTAAGGAAATATACATTTGAAACAAAATGAACAAGAAAATAAAGGTGACAAACGGTATAGAATCTTAGATCATTTTCACCCACACTATATTTTAATTGAGCCCGAATTGAATATACAAATGATAAACTATTTGTGAAGGTACTTTCCATTTTAACTCAACAAACCAGTGAAATAAGGTTCCAAACCAGTAAAATGTGGTTCCAAACCAGTGAAATAAGGCTCCAAACCAGTGAAATAAGGTTCCAAACCAGTGAATTATGGCTCCAAACCAGTGAAATAAGGCTCACAATCTTTGTTAGCATTGGAATTTTCCGGCATGTTTGACGTTTTTCTACATTCTGACGTCAATAACCAAAAATGTACTGGACTAATCTAGCACTGAGATTTTATTATAACACTTTCTAGAAACCAATGTTTTATTTTTTTTTTTTTAGTTGTTAATTTATTGGTAATCAATTTTAAAAAAAGTTTCTTGCATTAAAGAACTCTAACAACTGAAAAGAGAAAACGTTAACCGAAAGAAGTAAACTAATTTATTTACAAATCAATTTCAACTTTTGATCAATAATACAACAAATTAATGCTATTGAAATGTTAACTTAACTTGCTGAAGTCTACAATTTTCTTGAGCTCTCACCTTGAAAACCCCAAAAGCATTGAAAGACCTGTTTGTTGACTATCAAAATCTGGTGTTGAATTGCCCGCTGAAAGCAGAAAACACCCAGCCGTCTGACCAGTTACTGATGCTCAATGTGATAATTTTGATTACTGGCCTGAATTTACGAAAAAAATGAAAAAAGTCGTCTAAGATAATGTGAAACAGAACGAATATAGCGCAAAGAATAAAAGCTATGTCTGTCTTTAAATAGTACCAGAAATTGTTTTTATGATTTTTACAGTTAATGAAAAATTCCCTGGAAACCTAAAAATTACCACACACCAACTTTTTACATTTCTGTACAAGTACAAACATTAAAAATTTTATGTTTTTCTTTACAATTCGAAACAAGTATCACACTATCAGTTTGGGTTAAAAGAGAAAGTTTTTATTCACTTCTGAGACAGGATGAGTGATAAAGTGTTAAAAGGAGTTTTACACACCATGCTTATGCTCGACATATTGATCGATCTCATCGAAAAACGTTTTGCATTTGCAAGTTACTTTATGATTAATGAAAAGGTTTACAAAAATACTGTAAGGAAATAGTTGATAGACAGTAACAGCTTAACAAGGCAAGGAGCACCTGTTGGGAGTCCTTGATATCCAAATAGTTTATCTATTTTTAATTTTCTAATTAAAATATTTTAAAACATTTGTCAGCCATAGGAGGTCTGAAAACAACAGTTGTTTACAACTGTTTTAAACTATTTTAATTACAAGATTAAGTTTGTCTGTAAATGATTTATCAAATGCTGATTTAATGCTAACAATTAAAGTACTATCAGTTTTCTTTTAAATGAATTGTGATACCACCAAAAGTTAAAAACAACTTTCAATAAAAGTGGAGTTCAAAAAAATTTAAAAGTAAAGATAAAAGATAATTGGTAAGTTCTGCAATTCAAGATAATCCTCCGCAAGAGAATTATCCTCCGCAAGAGAATTATTGAGAATTGCAGAGTTTAACAATTATTTACTCAAACCAACTTAGTACCTAATTTCCGAAGTTAAGGCTATGTTCGAGTACATTAATGCTTGAATAGTGACTGGGAAAAAAATTGATATTGAGTAGTAAAACTTTAGTTATGACTAATTAGAAGCTCACAACTCAAAAAATCAGTTTTTCAATTCCAAATTCCAAAATCTGTAACCACATGGCCTTTCCAGGAATTTGGGGTAATCATTTTCTTATTGATATCCCATGTTGCAGTTCTGCAACAAGAGATTAGTATTCTTTAACAAATCAACAACAGCTGTTTACAATTGTTTTAAAATATTTTAATTAAAAGATTAAAGTTAGATAACATTTAATAAAAAAAACTGATTGTTTGTAAATGACTTATCAAATGCTGATTTAATGCTGGATAATGGAAGTATTATCAGTTTTCTTATAAATGAATGAATTGTAATATTACCGAAGGTTACAAACAACGCTAAAGAAAGCTTCATACTTTGTTGTATTTTGTAAAGTTATGATTTACAATAAATTTATCAGCAGCCAGATTTACATTCAGTAAAAAAAACGTAAGTTAATTAGTTTTTATGAAAGGTTTATCTTAAAAAATCCGGAAGCTTCTGGCAAAAGGATTCTTTACAATGATTAAAATCTTTACAATGTTTGTAACAGCACGTAATGTAGTTGTGGTCCGAATCTTCAACTGATCTGGATTTCTCAACTGGTGCAAATCTCTTAATAATAGGTGAACTTGATATTATCTAAATATATCCAGCACATACAGGGATGTAAAAAACAAAGCTGGATGCAATTAAAAAACAAGCGAGGGTTATATACATCACTCTGAGATAAATACGGAAAAAAAACCCATTTGAAATTCAAAAAAAATTGAAAATCCGGTTTTGCTTATAAATTCAATATTCAAAATGTTTAAAGGAAATATTTATGAGCCATACAGTTAAAAATCTCTATAAAATTCGAGATATAAATATCTAGTACTTTGTACCTCCTCTATTTCTCTCCATGACAATAATTACACGGTTTTTCATTGATATTACTAAGCTTTTGAGAAATTCTTCCTCAGGAGTATAATATAAAATATTATATAAAAAAAGGTTTTAAAACGACTTTGTTAAAGCAAAAGGAAAAGATTCCCATATTACGAGGTATTGACAATCTTATTTATGTTAAAAATGAACAGTGTAAACTCTATAAATGCATGCCGTGCCTGAGTTTTTAATGTACCTCACAGCATTCTTGTTTTTAGTTTTGAAATGGGAAATTCAATCTTTAGTGCAAATCTACAATCAAACATAGAATTGGTCATGACAGCGCAGGTTAAATATATAATGTGTATTACGAAAACGTTTAAAGAATACAGTGAATTTTTATGAGAAAAGCTGGCTACCTCTTACAGCAAAATACGAGTTGACTGTTAGCCATTGATCATGTTCCGATGTTTTTGGCACTACATACCTTAACCGTTTCACAGATGTTTTGGTCGACCGAATATCCTAACATTAGATATGAAGTTGATCTTACTGCGTCCAATCCCACTCTACTTCTCTACGGAACCTTTCAAATGTTCTTATGACATTGTTGCTGCCAGGAAATGCTTTTGGATAGTGGTTTGCTTAAAGCGTGAAAATCCAGAAAGTGTCGTTGTTAAGATAATGATCTAATCTGGCATTAACAAGCAGATACATTTTCTAGGGAACATTCTTACTTAAAATGATTATAACTCTGATTTAAACAACAAAATTACAGATTATCATCAGAATTGATTTGGGAAAAAACTCATTTAAAGTATGAGGGTAATGGTGGAATGCTTCGTGTTGCCAAATATGGGGATGGATAGCTTCATGAAAGTATTTTTTTTGTTTTTATATTTTCTATTTCCTTCGGGTTTTTCTATTTGCTTTTGGTTATAGTTTATAACCTTATTGCGTATAAGTAATTCATAGTAACAACAACAACCATAATAATTATAATAGTATCTGAAATTATCTTAAAAAAATGAAACATGTTTATTTAGTTCTAAGTGTTTCGTTACCAGAACTTTGATGTTTTTATGAAAACAAACTTAACTTTCTTTTTCCATAAAGAGCTGGATTTCTCCATTCAGCTTTACAACATTACGTATATACAATGTTTCGCTATGGGAGTCTCATAGCGTTTCGGGAAGCTTCATTTTCACTAAGGGAGCTTCATTCGCTGATAATATGATTAGGTTTAGCATTGTAGTTAAAAATGGCGGTTTCTTAACTGCTAAATTTATCAAAAGTTATCAAAAAGTGGACGGAAAAAACTTTAGGTTTTTTTATGCCCTAAGTATGAATGTAATTATTTGAAACAGACAGTGAATTTAAAGAAACACCTTTAAAAGTAAGTTTTTAAAGTATTGATGGCGCTAAATACACTTTATAAGGTCTAAATATACTTTATAAGGTCGTATTCAGAGAGGATCTCAACCTTCTCTAACTTTTTTTAATAAAAAAAAAATTAAGCAAAAAAGTTTTGTGAAAGTATTTATAAATATGTAATATATTCTTCTTCAAATATGTATAAATATGTAATGTATTTTTCTTTAGTGATTGAAATAAAACGGCTTTAATTTCTTCACTAAAATATTTAAAAAAATAACTAAACAAAAGAAAATTTAAAAATAAATACAATATTAACCATAACTAAAAACAATAATAAGTTTGACAAACTTTAAGCTGTAGGGCTGTGGTAAGTAACAAAAAAAGCATAAATATTTTTAGATTAGGATCATATAGAGATCAAGCGAGATTGAGTGAAGATCAAATGAAGATTCAAGATTGTGAGTATATTGACTCATTTGTTTCTATCAACACTGGTACTCCATTTTGAATTTTTTTAAAAAACCTCTCCCGTTTAAAAACTCTTGGATACATCTCAAATATTCAGCTATGTTAAAACCTAAATTTCACTCACCAAAAAATGTGAGATTGAGAGATGAGACTAAAGTAAAAGCTATGATAAAGTACTCTTTTCCAGGTCAATCACCCTTTAAGCATGATTCAGATTTAAAATTCTTGATGTTCATGCGTTTTGCAATATCCAACATTTAGTAAAGTTTTTTTTTGGTAAATTCAAGCTTTCCTCCAGTAGCGTCATCAGTAGTCTGGAACTGAGTGGTTAGTTAAAATGTTTAATAAATGCTGAATCTGTTTAATAAAACCCTATGATAATCAAATAGCTGATTCGTCAATTAGAGATGTAAGAAGATTAGAAGTGTAGAAAGAGATTTGGCATAAGCCCTGATTTAATAATACTTATTAAAACTTTTTTTTAAAAAATGAAAGTCTTATATTTTATAATAAATATAGTAAAATATGTCTAATAAATTATTGGTACGAAAGATCCAGACATCCTTATAAAATTTACACTTTGTATGAGAAACGACTTCGGCTAACAAAATAACCCTAACGGTTAAAAAAAGTTCCACAATCGGTTTAGAAAATACTCAGCCTTGTTCGATTAAAAATATGAACAATGAAGTACATCCTTATAAAATTTACTCGATCTTGTTTTTAACTCTCGAAAATATGTAATATTGTGAGCCGTAGTAATGTAAGTTGTAACGTTGTTGTTGCAACATTGTAGCTAAGTTATAATGTATGTATGTATGTATGTATGTATGTATGTATGTATGTATGTATGTATGTATGTATGTATGTATGTATGTATGTATGTATGTATGTATGTATGTATGTATGTATGTATGTATGTATGTATGTATGTATGTATGTATGTATGTATGTATGTATGTATGTATGTATGTATGTATGTATGTATGTATGTATGTATGTATGTATGTATGTATGTATGTATGTATGTATGTATGTATGTATGTATGTATGTATGTATGTATGTATGTATGTATGTATGTATGTATGTATGTATGTATGTATGTATGTATGTATGTATGTATGTATGTATGTATGTATGTATGTATGTATGTATGTATGTATGTATGTATGTCCTCCAAAACATTAGCAACCAAATAAAAAAATGCTTTTTTTCTACTTTGAATGCTAATTACAGCAATTTTATTTTTTAATTACGCTTTGAATACAAAAAATGCTTAATATTACGTATAAGAAAAAAGATTTGTACATAATAAGACTACTTGAAAATGAATAAACTTGTTTTTTTGTTTTTATTGGTATTTTAACGCAAAAACGTGGTCCTCCAAAACATTAGCAACTATTTATAATTACTCACAAAAACTCACGGAAAATCAGCAGCACAAATGTGGAAATAATGGCCAAGGGAATTGTTGTGTTGTAATTATTAGTACTTAACCAATGAGAATCAACTAACTGTTAATTTTTGTCCGGAGATGAATATGGAGTGTTGCAATTATTACAATATTAATTTAAGATCGCGTACATATGCTGTTTTGGATTATAATGGCAGGAAACAAGTATAATTTAGCTTTTCGAGAACGTATTGTAAAAGATTAAAGTGGTTCCTCATACTGATAATAATATGCCTCTTTTATGGACATTTCAACAAGATAACGACCCCAAACACACCTCTAAACTCGTTAAGGAATGGTTTGAAACAAATCAAATTAAAGTAATGAAATGGCCAGCTCAATCACTTGATCTCAACCCGATTGAAAATTTATGGTACCAAGTTGAACTCTCCCTAAAACACAAAAGACCCTTCAAAAACGCCGATGAGCTATATAAAGCTATTGAAACCACGTGGAATGAGATGACACAAGAAAAAATTAATAAACTCGTAGAGTCTATGCCGAGAAGATGTTCCTTGATCCTAAAAAGTAAAGGATATGCCATTAACTATTGATATTAACATTTTTTAGGGTAGTTTTAAAAAAGTTGCTGTTTTGGAGGACCATGTTTTTGCGTTAAAATACCAATACAAACAAAAATTCATGTTTATTCATTTTCAAGTTGTCTTATTATGTTAAAATCTTTTTTCTTATATGTAACATTAACCTTTTTTTTTCATTTAAAGCGTAATTAAAAATACAAAATTGCTGTAATAAGTAATCAAAGTAGAAAATTTTTTAAATTTTATTTGGTTGCTAATGTTCTGGAGGACAGTGTATCTATTTATGTATGTAACTCATGTCAGATACAGTGTCGATTATGGGATTTCAAATCTGACATTTTATGTCAAGTGAATCAACTGTACTCGCTGATGTAGTTGCATGGAAATTTCTTGAAAGTAATTGATGCATTAAAATAAAATGTTAGAACATTCTTTAAAATCATAGATTTTCCCATGTTCTAATGAGATCCATTTGTAATGGCGCAAGTGCGAAAGAACTTTCTTTCCAGCCTAATGTTACCTTGCTGCTTCCCCCCCCCCCCCCTTGCTGTTTCAAAATTGTTTCAAGTTTAAGGAAATATTATATTAGTTGTATCGTTGCAATTTTAACGTCGAGATCGTGACAAAAAACTATACAAAAGACTTAAACTTTCTTGTTTTTTTAAGTAAGAATGCTACAAAATGTTTATTTAGTACGAATGTTTGAGCAGAACAAGATGTTTTAAAAATCTATAAATATTAAAAATATATATACTTCTAGGTATAAATAAGGATAGCAAGTAAAAATAAAAAAAAAATTGAAGGAAAAAAAAACAATCATCAAATTACATTTTCAATAAAGAATTTCAAAAAACTCAAAATTTGTGCTCATTTAACAGGTGAAACGATTGCTGTAGGTTGATAATCCTTGTCTTCTGTTATTTGCGAGATCTGCTTCATATCAATAACTCTTGAGAATACGCAGTCGTAACATTGTAGCTATTTTTTAATTTTGTCTAACGAAAATATGAGACACACATGTAAATAAATAAGAAAATAATTTCAAAAACTTTCCAGAGAACCATGACTCAGAGTTCAAAGTCAAAGCACTCAACGAACATGTATAATAAATGTGATTACTTATGCTGAAACGACACCTGATTTAAGAAACATCTGCGAACACAAAAACAGAAGAGATAAGAAAAACTTTCACAGGGAGAAGAAGAGATTTTTGATGCAATTTTTAAGAAGAAAATAGAGAGTAGTCTT
The DNA here is from genome assembly GCF_058129835.1 of Hydra viridissima. Taxonomy (NCBI): domain Eukaryota; kingdom Metazoa; phylum Cnidaria; class Hydrozoa; order Anthoathecata; family Hydridae; genus Hydra; species Hydra viridissima. The sequence goes on along the minus strand of NW_028324311.1, from coordinate 6,236,859 downwards.
AGTTGGACTTAAAATACTGTTGAGAGACTTTTATATTGAAAATTAATATAAACATTTATTTTAAGTAGACATTTTGTGCAAGAGTTCCAAAGATGTCAAGAGAGGATTTTTTAAATATTGTTTTTAGTGATTTTCGAATAATTTAATTGAGTGCTGCTATTGATTGCAAAGTACAGTCCTTTACAAAACTTTAACTAAGTTACTTATCTTTTTAACTCGTATTTCTCCAAGTTTTAAAACTAAGGTTTTAAAACTCACAGGATTTAAATTTCTATTTATTTTAAACTATAGGTTATTTGATATTTGAAATTATATACAGTTTATGTTCTTCTAAGTTCTACGAAACTACAGACATGTAATTTTATTGTTTGTAATTAAATATAGAGGTATCTATTAATTAATTGTTAAAAATAGTAATACATTCATATGTATTATGCGACACACAAATATTCGACTATAAAAATACTCATGACGTATATTTTTATTTTCGGTCACGATAATAAAATGAAAAATGTTGAGTTCGAGTAAAGATCAAGAAACAAAGTTTCAAATCACAAAAAAGTGGCAGAAAAATAGATGAAAACAGTAACATCATATTCAAGAAAATGTGTAAACAACCACTCCTCTAAATAAAATCATAAAAGAGAAAAGACTAAAATGATAAATTTAGCTGGAAGGGTGAATGGCTAGAACAAAATATTTTGAATGAAAATGCCTCCGTATTCTCCAAACTGTTTTTAAAAAGTCAAACAGAGGTGGAAAACTAACTCTTTTTGCCTTCAGATGCTCATCTAATAGAAGACCTCAACATTCACAAATGCCTGTTGGAATTCTTGGGTCGTGAAGCTGATTAGTGTTTGTAAAATTGAACTGACATTTTCTTTATAAAGGTCACTTACTTCTCTGTTAGCCTTTTTTAAACACAAAACACGCACAACTTTTCTGCACTCATTATGGTCTCTGACAGGAACCATTTTAAAAGTCCACTAAATTCTACAATATTAACTAACAGTCTTCAAAAAACATTAACACACAGGTTTTGTTTGATTTGTGATGTGCGAAAATTCAAATTAATAAAGTGTTTTTCTTAAAATCCTTTTCACAAATTCATAATCTTTTCATTTTTTTTCCGATTTTAAAGCTTCAAAAACCAAAATAACGTAATTTTAAATTTTCTGCTGTATAAATTATTGATAATTTCATCCAATTGTATATAATTGATTTGTGCACACCCACTGCAATTTTTTCTTTTTTTTAGCAAAATTTAGTCTAAATATAGTGCAAAATTTGTTTATAATAGCGAAAAAAAAAAATCATAACAAAACAAAGACATCCTCTTCTATTGACATTCTAGATCATTATCTCTATCATACAATTTCTTGATTTCATTATCTCTATCATAACTTGTTTTGGTAATGATAAATCACACTTTTAATACTTTGCATTTCAAACAGTCATTTGTTGTCATTTTACAAGTATATTTAAAAAAATACTATCTTTGCATACTTAAGTAAGCATAACTCCAGAAAAAAAATGTTTGAAGTGTTGTAAAAATACAAAATACATTTGTCATTTATAAACAGATTCTGCCAAATAATGAATAAAATTTTAAACCTTAATTACTTTTTTGTTCTTAGAGATTAGATTTCAGTGACTACATGAAATTGTTCTACTAGCTCTACCCAATCATCCCACCAAACGATTTTCTTGGGTCAGCAGGGTTCGCAAGATCTCAAAAATTTATGGGAGTGGTGAGCTTAAGGCTGGCTCAAAGCCTCAAAGTCTCAATGACCGAATGAATATTTTAAGTCATTTACAAGGCATCGACACATTTTTATGAGCGTGGTGGACATATTAGGCTTTAATCTAACATACCTTTCTCTAAAAATCCACGCCTGTCTTTAAGTTGTTGTTGTCATTAAATGTTATTATTAGAAACTGTATAGTTTTGTGGAACACGAGTTTCTATATTTTGAGAATTCTTGTGGATTGCTTTAAAAGAACTGTTTATATTGTGAGGAGGAAGAATCAAATTAAAAACAACGATCGGAAAAGAAGTACACAAGATGACTCGTCAACTCTTCATATAAATAAATCGAGAGGTTAGAATTATTTTGTTTTATCTCCAAGTTTAAACGTTGGGAGAAAGTTTTTGATTTTGTTCTTAATGTAAAAATTATTTAAAATTTTAGCTTTAATTGTAAAGAAGTAATAACTTATGCTCTAAATATATTATGTTTAAACAAATTATTTAGAAAAAAAAAAGTAAAATAGAGCGTATTTTAAAAGCAATCATTACTTACTAAAATTGATAACTCATTTTCTTCCAACTTTTAAAATAGGAGATAGTACAAAATGATTCTAACCTCGTGAAATTATAAATCAAACAAAAGAAAGGTTAAAAAAAAACTGGGAAAAGACTTAAACACGAAGGCTCGATAAAACGATAAAACGGAAAGAAGAAAAAGTTGAAAACAACTGAAAAAAGACGTACTCACGGAGACTTATTCAACCTGCCGGATAAATAAATGATGAATAGGTATTGCAACAGGAAAACAAGCATAACTATAAAAGCTCAAAAAATCTAATGGAAGGGGAGAGAGAAGGAGAAAGGCAGAAAGAGAAGAAGACGGAGCTTTAAAGAGAGGTAAAAGAGAGAGAAGGAGAAAGACAGAAAGAAGAAGAAAACGGAGTTTTAAAGAGAGATAAAAGAGAGTTTTTAAGAAAGTGAGGACGGTAAACACAACATTAACCCTTTAAAAATTAAACCTTGCCCATTCCTAACCAAACTATCCCCAAACCTCGCCCTTTCCTAACCAAGTAACCCACAGACCATCAACTTCGATCCCAGCCTCCACAGTTATCTTCCATGTAAACCCTAGAACCCATACATCTCTAATCTCGCTACATTCAATAACTAACAAACGTTAAATCATTTAATTATTAAAAACGCTGCCCTCACAATATATTGTCGAAGTAAAGTTTTTTAAATTAAAGTTATTTTAAGTTGTATTTTTATATTAAGATATCATTCAGAAATGATATTTCTGTCTAACAAAATGGTGGCGTTATCATTCAGAAATGACATTTCTGTATAATAAAATGGTTGCGTTATCATTAAGAAATGATATTTATGTTCAATAAAGTGGTGGTATTACAATTTTGTAGAGCATTGTAATCGAATATTTATCTAGAAGTATGTAAAATTATGTAGAAGACTGTATATAGAAGTATTAAAGAATATGAGCAAAACAGAATACTTGTTAAGCATCATAAAAAGGCGAGAAATACTGGCAGTAAATTTATAATTACATACTTATTTTGAAATATATATATATATTAGGGTGATTCTATTTTTTAGTTTGTCATGCAAACCTTTTCTAAAACATGAATAATTGTATTCTAAGAGCAACTAAATAAAAAATAATTAAAAATTTGAAAATTTTACTAGGTCAAAAAAAAAAGTTACTTTATGGAAATAAGACAAAATACTTAGGCAAAAAAATTGATAATTTGTATGATATTTTTTTAATTAGCTGAAGTTAATAGTGAATATAATATAAAACTAGCTTAACAATTATTGGTGGATTAGAAATAAAATAACTGTATTCCATTTTCTATTTTAGTTATAATTATATTTACCTAAATATGTCCCACATAAGTGCTAAAGGAGCATTAAAGAGAAAAGCAAACAACTTAACACCACCGTGTTCAAAGGAATCTCGGGAACTGCTTGCTTCAGCAGCGCCTTATGGATTACGGACTAAATCCTTAGCCAATTTCAAGACTATTCCAGAAGTCCGCCACATTCTTGGCTACTATCACCATCTAGCTGACACACGCCCCGCACCACCATCAAGAGCTGTTATGCAAATAATAGCAAAAGATTTGGAGCAGCTCTGGAATGTGAAATTTAGCATGCCCTCAGTATCCAAAGCTGGCATCACAAAAAAATTGAATGAAGTTGTGAATGCTTATAAATTAAGTTTGAAGAGAAAATCGAATATGGATTTTTTTATGCCATTTGATATCCTTAATAAAAATATAAAGCTGAAGAGGGAAGAGCAGATCTTCTATAATCATCAAATGGATGATAGAAAGAGCTGTGTATTAACCAGCCAAACAGTTGTTGAGCATCCTGCTAACAGGCAGTTGATACCAAAAAACATGGATCTTGATTATGTAGAGCAACTGTACACAGAGTCAAGCTCTGAAAATGATAATAACGTTGATGATTTTCAGCCTTTGTTTGAACGACCCAAACGGAAGTTTAAATCAAAGGTGAGTAATAATAATTTTTGGAAATAAAAAAAGTTTTTTTATTAAATTTATATTAATTTTACTTTTGGTTTAAGGCGATGCCAATTGCCATTATGTGCGCAGAAGCTGGTATCTCAACCCACAAAGGAGTTAGTGTAACTCGCTCATTAAGTTATTTCCATAGTGACATTCCAACTCCAAATCAATCGGCTATTTTCAAAGCTGGTAAAAGGTTGCAAGTCACAACTCTACTTAAACTTAAAGAAGCTTTGTCTGTTCAATTATCCTTTATATTACACTTTGATGGAAAAGGTGTGGCACCATATGATTATGGGATTAAAAAAGTGGAACGCATGGTCATTGCCCTTCAGTCTGATGGACCAATATTTTGGTACATTGGCCTCAAAACATTACATACTAGCGGAACTTCTGAAAATCTAGCCGCTATGATAACGGAAACATTGTTAGAGTATAATGTTGTGCATAAAATATCCCTTATAATTTGTGACACCTGCTCTGTCAATACAGGTTAGTAAAATTAAAATTATTTATTTTTAAATAATAAAAAAAATCCAATTAAATAAGTTATTCCATTTTACTTCAGGTGGATCTTATGATGGTTCTGGTGGAGTAGTAGGGATTTTAAGATCTAAGCTATTTAACAGGCCTGTTCCTTATTATGGATGCAATGCTCACATTTTGGACCTTGTTTTGAAAAAAATGGTAATTTTCCACTTGCCAACACCATCAAAATCGCCTACTCTAACTGACTTTAAGTTCATTCAAAAACTAAAAAATAAGTATCCGCAATTGAAAGAATCATACAATATCCTGCATAAAACACCTCATCCTCCTCCTACTGTAAAAATCTGGAGAGATGATTATAAGCTATTGGCTAGGTTTGTTTTATTAAAAATTATTATTTTCAATATCAATGATTTGTATATGTGATGAATGCGTTGATCCATTTTATTGTTTATTTTTCCAGGTTATGTATTGCATTTAGGCACTATTTGGACACCAATATTTTACCCAAACTGCAGCTACCAACGAAATTACCAAGTTCTCACTCAGCAAGGTGGAACAGCAGAGCAATATATGTCTTGTTAGGCTACTTTCTACTTCCTGAAGAACGACCATTATTGAAAGAAATAGCTAAGTTTATTAGCTGTTCTTGGTCACTTGCATGGTTTAAAATGAGAGAGGAACCCAACTGGGAAAACTTAAAAGAAACTACATCAAGTTGCATTAAAGCCCAAGAAGCTCTGACAAGACATATTCTTGGTGTTAAAATCTCATTCAAGAATGTGCATCGAACAAATGAGGTAGCTGAGAGAGGACTCCGAGCTATGGACATCCGATGTTCCCGGGCTAAGTCTGATGATGCTCTTGAGAGACTTTTTTTAACAGAAATGTTTATGCAAATGTCGAATAAAAAATAACTTCACTTTATAAACTTTGTCGTATTTCTTTTGCTTATGTATAAAATAAAAAAAGACTAAAAAAAAGAAATAATTTTGTCTTATTTCCATAAAGTAACTTTTTTTTTTGACCTAGTAAAATTTTCAAATTTTTAATTATTTTTTATTTAGTTGCTCTTAGAATACAATTATTCATGTTTTAGAAAAGGTTTGCATGACAAACTAAAAAATAGAATCACCCTAATATATATATATATATATATATATATATATATATATATATATATATATATATATATATATATATATATATATATATAGAGAGAGAGAGAGAGAGAGAGAGAGAGAGAGAGAGAGAGAGAGCCATTTGCATTAAGAATTTGTTATTATTTTATTTAAGAATTTATTTCTAATGCTTTACATGTTAATATTAATACACAAAACATAGACAAACTATACACGAACATCATTAGACAAATCAGTTGATGCACACACATAACTGTGTATTTTGAATGATAAATTGCCAAGCCTTCACTTTTTCCCATGCTATCCTTTCGAAAGTCCCTCCTAATCCATCAACAATTCTTTTTCTATGCGTCATTCCTAAAACGTTCCACTTAACTATGGGAAAATTAGAAGTGGCTTATTGGTACCTTAGTTGAGATGATCCAAAAACCGTACTTTTTAAAATTTAGGTTGGGTTTCATTTTTAATTTTTAAAAGTTGGGTTGGGGCCATTATTATCAGTTATAAAAGCAGTCATAGTTGTGAAATCTTTGTCATAAACAGTAATAGTTAATAGCGATTTTGATGGCATTTGATCGCAAGGTCCGAATTATGTCGAATCGGAACTTAGCCCTTCGGTTTCATATTGTTGCAAATTTGCAACAAACTCAATGTTGTAATGTTACATACCGCAAGTACTTGTTTAGTTCACGCAATTACCACTAGGGAGTTAGTCACTGATTCAAGATGTAACCGAACATATTACTTATCAACTTTTGTAGTGGTGGATTGACTTTTGTGATTGTGTTACAATGCTGCATCAAAGCCTTTTTTGACAATTATTTTCTTACTTCAAGGTCAGTAATTTAAAAAACAATTAAAGTTTTAGGTATTCTTTTTTAGGTATTCTTTTTGCGATATAAGATCAATTTTAGTTATGTTGCATATTTGCAACATACATAAGTAGTACTCTTATTAGGTATATTGTTTCCGTAATGTAATACAGTTTCTGCTACTTTTGACTATAATTATGTTTTCCACTGAAGTTATTTTACACTTTTTTTTGTATTTTTAGAATGCCTGTGTGTATTTTGAGAATGATGTGTATTTTTAGAATGATGATTAACCCTGTGTCCGAGAAAGAATTGATGGAAATTGTGAAAAAATAGGAAGATAATGAGGATGACTTGGAAGATTATTCAGAATCCGAATACGTTCCAGAAGAAACCTTATGACCTATCGGATGTCGAAATCCAAAATTAGTCTTCTGAGTCTGACGTAGTGATACAGGAAGTGGTCACCAGTGATGTGCCTAGCAAGGTTGTTTATAGGAACATTTTATGGTCGAAAAAAAACTTGAAAGTTGATGAAGTAGGATTAAATTTCAAAAACTCTTCAGCTCTTCTAGATCAATTTATTCACAAAATGACGTCACCGTTTCGTGAAAAAATTGATCTAGAAGAGCTGAAGAGTTTTTGAAATTTAACCATCTTATATCTTTTGTTTTTGGACAAACAAATTTATATGCAACACAAAAAAACTCAAATAGAAATGCCAGTTATGATAATACAGGTATAAAAAGATTCATTGGAGTATGGCAATTCATGTCTGTGTTCTCCTTGCCGATGACAAGATGTTATTGGAGACAGGATATCGATGCGGGCGACATTATCAAAGTGATGTCAATAAATAGAGACGTTGAAAAGTACATTGCACTTTAAGGATAATTCACAGGTGTTACAAAAAGATGACGAAACGTTTAACAAATTGTATAAAATCAGACCGTTTTTTTTTTATTATTATTATTTTTCTTGAAAGAACACATCGTTACCAACTACCGTGATTTTTTTTTCACAAAAAAATAAAAAAAATTAAAATCATGCTAAGGTTGGAAGAAACTACCGGAGAAACTAAAATTTGGTGAAAAAAACGATATTTAAAACAGTATTCTTATCTATGAATTTAGTTTTAAGTATTTCGTTTAAAATTTTTTTAAAATTTATCGGTAAATTGCGTCGTTTTATATAATAAAGAGAAAAATTTCGGTTGCAACGGAATTCGGAATTTGCGATAAAAAGCGATCAAACTCGATCGGAACGCAGACTAGGACTTATCCCCAATAAGCATTTTGAGCTTGAGTCAAAGAGTGTAGTATCTCACTATCCACTAAATTAATTCTATAGTGGGCGACAGACAGACTTTTTTATATTATAATAACCTTTTATGCGAGAAAATGGGATTTCACTGATTCAAACCATGATAAAACAAAAATGAATTATCTAGATATGTAGTTATTTTAAACTGCATCTTAAGAAATATGTTAGTACTAACTTTACGAATTGCAAACGTACTTAAACACTTTCCAGCTTTTTTGGAAAGCGTTATTTATTTTTTGAGGGTGAGGGGGGGGGGGGTAAAAGATTTTGCTAGCCTGTATGTACATATAGAGTTGTTACACTAAAAACTTTTGCTGTTTTATAAAAGTTCCATTTTAATGAATTAAAAAAAAATCGATTTATCTTAAAAGACAGATGTAGAATTAGTACAATATTTGTTATTAACCGAAAACCAAATGTCGACGTTTTATCACTGAGCAACTGAAAAGTTTTTTTTTTAAAATTTTTTAGAAGTATGAATATACTCCCCGTTTTCTAATCTTTAGTAATTACCTTTACTTTTAAAAAATTATTTAAAGCAAAACTTTCTTGCCTATCATTTCATAATTAGTTCCGCAACAAGTAATTTAGTTTAATTAAAAGCTTATCAGAAAACGCGACTTAAGTTTTCCATAGAAACTGCGTAGTTACTTAAAAAGATATCTATTTTAAAAATAAACTCCGACAATTAACTTTCATTGAAACATTTTCACTTAGTTAATAGCAAGTTTTATTGATTAAACTGTTTATAGTACAGATTCTTTAGTAAAAAAGTTTTTTTTATTATGGTTTCTTAAAAAAAGTATTTAATCTTATGAAATAGAACAAATACGCTGCTTTTAAATTTATAAGGTTTTAAAGTTTATCGGCTTTGGTTACAAGAAAGAACAAACGCTATTTTTATTATTAATTAGAACGGTTGTGGCGTAATTTGGGTTAGCGGAAAGTTGAAGCTTGTTGGAAAAAAATTAAATCTGGTTTTAAAGGTTTTTTCTATAAATTCCTTTAAGACGACATTGAAGGTAATTTAAGTAAATTTTTTTAACAACAAATTATTTTTTATCTCATTCTTATTACGTAAACGTTTTTTATTCTCTACTATGTGCTTCTGTAATTTCTCACCAAAACGTTATTTATGTTTTTTAGTTGCTTTATATCAAGTTTGTACTTCGCTTAGTAACTTTTGTTTCTGACTATGGCGGGCTTTTTATGAAAAGAAAACTTTATTCTATTTCGGCTTAAAGATTTGTTTAATCTAGTAATTATTGGAAAATCTTGACTTCATTTCAATAGGCGTCAATCTAGTCTTATGGAGTTATCTGATCTAGTTTGATGGAGTTAGTTCTCTATAAGTTCGCTAAATAAATTTAAAATACTTATTTGATAAGCAAGTGAAAAATGGAGTTGAATTTTTAGCGTAACTATTTTCCAAGTTTAGAGCTCTGCCAATGAATTGATAATGCTTTATAACCTATTAAAATACATGTTTACAATCAAAGATCTGGTCAGTTTTGCCATACATTTCATCTAAGTGACTGTTAATTAAAAACTATAACTCTAATCGGTTGTCTTAATCTTAAAGCTACACGACCACGTTGTATATAATGGCAATCATGAATAAATACTAGTTGTAAACAGTTTAAAGTATGTTCTTAAGGAGGGTATTCTATTTAAAGCTTTTTTTGCTATTGTTGGAATGATCCACGATTATCAGAAATCTTAAAATTTTAAAAACCCAATATTTTGTAGAGTAACATTTGTAAACAGCTGCACAACATCAAAATATTGAATAAACTGGTGGATTTCAAAAATTACTGGCGCAAAAAATTACTGGTGGAATAAACTGGTGGATTTTAAAAATTACTGGTGCAAAAAATTACTGGTGGAATAAACTGGTGGATTTCAAAAATTTAGCTTATTTCGGGCCTATCTCGTTGTAGTTAAGATATTTTCGGAAAATTTACTGGCTCCTCCGAGATTTATAAATACTAAATTTCAAGAATTGTGTCAGTCTTAAAATATCGTGATAATACCAAAATGTTGTGTAAATGTCTAAATGATGTTCAAGTTTGTAAATAAATTAAGAACATTCCTTGAAAGATTATTAAGATTCGTAAGAAACCATTGCTTTTTTCACCAAACTTTGTTACGTTCGAATATATTCGAATGTTAAATTAGTTTTCCCTGCGGGATTTCTTTCTTAAACCTATCAAGATCAATCAAATTCCATTGGTCAAAACACCATAGCTCACTTATTTGTTAAGCTAAATATCTGTGTAATTTGATCGGTTTTCTAGTTATATAGTCAATTATTATATAGTTAAACTGCAGCCAAATATAACAGTGGCAAAAACCCCAAAAAAGCAAAAATGTAGCTTGATCGTTTTTCCAGTGTGGTCTTCATTTATGTAATAATTAGGCGATATGTCGCTTACACATTACGTTAGTCTCCGTATAAAAAAATGGAATCAATCATTTTGTGTACACCGTAAAATCACTTTGGAGATCTACCTTATCAAAAGAGATTAATTTGTCTATTATCGACTGTGGCAAAAGGAGCATGTTTGAAATTTGGAGAAAGCTTCAAAACGAGAAAGAAACAACAGTATGCTTCCATTTAGAAGAAATATTCCGAGAATGAGGACCTCCATGGCAAGTTCTACTTGACAACAGCAAGACTTTTCGCTCAAAACTCTTTGGTGAATTATGTGCAGAATGGGGAGTGTTCATCCTGATTCGTTGCGCTTACAGGCCATCTGGGAATGGAATTGTTGAACGTCATCATCGCACAATCAAGCAAATGGCAGCCAGAAGTGGCAAAGATCCATTAAAAATGGTATATTGGTATAACATAGCTCCCAGAAAAAAATGGCAAGGAAACATCGCTCCCCTACAAAGCTATATTTTCCTATGAGTGGAAACCGCAGACAATTTCTGCCAAAACTAACGAGGAAGTTCTCCACAACTATACACAAGGACAAGAAGTATTTGTAAAACCACCTGACTCAAAATGTACGAGCGAATGGAACAGATGAAAAGTTTCAGATGAAGGACAAGGAGTTTCGGTAGAAATCAAAGGATTGCCGAGACACATGTCGGACATCCGTCCTATCCCCATCGTAGCTGACTTGTCTACTAGAGAATCGGAAGAACCCATGGCGCATAACCTGAATCTCCGAAGATCGATGCAAGTGCAGAAGTTTACAAATAAGTATGCGGACTTTGTGATCTAGAGATCAAGGGGTGTTGTAATTAGCGTAAATTCATTGTATAAATTCATTGTATAGATTTAGTGTATAAATTCATTGTACACGTCGCGACGATTGCGTAAGAAATTACACCACAATGAATTTGAAAAACCTATATAAATGGTAAAAGCAGAGAAAGAGTAGTGAAATATATAAGTGTAACAGAAATATAGTCGTCTTGATATTACAGTTTTTGATCAAGCTTATGTAATAATTAGGCGATATGTCGCTTACACATTACATTTTGTGTACACTGTAAAATCACTTTGGAGATATATCCATCTTATCAGAAGAAATCATAATCAAAAAAACAACTCTATTCGGTCGATATCCACTCTTGGTAATGTCAATGCAAAATGTTTATAGTTTGTTTTTAGTTGTTTTTTTCTATTAGAAAAAAATATTTACTTCTGCTATGCAAAACAAATTTTAAAAACATTTTTACTTCAGACAAACATTCATAACTTTGTGTAACAAACTGCAGCCTTTATTTTACAAAGTTTGCAATTATATTGTTACAATGTTCCTATATAATCTGAAATATAATATGCTTGAATATTATGAATATATTGTAATAAAAATGTGAATATGATTTATGAATATGATATTCAGCTCAATTGTTATCAAGAGAGAACTTAAATGGATGTTCTTCAAGAACGTTATTTAGTTCATTTGTTGATATATATATATATATATATATATATATATATATATATATATATATATATATATATATATACATATATATTAGTATAGTGTTATTAGTGTAGTGTTATTTACTGGTGAAGTGTTATTTATTTGTAATTTTATTTAACAATTTTTTTTTAAGATCTAGTTTAATGTTCTGGGGATAAATTTTGCACTGAAAAGTTTCACCCAATATTGAACGACCAATAAGGTTTACGATCTGATAGAGTTCAGCCAGCGCTTTCAATAAGATTGTGAATAGTTTTCCTATTGCAAAAGCTAAAACAGAAGAAAACTAAAAGTTTCCGGAAAGCCTGAAGAAATTCTTTTAGCAAAAACACATACCCTATCACACTTGATCTGTCATACCGCCAAATAAAAGGTTGCTGGTACTTTTGTGTTTAGGTTATGTTGATGGTAACAGCAAACTAATAATTTCTTTTTAAACATTTTTAAATTATATTTAAAAAAAGGTTTTTTCCACCAATTTTGAGTAAGCACATGCGAGTTCGTAAAATTTGGCGAGATTGTGTTTTTTCGAGTTTAAAAATTTTGTTTAAGTTTTTCGATACGAGTTTCTCAGAAGAATTTCTCAAACAATTCGAGTTCAATTTTCATTTCCATTCAAATAATTTGATCGAGTTTCACAAATTTATCAAGTTTATAGATTTTATAGAAAGTTATTTAACAAACACAGTTGTTATAATATAATTATAATTTAAGTTAACAGTGCTTGAAGCCTCTATTCCGATTCTGAAGCATTTTGGTTCTCTAAACATTTTATCAGCGCAGAAAGAGCCAACAGTTCATCAAACATATCTTTTTTTACTCAGGATTCATACAATGATCACCAAAGTCATTGATTCAAATCAAGGCTGCAAAGAATTTGCAAAAAAATCTTCTTGAAAACTTTTTTTCTATTATCCAAATCTTACGATCAGAGTGGTTGAGTATTCAATGGCACACATGCTGGATCCAGTCACAAAAGAATCCTCTAGAGTCTCCTCTCCTAAAGAACCTGGAAAAGTGTAAGATTACCCAAGATTTAATCTTAGCAGCTCACAGTTTGGGTGCAGAAACCGAACTCCTCATTCCTTCAACATTTCTGGAGTTTGATGAGGTAGAAGATGCAGTTTATCAACTACTATACCCGAACCAATCCAAGCAGCTTAGTTGAGCGGCAAACTGGCAAACCCGACATCAGAATTGAATTATATATTTCAGCACCAGTTATAGTTATTCAAGTTTTTTAGCTTTATTTTTGTTATTGTTTGGAAAAAAAAAGTAAAGCTTTGAATTCAATTATTCTTGTAAAAATAATACAAAAATTAAAATTAGGAAAACTAAATTTTTAACAAGAAAACATAAAAAAAAAATTGATAAAACTAAAAAGCTAGATAAACTTGATTAAAACAGGTATCAAATATTAAAAGCTTGAGAACCAAATTTATTGAGTTTTTAGAAACCATCTTTTAATTAAGTTTTGCGAGTTCAAATATTTGATATTCAAATAGTGAAAGTTTACTCGATTTTTTCAAATTTATCAAGTTTCAAAATCGAACTCGCATGTCCCCTATTTTCAGTTCGACAAAGAAAGACAACAAATTAAATCTTTCGTTTTATCAAAAAGACAATCACAGGAACAGGTTAATTAAACGTTTTAAAAACGTGGTAGGTTGTTGTGATTTCCTACCTTATGCTGTTTAGACTATTTAAGTAAAAAATATTTCGGAATCAACGTTATTACTAATGTAACTACTATCATTATTTTAATTTTATATATTTTTTTTGAGTTTTCGCCATTTCATTAACGGCACGTTATTGATAAGTTATTTAATAATTCCTTGACAACTGCATTCTTAACCGAGATTTTAGTTTTAATTGTGCATAAATAATTACTTATCGGTTTAGAAAGTAATTTTTACGTTTCAGCGTGAGATTAATTCAATGAACGTAAGATATTCGAAGACGAAATCAATTCACAACGTTTTTGTATGCTTTTTACAAATAGTGTAGGATATACAAGTGATAAACACTTTTTAAGTTGTTTTGTATACTTTGAAATGAAGCACAAGTTACATCACCTATTTGCAAATAGCTATTTAAAACAATTTAACTTTGCAAGGATCGAAACAAGACGCAAAACTATTTTCTTTTTTTTATTGACATTAGCACTCTTATACACGTTAGTGCAACTGCACCAAGTGAATAGGTGGACGATTAACAAATACTTTCCCAGCAATCACAATGTCGCTTTGATTATCGCTCATCCTGATGACGAAGCAATTTTTTTCTCTCCAACAATACTACAGTTAAAAAAAGAAAACCGTGTTCAACTTCGCGTTATTTGTGTTACAAATGGGAATTTCTATGGATTAGGCGCGGTACGCTCTAAAGAACTCTTTCGTAGTTGCCACGAGTTTGGACTTGAAAAAGAGCAAGTTTATTTACTCAATGACGATATGTTTTATGACCATCCATCAGTAAGATGGAGAAATACGTCCATGTTGGCTCAGAAATTAAGAGAAGTATTAGCAGGCTTTAAAGTTGATACTGTTTTATCTTTTGGTCCGTACGGTTGCTCTGGTCATCCGAATCATCGAGACGTTCATTTAACTGTGCGAACTTTAACAGACTATCGTAGATTTTTCATTACAGATGTTTGTTTCGTTAGGTATTATGGAGGTATTTTTGAAGTTATATACACTTATTTGACAAATCCAGCGAAGAATGCTTTTTTTGTTTCTTGGGATATTATAACAACTTACAATGCAATGAAATCTCACCTCAGTCAGTTTCGTTTTCATTGGATTTTGGTTCGATATGTACTTGTAAATGACTGGTGGGTATATAACATAAATGAAGAAGTTGGCATAGAGTTACCAACTTTTTAAAGGTACTAATTGCAGTTATGAAATTTTAGGACTTGCGTCTTTAAAAACCCCTGTCTTCGACTAAATTTTAACAGATAGAAAGTGTCTTTACAGAATTCTTGAATTATATCTCTTTAACAGATCGTTGTAATTTTGTTAGAAAATTAAATAGACTTTTAAACATTTTATTAATGTGGCACGTTGCATATTTAGATTGCCGCCTTTTCTTTAAATGATTGAAACTTTTTAGAAAAATAATGACAAAAAGAAATCCTATTTCCCATTCTGCGCATTTTTTAAGCTGTTTTATTCAACGGACGAAAAAATCGTTTTTTTTTTATTGGTAACCGCGTGAACGACGCTTGAACTGCGTCAACGATGCTTTAAATTGTTTTGTAACTTAGATGATTATTCAAGTATCAAACGAGTTTGTTTTATGTTAATGTGACTAAACCTTTTTTTGTTTCGTTGACGAGTATTTTTTTCTTTTTTTTAGATAAAGTATACATTTTTGAATCAAATACCCAATCGGACAGCTTGCCTTATTTTACACATTTTATACTGGTAAACATAAGCTCCGTCTCCATTTTATTTGTTTTTTCACTTTTCTATGGACCTTTCTAAAATTTTCAGGATACAATCTTTAATTTGAAAACTCACAACTTTATTAACTGGCACAAGCATTATGAGGTTTGCGCAATGGAATTACGGCGAAAATTTGTTATACCTGAGTTTCGCACAGATGTGGACCGACCCAGTTGCAATTGTCAAGCATACGTTAGTGCAACCTCAAATCTTATGTTTACAGCAATATAGTCTACGGAAAAACCATATTTAGTTTTGGATTTCCTATTAATAGAAAAATTACAAAAAAAATACATGAAAATTAACAAATTGAATTTGAATGATAAAATTGGTTCCTATCCTAAATATTTGCGGCTTTTTCTTTAATATGGGGTTGCCCTCGGTGTATTTGTGGGAGTATATCTCGTCAGATGATTCGTGTAGGTCATGAAATGGTAGACTCGTAGGCTTAAGATTTTGGTCTTTAAAAGCAGTAAAACATACTAAATCAGTTTTCATCTATGATGATTTGAAGCTAAAAAAAAAACGTTACAAAATTAATTTGTCCCCTATCTCTTAAACTGTCTAATTACACCCTTTAGGTGGGTAGCCAAACAGACCAAACTAATATGCCTACCGGGTAAAATTCGCGAAAAGTTCATAATGCATTAATAATATAATGTTTTTAAAACTATTTACACAAACTACTTAAATCTATTATTTATTATAAGTTACTTTATTGTTTTTTAAAAATATTTACATTAATATTTTTATGTGTGGTTTGTAAAAAAGTAGGGGACATTACAAAACTGGCACATTAAACTGGTTAAACTCGACAAACTTATGGTACTTTTTCATGTAAACAAACATTTAAAAAATAAATTGTTAAATTTAAACAAACGATATGACCTAACTCTTTCAGTTTCGTATGTAAACTGATAGAGTAAAAGTGCCCCGCTTTTAAAGTAAGCAAATTCAAAAAGCAAAAATAAACAGTCCTCGAAACGGGTGTTTTTACCCGCTTATCGTGTGATAAAGCATCTGTGCAAATATTTCAAAAATGATAAAATGAAAACTAGAACCTTTTTCATTTTGAAAATATGCCGAATAAAGAAATTTAGAGTCAATTTTGATTTGCTTTGTCTTTATTCACTAATAAGTAACTTAATAATGTCTCATTAAAAAAAAAGGATACTTTAGGAAAAATAGAAACATAGGCGAAGGAAACCTTAAATTTTAGAAAGCGCAATAAGTTTCGTGATCTTCCTTGTAAATATATATTTAGGGAAGTTTTTACAAAAAAATGTCGGCATTGAAAATCAGAGCGATTGGCCAGTAAGCATTACAAATGTTTTCAGCACAAAACCCGTGAGAGCTATTAAACTAATTATATTAAGTTCGATTTTGCCTTCAATAGAAACAGGTGTTAGACGCTACGGCCTATTTCATGTTTGTATTGTCAAGAGAAAAACAAACGATATTAATGAAAAAACGGAAACTCATTTATGAATAATAAAAAAAAAAAAAAAATACGCTAAAGAATATCTTTTAAAGTTTAAACATGTTTATCACTAAACTATCAAAACTAACAAAAGCTAAAAGATCATCTAACAATTAAAAACTTTCAACAATTAAAGGAAAAGTTAAGTACTGCATATTAAAAAATACAGTTTTTTTATTACGCAAAAAAACTGTATTTCTTAATATGCAGTACTTAACTTTTCAAAACAAAACAAGAAAAAACAGACACAAAACAATGATTTTCTGCTCCATCTATAAATATACTTTCGCAAATCAGCTTAAGTTATTGAAATAAAATAGTTCTGTAAAATGACTGATAAAACGAATAGAAAAGTTTATACCCTAATAAATATAAAAAATTTATGCCCATAATTTTTCTGTAAATTAACTGTAACTCATAGTTTATTAAAGTAAACTATAAAATAAACTTTGGTTAAGTTTCTTTTTCTTATGTTTACTGCCTTTTACTTTTCGACTTAAACATATCATGAACTCATAAAACATATCATGAACAATTTTGAACTTATTTTTCTGCTGAATAGGATAATTCACTTTAATTTTGAAGGAATTTGGATGATTTCAGAAATACCCTTAGTTTCCTTCACTTAAAGTTTGCTTTTTTACAGCTTACCTTCTCAATCAGTAAGGTGTTATTAAATAACTGAAGTTGTGAGCTGATTGCTTTTTTTCTTTTTATTCATTTTTTATTGATCACAAATACTTAATGGAAAAAAAGCTAGATTATCTATTTTAATTAAAGTACAAAATTTATTTTATAGATCAAAATTAATGGAAAGAAAAATATTATATTTTAAGTAAATGATTTTGTGATATCATGCCATAAACAATTCCATGCACTCTCTAAGGCCACTCTCATCTGTGGTTTGTTAGTGAAGTGAATTTTACCCAATTCAATTTCCAATTCTGACCATAAATGCTCAATTGGGTTGAGATTTAGACTTTGAACTGATGTTTTGATCACTCCTAGACAGTTGTAGAGCATCCAGAGCCGTGTATCAAAAACAGTATGCTTCGAATCGTTGTCCTGGTAGTACTTATGTACACCAGTCAATCTCAATTTTTCAGCACTTTGGTTAAAGTTTTGTTTTCGGACATCAATATAAACGCGGGCGTTCATGGTAGTTTCTATAAAATGCAATATACCAACCCCAGAAGCCGTCATACAGCCCCAAACCATGACACCGTCCCCGCCATGTTTGACTGTTGCTACCATATTTACTAATTCATCTTTCAGTGTCGTATCAGGGCTATATGCGCATACGCATAGAAGTTATAGCGATTTTTGTGTTTTTTTTACTAATTTTGTAATTTTTGTAACTATATTACTATTTCAATTTTAAAAAGCAATAGCATTATCTACAAGTAAATTCGAATAGATTTAGGTGTTGTATAGTTTGTACATTTTGTGTTTCTCAATATTTCGCGTTTTTGGGGATTTACAAGCCATTTGAGCAAAAAGCTTTTGGGGTAAGTTGGCACAAGGATCGCGGGGCTAGTTGGCAACATGTGCCAACTTACAACTTTTCGCATTAGCCGTAAATTCACTTAAGTTATATAACACTACAGATCTGTAGACATCTTAAAGGCAATACAAGTTAATGTCAAAAAATATTGTTGAATAAAAATCATCAAGACTTTTTATGTAAAAGATGCGCTTGAAATATATGCTTAATGTTGCTAAATTTTTCTCTTTAATATGGTGTACCAGCTTACCCTGAGAGTATAGGCAACTTACTCCGGGCCGAGGTAAGTTGGCACATATTTTTTTCTTTTTTTGAGGCCCTTTTTGGGCCACCAATTATTTATTTTTTTAATGTTTGACACTTATACATGCTTGCCAAATTCATATTCTTTTGAAGTGCAATCTGATATCCTCAAGAAGTTCACCCAGAAATGCACAGAGCTCAAAACCTAAAACTGTAGCCAACTAGCCCCGGTCTACCCTACGTAAGAATGTCATTTATAGCGGATTTTTTAATTCAATCAAAATATCTAAACATTGAACCTAATTTGCTGTATCACATAAACTTAACTCTTAGTTTACTGTATGTAGCAAACACTTAATTAATGCTTCCTCTTCTCATTATATCCCCTTCGTACACGGGCACATGGAATGTGTTTAAAAAATTTTTTTTGAAATAAAAATAATGTACTAGGCCTCTTTATGGGGTATGTAAAGTTTTGTTAAAATATTTCATTAATTATTCAAAATAGGGCATGTGTACATTTGTACACAGCGTGTATCAATCTTGCTGTAAAGGTTTTTGTAGACAATATTATATCAAAAGAAATCCTTACAAAAAAACTCAAAAAGCTGATACAAATCAATAGTTCATTTTTTAACCTTTCTTTTAAAGATATAAAAATATTTATGTCATGTAGTTACCTCACAACATTACCAAATCAATACAAAAAAAGAACAAAATGTTTTTCAGTTTTTTACCAACGAATTATTTCATGTGAAATAATAGAAAACAGTTTTTATCACCAGTGCAACAAAGAAATAGATTGCACTTGATGCATTTGACTCTGCTGCGACCATTGCATCCTTCAAATTTGCAGCGCTGACCCAGTTCCTTGATGCAGACAGAGAAATGGTCGAACCGGTCATAGCGGATCTCCACGGCTGGTCTTTCTGCCAGTCTTGCCCGCTTTGGAGGAGGTGTAACCACAGAAGATATTGATATTGACAAATCACCTGAATCTGTGATTGGTGCTGTTGCAGTAATTCTTGGCCTTCCAACTGGTCGGCAAGCAATTGGTGTTGTCAAGTGGGCTTTCACTAGTGTGGCAGCAATCTCATTTCTGAAATTGAGGAGATCCAAACTTTGTCTTTTTGGAGTACCATTTTGTATTTCAATGTCTTGATACTCAAGCCATGAATAGACAAGGGCAAAGTCCACGAAGTGAAAAATCATGCGTACAGGCCACTTCTTAGTTTTCGCCTTTATCCTATACAAAGCAATGAGGAAGTCCATTTTGTCCACTCCCCCATGTTTTCATTGTAGACTTTTACACATTTGGGTCAGTCCACTTGAATATATTCCTTTTTGCTTTCACTCCACCTTCTTACTGTGCCCATTTCTTCGATTCCAACAAAGCTGGAGGCAAGAGTGACAGCTCCATTGTCCATCCACCTGACCACATATACGTCGCCTTCTGCTGAGACTTTGCAGTCGGTTAATCCACGTCCACCCTTCTTCATTTCTTTTTCAGATTTTAACGGACACCCCATTAATCTGTTGGATTTAACAACACCTAGGGACTGAATCCCTAACATTTTCAGCTGTCTAACTAGGATCATGCCAGTAAAGTAATTATCAAAACAGAGCTTGTAGTTTTTATGTTTTGGAATAGTTTCTGACAATCTTAGGACAATAGAAGCACCAAGTCCCAGGTATTTGTACTCTTCTGATATGCCTGTACCTGCACCCTGATATAGTTCGAAATCAACTGCCCTACCAGAGGTGCCACAGACAACAAAGTTTTTTACCCCTACTGGATTCGGCTTTCCTTTGATGTACTGTTTAGCAGGTACTCTACCAGTGAAAGGGATCATCTGCTCATCCACAGAGTTGTACTCTTCTCTTGGTAACTTGAGACAGCGAGAACGTGCTGTGTTTATCAGAGGCTGAACTTTCCAGAATTTATTTGTTCCTTGTTCTGGATTAGGATCGGCATTGATATGAATGCTATTTCGCAGCTGTAAATAGCAGTTTATAGGCATTACATCTGCCACTGCATTTACTCTAGTTGCTCTTTGCCAGTACATCCTTATTCTGGGAAAACCTAAATTTGCCATTACTATTGTGATACCAAAAAATTTCTGAATTTCAGCTGTTGTAGTTTTTAGAGTTTTACCAGTTTGGCGTAGATGATAAATGTTTGTTTGTTCAGCAAATGTTTCAAATATTTCTGGTTTAAAGTAATTAAAAAAATATGAGGATGGTGAAAGTAAGCCATCTCCCAAGTTCAAATTGTCCAGCCATTCTGAGCTGCTTTCAAATGCACCTCGAAGAGACTGCCACTTGATCTGAGCCTTTTTTTCTCTTTTGTTCCCACTGTTCACAGATGTGCCGGGCTGATCGTCTTCATCTGGTCTTTCAATTTGATCCTCAATTTTATCAGTCAGCATATCAGCAGCAGAAGGGTTAAAGGTCTCATCTCCAGAGTTATCAGAATCTGATAATTCAAGTTCCGAGTCATCAAGATGCTACAACATATCTTCAACTGTAAACCGCCTTCGTGGATTATCTGAAAATATATTTAACATATTATACTTATTTATCTTTGATTATAAAATCAATTTGATAAAACTCAGTGAAAAAATAAATATGACAGGCTTAAAACAAATGTTTGATTATACAAACACAAAGGCAGGGCCATTAGCTTCAGTAGGTAGACTTAAATAAATAAAATATTTCATTTTTAATGATTCTAATACAACCTTTTGATATTAAATGAACAGCTAAACTATTAAACAAAACACATTTTGTATCTGAGATTTAAAGAAATATATATACACACATGCAATTATTAACTCACGACAATCACACAAAAAGAAATTCAATGTTGAGTTTCACCTTACTAGTTTTACTATTCTCTCTTCTCGTTGCAATTAACACACAGTGTGTACAAATGTACACAGTATTATAAAAAAAATTTTCAGCAAAGAATAGTCACCTATTATATTTTTAACTTATGTGTATGCAATTATAAACATATTATTAAATATCTAATACAAAATTTGACTTGAGATAATTTATAATTCTCAAACTATAATAAAGAAAAAACTTACCACGAAGTATTTTTTTGCCTTGCAACGCCATGTTGAAATATCTAGATACAGAAATCTTACTTAAAGAAGACAAACTACACGAAGGTAGGACTGGTGTGCACTAATGTATGCATCGTGTTTCAAGTATTATTTTGCTTAAGCTTCATAGTAAAAAATAAACATGACGAAGTGTGAACGTTTGTACACATTGTGTACGAAGGGGATAGTAACCAGTTGATACTTTTTAAAACAAAATGTTAAGTAATGTGTTATGATACTTAGTTAAGAATGCGAAAAAGTTTTATAAATCTACCATCCCAAAAAAAGTTTAGCCGTCCATCTGCCCCCACCTATTTATGCCACTGTCTTTTGTTAGTTAAATTTTTTGTTAATTTTTTGCTTCATTGCAGTGAAAAATGAAATAAAATGTCCATCTGTTTTTTTTTCTTTACTTTGTGATTATAATTTCCGTTTTATTTTGTTTGTTTATTCGATTTTAATTCATCTAATAGATTAGATGAATTAAAATTGAACAAAGAAAATGCTCTTGATATAACAACAGCATGTGCTATTGTAACAGTATTTTATGCCATCTAGTTTTTTTGTTTACTCTCTTAAAGTTCTATTTGTTTCATAGCATCTAAAAAATAAGTTGTCAAGCAACATTAAAGGATATGATTATAATATTCAAATATTATAATCATACACTTTAATGTTGCTTGACAATTTTTAGTCGAAATATTTGAATGAAAAACTTTATTCAAATATTTCGACTAAATCGACTTTTAGTCGACTTAGTCGATTTTAAAAATGTATTCGTCGATTTCGGCCGACTTTGAAAAATGCATTAATTGACTTAGTCGACAGTCGAATAATTTCAAAGTTGTAACAACACTAGTTTTTATTCAACAGATGAATTCTCCAGTTTTTATTCAAGAAATTGCCAAGAACACGGGCGAAGAATTACATCGAAATAGTCAGAGCATATTGGAGAGCTACAAAACTCTGCGTTGCAAGATGAGCATCAAATGGCATTTTCTGAATCTTGCTAACTTCCTGAAAAAACTTGATAACGTCAGTTATGAATAATGAGGTCCTCACCGAGACAAATAAAGTAATAATGACTGATTATTGCTATAGTTTCAAGCGAGTTTGAACACGACAGAAAAAGTTGCGATAGTAAATCTTCCAGTAATTTGTTACACAAGATTTGTAAGAAAACAAATCAAGCAAACTTTTAACTTTATTTTCGATTGCACAAATTGTTCCATAAGTTATGTAAGTGCTTTTGACTTAAAATTGCTCCTAAATATCATAATATATTTATTAAAAATCTTTACATATGTAAAGTCGAATTATTAGTTTAGATATTTACGAAAAAGCTTAACTTTCGATCGAAGAGAGAATTCAAATTATTTTCTTATTTAGCAAATTTGAGAAGTTTAAGGAGGCTAGAAGGCAATCGAAAAATCATTTTCCTACTCCGCCACCTCATGAGAAAACAAAAGTGTTCATGATCGATAAAAATCCGTCCGCTCTTTTCTAAATAGTCGAAGAAACCGACGATTTGTCTATTCGAAAGAGCACTATCGAAATGGTGATGAGCACAATCAGCTTTTATCGTGCTATTCAAGATGTAGGTTGTCAACCATTCAGACCAAGCGCATTACAAGACAAAAGAATAGAGTAATGTGAGATCATGTTGTCAAAGTTTGAAGAAAATCCCAACTTTCTAAACAAGATTTATTTGGTCAAACGAGAGCCAATTCACGTTAAAAGGTATCATAAACCGTCATAAATGGGCCTACTCAAAACAAAAAAATACCTTTGCCCAACTTTAGGTGGTCTAATTGGTCCATACTTTTTCGAAGATTCGGTCACAGGTGATTCATACCAACAAATGCTTGAGGAGTTTTTATGGCCTTAAGTTAGCAATGTGATATGTACTTTCAAAAAGATGAAGCATCTGCCCATTATTCCTGTCAAATAAGAAGCTGGTTTGATCGAGAGTTCCTACAACAATAGATAGGCAGACGAGATCCAATCGAGTGGCCTGCTCATTCTCCCGACTTTTCTCCTCTGAATTTCTTTCTTTGGGGTTACTTGAAGAATATTGTATAGAAGGACGAACTCTTTACATTTACTGAACTTCCTGAGCAGATTGAAAAAGCGTGTACAGAGATAGACATGTGTAATAGAGCTTGCGAAAACGGAGTGGTTCATTTGAAACATTGCTAGGAGCAAGATGGTAATTATTGAATAGCCACATATATTACTTTTTATTTTAACATTATATGAAGTAAAATAAAACATTCTTTTCTATTATTTTAAATTAAAAGCATGTACACAATTTATGAAACAGTATGTAATTAAACTTTGAAAACATAAAATAGCCACACGTTTATTAAATGCTATATTTTTGCGATTTTTGAGACAAAGTAAGGGTATCCTGTGCTTCTAGATTCAAATTTAGTTTCTCCAGTGTATTTTGTATTGGTTGTAATTGTGCGAATTCCCTCGTAATCATACTAATTTTAGTCTTACTGTCAAGTTTATTTGAGAGCTTCAATATTTCAGTACTTACAATTTTTTAGGTATCGAAACTTTTACTGGTGATAACTCTGAGCCCTATCAACGTGCCAAGGGATATAACTTCATTTAAAGAAAAAATATTGATTTGAATAACTTAGATAGCATCTAAGTAAATGCCCTACTCAGTTTTGGAAACCAAAAACATTTAGATATACTTAACCGAACCAGTTAGAAACCAGTCTAAACTGAGACATGCAGGGAAATCATTCAGTTTAAATATTTAAACCTAATAATATTCCTAAAATAAAAAAAATTTTAAAATGTTAAACATTTGCATCTTCTTCCATTTTCGCTCAATTAAGATTCAAACTTTCAAAATAATTAATAGACTTGGAATTTAAACTCGAAATAATTAATAGACTTGGAATTTAAACTCGTATATTTGAACAAGAAAATTTATGAAACTGAATTTCCGAGAAATTCTCTTGAGGTGAAGCAACTCAAGCAAGTGGATGTCGGAACTTCTTTCCAGCATAAACAGCAGAAGAGCCCAATTCCTCTTCGATTCTAAGCAGAAGAAAAAAACTTTTTAATAAGAAATATACTTAGAAAACATTAAAAGCAACAAATTTGAGTAAATCTCTTCGATCATAAAGCAATTTTAACTGTTTGTCAATGAAAATGAAATTTCACCTGAGAATTTGGTTGTATTTAGCTAATCTCTCAGATCGACATGGTGCTCCAGTTTTAATCTTAAATAAAACGATAAAATTTGAAGCCTTAGTAAAGGAAATTTGTAAGATTATAAAACTTAAAGTTATTATACTTCAAAAAATTTATTTCAGACGTACTATAGACAACTCCATTGGTGTTGTTTTCAAGACTTAGAGTATAACTTTTCTATTAAATAACTGCCTTTAAAAAAACTTAATCAAAATACACACCTGTCCTGCGCATAAACCAACAACTAGATCAGCAATAAAAGTATCTTCAGTTTCACCACTGCGATGACTGACCATCACTCCCCATCCATTTTCTTGTGCCAACTTACAGCTAAAAAAAGAAGACAATCAGCTACATGTTTATTTAAAGATAAATATTCAATAATATCAGATGAAACATCCTAAAAATGGCAGTAGTTTCTGTGTAGTATTTATATTAAAATGTTCAAAAAATTAAAAAAATGTACGAATTTAAACACTCAAATCTTACGCGTCGATTGACTCGGTAACGCTTCCAATCTGATTCACTTTTAGTAACAAAGCATTGCAGGCTTTCTTTTCAACTGCCAACTGAATACGAAGTGGATTAGTGACAGTCAAATCATCTCCAACAATTTGAATACCAACAGAGCCTGAAATATGTTTAAAGTAACTTCTAACTCATGACTAAAAACTAAAGGTTATACTATCATGCTGATTCGTATACAAATAATCAATTACGAGTTTTCATTTTACTTTTTAATTGAAAACCGCAAGACTCACAAATTTACCATAAAATTATCATAACAAACTAAAAAAGAAACAAAAAACAGATCATAAAACCAACCTGTCAGTTTACTCCATGATTCCCAGTCATCTTGATCAAAAACATCTTCAATTGAAACAATAGGATATTCGGCAATGAATTTCCTATACAAATTACCAAGTTCTTCTCCAGTAATAACCAAAGAAGGGTCTTTAGTTTTTGACTTGAAGTCAAGATCATACTTGGATTCATTATAGAATTCTAGAACAGAAGTTTATTTCTTGTAATTTTTTTACTATCTTCTTATAATCTTTAAAGTTAATGTTTCATATTCATAATTTACAGTTATTTGACATGCTTTTCTTTTTGTAGTTTTTGTTCACTACCATATTCAAAATGGAAGCTCAGCTTTGATAAAGAAAGCACACATGGCAATAATTAAACAAATTTTTAAAGAAAATAAGTTGTCTGATCTGCTTGACTTATTATAAAACTTATTGTAACCAATTTTTCTGCACATTGCTAATTATACAACTAAGCTTATCTTTCAAAAACTTGTGCATTTTTAGGTTTTATAACCACACTAATAGTTTGCTTCTATTTTATGGTAACAATAGTAAAATCTTCAGTAAAAATCATACTTGTATCACTAGGTAGACTCTTCTCTGCAAAATGTCTTGCTGAATTAGAAATTTTTAAATACCTGATGCAGCTACATCCATGCCAATTTCAACTTTGCCTGTGTAGCCAGCTTTTTCAATAGCTTGCTTTAAGAGCTCTAGTCCTTCTCTGTTATCTTGAATGTTTGGAGCAAAACCACCTTCATCTCCAACATTTGTGGCTAAAAAAGATTTTTATGTAAATAAAGATGATTTGAAGAACAAAATTAGAAGCAGAAAAAAATAGCATAATAGATAAAAAAAAAAAAAAAAGCTTTTAAAACCCATGAATGACTGAAGAGGTTTTTACCGTCTTGTCCATATTTGGCTTGAATTACAGCTTTCAAAGTATGATAGACCTCTGCACCAGCTTGTAGTGCTTCTTTAAAGGTAGCAACACCAGTTGGTAAAATCATGAACTCTTGCATGGCAAGTTTATTACCAGCATGAGATCCCCCATTAATTACATTGAAAGCCTAAATCCAAAAATAGAATTGTGAAACTAATCTGAATGGTTAATATTGGTAAAAAGATTTTTTTAGCTCCTATCAAACTATATTTGTAATTTGATTGAAGCTTCAAAAAACCATAAAAAATTCTAAAGTTTTATATAACTTCTAGCTTCTCCTTTATTAATTTCCAAAAGTATCTTTAAAGGAAATTTTAGTTCAATTTTAAATAAAAAAAAAATACTTAAAAAATGACTTTCTGTTTATAAAAACATTATAACAAGCTAAAAGCTAACTAGATTATACTATTTATTTCAGTCAATAAAATGTTAAAAAACATACAGGAACAGGTAATACAAGGTCTTTGTTTCCAGCAAGATCTGCAAGATGTCTATAAAGAGGAACTCCTTTTTGTGCTGCACCTGCTTTGCAGACAGCTAATGATACAGCAAGAATGGCATTTGCACCAAATTTAGACTTGTTAGGTGTCCCATCTAATTCAAGCATCAGCTGATCTACCTCTCTTTGTTTTGTACAGTCAATGTTCTAAAAGTAAGTACATTTAACTGAGTTTAGAATACATCTCAAAACTAATTTCTCAGTTATGTGTGTAATTGATTTAAATAAAGTGTGCAAATATAAATAGACACTTTTTTTATCTTTAAATTAACATTGAAATATATTTTATGCTAATATCAAAATGATGGCTTCTTTATTGCTGAAAAAAAACAACATTTGTTTAAGTATTGTTTTTATGGTGTATTTTTGAATTATGAAGTAAACATTTACTTTTAAAGATAGAAGTGAATTTAACTATGAAGCAATGATTGGCAAAAATAGAGCTTTTTGTCACATTTTAAAAACATTTTGTATCAGTTGTTAATTATTGATAAATAACACTGAGAAATCCATTCATATTTTACAATATACTTACACTCTTAGAACAAGCATTTTCCCTTGCATTTATTCCTTTTAATAAGGAAGTGATCTAGAACAATATATTCTTCTTGCAGAAATGCCTAATAAGCCAAACTCTTGAACAATTTGGCCTTTTCTAAAGCTCACCCCAGGATGTGAGAATCAGAGATGGATGTTGACAAACTAAATGCCTACATTGATGTACCTAGTTATTTTTACTTGATATTTGTAATTTGCTATTATATTTGCTTTAAACTCATACCCCTCCCCCCCCTGTAACAATCTCTTTTTTTATATAAAAAAGATATAAAAAAAACTTTAAAAAAACATTCTAACATTTATTTCTTTTATTGCAAGTTTGAAATATATAAAATATATAGTAATAGGTTTTAAATACTTACTAATCTAAGTTTTCTGGCCCTTTCGCAATTTACCTATTCTTTTAAAACTATTTGTTTGTGATGCGTTTTTTCTTCTTAAATATATTGAAATGCACTTCTACTTTCTTTAAATCCTGGTTGGAGCTTAAAAATGAGTCATTGACACCTGATGAAATGTTCTATTCAAAACCAGTCATTTTTAAGAGGAGCACTATTTGAATACATAAAGTATTTGTTTTTTGTGTTTATTTCTGTGTTTAAAAAAAGTTTATCAAAGTGCACTATAACTTTAAGAAATCTTTTAACTTAATAGAAATGTCATCGTATAATAGATATCTGTTAAGTGTTGAATACATTGGAAATATAATAAAATGACAAAAAGTTGGTCAGACTATTAATTAAGGGGGTAAAAACTTTAATTTCAGTGAATGATACATTATTCAA
Source organism: Hydra viridissima (assembly GCF_058129835.1). NCBI lineage: Eukaryota > Metazoa > Cnidaria > Hydrozoa > Anthoathecata > Hydridae > Hydra > Hydra viridissima. Next base: position 6,208,257 of record NW_028324311.1, on the reverse strand, counting down.
ACATAATTACCTTAGAAATTAAAAAAGGAGCAAGTATTTCATTCACATTTCCCACTGCTTTGCTCACACCTTTTCCAAGATAACGCTTAGGATCTTTGTCACGCAATTCAAGTGCTTCATGTATACCAGTGCTAGCACCTGAAGGAACAGCTGCACGAAAAGTACCTAAATAAGTTGTAAATTAAAAGCTAATGATATCCGAGTACTTTTTTTTACAGGGAATATTAAATTGTTTGGATTAGTAAATTGTAAATTATTTAATTTATATTTATTCCTAATACTTAAATCTGCATAACAAATAAAAATAAAACCTAATAAAACATAGTATTAGACTTGTCTTGATTACATCTGTTAAAAAAAATGAGATAAAATGGAAATAAATTGTGGAATTAAGTTTAATTCAAGATAGTAGTCAAACTGGTCATGCTTTAATTGTACCTTTTTTTGTCCTAAGAGCTGGAGAAACAGTTTCAAAATATGATACAGAAAATTTATTATATTTATGAACTACTTATCAAATCCAAATAAAAAATTATCCAAATCATTATACTAAATATTCAGAATGAAAAAGCTGTAACTATCATAAAATCAATTCTTAATTAAAGAAGCTACCACCCTGTTATACCAAATCCAGTATAAAATTTAACATATATATTAATGTTTTTTTATTTATCATACTGTTATTTTACAATTCCATCATTTTTTTCTTTTCTCACCATCCTACTTTAAAGTAAACTTCTTTTAAAAATCGTTTTTAACAAAGTGTAATTGAGTAAATCTACCTTCTCCTAAGGACATAATTGCATCCAAAACTAAAACTAATATGTGTTCATTCAACTTTACAATTCTCACAACTAAAATTCCTGCTTCAGCCTATATTATAACAACTGCATTTGTGTTCAGTCAAGGTTTAATTTGAAAATTAAAATGTAGTTTTGTAATATTTCTTTACTAAATTACTTTTGAACTTTAAAAAGGAAAATCTCTCATTATGGTTCTATGATCTTATTGTTTACGTGAGGCAATACTTTCAAGTTTACCTCCCACAGACAATCAGAACATAAACTTTGTTGATATAAAAATTGAAAAAAACAAAACACTGAAAACAGTGAGATCTCAGATTTTCAAAAAATTTGACCTAGATCTATTACAACTATTTGATCTAAATCCAATAACAGACTATGGAAGGCATTCTTAAGATGGCTGAGGTTTAACTTTTAAAATAATTGTAAATATCTTTTATTGTGAAAAAAAGAATAATTTCAACTTTTATTTAAAGATTGCTGCACATTGGTCTAAAGTTCTAACTATAGTTAAAGGAATTCCTAAATCTAATCACAACCTAATCCATTAGCATTAGGTTGTGATTAGATTAGTAAAAAATTATAGATTAGCTGAATTTGCAGGATCTCAAATATTATTTTGCTTTTTGAAATGTTGGAAGTTTATTTATATTTATACTAAAACTCTCGTAGAACTTCTAAAAACAATCTTGTTTACAGCGTGATCAAACTTCTACTTTACAGTCAGGGATAAAGCACACCTTTGGTATCATTGACATATACAGCCCCATTTATGGAACATCATAACTTAAGAAACAGAAAGAAGCAAAAACAAAAACCAACTTCTAGCAGCTGTTTAGCACTTTGTCCAGAAACCCTTTTTTTATATATATAGCTAACTCTTTATAGAGATAAAGTTCTGATACATTTTGCTTGAGTGCTACAATGTTGAACGTGGCAATTACCTTAGTCCACTGTGGTTTTTTAACAAGAAAGTTGCTCTTATTTATTTAGACTAGATTTTAAAGTCATGAAAAGTTGGATAAATTAAAACACTTGATAGTCATAATTAAGTAGTATGTATTTTTGAAATAAAAGATCAAAACAATAGCTAAGAATGGCTTTTTTTTTAATTGCATTTTATGATTATAAATAAAAATTTTATCTATATTCTGCATTCAAAAATTTATCACATCTATGTAAGATTAGATTTAAATCTATTATATACTGATTTAAAAAAAAAACAACTGAAAATCTGTAAGTATTGGATCTAAATAACAACACATTTGAATACATTTAACAAAAAAAAGAGAGTTAAAATATATATATTTATATTTATACCTATAGATGTCGTTAGATCAACTTCAACAGTTGGGTTTCCTCGACTATCAAGTATTTCACGAGCATGTATTTTAGTAACGGAAGACATGTTTTATTGGTTAAACTAGATTATAAAACTTACATAATTTTTTTTGTGTGCATTCAAAATGTATAGGCAAGTATATTACTAATATATACACACATACATTTATATACACGTAGACACAGGCATACATAAACATTTTTATGCATTTTTAGATATATTTACATATATACTACATCCACATACAAAGTATTAAGATATAAGCAGATCAGTGAGTAGTAAATAAAGTAAATCTTATCAAAATATATGTGAGCACAACCTAGATTTTATAGTAATTCCCATATGAATTGATGCTTGGTTGATTCCTCTTTCAAGTTCATCATTTAAATTAAATTTAGATAATGGTGCACTCTGTAAAGTTACGGTAAATAACACAAAAAAATAAACATGGTTTTTATTATTTCAAATTTTTTTTCAATGAAAATCGCTTTATTAGCCTTTTGCGTTATAGGAACCGGTACAAGTACTCTAGCACGTGATCAATCAACAATCTCATATTTTTAAAAAGGCGTGATTGCACAAAAGCAATCGAGTTGAACAGTTGAATTTCAGAAAAATTTGGACAATTGAGTTAACTTCTGTTGATTTCTGGCTCGATACCTTGATATTCTGGAAATTAGCCAGAACATCAAGGATGCTCAGTAGTGAGCAGAATCTAACAAAAGTTAACATAAATAGAAAGATTTTTAGATATAAATGTGCTGTGCATCAAAATGTAACTTTTTAGGTTTTGATCAAGAAATATAAGTTTGAAGTTAAAACATGCGTACAGCACCAATGTTTATTTTTATAGAATTTTTTTTTCTCAAACTTAATTTTTTTATTTAATTTAAATTTCTCAAAGCAAAAAGACTTATCATTATATGAATATATTTTAGCTAACAACAGAATGCCTGTCTTCAAAGCATTCTATTTTTGGGGCTGAATTAAAAAAATGCTAAGGAAGTAAAATAAATGGGATTGGTTATAAAAAAATTAAGTTACTTTGATCAAGAATCCATTTTTGCTCTTAAAATTAATATTTGACCCTACCAATCAATAGAATTTTTGCTATATCGATATAAAAACTTTAAGAATAAAGCAAAAGTTTTGCTATTTCTTTTGCAAGACTATAAAACTTTTTATGCAGTGTTCCTGGTACTTCAGGTTGATATCCTCTGTTGACTGCAGTGTGCATAAATTTATGAGCAATAAAGTTTTTTTCAAGTTAACAGAGATGATAAAAGTTAAAAGAAAAGCATAATCAAGCCTCACGACTTGATTAATGACAAATAACAAATAAGGAAGATAGAAATTCTAGGATTAGAATATAGACTATTAGGAGAATAGAGTACTATGCTCAAGGTTTAATACAAATCAAGCCTGAGAATTACTAAGGAAACTAGATATTTACAAAAATAACTTTTAATATCTATGGTAAAACGCAAACGAATTCAAAAACAAATAGCGAGGTGATTCTAAGTAAAATAGCTGCAAGTGTGTTGAAAACATAAGTTGAAATAAAATCTCAATTGATAAACAGAATATATAAATGAATTGTTAAATTACAAATCCATCGCTTTATAAGCATTTGCCAGCTGTTATTATTATACAAGTAAGTAAATCTGTCGATGCCGTTTATTTTTGCCATTTTGAATATTCAGTAACTTAAAACAGTAAACCATTCAAAGAAGTTGTAATCAATTTATTATTCCGAAAGCTTACACTTTTTGTGTTCAAATATAATGGTCGGTAAATGTAGTTATGTAGTCTCGAGATCACGTGCCCACTAATCCTAACAGCGCTTTGTTTTAAAAACGGTAGACAGATCCTTAAAAACGTTAACTAAAGAAAAAAACAACATTTGACCGTAACTATTCATGGCTTAAATCAATTCTAGTTTACTAATAACAACATTCATTTTTGCAAAGTTAAAAAGCAACGGAGTTCCAAAAGTTACTCATTTAGCTAAAAATTGAAATTACAAAAACCATAGTGTTTACACACAAGCTACTCGGAGAAAACAGTAGCTGATAAGGAAGGCTCCGTGATAGCAGAAAAGTCCGAATTAAAGTTGAGTGTTTCTACTTATCCCTACAAGACCTGGTCCTCCCTTCATTAAAAGTATTTCTTTATTCATTCATCACTTTGTGATTAAACCTTGAACCTTACATTAGAAAAAGTAAACTTTACCCGAAATGTGGTAAAAATTGGTTTTTCATCACATTTTATATGTGCGGGACAAGTTCTCTTTGACCCAAGTACGCCGCCTCTGGTTAGATTTAATGAGATAAGCACCTCACTTAATACAGTACACTTCTTAAATTTTGGGACAAATTGAGTATTTCCTGTTAAAAACAAAACAAGCAATAACATTTTTCTGTTATTTTAATATTTTTTCGTTGAAAACCGTTTACAAACGTTAGAATAATACTATTTGTTAGTATTTCATTTTTTGAAATTTTTGACACAAAGTTAAAAAACTTTATAATACAGAAACCTCTCCGTACTTTGAAGCTATGATTTGTGATAAATAATATTCAGACCATTAATAAATTCATGGGGGTTCTAGTTTAACACAAAACTAGGATTTCTAACAGTACGAAAAAATATTTGCATACCTTTTTATATTTGTTAATTAATATATTTATGTATTTATGCACTTATGTATTTATGTATTTACATATTCATATATTTACACATTTATATATTTGTATATTTGTATATTTATATATTTATATATTTATATATTTATATATTTATATATTTATATATTTATATATTTATATATTTATATATTTATATATTTATATATTTATGTATTTATGTATTTATATATTTATATATTTATATATTTATATATTTATATATTTATATATTTATATATTTATATATTTATATATTTATATATTTATATATTTATATATTTATATATTTATATATTTATATATTTATATATTTATATATTTATATATTTAAACATTTATACATTTATATATTTATATATTTATCTATTTATATATTTATACATTATTTATATATTTATATATTACATATTTATAAAGTTGTGGTTTTTAAATTTATATTTTTCAAAATTTTAATTGCTTCTTATAAATTAATTTGATGCATGAGAATTGTTAAAAAAATTCTTCTCAAGAAAAATCTTGAGTTATTGGATTTGAGAAACAAAAAATTAGGAAAAAATTAATCAGGAAGCTCCACATAAGCGCAGAATAAAAAACCGGAAATATTCTGTGCTTCGAAAAGTATAAAAGGTTTAGCAATAACAACTATTACATTTAACAGCATATTATAAATTTTTATTAGATAACAGCATATTATAAATTTTCTTCTGTTTTTTTTTATGAACATTTTATGAATATTTCAGGAACTGCAAAAAAGTAACAAAAATCGCTTTTTATTGAAAAACATTATTCTTCACCAATCATTTTTTCAATTAGGATTAAAAGAATAATTAGGATTTTTGTAGAGTTAAAATTTCTGCCATCATTTTTTCCAAATCTTTTCTTCGTTTTCATCAATCTTCCAATGTTACATTTGTCTGTATAGCAACACGTATGCTAAAAATACATGAAACACGTATGCTACAAATACATAAAACACGTATGCTAAAAATACATGAAACACGTATGCTACAAATACATAAAACACGTATGCTAAAAATACATGAAACACGTATGCTACAAATACATAAAACACGTATGCTAAAAATACATGAAACACGTATGCTAAAAATACATGAAGTAGTTAGAAAAGTAATGAGAAGGATTATTTTTGCATTTTTAAAATTTGTCAAAATAAATGACTTACCTGACAATCCAGCTCACCCACATTATAAAATGCTTGACAATGCAAAGAGCAAGATTCGTGTTTACTACTGCAACTTTTCTGAAAAATTTTTTTTACGTCTGTGAAGTTTTCCCGAGTGCGAGCTTCGTATGAGTGCTGTACAGTAATGCATGCATTATCATATTTCTCCCTGGGACACTCTTCAAGATGTTGCGTTGCTAAGCAATTCTTTTCATTCGATGAAAGACATTTGAAGCACGAGAATGAATAAACTGAAACAAATTTCTTTATAAGCACGTAATATACAGGTATATTTCTTGTATGTTACATTTGTAATAGCTAAAAACATATAAAAGGCTCAGACGTAAAAGAACGTTTTAAAACTTTAAAAACTTTAAGGTCCTGAGCCTAAAGGATTGAAAATAAAACACAACCACGTCATCACTACCTAATTTCAGTAAAATAAAATCCGGAAAATTTGTTCTTTATTTGTAAACTGTTACTTATCAGTTATATTTTGTTGTTTATTTGATCAACTCTATACTAATAAAATAGTTTAATAAATATTAATTTAATAATAGTAAAATAGTTTAATAAATATTGAATTATCAAGTAAAAAGTTTTTGAATTGTTCAGAAGTGTTATCGTGTGCAAATATTTTTAAAGTTATTTGCACACACATATAGAAAATTCTACATAAAAGCCCATCTGTGTGTAACCTGTGTATTAAGCTTACTCATAAGCAATCATAAATTTAATAGTTCTTTTTACCGCCCTCCAAACACTTCGTTTGAATATGAAGCACTGATACAGCATGCAAACAAAAATTCGCAAAAGATGGTTAATTTCATAGAACCGTTATGTAAATTTCAAAAATATCGCTAATCTATTTTGTAAAACTCGTAAATCCACAAACTTTTGAAATCCTTCTTAAACCAAAATTAAACCCTTTTTACCCTCCTCTAAAAAAAAGTCAACTTGAATTTACGAGTTTTACAAGACTGATAATATTGTTCTATATGAGACTCATTAGCATTGATCAATTTCACAATGCTGGCCCTAAACCTCTTGAAGGTATTCTTGACTTAGTTGTAAGACATAGTTTTCTAATGCCTGGTGATGGAGGGTTTTAAGACAATGACACTGATGTAAGGAGATGTCCATATAGATCGCAATTCTCTCAATACTTGTCAAAGTGCATCTGTGTTAATTTTGACACCTGAGTTGATAAAAGCAGGTGACATATTTGGTCGTCTAAAACTATACCTCTAAGTATAGTCACAGAAACCAGGTAATTTGTTTTTTCACAGAAACCAGGTAATTTGTTTTGAACTTGAACCGACATTCCTTAGGCACCTTGACACTAATATAGTAATTAGTCTAGCTAGACACAGAATCCACAGTAAAATGCTTCTCGTCAGAGCACACTATATATATGCCAGGTCTTTCTTTATGGTACAAATTTCTTAATTCTTTCAAGTTTCGCTGCACAGAGACATGTCATCTTGCTTAAATAATTCACGGAAAAAGAAGACTAAATCTTTTTATTCGACTTGATTGTCAGAGAATATTTTTGAACTTTTACAAGAGAAGACTCACAAAAAAATTGTCTAAAGTTGGTGGTTTAATGTTATGATAAAACAAATTTTTACATGAAATCGACAGACGCGTACACAAGTATGACTACAGTATTTCCCACCGCAATAGAACACAGACTAGTTCAATTTTTTTTAAATAACTGAGCGAAAACACAACCTCACACATCCGACGGCAATTACGAGAAAGAAAACGAGGTTCTTATGGTGTGTGGTATTTATCAAAAATGAATCAAACACTCTTACATTCATGAAAATGATCTTTGACTGGATAGACTGGCTTGAAATTGTACTCTCCAATTGAATATTTTTGCTGACAAAAGCATTTTACTTCCATTTATCAGTATCAAATGGAAGAGTTTTTTGTACAAATTAAGATGAAAAGTGGGGTAGTAGAGTCTATGTAGTCTTTCAAACAAAGCTCATAAAATCCAAGGCTCATAAGCTAGATTTATATATAATCTAATACGATTAATATATAATTTACTTCATATATTCGAAGTTGTCTGCAAACGATTCTCTACCTTTTCGACTTATCATTTCTTTATGAAATGATTGATATAACATAAACCTCGTTCTTACAATGGCATGTCTTTTAACATAAGTTTTGTCACATAAACTTGATTGCTATTTTATTGAAATATAAAATATATTCTTACCTTCATTAATTATGTGGAAAAAAATTGCAATACATAAATTCATCCTTTAGGCTCTTTTTTTTTAAATACGAGTGAATGTTTTGATGTTTACTTTAAGCAAGTCAAATTTTAACATTTTTTTCGTCCTTTTCTTTTTCTATATGATAAAACCACGTCAGAAATTTTTTAAAATTGAATGTTTTTTTAAAAAGTTGAAGATTTATAATAAACTCGTTCAGTTGATTTTCAATAATTCATGGCAAGGTGTACTTTTGCTTTTGATCTTAAGATAAAAGTTTTTCGTGGAAGGCATTTACTCGAAAAAAAAAAAAAAGGTTTTGTCGATAAGGCTTACAATCTCCAAATATAATCAGTTGCGTGCGTTGTAGATAGGGGAGAGTGGTGAGAAATAGACTGGTGGAAAAATAGACACCCCTATAAAAGTGAATTTCTTGGACCAAACTTTTTCGGAGCTATATAAATGCATTCCTTTATTACTTTCCTGATATGTTTTTCTAAACGCTTCCTGGTTTCGCTAATCATGAAGCTAAACAAGTGCAAAATTTTAAGAGAAAAAATGTTAAATGTCACAAAAAGGTGTAAAAGAAAGGTATGTAATTGAAAAAAAAAATAAAATGGGACATTTTTATTTAAAAAACCATGCAAACAGTTAAGATATAAAACAATTCAGCATTAATCCTCGAGCTCTTTAATGGAGTACTATTCTTCAAAATTTATTAGCATTTCTTTCATCACAAATTTAAACAATTACTGCTGCTCTGAAAGATGGTTTAACGAAAAAGATTAAATAAACTGAGCTGAAAATAGTTTTTTGGGTTAGAAGCATTTGTTTTCAGGAGAAAAACATTATTCATTATGTAAATGTAACAAATCTTAAATGAAAAAACTTTAAAATTGTTAATTATACAATACAAGCAAACTACATAATTCATCTTAGAGAGAGAGAGAGAGAGAGAGAGAGAGGGAGAGAGAGAGGGAGAGAGAGAGGGAGAGGGAGGGGGAGAGGGAGAGGGATTTGAAGAACTTGGAATATTACGGAGGTCGTTGCAGTGAAGTCAAAGAGGCTTGAACATGTATCCATAGGTTCAGTTAGTATAACCTATACGACCATTAAACTTGCAACAGCAGCTAAATTACGCTGTCAAATTTCAGGAAATTGCAAGATTAACATCTACTTCATTTACAACTTAATCAATCGAGATTAGGCCCACCTTCATTCAGACGGACATAAGAATAAGCAAAATACGAGATTTGGGAGTACCAAAAATCCGTTTACCAAAAAATTAACGTCCATGCAAGCTAGTTGCAACCATGTAAGGTTACATTATCGTGTGGAGTAACCTAAGAAAGGATTATTAGGTCTAATTTCTCTAAGAAACCTAATGAAAATACAGTAAATGGAACTGGTGTGCGATATAGAGAAATGGTGGTAAATTTTCTTTAGCTTAATATAGCAAATATGGCAGGGTTTTGGTGGCAGGAAGATGGTGAAACTGCTCATACGACTAGAACCACTATGCAAGTTTTAACTGCAATTTTTCAAAATCAAATAATTTCTCGAAATTCCAATTTTTTATGGACTCCAGGATTATGATTTAAAAGCACCAGACCTTTGGGTATTTCTAAAAGAACATATATAAACCTCGAACTATCCAACAATTTAAAGCAAACATACAAGAGAAAATTCATTCCATATACTCTCAGATGCTAAGAGCTATGTAAAATGCCTGACAAAGAGCTCGTCTTTGTCAGGCATTTTACAATGGAAACGAAGGTCATTTACATGACATCATTTTTCATACATAATCAAAATAAAATTGTAATTTTTAAGCTTTGTAAAAAAAAAAGGACTTATTAAAGTTTATTGACTTGCCACTAATATTTTTTATTTTAAAATGGTAGAGCGACTTAAGCGCCACCCTGTATATATACTTTAAACTAAAAAAACTAAGCAAAATATTTAATTTCACGATTTTAACTTCTTTACCAAGAAACATTCAGCGAAATGCAGAAAATCGTCTTGAGCTTGATTGTTGCAACTTTATGCTTAAAGATGTAAGTGTTGTATGCTTCACTCTAACCAGTCATATTTTATGTTTCTCAATATTTCGTGTTTTGGGGGATTTATAAGCCATTTTGTAAGTAAAAAGCTTTTGGGGTTAATTGGCAATATGTGTTAACTGTTAACTTACAACTTTTCGCATTGGCCGTAAATTCACTAAAGTTACATAACACTGCAGGTCTACAGAGATGCGAATAGGTAGAAGAAAAGTAGACAGGCCTGTAAATTCTAAAAATGTTACAAAAAAATGCTGTTGATACTATTTTTATAGAAGGAAAGTATTTGTTGTTGGATAAAAATTATCAAGAGTTTTCATAAAAAAGATGCACTTGAAATAGATACTTAATGTTGCTAAACTTGCCTCTTTTTATACGATGTGCCAACTTACTACCCTGAGAGTAAAGGCAACTTACTCCGGGCTGGGGTAAATTAGCACACTTTTTTTTTTTTTCTTTTTTTGAGGCCCTTTTTGGGCCACTAATTATATTTTTTTATAATCTTTGACACTTGAACATGCTTGCCAAATTCGTATTCATTTGAACTGCAGTTTGATATCTTCAAAAAAGTTCACCCAGAAATTCACAGAACTCAATAGCATAAACTGCACCCAACTTGCCCCGGTCTCCCCAAATGACTAAAAACTAACTGGTAGGAAACAGCTGCTTTTTTTAAAATTTTCTAATTCCTGATAATGGAATTCTATGAAAGCTTAGTAACTTCTTATACCACATACATAATTACTTTCAACCTTGAATGCATTCTTTAACTATCCTATACTTGGATAGACATTTAGTCATCTTGTTGACAAAATTCAAAGAAACACTGCATGTTGTTCTCTCTGCGCATAGGGAGAGCGTACAAGTTTCAAAATGCAGGGCTAAAAAAAGTATTGAATTCTAATTTAGGAACAAAATTAAGGAACCAAGTTTTTAACAATAAATTATTGATTTTTGAAATCAAATAGTGATTATCAATGGCAATCATCGATTTTTAAAGAAATAAACTTGAAAAGAACAAGAGCTGTATAAAATCTCCGTTACTGAAACGAAATTTTTTAAGAAAAGAACGTCCCTTCGTCCGACAACCCATTAAATGCAAGCAATAAATTATTGAAACTGCACCCAAAAGAAGAGTTTTGAAATGGCGAAAAAAATTTTTCGTCCAACAATAAATTTAAAAAAAGTTCCATAAAAAGTTCATGACTAATTCATAAAAAAGCGATCAAATTCTTTTTTCTTTTTGACTTTCTTAAATCCGCACACCTTTCGAGAAAAGAATTGTCGAAGCATGCTTTTCACTTTTGTTTTTGTAATTGTGATCGCTTTTAGAAATGGTAAGTAGTATATAAATAATTATTCGATGTAATATATATTTAAAATGCTCGACATTACATAATGTTAAGTTCCTTTTCCTTTCGAATAATTGATGCTTACAAAAGATTTTTCTTTTTTTTTTTTAGCCGAGAGTCTCAAGTGTTTCTCTTGTATGGGCTCAAGCGAAAAAGGTTGTTCATTGAGCGAGAAGGAAGTAGAATGCAATGGGAAAGGAAATGTGTGCGCAACTCTTTCGTATTCATTGACTGTTAAAGATTTAAACCAAACTTCGAAAAACGAAGTTTACCGAAAAATGTGCTTGTTTTCAAAGCTGCCTAATTGCAATTGGTATTGCAAAATTTATAATTCTTTAGAGAGAGAATGCCGGGTAAGTACCTATTTAGAGAGAGAATGCCGGGTACTTATTTTTATTGATGGTAAAGTTACTCTTTTTTTTTATATTTTTATCTCACATAAAAAAAAAAGGAAATCCTCGTTTATTGGATTTTGCAAATATTTTTTGTGTTTTTGATGCAACTCGAAATTTAGAAAGCTGTCTATAGTTAAAAAATTTCATATTTTTAATAAAGTGATCTGCAGCTCATATGATGCAGCTAAAAAGACTCATCCTTTAAAACCAAAAAACATAGGATACAATGGAAGCTCTGGTCATTCATAGATATTTAAGAACTCCGATGCTACTGATGAATTTCTCTATTTTAATTTGTTTTATTAAAAGTGAATAACGCCCCAAAAATTATTTGGCAAATTATTGATGAATGGATGATTTGGTCATCATCCACACTTTATTGCCAACCCATTAAGTTTATTTTTTTAAAAAGAAACAAATGAATTTATGAGAACAGAAGCTAAAAAAGTTTTAAAAGAAATATCTCAACTTGTTCCAAGATTTGTGAGAGTTGGCGAATCTTAAATTACTGTTAAAGACTACCGTATACTTTCAATGATGGAAAAGTATGTAAAGCTGACTGACACGTTATCAAAAAAATGTTATATGTGTGGTGGCACCCCCCAAATGATGAATGGTGATTTGAAAAGCTTAGCTGTTAAAAGAGAACCTTACGCTTTTGGCTTGTCTACTTGCATGCACTTGCCATTTGAAGTTCTGATTTAAATTTTCCCACCTTTAATACGTCCACATTATTTGTTACTTTCTCAATTGCCTTTTCTTAGTTTCAAAAAAAAGTTATGCATTTTTTCATCGCATATTTAAGTTTATTAATACAAAAATTCCCCAAAGTTGTAAAGTAATCAAAAAAATGAAAAAATAACTAGCAATAATAATTAATAAAATAATGATAGTAAAAAAGATAAATTAACAAAGTATTATCGATCACATCCATAACAGTAAAATCGCAGAACAAACTATTTTTATCCACTCAAATTGATGCAGACGATACACAGGACATTAACAAGAAATTTTTAGATGTTCAGTTTATTTTGTATTTAGAGCTATAAAATTCGATATCTTTCTGAGGTCTCTGGCTAATGTAATAGGGTTTTTTTAATTTCAAGTTAGAATTTATAGAAAGATTTTTATGACAATACTTTAAATTCAAGACAAAAAAAATGTCTCTTTCTTAATCCGACAAAATTATTTGAAAAATTTTTTTCCTTGTTAGATTTCATGTTGCAAGGAGGAACGATGTAACAAAGCAACAAAAAAAGCAGAAGTGTTTAAAATCAGTCAGGATAGTGGATCTGTCGCATATAAATCTTCCATGATGGCGCACGTTGTTGCATTTTTAATGTATTATTTCACAGTGAAATAATTCTTTAGAAGTGAAAAGATTTTCCAGAAATATATGTTTTTTTAAATATCTAAAAAAAATCTTATTGTTAAAAAAAGATGTTCTTTTTATAACTTACATTTATCCTAATTAATCCTAATCAACAAAAGTTTTTTGAAAACTTTTTATTTCATGTTTTTTTTCATAATTCGACAGGTAATTTTAATGGCAACATTTACTTTCATGTGACTTTAGGACGTTTAGTTTGTTTAAGTGAATGATTTTTTCTCTCTTTATTTTAATTACGTAGTGATTACTTTTTCTTTTTTAATTTTTTAGGGTACTAAAAATTGTTAAATGGCAATAACTTCTAGATATCAAAAATGTTCTGTTACGTTTATGGATACTATATTAGACCTGCTCAGGTGAAATGTGCAATATAAAGGGATAAAAAGTATTAGCAAGCTTACCAGTTGGGATGTTTATTGGACCAAAATAAATCCTGGGCCAAGATAAATTTTCATGTTATCTGTGGCTGTTGCAAATCAACATTGAAAGGGTGATTAAGAGGCACTAAGAAAGGAAATCCATTTGTAGTACATAAAATTTGGAGAGAACCAGGAAATCACCTGAATGATTGTTATTTTTGCATTTTTGGTTATCAGAAGATCAAAGACAGAAGAGTTTAGTCTATCCTATCATACCATCTTCAATTACACCGGTACCACAGGATGAACATATGCCTATTCCAGAATTAGCATGCAACGCTTTATCTAGAAATATCAAAATTTCATATGAAACCAAACTTTCATGAAAATTAGTTAACAGGGTCATAAGAAAATATTAAAAATGGATTACTACAAATCTTTCTTTCTGATTTCAACATTTGTAATAAGACATTGTTATTACAAAAATTTGATTAAAATCGTGGAAGAGGGGTTTTTTTACTGTTTTAATTACATTAGTACAACATCACAGCAAAAACTACAATCTTTCAACTTGCAACTTGAAAATTGTTACAAACTACGTTTCTAGAAACTTTTTCGCTTAATTTATTTGATTATTTTGTAAAATCATTGCCCCAAGTTTTTTGAGGAAAGAAAAAAGATTTTTTCTTATAACAATGATAATCACAACCATTAGCCAAAGTAGTCTGTTACCATCTTTTTTCGCGAATTTCACGCTCATGGAGTATTTTTTACCAATAATAATTAACACAAAACTGTTCAAAGTCGACTGCTTATACGTTTAACTGTTTATACTGTAAAATTATTTTAATAGTGCGGATCATAAAAGATATATTTGTAGATTTGAGTTAATTCAGAGTACAGTAAATTTTCAAATTCTTGTAAACAGAGGTTGATATCATGTAATTAATTGTTTAATTAATGTTTAATTAATTGTTTAATTAATATAATGTAATTGTTTAATTAATATAATGTAAAAAATTGTTTAATTAATTGTTTAATTAATATAATGTAATTAATTGTTTTTTTCTATTCTGAAGTTTTCTTTTTCTGGGATTATTCCAACTTATTGTACCAATCCATTAAAGTTGTTAAATTTTTAATGGTCAGATGCATTTCTTGCAATAATTTTTGTCAACGGAAGGTTTTTTGACACATGAAAAGAAACATTTTAACCCTTGGGGTTTGCTTGTACGTCTGAAAATTAGACAATTACTAAACAATTTTTCTGCAAAAAAAAAAAAAAAAAAAATAGAAAGAGCAGGGATATGAAAGAATATTTACGTCTCCATTAAACTACTGATTTTGAAACGTCTAACGTGAACAATTAAATTTTTCAGCGTCTAAAGAACTGCTACTGTGGTGCAAAGAAATGCAACGTGCTTGGACGTATGCTTTAGAGAAATAAAAGTTTAAAGCACGCTTTGTAACTTTTTCCAGACTTCTTTTATGTCAGTCGTTTATTTGAAGCAGTTACTGGAAAATGAAAATCCACGAAAACCGTAAAAGTTAGTGATCTAGATAGCAGTTGTAAAAAGTCAGGCCAGTTTATTATTTTTATTCACAAAGTTTGTTTTAATTACCTACACCCAAAGTAACATCTCAATCATGAAAATGGTATTTTGGGTATTTCCTTATTTTTTCACCATATCCATTGCCTTGAAGCGGTTTAAATTGCTTGTTGAGTCACTCCCGAGGTTTCAATGATTTCCTCTTTAGTTTGGCACGAATCTTTCTCCAACAAGTTTCCAACTCAGTGTCTTCAAACTGTATTAGCTTCGCTACGTATTTGACGCTGGTATTAAAGTCCCCACTTTTAATTTTCGAATAATTATACATTTATTCCTTTATCAAAAAGTTATTAACTTCAATGTTACTGATTTTTAGAACTAAAATGAACGGTTTTTTAACAAGGATTAGTTATATTAAAAAATCAAAAAAGAGAAAAAAGAAGAAAAAAGAAAAACTTATTTGGACCACAAGCATTTCACTTTCATTTAGCTATAAATAGGCGCACAATTCCTATTTCACGCACACGTTTTTTTAAAACTAAGTAATCCGTATAGTGTACAATTCTATATATAGAAATCCATTTTTGAACCAACTATAGCAAAATGTTTTAAACAGGAACTTCTTCCTCATAGTAGTTAACCTAACAACAACGTTTACTATTTTAACCCCAACCCCCTCGTATTCCCCATTTAGTAAAAAAAGTATCGGACAAAACAAATTTAAAACACATTTAAAAGTAGTAAAAAAATTGAACATATTAATTTTTAAATAGTTTTTTATGTTCTTAATAAAATTTAAAACACTTAAATCATTATAAGAATCACAAAAAAAAAAAAAAAAAAAGAATTAATATCATATTTTCTTCAAAAAGCTAAATTTTTCACGGTGAACATTCAAAAAACTGACTGAATATTCAAAAAATTTCTAAAATTAACTAACTATTTTTCGAAAAACATCATAAATTATTTCAATATTCGGTAGGACCTTTGTTTTTCACTGGTCAACAGCCCAATTTTGATATGTCTTAGCTTTCTATCTTTAAAGAAAGTCAGAGGTTTCTTGGCTGGCATTCGAGAAAACAACTTTACTTCGTTAACTCTTCATCGCACAGTGCAACTGGAGATTTATAATTCCAATTTTTTTGTTCATTTTGTGGATGAAAAAAAATGGATCTTTTTTAAGCTCTTTAACAACTCTTTGATCTTCGATAAATATTCCATTTAGTTTTTGTAATGTTTTTCTTGGACATCCGCCTTAATGGTTTATTTCATAGCAGTCACGAGATCCAAATGATTTTACAGTTTTGTTTACAATCTTCTTAGCTATATTATATTTTTTACAAATTCCAGCTTAATGTTTTCCGCTTTTAAAATCTTTAACAATATTTTCACGTAAAATACTAAATTTACGTAAATTTATCGCGAACCATTTTTAATTGCAATTCTTTACGCGATGTATCACGAGTTAAATCTATTTTTAGTTTAATAGAAAAATAATAGACCAGAAGTTGCAAAACCTATTTTATTATCTTAAAGCACCATTATGATAAAATTGAAAACAAAAGAATACGGAAAATCGAATAAAGACAACAAAATCTTATAAAAAAATCCATCGTTTTGATTTGTCTTTAGATTTCATCAGTGTTCCCTCTGATCAGATATTTTTTAGCCACAATGCATATCTTAGAATGTTGAAAGTTATGACGATAGACTGTTACTTAGAATTCATGTTAATAAAATTCACTAACAATATTCAAGACAGTTCTTTCTAATAATTAGTGATTGAATATCTTGGCAGATACGTAAAACACTTAAATGTGCAATGATTAAGAGCTATTTCTTTTTCTATTTCTTTTTGCTTATTGGATAAACTAACAAGCATTTCTCTGTTTCCATTTTAATTGGTGAAAGAATCTCAATTTCAGCAGATGAAATACATATACTTGATCTCTACTTCGACTGATTAAACATATATGTTAGAATATATATGTAAATATATATATTATATTATATATAACATATATATTAGACATCTATGCAAGGATATTACCTGAAAGAATATTACGTCATATCCCTGATGGTCATATGAATGGTCATATCTCTGATGTTTCTTTTCATGTATCATAAAATCTTTCATACACCAAGTTATTTCAAAAAATGCATCTGGCCATTTAAAATCTAATAGCTTTAATTGATTGGTTAAATAAGTTGGAATAATGTTTTTATAAAAAATGTGCAACAAGAAAAAAAATCGAAACGTTGTTAACTTACACCGTTTTGGTGTTGATTTGCACCGTTTTGCATCAAATAAAATGGTAAAAATAAACTAAAAAGGTATAAATTATCACCAAAACTGTGTATATTAACACCGTTTAGGTGTTTTTCATGCTGCACACTAAGACAATCCAATTTTACACCTTTTAATCAAAAGTGTACCAAAGTCTCTTTTAATAAAATGCGGAATCATCAAAAGATCAATATTGGTTTCCCTCATTAAATGAACAGTTTCCCTCATTAAATGAACAGTTCAGTTTTTAATTTTTCTATATGATCTTTGTAACTCTTTGAAACAGTCTAAAGCATTTATAGCATATTTGCAGATGATTCCAATTTATTTGGAGACTAAAAATTTTTGACTCTTATTTACAATTAACCAGGTTTTGGATATCAATACACGGTGTGGAGCTTCAGTACATTTTGCTGACCAAAATCGAAAACCTTGTTGAGTAAAAAGTTATGGCATTTTTTTAGTTTTACTTTGATAACTTAACCTCAGTGAAATTTTTCGTCCTTCCAGCTTAAATAGTTTGTAAAAACTTGGGTAAATTTTAAGAAAATCAAAAAAAACTCCATCCTTACTTAAAAAGAATTATTTTTAATATAAACCTTTAACATCACATTTTATACATTAAAATAACAGGTCTCATTACTAAACCTTTTCTGAGTCAGAACCTTCACCCAAATTTTTGTCATCTTCAAATCTTTTGTCAGTTTCGTGTTTTCGTTGTGTCTGAATCGTCACAGATTAAGAAGTCTTTTACAACATGAGGAAGTTCAATGGCAATCTTAAGTTTTTGTTTAAACCGGGTTTGTAAGTTGATAGAGCTAATGAAAGTTCCAGATGATATCTTAGTTCATACAAAAATGTCTTTAAATTCGCTTATGTTACGAGTGTGGGGTTCACGATACTTCCTTTGTAATTTATTTCTTGACTCAGAAGCTTTATCGCTCATTACTCCTATTCTTATTTGAAAGTTATCTTAAAAATTAAACATCTCAGTGAAAGTGAAAAAATGTGAAATTGAATTTTTGACATAAGTTAGTAAACAAGTTACAGATTCGATTGTGCTGTCTCGATTAAGCTATTCTAAACAAGTTTTTAAACAAAGATGAAATTTAAGATTTAACGAGGTAACTTGAAAGATAAGCTTAATAGGTATTTTTTAAAAGTGATTAATAAAAACTACATTTAACTTTGGTTTTAACGATATATAGAGGTCTGGGAGAAAGTTTTGTTCTTTACCGTACAAATGATTTTTTTTAAAAAAAAGTCTTTAAGAGTATGATTTACAATTTCTTTTTTTTTTTTTGAAATTTTTGATTCATCAATAAATGTCTCCAAAACGGTATAACTTAGAACATTCGTATTTTGGATTTTTCTCATCCAATATTTTCCTAATAAAACTCCATAGTCAAATATAGAATTTTAAAATGTGAGTTTTTTGACCACCTGATTCCACACTGTGCATTAGAGAGTGCTTGGATTTATGTAATGTTAGAGCGCGGGTTATTTAATGTAATACTAGCGCTCGGTTTAGACTAAGTTATTGCTTCAATAAACAACTGAAATCAAAACTTTTCAAAATTTAAGTCAGAACTTATTTAATCATTGGTTAAAAATTTTACACTTTTGAGATTATTCATGGTTATTTCTCAATTGCGAACATTTTGAGAAATAAAGAATAACTAGGGTGATATATTTGAGCTTTAATTATTAAGCTGTGTTTTTATATCCATAGCAACGCCCTATTTTTTGTTTATTTACTTTTTCAGTAAGATGTCATCTAACGCAAGTTCATGTATTTTAACCTGGGTCATGACGCGTGACTTTTTTTAGTCTTAATACGTATTATTTTGCAGAACAAACCGATTTTTTAAACAAAAAGTCTAATCGAAATATATTTGAGGGGAAAAAAGATAATATTTTAATACAAATGATCCTATTGCATTTAAAGCTATATTTATCACTAATTTGATTTTTTTTTTTACTTCTGTTAGAAAATTAACTGTTTGCTTTTTTTTTTTTCTTTTTTTTGTTTTTGTTTTCATTTTTAATGATTTTATTTTTAATAGCTATACTTGTAAACAGTTATACATTAATCACCTGTGTGAATAAATAAAGTAAGGATTTAAGTACTACATATCGATGTTTTGATTAAATTAAAAATTTTAATTATATCTTCTAATAATATAATAAGATATGCATTTACTTATTCTTTAAACATAAAATTTTCCATAATAACTTGGTCATTTGTCAGTCTATATAATTTATATTTGCTATGAACAGGAATTTTTACCTCAGCATGTGTAGGCTTCTATTGATAAAGCAATCATCTATGGAAAAAATGGCATAATCAATCTGTTTTTATTTGTGCTTAAAATTTTATAGATTTCAATGAATTTTAAAATCTTAAAAAAAGAGCAAGCATTGATCTGTTGTTCTTCTAAAACAATTTAGATGCTGTGTTTTAATATTTCCTTTGTTTTTAGGTAGAAGTTTTTAATTACATAATTTATAGTAATGATTTAAGAATATGTTTCAAGATCTTTTTAACGAGAAAAAGGTCAACTTAATTATAGATAGTTTGTTGGCATTTTTTGGTCTTGTTATTGGCCTTCTAGTTGTTGTTGGAATAGTTGCTATTGGTAAGATCTTGTTAAAATTTACACAAATATGTATACAAAGAGCTATCTAAAAAATGATGTGTGTGTGTGTTTGTGTGTATAGTTATATATATATATATATATATATATATATATATATATATATATATATATATATATATATATATATATTCACAAACATATTTTTAGGTTGGTTAATAGTATGGAAAATGTGTTTGATTCGATTTCCACTGATACAAGAACTGGTATATGGTACCAGCACGTCATCCTCTTCTAAAGATAAACATACACTCAAAAGCTACAGTAGGTTAAAATCACACGAAGCTAATGATTAAACTTACTGGTCTTTTTAAGACGCAAATTGCTTTTTACCTAACTTATATTACCATTCATAGATCTTTATCTTACTAATCAAACTTTAATGATAGATATATTATAATCTCTTAAGATTCACTTTAAAAGCTTTTTTATTTTAAATTCTTGAAGTCATGTATGCTACATACATTGTGGTTATTTTGTGTTGGATTTTTTACCTTCTGCTTCCTGTTTCTTTAACATCCTAATGATAAAAATTAAGATTCTTGTATATTTAAAAGGAACTGGTATGTATATTTTAGGTTTAGAAATATTTTTTAATTTTATAGATGTATATAACTAAGGGATGTTATAAAACAGTTTAAAATTGTAACACATCTGATGCTAGCTTGTGGATGTAGTAAGTTACTTAAAATGTTAGTTACATATTTTTTGTAAAAAAAAAATTATGATTTTTGATTATTTTTCAAGTTCTTATCTTGTAAATATTTAAAAAATTTAACATTTTAGTAACTTAGTATCTACAAGCTTGAATTGGATTGTGTTATGATTGTAAACTGTTTTATAACATTGGCCCTAAGATTTATTTTATGTTATAAGAATTTTTTTTCATCTTTAGTTACTAACAATCGAAAGTTAAAATATCAATTATCATACGCCATTTTGATTAAAGTATTGAGTAAATAAATTTCTTTTTTGCTTGTTATAAAAGTATCCACAAAAAAGAAAAAGCATTAGGAAAAAATGGGCTCCAAAAAAAACTCCTAAACAAATTTTCTTAAAGAATATATTAAAATAACGTTTGTAACGGCAATATTTGAAAACAATAATTGGGATCATTGGATTTTAAAGTTCTGCTGCTTGTTAAAAACGTATATTGTCTACTAACTAACGCAAATATTTAAATTATTTTCGATTTTTACATTCGGCATAATAGTCTCAGTTCCAGTCTTCAAACTTGTACTTCACTTTTAAATTGTTTTGTTCTTACGAAAAGCAATTTTGTTAAAAAGTTCTCAACGACGCGTGAATACAATTATTAACCCTTCTGTGGTAGAATTACATGTGCAAGGAATTTTGTGCAAGAATAGAGCCTTTCTCAGCTCATTGATAAACAGCATTCTGTTTAATCTAGCTTAGGGATTGCTAACAAGAGCACATAACTCAGCCACAGTGGTTTCTTAAATTAAAATTGAAAATGAAAATAAAGATATTGCAATTTACTGTATTTGTGCGTTTAACGTACGAAAAGCTCTAAATACAGATTGCAACCTTCCATTAATTTCTCTATATAAAAATTTATTTACTCAATAACCTAAAAATAGATGGACTTTTAACGCTTGGTTTAAGAGATAAGATATGGGTGTCACAGAATTTTTTGGATAACCATAGCAAAGTAATAGGTGACAGCTGTATCCGTGAGAAATTTTTACTTGATATAAAAAGAAGTAGATGTTCTGGACTATCATAAATATCGTAAAAAATCTTTCTAGTAGATTTATTACCAAAGAAAATAAAAAGTTAAAATTCGTATCCTTAGCAATTTCTTCAGAGAAGTTTATTACAGATAAAGAAGCAAAAAAAAAAAGAACACTAAGCAACAAAAAGACTGTTAATCAAATTTACCTGCAAGAATGTTTACAATAAACGTCGTAGAAGATCAAATTTTAAAAAGAATCAAATATTGTTTATTAAAGTTGCGCTTATCTTGGATACCGGGCGCATTAAGCAAAGTACTTTCAAATGACCACCTACACTCACGGACGATATTAAGTAACATGAATTAAAATCAAAAACAAGGTATCCCTTACATATTATAACAAAAAAAA
This sequence comes from Hydra viridissima, assembly GCF_058129835.1. Classification (NCBI taxonomy): domain Eukaryota; kingdom Metazoa; phylum Cnidaria; class Hydrozoa; order Anthoathecata; family Hydridae; genus Hydra; species Hydra viridissima. The sequence goes on along the minus strand of NW_028324311.1, from coordinate 6,185,856 downwards.
ATTGAAATACTGCTCCTAAACATTATTAAAGATGTTTTTCAGATATACATAACAGTATTTGATCAAAAAGCAACAGTACGACTTTTTCATTAGACACTTTTGAAAAAGAATTTAAATTTATAACTTATAATAAAAATGGTTTATTATTAAAATTATTCAATGGACATCAGATTTCGGGTCATTTTGCGATCGAAACCTATAAACAATGTGCTGAAGAATATCAATTGTCAATAAGTGGTGTTAGAAAGGTGCGTGTATATGAAAATATGAAACAAATGATTCTGTGACAAATCAGAAAAGATTTAGTCGCCCCCTTAAAACTTCACTGAGAACTGATATGTTGAAGATTTTTGCACGGGAAGCTAAAAAAAGTTCAACAATAATCTCAAGACAAATCGTTGAAAGTTTTAAATTGAATGTTTCCAGATGAACTGTGTAGAGAAGAATTAATTCAAATGGTTTAACAAATCATCTTCAGAAAAGTTAACGCCTTATTTGTGGTATAAACAAAAAAAAATGTTTAGCACTTGCAAAAATGCATATTAACAAGGGTCAGGCATTTTGGAACTCAGTGTTATGATGTAGTGAGAGTAGATTTCAAATATTTGGTTTCAGAAAATGATAATGAGTTTAGCACAGACCTTGCGATGCGCTCTTAGATATAAGTCTTAAAAAACTGTCAAACATAAGGGTGCCTTTCTTCTAATGGTGTGGGAAGGCTGATGAATATTGAAGGCATAATGACAAGACAATTGTATGTTGATTTACTTTCAAAAATTAATGTAAATCCGCTAAAGAATTGCATTTAAATCACAAAATTTTTTTTTCAATAAGATAGCATTCTAAAAAAAGTAGCTAAGTGGCGCATCTCAAAAGATAAAGTTAATATCTTTAAATGACAGCCTCAAAACAATAGTTGTTAACCGGACCTTAACCTTATTGAAAATTTATGGGCAATTTAGGAATCCAAAATACATCCTTCAAAACGAACAAACGAAAAAGAATTTTACGAGGTACTTAGTAAAACTTGAAATTGGTATTGATATGAGGTCGAAGCTTTTAAGCATGCTAAGACGTTTAGAAGCAGTTGTAAAAGCAGGGGGAGGTGCAACAAAGTCCTATTTAGGACTTTGTTGTACCTCCCCCTGCTTTTACAACTGCTTCACTTTACTTCACTTAAAAGTGAAAATTATACATACAATTATCTACTTGGATTTTTAATGGTAGTTATTGACAAAAAACTATAGCTCATGATAAAAATTTTGAAATTTCCTATTTATTTTGCCACATAACAGATAAATTGATAGATTTAAAAAATAGCTAATTAGAATTTAATTCAAGAGTTAGTTTTGCAACGAGTTAAAAAGAATTACAAACATATTTGTTTTTCTTTGGAATCGAATTTTTTAAAAAACATAAAATTATTACAGTTATGTAGATCCCCAACGTAAATAATTTATTTTTTACTGTTCTAAGTTTAGATTTTTTCAACCATGTTACTTAATATTTTCCGTGACTGTAACTTAGAGGATTAAAGATCATTTTTATCTCTTGCCATTTTTTAGCACATTGACGGACATTAGGAACAAGTAAAGTTCGAAAATTAACACTATAGTTTTTTGTAATTTTTAGAATATTAGAAGTATAGTTTTACTTTTTCTGCTTAAATAAACTTAATTTTGATTGATTCAGCACCTTTAATTAGGTTGCGGCTATTGCCGTCATGCCACATAGTGAACTTCGTTTTGACGGCTATAGACGCAAGTGTCCGTCAACGGGTTAAAATGCCCAGAAAGCTTTGGCTGCAAGAGCAATCTTAGATACAGCGTTGGCTATAAATAAGTAGGAAAACCAATCTTTATTTCTGCCGATTTGTATGCAAATATATAAATAGCCTTAATAGGAATTATAGAGAGACGTTAAAGTATACTACCAGGAAAGAAAAAAAAACTGGCCTACTATTTATACAAAAACAAAAAAAAGTGCAAAAAAAAGAAAGGTGAATTAAGAAAAGAAAAGTTTAAAAAGAAAAACACTTAAAGGTGACATCAGCATGTAAAAATAAAACTGTGTCAGTTTACAACCGATTGTACAAACAGTACGACGGGATCCAAAAGATTTTTTTTTTTTTAAAGTTTAAGAAAAAAGTCAATCAGAAATGATCACTTTCTATTTATGATCCATCAAGAAAACGTTTCAAGAAGGAATCGGTAAAAAGCAGAAAATAAATGAGCCCTAAAGCGTTTTTTTATCTTGCAAAATATCATTAATAAAAGAAAGTGATAAAATAAACTTCTATTTTTGAAAAGATAGTGGTCTTTATTTCCCAAACTTGTCTCAATTTTTCCGTGAAACAAATTTTTTATTAACTAAATCTTTTTCTTTAAATGTTTTGTTTTTAAATGCAAATCCTCTTAATGTGTAAATGTAGAAAATGGCTAATTTTGATGAAATGGTGGTAACATTAACTGTTTATCAAATGGTCTTTAATAAACATTTAGTTAATGTTACCACGTCTGTAGCTTATATTTTTGCTTCTAACTATAACCAAGTTGAAGTAATATAACAAGATACAATAATTTAATATTAATTTAAATTCTTCTTGCTATAAATTATTACTATATTTCCTTTTTTTTTTTTGAGAAACTTTCTATTTTTGTGAGACGGGTTTATCTCTCCCCTATCTCTCCCGTTTCAAAAAATTTTTTCTAAACAAACAACTTTAAATTTAAAGGCCAACTTAGTAACTTCGCATTCGTCAACTTTGATTTGCATTCGAAATTTCTAATGATGACTTGCTCCTTGTGAGATAACAACAATGATAAAAGATAGTTGACCAAAAAATAAATCCCCAACTGTATGTTTGTAAAGTAACATTTTATTCTTTTGTTGCTTGCTTAATTTTCTTTAAAATCATATAAAATCATACAAAGTCACATAAAATTATATGACGAGAGGAAGAACTAAAAAAAAGAAGTTTCTGATTAGGTGATTCGATTTCAAATGCAAGTAATTCTCTACAAAGTAAATTTTTCCAAAATACCCTCCTTTGCATAAGTAAACTCGTTGAAAACAATTCTAGACACGAGAAAATTTAGGAAAGCGTCGTTGACCATGATAATGATCAAAATGAATAACAACTACCTCAAAGTTATCCTCGACCAACACGACGGAGTTTGATTGAGATAGGCTGCTTGAAAACTAAACTGTCATAATTCTTCTTTTTTCAAAACGTTGACTAATGAGACAAGCATCAAAATGCATATAAAAATCCTATCTTTAGTATTTCTCTCTTGAATGTAATCTCCAATATTTAAAGAAACTAATATTTAGTTTTTAGTTTACAAACTAAGGGAGTAATTCCCTTATGTATTTTCATTTTTTTAGTCATGACTCGTTAGTCTGCCTATGAAAGATTACAGTATGTGGCTAGTTGTTAACTCTAGTAATAATTCAAAACAAACTCAAACTTCATACTGATAAGTGATGCATTATTTATTTCATTTTGTGAAGATAAAATTTGATTACAGACTATATTGATTAATGCTACAGCAATCATTATACGGAGTTATTCAGTTGTGGAACAAAGCATATGCTATATGTAATATATATATATATATATATATATATATATATATATATATATATATATATATATATATATATATATATATATATTCCATAATTTGCCTCATCGCAAAATCATATTTTACCACAGATTAAAAAAATATAATCTTTTTAAAAACAAAGCACATATGAAAATATAGATTTTTAGAATCAAAGAATTCACTTCCGACGTTAGAAATCTCATTTGATCATTCTGACAAGACACTTCACCATAACCCTATTCCATATAGAGTGGTTAGGGTTTGGGTAAGTTTATTGTTACTTATTTCTCGGATAATTCTATTGAAACAATTTTACTAGCATCAAATTAAATTTTCTCGTTCAGTGGAATTTGCATTTGTTAAGTTCGGTATCACCTAGTTGCTTGCATAGTTGCGTGGAAATTTCTAGAAAATAATGTACCGTTGATGCATATAAAAAACATGCTCGAACAATCTAGAAAAATCATAGAACTTCCATATTCTAATGAAATCCATTTGTAATGGCACAATTGTAAAAGTGATTTTTTTTTTCAACCCCCATTGTATATTTTAAAAAATAAATCATAACCTAAAACTTGAATTAAACAATTAATGGTGTGCACGCAGTTGCGGAGGTTTGAACATTGTTTACCATATTCAACAAAATGCATTTAAAGAGATAAAATAACAAAACTGACTGCCCAAAGCCGAGGAAGTATTACAAAACACACTTGACAAATTTGTTTCAATGTTTTCGTTCCATTGACTTCCGACTCGAGGATCGTCTAAGGTCTGGTTGCCCAACTAAAGTTGATTCTGAAGCGGTGCGCAAACTGGTGGAGGGGGATCCAAGACTAATTAGCCGCTGTATAACCTCCACACTCCGATTTTCTCACACATCAGCACTGCACTGTCTTTATTCATTAGGAAAGTTTCTAAAGTTGGGGATTTGAGTTCCCCACCGCCTGACACAAAAGGAAATGCGCTTGGAGATTTGCTCATTATTTTTCTCCGAAAAGCAAATCTTTAATTGGTTAGATCACTTAATCATTAGCGATGAGAAATGATTACTTTATGTAAACCAAACACGAACGGCTCTGTGGATTTACGCTGGAGAGCGGGCTCAACCAGGGCCCAAAAGTAGATCCTCACCGAAAGAAGGTCAAATTGTTAGTTTAAGGGATGTACTCTAGGGTTAGGAAATTTTTTTCCTCGTGATTGCCCTATGATTATTGGCGGATAAATGACTTAAAAATCATAAAAACATAAAAATAAATCATAAAAATGCAAAAAACCATCTGCGCAAAATGTAAGATCTTTTCAGGAGTGTGAAAATTTGTTTAAATATTTATTTAACTCTTATATATTGTATATTTTTAAATTTGAACTATATTTTAGATGCATAAAATATCAGAGAATAAATTAGAGAAAATGATCGCCTTTCCAACATTTCTAAGCCAAGAAATCGTTTGTACGGAAATCTAACTGATAAGCCACTGATAGAATTTTCAAAATGATACCAGACAAAGCATGTATTAGGAAGATATCATTTGTGTCTCTAAGAATTGGGTAATATTACTAGGTCAAAAGATATTATTAAAGAAATCTCCACTGAAGTTTATTAGTTATAATAAAATGACAGAAATCAGTGCGAAGGAAAGTTTAGATTGCCATTCATAATTTTTGTGATTAAATCGACACAAAATACGATTAAGAAGACAAGTATTATCAATAGCTAGGATAAAATATTTTACTTAATGTCCAAAAATGCTAGACCCAAAAATCCAGAAGATTCAGAAGTCCTCCAATGGGTGCAAAGGTCAATGCTGTACTGTGACAAAGTCTATTACAACCCATCCACGAGACCTGCCACTTAAAAGAAAGGAAGTTGAAATAAATTATAGACAATCATTTAATGATACAGAAAGTTCTATTAGTGAAAGCTCAGAAGACAATAGTATTAATGATGATTACAACATTCCACTGAAACGTGCACAGTTTACCGGTAAGATGTTAGCTAAAATAGCTGAAAATGAAGGGTTTTCAATAACGTCTACGGTAAATATTGCCGAAGCTGTACTCAATACAGTTAGTCAGGCATCAATTAGCAGATCCGCAGTCCAAAAGGTGTCTACAACACTAGCGCATAAAGTAAGTTTGATTCGATCTTATATTGAGTTGTCGGATGAAATGTGGTGTTTACATATTGATGGCAAAGCATAGACAAACAACATTATAAAAGCACATGCATTTTGAGCTAATCTAAATCTTTAGTTATATCTTTGAAAGTATTAGAGAAAGGCAATTTTGTCTCTATTTAAAACATGTTAACACAAAGTTATTTTGGAATTTAATTTGTTAAGTGAAATTTCTGTTGTAGAATGTGACACCACGGCAGTACATACAGGTTTAAATAATGGAGTAATTAAATGTTTAAGAAAAATTATTCCAGGTTTAGTGTAGCATTTTAGTCGACCTTGTATTCTGGACCTAATACTTAAGCATTTTATGGTTTATATGGTTTCATGAAAAGGTTGGTACGGCTTCATCACCCAAATATACATAAAGATTCAGCTGTATTTGTATAAAATATTTCAAAATAAACTCTTTTTGATGGCCTGTGTTATTTTTGATGGTCTGTGTTATAAAAAAACAAAGAAAACAAGATCTCTTATTGAGCAAGCTATCGTTGTAAATTTTTGATTGAGAGCAGTTAATTATATTTTTTAACAATATCTTCAACTTCAATTATATTTTTTAACAATATCTTCAACTTCAAAACCACGAAAGAAAACTTTTATTTAAAAAAAAAAAAAAAAAACATTTCTTTTAGAGTTAATATTTATACGTTCAGAGAACGATCCTACACTGTTTCAATAATATTTGTTTGAGAAGACTTCGGAATATTAATCTTACTTTGTACAAATGCCAATAAAATCCTTTTTAAAAAAAATATCTCTATTTGTCTCTATTTGATGTTTGTCAAAAACTTGACACAATGTATTTGAAAAAAGACAAGATCTGACACGAAAGACAAGACAGGTTTCAACAAAACTTTCTTTGATGTGAAAATACATAAGAAGTAAGTTTTACAGGTTAAATCTTAAAAAGTACATTTTTTGATAAAAGCGCTTTATTTACTTACTCTTTGAGTGAAAAACTAAAAATATAAAAACAGGGAACCCTTTGACTTGGGGGGGGGGGAGGGGATGGGGAGCGCAAAAAAATGTCTGGTCTGTGAATAATTACTCAAACATGATTTTTACTTTTTTTCCACATAAAAGTTTTTTATTTTTTCGTCACAATATTTTGTTGATAACAGAAAATAAAGAAGTATTTTAAAATTTGCGTGTTTTTTGTTTTTGTTTTTTTTTTTCATGCTCTTCTTCTTGTTACAAACGAATTTTTGTAACAAGAAAAAGTTCAAATGACACGGATGACACAAGATAACACAAGATGACACTGATGTGTTAAGAAAAATTTAAATGACTATAAATATGTCGAAATAAGTAGTGGTTTTATAGATTAAATATTTAAATATCGGTTCTTTGCATATTCTGTTTTTGAAGAGGGTGGGCTTAATTTGGTATGGTATCACCAAAGCGATATGGCTGTTATAGTTACAAATGCGTTCCCTTCTTTGACGACAATCTTTAAATAAATTATAGGAAAAATTTTAAATCATAAAAATATCTTATGCACGTTTTTAATTTTTATTAAACTTTAATGTCATGTTTTAGAAAATTAAAAAAAAAAAAAAAAAATTCGTTTTAGAATGCTGAAGATTATAAAGTGATCAAAATATCTATTTCTTTTTTTTTTTCAATGTACAATGAATTTCAATTAGAGTTATGTTTGAATTCATCCTCACAAAACTCTTTTATCCTTTAACCATCTCAATTGAAGATACCATTTAAATGAGATACCATTTAAATTTGAAGATACCATTTAAATCATCACATACAAGGATTAACTCTAAGGATGAGCGAAAAAATGACAAAAAACAATTTACAAAAATATGTGTTCTTCTTCTACTTTTCCTTTTTTTCTTTTGATAAAAAGATTCTTGCCACAACTATGAAGCTTTTTTCCAAATGTTTATAACGGAACTTGGTCTTAAACGGATGTGATAAAATATGTATCAATACAAAATAACCGTTACTGAATTCTCTTTCTAGAATAATCAATTATTACTATATATATTAAAATTAAATTATTATATTTAAAAGGCCGTTTTCTACCCGAAAATCCATATAAAACCACGAGGATAAATTTAGAAAATGATAAATCAAAGTTTTTACCGACGGTTTTTTTAACTATCAGTTGCTATAAACATTGTTGATGTTCTAAGAAGAAGAAGAATAAGAAAAAAAAAAAAAAAAAAAAAAATTTACGTTACATAATTCAAATTTGATTAAAGTAATCTCAATTTAACGACATTTATTTCTTTTCTATACATTTTAAACTTGAAAATATATGATTATAATTTCATATCTAGGACGAGAAAAAGAAACATTTCTTTCGTCTTCTTAATATACAGTAAGACTAATTGCTTGTTCCTTGGTGAAAATTAATTTTAAAATAGTTCGATCAGATTTTATCCCAACTCAAACTAGTATAAAAAGATCAGTTTCGTTTGTTTTTTAAATCGGAATATAGGTACCTAGAATTAGGATCGAAAAACCATTTACCCACCCTGGTTCTGAATAAAAGCCGTAAAACCGAAATAGACCATGAAATAGCTATACAGAAGAAAAAGCTTCTAAATTTCTTGTTTACCACATAAGAATATATTGTATTAAATCGTCATAATAGCCGTTTGATCCTACTTAGAATTGCAAATTTTTAGATTTATATCAATAATAAATGTTACGGTGCTTCAAATTGCGAAACACAAATCGTGGTTTTACCAAACTTTCTGTTTTTTAGATCAGATAGGTTGTTTGGTTAGGCTTGTCGATGTTATTTGGAAATTAACAGTCTATGCAAGATAAACGAACAAAGCGTGGCTTTCTATAAATCAAACTGTTAGACTTAACTATTTATACATGATAATATCAATTTAAAGCTTAAGAATTTGCCTGGTGGTACATGAAATACCTAACACACACACACACATATATATATACGTAGAACATAATACAAATGTTTGCTGCTTATAAAATACTGGGACTATTCATAGTAATTGAAAAAATAATACATGTTTACTTTATGGAAAGGACATAAATCCTTGTTACTACTTATTATACTTTTCTTGGTAAAAGAAAAAAACATTTCTTTTTTTGGTGTTTTGTTTTGACTATACGTGCATGCTATAAATGCTTGAGACTGGCAATGCAGAGTAAATGTTTAAAACTATCCTTAGATCAATGGGTGTGGGGCCCTTCTGCTCATTGGAAACTTTATTATTCTCTAAAGAAATATGGAGAAAAATGGGCTTCTACACTTTTAGCTGAAGCAGAGAAAGAAAAGGAGCATAGTGGAATTATCAAATCCGATGAAAAAAAAGAAAAATGTAAGCCATGTTTTAAGAAAGTAGCTACTGAAATTGATGCAAGTTCTACATACTCTAGGCAAATTATTATTGCTGGTGTTTCAAAAAATAAATATCGTAGTAGAGATAAATTTTGTTTTAGAAGATCATGTTCTACATCTTCCATCAACTGTGAAGGTCATGTAACTAATGATGAAGCTAATAAAATTGTTTGGTCTAATGAAAAAAAAATACATATAGACAAAGGCTCTGTCTCTATATGCCATACAAATCAACTTGGCTCAAATTCTCCAAATGAAGACCAAGTTTCAATTACACGATCTGATTTAGATAATGGTACTTTATTTACTGTACTTGATGGACATGGTGGTCACTTATTTGGAGAAGAGGTCAAGTTGAGATTGCCATACTATCTACATGCCTCTTTATCAAATAAAAATCATGATGAAAATTTGAACTTACTTGATTTAGTTTACAATTTAATTCCAAGTAGTACAGATGCTCAGATAAATGATGAACCTTGGATGAAAAATTTATTAGAGTACATAAAAACAAAGAATAATGGATTATCATTAGTTGCTCCTCTCCAAGAGGATCACTCATCTGGGTCTCAAAAAAACAGAATTCAAGAAGCTTTGCAGAATGCAATTATTAAACTAGACATGGATATGATAAGTGAACTTCAAAACTTGTCAAAGCTAAACAAACTTGATACAAAAGGTATTAAAACTGCATTATCTGGATGTTGTGCTTTGGCTGCATATATTTTACAGGATGAGCTTTTTATAGCTAATGTAGGTGACTGCCGTGCAGTGTTAGGAACATTTACAAATAATGAATGGTCATCTGTGCAATTAACTACAGATCATACAGCAGGTAAAATTTGTATATCCCTAAGTTACTTAAAACATGTACATACATGCATACATACATCTATACATACATTGTTTGTATGATGAATTTAGTTTGGTATTTGAATGTAATGTAAAAAAATTAAAAGGTTTTATTGGAGTTAAGCTTACATATATTAGGGAGTAACTTTAAATAAGTGTATTAACTGGTGTTTTAGTGTAAAATTCTTGCTTTTTAAAATCTATTACTTTGTAGTTTGTTGATTTAAATAATAAATGCATTTGATCCAAATTGAATTTATGCCCCTAAAACTATAAAGAATAAAAGCTTCTGAATAAGAATGTTCTAATTAACATTTTTTAAATAAAATATATGATTCTATTGATCCAAATCCTTATTAATCAATTATTAACTAATATTGTTTAAAATATATTAATTTATGCAAAATGTCCAGAGTTTTGCTCATGAAGTTAACTGATTTTTTTTTCTCTTGGGGTTTTATTTATGAAAAAATAGAAAGCTGTAAATTATTTATGTATGATTGGCTTTGATTTTCTTTGCTCATCAATCTTAATAAATGATATACTAAGTGTTACTTTTTCTGTATACCAATTCAGTATACATACATGTGGGATTCTATAGTATTTAAGATGCCACATTTTTGTCATGCATAATTAATTTTGCTTTTTTTTGTTTGTTTGTTTGGAGAAAGAAGAATCCAACTTTTTATTGCATAAGTAACTTATTAAACTCAAAAACATGTTTATATATTTTAAGTTTAATTTACAAGTTACATTTTTAAAAAAAGTTTAAGAATAGTTAGCTTGATTAGAACTTGAATAATTAGCTTAATTAGAGCTTGATTAGAACTTGAATAATTAGCTTGATTAGAGCTTGATTAGAACTTGAATAATTAGCTTAATTAGAGCTTGATTAGAACTTGAATAATTAGCTTGATTAGAGCTTGATTAGAACTTGAATAATTAGCTTGATTAGAGCTTGATTAGAACTTGAATAATTAGCTTGATTAGAAATTGAATAAGTTACCAAGAGCAGGACAGTTTTTTTTACCTGTACTACAACTCCTGTATTTATTTTCTTATCTTGTTGAATTAAAATCTAACTATACAAAAATTTCTGTGGGCTTTTAATATACTTCATTTAAAGGCCAAAAAGCCTACATCACCAGAAGTTCCCAGGTGGTCTTCTATCCAATAATCCTTATCTTCTGAAATTGGACTTTATGTCAATAAAGATTATGTTTATATAAAACCAAATGTATATAAAATAATAGAAATAATAATTAAAAAAAAAAGTTAACCTTTAATTGTATAAAATCAAAAGTTTGCTAAATTTTGATTTTATATAATAAAAATCATTATATTTTTGACCAGTTGAAAACATCTGTAAATGAAATACTTGTAAAATTGGTGACTATAGTACTTATCATATCTTATCAACAGATAGATCAGTTTATTTGTCTCGTTACAATATACTTCAAACTGATTGTTGTTGAATGGTATCAGGAGTAGGTTATGTAAATACAGCTTCATGATCAACTCCTGTGATTTTTGAGAATATGCAAGCTACTTCTTGCAGCTACTTTAAGCTTCTTAGCAATAAGGCTAAGCAGTAAGCAATTAGGCTTCTTAGCAATAAGGCTAAGCATGTCTCTGAACTTTACTTAAAAACTTTGTTGCTCTCTTAAACTCATAGAATTTTACTGGCTTAAAACTGGTCTTCCATATTTTAATCTAAAAGCTTAAATAACTTTAGGATATTTAGCAACATAAACCTGAAAACAAGGGTTAGAACTTTCTGATTTTTCAGTTAATCTGTATCATTAACTAATTTGGGTTTAACATTTCACAGGCATTAAGACAAAAAGTTTGTTTCAGTCAAAGGATTAGTTACTTTCCCATTAATCATTATAGTTATAATGGTGACCTTCAGATTTATTACTTTCACAGAAAAACTACAATCTATTTAAAAGATTCTTGGTCAGTAATTTAATTTTTGAGATCTATTTTTGAGATTTATTTTTGAGATATTTATTTAACATGTTTGTTAGTAAACTCTTTGCTGAGGTTTCAATAAGCTGACCATCTTTAGCATAATATTTTTTTCTTCTGCTAGCTTCTTTAAAGTAGGGTATATCTTAATGTTGGTAGAAAGAGCTGAATTTTTTGACATCTGATACTGTAGTTTTTAAATGTGAAATTTTTACTCTTTACCTCCCTCACTCAGATCTCCTCAATCTTTGACTTTTCTTCATGCTTCAGGCTGAGACTATTTTTAATTCTTTTGATAAGACCTGTAACCATTAACATTTATCTTTATTTACTTTAAAACTCAGTATCTCTAATTTCTCATAAGGAATTCCTTAAATTCTTTTGATATAATTGATGACAAATAAAATATCACAGGAAGAAGATTAAACCCTTTCATTTCTCTTCTGAAGTTATATTTGTATATTAAATCAACAATGAGAAAATTTACTGTAATTATTTCAAATTTATCTTAGTATATTCAATGTTCTGTACACTTACTTGCAATATTCCATATGTTTTTTGTGATGTTCTGTATGCTTGAATACATACTCATCTAAGTACTCCTATCAAACTTTATACAAAATTAAATATTTGCACGGGTAAAATAAGTGAATCTTTTTACATGAAAAAAAAAAAAAAAAAATTCCTATTTTCCTAGTTTTATAACAATGAAGATTAGAAATGTTTTTTTGTTGCTGTTTTGTACTTAATGTTAAATTTTAAAAATTGTTTTAAAAAATTTCATTACTTAAGACTTCGTTTAATGTGCGATGAAATACATTCATGTAAAAAATTGTTGCAAAGAAGCGACAAAAAAAGTTTTTTTCTCTTGATGTTTGAAAAAAGTGTACTTCTTTCTCTTGATGTTTGATTGCCTTTATTTTAGCTGCCAACCCTGCAGAAGTTCGGAAAATTCTTTCTAATCATCCAGCTGAAGAAAGCCGCAGTTGTATCCAATATGGTAGACTGTTAGGCCGACTCGCACCACTTCGTGCTTTAGGCGATATGCAGTTTAAGCTTCAAAACGAAGAACTATGCGATGTGTTTAAATCTTTACCGAAATATAGTCCGATCCAAGCTTCTAAAACTCCTCCATATCTTACTGCAGAGCCCGAAATTTTTCATTACAAATTAGAAAAGCACGATAAGTTCATTGTTTTAGCCAGTGATGGTTTATGGGATATGTTAAGCAATGACGAAGTAGTGGAATTAGTTGGTGCATACATGGATGGACGGCAAGTAGACTTATTAAAAGAAAGGGCGTGTTATTACTGTGTCCCGAATTATGAAGAGCTGATAGGCTCAGATAGCGTTTTTGTAAAAGATGAAAACGCGGCAAGTTTTCTCATTCGATTTGCTCTCGGTGGGTACGATCCTAACAATTTACGCTCAATGTTATCAATTCCTCACCCAGATGTGCGTTTGTTTCGAGACGATATTACTGTAATGGTTATTTTTTTAAATACTCTAGCTTAAGTTTTCAATTATAATTAGAAAGTATTTATTTCTTTAATGCAACGTGTTCATGTGGTGACATTTTCACAGTAATAAATTCGTTTACTCTCTAAAGTTTGCGTTTTTTGAGCTTTTGATTTCTTTAACGATGTAATTGAATGTCCTTTTCCTCCCCCGTTCCCCCTACCTCCTCATTTTCAGTGCTTTTCATATTGTATAAAACTCGTCTAACTAAATTTTCCACATTGTATAAAACTCGTTTAACCTAGATTATTTTCATAAATTATAAAATGTATATACAAAGTTGAAAGAAAAAAAGCGTTTTCACTAGTATTTTTCTCCTTGGTTACTTTTTACACGGCAGTCGGCATGGCGGTGGTGCGTGATGGTGGTGAGGAACATGGCGATAGTAGTGTTAGTTGACGGTCTTGTGCACTGATGGTGTTGCGCGAAATACGAATACAAAGTGTGAAAACTTAAGATGCATAAAAATCATTAGTTGTGAAGTTTTTCTAGAAAAATCTGTTCGAAGTTCATTCATCAAATCATTTAAAAGCAGTTGCCAGCTCAGCTGTACAACGTCAAAACACAGTATCTGTATTTTTCATAATTGGATATGAAAATGATTTTGTAAAGTACGTTGGGCTGCCAACTTAACTTCATACTTATCACTTGAAACTTCATACTATGAAGCTTCAAGTGATAAGTATGAAGTTAAGGAGGCAGCCCAACGTACTTTACAAAATCATTTTCATATCCAATTATGAAAAATACTGATACTGTGTTTTGACGTTGTACAGCTAAGCTGCTCTCGTCTGAGACAATTTTATTTGGTTATAATAACATGGTAAATAACCTCTACAAAAATTAAGTATTTTCAGAAGTTGCTTAAATTATTAACTTTCTACTTTTGGTAGGTTGGTCCATTGACAAGAATGCTAACATTTAACATTTACATTTGGTATGTTGGTCCATTGATAACAAAATGCTGATATTTTGTTTAACATATATCTAGAAGTTAATTTTTTAAATGTGACAATTTTCTTTGTTGCAAATATTTTTTGATTAAACTGAAACACGATGTAGGTCTGGTCAAGTTTAAAGAAATTATTTTTAATGAAGGAAAACAAACTTATCGCAAGACCAAAACAAAACATCCGTTTTCTTAATATACAAATTTTTAAATTTGCCTTAAACGCTTTTATCTTACCGCACATTTATAGCTATATCACACGGTGTTTAACAAAAATCAAGCGCTTTATTTACAGTTAAAATAAATACTCATCACAAAAATCGATTGTTCTTCTGACGGTATTGACAACTTGAATTTTTATTTCCAGATGTGAAAGATTATTTTACCTCGAACAATATTAACAATTGAACGGTTTGAAAGGTTTGAAATAATCCCTCAATGTTCCTTTTACATGACTCCAGCTTTTACTAAATCTCTGCTTTCGTTTGATTGTAGTTTTTACTGGAATGCTGCTTCAGCGGGTTGCTGGTTTCCACAGGATTGCTACGGTACTTTTTTTAATTCTAAATATGTTTCTAAAATTGTTGCTGCAGCTGTTATTTTCCTAACAATACCTACGTCCATACCTATGACATATTGCGTATTAAACCTCTCACATACTTATCTAATTTAAAATCAGCTTAAGGCCTTCTTGTACAAGCATGGCATGCTCTAAGATATTTTCTCTAAGCTTCCCATTTTCCGATTGCGTTCAGCGATTTTAGAGCGATACTCATCCAGAAGACAATCAATCGGAGATCTCTGATTTTCCGGAACTATTTTCTTCATATCTGGAGCAGTTATCTGGATCTTTGGAATAGATAAAGTTTGTGTTTGTGAGAATGGTAAAGGAGGTGGTGGTGGTGGTGGAGGAGGAGGAGGCGGTGGCGGCGGAGGAGTAGAAGAGGAAGAAGAGAAATAGTAATTCGGAGGTTGTTGAAGCAAGTTTGAAGGTGTAGAACATGAGCTATTCATTACCTTCATTGGTATAGAATTATTATTTCTTAAGTCCTCCACTATTTCTTCAGCCATTGGAGCATAAAGCAAATAAGAAGCTCCGGATCGTCTACATTTATCCTGCGCTGCTTGAGAGAATTGGGAAGGAGCAGCCAAAGGGCCAACTGAAGGTCTCTTATTTCTAACTGGTTCAGTTGGTGGTGATGGCCATTTCTCTTCTGGTTGAAACATTTCGTTGACAAAACCTACATACTCTCCTCCCGGAGTATCAAGTAATCTTAGATTTGTTTCATGAGTGACGTAAGGGTTTTCACTGACAGAAATTTCATCTGAAGATCTCACTTGTTTTAAAGATAATAAAATTTTTAAATCTTGAATCTGTGCTTCGTGGTGTTTGAGTTTCCGGTTTACCCTAAAGAATAAAATGATAAAAGATCGTGGTTAAAAAAACTAATTTAACTAACGTTTGATGTAACTCAAAATTACCTATATTTTTATACCTTTAAATGATTATAAACTTTTAAGCAGTTGTATACTTTTAAAGTATTATATATATTTTTTAAGTAATTATATACTTTTGAGTTGTTACATAACTTAAATAATTTTTCACACTTTAAAATAACTTACGTACTTTACTATTAGAACTATAAATTACAATTAAAGTTTTTATGCAAATAATTTTAAATTCCAAAAAAAAAATTCCAAAAAAAATTAAAAAGAATTTTTTAGTTGTAAATTTATAAATATCAAATTAAATTTTAAAAGAGCTGAAAAATAGTAAAATTATCCATATACCTGCTTTTTTGATAAATCAAGCATACAATAAGAATAATAATCAGAACCAATGAACAAACAATCAAGACAAGTAAAATGAACTTTTCATTAAATTCGATCACAGACTTCTTTTCCTGACCCGGTGGCTGTGGCGGTCCTACTGATGTATACATTACAGAAGCGAGACTAGAAAGCAAATAATTATCTGTTTTTGTGAAAAAGTACAACTTTGAGAAATTTAAAGTTTTTTCCGGAACTTTCGTTAGTTCTGTTTTCATATATATTGAGAATAATTGGGAAGAATATTGATCATCGCTCGAAGTTCTCAATAACGAATCTTTTATCTGTATTCGACGAGAAGAAATGTCATCAGTGTAGTTGCTGTTAAATATTTCCTTTGAAGCTTCTGTTTGAAGCTCGGTAGTTTTATAAACGCTTGTTGATGACATTAAAATTGACAATTCTGGAATGAATTGAGAACTTTTTATAGTGTAAATATTTGAGTACTTAAGGCTCAAGTGTGATTTTGAGGTCACCAGATTTGTTACATTTTCTACGTACGTTGCACTAACGTCCATTGAATTGTTAATATTTGTATTAGAAAAATTCGGCAAAGATAAAAATGTTGAGGTTGGTTGTACTTGGTTCTCTTGTGTTTTTTGGTTGTAATCTGAAAAAAATGTCGATGAAAATGATGGCGTAATATCCATTACAGATTTAACAACGTGACCTGATGATTGCATTAAACTAAGTACTGATGTGTTCACCAAACTGAAAACATCCTCAACTGAAGAAGGAAAAGAGGAGGAAATCGATTGAAAATTGGTTTGATTATACGTAATGGTCATTCTCCCACTTGCAGAAGGATGAGTGATGAATGGTGTTGAATTAGTGATGGGAATATAAGATTCCTTTTTTGACTCCGACGGCACGAATCTAGTGGATGTAACTCGTGCAGATTCTTCTGTAGATCCATTTTGATTCCCGTTATAAAATGAATATAAGTTTGTTATTTTTTCTGATATAGAGTCTGGTGTTGTCTGTAAAATTGTGCTTATTGTTAATATTTGTTGCTTAGAAATAGTTGTTTGATAATCGCTATTAAGTAATTTGCTTGTTTGTCCTGGAAATCCCAATGTCGAAAAACTTGTTATTGTCTGCAGTGGCTCTTCATGTTTATTACTAGATACTTGCGACATATATATTGAAGCAATTGTATTGTAATCGCTTTGAAATGATTGATCCTTCGAAGTTGTTATTTCAAGTACTCTAGTTGTGTACAAATCCATAGACTTTGCAGCTAAAATGGTAAGGTTCTGATTATTCATAAAAAATTTCTGCATGATTTACAGCGCTATTTAAATTCAAAATTTGATCAAACAAGTTTGAGTCAGAACAACAAAATAATAAGAGAAAAAAGTCAATAATAAAAAGGAAGAATTTTGAATTCAAAAAAGATTCTTCCCACTTAAAATGAAATTCGATGACGTCAGTCAATTCGATTGTTAAAATATATTTTTTACAATCTGGTTGCTTGTTCACCAACAAGCATTCATTTGTAAAATATTACAAGGTACCTAAACGACATTTCGTAGAAGGATCTTTCCATCCTTCTCTGCATATTATGTTTCCTAAAGTGTCACACGTGTAATGTCCATTTTCATCATCATCTTTTTCAATGCACATTTTTTCGACGCATTCAGGGGGCTTAAAATTCGCACTGCAGTTTAAGCTTAAAGGTAAACAAAACGTTTATTAAGCTCTCACAAATTTCACTTTGTAAAATTTAAAAAAAATTAAGTGTATTATTGAAATTTGGTAAATAAGTAAGAAATTTATTTAATGAATAACTAAGAAAATATTTGTTATGAACCAAGAACTATTTGCATAATACAAAGATTCTATGAAAAAATATTATTAAGATGGAAAATATTTTGTTTGAGTACTCCAAACCTTTTATATCTTTACAACAAATTAACAAATTGTTAGAATAAAAAGAAGAATTCTTTAAGTTAAATTAGATCTAGTACTATAACAAAATATGAATAATGTTTGTAAATTTTCTTACCTCACTAAAAAACTTAATGAATTTGGAGACCTAGGATTCAACCCACCATTTACAACAACCTCTTTACTTCCAATAGAATCAAATGAAAGTTGTGTTTCTAACTTATTGAACAACCCAATGACACTTTCAACTGTTATACTTAAATTGAGACTCTCCTGTAAAAAAAATTATTTGTATGTCGTTATGTATTTATAATAATTTATATTGATAATAATTTATATTGATAATATTTTATATTTATTATAATTTATATTTATTATATTTTATATTTATTATAATTTATGTTTATAATAATTTATATTTACAATATTTTATATTTATAATAATTTATATTTATAATAATTTATAGACAAGTTTTAAATGGTAAAGAGGTTCAAGGAAACCATACATACAGGGCTCAACCGGTTCAAGATTTTTTCTATAAATATTTATGGTTATTGTAAATTTGGTAAAATAAATTTATAAATTGATACAAGTAATCTTTAAACCTATTTTTTTTTTTTTTTTTTTTTCAAAATCTTTAGATGATCGCTAATTCTTTTTGGGGTGTCAGTCCACTTCAAAAACCCATTTCTTTGAGCCCTGCACATTGCTATTTGATAAATATGCTGTATCGTCTTTTATTTTTGGTGTTTCAATATCACAACTTATCAATGCTCTAAAAAATTGAAACAAGCTTTACTACTTGAAAAAATGCATATTAATGAAATAGTAGATATGTATTACTTACCTTTGGAGACAACAGTATTACAGTTAATGGGTTGCTAAGGTTGCCAGATAAACCGTGTGGAAATTTTGTTTTTCTTGTTTTTACTTCTTCAGATAAATACTGTGTTTGAACACATTCTAGAGAATGTAATCCATAACAAATTTGAAACTTAATGAAACACTGATTATCGCAAAGGTCATCTGTAGTACAACATTTTCGCATATAGTCACGTCCCCTTGAGCCAGTGGTGTCAAATTCTTTGAAATAGATTTCTACTTGTGATGTGGATTCTGAAAACTGAATTGAAATGGAATTATTTTTTAAATTTAGCAACATCGAAATTCAATAATGATAATTTTCAGAGGGATTGTTTTCAGTTAGCAATCTTAAGGTTTTTTTTCTTTAAAATTTATAAATATGTGATATTAGCAATAATACCTGACGAGTTGATAAAAACCTCGCGTGGTAGAAAAATTGAATGCAGATTGAAAAATTTTCTTTACAATGCCTTTTCTCAAAAGGATTTTAATCTCAATTTTAATCCATTGTTAGTAAAGTAAAGAGTTACCTTTAATGCATGAAGAAGATATAAAAGTGATATAATTAACACATTTTCCATTTCACGTTCCATTTCCTATTTGCTATCTTTCAGTTAGAGACGAAATTTTTTTTTTTTTTTTTTTTTTTTTTTTTTTACCATAAGCATTGTCATCATCACTGCTGTGTCAATCAGAAAACAAACATTTGTTGTACCTTATTTGAATGTATTGACATAATAGGTCTTGGTCTTGTTACAAACGCCGAGAATGCGGTTTAGAAACTGTTTGCCAACAACGGCGTAAAAAAAAAAAAATTTTCTAACATTTTTCAAATTAAAAAAAGAAAATCATCTCCTTCAACAAATACATTTCAAATCAGAAACAAGTTTTATCTCCTTTTTTTTTTTTTTTTTTTTCTTTATTTTGTATATTAGTCTTACTGTTATTGTTGTTGTCAACTCTTGAATCAAACATTTTGTTACGAAAAATAAACATACTGAATGGGTCCAAATGTATAGAAATGGTCATTAGAAGATCAAGTAAAAGCATTAAAAATCATATAAACTTTGAGTTTTCTTCCGGAAAGTTCGATTTAAGAGCCTTTTAATAGCAATCAACGTTCAGTGTTAATGTCGATCAACCCACCGTTCACCATTCATACCTAATGTATAGTTTATGCAGAACTTTTTTTTATTTAATTTTTCATTGTTTTTATATATTATATTTAATTACAATAGAAAATTTTTTAGAAGATTTTTAAACTGGCACGTAAATGATCAATAGAATCATAGGTCTATCAACGATATTTAAATAAGTATCACTTAATGCATCTTGATATTCAAGAGTATCACTTGATGACAGTTTTGAGATGAAGAAGAATGATGAACACGGTTGGTGCATTACTTTCATTTCTAACATTTTTTTTTTTAGTATTTATCGATAATTTCAAAAAATGCCCTGCCAGTGACTGGCAAAAAATTGTAGGTTAATGGGTTTTTGATCCATGGAAAATATACAATAAACTTTGCCTGCTTTCTATGACTTAAGCTTAAATGCACGTATGAGATTTCTGGCGAATAAGAATATTGTTTTTTTAATTACTTTGTTTGTTTGTTTTGCGTGGAAAAAGCATCTAAAGTTATTATTTTTTAAATAAATAATGTAAACTTCTTAATCTACCCAACGTATACAAGGATAATGATAAGTAAACGATAGAGAAAAGAATTTTTTTCATTACCCCGCTCAGATTTTTAATCAAGTTTTTCTAACAAACTCTTCCCATATTTACAACACATTTTTTGCTTTGATCAACAACTTTCTAACAACTTTGATCAAATTTAACAGTTCCTATATTTACGTCAACACATTTTTTCTTTAGCGTTGACAATCATTTATGCTTTTGTCTCCTGGGTAATCCATTTGGAATCTTTCCGTGAGGATAAAACTGGCAAACAGTCTTTTTTTGATTGCAACACGTTTATTGCATAAATAAATAGGTAAATTCCTAGTAACGAACTTAAAGTACTGAAAATCCATTGCAAAGAGTTTCTGGAATCTGTCGCCGCTAGTACACCAAACAACCACGTCGAGCCAACAAGAATAGCACGCATAAATGCAGTTCGTACTCTGGTGGGCAAATCTCCCTTCGATTGGTTCATCTTCATTTCGCAAACCATTTTCACGAACAATATCACAACAAGAACAACTACGCAGCTTATTGGAACAATTGTCGCTGCGATAAAAGTACTTCCAGAAGTGTAGCAACTAAAGTCAAGGTTAGATAACACACTACAACACACAAGCTGTGTACGTTAAAAATAATAATTTCAATGTTCATTTTGAAAGACATGCTTAAAAGAATAAAAAAAATCAAGGAAGCCGCACAAAAAATCTAAAAATGTACCATAAAACCATCAGCAATCGGAATCTTGCTTTAGAGATAAAAACAACAACGCAAATTACGTGAAAGACACTTTGTTCATTAAAAAAGTACTTACAAAGTATTCAATCCACTGAATTGAGCTTTGGTAAAAGAACTCGTCACTCCAGATGCAACGGCAGAGAATCCTGACACAAAAAATATTTTTAAACTCCTAAAATAGTAAATGATTGAAAAATGTTGAAAAAAAACAAACAAAACAAAACAAAAAATAGAAAAAGAAGTAAAAAGAATGAAAACTGGAAAAGTAAAAGTCACAGAACATACCCCAAGTAAAAACCCACATTGTCCAGAAAAACCTGCTACCTTGGTAGAGTCGAAACACATTTCTATACATGCTGAGAAACTCAACAGTCATCCAACCAAAAGTTGTCAATGTGAAATAATGAAGCAACACTGATACAGCGTGACAAGTACGTGGTTGGTTCGTCCTTTTTATTCCGATAAGAAAAGTTATAATCAAAAACAGCATGGAGAAACATAAATTGATGAAAATCTTCTGAGAAATCGTTTGAAGGTTTCTTAAGAAAAAGTAAAGCAGTATAATTAATAAATTAAATGCATTTTAATATCAAAGTAGACTAAAGAAATCGCCAAGTTAAAAATCATGGCACTCAATCGAGGTTTTTACATTTAAGTATTGCTTAAGTAAGATTAGTCAGTATTTATCTAAATGAAGGGTTTTGAAATCTGAAAGGACCGTTATGAAATGTTTCAAAAATATATCAGAAAAAAAATAATGAAGATAATAATTATTACAAATATTCCGTTAATTTTAAAACTTCGGAGAAATTTAAATTGTTAAATATTATTAAAACCAATGACCAAAAAAAAACCAATGACCAAAAAAAAATCCAATGACCAAAAAAAAACCAATGAACAAAAAAAAAAATACGATGAAATAGAGAATTCTAAAATTATCAAACTGTGAGCAGGTCTTTTTCAGATTACATTTGTGCGGTTGTTGGAAGAATTAGGAACTAAGTCAAACTAATAAGCCCTTGTAAGGTATCAGTAGTGGATTCAGATGTAGGAGGCAAGCTGCCCATTTCGCTGTTCTGTTTGGTTAAATTGCACTCCAATAACTATGAAAAAATACGATGTAAAAAAACCGCGTGATTTGTTATTACAAAAATATCGCGTATTTCTTTTTATATTCCGGTGAATAAGTCGAGATCAATTATAAGTTAATTTGCAAAAATAAATGACAATTTATTCCAATTTTGCAGGAAATTTTTTTTTTACCACTATAAAATCACTCAATGTTTTTCATTTGATTGTTCTGGATCAAAACTTTTGAACTTTTAAATCAAAAAGATTACGGTTTTTTTAGATAATAAGTAATAGTGCAAGCGACGTAATATTTATTCCAGAAACATTTTATTGAAGTTTATGACGTATTGGCTAACCCAATCCTCATACTTTTGAGTCAAAAATATGGATTGGGATAGCCAATGGATGTGAGGATTGGGATAGCCAACAAGCCGTTGCGTTTTCCATGTAAATTTAAGACAAGTATAGAATAAAAACTTTATAAAATAATATATTTTCCAGTTTGAATGATGACCGTTCTTACCGTAATCGGTGAAAACATATTTCCATGAAAACATTTACATCACCATTAAAGGTAAATGTTTTACTGTTCAAATCTTTTTGCAAGGACCAAAATAAATTGTAGTCAGAATACTGTAGATGTGGTTACATATCTCATTCATGTTTCACGAATGGTAAAAACTGTATGCAGTCTTGCATTATAATGGTTAAAAACATTGGCATTGACTAGTTTTATAACTACAGCTAATATATAAATAAAGATTCAGTTGAGTGCCATAACTTTAAACGTGGCAGTTAATACAGAGAAAACTCTAACCCAAAAATCTAAATTCTACACATTTAAAAACTTAAAAACTGCTTCACCTAAACAAAATATATGTGATTATTGTTAGAAAAATTGCAGCAGCTGAATTGATGCAACCAACGAAACTAACAATAGACAACTCGGAAGACTTATAACATTCAGTTAAATTGGTTCCAGGAAAAACGTCTTTGTTACACCTGCATATAATCTGGATTCCTGTGGAATTGTGATAAATGACGTCTGAGGTACAGCCAGTGCTGCTGGACATGCTAGTGGACATGGTGGTTGGTAAAACTTCTAAACATTTACTACAAGGTTCATTTCATAAAACTTTAAACAAGGGAAAGATTTTTTACAGCATGTGTGTGACATTTGAATAATTTTTCATTCATTTATCACATGCTGTAAAAAAACATCAACTCAATGATAAACTTTAAATGCTTTGTGAAATGTTACCCTAAAGGGGCAGCACCTGACTTTAAAATGTTACCCTAGAGGGGCTCTGACTTTAAAAAAAATTGCTTTTTGTTAATTAAATTGTTTGAAGTTTAACATTTTTATACACATTAACAAAAAAAAAAAAAAGAATAAGTTTTTATCATCTTAAATTTATTATAACCAATATAATGAAAAACTGCTGCAACTTAACACAGGCTGCATCTATTCAGAACTTCAAGCTGGAAAGTTAGCTGAGATGTTTAAAAAATACTAATGTATTGAATGGGTTTTCAAAGAGTGGACTTTGGTCATGTGATCAAAAAAAAAATTCAGTGACTCAATCATTCAGTGAACCGTTAAGAGTTAGCATTAAGTTGCTTAAAGACAAATAACAAAATTCTTTTATAATACAAATTTTATTCAAATTTCATATTTGAAAAAAACTTCACTTCATCATGTTATTTTTTTCTTGATCCTAATTTCAAGGTTAAGGTTTAAAATTAAACACATTTGTGAATTTCAATACTAAAGAAAACATCAGTTTGGATAATTACTTCATTTGAAAACATCAGACACATTTTAACATCAGACACAAATAAGAAAGTAAAGTTGCATGAGAAAAAAACCTTTAATGCTTACACAAACTGTTAACCTAAATATAAAAACTAAATATCACAAATAATACCATAATATGAAAGTGCAGTTAGTTGGGGTTGTTGGAACTGTTTAATGGATGTTGGTGCAACCCATTCCACTGAGTCTAAAAGAATGAATCAAGATATCTTTTAGAAAACAAGTGAAGTTTGCTTAAAAGCAGAAGAAAAAGAAACAACTGAAACACAAGATTGGGAAACTACTATGAGTTAATACCAAGTTGTTTTAAAAAGGTGTTGTAATAAAAATCTTTCATAACAAACTTTATCCAAACTTCATATTTGACAAAACGACTCTCTTATTTTATTTTACTTACTCTTAGATCACGTAAAAAATAATGAAGGATATGACAAAAACAATGAAGCATATGGCAAAAACAATGAAACTTATGGCAAAAACAATGAAGGATATGGCAAAAACAATACACAAAGCAATCTTAAGTATGGATTCTAGTTAAGGAAGTCCTAAAACACTATTTTTTAAAAGTAATCTTTGAAAAGTGTGATGTTTTAGAAGAATTGTGTATCAAAAATTATTCATGTTTCTTTACTATTACAACTGCTTGCTTTATGAAAATGACTTAATTTTGATAAAAACTTAATCTTGGATAATGAGTTAATATAAAAATTAAGATACAATGCATTAAAATAAAAAAAAGTTGTATAAGATTAGAAAAAAAGAAAGGTTTGATATTTATACAAACTGTTATCATAAATATAAATCCTAACATAGTTAATACCATAATATGAAAATACAGCTGATTGGGTTTGTTGGAACTGCTTAAGTGATGTTGGAGATGGTGCTACCCTTACTATTGAACCTAAATAAAATAAACACTGTAAAGATATAAGTCTTTTAGAAAACAAGTATGTAAAACTCTAAGTTTTTTTAATACTGAACTCATCACATAAACTTGGAGTTTTAGAACGATCAGATTTTTTTTCTCGTTTGACCTTCTGCTGAGAATTTCACCATTTATTATTTGATCTGTGTACATTTAAAGTTATTAATAACGTTTTGAAAAACTATTTAGTCTTCTTTTTTTATTAAAAACAGCTTTTTTTATGATAACTACTTAATTTTGAGAAAAAGTCAGTCTTGGATCTTGACTCGGATAATGATCTGAAAACATTAGACAAAATACAATAAAATAAGAAAATAATTTTCACAAGATTTGAAAAAACAAAGATTTAGCATCTATACAAACTGTTAACATAAGCACAAATCTTAACTAACAAAGTTGATACCATAATATAAAAATGCAGTTGATTGGAATTGTTGGAACTGTTTAACAGATGTTGGTGCAACTGTTACAATAGAACCTAAATAAAATAAACTCTGCAAAGATTCAAACCTTTTTAGAAAAAAAATAAGTAAAACTCATAAGTATTTTTAATACTGGGTTCATTATACAAGTGTGAAATTTTTATGATGTTAGCCAGTACCTTGGCTCTGACTTGAAAAAATCGCCTTTTGTAAAACAAAATTTTTGAGATTTTATCTATTACTGCAATAAAGTTTTTATACATATTAAAAGAAAAAAAAAAGTTATTTTTTTAAAATCATTATAACTAATGTTAAGAAAAACTGCTGTAGCTTAACACAGGCTTAACCCTTTTTAGACCTTTATGCTGGGAAAGTAGCTGAGACATTTGAAAAATGCAAGTGTATTGAACAGGTTTAGAAGGTGTGCAATTTAATTTCGAGATCAAATTCAGTAATAGTTCACCTTCAAGTTGATGTAGTATAAAGTACTTTGATACTGTAATGCTTAATATTTACCTAATTGCATAACCATGATATATACAGACAGTTAGCTTAGCAATAACAATCATTTTATAAGATTAGAAACCTAAAGAAAATCATGCTTAACAAATAAAAAAATTAGACACACTTGATGAAAAAGCCAATTCAGTAATAAAAGTAGCAAATGAACAATCTCTAACTTTTTTATTTATTTATCTTTTTTTGTGAACCTGACAGTTCACCAGATTCAAACAAAAAGAGAAAACTTAAGGAGAATGTTGTTTTAGAATATTGTTAATAAATGATTAAAAAGTTTGTTTAATTATCTGTATTGACTGAGCCCATATACATGATAACATTGTCTACTATGTGAAGTATTAGTTTAAATTAACCTGTTTTGTAAAAATCTTGTTGTAACAACGCAAATGGGCACTTCAATCCAAAATGAGACAGATAAACTTTTTTGTCAATTTGTAGAGAAAATTGTAAGTATTAATTTTCACTAAGCAAATTAAAAAATTGATTGTCTGATTGATTAGCAATTTTCTCCTACTTAAACACATGTAAATATATTATAATATATAAACACGTGTAATTTAGGACCAAAAACCTTTTGTAATGAGGTATAAAAAAACATTTTTTAAAACTAAATTACAGACTGCATTTTGTTAAAAAAAGAAAAAGATAAAAAAAAGAAAACATTGAAAAACATGTATGAGTTAACAACATGCTTTTATAAGATTAATTGCAAAATTCTTTTATAGCACAAACATTTTTAAAATTTCATGTTTGATAAAATAACTGTCTTATTATATTTAACTTAAATATTTTTGTGCAAGTTGGGCTCAGTGAGAAAAAAAAGGCTGTAATTAAGAACACTTCACAAGTTTTATAATGTGGCTAGACACAATCTTGTGAAATATGCAATAGTTTAAATTAACCTGTTTTGTAAAAATCAATATTTCATTCATTTTTTGCACAAGAAAGTGAAGCAATGCTTCATTTTAGGGTATTTTCTATAGTGTAGATAAATTATTTCTATATTTCTATAACTCCATTTTTTTCGTCATAGTTCTAAAACACTGAAACTTCAAAAAGATTTGAAAGAAGTTTGAAAGATGTTTTATTTTTCACATGTTATTTTTTGTCCCTTAAACTTCACTTCATCATGTTACTTTTTCTTAATCTTTAATTTCACGCTAAAAGACCTTGATCGTTTCATGCGAAAGCATTTTAAGAAGTTTTATCTTTGTTAAATAAGGTAAATAAACTCATTTGTGATTTTTAATACTAAGGAAATCTCAGTTTGACTTCATTTGAAAACATCAGACACATTTTAACATCAGACAGTTGCATGAGAAAAAAACCTTTAATGCTTATACAAACTGTTAACCTAAATGTAAATACTAAATATCACAATTAATACCATAATATGAAAAAGTAGTTGGTTGGGATTGTTGGAACTGTTTAATGGATGTTTGTTCAATCAATTCCACTGAGTCTAAAAGAAAGAATCAAGATACCTTTTAATTTTTTGAATTTAGGCCAGAAACTTTAATTAAAAACATTTATAAAGCATAAGATATATATCAGCATATGGTTCCTTGATTTTAATTTTGAGACAAAAGATCTTGACCATTTTTATTAATTTTGAGAAAAAAAAATTAACCAAACAAACTTCCAATTTCTTTTCAGAGATCATGAGCAAAGTCTGGTCCCAAAAACTTGGTTTTAAAATGTAATCTTTGAAAAGTGTGACAATTTAGAAGAATTGTGTACTAAAAATTATTCAATCTTCTTTACTATTACAATAGCTTGTTTTTTTATTAAAAGTGTGGGGCTAGAAAAGCAATGTGTATCAAAGTTTCTTCTTCTTTACTATTGATAACAGCTACATTAATTAAAATGACTTAATTTTGATAAAAATTTAAACTTAATCTAAAAAATCAGATGCAATCCATTAAAATAAAAAAAAAATTGTACAAGAATGGAAAAAAAGAAAGGTTTAATATTTATACAAACTGCTATCATAAACATAAATCATAACATAGTTAATACCATAATATGAAAATGCAGCTGATTGGGTTTGTTGGAACTGTTTAAGAGATGTTGGAGATGGTGCTACCATTACTGTTGAACCTATATAAAATTAACACTGTAAAGATGTAAGTCTTTTAGAAAACAAGTATGTAAAACTCCAAGCTTTTTTAATACTGGATTCATCACATAAGCTTGGAGTTTTAGAACAATCAGATTTTTTTGTCATTTGACCTTCTGCTGAAAATCTCATCATTTATTATTTGTGATAAGATGAACTTTAAAGGGTAAAAGAAAATGCAAAAATGTCCAAAAGCCTATTTTAGATAATTAGGGCTAAAACATTTAATTGTTTTTATTTAACATGTTTTGTCAAACTTTAAATTTAAAATGAATATTTAAACTAATGAATTATTTGTCTATATTCATCTGACTAATTAATACCATTTAGATTTTAATAATCAACAGAACTCTGAAAAATATAATAACTTTGAAATGTAAGTACTAAACAAAGCTAAGATTTTATTTTTCATTCTACTGCAAGTACTATACATGTATTACTTATTTTACGCTGTAATTTTTTCCCTTTTATATATTACATTTGCAAATCCCACATTACAAATAATCTTCAGCATTTTAAAATCGAATAAATGATATTGCATACACCTATCTAGCTTTATAATTGATTAGGACAAATAAATATGTAACCATTAGGTATGTCTACCAAAATATAATACTATAAACATTTCACTTCACTTTTAGTCAACACTTGAATTTGCAAAACATTAAATATCAAAATATTGCAGTTAAAATCTATGTTTAAAACTGTGAAGAAAGCAGTGGAATAAATTTACAGATAAATTTGTTTCTGAACTTTTGGGAACATGAAAACGTCACACAATGGAATATTTGGTAATTTAAATGCTCATTGATTCTTAAAGAGGTGAACGACAAATACTTACGAATGGTTGAAGAAGAAACTGTTACTCCTTATTATAAATGTGCTACAGCTGCTGCGCAAAAATCTCCACTCAATGAAGTTTTGCAAGAAAAGTTTTGAATATAATTCTCTTTTTAATACAACTATTTTTTATCAAAAAAAAAAAAACTATAAAAATGAACTGAGAAAAGATTAGAAATACCAGAATACATTAATGAAAGCTGACTTTTGGAGAAACACATATTTGATAACTTTTCAGCCACTCTGTGACTTAATGAAATAGAAATGGTTTGTGGATTCCGTTAATATCTTGTCAAAAGACAAGATCTGGAAAAACTGTTGCAGTTAATAAATGTTCTATGTATTTTTTTTAATTCTTTAAAAATAGGAGTAGTATGCAAAGCATTTATAAAATATAAAAGTTTGATCACAAAAGTAGTTTCCTCATTGTTTTTAACAAGACTAATTGGACCAGTTTAATACTACAAAATATGTAACTATTTCAAGGTCAACATTCAGCTGTAAACAATCAAAACAATTTTTCTAGAAACAACGCTGAGGACATTTTCATAAAAAACCTGTTCCAGGTTTATACACAGGGTGGGGGGCTGAGTTAGGATATAGGGAGGCCTTATTAATTTGAATATTTCTAGAAATTCTTAAGGTGAGTTCTTAAAATTTTAAAACCCTTTTAAGATTTTTATATCTCTTTTTTGAAGACATACAATATTCAGTACTTACATGATGCACCCAGTAAATGGAACTAATACATACTGATACTATAGGTGTGGAAACTGGGAAATTGTGGTGAAAACAGGGATAATGAAATGGGCTGAAGCTGTATCACTGAACCTAAATAGGTCACACAAAATTTTTATGTAGTTAACTAAAAACATAACTAAGATTTTTTTTAA
Source organism: Hydra viridissima (assembly GCF_058129835.1). NCBI lineage: Eukaryota > Metazoa > Cnidaria > Hydrozoa > Anthoathecata > Hydridae > Hydra > Hydra viridissima. The sequence continues at coordinate 6,155,832 of NW_028324311.1, read as the reverse complement.
AACAATGTTTTATGAAAACTTTTATAAAAAAAAATGATAAAGTTAACTAAATTATCTTTGATTTTTGTATCAAGTTGTTGATTTACAAAAATAAAAATAAGACTTAATTATGAAACTTGTAAATTCTCTTTTGGGGTTTATGTCTTAAAAAAAACATTAAAACATAAATATTTTGAGTGCCTCTTCTCAACTGAAAACAGCAAAACACACATTTCTTACCAAAAAATGTTATTTGATTGAATAAACTATTATCTTATACCTTATTTTAGAAAACTTTTTAAAGGTTTTTATAGCTATTGGTCCATATAATTGCAAAATATAGATTAATATACATATATAAATTATTCCACATAATTGCAAAAAGAAAAACTTAAATTATAAAAATTCGTTTAGCCTCTACATAATATCACCAAACTGTAAAATAACTTACCATTACTAGAGGAATCCGACTGATTTAAATCTTGATGGGAACTACAGGAAGTGGTTGTATTAAGACATATATTTGAAACTAAATGAAATATAAGAATTAGAGTCATTTGAACTATAACCTAGACATAATAAATTCTCTCTAAATTTAAAACAATTGTATGAGAACATTTTTTAAGTTGATTTACTTTTAAGGGGCCCACAAACAGCTCAAACTCTCCCCAAAAAAGGCCCAAAAATGAACCTTTGTGTGGATCTCTAGATTGCTCAAGAAATCTTTTGTAGAAAATTCTAAGTACTAAACTAATTTATAAAAAATGATAATTGATTTTAACAAATCAAATAATAAGGCATATATAAGGTTTCACATTAGATTAACATATAGATGAAGATAACAATATTAAATAAAAACACACACATAAAAAAACTAAAAAGTATCAGATAGATTTAAACTTTATCAAACTAAATTTCCTCTCACAATGCTTAAGTCTAGGATTTATTACAGCTAATTCATACACTTGTAATTCTCAAATATTAGATTTTTTATTTAAACATCCTAACATTTTGTCACATGTTCTAGCTCTAAAAAATTGCATAGAAAATCACCTGGGTTTAAAAAATGCTCTACTGGAATTCAACAGACTAAAAATCACTGTTGACAAGAAATATAAAGACCAAATACAAATACTTATAACAGTTAATACCATTACATGAAAATGCAGTTGATTGGGATTGTTGAAACTGTGTAACAGAAGTTGGTGCAACTTTTACAACTGAACCTAGAAAATTAACTCTTTCAAATAAGCACAAAACAAAAATAAAATTATTAACTTATTGAACAAATCTTGAAACTTTTTATAAATTGTAAAAATAGCTCAAAACAGTTGAACTACATACCGCTATCAGAGGAATCAAATAAGGCAAATTGTGCTGACAACAAGGATAATAAAGTTGATTGAAGCTGTTCTGATGAACCTATTTATGATTTTACAATAAAGAATTATATTTCCTTTAACTACAGCTTTTACTAAAATATCATTTTTATAATGACTTTTAAAACAAAATATTTACATTGACTAAATTATTTTCAAACTTATGTCTTAAAAGCTATACGAATCCCTTGTCTCTGCTAAAAGCAACAAGAACACATTGTTGTAAACTGATTCCTTTTAAGACAATTAAAGCTGACTGACACAAACTTTTTAATATAATTAATTATTTAATACTAAATTCTGTTTAAAGAGATGACAAATAAAAGCTTTGATGGCTCTCTTTTACCAAAAAACTAAGTAAACATATCAAATTTAAAAAAATAACAATAAATGATAAAACAACTAACCAAAAACAATCTATTTACCTTTTAAATAGAAAAAAAAAAGCAATCAAAAACAAAAGAAAACTGTAAATAGGAAAATAAGGTACCTAAACGACAATTCTTAGAAGGATCCTTCCATCCTTCTCTGCATATTATGTTTCCTAAAGTGTCACACGTGTAATGTCCATTTTCATCATCGTCTTTTTCAATGCATATTTTTTCGACGCATTCAGGGGGTTTAAAATTCGCACTGCAGTTTAAGCTTAAAGGTAAACAAAACGTTTATTAAGCTCTCACAAATTTCACTTTGTAAAATTTAAAAAAAATCAAGTATAGTATTAAAATTCGGTAAATAAGTAAGAAATTTATTTAATGAATAACTAAGAAAATATTTGTTATGAACCAAGAACTATTTGCATAATACAAAGATTCTATGAAAAAATATTATTAAGATGGAAAATATTTTGTTTGAGTACTCCAAACCTTTTATATCTTTACAACAAATTAACAAATTGTTAGAATAAAAAGAAGAATTCTTTAAGTTAAATTAGATCTAGTACTATAACAAAATATGAATAATGTTTGTAAATTTTCTTACCTCACTAAAAAACTTAATGAATTTGGAGACCTAGGATTCAACCCACCATTTACAACAACCTCTTTACTTCCAATAGAATCAAATGAAAGTTGTGTTTCTAACTTATTGAACAACCCAATGACACTTTCAACTGTTATACTTAAATTGAGACTCTCCTGTAAAAAAAAATTATTTGTATGTTGTTATGTATTTGTAATAATTTATAGACAAGTTTTAAATGGTAAGTAGGTTTAAAGAAACCATTCACACACGGCTCAACTGGTTCAAGATTTTTCTACAAATGTTTAAGGTTGTTAAACATTTGGTAAACTATATTTGAAATTTAATTACAAATATAGTTTACCAAATTTTTCATAATATAAAGTTAGTTTTAATTGTCCTTAATCATTAAATCTAACTTTTTTTTTTTTAACTTTTAAATGATCGTAATTCATTTTGGAGTGTCAGTCCACTTCAAAAACCCCATTTCTTTGAGCCCTGCACATTGCTGCTTGATAAATATACTGTATTGTCTTTTATTTTTGTTTTTTCAATATCACAACTTATCAATGCTCTAAAAAATTGAAACAAGCTTTACTACTTGAAAAATGCATATTAATGAAATAGTAGATATGTATTATTTACCTTTAGAGACAATGGCATTACAGTTAATGGGTTGCTAAGGTTGCCAGATAAACCATGCGGAAATTCTGTTTTTCTTACCTCTATTTTTTCAGATAAATACTGTGTTTGAACACATTCTAGAGAATATAATCCATAACAAATTTGAAATTTAAAGAAACACTCATAATTGCAAAGGTCATCTGTAGTGCAACATTTTCGCATATAGTCACGTCCCCTTGAGCCAGTAGTGTCAAATTCTTTGAAAAAGATTTCTACTTGAAATGTAGATTCTGAAAACTAAAGTTAAAGGGAATTATTTTTTCAATTCAGCAACATCGAAATTCAATAATGATAATTTTCTATTTTATTATAAAAAAAATTAAGGAAAGACTTTATAATAAATTCTCTCTGAATTTATGAGACCATTCCGATGGTTTCGGCCTCCATCTAGCAGCCAGCTCCATACAGGAATTAGTATTTTAGCTTCTGCCGCCAGAAGAAGAAATAAAATAGAGAAAAAAAACCAGGAGTTTCAGATTTATCTGAACGTTGATGGCCTTTTATGATCTTTTATGATATTACAACAATATTTGGCAAGTTAATAACTTTTACACGAAAGAAAAATTTACTGCAGAGAGGAAATATTTTTATCAAGTATGTCCTGAAGTTATTTTATTTTAAAGTAAATAAATATCTTTACTGCATAAAGAAAATATAAAATTGGTAAAATTTCTAATTGTTACTTTTTAGTAAGCAAACAAAAACACATAATAAGTTTTTATGCCTAGTATTTTACAAAAAGCGTTCACTCTCACTATATATAATCTTAACTGTGGGACATAGATAACAGGCAAGCACAATATACTACATTAACCCCTTGTAAACCAACTAAAGGCTTATGTAAAGGTATTTTAAAGAATTTAGCAAAGTTTTTGAGTTTAGGGGGAGGCTTTTCAGTATCTTAAGAGGTTTGGAGCAGTTTTGATGGAAGCAAGACTCAAAGTTGGTGTTTTCATTAGCCCTCAACTAAGTGAAGTAATATAAGACAGCAGCTTTTGCCAGGAACTTAAAGAACTGGAGTTTTAGGCATGTTATGTCTTTGTTTCTGTCATTGAATATTTTTTGGGAATGATTGATCTGATTAATAAATTGATATGGTTGAACAAATGATTGGAAACTTCAGAAGAATAGGTTGCAGAATGTCACGCAAAGTGCATTTTTTCCACTCAAATATTGACTTCTTCGTTCCAAACCTAGGTGCAGTAAGTGATTAACAAAGGGAAAGATTCCATTAAGACATCTTGGCTATGGAAACCAGATATCAAGGTCTACTCGATCCAATGATGATGGGAGATTTCCGTTGGTTTTTATGTCTGGAAACAGATTGCAGTTACAAAAGAAAATCCAAAGCCTCTTATCTTTTAATTCCCTAGACCTCAATAAGAAAAATTGAACGCCTAGTTAGGATTTGTTGACTAGTCATCAAACAAGTATAGGTATAAATGGAGCTGGTTCAATATTAAAATGCATCATGATCACATTTTTTTTCTTCAAAAGTTCTGTAGAAAACCAAAATATCAACTCTCCACTAAACGTAAAACCAAAATATCAACTCTCCACTAAACGTAAGGCCAAAACAAAATTACCCTGTAAAGTAGATACGCATCTAATCTTTCAGAAAATTAAGAACAAAAGTTTTTTCTCTCAGTGAGATTTTTTCTAGAGCTATTATTGTCAATGCCTATTTTTATTATAATTAAGTGCATTGTGTGGATGTTACCTCATCTTGAGAGATAGAAAACTATGATTTTCGGATTTAGCAGGTTTTAAACTTGTTTGATTCCAAATTTCTGCATTGCAGCTTTATAACAAGCACCTTGTATGCGTAGTAGTAGTAAAGGATTTTCTGCTCTTTTTTTAGAAAAAAATTGCGATCTTTTCTTACTTATGTTTTAACAAGTTTGTGCCAAGTTTCAGTGTTTTTAATGAGGTGAGTACAACCCCTTGATTTGTGACATGCAATTACACAATAGTAATCAACAGCCAAACAAGTTAGTTCTTTTGAAAGCATTAACCTGGGTTATGGCTTGAAAAGAATTGTATCAATTTTTAAACCATACGTCCCGGCCTTTAAGTTAACCTCTTATTTTTCGACTTGCTTTAAAAAAAACATTTTTGGAATGGCTTATAAATTGACTTGATATGTAAGTCAAGTTAACTTTTTTGAGCTTTTCCAAACAGCTTAAAGCCTTAACCTAAATATCAGGAATGGTATGTATTCTTTATTTAAAATAGCTTATATTTTTAATTTTCCATAATAAATTGAATAAAAAGAAATCATAACACAACTTTAAAAAAACTAACTTCACTTTTTAAATAAAAACTGAAATTTACTTTTACTGAAAATTGAAACATCATTCAAATATTCATTTTTTAATAAAATATTATTCTTGAAAGATAAAATGTTTATTTCAATAAAATATTCATCAAGCACAAAAGTAGGTTGCTTGCTTTATTTGCGTTTGCATACATGGGGTCAAGACTATTTTTGCATTTATCCTAGTTTTTTACTAAAGTTTTTTCTGCTACTGAAAAGTCTATATAAACAGACTTTTGAACATGCTTGCACATGTGAAAGCTTTTTAGTTTTTTATCTCTTTTAGCTTAATTTTGAATGGGTAAAAATATTCTACTCGTTAATGAGAAATTTAAAGAGATATTTAAAGAGATCTTAAGTGTGTTCAGCTAGATATTTTTCAAAAAAAGATTTGCACTTTACAATTCTTTTTTTTTCATCAAAATCACATTTTTGATTAGTACTTGTACTGAATTAGATTTTCACAAAATTAGATTTTCTTACAAATACGATTAATATTTATTTTGTGAATAACTATAGCGGATTATTACTTCAGAAGACAAGATTCACACCTTTACTATCCTTGAAAGCTGTAAATCATTAAGCAAAAACAACATCGTTAAAAAATACGGTAAATATGACCCGTACTAAATTGTTTAATGGTCCATTCAGTACAGTTGATTGTACTAAATGGACCAACCTTATACTGAATGGACCACCAGTAACTTCGTAGTAAATAAATTGGTGAACTATGCACAGCAATGAGGGTATATTGATGTTCTAATATTGAATGTTAATATTGTTATCCTTGAGAAAATTAACCTAAAATGAATCATGATAAACTATGATGTTGAACCTGGCCAAGCTTACTTTGGACACATTTTGACCTTGAGTTTTATAGTTTCTTATGGCCAAGACCTATTTTATTTTTACACTCATGTTAGAAAGTGTTTTTAATTTAAATCTATTCAACATACGGGTGATAACTGGGAGCTTAAAAAAAAGAAAAGAGTATGTTGAGACAATCTAGATTTTTCTGACTACGAAAATAAAGTAAGTTGAAATAATTATTACAACTTCAGACGAAAGTCTCAATTAGGAAGTGAAATTACAATAATCACAAACATATAGGTTTGCATTATCTGCACTTGTGCATGCTTTCTGTGCCCAGCTGGCACACTGTCTGTAACGGTACCACAGTTCATTGTCTTGACCAATTTCTCCACATATTGGACACAAGTATTTATTGATTTAATTTCTCCACAAATATTTAAATTATCTTCAACACCGTTATCACTTCTTTCGACATTTGTATCATTAATGTTAGCGTCATCATCAAATGTTGGTTACTTATTGAAATATTGAAAACTTAAGAGATTTTTAATTTTGAGATTTTTTTCTCGGTTTCCTTACTTTTTAATTTTTTTTGTTTTTTAGAACAGTTATGTTCTTTAAGATACCTCATTTAGCACTTGTAACAAAGCCAACTTGATGCTCTCTTCTTCCAGCTAAAACATGCTCTGGTACTTGAACAGTAGTGATCCCAGTCTCATCAACATTCCAAATGTCATTTGGTGAAAAATTTTATTGGTCAAGACACAATGCAGATTATTATAAAATAGATCCAGATTATGTTTATTGAATGCTGACATTCGACCAATGGATGTTTCCTCTTGTTTTCTTATAACAAGTTCTGGATGACGTTTTAAAAATACTCTAAACCAATCAACACCAGCTGTTTATTTATTTCCCAAGATTTTGTGCAACCTGAATGTAAATGTGGAAATTTCTTCTCAAGCAAATTTTTTCAGAGCATATTCAAATGTAAGTGCTCTTAGTTTAAGAGGACTTAACGCATATCCCGCTTTTGAAGAAACTAAGCAATATTGAACCAGTTTTTTTCTTCTGATAATGAAAACACTTTCATAGAACTGTTAAAATATGGAATACATTGCAATTTTTTCAATCCACCGGGGGATTGCTAAGCTACTTTAATTCTCTTTTTAAGAGTTGAATGTTTAACTTTAAATATCTCAGCAGCTTTTCTTTCAGATAAAGTTTTTGTCAAAACATTCTCATCTGCTTGGATCATATCATTTGGATCCTAACCACCCTTTACTGCTTTTGCTTTCCTATGTCTCATAATGTTTCTGGAACATAAAATGAAAAAAAATTGCATACAATTTTATCACAAAAATTACATTCCGATGTTATTTTTTATGTATAACATTTATAAAAGCTTAAATGTAGAATAATATGTATATTTTAAAATGTAATTTATTTCTTGACAACTTTAGTGATTTAAATTGAATAAGTTATATTGAGTGATACTTTATTCGTAACTTTTTTATTATTTTATTAAGGTTTTTGATTGACAAACTCAAATGTTTTTTAACTATGCTTAATTGAACCTGAAAATTTTTTCCAACATTAAAAAACTCACATAAAGAAGAGATGTAAAAAAATACTTTCTAGATATATTTTATATAATAAATGAAATATCTAGATATATTTTTATTATGATGATATCAAATTATTGAAGTTTTAAAATAACTTCTAGCTACAAAATACACTCAATAATTTAACTACAAAATTTAACAATTTAGCTACAAAAAAATTAATAACTTAAAGTAGTATTTCACTTTTGATGAAACATAATATTTTAAATAGAAATATCTTAAAACAAAATATATTACCTTATAAAGTTAGCAGCCTTCCAATACTGAAGTTTATGATTAGTTTTTTTTTTTTTAGTATGATTTGTTAGTCACACTTTCATAACTTGTTTATATTAAAAAAACAAAAGTATTTTGTCCATTCAGTACAATCAATGGTGGTTGATAATGTGCAATAATCTGTACCTCAGATAACTTTCCTATTTATTTTATATAACTTTATAATATTTTATATAACTTTCCTATTATTATTATTTTCCGAACTCAAAAATATATATCTATAATATAATTAATATTAGGAGTTAACTTCTCTTTGAAAAAACTTTGTAAAATGAAAACTCAGAAAAGTTAAAAAATTACATTTGCCTTGAAAAAACAGAAAACTTCCATAACTATTGCTTTGCTTTGAATAATGTTAACCCAGACATACTGAAAAGATATTGTTTAAAGGTGAATTATTGGTGATAAGAAAAATACATCTAACTGGTCTCCAAGTACTTATTTTTGAAAAGGTCCATTCAGTACAAGTCTCCCCTTTGCTGTTAATGACTGTACCTGAGCACACATATACACAAAATGTAATTTTTTTGTTACTGCTAAAAAAAAGGGGACTAAAATGGGAGAAAGAAAACATTCATTTCTTGTTCCAATTAATAGTGTAGTAGTTATAGATACCTTCTTGTTAGGGTAGCTATTCTTTCATCGTGGTGTTTCGAAAAGACTAGCACAAAGTCCCATGACCTACACCACCATTGGGGCCCAACACTATACTAAAATGAGCTCCTGCTCATATTTGTAAAGCATCAATATTTTTGAAGTAAAGAAATTAGATAGAAAAATTTCTCAGCAGTTTAATAAAATTGTACTAACACAGAAAAGTCCTATCAAATAAGTTGTTATAAGAAGGTCTATCGCGAACTCTGTCTATATCCTAAACTATGTCCTTTTAGGTCACTAGGGAGACCGAACTTTAACGTTTTTTGGTTTTTAGTTATACCTTATAATATGATAAAATACTTACAAAAATTAAATACTTCAAGAAACTTTATATTTCTAAAAGAAAATTTAGATATCACAACTTATAGATTTTTTGAATTCAGCTTTTAAGGATCAAGAAGGTCACTGGAGTAAATGATGTTGAGATAAACCTGTAGTTAAATGATGTTGAGATAAACCTGTAGTTAAATGATGTTGAGATAAACCTGTAGTTAAATGATGTTGAGATAAACCTGTAAATTAAATGATGTTGAGATAAACCTGTAGTTAAATGATGTTGAGATAAACCTGTAGTTAAATGATGTTGAGATAAACCTGTAGTTAAATGATGTTGAGATAAACCTGTAGTTAAATGATGTTGAGATAAACCTGTAAATTTTAAAAAAAATTCAAAAATGGACCCTACTGCGTAGATGTACTTTAAAATAAAGTTAAGAAGATTAAACAGATTTAAATTTCTTGACGCAACAACAAATACCAAAAAAAATCAGTGCTGTTGAATGGCGAGATTTCACCAGCTATGGATAAAAATAATCGCGAAAAGTGATTTAAACCAAAACTGTTGTAAATTATATTGACTTTTGGTGAAAAGAAATTGATGGTTTTCAGAATAATTCACAATTAGCTGAAGAATTACAAAAGTTCAAATTACTTTTGCTTATCTTAAATTTGCATCTATTCTTTTAATAGATCATTTCAAGCTTGAATGGTAAAGAATTGAGAAAACAATCTGTATTTCTCATTTAAATCATAATTTATTAGCGTAGTCCCGTTTGCAATTAAACCTCGGTTCGTCCGTCTCGCAAAAAGTTGCATAACAATAATATTTGTTTCGAAACACTGTCGGTAAATGCCTTTTATGACATCAGCACATAGCATTTGACAGTTACAACTTATGCTTCAATAATGTGATATAGAAGTATTTTTAGCTTATTCTCAATTAGTTGCACCAATATATAAACATCATGATGAATATTTTTAACATTCTGTAGATGTGGCAGCAAACCGAAGAACTAAGCAATTTTTAGTGGTAAAAAACTAAAGGGTTTGTATTTACACTTTAAAAGTTTTCTAAAAGTGTTAAACATAGTGTAACCGTTATATAACAAGTATAGATATAGTTTAAATATAATATTTGTATATCATTTTTATATCATTTTTATTTCAAACGAAATGCTTACTTTTAATGCACAAAGAAAGTAAAGAAGTGCAACGATGAGCACATCTTTTCCTCTTCCCATTACTGATTGATGAGCTTTTAACATTTAACTAAAAAACATCTTTTTGTCTTAAGGCATTGTATTCACCATTTCTTTAACTTAGAAAACAAACATTTGTCGTAACTCCGCTAAAAGTATTTGCATAAAACCTCTTAGTCTTATTATTTCTCCGAGAATGCGTTTAAGTCATTTGTCCACAATTGTGCTGTGTGATCTCCGTTAAGGATTTTTACAAATATGGCTTCAACGTTTAGTGAACTCAAGAATACAAAAGTAAATCTATTTATCCGTTCTTGCTTGTAGACGCAAATGTTGAAAAATATTTGCGTCTACAAGGTAAACACTATTCGAAATGATAATGAACCTTGAGATTTTTGAAATATTTCAAGAGCCACTTAGTCAATTTTGATAAATTTTTAATTGCATTAAAACAAATTTTCCTCCCTTTCAAATAATATAATGGTAATTTAAAAAAAAGTTTATTGTAAACAAAGAAAATGTATTTGCAAGAAGAAGTGAGAAAATTCATTTTGGACGAGTAGCATAAAAATTACCATGTTCCAATAAGGGTAAAAGATTTATTTTTGAGGTATTGCCTATTTTTTTGAGAAAAATACTTTACAAAAGTTCTGACCAGCTCGCAAAGCGTGTAAATATGTATAAATAAATATAAAACCACTCTGAACAAGTTTAACATTTGTCATTTAACTATAATTAATTTTTAATGATTGAAATTTTCCTTCGATAAAACGAAATTTTCGATGGCTCAAGGTTATCGGCTTTTTTTTTACACTTTATCGGTATCAGTATGTAAAATGACGATTGGTCCACTACTTGTTTCCATAAATGACGGCCGGAAAATTTTCTTCGGCAATTTCATCAATGTTTTTGATCAAACAAACTTTGATTTTCTTCTTGCTCGCGGTTTTCTTGCTCTTCTGATGATTCAGCAGTACTTGATTATACAACTAGTACTGGAGACCTTTTGGGAGGTGATTTTTACAAAACATATGACTCATTGTCTTCTACTTCTGAATCACGTGGTGCAACGGTGTTACTTTTTCCAGTTACAATTTTCAACTTTTTCTTTGACGCCGGATTTATTTGTTTGTCAATGCGCATTGTTTACAAAATGGACATAACAGATTGTGACAATGCATCTGAGCGCACCGAATGATCATGGTCAGAATCATTGCCAGGTACTTTTTTAAGCACGCGTTCCGCATCAAAAGGGAAAATGTTCCATCCACATGACCAAGCCTCATGTCAACCTTTACTTCGCCCCAATAAGGGTTGATTGTTACAGTTTTAATAGTACGAGTGAATGAGATCTGGAACCCGTCTCGCAGATTCAGCACGCGCGTTGTTTTAAAGTTTAACTAATTGATTAGTTTTGATGGAATATGATTGATAAACTATCGAAGATATATTACAATCCGCACGGTTGTTGGTGTGGTCTTGCTGCAGTCAAGAAGTTAGCAGCTAAAGCTAAAATAAGTGACGAGGTTTCGTAAGCATTGCTAAAGCTGCATGCAGTCTGGCAGATATACTTGCCTGCTCCACTCCATGGCCCATGTTCGATGAAGTTAGACCAAATGCAGTTCATCGACTGACCTACTTTACTTACCGCATGATAAGGTAAGTTGCAAAACTTAAAAATACGCGCTGACTGTTGTCGATATAGTCTCATGATACAAAAAGGCAGAAGCACTGACTGGTCGCGAGTTCATAGGGAGTTCAGCCGATTCTAGCCAAGCATAATGTCTAGGTGTCTATACCAATTACTGTGTATAGACTTTGTTTTTCTGTTTTCAGTAATGTTTTGTGTATTATTTTATCTTTAGTTAGATGCTAACTATATACCGAGTGCTCAATTAATATTTGTTGTTATTTTATTCTACCGATGATTAATTTTGAAGAAGCTTTTAATTTTAAATATTAACATTTAAATTGTTATATTTTCTGAAAAAAGTTGTCGCGCTTGTCAATTCCAATATTTTAGTTTCAAATTATCGTTTTTAACTTTTCATTGAGTATGTTTCTATACAATGCATATATATTACTGATATTCTATGCATATATATTACTGATATTCTGATACTTGGACATTTTTCCACGGGAAACCCGTGCAAAAGTTGACTCATTGTGTTTCAAATTTACTTTATCGTTTGTTTATATGAAAAGTTGACGATTCATTTTGTGCATTTCTTTCCTGATCGTTGTTTTTAATTTAATTTTTCTTCCTCACAGTATATAGTAATAATCACCAGTTTTTCCATCTTACATCGTGATTAAAATGGATTAAAATTTGGTGTAGCTGCTAAAAAAAACTCCAAATCCCCATAAAATGCGCCTTAAAGTGAATAACATGAAAACGATATAAAACGCGCATGAATGTATTTTCAGCGTAGAGATGTTCGACCCTGATACCGTATGCGGCTGCAGATACATTTATAGCGAATGATACCACCTTGGTACATCATTCTCAGGATTATTATCCTGAGAATCTTCCCAATTTTTTGGGAAGCATGCTGGGATAAAGCACTTGAAATAAAAATCCAGGATTGACCACAACGGTAGGTGCTTCTACGTCAGAGATTGTATGTGGGCATCGAGACAAACTATTTGTATTTTGAGGTGCCTCTGTTGTCACCATTATATAATTGATTTTTGACAAAAAAAAAACTCCTCTGATTTGTATTAGAAACTTTCTTCATACTCTTGAGTTGAATGATAATGCTCCTCATCACCAATCTATAATCCATCACTTCAAACTGTTGTTGTTTTGGGTAAATTTGGGTAACCGACATATGATTCAATTTCACTGAATCAATCGAGAAACCTATCAGTGGCAAAGTTGTCCATCTTCTATGACCGTTTGGGGCGCGCAATTTTAAGACGTGCTATCGCCTTTGGTTGTAGCTATTTATGACAGTAATGATGAGTGTTCCGCTGGCCACGAGTAACGTCCACAGATTCTGAACGAGCCAACCGACAACTTTTGTAGTAACACAAAAGATCCATGAAATGATTGAGTTAATAGTTTCTGGTAGAACAGAAGCAGCTTTATTTGTCAACATTGTGCATTTTAAGTTATCGAGAATATTCGGAAAGTTGTGTCTTTTTGGTTTGTTAGTACTTCTATCTGGGCTTCGCCAAAGGTTTTCAATGCAAGCTCTTCATCTTTTATTAAAAACGACTATTAGACGTCACACGATCTCTGAAGTTTTCACCGGAGCGTTTTGAGATATTAATTAGCTGATTTTAATACTCTCGGGATCTTTTTTTCTTTGGCGCTTCTATCCGTATATATCCTGGCTAAAATCATCTGAAAGCATACCTTTAAATTAGAATTATGTCTTTGAATTCTGGAATATTTGATAGTTCTTTATCCTCTACTGTTTTGTCCATTTTACCCTCGAGGGGATCTATCTTGATATTTTCATCTTCTTCAACCATAGTAGTGGTGAGTGGAAAATTTTGTGCTTTTTACACCTAAGTAATATTAATCATGTTTATCTTCAACATATAGTACAAGATTAAACCCTTCACGATCAGTTGTGACTCAACATGGTCGCAAGGGAGATTGTCAGGTGATCAGTCTCTCGGAACCTTAGAGTCTTAGTTTCTATGGTGATTACTGGGAAATTTGAAATATGTCCCTAAAGTTCTACCATCTCTCAGCTCCAACAAGGCTGCAATGATCAGGCTGAGCTGGGTCGTCGCAGCCTTGTTGGAGCCAAGAGATAGTAGAATCTCACTCATATTTGGCAAGAACCCACTCCAATATTGTACACCATTAGACTTTTAACTCTTATCCAGCTGAGGAACCTTCCATTCTAGCTCATTCGGTGACATGCTGGAGTATGAGACTGTCTTTGCTGACCGAACATTTGTTATCATTAGCACTGACACCAGCGCAACACCAAACTATTATCCTACAGTTAGAGACTGGCATTGTGTTGGAAGCCATTGGAAAATTTATCGCCTTGCCCTTCGAACGGATATTTCGCCATCGCCAGGTGAAGCGTGATGATATTCAGACAAATTCGATCTTCGATGTAAAAATTGCATGCCAATCGTTGCAATATGTGTTCATCATGTATCCAAGCTCTATGGCGTTTGACGGAAAAAAAGAAAAAAACGCTTTCTGTTTTCAACACAACCTAAATGACATTGCTTTAGATGGTGCTCCTTCCAAATTTTATTTACAGGGTAAGTTTTTCAAACACTTCTTTGATGAGGCATACCGATTGTTGTTCGGTAGTAATAGAGACTCTCTGCTAAGACGAATGAAAAAGAGCAGTGAGGCTGGTTGTTCTTTTAGTTTTCGGTGCTAATGAATACTATGCTGCTAGTCGACACCTACTCAACGTTGAACTTTCTCCGATTGAAACATCCATGGCGGAGGGATCGAGCTCCGTAATTCTGGTGATGGTTTTCTGATCTCGATCACTCGCATCGCTGAAACTGAGACGGTTGATGTCGCAATATTCATCGAAATGGATGCCATCGCAAAGTTTTACGGTAGATGCTTGAAAGGTGTTTTATGGTAAAGAAAAAAAGCTCTACCTTTGTGCGCATAAAAGTGCTATCTCTGCGACCGTAGGCAAAGGGCCCAACGATTACTCATACCACTTAAACTGTAAAAGTCAACCCTTATTGGGACGAGATAAGGGCTGACATGATGTGCATAATGTGCATGCATGAAAAAAAAAAAAAGCACACATTTTTTTAAAATAGAAAACAATTTGTGCTTTTTTTTTTCACGCATGCACATTGTGCACATCATGTAACACAATCAAAATCAAAGCATGCTTTTCTAAGTTTCACACAAAAAAATAAGTACACAAAGAATGTTACACTTTCCGTTTGACTTACAATAATTCTTATTTACATTTTTCATTTGTAATACATAAATTTGTCTGAAATTTAAACCTGACGTACAAATTTTATGTACAACTTACAATCTTTTATATGATTGTTTCTTTTCCATTTATTCTGGAACCTTTCCTTGAAGATAAAATTGGTAAAGAGTTTTTTTTGATTGCAACATGTTTCATTGTATTAGCATATATATAAATTCCTAGGAGAGAATTCAAGATACTAAATATCCACTGCAAAGAGTGTCTAAAATCTACAACAGCTAATACACCAAACATCCATGCGAAACTAAAAAGTGTAATGTACGAAAACGTGAACCGGATTCTGGTGAGAAGAATTTTTCTAGACCGGTATTTTTTCATTATTGCTGAATGACTTTGAATTTTGCGAATAATTTTTACAAACAAAATTACGCCCAGAAGTACAGCACAGCTGATTGGAAAGATTGTAAATGCGATAAACATGCTTCCAGTAGCGTAGCAACTAAAAAACAATTAAAGATGGAAACTACATACAAATCATTTACAGAATGTACATTAGCCTATAACCATATTTTGAATCCACTCTAGGAGAAAATTTTGCATTACTTAAAATCTCCTTAAGATCGCCTTATGATCGCTTTATGATCTTAAAAACCTTGTCACTAATAAATCTCTCGTGTTGTAAAAGTAATATTTTAAAATAATCGTATAGAAAAAAGGGGTTAGTAGAAATGTGGAATTGGAATATTAAGAGCTCAAAGCTCTACGAAGGATTTAGAAAAATTTTGCTTTTATTGCAAATAAATTTAAATATATTAAAACTTGTAATCAAAGATAATTAAAAAGTTGGATCTTGGAAATTGACTTGAAAACAAATTACATAAACACTAATCGAGATAGATAATCTTCATTATTAGAGATTATTAAAGAACAAAACTTTAAAAGCCATTTCACTTAGAAATGATACTAAATAAACTTTGCTAAATAAACGTTTGTAAAACATTTTAAACACAATGTAACTGTCAATAACTAAAATTAGAATATGCTTGAGACTCATAGTGTGGGGGAGGTCGGGTAATGCAATCTTTCCCCATTTTGTGCAAAATGCGTCTCTGTTTTTTTAAAATTGCGGCGACGTACAATAAAAAAAAGAATCGCTCGAATACCTTGAAGAATGGTTTTCTGAAATACATATGCTGTTAGATTAGCTTATGAGGGTATTTTAAAAAATAATATGAATGAGGAACTAATTAATTTTCGTTTTTTTACACGTTTTATTTAAAACATTCTTTGGATATTATAAATAACTTATTCTCAGAATACTGTTTTCGCTGAAAACCGGATTTAACTTATTTTACCGCAATTAATGTTCCGAGAACCACAAATAGAATTCTATTTCGCAATCTTTTTCTACACTTAACCGCAAAGTTAACGCACCACTTATACATTTCTATTTATTTTAATTGTCGTCAATATTATCATATATTTTGACAAACATATTAAGAATAGAACACATGAACAAAATTATTTCAATGATAATAATAATTCTGACATTGAGAATGGCGAAAAAAAAAACTTTTACCAAAAATATGGTTCGTTTAACAAAATAAAGTAAAATGATTATTATTGTTATGCACACTAATACAGCTTAAACTGAAACATTTTTTATTTATCAATAACTAGTGTTATCACCTCTTGATGTTATTACAACCTGACAGCGCCGTAGCATCTTTCAATTAGAGATTTAATTGTTTCTTGAGGGATATCTTCGCACATGCGAATAAGACTTTGTCGCAGCTCGTCTAGGCTGTTAGGTGGTGGATGTTGGCTTCTAACACAGTGTCCCATTATGTCCCAAAGAAGCTCTATTGGGTTCATATCTGGACTACAAGCTGGCCACTCCAAAACTTGAATATTAACATTATTTAAGTATTCATTAACAACGTGCCGTATTTGATCTAGCATTATCCTGCATAAGGAATCCATCTCCAATATACGGTGCAAAATGTACCACAAAAGGTTCAAAAATGTCTGTTATGTATCGTTGAGAAGTCAGACGTCCACCATCAAAAATAAAAAACTCTATGCGAACTGTTAAAGATATTCTGCCCCATACCATCATGGAGCCACCTTCATATAAAGTGGTTTCTCGAATGTTATAAGCAAAATATGTTTCATTTGGTCTTCTGTACACTCTTGGGCGGCGATCAGAACTTACAAGGCAAAACCTTGACTCATCTGTAAATAAGACCTGTCCCCAATCATGTATTTCCAAATTCATATGCCTTCTTGCAAAAGCCAGTCTGTTTCTTCGGTGGTCAACAGACAATCTGGGACCAGTAGATACTGCCCGAGGTGGCAAATTTAAAGCATGAAGTCTTCTTCTTATGATATCTTGACTAACAGCAGTTTCATGAACCTCAGCAGGTTGCATTTCGAGACTTCGTGCAAGAGTGAGCCGTTCTCTCAATTTTTGAAGTATTAAAAATTGGTCCTCCACGGAATTGATAGCTCGTCGTCTGTCATGGCCAAGACGACTTGGCCATAATCATTGGTCTCAACAAACATTTGTAGAATTCTACCAACTGTTGTATGAGACACTCCAAATCTTCTACCAAGTTAGTGATTTGTTAATCCTCCATTGGATAAAGTAACAGTAGCAACACATACATCACGACTTAAATTTTGTCTAAAACGCTACATTGCGAACAGACGTGTTACTCAAATGACAGTTATCTTTTCTACTGTTAAAGCAATTTAAAACCAATATATACTTTTCTTTTAGAAGTGAAGCTTAATTACACCAAAACATGCTACTTATAAAAAGCTGCTATAACTTCGAAATTAAATAAGGGAAACGGAATAAAACCTACAAGAGGCGTAACAATAAACATTATCATCTTTGTAATTGATAAATCCGGGAAATGCATAATAATTTTCAAAACAAGTCGGAATTTACAAGTGATGCGTTAATTTTGCGGTTAAGTGTATATATGAAGTATAAATATAGAAAAGGTAATTACTTAATGAAACCTTTTTTTTGTAAATAAAAGAAAAAGAATTACTTGCTATTAAATCCGTTGAACTGAACTTTGGTAAAAGAACTTGTTACTCCAGAAATAATGGCAGAGAAAACTGAAACAACAAACGTTATTCAAGACTTGAAATAGTAGGTTTCAAAGGATAAAAAAAAAAATAGAGATAAATTTAAATACTGCAGAGCTCAAAAATTGAATGGGGTCTTATAACGATGAATAAGAACACAAAGTAAAATTAGAAAATGAGAAAAGAAAAAAATAAAAACATACGAAATCATATGGAACAACTTGATAAAAAAAGTCGTAATTACCCCATGTTGAAACACACATCGTCCAGAAAAATCTGCTACCCTGATAGAGACGAAACACATTTCTATACATGCTGAAAAACTCAACAGACATCCAACCAAAAGTTGTCAATGTAAAATAATGAAGCAACACTGATACAGCGTGACAAACACGTGGTTGGTATGTTTTTTTTATTCCAATGAGAAAAGTTACAACCAAAAACAGCATGGAGAAACATGAATTGATGAAAATCTTCTGAGGAACCTTTCGAACGTTTCTTGAGAAAAAATAAAAGTCAGTTATTTTTAACAAAGTTATAGATAACAATGTACTAAATTACATAGATCACAACATACTTTTTTCTTTCTTTTTGGGGGGTGGGGGTGGGGTTAACATGGTGATAAATGCCACAGATTTTATTTTTGATTCTTCTGTGGTTCTTGAAATTATATTGAATTAGAGAAAAGATTTAAATTTGATAGTAAAAAGTAAAGATTTGATGCCACTAAGATGGTTGCATTGACCTCTACTTTTTAAATAATGGCCTAAATTGCCTAATTTGTTGTGTATAAATTTACATTTTAGCATATATTGTGAAAGAGATTAGAATGTAAAGTCGTGTATAAAAAAAGACTAACAGAAGTCTTAATAACCATCAAAAAGATGAAATATAAACTTTAACATAAATAAACATTTAAAAATACAATTTAAAACTGTTTCACCTAAACACCATATATGTGATTATTGTTAGAAAAATTGAAGCAGCAAAGTTAACGCAACCAACAAAACTAACAATAGACAACTTGGAAGGCGCATAACATTCAGTCAAATTGGTTCCAGGAAGCATGATAAAAACTTCTTTATTGTTACATTTGCATATCACTTTGAATCCTGTGGAGTTGTCGTCAATGACTTCTGAAGTACAGCCAGTGCTACTAGACATAGTGGTAGGTAAAATGTCTAAACATCAATAATGAGCTTCATTTCATTCAATTTTAGGGGACTGTAGGGGCAATGGATACTATTTTTTGATTATAAAACGGTTATTCATATAAACCATCAGCATTTTGTTTTTCCAACAATGATAACAAATAGAAAGTACAAATTTTTACATTTTTTTTTTGATAAACTGAATTTTTGGATGGAATATTTTTCAAGGTAAAACAGCAGAATTTTTGGCGTGGAAAATTTATGAATGCATTGATTTGGTTGGTTTTTTTAAAAAAAAATTAATGCAACAAAAAAAACATTTACAAGCATTTGAAAACTCTTAAAACATTGAAACTTATTTTAAAACATTTTAAAACTGAAACAAATTTTTGAAGGGTACTTTAAAACATGTTTTAAAATAATTTTGAATATTGAACAATATGATCATATCATAGTTGTAAAAACGTTTCTTAGACAAAGCAGTGAAGTTAATTATCTTATTATCTTTGATCATCATATAAAAATGATGTTGGAGTTGAATAACCATAAAAATCTTTTAATATTGTTTTTGGAACTTTAAAAGCTTTTGTTGAAATCAAATATTTAAGACTGCATACAAAGTTACCTTGAGAATGGTTGCTATATAATAAGAAAGAAATAAAACAGGGAGAATAAATCAAATACGACTCCAAGAAGAGAGTATTCTATTTATTTGTTTCTGACTGGCACCTTTGCAATTAGTTTTTACTCTCATGAAGACTGACTAGATTGCAAATGTGCCAACCAGGAATTAGCTGTGCAAAGTCATATAGTTACATCTAACTTAAATGCCATATTAGTAGATTAACATATTTATATTAAAAGCCCAAATAATTCTGTAAACTCTTCCAATTTCAAATTGACACTTGTGGTTTTGTTTTAACAATAAGCATAAATGTTGCTTGTTTTTAAACAAAACAACAAACTCAATATTTCAGAATAAATAGGGTCACTTCTGCTTTAACAAACACTTATTGGGATAAAATCTTATGCAATTTATTGCATCATTCCATCATATCAGAAGAAAAGTACTTACTGCTACTGCCATGGTTTTCCAATGAAGTTGATTGCGACAGTTTCCATAACGAAGCAGAGGTAGGTGAAAAATCCACAGTTGATCTTTTGTCTGTTTAATGAATCAGAAAAATTCAAAATTCAAAAGAGTGTACTCTCAAAAGCTTCAATAAGGTTTTTCTGCAAAAGAGTATGATCTCAAAAACTTTATTTAATATAAAAATCATTTCAGTTTTTGAATTAAAGATAGTTTAACAGTGTTATTTAAAAAAAGCTCATCATTTGAGGAGATAAAATAAGAGATTATGGTAGTTAGTGGTAAATATACAGAATTTGAAATACTTGTAAAACTGTGATTAGAATATATCTATTAAAGATAGCTAAAAAGAATATATATTTACTCTCAACATTTATGTCATGCAAAAAATACTGACAACATTCTGATTTGGAAAAAATTAAAAATTTGAGTAAGTTGATAACATTAGGTTAGAAGCTATATTACTTTCAGAAGGTTTTAATAAACTGACAGTTGTTGAAAAAGTTTTAGCTAATACTAATGGTTTTACAAAAATAAAATACAGACCTTAGAAATAGAGTTTATTTACTTACTGGAGCTATTAAAATATTTTAATGTAGAAGATTCAAATGTAGATAATTCCAATGTAGAGGATTGAGATGGTTGCAATTGTGCAATAGAGGGAGTGAAATCATTGGAAAACAGCCCTAAATCAAATACACTCAGTCAATATTTTGTTTTTTAAAATATTTGTTTTTACACTGTTTGCAGTGAAAACTCTCATAACTCAACCAGTCTATTCTAGAAAACATCAACTCAATGTATTGTTCCCTTAAGTTAACTTGTAAATAAATTTACAGCAACTGGAAATGTTGCCAACAAATCTTGTCAACAAATCCTTTTTTTTTTTTTTTGTTGTAAATTATCAAAACAAAAAACAAATGCAAGGAACTACAAAAGGTCATTTAGAAAATATTTTAATAACATTTTAGTGAAGGTTTTATCTACTGATAATTCGATTTTCTAATGAGATAATGTGGCAATTTATATAGCAAAATAATGGTTTCAAGAAAAAAATATATGTGTTATTGATTGGCCAGCATGAAACTATTGAAATTTTATCCTATTGAAAATTTATAGGTACTATTGGCACAAACCTAATATTGAACTTAGCCAAAGTAATATGATACAAAAACTTAAAACTTTTATGTAGCATGGGGTGAAGATTTTGAAGATTTGTTTGAAAAACCTTATAAAAAGTATAAAAAACTGAATCCTAAAATTAATTAGTGTAAAAGTTATTACACTAATTAATATAATAATTAGTTATAAATAAATAATAAATATTAAAGTAATAATAAAAGTTTTTACATTAATTATTAAAAGCTAAAATAATTAAGAAACTATTATCTAAAACAAAAACTTTCACTTTTGATGAAACTTCTGATGAAACTTTTGATGAAACTTCTGATGAAACTTTTGATGAAACTTTTGATGAAACTTTAGAAACTTTACTTTTTTTTTTTTTTGACATACTTTTATGTTTTATGAAATGAATTTTTTTCAATTAAAATATTTACTTTTTTATTCCTAGTAACTTCTACAATAAACAAAAAATGAAAATATTTCAGGTACAATTTTTATGTACAAAGCTGTAAGTAAAACTGTAGAAATTGGATTTAGTGTGTTATTGTCAAAGTATTAAAAATATTCTTGACTTAGAAATATCTCCAATTCTAAAGTTGTGGCAGCAAATTTGGAAATATATCATTTAATCTAAATATCATAAATTGAGTTTAAGAATAGCAAACAGGGGCCAAAATCCATACAGAAAAGAAATTTTTTTTTGCTATTCAGTGAAATGCAAAAAGATTTCTCCAAAACTACTTTAAACATTCTCTTAAAGAACATTTTCTATTTTCAAAAAGTCAAAACAGTGGCATTCAAAAAATAAACCTTTTGAGATTTTGAAATGAATGTGACATTCAAGAAAAGTAACAGGCCTTGACGCTATTTGGTGTATTTGCAGTTGATGATTTCAGAAATTCTTTGCAACAGATCAATATAAACAGTTTGCAATCTTTGCAGAGTTAGTAATCACACAGTAGTAAAAATCAAAGAATATGTAAACTGATCTTTAGAGTTCACTATCAGAGAACATTTGATTCTTTTTTTAAATACTCATATTGACATGCCTAAAACAACTTTGAAGATCATCATAAAGATAAGAAATGTATAATAAAAAAAATATGAATAATAAAAAATTAAACCATATGATTAATTGTAATTGTAATGAAATGTTTGCTAAAAGGTTACCATTTTGAAGATAATATAAGTCTTCTTCTTCATGAAGAACAAAGTTTAAGTAAGGTAAATGAAAATGTTTTTGTTACTTTGAAAACATGATTATACAAAGATTTGAAATGATCCTACAGCATAACAAAACATAGAGATTTAAGAATGATTCACATAAAACTAAGTAATAATGGCAACTTTCTAGCTTAAATGTGTAAATCGCAAATACATTTCACAACCAAATTTTTTTTTTAAGGAAAAGCTAACAGAGATCATAGACAGCTAGGTATTAATCTTTAGCTTATTTAATCATCTCTAAAGCAGAATCTGTGAAAAATTATTCTTTAGTATTGATAACTTGATCTTAGGTTGAATAATGGCATCATTCAAAAATATCAGACACAATTTGAATGAGAAATATAAAATTTAATGAAAATAAAAAAATAATTTACAACATTTCTTAACTGTTAATCTAAATCAATACATCATAACACAATTCATACCATAATACGAAAATGCAGAAGATTGGAATTGTTGGAGCTGTTTAACAGATGTTGGTCCAATACCAACAACAAAACCTAAATGGAATAAACTCTGTCTAGATTTTTTGTAACAGAAGAATAAAAGAAGAAATGTAGAAACAAAAATAATTGAAAATTGCTTTACCTGTGCATTACCTAATTTTATTTACAAAACATATTATAAAATCATTGCAAAACTGAAATGTACAAAAGGTTATTATAAATTTTTAATAACTCATGGCTTTTTCTATAAAAGTAAATACCCTTAAACAGTTGAAATATATACTGATACCAGAGGTGATCAATAGGTCAATTTTTGATAGGAACAAAGATGTGTTTGGCTGAAGATGTATTGCTGAACCTAAATATAATTTACATACAATCAGTATCACATATGATAATATTGTGGTTATAAAAATATTTTTATAACAAAGTAGTGAAGTTAATTATTTCATTATCTTTGATTATAATATGAAAATGGTTAGATTTGAGAAAAAAATAAGCATAACCAATGAAATCTATTACTTTTGAAACTTTATAAAGTTTTATGGAAATCAAATATTCAAGACTATATACAAATTCGACATGAAAATAGTTGCTACATAATGATTAGGGATGCCACAGTACAAAAAGTTTCAATACAGCTTGATATTCAATACTCTCATTTTGATACAATAGATTTTTTGATACTTTAGCACACTAATTTTATTGTTCTTTTTTTTCCTAAAACATTTTGTTAGTTGTTTGTAAAAAAGAAAAAAAGTTTTGCAGTATCAAAAACAAAGTCACTAGAACAGCATCAAATTTCGATTGGTACACAAAAAGTAAAAAATCTTATATATTTATAATATAAACACATTAATGAAAAAAAAGGCTACATAACTTGTATAAAATACCATTTAAATTGCTTTTATAAAATATCAAAAAATTTAAACTTAATTATTTATTCATGTGATGAAACCTGTACAACTAAATTTGGGTAACTTTACATATATCAATGTTGCATTCTAAAAGTGTTAACTGATTTGCATGTAGGGATGGCAAAATCCCGGACATTCTCAATCCCAGGATTTCAGGATTGAGATATTTATCCATGGGAAATCCCGGGATTAATTAGGAAGCGGAAAAAATTATTGGCGGTGAAGCATGTAAAGAACAAATTTTTAAGTACTCATTAAACACTGAAAAATGATTAATTTATTGATAATACAATTATATTATCAATAATTTAATCATTTTTCATTTTTTAATTAACTAAAATAGTTCATTTACTAATTAACTCAAGTAATTTAAACTATAAAACAATGCATTGAAAAGATAACACAATATAAGTAAAAATGATATGAATATACATGAGTATACATGAATTATATTCATTTTTGAAAGTACCACCTTAAAAAAATGAAAGCGTCAATCATTTCGTCGTTTAACCGCATTCGATTTTTTTAGTATAAAAATCCAACTGCTGAGAATGCTCGTTCAGACTCCACACTTGTTGGCTGTATAGATAGTATATAATCATATGCTTTTTGAAGATGATTACCTTTTGTGGCACCACTTTCAAATATTGACATTTCTCTTTCAATTTAAGAAGTTATACTTTCCACGCTTATAGGTAGTGTTTGTGTTGCTGCCAATGCTTTTTCCATAACTTCATTTAATTCTTCACTAACAGTTTTGATTTTATTTTCACACTCCTTGCTTGTTTAAGTCTCGCTCATTTGAGCATCACTATCACTATTCACGTCTGTTGATGTAATTATATTTACCGAGCTTGGACGCTTTATTAGGTTTATTATAATTTTTTTATTTTGTGCACTTGTATTTGGTACAAAAACATCTGGGATTTTCGATGAAGTAACCTGGTCATTATGAAGATAATAAACTGTGCTGCTTAATGGTGTTCTGCTCTCTTTAATTCGGTGACTCAAAACGGCATACAATTGTTTTCCAATTTCGGATTGTTGTTGTTTTATTTTGGTCAACATAAACTCTAATGCAATGTCAGCTGTATATAATGTTGCGTCTCGTCAACAAAGTGCTTCCATAGTTGCTTTAACGGGAGTCAAAAGTACCACTAAATCTGATATGGTTCAATATTCATTTTTGTTCATCTTAACTGAATTATCAAAATTGGAATCCAATTCTAAATCTAGAAATGTCTTTTTAACACAATATTTTAACTTGTCAAATCTTTCAAGCATAAGCAACAAACTGCTCCATCAGGTTTTGCAATCCATGATTAAATGGATGACCTTTCCAAACTCAGTTTTTACGTACTTTTGTAAATAATTTTCATTTTTTGTTGGGGACCTTTTAAACACTTTTACAGTTTTCCTGACTTTGGTTATAATAGGTCCTATAATTTGATGTTTAATTGTAACCTCGGATGTTTCATTAGTTAACAATGAATCGTTTGAATCTCGAGTACAATCTTCCTCTTCATAAGCATATTCACTATTGTAATCATCATCTTTTTTATCTAAATTTGCAAAAGCAGTGTTCTCATCATCTAAACTTTCATCAACTTTCAAGTGACTGACGTCTTTTTTGTAAAAAACTGAAATAACTGCCAGTTGTAGAGCGTGGGCAAAGCGTAATTGTTGATCAATTTCTTAAATTTTTCCAAGTTTCTTCATAACACTTGGACCATCAGTCGTAATACCAATGATATCTTCCTCAAGGTTTATTTTAAAGTTGTGGAGTCTTTCTTTTAGAAGTGAAACACACTTTTCTGCTAGCATAGACCCTAAAATGCGAATCAAACCTAAGTTCCAATAGCTTTTCAACTCATGTACATTCACATTCATATATCTGCAGTTTCCAAAAGAAGTCCACTCATCAAGTGTTAAGGAAAATTTAAAGCCTCTTGATATCTGATCAATTATTTCCTTTATAACTTGCTTTTTAATCTGCTCGTAGTAGTCTAATACCATTTTTCTGATAGTATTACGCGATTTTGGGACATTTTTTTATCCTCGTGCAACTAACCCGGCTTGTATATCAATGGAATTACATATTGTATTAAATGATATACCATCTTTTGCTGCCATACGCTCCAACACTTCAGATAGATTTTCCTCTTTTTTCGATGTTGCTGAAAAATAGTTTGTGATTTTCGGTTTTTTATTTTGAGGTTCTTCTTCTAAATCTTTTGAATTTGAAGCTCTCGTGGATAAACTTGGTACTTGCGATTGCAATGTTACTTTAAGTTTATGTTTAGAGAGTAAATGGGAATGTGACTTTTTGTTGAACCACCATCAAATTTCACTATCTTTTTGCATGTACTAACTTTGCACATGGCTGTTTCATCAGTTCCTCTTAAGAAATGTCTCCATATCAGATTTGTGCTATTGAATTCAGCGTAGTTCATCATGATATTTACTTAAGTTCAATTTTTTTTAAAGTTCTAAAGTTCTTAAATTATTTCAACTTACGTTTCTTTATCAGATCTATAATTCTAACTGAATTTGTTACTGTGAAAATGATTACCACTTTCAACTTTTCTTAGTTAATATGTTTTTATTCCTGTCATTTTTTATAATTTCAACTATAACTCTTTTTTTGCTTTTTTTATGCTTCGTAATTAAACCAATAATATTGTTTATAAATATTTTAGATTTTTTGTTTTTTATTATTATAAATTGTTAATTAAAACTTATAATATGAAAAAAGCAGATCGAGCTCTTTAATTCTGCGACAATTTGGAATTAAAATGAAGCTGAAAATTCGAAATTAAATTAAATCATTGCAAAGAGAATACAGCTATGAAATAAATATTTTACCAAAGATTAAATTTACTAGACACTTTAAAAATAATTTAATAACTTTATCCCTATTTATCTTTATTTTTCTTTTATTACATTCCCGAAATCCCAGGAAATTTTTGTGAGAAATCCCGGGACTACGGTATCAAAAATTTGCATAGAATCCCGGCAATTCAGGATCCTGGGATCTCGGGATTTCCATCCCTATTTGCATGCTCTGGTTTAATCAATTAGCTCTCTGCACAAATCATATTTCTGCTGTGCTAAAAATTTGCTTTGCTGATACACTACTGGCTAGAATCCCAAGAACTTGTTTTACAACTTTACTTTAGTGGGAACATAACCTACTTTTTTCCCTACCAGATCAATTTTGGATTTTCATCTATTGATATTCTTTCAAGATTTTTAAAATTTTCAACTTTATCTTTATTTAAATTTCCTGATTAGCAAGGAGTAATAGTGCTTTCATTACTAGAATCTATTACCTTGATACTAAATAGTTTGTTAAGTAATGCATTTTTCTTGTTATTTGGTTTAGTGGATCGTGTATCCCTTTTAATAACAGTTTCATTTTCTTTCATTAAAACTTTGCTTTGTTCATCAAAATTATGATCATTTAACTCTTTATCAGAAACAAAAGACAAAATTGTGATTTCATTTCTAGAAGAAACATTGGCTCATCATTCTCTGGCATACAACCATTGAAGAGTTTGTTTATGATAGAGTAAACTATCAAAACATGCTTTGCAAAGTGCATAAACTTTACTATTTCTGTAGCATTATCAATATTTAAATTACATATTCCTTCATTAATCTTAAAACTTGAGAGTGACAAAAATAGAGTTTCTATTTCTAAAGATCTTTCAAGCATTATCTGATGTACTATTCCAATATGTTGTAATATCTTGAATTAATTTATGTTTACTTGTTTTACAAGTTTTTTTCTGGTTTTCTTGAAGCATTCAAGCCCCATTATTGTTTTTATGGAAAAAAGTCACTACTTTTCTAAAACTAACAGAAATCTGGTAAGAGATATCTAATTTGAAAACTATTTGTGATGCTAAATTTAAGCAGAGTCTAAAACATTTGACCTTACGCTTGCACCCAGCTTCTTTACAAGCACCATCCATGTTAGACGTATTGTCAGTAACTGCAACTAGGTCACAATTATTCTAAACATTCCATTTAAATAACCTACCTTTTAAAAACTCACTATAATTAACTGCAGTGTGTTGTTTTTACTGTGGATATGTTTACTGTGGATTTATTTACTGTTGATTTGTTTGAAGCACTTGTAAACTACCATACCTTAACAATCCCATGAGCTGTTATAGTTGTTAACTTTAAAAAAGCATAGAAATTTGTTTTGACAATTTTAAAAAAAAAAATGGTGATCAAAATTTTGAATTGGATTATTTCCTCTTTATCTTTGGATTCAAAAATGGCCAGATACCAAATTTCAGCCAATATCTTCCACTATAACTTGAATTATTCACCACTAAAATATCCATATTGGAGAACATGGCCCAAAAAATGGCAATTTCAATCTAAAGTTCAAAATAGCATATTTTTATAATGATTCAAAATACCAAAACAGTCTTTTATATTAGGTAATTTAACATCACTTCTTTTATCTGAAAAAAACTCAAGCCCATGAGAGTTGGGCAACTCCTGGAACTAGTGAAAGTGTAACCATTGCAAAAAAAAAACGATGATGCTATAAAATTCATCATGGCAGACATGAATAAAAAATATGGCATTTTAGACTAAGATTCAAAACATCATAACTTTTGAACCATTTAGAGTTGGGTGCTCAAATTCATGTTTCATTGATAGGTACCACTGGTTAAAATTTAATGAAAATCTGAGGAAGTGATTACAGCTGTTATAGTAATTTAATCCTGAGCAGCATGGCTTGTCCATGCATCAGCAGTCTTAGCCACAAGTTGAGAAATTTAACTTATTTGCAGCTCAGCTAATTCAAGGTTAAGTTTCTGCAACAAATGAAGATAAAAATTAGTTGTCTGCCCTTAAGGCTTTTCAATATCAAAAGATATTTTGCAAACCATACAATAAAACAAAAAAAAATTCCTAAGCATCTATTTTGAAATTTATTTTAAATAAACAGGGGTAAAAACAAGTCTATCACAGGTGTTAAAAACAACATGCTATTTATCCGCTTGTAGTTTACTTGGTTAACTGACTAGCACCATTGTAATTAGTTTTTACTCTCATGAAGACTGACTAGATTGCAAATATGCCAACCAGGAATTAGCTGTGCAAAGTCATATAGTTACATCTAACTTAAATGCCATGTTAGTAGATTAACATATTTATATTAAAAGCCCAAACAATTCTGTAAACTCTTCTATTTTCAAACTGACACTCGTGGTTTTGTTTTAACAATAAGCATAAATGTTGCTTGTTTTTAAACAAAACAGCAAACTCAATATTTCAGAATCAACAGGGTCACTTCTGCTTTAACAAACACTTCTTGGGATAAAATCTTATGCACTTTATTGCATCATTCCATCATATCAGAAGTAAAGTACTTACTGCTACTGCCATGGTTTTCCAATGATGTTGATTGTGACAGCTTCCATAATGAAGCAGAGGTAGGTGAAAAATCCACAGTTGACCTTTTCTCTATTTAATGAATCAGAAGAATTCAAAATTCAAAAGAGCGTACTCTCAAAAGCTTCAATAATATATAATAAGGCTTTATAATATATAGTGTATAATAAGGTATTATAATATATAGTATATAATAAGGCAATAATAATAAAGTTTTTCTGAAAAAGTGTAATTAAAATAAGCAATTATTTCAATTTTTGTGTAAAAATTGTGTAATTTGCATAATTTTTGTAAGAAACTATAGTAATTAGTGGTAGACTTTAAAATAAAGTTAAGCTTGAGTAAGTTGATAAAAGTAAGACAAAAGCTTGAACAATTCCAGAAGGTCTTAAATAAAACTGACATAAATATAGTTCTTGAATTAAACTGACTTTCAGAACATAAAAATATAGCTTACTGTAGTAACTAACATCTTCCAATGTAGAGTATTCCAATATAAAGTATTCTGATGAAAAGAATTCCAATGAAAAGATTTCCAGTGCAAAAGATTGAGATGGTTGCAACTGTATAGATGGAGTGAAAACATTGGAAAACAACCCTAAATCAAATACACCCAGTCAATATTTATCTTTACACTATTTGAAGTGAAAACTCAACTAGTCTATTTTAAAAAACATCAAGTCAATGGATTGTAAGTCAAATTCAGAGCAACTGGAAATTGCCAAAATAGACCCATAATTACAACTGATAGAAATAACAGAAATATTATTATTCTTTTTGAGGGAGATCCCAGGAAGTGTTACAACCTTAAATTCTTCAATTAAAAAAATGCTTTGGTGCTATCTGTTAAAATGATAAACTATATATTCTTTTTTTATAAAAGGATACATGACAACAAGTATAATAAAATGAAATAGTGGAGATCTATTTAAAAAATGCTAACCTACTTTTCTTTTAAACTTTATTTTTGATTTTTTATCATAAGCAAAAGAAAGTTTTTCCTATTACATATGTATTTTTTTTTTTTAATAAAAAACTGTTTTGCTGGTATTTTATAACTATGTGTTGTGATTCCTGCAACTATTTCTAAAAATTGATTTGAGTTGTAAACTATTATTAGAAATCTTTTTAATTATTGATCCTAAAAGATCTGAAAGAACCAAAGAAGTTTAATTTTTTATAATTTAATAAAGCACAAAAGAGAAGACTGATTTTATATTGGAGCTGTTAACTTAATTTTTAAACATGAGTTTGTATTATAATGAATTTTATAGTTGCTAAAATTATGATTTTTTAATTTAAAAAAAAAATAAACAAGCATAAAAGAATGTAAAATGTATGATTGCATGCTTCTTGTAAATTCCTCTATTATGATAGATTCTACCATTTAGTTATAGTAAGATACATAAAATGAATTTAATAAAAATAAATAATAATAAGCATATAATTGACACATTTTTGTAACAATATTGAAATTAATCAAAAATTAATTTTAAAAAAAAATTTGTAATAAGATAAATATTAAACTTTTTTTTATCATTATGTGTAGTGCGGTCATCTTACTTTGACGACAATTAGTAGAAGGATCCTTCCATCCTTCCCTGCATATAATACTTCCATTTTTATGACATGTATAATGCCCATTTATATCATCATTTTTTTCCTCACATACAGTCTCATTGCATTCAGGAGGTTTGAAGTTTCCATCACAACTTAATCTAAATATAATAGTTTTAGATTTTACAGTATAATAAACAATTTACTGATTACTTTGGTGGTACTTTTAATTTACTAAGATTAAACTTGTTATATTACTTTTGGTAACAAACAATTATTATTTAATAGTAAAATAAAAAGCAGGAAATAGGAACAAAAGCCTTTATATTTTAATTTCAAGAGAATTACAACCTACAAAAATGAACACCAAATGTTTATTGATGCTAAGTTTAAAAAATACTATCTTCATCTAAACATTTTGTCTGTTTTTCAGTCGCTGAAACCTCAAAAGTCACAGGATACCTCTTGAGCTTCAAACTTAAAATCCAGAAAGTTGTGAAGGAATAGTTTAACTCTGCATAAATATTTAAATCTTAACCCTACCAAGTATGTTAGAAAAGTACTTACCAACTTACAAATACCAATTATAAATGTATCTACTTTTTAAATAAAGAGAAAAAAATAAAAGATAAAGATTGTAACCATTTAGATTTAAAGATTGTAACCATTTATACACTATGATCAAAAAAATGGTATTTTTTTTCTTATGATTGCAACAGTAGAAGTGGTGAAGGTTACAATAATGGTATTTATTGTAACCTTCACCACTTCTACTATGGCAATCATAAGAAAAAAAAAATTTGACTACTGCAAAACAGTTTAGTGAGAATACCCATACCATTTTATAACTTAAGCTTGTACATCGCAAGAATGTGTAACAGTGTATATTCAACTTTTTTCAAATTTAATATCTGTTTGCAGTATAATTCTTTGTTATGATATTTAAAAAATGTTGTGAAAGCAAGTTGCTCTTCCTCATTTGTGTTAATTGAAAAATATAGTACTCTTATTTAATTGAGTGAAACATTTCCAGTTATGTCATTTATACTTCCTAACAGATGTTAGACTTATCCAAAATTAATTCATTTAAAAAATACAGATTTAAAATTATTATGCTCACCTTCCATAAAGGATAAGCTTGTTTGGAGATCGAGGGTTTAATCCACCATTTACTTCAAAAACTTTTTCAACACCAACAGAATCAAATGTAAGTGTTGAAGATATATGATTAAATAAGTTATTATCTTTTGAGTAAATAGTTACACCCAAAGTCACCTGAAAAAGATTTATGAAACAGGTTTAAATAATAATAATAATTGTATAAACCTTAAATAGAAAATTAATCAATGAAAAAAATACACTAAAAATACTTAAAGGAAAAAAATAAAACTTATCAAATGAAAATTATGAAAAATCTGTAATAACATTTATCCAACCAAAAGCAACAAAATTTTTAACTAAAACCTTTACAAACTATTTCATACTCAATTTAAATTACCTGTAAAGATGATATTTTAACAATGAGTATATTGGATAAATTGCCAGATATTATCTCGGGAAAAATAGTTGTTCTATTTAAAGTGTCTTCTGGAATGAAATTTGTCTTAAAACAACCTAATAATGAATTTAAGTTTGAGGAAAAGCAGATGTCAAACTTGAAGAAACATTGACTTTTACAAACATCATCAGTTACATCACAACACAAACGGTTATGGTTACGTCCCGTTGAACCAACGGTACTAAATTCTTTTAGACGGATCTCTGCTTTGTATGAAGATGATTCTGAAAACTGAAAGTTTATTACAAACAATTAATACATGCCTTACTTTATGTTTATTCATTAATCTTATAAAGTTTTGATTAAAAAAAGAAAGTATATTTATGAGAAGCTGTGAAGCATGTTGTAGCATGTAAATACATCCTTAAGCATCTCACAGTATAGGGGAGACTTGTACTGAATGGACCACAAAATTAGACTTTTTTATAAATGCGATTAATATTTATTTTGTGAATAACTATGGCAGGTTTTTTACTTTAGAAGACAAGATTCATATCTTAACTAACTATCCTCAAAAGGTGTAAAACATTGAGCAAGTACAACATCATTAAAAAATGTGATAAACATGACCTGTACTAAATTGTTTAATAGTCCATTCAGTACAACTGATTGTACTAAATGGACCGACCTTGTACTGAATGGACCAGCAGTAAATTCGTAATAAATAAAATGTTGAGTTACGCACAGCAATGAGGGTATATTGATGTTCCAATATTGAATGATAATATTGTTATTCTAGTGAAAATTAACGTAAAATGAATCATCATAAACCATGAGTTTTATAGTTTCTTATGCCCAAGGTCTTTTTTTTTTTACACTTTATATGTTAGAAAGTGTTTTTTGATTTAAATCTATTCATCACAAGGGTGATAAATGGGAGCTTAAAAAAAAGAAAAGAGTATGTTGAGACAATCTAGATTTTTCTGACTACGAAAATAATGCAAGTTGAGATAATTATTACAACTTCAGACGAAAATCTCAATCAGGAAGTGAAATTACAATAACCACAAACATATAGGTTTGCTTTATGTGCCCAGCTGGCACACTGTCTGCAACGGTACCACAGTTCATTGTCTTGACCAATTTCTCCACATATTGCACACAAGCCATTAATTGATTTAATTTCTCCACAAATATTTAAATACTTTTCCACATCATTATTATTTCTTTCAACATTGTTATCATTAGTGTTAGCCTCAATATCAAATGTTAAAATTGGAAACTTTAGAGATTTTGAATTTTTAGATTTTTTTCTTGGTTTCCTTGGTTGTTTTCTTTTTAAATTTTTTTGTTTTTCAGAAAAGTTATGTTCTTTTAACTTTCACTGAAGTTGTTGATTTCGGAGAGCTTCTTTGACTGGAGTATCAGTTAGAATGGAAGAAGATTGGAAGTTAGAATGGAAGAAGATATCAGTTAGAATGGAAGAAGATTGCGAGTTTTGTAGCAAGTTTTGGATTACGTTTTGAAAAAACTCTAAACCAATCAACACCAGCACATTTATTTATTTCCCAAGGTTTTGAGCAACCTGGATGTGAATGTGGAAATTTCTTCTCAAGTTTTCGAGCATATTCAAATGTTAGTGCTCTTAGTTTAAGAGGACTTAACCCATATCCCATTTCTGATGAAATTAAGCAATATTGAACCAGTTTTTTTTCTTCTGATACTGAAAACACTTTCATTGAACTGTTACTATATGGAAAACATTGTAATTTATTTAATCCATCTGGTGATTGCTGAGCTTCTTTAATTCTCCTTTTAAGAGTTGAACAATTGAATTTAAATATCTCAGCAGCTTTTCTTTCAGATAAAGTTTTTGCCAAAACGCTCTCAACTGCTTGGATCATATTATTTGGATCCCAACCACCCTTTACTGCTGTTGCTTTCCTATGTCTCATTATGCTTCTGAAACAAACAAAAATGAATAAAAATTGCATATAATTTTATCATAAAAATTACTTTTTTGTGTTATTTTTTATATATAACATATATAAAAGCTTAAATGTAGAATAATATAAATTAAATTGAGTGATACTTTATTCATAACTTTTTATATTACGAAAAAAGTATCAAATTATTGAAGTTATAAAATTACTTCTAGCTACAAAATACACAAAAAATAATTCAACTACAAAAAATTTAATAACTCAAAGTAACATTACACTTTGTATGAAATATAATATTCTTAATGGGAATATGTTAAAATAAAACTCATTACCTTACTGAGTAACTTGTATTCTACTTTTAGATGCCTTCTAATACTGAAGTTTATGATTTGTTTTTTTTTTAGTATATTTTATTAGTCACACTTTCACAACTTGTTTATATTAAAAAAACACCAGTATTTTGTTTTAGTAAGTAACAAACTGAAATGCAATAAATGCTCATATTGGAAAATGGTCTGGTCCATTCAGTACAATCAATGGTGGTTCATTCAGTACACTTATCAATATCCACATGTTACCCATATAATTACAACAATCTGTACCCCAGATAACTTTCCTTCTACTACTATCCGAAGTCCAAAATATATATCCATAATATTATCAATATTAAGAGTTCACTTCTCCTTGAAAAAGCTTTGTTAATTGAAAACTCAGAAAAGTTAAAAAATTACATTTGCCTTGAAAAAACAGAAAACTTCCATAACTACTGCTTTTCTTCGAATAAATTTAACCCAGACATATTGAAGAGACATTACGTAAAGGTGATTTATTTGTGACGACACAAATACATCTAACTGATCTCTAAGTTCTTATTTTTGAAAAGGTCTATTCAGTACAAGGTCCATTCAGTACAAGTCTCCCCTACTTCATGTATATGTATCTTTAGATATTTAGTTTCTATAGATGCAATAACTCATACTGAAAAATAAAACGCTTGTTGTTCTAAAACCTCTTTTATTCTTAAGCAACATGTAACATTTTGCTTTTTGATTGGAAGCACTCCACAATAGCAGAGAGTTTTTTAACTTAGGCTTATGTACAACAGAATCATTGTTACACACTTGGAGTAAAATTTGTTGCAACTGTAAAAAGTAACAACATTTAATTTATAAAGACAGTACAGAATTTACAAAATTGTTTTACAATGTTTTAATTAAGCTAGATACTTCATAATTAAAATTATCATGGGGAGCTTTTTAGCAGAGTTTTTAATTTTCGTGTTTCCTTGACAATCATAAAAAAAATTTTATAAACACGTGGTCAAGTTAAAATTTAGGCCGTTGCTACTTAAAGCGCAATGCGCTCTATGCAGCCATATGCTACTTGGAGCGCAATACTTTGTACGCATGCGCTAATTTTTTTTTTTAAATTTTGTTGATGTTAACCCTATCCCCATCCCCATCCCTATCCCTATCCCTATCCCTATCCCTATCCCTATCCCTATCCCTATCCCTATCCCTATCCCTATCCCTATCCCTATCCCTATCCCTATCCCTATCCCTATCCCTATCCCTATCCCTATCCCTATCCCTATCCCTATCCCTATCCCTATTTCTATCCCTATCCCTATCCCTATCCCTAACCGCCTACCTAACCAGCTTTATTGTGAAATATAAATCGCACAGTTATAATAAAATAATTGCCCATGCGTGTACAATATTGCGCTCTGAGTAGCTTATGGCTATGTAGAGCGCATTGCGCTCTACGAAGACACTTCGTAAAATTTATTCTCGTTAGTCACAATAATTTAATTACGCATATGAGTGAACATGTATTAAACGGGTCATGATGTGTTTTGAGTCACACTTCAAAAAAAAACTAAAAATCGAATTAAAAGTTTAAGTAAAAAAGTACATATAAATAAAGTGTATATAAATATATAGATCATTAGAATAAAGAGTGTTTTCTCCTAACAAGATGAAGTAGTAAAATAGTTTCATTTATTTTCTGTTTTTTCTTAAATAGATAATCTGTCAAAGACAATCCGATAGTGTTATTTTTTGTTTTTATTTGTATTTGGTTTTAGTTCTTATCCTGGGAATACCAAAGTTTTAAAAGAAAAAAAAATATTTAACAATATCTTGTGTTAAAAAAAAGTTCAAACCGAGCAAAATTTTCTATTTTTCACGGCAGTAACAGTATAAATGAAAAATTTAAAAAATAATTTTTTTTTTATTTTTATGGTTAAAAGGGATCATAATTATAACTACTTAATAACTTTAAATTCGTCGAGATAATAACATACGTTTCACAGTTTGAAAATTTTGCCATTATTATCAACAAAAACATCTGGAAAAATCCTTTTGGGTGGTGATAGTACCTGCGAGACCTCACTACAAGAATTTTGAAATCTGGGATTGTTGTCTGTGGGATTTTTTTGATATTTTATAGCTTTTTCGAAAAACCATAAAATATAAAAGTCAGAAATATTGATCGCTGCGCCGCGAGTTCTCTCCAAAACATATGTTTACTTTTGCGCCAAAAATTTTGAATAATTACAGTAAATAATGGTCTCTCATTTTCAGGTTAATTTTAGATAAATAGCAGTTTGCCTAAAATTAACCTGAAAATGAGAGACCATTATTTACTGTAGTGGTTTTAGTTTTCATTGTTAGTGGTGTTTTTGTCTTTGGAGTATTTCACAATGCCTAACACATGTTTGCAGCAAGACAGATTGCGTCATTTCCAAGAATAAGAAGGCTAGAGAACTCTCTGATCCCGCAAAGGAGAAAATTCTTCATTCAACTTCAGAATAGTTCGAATTTTTTGGATGAAAGAGTTCCATTTTGAGTTTGTGTCAATTGATGGTTCTCAAACCATTTCCACACTCTACAGCTTTCATTCAATTTTAACCAAGTTTCTCACGCGTTTGTCAGCGAAGTTGACTTGCCTTAGTTATAAAATTGGTAGGGCTCAAGACAAAGAGCAGCATCTATTAATCAAGCAAGAGAATTTAGTGACTAAATCAAGACAACAGATTCTACAGAATACTGAAAAACGTTGCATTAAATGTTTATCAGTTACGAGTCGAGATCTTTTATATAATTGTTTAGCACAAAGTCTTTCACATTATAGTCTAACACACATCATGAAAATCTAAGGAGGTTGGCTCATGTATGGTTTAAAATACAAAATATGGTTCATATACAGTAAATTATCTGTCTATAAAACAATGAAAAGCTTGGGTCCACACTTAATCATTTCAGCCCCATCCGCTTAGTAGAAGTAAAATTCCACCAAAAGTTTTCTCAATCTGGTCAAAAGCTAAAAGACTATGCCATTGTCAGAAAATCGTTTTCTCTGAAAAACATCAGATTCGGCAAGTGGTTCATTATCAACTTGCAATTGAACCCCCCCCCCCCCCCAGCTATGTACTATTCTCACCTAAAAGAATTTTTACGGGTTAATTTTTTGTTGATGTGTCAAAATTTTCAAACTTTAACGTGCCTTCCGGCTCACTCTTCACATGTTTCTCTGTCTTATTTTCCCAACCGTCAGACATCTATAGCCGTGTTAATAAAATAAAAATAGTGAGTATTTTACTGCAACTAAATGCAAAAACTTGGACAAAGAAAATTTTCCACGTTTGATTAAAAAACTAATTTAATATGGCAAAGTATTCACACGTTTGCATGCAATAACTGGACTTCAACATGCTGGAATTTTCCTATCCAAAAAAGCACCAGAAATCAAGATAAATAAAAGACACACTCTTAATCCACCTTCTGAAGCTGAAATATCATCACAACCTGCACTAGCAATTACACTAGTTACTTCGTCTACATCAATAATGTAATACAGCCAATATTAAATTAAATCACACTACAAAGTTTTTTGCAAAACTAAAACCAAACACGTTAAAAAAAACACACAAAAAAAAAAAAGAACTTAAAAAAACTTTTCGGAACTCTTGATATAGAAGAGAATCTAATTCCAATAAACAAAAGTTGAGAAGAAAATAAGGTTATTAAAAGGTCGCAAAAAAACCAAATAAAGTTACTAAAAAAAGAAAACCATTGTTTAAGATTTGGTGATGAAGGTGATAATCATGATAAGCAAACAAAGAATTTAAATGCGATTAAAAGCAAGAATATGTCAGCATGTGAAAATATTGTGTGGTCACTAGCTTTGTAAAAATCGGCAATGTATTTTTTGGTTGCACAAAGTTGTTTCGACGGTATTTTCCCTTTAACTTTACATGTAATATTCAATGACACATTTGAACCTTGTCTAATGTTAAAACAGACCAGTTTTTTTTCAGTTTTTTAAAATTTAGTTTTAATTATTTTTGTTTAGCTTAAAATTTTCAATTAAAAAAAAAATTTTTTTTTAATATACAGTTTTTAACTTTCTCCATTATTTAAAAAAAATGCAAATACTTTAAAAAAGTTATTGCATTTACTTTATTGTGTGACCAGTTAAGCACAGTCTATCTTTACATCAAAGAAGCGACTGAGGAAGAACACCACAACCTTAACCCCTCAACAATTAAACCTTGCCCTTCCAAACTAAACAGTTGTCAGACCTTAAATCTTATTTCAAATTGTTATTTTTAGTTTACGTAAAAAAAACTAATTGGAATAAGTTTTTTTTTAAATAATTTAGAATAAATATAATAATATATACTTAATTGTTAAATATATGGTTAAAATATCTTTATTAATAAAAAGTACATATCTTTAATAAACTAAGAATAATAAATGGTTATTATTTTAAAGTTGAAGTTGTAATTGACCTCACACTAACATCGTCATTTTTATCTCAATTTGATTATCATACAATTTAAAGTTAGACGAAACAGAAAATAGACTTTCAATATGCTAATATCAAAGACCAGATGAACAGAAACACCTTAACTACATTGAGCAAGTCTCGGTATGACGTAATCTTATGTTTTGTTTATTTATGAACTCTGCTGGTATTGAAATTGGTTTAGTTTCAAATAGATTTTAAGTGGTATTATGCTTTGTTTAAACAGATTTACTTTGTTGAAACAAATACTGCTTATTTTTTAGAAAACATCTCCTAAACACAGAAACACATTTTGTCTTTTAAAAATAAGAACAAATTCACCCATAACACTATTAAATCTTCAAGGCGCTAACAACACGTTTAACGCGGTATATAGCGCAAAAATTAAAAAAATGGATTTGGCCTTGATAAACTCTAAAATCAAAACCCCATTCGCTCGAACCCAAAATATATTCGGATTATGTCAAACGATGATGTTTATTAAATTGATAGCTTTTCAAAATTCTTATACTCGAAGTGAATGTTTTGGCTTTTTTTTATTATTACTATTATTTATTTTTTTTGAACTTACATAAATGTGGTTTTAAATTTTTTATTTCTTTTTGGTCTAAATGTTGGAGGATGTATTGGCTAAATTTAAAGATTTACTTTGAAATTTAGCAATGTAAAAAGAAAAGAAAACAGGATATACAATCTAATTGAACCATGCAAACTGGTAAAACTTTCAAAGAGATCTTTGATTAGTTAAAAAAGCACATTAGAGCATCATCATCCCTTTCACTATGGTTCTAGAGTACAAAATTAATCATCCAATATATTGTGCAAACAAATAAAATCTAATTGGTTTGCAGATTGAATTAAGCTCCAAAATAATCCAATAGCTAAAAAGATAAAAAGAAAAAAAGTATTACCTCAAACAATTGAAGATAGAATATAAGAAATGTTGATGTCACTATTCTTATCTTCATACTCTAACTTTTACTCTAGCAAGCATAAAAATACACAAACAAAATTGTAAAACATAAAATGCAACAAACTAATGCTTTAAATCCTTTTTACATTTATTGACATTTAAATATTGCCTTTAAAAAATGAAGTTTCATCAATGACAGTGGAATGTTTGCTCTCAATAAGGCGGAACCTCGTTGTTTATTTTATTTTAGTTCTTTTTCTTTATCTATGAATATTTTCTTTGCATAATTTACTTCAACTCATTGTTAGTTAAAAAAAAATTATTTTATTTCATTTTTTTAAACATCTAAATTTGGGACTTACAATAATATAAAGATATTATTGGGTCGGTTGATCCATCTTGTAAAAACATCAAACTCGGTTAATACTTAGGAATATATTTTGATTGTGTTCACCAACTTTGAAATCAAAATAAAGCTTGGTTATAAAATAGGATTATTTTTTTGCATTTGAGTATCAAGTATTTTAATACTAATAATTACCCAGAAATCCTTGTTTTAACAGAAGATTTCGACAAAGTAGCACAATTGGAAAAATAAGTCTTTAGTGGTTGACAGCAGAACCTTTTTATTTATATTGAAAAACACAAGCTTACAGAAGCTCATAAGTGCAATTATAATAAGTTCAGTTTAGTCAAGTTTTTTAAAGAAAGCTGCATGCTTTTTTGATATCTACCTTTTTTATCTCAATAGCATAATAAGAACTCAAACTTTGAGAAGAATGTTGTATGGTGGAAATTCTGGAGGCTCCAGTGAATTTAGGAACGCTGTTTGATAAAGTGTTGCTTGAGCATAATCTGGCCCAGTATTAACTGATTTGTAGTCCTGCATACGTCAGGCAGATGAACTTGAATTTCCGAATGGATCTAGTTAACACTGTTATTTTTTGGTACATGAATTGCACTTTCACATAGCCTGCTGGCCATGTGAAAGAGTAATTCTAGTTGTTAAAAAAGTTTCTAGGAAATTGAGATGCCCAGTAGTTT
The DNA here is from genome assembly GCF_058129835.1 of Hydra viridissima. Classification (NCBI taxonomy): domain Eukaryota; kingdom Metazoa; phylum Cnidaria; class Hydrozoa; order Anthoathecata; family Hydridae; genus Hydra; species Hydra viridissima. The sequence continues at coordinate 6,114,529 of NW_028324311.1, read as the reverse complement.
TTTCCGCAGGTCCCTTGCAATCTTCAAGTATCAGAAACATGTTTGAGAGTTGCTTTGCTGAAATATCTCCAGTAAGGTGGACCCTCATGCTTGTCTTTAGGGAAAAACATTTTCACATTTTTCCACAAGATGTTTTTGGGCAGGTTAATCACCAGGTGTAAATCATTGAACAACAGGTAGTGTCTACCTAAAATCTAAACCCACCTCGGTAAAAAACTTTTAGTAAAAAAACAACTTACTATTTTGGGATACTGGTGTAGTAAACAGGTCATAGTCGATGCATAAGCCTCCCTTAATGCTCCCCTTGTAAAAAAAGGGGATTGTCCAAAACTTTAGCAGATCGGATCAACGGTTGAGATCTGTATATCGTATATACACACATTCATCTTGATATTTTTTACATCTACCATTTTTAACAACTTTTACTAAATAAACTTCTCTACTCATTTTTCTTTTATTAAATTCAGGGTAAACTCCTTCCCCTCCCTCCTTCCCCTTCGAGACCTGAACCCTGTTTAGGGTACCACCCTGGGGTCAGCTGATAGCCATTATATGTTAAACCATGTTAAACAACTTTTAAAAAAAAAATCATTTTCCTGTATGCTCCTATGTAAAATCTAGCTTGGTTACCCTCAGGGAGTTGTACCCTGTTTAGAGTACCCCGGATGTCCATTTTTTTAAACTTCCTTTAATTTATAAAAAAATTCTTTGATTTTTAAAAAAATAAGATAAGGGTCTTGATATTTCTTCTTGAATTTGTAAGTGTATTGAGCATTTGGTAAGACAGCTATTAAGATTTTATTTGTTGGTCAGTCTTTTTTAAGTAAATGAAGATTTAAAATATTGGCATGTAAGTATTCTAAAGAATGTTTGAGATTTTAGAAATCTTTTTTACTCAAAATTAATTTTTTTCATTTTCGTAGTTCTAACTTTTTTTGGCTGTTTCTTAGCTGTAACAAATCGTGAAGCTCGGAAATGTGACGCTCCCTTTTGAAAGTATTTCGTCTACAACGCTTCTTGTTCTGCTTGATCGAAATCAGAGTTGTTACGACATAATATCTCTGGCGGATCTGTCGAGATATTTTTAGACATATTTTTTTTTGACATAAACTATGTCCGAAATATATTTTCTATCCACATACTTTATATACATATATCCAGTAGCATTTTACAGCCTTTTAGTTTTATTAGCTTCCACGTTTGAGATATCGTTTTAATATCTTAAACGTGGAAGCAGGCTTTCCTAGGCATCATATTTTAATCGTTTTAATTTACAATTATATTCAGTATTGCCAACGTTTTTTACATTTGAAATGCCAAAATAATGCCATTTTTCAAATCGTGGCTGTTTCAAAATGTTTTCGTTATTTTATTTTAAACAAACTTCATCAAAAACACTAGAGCTTTTTACTTCTAAAGAAACAATTACTATTTAAACATATTTGTGCAAGCTTCGTGTTTATTTCCAAGTTGGATCAACAAGTTAATTTTCGGATTGGAAGTGAAAAGGTGTTTTTTTCATCATCCCTAAAAATCATGAGGAGTAAAAATTAATTTCAACTTTTTTTCCAAAAAAGAAAATACTTTTTCAAGAACTTTAATTTTTCTGTGTCAAACTGCCAAAATAAAGTTTAAAGGTCATAAAATGCCATTTGATCAAAAAAATGCCAATTTTTCAAATAATGCCATGAGGCAGCGCTGGTTTAATTGAGGAGAGCAGAAACATACAAATATTTGATTCATTTAATTGCCAGTTTACTTGTTTGAGTTGTATCAGTTACAATCTGAAAAGTAACATTTTCTCTCTAAAAAAAGTGCAAGAAAAAATACTTTTAACAGCCAAACATTATCATTAATATTTGTTTTATTTGAAATAAATTTTAGGTTAAGATCACAACTCTCCAAAAAACAATTAACGCCGGAGATTTTCTTACGTTTAAAAATCGTACTCTGAGCGCTGCTTGAAATTGTCGGTTGTCCTATGATTAATCTTTTTTAATCTGAAATGCCGCGCTGGTGAAAAATTAAATTTTTAATATGATTTGTTTCGACTATAAATTATTCGATCCTATTTTTCTGTTGCGATATATTCGATCTTCGAACGGAATTAAATATTCTAGCATAGAATTATTTTTTATTTCTTTATATTGTAGACCATTAGATCATAGAAATTTATGCTGTAAATGGTTCGACCCTTTAAAAATTCTACTTTTCGTTCTACTTAATTGCTAATGTGGCACTGGTCGCCATAAAAACCACTGGTCCCCATATAATAAAAACCACTTTCAGCAATAAAAATTAAGTTTGAGATTATTTTTTTTATTTCAATAAGGTAAAACGAAATTTATATTTTACTCTTCGAATTAAACTGAAAATAAACTGAAATGCCCTATAAATTTGTAGGACTGATTTTTTCTTCAAAAATAGGAAACAGCAAACGTCTCAGACAAAATTATGTCAAAATATATTTGAGACATTTTATGTCGGCAGAAAATTTCTCAGATACTTGAAAGATAACAACTCTGATCGAAATTCTGAAATGTTACATCATTTATCGAATATATAATTTACATATTTATTGAACCTGTTTTTTATCATATAATAATAAATACGCACAAAAATAGTTTAATTATCTTAAATCTTTAGGGGTTATCTTAAATCTTTAGGGGTTATCTTAAATCTTTAGGGGTTATCTTAAATCTTTAGGGGTTATCTTAAATCTTTAGGGGTTATCTTAAATCTTTAGGGGTTATCTTAAATCTTTAGGGGTTATCTTAAATCTTGATGCTTAAGAATTTTTTAAATATAGCTTGAATGTAGGAAAAAAAGAACTTATGAATAATATGACGAATATGTAGCAACTTGAGTTCAAAATGGTCGAATAATTCACAAAATGGAGAATGCAATACGCATGCCCATACATCAATAATTACATAACTAGCATGTAGCCGCCTAAAGTTGATAAAATAATTATAACAACGAGAAGACACATTCTTTTGATATATACGGCCGGACATTTTGAATCACTTACAAAACAGGCAAATTTAAACTAAATTTAAAAAAGAGAAATATGGAAATGAATAGAAAAATACGATGATTAAGAGATTTTGAAAATTAACAAAAATTGAAAATAATAATAACAAAAAATAAAAAGAGTTGGGAAAGAATAAACTCTACCGTTAATTTTAACAGTATTTAAAGAAGTTCTTTCCATTATTAACAGGCTGAGAACGGAGTGAAATAAACATGGGTAAGAATAAATTAAAAAGATTCGAGTTACTTGTATTTTTTATTGCAAACCGGAGGAAATAAATGAGTCTTAAAGTTGGAAATGAAATTTAGAAATTTAATTGTTTATTAGAGAATAAGAAGAAACAGGTAAAATTACAAAAACATTTTTATAACAAGTAAAGGACTTATTTACAAGATTTACATTTATCATCTCCATTTATTATCTCCTTTATTTGCTTGACTTTTTTTGAGATAAAGAAAAACTCGTGTTTTTTACTTAAATAAGGAATGGACCCAGCAAGCACACAACGTTGAAACAACGTTGAAATAACGTTGATCAACGTCGATCAACGTTATTTCAACGTTGTTTTAACGTTGTGCTTGCTGGGGAGAATTACATCGCCAATTTATTACATGATAAAAATTTTGCTAATGAAAGAAAAAAATTTTAAATGTAACTTATATTAAGTACAAATTACATAAATTTTTCAGTTTTATTCCTTAATTTTTCAATTAATGGTTCTGTCCAATTCTTCTCAGATAATCAAGCTGTCACGAAACATAGCATTTGTTTCATCTCTCACAGCTTTACCCACCAAGCACACAAGGTTGAAACAACGTTGAAATAACGTTGATCAACGTCGATCAACGTTATTTCAACGTTGTGTGTTTGCTGGGTAGCATTATTTGCGATGACCGCGGGTGCAAGTTAGTTCGTCTAACAACTGACTGAAGATTCATTTACTTTTTTACATCATAACCACCTTTAAAAAACCACTCCCATCATAGCAGTTGACAAATCCGAACGAGCAGTATGATATATTTTCCTTTTGGTTAAAGTAGTTGTGTAGACACATGATTTTAGTACTTATTTTTGAACAAAGTCAAAACTTTTTTAATCAGGTTCTTGAATTTCTCCAACTGGCAACTAAAGTATAAAAAGCCTTTTTTTTTTTTAATTAACTGATAAAGAACATTGATTGCCAACTAGGCTTAATTGCACTAAAAACATGATATGAATAAACTACAGATAACTCTTTTGCTTAATTAAATTTGTATAAGTATTTGAAAAAAAAACAAACTAAAACATACAAATTTGTAAAAAGCACAAAAAAAAAAAAAAGCATTTACAAAACTTTCGAAAATTTATAGAAAAGGGTTAACAGTTGAACTTGGTGTAGATTAAATTTAAATACAGTTGAACTTGGTGTATGTTAAATTTTAATACATTTAAGTCCTTAAGCACGCGCAGCTGAGTCTCACAAGATGCAGCTTTATCTGCGCTAAATATTATTCTGCAAAGATTTTTTTTTTAGTAATAAGTTTTTTTAATTTGTGTGATTGCCCTTGCCTAATACCAGATTTTGTTCCAAAAAAAATTATTGATTCTTTTTAAGTACTTTTTTAAAAAATAAATAGTTTTCCAATTTGTCGACAAACTTGTTTCTTATGCAAAAATTTAAAATACTTCGGAACAAATTGGATTCTTTCCTTTTGAATTAGTTCAAAAATGTTGCCAGGAGATATAAAGGCATTTTAATTGGCTTATTTACTTGCACGTTGCTTTTTTTGACTGACAAGATACGTCAGTTAGACAAACAATTAAACAATAATTAGTTACTGACCAAACTATTGGTTTAAGGTATTAGTATTAAAGGTATTAGTATAAAGCTATTGGTTCGTCATTGATGAATCAGAGACGAGGTTTCTTTCGGTTCAATAAAACAAAATAGTGTATTGTTTCTGTAACGAACAAAAACTTATACAATTGAATAACAACTTAAACTAGATTATTTTACTCCGAAAATCTGACGTCTGCTTATTTTTCATAACTGACGAAACAATTGAAATAGGGCATTAATTCCGTAATAAAACTTAAATGAGTTGTTTAAAATATTTTGGTGGATTAAGTCAAATCATTTGAATCAAAAGAGATTACTCGAAATTAATTAATCGAATTCGGAAGTCTCACCTCTGGTTCAAACTTTTAACAGACAAGATATTTGAAAATAAAATTATGAGCGTGCAAACTTGGCGACATTTAATAAGGGTACATTTAATTAGTGGTAATTCCGGTGGCCGGAGAGAACTTGTTATTTGACGTTTGAATTACTGACGTGAATATGATTTATTATAGTTAGAAAAATGCTTAGCTGTAAATCAAAAGTTAAATGAGCTTACGAAATCATCTCTTACCAAAACTATACTTAGCCTATTGTGCAATAATAGATGCTTACAAGCTTATTCAGATTTAAATAAACTATATACAAATAAAAAGAACATATTTCTCTGAAAAGTATACTAATTTGAACCGGTATAAGGAAACTCCGTTTCATGAAGGATTTACGTTATATTGTAATCAAGGGTTAATTATAGTAACAATAACGAACACTCAATCTTACTAATAGCTTGTTAATTAAAAGTACTTTTTCAAATGCCAAACTTCTTTTTTAAGTCATAATTTACTTTAGCGACGTTATTGTTAGGTTAATTTAAATTTACAATGAGTGATTAGCAAAAAAGATTAACATTTGAGTCTACTCTAACAAAACAGTTGAAATTAGAATAAAACATCTCCCATCATTAATTTTCTAAAGTTCCGCTGAATTTTGAATTTTAAACACGTGATCGTAAGAAAGATCAGCTGATGATGTAAACACTTCAAATGGCAAATATCAAACGCCTACTTATGTCTGAAAAAAGAATTTATCAATTAACTCTAATTAAGTAATTAGTTTTATCAGGACGTGCCAAAAAAAGTAAAAAAAAAAAAAAAAAAAAACACCAACAACAACAAAAAACAACTGGAATATTATAAACATTTATAAGTTGTAAAAATGTAAATTCGAAATTTATTGACAAAAAATTGGATAAAAGTTGATACTAAATTCTGCAATTTTTGTTGGTAAACTTTGATGCTAAACTAATGTCCTTCTATATAGCTGTATTGAGTTTCTGAGTGATAATTTAAATTTAACTATGTAGCTATCTAGTTGTTTTATTATTATTATTATTTTTTTGATGCTCTGCTTTGATAAATTAAGATAATTAGATTTTTATAAAAAGCAGTATTTAGTTAAAAATAAAAGATCAACAATAATGAATAAAGAGAAAGAAAACGAAGAAGATATCAATAAAACTCAAAAATCAGAGTTTTCAAAAAAATTTTTCAATGAAAATAAACTGAAGGTTAGTTTTCCATGATGGCATCTTGTATGTCACTTGACCTTAAGCTTAAAACTTCAATTAAAATCAAAACTGTAAAACTTAGAAGGATGACATCTACACTATGTCAATGAAGTTTAAAACTTAAAACAATCTCTTAAAAAATTACTCTCTATTATAGTACTTTTTGCTAATATCAATGTAACTTTTATTCTATTTTAGGATCAACTGCAGTCTTTACAGGGCTATGTAACTGATCTTAGCGAAGAGAATGATCTTTTGGTTGAGACTATCGAAGAGCTTGAGAATGATTCAAATTCAAGAATGATTGACTTTAACAAAAAATTTTCTGAACTCTGTGCACATATTGAAGTAAATTTTTGATATTTTATTTTACTTTATCTTTTTTTGTGATCTGGATCAGCAGAAGCACTTTAACATCAGTACATTTTTATTTTTAGAGTTTGTAACATTTTTAATCATTCTATATTTAACAGACTTACTTGATAAATCCCTACTTTTTCAAAGCTTAAGTTATCATGATTTTGTTCTAGCATTCTGCATTGGAACATTTAAAACTTCCAATCTTTCCACTTCAACAATAGTTTCTAACTCATTAAGATATAGCTTTTAAATTTTATAATTTTCTTTTTCATAGAAACTAGAAAAAGAAGTCGAGGATCTAAATTTTCATAATGATGAATTACAATCAGATGTTGATGTGTTTGTCAACTTATTTAGAGATAAATCTATTGACCATTCCCAGGTATTTACCTGTATTTTCTATGTTTTCTATGTTTTTCTATGTTACCTATGTTTTTAAACAAACAAAAAAAAAACTACCTAAAAAAAAATCACAATAATAAAGAAAAAACTAATATTGTGAATTTTCTTCTTTAGAAAATTATTTAAGTTATATGACTCTCTCGCTTAAATCCTGTTAAAATATTTAATTTAACTCATTTGAGGATTTATTAAGAAAAACTATAAAATTTCATAATTAGAAACTTATTTTGTCATTTTTGTTATAAATTGTAAATATGTAAAACAGATGTATAAAACAAAAATGGTATTTATAATTATTTATATATGATTTGTATACTATATATAAGTCATTGCTAGTAATATCTTACTATCTGAAAAGTGATGAGTTGAATGTGAATGGTAGCAGAAACAAATAGTAAAAGTGCTTAATTATGCAGCAAATAATGACAATCATTAAAATTCTTGCCAATGAAACAATAGTGGTAAAAAAAAATGGTGCCAAATATTCTGCAGCAAAAAATCCAACTGTTAAATTAATAGCTACTGAAATTTTAAATAGTTTCTAAATCTTCAGAAATTTTTATGCTTTTGAAGAAATTGATGAAATGAATTTTTTTTAATGAAACTAAGTTTATTTTAAAATTTTTTGTTTTCTTTTATTTTTTAAATTTTTGCAGCTTTCTCACCTGGTGTTTAAGTCTTTTCCAGCTAATAGACTTTTTGATGACTGCAAAGTACAAACTTCCAAGTACTTTTTTTTAATATTTGTTAGAATGTCTGTCCCTTGTCAATCTTTTTTTCATTTTTTTTATTCATAAAGTTTAGTAAAAAGTATGAGTATAAACAACTCTATGAGTTAAACAGTTTTGATTCAAAGCTGTTTAATTCATAGAGTTGTTTATGTTCATACAGTATATACGTGTTTGTTTATAACACACATAGACACAGACATGTAGTAGACACAAATATACACGCAACCAGTTTATTTGATTATTTTCTCAAAAAAACGTTTTAGTGATGGAACAATTAACTCAGAGAATTGTGTAAGCAAAACAACAGTTCCTAATGGTGACATTAAAGAAAATGGACAAGAAAATAGTGAGTAGACTTTTATTTTAAATTAGACAGCTGTTATTTAATGTTATAACTTATATAATTAATATATTGTTATGAAGTTAAAAAAAGAAATTTTTTATTAGGTCACACAGTAGAAGATCAAACTCTGATAAGTTTTGAAAACAAGAGTGCAATTTTAAAAAATGATGCTCTCATAAACCAACTCCAAAAGGAGATTAATGAATATGAAAAGGAAAAGCAAGCTTTAACAGACAAGATATTTAGACAAGACCAGCTTATGTTAGATCTACATGATAAAATCCATATGGGACAAAAAATAGATGAATTACGTGTACTTGAACTACAGAATAACATCAGCAGCATTGCTACATTGGAAAGAAATAATGAAGCACAAAATGAAAAGGTTTTTTAAATTAGTAAACTTTTTAAACTCAAAACACTTTTTTTTTTTTTTCTTAACATCATTCAAAATTAATTTAAAGTCAATTATACCTTATTTCATTGTGTGCTTTTATATTTTCATGTTTTAAAAGAGGCTTTAAGTGAAATGCTATCAAGTATTAATGGTCAGCACAAACCAAATATATTATGTAAAACTCTGCTGTAATTTTCAAGCTTTTGATGACTCTTGTCTGTGATATGCAGATTTGATATCTAAGCATTAAAACCCACTCATTTTTAAAAGTTTACATTTTTTTTACAATTAATATTTTTTTCATTTCTGAGCAGTAATGCTGTTATAAGTTAATAAATTTGTTGTTTTCTCGCAGCGAACACAACGTTTCAGCTCTACATTTTCTCTTCTCCTTAAAATTCCCTTTACAAAAAGTTTTCCTTCAATTTATACTATACAAAGAATCTCAAATATGCTCATAAAATAAACCGCTTAAACTATATTTACAACATATCAAATAAACTACGTCAATCAAATCCGCCGTAAATAGTTTCTTCACGCAATTCAATTACACTCCTCCTTGATCCTTCGGGATCACATTTAATTCAAAGCAACTCTTGCTTTGCGGAACATCACAACAATTGTTTCTTTTGCGGATCCAAATCTCAAATACCGCTTCTGGCAATCCAACTGCAACGCCAGTCGCACCCTCTCGTCAGGCTACTCTGCCAAACACGAGAAACGTTTTAGATCAGCAAAAGAGACATCCATTTGTTCCTCATCTCTCATCTTCTGCTTCGTACACAAATCATGCCACGTAGGCATCCGAAGGAAAAACTCGATAAATAAAGACATCTTCGATTCTCTTCACATCCTTCTTATCTTCTACTCACAAACAATCGAAGACTAAGTATTACTTCGCAACAAAACTGGAAAGAGCACTGTTAACTCAACGCGTTGCTTCTCTGCAACGACTTTGGTTCGCTGCGACCAAATTGCGGCATCGGATATACCATCGTATTTTTCAAAGATGTTCTAATTATTTGAAGATGGCTCCATCATGTGCCCGGTTAGCTTGTTGTTTTCTCGCAGCGAACACAACGTTTCAGCTCTACATTTTCTCTTCTCCTTAAAATTCCCTTTACAAAAAGTTTTCCTTCAATTTATACTATACAAAGAATCTCAAATATGCTCATAAAATAAACCGCTTAAACTATATTTACAACATATCAAATAAACTACGTCAATCAAATCCGCCGTAAATAGTTTCTTCACGCAATTCAATTACAAAATTAAATAAATTATTCATAAATATAATTACTTTAACAAATATAATTTTAAAAACAGTTTTTATTTAGTTTTTCAATATTTAATTGAAAGACAAATTTTTAAAAATTTCAGAAAGTTTTTTGAAAAGTTATATAATTTGCCTTTCAAGTTTATGAAAATGTAAAAAGAAAATATTTATAGTTTTTTTTGAGGAAATTCAAGGCTGCTTGATGTTTAGATTGATGTTTAGAAGAAGACCACTTGTGAAGACACTGTGCAACAAAATTCTGATTTCTTTTTGTCTTTGGTTAAAAAGTGTTATCTTTAAATTTCTTTTATCAAAAAAGCAAGGGAAATGACTATTATTCCCTTCATATTTCTCTTAGTTGTCCTAGACAGTAAAGTTTTAAAATTAAAACAAAATAGAAAAAAAAAAAAAGAAGAAAAAGAAAATAAAGAGTTATTAACAGTTAAAAGCAATCTTTTATAATGTTCCTCTGTGTACAAGTTTAATATTTTTGTACATTTTACAAATTTGTACATACAGGAACATTATTAGGTAGGATACAAATTTTGTTACAAATTTCTGCTGAATTTTTATTAACTTTTAATAAAAGTAAAAATAGATTTTTTTATCTTTTTACAGTCTAAAAATTACATCCATAAGGAAATCATTTTAATTATTTTTAAATAAAAAAAGTTTCTTTTCTAGATATTACAATTACAAAAGAGTGTCAGTGATGTAACAACGCAGCTTGAGAATGAGCGCAAAATAATGGCACTTGAGGTAATGGCAACAATATCTAGAGCTATCTATTTTTATAAAAATGAAATGTATTTGTATATTTTTTATATTATTAAATTTGGTTTTTATATTGAATATATAGGTTTAAGAAATCATTTACATTTAAGGTGGCAAACCAGCATGATGTGGCTTCCAAATTACGACAAGAACTTTCAGAATGCAAAAAAAAATTTGATGATTCTGTAAAGCAGGTTAAAAGATTTTTTTTTTTTTTTTTAATATATATATATTCTTATGTCTTAAAATGAATATAATTAATGTGTATATTTTTTTAAATTAGGTTCGACTTCAGGGTGAAATAATAATAAATTTACGAAAGAATGTTAAAGAAATTGAACAGCAAAACACAGATTATAAGAGTAAGCTACTTGCTTTGGAAACAATTTTAGAGGAAAAAGGCTTGGAAAAAAATGCTGAGGTAAAAATTGATAAAAATGATTATCATAATGAAGAGAATGATGATATTAATGAGGAGATTGGTTAAATTTTTTTTGAAATTTTAATGTTTAGCTTTAAATAAAATTGATTATTTTTAGCTTATGGGTGACCATCCCCAAGAACAGTTGCTAAAATTTCTTAAAAAAGAAGATAGTCAGAAACAATCTTCATCAGAATCTCTTAATGAAGATGAACAGAAACAATCTTCTGCTGAAAATATTGAAAATTTAGTAAGCTTTTTTTTAATTTTGGTCTTTTAGTGTCAAAAATTTTTGATAAATTTTGAATATATAGTAGGACAAAAAAACTGAATTTAACATCTGTTATCTTATGTTTTGATAAAAATTGGTATTATTGTTGTAATAAGAAGAGAAGAATTACTCAGTTTTAGGTCATATATAAATACATCTTGCTGGCTAAAAATTGAATCTAGTTTGATCAAATGAAAGCAAATGTTTGTTTGATTCATCAACATGAAGTATGCCTAGGTATTACCCAGGTACTTAAGCAATTGAATTGTTCTTGAAACAAGATCTGAAATTCTTTCTTCTCTCATTCTGAAGACAGTTATGAAAATAGTAGTGATGTTTCAAGTTTTAAAAAATCTTGATGTTGATAATGATGTTGTATTATTCATGTCTTTTTTAAATGTGCCTGTAAAAATAATAATAGACAATTAAAAATTTGTAAAAAATTAAAAAAAGTTTAAAATGATCACAAATCAAGTAATTAACAACTTTTTTTCTTACCTTTATGCTTGGTTTCATTCCTTTTTTGAGGTCTATAGTTTTTTGTTTTTTTGATTGCAATGATCTAATCAAAAATGGCATTCTTTTCACCTGATCTAATTACAAATTAATGTATAAAAAAATGTTCTAACACAAAACATGGGCAGGAATAATGAGTAGATATAAAACTCTAAATAATATATTACTCTGTGAATTAAAACTGATATTGTGTGAGTTATAAATGATATACCTATAAATTTTAATGAAATTGCTTCATATTAATTGTTGGTATAAAATTAATTGACACGGTTATGAATTAAATTATTAATAAGCATTCTGTAAAATCACTTTATATTGATAAAAAAAATATGTAAAGAGGAGTTATCATATAATAATTTAATTCTTGTTAAAAATATCTTATTTAAAAAAAAATAATTGAAACACTGAAAAAAAGATAAGGAAAAATAATGAAAACTGCAACATCCCATAATGCATTGTTAAACATTCTTCACAAATGAATCTTTGAAATGAATTTTTCCTTCTCTTTTTATTCAGCCGTTTTTCAAAGTTTGTTTAAACTTTAACTCATTTGGAACTTTTCTCACTTTTATTAGCTACACTTAGATTCAATGATTTCAGTTACTTTTAATAAAATCTACAGGACCACATGCTCCCCATTCTTGTAAATCCACAGAACCTCCCCATTCTTATAAACCCACAGAACCTCCCCATTCCCATGCATAGCTATTATAGATTTATAACATCTATTTAATTTTTAAAAAATTTTCATGAATAGCTTTATTGGAATGTTGGTTGGGCAGATAATTTGAGAATGTAACTTAACTACAATATTGCAATTTAAAATTAAGTTATGTGACTGTCTATTGATTGTATATGGCTGCGAAAAAGGGGTGTGTAATAATAGAATAATTTTATATGTAGTTTAACATATTTTCATAAATAAAATTGTAAAAGAGTTCTAACTAATCACTGTTATACATTACAGTTTAATTTTATATGAATTTATTGTCATAATATGCTGTTAAACAAATCCATTATTTTTAAAAGTCAAGTAGCTATAAAAACCAATTCATGAATTGCTTTATTATTTATACTTTAATTAAAAATATATTTATGTTTGATAAATTATTCACTTTAAGGTGAATTAATGCTTGTTGCTTTTAGATTTTTCAGATGAGCATGCTAATACCATAAAACTACTAGTGCTTGAATCCATGCTTTTTACAAGAAGAAAGCTTGAGTGTCTAGTTGTCCTTAGTAATAAAAAAAAAAGATTGCTTCTGGCTGAAGCTTCATTCATGTTAATAAATTTTTTGCTTAGTTACAAATTATTGCTGTAATTTTAAATCTCAGCTAATTGCAGAAATCATAACACCAATAGTTAACAGAGAAACCAATCATTTAGTTCAAAATGATCACTTTAAAAGATTACAAATCTGATGTTGTATGTATTGTTTAGTAAATTATTTTTTGATATTTTTTTAAAGAAAAAAATGTCAATTTGTTACATAGAACAGTATAAATATAAAAATGTCAGAGCTCTAATAGCTAATAAGTTGACATAAGAGCTCTGACAGAAAATATTTAACCAATTTTTTTTTTTCGAATTTAAAAATAGCAAAAATATATGTAAAAAAAGTTGAACCTAATGAAAATATTGTTAAAAGATAATATAAGTTGCAAAGGTATAATATAAGAAGCAAAGTAAATAGTATGCAAAGGAATAATATAAGTTGCAAAGTAAATAGTATTCAAATGGAGTTCTGGTAAATTGTGGTCAAGAGAAATTTATTGCATTCAGGTGAAAAACAGCGTACTTGGAATACACATTATGGGTTTCAGAAACTCAAGAGAATTATATATACATACTTTTTCAAAAAGTATTTAACTAAACATACTGTGCAAACGGTGCAAGATAGGATATTACAATTTTCAAATTTATTTTAAATTCAAGAACATGAATAATATCGCATATCTTAGTTTGAATCTTGGGACTGGGGCAAAGACTAGTATTTTATGTCTTTATTGCTTCTTTAGTTGAAGCATCAAGTGAAGCATATCGATGAATTGGAGAAGTATATCACAGAGTTAGAAGAAAAGGTTTTTAATTTTAATGACCCCAAATAAATTTACAATGCTGGTTGTTTATTTACTTTTATGTAATCATTTGAAATAAAGTATTTAGTTTTGATATTCTAATTTAATGTATAAATCTATTTTTTAAATTTTTTAAATATTTTTTTAAGCTTCACAACAGCGAGAAAGCTCAAATTGAGTATGAAAACACCAATGCAGATTTAAAAAGTAATAATAAAAATATAATAAATCAGGTAATGTAAATTAAAACCTTTCACATTATTTTATGTTTATAGCTTTCTTGTTCAGATTCAAAATGTGGAAAATATAATAACTGCTAATTTAATATAGTTAGAGGAATTAGAAGATCAATTTCAAGAAATGAAGTTGAAATTAGATTCTGCTGAGCAAATAAAAGAACAGGAAATTCACAAAGTAAGAAGCTTTTTGCTTTTTCTATTAATCTAAAATAAAAATATGATGGATGATGATATCTTAGCAGTTAATTTTCTTATTGAAACAGTTTTTTCAGTGATCTCTATTTAAAAGTATTGTGTATTGTGAAAACATATTTTACAGCAAATTTCCTTCTAGAATTCTTTGAATGAAGATAAAATTATTGGACTTTATGATGAGATCAACCACTTGCACAAAAATCTAGAAAATTTGAATGCAGAATTGAAAACAAAGAATGTGATTATTGACCAAGCAACATCTGAGAGTCTTGTTTATAAACAAAAGTATGCAGAAAAAGATTTAGAGGTTTGTTATTATCGAAAATTAAAGCAAAGATTGAAATTATTTGCTATTAACACTCTAATAGCTATTCAATTGTTAATAATTAAGTATAAAATGATTACATAGGCTATATACAGAAACTGCAAAAAATCTCTTCCGTTTGTTTTGTTTAGTTACAAAGTCAATTAGTAGTAATCAAGCAACTGGAGGTAAATTATGCAAAGATCAGCAGTGAATTGTTAGAATTGAAAACAAATGCTTGTGATGAGGTATAGTAATAGTATTACAAAGATTTATGGGAATTAGTCTCAATCAAGATATCAGTAAATATGTAACAAGATGCAATTGTAACCAATTTTTAAATATTGGGGGAAAAAAAGCGTAATTCACATAATTAGTAAAATAGTTCACATATTTAGTAAAATCACTCAAAATCTTTACATAGTTAAATAATGATATCAACAGTTATAAGTTAATTATGCTGGTCCTTTGTCTTCAAGTGTTATCAAGTAGCAACAAAGCTTAAAAAAACAACGTTATATATATATATATATATATATATATATATATAATTGCAGTCTTTGTTTTTATATTTATTGCTTTCATTCTCCTATTTTTTAATTTATTTCCATAAAATTTTCTTGTTTTTTAACCAGATTTTACTGAAAGAGCAAAAGATATCATGTTTGGCAGAAGAATTAGAAATAGCAAACCTACGATATTCAAATATAAGTGATGAGGTGAAAATATTTTAAGTTGATCAGTTGTTTGGCAATTCTATTAAGTTGAATGATAAAAATGACTGTGAACTGTTATGATTTATTAAAACTATGTTAAAAATAGACGATGAATGAATTCAAAAATGAGTTATTTAAAGAAAGTATATAAAGTTCACTATTATAATGTTGTTATTATTATAATGTTGTAAGATATTTGCACAAACATTTTTATAATATTTGTTCTTGCTACAATTATATTTCTTCTAGGTTTTTTTTTTAAACATACAATTATCATAACTATCAAAAATGCTACTTGATCTTTAATCAAACCAGTGATATAAATTGTGGATTAAACTTTTTATTTTTGTTGAAAATGTTGCAGTTTTCAAGTTTCATAAACTTTTCCCGTGTCTTTTTTTTAAAGGAGTCAATTAGAGACAAGAGTTTAACCTTAAAATACTGTACTCATTTTTACTTTTCCTAAGTTGTTGTTGTTTTTTTTATTATTATGTAAACATTTTTTTTTATATTTTTAGCTAAACAGTCTTGAAACAGAACTAGACAAAAAAAACAAATCAGTGGATTTTTCAGATGATATAAATTTAATGAAAACTCAGGTAAAAATTTAATCGCTTTGAAAAATATTTAAAATATTTAACCTTTTCTTTTTTTTAACATATAAAATAAGTATTCTATTTGTTGTTATATTCTTTAAAAGTTTGAGTTTTTAAAAAAAAAGAAAGTTAATGAATAAATTAACAATGGTAAGGTGTTTGCAAAATCTGATCAAAGTATATTAAAGTTAAAAACATTTACATAGTAACAAAATATATAAATAAATATGTAGTAACAAAAAAAAGTACATAAATTAAAAATGGAAATAGCAATATTTAAATACCAATACATCTAAAGATATTTTTTATTAAAAAAAAACCTTTATATTTAATCACTTTTTTTACCAGTCTGGGTATTCAAGCTACCATTATTGTTTTTTTTTTTATGTATACCATTTCTTTTTTTTCTGAAACAAAATAATATATATTATATTATATATATTAGATAGGAACACATCTGTTTAATACAAAAACGTGTCAAAATAGTTTTACTTTCAATAAAATATTTGATAAGAAACAAGATACTCCAAGAAATTCATTTTTGTTGCATTTCAAGTGAGATCTGCACTAGGTCATAGGTTTCTGCCAATTACAAGTTACTTATCTCAATGAGGGCTACTAGAAGCTTCTAGAAGTTTTGCCACAAAGGCCTTCCATTTTGTTTGTTTCATGGAAGAGATTATTTAGTTCAAAACTATACATTCTCCTTAAAGCTTCTCCATGAAATCTGAAATACTATTTGTAAATAATTATATATTTACACATCTCTCAAGTGGTCTCAAACTTTTAACTAGCAGTTTAAATCTCTCAGAAGGAATTTTATAAAGGGTCTTATTATGATATCATTTTATATGATTTATATAATTTGCTTCTATTATTTCTTTATTATTTTTATATATTGTTTAAATTACATTGTTTTTTTAGCTAGAGGTAGCACAAGAAGATATCCATCAACTAGAGATGGGTTTGACTTTAATAACAGAAAAGCACGAAGCCTTATTGAAAGAGGTTTTTTTTTCTTTTTTTGTTTGCTTAAGAAGAGCTTTAATTCTTTTCACATTGTTTCATCAACATCTTTTTTTGTTCTAGAATGTTATTAAAGAATCCTCAGTTTTAAATCTGCAATCTGAACTGGATGTGACACATCAAGAATTTGAATATGTGATTGATGATATTGATAAAAAAAGTGAAGAAATAGAAAAGTTAACTCTTATCATAGACCATCTACAAAAAAGTTGTCTAAACCTTGAAACTGAAAAAGAGTTTCTGACGAACCAGGTTTGACCATTAATTTCTTTAAAATATTTCATTTTTTATTCTACACTTTTTACTTTCATTTGTTGCAATTTTACATTTTACAACAAACTGTTAAGCTTCAAAAAACAAAAATTTTGTAAAACTAAACTAAATAAAATAAACTAAAACAAAAATTTTGTAAAACTAAACTAAATAAGATAAACTAAAACAAAAATTTTGTAAAACTAAACTAAATAAGATAAACTAAAACAAAAATTTTGTAAAACTAAACTAAATAAAATAAACTAAAACAAAAATTTTGTAAAACTAAACTAAATAAGATAAACTAAAACAAAAATTTTGTAAAACTAAACTAAATAAAATAAACTAAAACAAAAATTTTGTAAAACTAAACTAAATAAAATAAACTAAAACAAAAATTTTGTAAAACGAAATATCAAAAAAAATTTAAAGTTTTTTTATGATCTTCAAAGTGCTGAAATCCAAAAGTTGCAACTTTTGTCTCTGGTATTTATTGATTTTTATTTTAGATTAGATTTTTAGATTTAGAGAGTTACTTCTGTGTACCTATTTTGATCAATGTAAGCAAAATTTGATCTATATTGAATGAACCCCTAGAAAATATGCTAACATATAGCCATATAAACTTATAGAAACAGGACAGTATTCAGGCTTATTCAAAGGATTGATGAAAAGTCCCCATTCTGTTGTCTTATAGACTAATCAAAGATGTAAATGAGACCAAAGATATTGTTGAAAAATATAAGTGAATCTGCTTTGTTTTGAAATATTTTCTAAAGGCTTCTTTTCAGCTAAATTATCAGTAAATGTTTAAATTGTTGACTTAAATTGTTATATAGGTTATTTAGATAATCTAAAATCTCTTGGAAAATCATTTTTGTTATTCCTGATTTACTGGCTTAAGTTGATTTTTTTGCACAGCTAGTTCTATTTGAAGTGTTATTCAAGTTTCATCTGGTGGTGATTATCATGAGTTGAATGATGCATCATATATTAATGTCATCGTGGAATGGAGATTTCTAAATTTATGTACCTGAAAAGATTATAATTAAGATCAAATATTAATGTCATTGTGGAATGGAGATTTTTAGATTAATGTACCCGAAAGATTAATAAGAATTGCCTCAACTATCTTTCGGGTAAATTACTTTGTCTTTTTCTAAGATAACATTTTTCAAAAAACTGAATTTTGGTTACTTATTGCCTTTACAATATCGCCATATATATAACAAAATCTCATTTGGTCATTCTTACACTGTCTGCAGCTAATGCAAACATTAATAAAAAAGTGATGTGTGGATACTTAATAAAGATATTATTGACAATTTATATAAAAAATATTGTGTTTGGTTTTTTATTGCAAAACTTCATAAAAGTTTTTCAGAATTATATCTCCTCAAAAATTAAGTGTAATTAAAGATGTAGATGTTAAAAATATCTGTTTACAAAAAAAGTGATTAAACATTTCAAAAACTGATATCTGGCTTTTTTTTAGGCTGTCATGCATGAGAAGCTTGTTGAGAAACTTCAAGGCAAAATACAACTTCTTGAAGAGAAGTGCATTAACTCTGTATTTATTTTTCTATTATTTTCCTATTATTTGGCTATTATTTTTCTATTATTTCAAACTAACAGCTACTTATATGCTTAATTACTTTGTAATGTTTCGTTTTTTTCGGCAGTTTAATCTGTTCTTAGTCATTTTTTGGTTTTATTTGTTTTTAGAATGAATGCTTGGAGAAACAGAAAACTAATTTGGAAAAGTCATGTCATGACATTTCAAGTTTAAACCAAAAGGTATTGATAATTTTCTGTTGTTTTTTTTTTTTTTAATTTGAACTATTTATCATTTTTTAAACTTGTGCTCTTTGCTCATATAGTTTTTTGTCATATTTAAATAATTATGCATTTGTTTGAATTTTTACTGGTTATATTCAAAATATTTGTCACATTTTCAGTTGGCAAAGCAATCTGATTACATAATGTCTCTTGAAAATCTCCTTCTTCAGCTCAAAAAAGAGGGAGGGGAAAGTAGGTTAAAAAATATACGTCTTGAGGATGCTATAAAGGAGAAAAGTGAATCCTTAGAAGTTACTGTACAAGAATGTGCTCATTACAAAAATCTATATTCCCAACTCAGTTCTGATTATAAAGCATTACAAGAAGTTCAAGAGAAAACTCAAACGGCATTCAACAATTTGCAGAACAAAAACAATCAATATTTTGAAGAATTGAGTTGTCTGAAAAATGATGCAAATGATGTAGCTGAGCAAATATACATTTTGCAGAATTGTGTTCATGACTTAATAAATAAATATTGTTCATCATGTGAGAGTGAAAATAGCATTTCAAAGGTGTTTGTTTTTTTTATCGTGTATCTTTTTTAAGTTTAGTTTTCATTTTTACTAATACTAAGTTTTATGTTTATAAAAATAAAAACATCTACAAAAATGTCTTTATGTTAACAATCATTAAAGTCATCTGTAGTTTTACTATTATATATACTTCTCTATAAACTGCAATTATAAAAAAAAAAAAGAATTTTTCTTAAAATTTTTTTTTTCTTGTGGTTGTTAAATTTTTGATTGTTCTTTTTTTTTTGCTATTAAAATTTTGAAAAAAAAGTTGAATAATTTAAATTTATCACATTTGTTTTTTTGAAAAATAGAATTATCCCCTTGGTTCTCCTCTTGGTAAGAAAGTAAGAAAAACTATTGATCAGTTTGGTTTTTTGGATAAAATTCTCCATGACTATTTAGCTGAGGTAATTTGTAAATTCTTATAAGAGATTATAAATGAGAATGTATGCTTTTACTTATTTAAATTAACTTCTTACATAAAATCACTTATTAATGATGGTGTTACTTTTTAATGCAAGGCTACATGAATCGATGCCATGTTTACAAATTGTTCATTTTCTTACATTTCCTTTTTTCTTTCACTCTCCCAACGTTTTTTTATTTTAGAATAAAAACTTAGCAGAAAAACTCAGTGAATGTTCAAATAAATTGGCTGTGAAAGAAATGCATCTTTCTCAAAAAATTAATGAGCTGGCTGAAAAGCTTGAAGAGGTAAATGTTGTAAATATTTTTAGTTGAATTATAATTTAACTTAAATCATTTCTGATAAAAACTTCCCCATTTTCTGACTAAAGTAAAAGTTAATTTTATTTACAAATGTCATTTATTATGTTATTATGCTTTATTGATAATAGTTTATAATAGATGTCATATATTTATTATGTTATTTTGCTTATTGATAATGGCATAAAACTTGTCAATAAAGATAATAGTAAAACTGTGTATTTTTATGTAGCTATGTAAATCAGAGCATGCACTAGAAGAAAGCCATGACAAATACAAAGTTGTTTTGGATGAAAAAAATGTTTTGTTACTTAAGGTATGTTTTTCATATTTGTAGAATTTTTTCAGATAAATGATTTGCTCACATTTCATTTAAACTTCCATCAAAGTTATGGTTTAGTATGTATTGGTATTCTGTTGTTTATTTTTTTTCTTACATTAATTGCAGACATTGAATCAAGAAAATGAAATTAAGACTCTTGAAGCACAACTACTAAAAATGCGTCAACAATACCAAGATACTTCTCACAAGGTATTTTCTAAAAATCAACGTCTCTTAAAAGTGTGAATCAATTATTTTTGTAATATCAAGATACTTCTCACAAGGTATTTTTTAAAAATCAACGTCTCTTAAAAGTGTGAATCAATTATTTTTGTAATATCAAGATACTTCTCACAAGGTATTTTCTAAAAATCAACGTCTTTTAAAAGTGTGAATCAATTATTTTTGTAATATCAAGATACTTCTCACAAGGTATTTTCTAAAAATCAACGTCTCTTGAAAGTGTGAATCAATTATTTTTGTAATACGATTACAAAAATTTCTTGTAAGGTACCTTTTTCATCTTTTACTATAAGTTTATTTGTTTTACAATCTGATAAATAATTTTGTATTTGTTAAATTCATTGTAGTTGGCCCATTTTGAGGAAAAATCAGCAACTATTGAGCGCAACCAGTTAGCAACTCAAAATCAGCTTAACAACCAAATCACTGAAGTAACCCACTTTACAGAAGATTTTTCCTATAAAATGTTGTTCATTTGTTAAATATTGTTGATGCTGTTGATGTTGTATATACTCTAAGTTGCATATACTATATTTTGTATATACTATATGTTGCATATACTATATGTTGTATATATATAATCAATCGGTATTTAATTTTCTTTTAATATAGGCAGCAGCAATAGAAAAAGCTTTAAAGAAAGCACAGTTTGATTTGAAATGTTTAGTTGATGAAGACAAGAATAAAGGATTTCAGGTTTATAAAAGCTGTTAGTTACTATGAAATAGAATAAATACTTTTAATGTTATTATTATATTTATCATTTTGGTTGTTATTGTTGCTGTTTATTTTGTTGCATAAAGTTTCTTTTATATGAGTTTGCATGTTTCTCTAAGCAGATTGAGAAGTTAATTTGTAAAATTGAAGCAAAAGATAAAGAAATAATGGTTTTCAAGAACAAAGTGGAAGATCTCTCTAATGAGGTTTATTTATTGCAGTATAAAGTTTAAATTTTATTATTTTACAAAAAATTTCATTTCAAAAGTTTTTAAGAACTAAATCCTTTCATGTTGTTAATTTAAATAAAAGTTATGGAAACTTTTTTCAGGAGGTTTTTTAAAAATAACAAAAATCTATGCACTTGTTTTGTTCATTTAATTTTCATAGAGCTGTTGCTGTACTTTATGCTTTACTTAAATATGAATTTTTTTATATTGTAAATGTTTCTGCACTATTTTTTAGAATCAATCATATCAAGACATTCTGATCAGGTATGAGAAGCAGCTAAATGATGCACAAAACCATATTGAACAGCTTTCTATCCAGCTGGAGCAAAAGTGTCGGCTTATATTGACTGCACAAGAATCTATTCTGAAGCTTCAAAAAAGGGCTGAAAGAAGTAAGAAAGAGGTAAGTTATCTTTTCATCTAGTTAATAAAGTAAAACAACTGCTTAAAAATTAATAAAATATATTTGTAAAATGGTTATAAATCTTGCTTATCAGGTCTCAAATCCAGACCTTTACTCAAATAATCTGGAGTTAAATAAATTAACTGATCTTCATAAAGATTTAGTGGATAAGGTCAGTTTTTTTCTAAATTTATTTAGCTTTTTATAGTATTTACAGTTGATGAGATTATTGATAGATGTTAAATTTAATGAGTTTAGTATATGTGCAAGTTTTTATAAAATGTATATTGTATAACGGAATAATATAGTATGAAGAACAAAAATCTTCCAACAACCAACTTCATGAAGAGTTAAACAGCTGCCTTACTCAACATCAAGCATTGCTGGAAGAGGTATGCAAAAAAATATTTACTTTGACTCTTTTTTTGTCTGTTCTTAGATAGCATCCAATAATGTAAAAAGAGGTATTTTTTGAGGCTGAGTGTTTGTAAAATATAAAATTTTGCTTGTTCTTAGATAGCATCAAAAGATGCAGAGTTACGTGTATTAAAAACAGAATGGAATGCTACAAAAAACAAATGCCAACGATATGAAAATGATGTAGATTTATTTACAAATTATTTACTTCAACAATTATTTCTTTAATGAATAAAGCATTAGTTACTTAATACATTTTTTTTATATGTTGAATTATTTTTTAAAAATATTTTAAAAATAGTTTAACATATAAAAAATAATGAATATTAAAAATAAATCTCTTTCTTATTTTAACATACCGTTTTTTATTGAAAATTTTAAGTTAAAGCTATCAAAGGAGTTGGAAGAAAAACTCGTAAAAGAAAATCAAGAGCTACAGAACTCTTTCTCTAAAGTGCAACACAATGTAAGTTCTTAACATAATGCTGGAGAGCTTAAAAAAAGACTTCTAAATTGGGTATTGAACCAAGTGCTTTTTTGGCCTTTAAGCTCTTTTTATAGAATTTCCTCAAAATGCAAGAAGTTTCTAGTGAAATCCTGTTTATGGATTTTTATAGGAAATCTATGTGCTTATGTTGATCTTCAGAATTATTTCTTGTTAATTACTCACCTATGGCACAATAAAATGACAGTTACAAATAGCCTGAGTAAAGTATTCTGAGCGGCACTAATATTTTTATTTTTCAACACCAGTTCAAATTGACAACCTGCTTCCCACTTTTTTTTACAATTCACTAAAAAGAAATGCTCCAAATAGATACTTTGTGTCAGTCTGAAAATATCAAGAAGCAGCCAGAGTTGATTTCATTGATCAATGCTAAGACTACTGAGCTGTTAAATGCTATTATGGTAGTTCTGAGAGACCTATTGCTTTAGCCAATATTTAAATGAAATGTTATACTTAAAATCCAATTTATTTCAAAATATGTCATCATAACAAAGAATCATACTACTTTTTTTTTTTTTTTTTTGTGTTATGCGAAAAGTTATAAATTATTTTATAAATAGTTATATAGTAAATGTAACAATAATAAAAAGTAAAATTAAAAAAAAAATTATAAAGAATTTCACCTGTTTTTTGCCTTGAAACTGAGAAATCTGACCAACACAAAAAGTTATAAATTATTTTATACTTTACAAATATTTTTATAAATTATAAACTTCTTAGAAACAATTTACCAACTATTACTTTTACTTTTTTTAGCTTTTGCTTCAAGGAAATAAAAGGAAAAAGTTGGAAAACTATTTAAAGAAAACATTAGATAAATTAAGTGCATCAGAAAATGAGGTTTCATATTTCTTACGTGATAATTAACATCTCTAAATGAATGCTCATTATTTTATCTCTATATTTAACATGATAATCAACATAAATTTCTAAATTAATGCTCATTATGTTATCTCCGTTTTTGTAGAAATTTCTATTTAACAATTGTATACATTTTCCATATCAAAATTAATTCTGCAATAATCATAATAAACCATATCAAAATTAACATCTTTGAAATAATTTTCTCTATGTTATAATAATCACTGAGGTGCACTCTGTTTTATATTAATCATAACAATCTCTGAAATAATCTTCTCTATCGTTATTTTTTTTTGACAGGTTTGCAGATTATCTTTTTGTGTTGAAGATTTAAAAAAAGAAATTGTTCAAGCAGCTGAACAACAGAAGCAGTACACTCTGCAGATTTCAGAACTGGAAGAGAATATAATTATGCTAAAAAACAAAGTTAAAAATACAGAAGAGGAGCTTGTGATGCAGGAAGAAGAGGCAAGTTTTTATTAAAATTTGTTTATTCTGAAAAGATTTAAAATAATCTTAAAGTTATTGACTAAAGAAAACAGTTTTTAATATATAAAAATTTTTTCAAAAATAAATTAGTTCAAAGGTGGTCATTAACTAGGTAATAACAGATTGATGTTTTACTGGTTGAATATTTGATCATTAAAAGATTTTTTAAATTGTTGTTTTAGATGGAACTGGCAAAAAGTCATAATTCAAAATTGAACCATGAGAAAAATCAGCTTCACGCAGAGGTAAAATTTTTGTTTAATTTTTTTTTTTAAATTGATATATTTTTTAAAAATAAAAATATTAGCTTTAATGTGGAAGAAAAAAAGGTTGAAAATGTTTTCACAAAACATTTTTTGTGTTTTTTATTGTCTTGAATTTTGTATTTGTATTTATATGAATAACTTTTTTAATTGTTTAAAAAGATTTTTTTAAAAAACAAGGTTTTTTTTATTGTTAAACAAATTAAAAAAACTAAACAATTAAAAATTAAATTTATATAAAAAGTTTCTAAATTATTTACTATAAATAAATATATTTATAATTTTTGTAAATGTTTAAAAAAAAAAAATGTTATAAATATAGATAATATTTTTTTGAGTATTAGTAAATTTTCATCCTTATTGATGAGTTTAACATCCTTGTGTTACAGCTACATGAAGTCCAAAAAGAACTCGAAGATATTCGGAAGAATAGGATTATTTATCAGAAAGAAAACCATAATAATCCATTAAGAACTAAAGAGGAAATGTATGAGAAAAATTTATAGTTAAAAAAATGAGATTTTCAATCATATTTTATTCATTCATTTGACCTGTTAGTTTGTTCTTTTGTTCTAAGGTTACTTTACAGATAATTTGAAATTATTTAAAATTAAATACAATTTTACTTTTAAGTTTTTTATTCATTTATATTAAATTTTTCTGAAACATTCTTTTAAGGTCGTTATACGAAGAATTAAACTATTTCAAGCGAGAAAATAGTGACTTGAAAAATCATATAGGTCTTTTTTTTTTTTCTTTCTCTATTTCTCTTTTGTTATTCAAATATTTCTACTTTTTTTTAATCCAATTTAAAATTTTAAAATTTAAATTGGTCTGATGTTGTTTTATGTATTGTTTACTTTATAGATGAATGCAGAGCTGAAAAAGAACTTCTATTTGTAAGTTACTTTTGAACATAATGTGTTGTGCACGTATTATTGAATAGACATTTACAGTCCAGAAATTTTAAACAAGGGAATTTTAAAAATTATGTATAAATACAGGAGCAAAGTATAAGCATGGCCTATTTTATACACAGCCGGATATGTTGCATAAATAGGCCAAAAATTAGAGGGCCAGTTTTTCAGTACTTTAAGTTTCTGTGTTTTAAAACTTAAAATAATTTTAATTGTAAAGCTTAACATTTCCTAAGTTTTTTCCAAGTTTAAAGTTTATTAAGTTTTTGTTATTTAAAAATTTTTAGATTAATTCATCTTTCTTTTAAGATTTTTATCTAATATTAAATTAGTAAAATCATATTTCACAGTTTCAAATCAATCATTTTTAACGTTTAAAATATAACAAATGCACAAATGCATCTATAAAAATAGCTTTTTGAGTTGAGATATTAGTTATATTAAAAAAATAGACAAATTTGTAGCTAAAACAATCTATTCATATTTGCTAATAACATGACTTGCAATTAATTTCGAAAAAGTTAAGAGACCTCCTTCACAATTCAATTTTTTGAGTAACTTTCTGCACAAATATCCAGCAATAAAAATAGCAAGCTCACTATTGTCTTCAACAAACTCACATTCCTGAATTGAATTCAGATTCGCATCTGAATCAAAAGGTTTTAAATCCAGTTTCCAAAAGTCAAAGTTCTCGTTTTCAAAGATCTTGTTTGCAAAATTTTCTCAAAAGTAATTACTTTATGTAATCCAACTGGACAACCTGCCTCCACTCATTTGACAATACTTTGAAAAATATCATTCTAATGGATCAGTTTGAAAATGTGAGGTTGAAACAAAATTATATCTTTCAAATAACAGATCTTTAATTCGACTAGAAGTACTTTGCAATGCTATTATTAGTGCTTTAGAAGTCTGAGTTCTGAGACAATATCTTTCAGTGGAACTTTACCGTAAATTTTGCCACTGTTGAACCCAGTGAGCAAGTGCACATAAAAATTGTGGCTTATAATCCCCCATAACAGCTGGATTTCCACATAACTATTATAATATTTCCACTTTTGTAGAGATTACCCTCTTTATCTTGTTCAGTTAATCTACCACTGGGTATTTTATCAAAAAGAATAACATGATTATTGCTTATTTTGTCGTTACTTAACAATAACTTTTTTATTTTTTAAATTTTTAATATTGTTAGAGTATTTTATTTTTGAATACATCATAAATTGATGAGTTTTAAAAATTTTGATGGTGAGTATTCATTATGGAAATAATTTTGAATTGCAGCTGAAGTTGTTTCATGGAATATATTTAATGCCAAGTTGACATCTTGTTTCTTATTACCTGGATTTAGAGCCTTTTCCTCTAATTTATATACCTTTCTTAAGTTTGCTGAAAGAGTTTTGTTTTTTCATGTACTCTATGAAGCAAAACCCAAGAGATATCCGCTGTAGACACATCCATATTATCCGCTGTAGACACATCCATATTAAAACCGTTATCAGTGAATGGAAATGGTGAAATAGTGGGGAAATAAAATTTTTAGTACTAATCAAATTTTTTTCTTAAGTTTTTAAAGAAATATCATACATCAGATAAATTTTATGATTATTTTCTTCTGGCTTGTCTGACCCATGAATGCTGAGCAATTTTGATTAAGTTGAGACATTTGCTGGATGGTTATCAGCATTCAATGCTCAAATGTTAAAACCTGTAGATCTTAATGTATTTAAACTTTCCTCTATTTCATCTTTAATGAAATCTCCAGTGATACTAGTCTCTGGGATGGTTTTAATTACATAAGGTATTGATTTTTTGAGGCTAATAATTATAAAGATTTTATACACTTTTGTAGAGATTACCCTCTTTATCTTGTTCAGTTAATCTACCACTGGGTATTTTATCAAAAAGAATAACATGATTATTGCTTATTTTGTCGTTACTTAACAATAACTTTAGTGATCTAATTGAATCAATTCCACCTGATACTTACTTCTTTAATAGTGACTTTGGCGGTAAAGGAATTTGTTCTAAAAGATGTGAATAAGCCTGAGCTGATGAATATAATTGCATTAGTGCAAAACGAAATATTTTTGAAGATTATGGCGGACGATCTTTAGATTTAAAAAAGATAATAAGAAAATAAAAACAGCTTTACTTGCAAAAAGAGAACTAAATTCAATTTTTTAATATTTATTGCCAGTTTGACAACTAACCTCTGAGCATTTATTTACCATAAGTCTCAACTAATTTGACAACTTGATCAACACAACGTCCCAGGCAAATAATTAAAAGGCTGAAAATTGGTCTTCTAGTTTTCAGCCTATTTATGTAACATATCCGGCCATGTTTAAAGTTGACCATGGATATAACTATTAAACTTAAACGAATTAGATTAACAAAAAAAACTTTGTAAAAAAGTAATAAAGTAGTATTTCAAATAGCCTCCTGTAATCCACAAAAAAAGGTGTCAGTAAATAGAGAAACAACTAATTAACAACTAATTAACTAATTAACAAATGAAGAGTTTGTGTCAAAATCTTTTGTTTCAAACAATTTTTATCAGCAAAAAAAAAACAACAACAAAGAAAATTTTCTCCTCGTATAAACTCTCTAAACACACCGTAGAATAAAAAAAATTTTTTCAGTCTTTTTGTTGTAATATTTATTTTACTGTTTGTTAATTTTATAATGGTTTAAAATTTTGATACACATAATAGTTATAAATTCTGGATGCTAAATTTATATTTAGAGGTCATATATTAATGAACAAGAAGAAACCATACTGCAGCTAAGATCAGAAGTTCGAGAGCTAAAGTATTTTTCATAAACGTTCATACCTTTTTTTTTTTTTTGGGGTAAAGGGTGATTTTTCTTTAAAGTGAACTTTATTTTAAAACAAACACGTAAATTAAGTTTGATTTCAAATTTTAATTCAGAAGATTACTTGATGACACTTATTGTTTAAAAATAATTTCCATAAATAGCATTCAATTTGTTTAATTTCGGACCACGTTTTCAAGCAGTTGAAGTCTTGTTCCTTAACACGAGTTTTGTAGATTTTCAAAGTCGCAATTGTTGCTGGTTTATCAGTCAAACCAGTGACTTCAAATCACGTGATCTTGGAGGCCTCAAGAACAAGTCTTACAGTTCGGTCTCAATCTGAAAATATCTAATCGATTTACATGGATCCGTAACAATCAAAAACGACAGTAATATTCGATTCCTGCTTGATCTTAAAGAAGTAAGGATCAGTTATGGTTTTAACATGGAAGCCATAGTAAACTATAATTTTCAGGTTGAAATGGGGGCTGGCTGGTTAACCTTTTGAGGATTATTCTCACTCCATATATGACAATTTTGTTAACGTAACCATTCACGGACGACTTTCGGGCTATTCACCAAATAAAAGACGCGAACGATAGTTTTGCGATATTTTGAATTTTTGGGACTTTTTTTACGAGTGTAGATCAGGAATAACGATGACCAACTTGTTGAAAACGATGGCAAACAAACAATTCGGATCTTTGTCAACACTTTCGCTTTCAACGGCAACATTTATACACAACAGTTTTTTGTCCTTTTTTTGCTGTTCTATCGAGTAAATGTTCTTAAAAAATTATCAACGAAAAGTAATTTGTTATTTCGACGAATAAGTTGCTCAGACGGGGGATTGAGCACACCATAAAATTGATGAAGTGCTCTTAAACATATGTTGACGTGCTCTTAAACATATGTTGACGTGCTCTTAAACATATGTTGACGTGCTCTTAAACATATGTGAAGAAAACTCATTGAAAAATCGTTGATTTCAGAACATTTTTTCATTATTTTGCAAACGCTGTTACGGTGTAAGTCTTTTCGTGTTAATTTGTCAAGCTTTAATAATCACAAAGGATAAAGTCAAATAGTTATCTAGATCAAAAGTTCACTCTAAAAAAAACAATCCCTTATTAGACTGCTCCGATGATATTACGTAATGGTTGAAATTTTTTGTGCGCATTTTTTAGGACAGCTCTTATCGCTGAACGGAACAACCGCTCTCATACAATCGATGATCTACAGAAGCGTATTAAAATGCATTTGGAAACCATACAGCAGCTTCATAAACAGGTCATCAAAGATCAAAAAAATCTATCATTTTTCAATCATATTTTACTATTTTTATTCTACTGTTTCTTTTGGCTTTTTATTTTTGAATTTTTTTTTTTTTTTTTCTTTAGCTTAGTGAACTTGGTGCGGAAAACTTTCGACAAAAAGAGCTTCTTGATTGGCAAGCCTACAGTAGAAAGGTTTGATTTGGATTTTGAATTTAATTGATTTAACGAAATAAAGAGAGATTGTTGCCCAATCGGCAGGGGGTGCGGGAGGTTAAATATACGGAAAGATAAGGGGCAGCGATTTTCTTTTTCTTTTAAATGGAGTAGAACGATACAATTTTCTATTTTTAAATTCATTTTAAATTGAAGCGTAGAAGAAGTATCTAATTAAACAACTTTTGTTTGATTGTTTCTGTTTTGTTACTTTTTTTAGAATCTGCACGAGCAATTGAAAACACAAGAGAAAGACTTGAGTAGCCTCAGAGAAAACTTAAACAAAAGTTTTGAAGAGATCATGGTCAGTTTATTTTCGATAAACTTTTTTTTATCAGCAGCTTTGTTAATAAGACGCCAAACTCAGAAAAGACTGTTTGACAATTTAAATTATTGAAATACCCTACTGAAAATCCCCCAATTATATAAATCAACGTGACTTACATCGTATCAGCAATCAATGATTGATTTCATTGATCCTCAACTGAATATAAATTTTGCCTCCTGAGACCACGAACTCGTTAATTTGAGGAACAAAAAAGTGTTAAAACTACCACAAAAAAATTTTTTAATGAACTACAAAATTGATTTTCTCAATTATGTCGCACTATTTCGTTTTTTAAAATTTAATATTTTATTTTTTTAATTTTCTTAAATATGTCACATTATTTTGTCTTTTATTGTCTTAATTATTTCACATTATTTTGCTTAATAGGTGACGTCACAAAGACAATGAGGTTAGATTCTTTTCCAGATGAGTTGCTAAACGACATCTTCGAAAGGACATTAAAAACTCGCTTGATGCTTAGTTTTAGATCGAGCAAACGAAATGAATTTCAATTTGTAGTAGAAATATTCTTTCTAGTTTTGTAAACAATTGTAATTTTTGCAAGTTTTAAATGAAAAAGGATTTTTTTAAAAATTTAATCTGTGATGCAGCAGCGAGTGATGAATACAATGTCTGCTGGGTGCATTTGTTCTAAATAACTTCTTTATTCTCTCTCTCATTTGTAAATACGCGAAAAATTGTGTTCGTATTAGGGATTTACTTACTCTTTCTTAGATCGATTTTGTACAGTCCTAGCGGTGTAATTCTACTTCTTAGAAGTTTGAAAACATTTATTTGAGAGTTTTTTACGATTTAACTCAATCCAAATATTTTAACTGTATATTTTCATAGTATCATTTTTATAGACTGCGCATGCGTACATGTCGTGTAACTACGTTTTTTAAATATATTTATTAAGTAGAACTCTGAGTCTATAAAGAGAAATCTCAATTGCTGAACTAGTTCTTTTGTATTCAGGGGTCACTACTATAAAACTCATTCCGATCGGAATTCACGACCATTTCATCTGAAACCCGCTGAAATGAGCGGATTGTTACTATAAACATATTTTTTCGTAATTTCCGCTAATTTCAGCGTAAAAACCCAATTAAAATTTACGCGATCTTTGTGTAGCGGAAATCGTAAATCCGATAATTTGAGCTAGCTTTTTTTTTAACAGTTTCTTGTTTTGAAAACAAAAACAGAAATCAAACTCAATCTCTAACGTTTCTCATTGACAAAATTAGAATAATAAGTTCCACATTTCATTTTTCACTGTCCACCTCGACAACAAATAATCAACAGTGGGTAAGAAATTTAAAATATGAATTTGGGCACGAATAAATTTTTTCAGATCAAACTCTATTTTCATATGAATTTCACCACAAATACCAAACACCAAGGTTATCATTGAATATTATTTGCAAAAAAAGAGACTATTAAGGTTAGTGTCACTAATAATGAAAGAAACTGCTTTGCCAATTACAAATACTTTTATCTAGATTTCTTTATATTGCAGTAGAACACACTGAATTTGAATATAAAAACTCAGAATTTAATTCTAGAATAGTTGTACTATATTCTATAGAACTATTTGAGTCTAATGTCAAAAACAATCTCATCCAGTGGTATTAGCTTTTGACTCCCCATAATACTTTTGTTAGAATCTGTCACCTTTGTAGTCACTTGTTTGATGTTGTCCTAGAAGTCCTGCATAGTTAAATAATACATTTTAAGTTTGCAACATTTTACAACATTGATTACATCCTATACTATGATATTGCATTATTGCAGTATTTTGCACCGCCTATATTAGGAACCATTTACACCTTGGGCAATAGGTCACTTTTACTATACTAAAATATTGTCAGGTAACTAAAACTGATGCCTGGCAATTTTTATTTTAGTAAAAATGACACAAATTTGCCAGCTCACAAAATGTGTAAATGGCATCTAGAGGTCAACATAGACAGGTGATACTAAACCAATACTTTTTATAAAGTAAAATTATCAAGGATATGATAACCAGTGACTTTCTCTCTCCTACAAAACTTACACTAAATGATTAAAAAGAGAATTAAACTTTTCAGGAGATAACAAATAAAGTTGTTCGATTAGTCAGAGCAAGCTTAATTATTACTTAAATTTCTCCTAAAAAAAATTTTAAATAAATGGAGTCGAATTGTTCAATTTTAGTTTGCTAGAACAACTTTTAGGATGTTTTTGATGCTTTTTAAAGGTATTTATTGTTATTTATAGAGTAGTAGAAGTGGCGAAGGCTTCCTTTTAAGGGCTTACAATAAGTTGCATTCAGGACCAATACATTTTGTCTGGTCAAAATGGATCCTGCTTCTAACAAAACAAACTAGCATCTAATGTGAATAAAACTTGATAATCTAATTTTAAACTAGGTTTAGAATACTTTTGGAAATAAGAAATTATTACATGTCTTAGGTAGTAGATGTTTGGAATGGGGAGTCCATTTGCAACTGCTTTAGAATAGATAGCCTCAGATGCCCAGGTTTTTTTCAAGATTGGTAACCTTTGGTGTTTTTGAGCCATCTGTGACTTTTCACCAAATCTTCTCATTAAAACATCTTTGAATTGTTTAATCCTGTCTGCCAAATTTTTGTGACAAACTCAATGACACTTGAGCTATGTAGGCTCTTTTTTTCTGTCCCCTTGGATAAAAAACATTAAAGCACATTAAATATAATGAACTAAGTGTGAGAATAGTATTATGTATAGGGTCAACACAAACAGTCAACAATAACAATAAAGAATAACTTTGATGTAATGTGATGAAAATTATTTAACATGACATAATAATTTCATTACTTTAAAATTACTGTTTAATTGTGGCTGTGTGTCTGTCTTTGTTATGCCTTAGAAAAAAATTTTTTTTTAATTGGAAGTTCTATGACATATAATTATTGCATTTGTGGTATGTCTATAACATAGGAAAATTACAGTGAAAAAATTACTTATAACTATTTAATCGTTAAATCGTTTAATAAAACATTGATTAGCTGGCCTTGTAAATTGATAAAGAACGTCTTAAAACTCCTAAAACATGTGAACGTAGGACTGTGGTAGTTGCACAGAAAGATTCATAATTGGAAATAAGTATGATGTATATTTAAGATAAGGATATTGGGTTTACTTACATTTCTTTTTTGCACAACTGTCCATAATATAAACAAAACAAAATGTAAAAAAACAATGGATTAATTAGATAATATCTTTTTGTTTTTCATGAATCCGCTAATATTTTCGTCGGAAAGTTTTTACGATACGAAAAAAAATGTTTATAGTAGAGGCAATTAGGGATTATCGGGTTTACGCCAATTTTGTCGAATCCGAAGAAATTCATCGGGTTTATGATTTTTTAAGTTCCGATCGGAATGAGTTTTATAGTAGTGACCCCAGGAATTTTTAAGAGATCCTATTGTTAAAAAAGTTTTCCCAAAACATGGGGTTTATGAAAGGAAAAAAACTTGTTGTTTATCTTAAACTGTTTCTCTCGCTCAGATATTTGAAATTTTGTAAGGGGAGTAATGTGAATATCACGAATACAACATCAACGTGGAGAGTTTTTTTAAAAATATTCGAAGATTAAAGAGAGCAGCGGGTAAAATTTCCGACTTTTAAATAAGGCGTGACTGGGCTAAGTGATCTAAGCGCCAAAAAGTAAAAAAGCATATTTTTTTACAACAAAAGATCTAAGTGCCCATGCCAATACAATCCAAATATACAAAATTACAATCTAACTCTAGAAACTACGTCTTTATCGTAGAAAAAAAACATCAACAGACGGAGCTGTCTGTATGTCCACGCATGTCATTTTCTCTAATTGATATAAGTCCATTCGCGTCATTATAATTATTAGGCACGCATTGTTTACATTATTCAATTTCTTAGACGGTTTGTTGATACAATTAATCATTCTTATCATTCAAGTTATTATTCTTATTCCACGCCTTTGCCTTGTGGTTTTATTTGACATTGAAAACTTAAAAAACAAACGTAAGAGAAAAATAGAGTGAAAAAGAAATAAGCGGAGATGAGACCAGTAAAACAAAGATAATTAAAAAAAAAAAAAATCCACCTACAGACGGACTATGTATTATTACTTTTTGTAAATTTGTAATTTATATTTTTTACCTATTTGTTTGGTTCTCGTTTGATTATTAGGTTTTCATTATTTTCTTTTTTTTTTAATTTTAGGCCATTTGCATGAGTAAGTTCAGTTGCCCTGATGTTTTGTACATGAGAAAAAAGCTCTTCGATATTTTTTGCAAGTTAGGAATCAATGAACAGGGAAGCTTTTTATAGTGCAAATCCTAACCCTCCAAAGACGTCCACATGGGAATTATGATGACCCAAACGATAGCAGAAGGGAGTCAACCATCAGTTTCACAGTTCCTGTTTGTGAAGGGGACCTCAAAAGAGTATGAAAAAAACATTCCCAGACATTTTTGCTATTAGCCCCCAAAAGGTGACCTTTTGTTAATAAAAAAAAAGAAGCTAGTTTGACCACTTTTTAAGACAATCGTGGAGGAGTAAAAAAGTTGAAACATACTTTTAACGACAAGTAAATGGTTAAAAACACTTCCTCGGTTAAATTTTTTGATACATCTAAGTGGGAAATAAGCTAGGCTGCCTGGTTTAAAGTGACAAAAGACAGTACAGGAATCCTTTATTTTAAGAAAAACGTTAGTACTCTATTTACCGTTTCAAATATGTCGAGTTTTTAAACGAGTAGTATAAATTTAGAAAATTATGAATGCAGTGATTGAACGTCTTCCGGTACCAATTAAAGAGACAAAGAAGAAGGACCTCCAAGCCATGATACAATATTTGGATGAAGAAAATAGATTGTATTTTGAAAAAATTTTAGATGCCTAAACTGTTGGACTAAGATCATTTCGTGTTAACTAAATATGGAAATAGATTATTTCTGCCATTTTTTATTTTTTTAAATATTTTTTTAGAGTATGGTTAATATCACGCTTCTTATCTAATAATAATTTATTAAATAAAAACAAACTATTTTTTGTGGAAATGTGATTTTTTTTGATTTTGCAAAATGTGGTCTTTTATTTTATTTCGCAAAAAAAAAAAAAAAATTTGGCAAATAGATCAACGCCTCAAATATTGTTTAAAGTAAGACAAAATATTTCTTAGCATTTTTAGCAAAAAAGAAAAATTTAATAAAAAAAAAATTTAATTGGATGTTATCTAATTTATTTTAGACTTAGATGTAATTTATTCAGGTTTAGAAAAAATAAAATGAATGTGAAATTTTTATTTACTTTAAAGGAAACCATTGTTCACAAAATTATTTATTTTTGTATTATTCCAACTTGACTGAGTTTACTGCATGATGTCTATTATAGTTTCTTTTTTGAATCTCACCTCCCTAAATATACTTTCGTGAAAGTGTGATATTTCTAATCCAATCGAATGTTTAACAAACCACACAAAATAAAATTTTAAAAGCTGTTATTTTTCTTTACTATGCAACGGAAGAGGTTATGGAAAAAACAGGTTTTGCTGTTTCTTTTCGTTATACTTTTCAAAATGATACAGGACCGTCCAAAGTTTATTATGTAATACTTTTCAAAATGATGCAGGACCGTCCAAAGATTTTGAGGATTGGAGCAATAAAACAGTAAAAAATCAGAAAAACATGTTTGATGTTTTTTATCTTAATGTATAATAGAACCATGACAGGGCCGAGGAAACCCTCTCAGTTTCGACTGTCCTGTCATGGTTCTATTATACATTAAGATAAAAAACAAGGCCTTTAGTTCAAAAAATTTAAACGATATACAATTTCCCATTTCAAATACATTTCCACTAAAATTAGTCTATATTCGTTTATTTTGGTTAACAACAAAGAAATTTTCTTGATCATCGGATAATAAACATTAGCAACTGACTTAGTTACCTCGAGTTGTTTGATCGTCTTGACATGCGTAAGACACAAAGAAAAACTCGGCTTGAATACGTTTCCATGTCACGTTACCTTGCCATAAAATAAAAAAACTTAATGAAGTTTCACAGATTTAAACGTGAGAAACAAAACGAATTTTCATTTGAACTTTTCAACTTTTAGAAAATAAAAATCTAAGATTATTTGAAAATGTTCTATTTCCACCTGGATACTTTTAGATAACAATTCGTTTAAAGTTTATCCTAAAATTTTCTAATTATATTAAAATTTTCAAATTATATTAAGCTAAATCATTTTAACGATTTGTGAAAGTTTGAAGTAAAACAAAAAGGAAGCTCAACCCATTAGGACACTCAGAAGACAAATACAATTAGATATGGTCTATTAATTTTTTTGCACGAATTTTTTTCTCCATGCGATATAGAAATAAAATTCGAATAATGTACATTGTAACGTAAATTCGAATGTGTACATTTGAGCGCACTATTTGACTATTACTTTTAAGTATCTAAAAGCCAGTACAAGGATAAGGTCAGGTGTATACATTATAACCTTGAATAAAGACAAAATAGCAATTAAAGTGCAGCATGCTTTAAAACTTAGGATTGCCGATTAGAAACAACGCTTAATATTTGTAATATGAGGGTAAACTATGCTAATATAACAATATGCGCATAACATTTAGAAACCTAAGAAAAATCAGAGCGAAAAACAGTTTTATTAACGATATGAAATTATTTGTTAAGTGTTAGTTTTATTTATATCTCTCAATGCATCTGTACAGAGTTATCAACTATAATACTCCACAAGTTCGAACTAAATTTTATTTAATGGCTCGGAGACCGTTAAATAAGACAAAGCTCAAGATCAACAGCTGG
Source organism: Hydra viridissima (assembly GCF_058129835.1). NCBI lineage: Eukaryota > Metazoa > Cnidaria > Hydrozoa > Anthoathecata > Hydridae > Hydra > Hydra viridissima. The sequence continues at coordinate 6,077,283 of NW_028324311.1, read as the reverse complement.
ATTCTTAAATCCGAATTTCCTGATAACAACTAAAACCTTAGCTTGAATACGAAGGACTAACTTAGCAAGTTGCATTCTTTAGTAATTCGGTTTGTTAAAATGAGGTCGTCTTGGTGGAGGTACTTGCTTTGGTGCATAAGGGTCGTTAGGTTGGCCCCTTTGATTATTTGGAGCAATACGACCAGATGTAGGTCTATCTTCAGCAGTTCTTCTTTCGCTGCCATTCCTAACATCATGAGGTAATTTTACTGGGAGTACTTCTGTTGGCCTTAGATCTTCCATTAAGCGTTGATGAACTGGAAACGAATTCATTTCTTTGTTAAGACGTCGTCTGTCATCGTATTGGTTGAATTCTTTGGGAGGAAATTTTCGGTCACCTTCGTTAGGCTGTCGCTCATCTCTTAGTGGAGCGTTGACTTCCTCAAAATCTTAAAACAAATGAAACAGAAATATGTAAGCTGCTTACTATTAATGTACTCTAAAGAGATCGTATCAAACCACTTTTCAATACCTTAATTGAGTATTACCTACAAAAGCTCTACCCCTTCTTGTATCATCAACTCTTTCTCCAAAAGGAGGTATAGGGCGAAGGTATCTGAAATAAAAATAATTTAAACGAAATAACATAAGCTAATTTGTCAACAAATCAATTTTATTTGCAATTTAAAACATGTTAAGAACGATTAACAACGGTGATCATGTTAAGAGTCCTAAAACCAAGTAGAATTTGTTACCTGTCGTCAGGGTGATTTACTTGTTCTCTTCGCCTGTAAAAGTCATCACGAGCCATTGCACGTGGATCTGGAAGATTCCTTGGATCGCTTGAGAAAAAATATAAACAAAGATAGCATTATTTAATACTTGTAAACAAAAGCAGCAATTACAAATTAATGTAGAAAATACTTACCCAACTGGAGGTGGGGGATAATTTATTCCATCGCGTTCACTTTCCCTCTTCAGTGCGTAAAAACGTTCGAAACGCTCATAGAACTGATCTTCGCTTTCACCATCACGACGAATTGGTAATCTATCATCTATATAAGGCGGCAGTCGCTCTCTAGGATGGTAATCTTTTGGTGGTTCTTCATAACCACGAGGAAAATTTCTACTGTCATCTATTGGAGGAAGTAGTCTTTGATCATCTCTAATTGTCCATTTAGGTTCCAGTCTAGGTGCTAGAATTCTAGGATCATCTCTTCCAGGTATTGGAAAATTATCAACAGGAATTTGCCTCATGTTGTCTCTTATCCAAGAAACTTCTCTGGAAGGAATCCATCGATCTTGGTAGGGCGGTGTAAAACTATCTGAATATCTTGAATAACCATCCCTTTGAAAATTTTCCGACCTTTTATCTTCGGAAATATTTTCAGAGTGCGGAATTCGTCTTACACCTTCTTTAAATAAATGAGAATCATGGTATGGATCTCTATTATCATCATGAAGTTGGTAATCATTAGTACTACGCTTTGTATCTTCCTGTAATGGATAAGGGTCCACCTGTCGGCCAGCGGATCTATGTGAACTCCCTGAAGTAATTATGTCAATCCCCTTTTTCCTAAGGTTTGGACTAGGATTATATCTTTCCATTTCTACATTATCATTTACGTTCAAACCGGAAGAGAATGCAAGCGAACGGTATTTATTATCGTCTCTTTGATCAGTACGAGGTCCACGATCTTGCTGCCCTCGTATAACATTTGAATAGTTTTCATGTGAGAAAACTGATTCTTCATTACCTACTTGAGGGTCCATTTCATTTGAATAGTTTCTTGCCTGTAATTCCACTTTTGAAAGGTCACGATTAATATTAGCCTCAGGTAAATCTAATCCTGGTATGTGTGTAGGAGCTGCTTTGGCTTTAGTTTCTTCACCATGATGGTTTTCCTCTAACATAACAGGAACTGGATCTTTAATCTTCTTCAAGATACTGCGTACTTTTCCTCCAGCATTTATTGCTGATTCTTGAGAGACATTAGTCGACAACTTCTTGGCTGGATAAGGCTCTGCTTGATCTTGAGTAGGTTTTTGAGATACGCGTTGCTCTGGCATTTGTTTTAAAGGATGTGATGCTTGCTCCGGTTGAATACCAGGTGAAGATATGTTATGCAACATTGGAGCAACATTACGTAGAATATCCAAAATCTCTGTAGGCAGTTGTCTGGGTATTTCTGTGTTAGTACTGAAAATATTGCTGATTTCGTTCATGTCGTTTTCTTTCACTTTTCCACCGGAAAATGCTACATCCCAAACATCTTCTTTTGGAGAATCAGATGGTTTTGATGACGCCGCAGCACGATTCCACAATGAGAATTGCTCTCTTCGTGGTTGAGGGGGTATTTGATTAATATTTAATCGTTGCTGTGTAATAACTTGCTTAGCTGAATTATGTATAATAGGCTCACTACCTCCAAATATTGGCTGTAGCTGTTGCTGCAAAGCCATAGGATTTGAACCAATAACAGGGATCATAGACGTTGACTGTAACTGGACTTTATTTAACTTTTCGTCTTCACTATTACTGTCATCAGGTAGAGGATTTACTGATTTAATCATGTTTTGAGTTTGGCGGGCTTGAAGTTTCATTTTGATTGGCTTTGTCTCTATTTTCTTTTGGTCCGACTTTCTTTTACGATCGTCGTTTTTTTTACCAGAAGGTTTTCTTTTGCGATCTCGGCTTCTGCTCCGTTTTCGTTTCTTTCTCACTTCATCAGAATCAGTGCTTCGACTTCGCTTTGATCTTCCACGAGATCTTGATATAGGAGATCTTTTCCTATGACGCTTCTTTGCTTGTTTGGAATCTTCGCTGTCACTAGTATTTTGCGAAATTGAACTTTCAGATCTACGAGATTTCTTCACAGTTTTTTCATCGTCGTCATCATACTGCGGCACGAGGCTTTTCGTTATTCTTTTTCTCTCAGTTGTAATTGGCGTAGCCTTTGTTCGAAGCTGTTCAAGTTCCTTTTCCAACTGCTTTTCTTTATCGGTTAAAGATACTTTGTCGCCTTTCAACGAGGGCAAGTTTTTCATAGTGCTTTGTACGTTTGAAGTCTTTTCAATTTGTGATATGTCTTTGTTTAATATCACAGAAAGCAACTTTTCGCGAATTACCGGATCAATTGCTTCCAACTCTGGGCCTAAGCGTTTAAGTAACCTTTCTCGTTCAAGCTCCAAACGAAGGTCGTCACCTTCCTTTGATAATCCGGATAAGAGCTGGTTCGCACCCATTGAAGGCAGTGCTGGGCCAGTAAAATTATTACCATGCTGGTAATCAATAATTGCTCCACTATTATCGCTTTTGTTCAATATAACTTTATTGTCAGCATTAGGAAACTTTGATCGAAATAAAGTTTCTCGCTTGATAATCATCATTTCGCGAAACTCTAGCTCTTGCCTTACTTCACGCATGTCGCTTTGTATTCGTATCATATCGCGTATGTATTCTTCCTTCCTAGGATCACCTTCTTGCAACACTCGCAGATCTTCTCGTATTAAATCTTCCTCTTCGCATAAACGCTTGTAAGTATTTTCGTAACGTTGGTATGCAGCAATATCTTGCTCGCGCTCCATCGTTAATCTTTGTTTTAACGCATCCAGGTTGTTTCCATACTCCTGAGAAACCTTTTTAAATTTAGCTTCGAACTCCCTTTCTTTGGCACGCTTGTCCATGTCATTGCGTTCAGCAATGATGGCAGATTGATTGTTGATGGCAGATTTATCAGGGAACTCATTTTTTGCAGATTGAGTTACAAGAACATTTTTCCCTTTTAACTTTTCCCTTAGATCAGCAACACTGTCTTCTGGACCACTGGGAATTATTTCAACTTTTCTTGAACTGCTATAAATAGATTTTTCAACTCTTTCACGTCTTTCATCTGCGTACCTTTCAACCGATTTTCTTCTATCATCTTTATGGGAGCGCCTTTCGTGTTCTTTCTTTGGTTCGCCTTCTATGTTCCTATCTCTTTTTTCAATCCATTCTTCATTGCTAACACTGCTTTTCAATGCCTCTTTGTTGCGACTTTTAAAAGCTTTTTCTATATGCGCACGACTTTCCAAATGTATACTGTATGGCTTCTCAGCATTGAAATCTTCATGGCACGTATAACATTTGTAAGGCCTTTGCATGGTCGAGATTCTTCTTAAATGCTTTTTTCCTCTGCAATGCATTAAATAGTTCTCTTCGCTTGTACAAGGTGCGCTGCAAACTTCACAGAAGTATTGCAAGACACTGATTAGGTTTGTGGGAACATTAGTCTTTTGCTGCTTTGCCTCAATTTCTTTTGCTTTAACAGTTTCTTTCATCTTTTTTTCCATTGATTCCGCCTTTTTATCCATTTCAGCGCGGTGTCGCCAACTGTCATTGTGAATTTTGAAATTTGAAGCATTCATGCAATCTACATTGCAAACTTTACAGTAAGCTGCATTTCGAGCTTCTAAGTTCAGATCCATATCATTTTGCTCTGGATCGCTCTCTTTCATTTTGTTAAGCTTTAAAACAATATCTTTTCTTTCTTTGCTGTCTTTCAAGCGTCGTTGATCTGCTTCGTTTGACGATGAAGGTAACATTGTTGGAGTATTGCTTTCTTCCTTTCGCTTACGAAACTCGTGCATTTCCTCCACTCTATATAAAGGCTGATGCCTTGACATCAAACAATGAGCATCCAACTCAATTTTATTTGGAAATATTTTCTCGCAGGTGTAACAAAACTGAAGACCGTCATTGATGGCTTTCTCAATAAGAATCCTTTTCTGTTTGTGAACCGGGGAACGATTGTGCTCATCATACAGCTGTTTAGTCAAAAGCTGGCATTTACAGTACGAACAATAAAAACTTTCGCGGTTATCAGGACTTCTTCGACGACGTGGCGGACTTCTCTCGACACCAGTCTTTTTATTTGAACCTCGACTGCGATGCATACCTGAAATATAAAATAATGTAAAATAAGAAGCTAGAGAATTATAATCAATTAAAAAATATAATTCCTAAAATAACAGCAAATTGAGTTTTAAACATATCAAAGGCAAATATTAAAACAAACAAAATTTTTAAGCCGCTATTTATTGTCGCAGCAGCATTTAATGTTTGTTTTTGGATAAATTGCGTAGCTACAATATTTTGTAAAAGCTTCATTATAGATCACGATTTAGAGTAGATTATTCCAAAATGATGCCCAATTATAAAGTTTTTTTAATGAAATCATTCCAAAAAAAAAAGATACCCAATTACAAAGTTTAAAGCATTAAAAAAATATGCACTAAATTTTAATCATTGGCGTTTTGGTCTTTCGGTTTTTAACGAATAATAACAAATAATATTCAACTTTTAAATAAGTCTTTTGAGACAAATCGAATTTTCTGAAGTTTATTAAAATAGAACTCTTTATGTGTGTTTAAGACAGATAAGACAAGTTTATGTTCGTATATAAATTTGTCATTTAAAATTTGTTACAAAAATAAGTTTAAATCGGTTTAAATTGAATAGCAATTCATAGCAATGTCTCAAAGGCTCGAAATAAGATAATATTAAGTGAGGTGTCGTTTTTCTTTTGACTTGAATCTTATAGCTCTATGTTTAAATATATGAATTATTTTAAATTCGATTCATTTCAGACGACTGATATAGAAGTTTTTACATTATTCATTACTATTAGTTAAAAGCAGAAAAATCTAACGTTTACTAAAACTAGCATTGGATGAAGCTCTTCACTGTCGAGTATGCTTTCAAAGTTATAAAAGTTGTTAAAAGCAGAAAATTTATAAAAATAGGAACTTTTTGTAAGACAACATACCTGTCTTTAAAATATAAAAACTAAAAACTTTCTTTTTCTTTTTCTTCTTCCTAACACCTACAAGAAAAATTTTTCAAGAACAGTATGATTCTTTTTAGATGACTTTTGCTTAAGGCTGATTAACATGAAAATTAAATTTCTAATTTCTCTTTTAGGAGAAGTAAAAAGGTTACTTACCTACTATCATTTTTTTCAAGAAATCCTTAGTTTTGTGCCAGTTGCAGATGAAGTAAAAAAATTATAAGAAAGGATATCTTTTGATATAGTTAATTGTACATGAAATTGCACTAAGCTTGCTTTATATATACATATATAACCATGAATGTATATATCCTAGCATCAATTTTTAACAGATATATGAAGAGTAAATAAAGTCAATGCTCACAGTCAGTTTATGTAAGTTAAAGGTACTCTTCTAGAATAGCTATAAATGAACTTGCTTTCATGCATAAATGAGCAAATAACACAAATATTACAACAACTATGCTATTATATAATTTTCCAAATGTTCATAGCCTCACTTGGATAAAATTCATTATTTTGTATAGAGATTCCTCTAAAATATGTCAAACCTTCTTTCATGTTAATCATATGAAAAGTAGAACATTTTTCTATTGAATTATTATGATAAAATTACTTTGAGCTCCTTTTGTTGATTGAAGTATAAAAATAGAATATTCTTTAATCATGTGTCTAAACTTTGAATTTTTTGAATATTAAGGACACCAAAGTTACAACTGTTGTAAGTATAAGAAGTTAAACTACTTATATCCAGAACAGCTGTAACTACTTATATCCAGAACAGCTGTAACTTTTAAATAACATTGGAGTGTTTAATATGGATACTTTTTACATGTTTGATCCCGTTAATAACAGTACAGATCTAAATGGAAAAATGAATTCAATTGCTAAATATGCTCATTTACAAAATTTCGATGGAGTGGTGATACTTGTGATTTACTCTTAAAGCAATGATTGGAAGCAATTTTACTGAAAATTGTTAAAAGAATTCAACTTATCTGTTCTAGAGAGCCCTAGGCATGTTTAAGTATTTTTGTCTTTTATTATAAAATATTGGTTTACTTTTTTAAACCATTTTTAAAACTGTTACATTGCAATAAATAACATTTTAAAAAGACTTGTCTTTAAATAAAGCTCTCTGTAAATCACAGAGAGCCTTATTTGGCAGCATCTGAGCAACTAAAAAAAAATTTCTCCAGATAATTACTTTTTACTAACTAATCTCATGAGAAAAAAAAAAAGCAATCAAAATGGCATTTAATCATCAATTATCTTGTTGCCGTGTATCATGCTAAAATAAAGCTCCACAAATCATAGCAGCTCAAAGTGATTATTAATCCATGCATCTTAGAGGAGCAATTAAGAAACAGGTTAATATTAAAAAGCAATAACGTATTACATGGCTAAATTTAGGTTATCTTCTTAAACTAATGTGGCTGCATAGACGCATACGCAATACCAACGCAATACCAATAGATTAAAGCTCTTTTTAATAATTTATATTTGTTGCAAGTCTGAAACGAACACACCAGCCATTTTATATTTATACATTTGGTTTATAACCTGTTGTTTTAATCTTTTTGACTGTAACAACATTTGTTATAAAATGAAATCATTCTAAACTAAAAGAAATGGCGCTCTTTTATTGATTGCAACTTATGGTCTTTGTTTCCAGGGTATCAGAATGAAAATGAAAACATATTCTAAATTCCAAGGATACTCTAAGTTTTAAAAGTAAAGACTGAAAAAAAAACAACTTCTCTAATTCCATTTTAACTTTTTACATACCAACTTTCAATAAAACAAAAGTTAATCCTAACCATGTGTGTATGGATATTAAAATACCATCTCTGGTACATTACTGATACCTACATCCCTAGCTCACATAAATATACAAAACATGGTAAATAGATATATTTTTTATACTTATCTCTGCTTCCTATATATAATACTTTTACATACAAATATATTTTACATAATTTATTTCTTATATATATTAAAAAACAAATATTCAAAACTGTTACAAATAATCATAAGATAAATTAAAATGACAGATAGAAAAAAAATTATTATAAAAAAATACAAAAGATGTCACACTGTTACACCTATTTTAAAATAGGAAGTCTATTTATAGGGTGAGGGATCCTTTTATTTCATTAGCTTGTTTTATTTTTACAAAAGTATCTTTTGTAAATGAGAAACTAATATTATTGCAGTGGCAAAACTCTTAAATATATTTTAACTAATGAATACAACAATATTATATGCAGCAGATGGAAAGTATTTCATCATTCCAATGAAGGAAAGATTCTTCTTTTATCATGTCATCATCTTATTAAGAGTTGTGCAACATAAGTTACAAGTTAAGCAATGTTTTTTTTCTTTCTTTCTTTCTTTAATCCTTATGATATTTCTTACAAAAAAATTTTATGCCTGCAATAATAAAAAGGAAAATAAATGATACAAACTTTTAATTTACATTATAAATATAGAGGGAAAAACCACTCAGCAAAGTTTTGATAAAAATTGAGTTGAACATCACTAGTGTCTAAAGGATTTTAATAAGAAATTTCAATATGTACAATAAATAAATAAATTCCCTACAGTAGGTTGTTTAGTGTTTAGGTATGAGAAACAAGACATTATGCTGACTATATATATATATATATATATATATATATATATATATATATATATATATATATATATATATATATGTATATGTATATGTATATGTATATGTATATGTATATGTATATGTATATGTATATGTATATGTATATGTATATGTATATGTATATGTATATGTATATGTATATGTATATGTATATGTATATGTATATAATACATACATACATACATAACTTTTTTTATACTTATTTTTAAATAAATAATTTTCTTCATCATAAATGGATGAAATTTTATATAAAACATTGAAAAAGACCTATATTGCTCTAAAATTTTACCCAGAATGCATGTGATCCAGAAAAAAAAATTTTGAATTTATCTCAGGTTTTAAAAGTTTGTGGAGCTTTCTGGAACTTTTTAAAATGTATGTAAAAGACTTGTGAGAAAGGAAATCAACTTCATACTTCTTTATATGTTTATAACTGTATATATTTTTTCAGTAAAAATACATGTCACACAAGAAACAGAAAAACAAAGATATCTGGACCAATAACCTGATATCAGACTCACATAGAATTGATTCCAGAAGAATATAACTAGAAGAAAATTGCATAATGCCACTACACATGCAAATTATTCAACAAAAATAGTTTCTTAGAGCAAAAATCAAAGGAAGAAACTTGAGAATAATAGAAATATCCAAGGAACTAAAAAAGTTATGGAACAGTAAATTTTCTACATATGTTGAATCACGCAACACGAATAAACCTTGACAAGATGCTGATGACTTATGATGAATGTATCAGGAGAGGAAAATATTAAGGTTATCTACTGAAGACAAACAATTTGAATATCTACAAGTGGAAAGTAAACGAGAAGTGGGGTACTCAACAGGTCAAGTTCTAAATAAGAAAACAATTCATCCTTCAAAAAGGCAAAACTGTTTACTGAATCAGCTTCAGCATCAAAATCACTTAAGACCTTGCACTTGGTGTTAGGGGTACTGAGTCTGAAGACAGCAATCTAGATGAGAGTACTTGTCTACCTGCAAGAAAGTACAACAAGAGTAAAAACAGTTTTGTTGATATCATTTTTTTTTTAAATATATATATATCACTTTGTGACATCCACAAGTGTATCAACAAATAAAGCTGTAAAATCAATATCAATAAGGCTGTAAAATATACAAACAATAGTCACATAATACTATTGACATCCCAAATCCAAGTCCATCTGCAATTTATAGGTAAATGTTCAAAGAAGCTGTTTAATTAAAGTAAGAAATGATTGAAAAGTTACACTTTGAACAACGGTCCTAACATTTTGATGGCAAGCATATTGAGAGAAATGAGTATCAATATAAAACTTAAAAAATTGATATAAAATTGGATGCACTGCATTTGAAAGATGTCAAGGTTGAAACTATTGGTGCAGAAATTGTCAAAGTTCTTAACGAATACAACTTATGGAATGTAATAAAGATGATCATTGCTGTTACAACTAATGTTAACACTAGGAAAAAGAATGGAGTTGTTGTCAAATTGCAAAAAAAATTCTTCAAGAAGGGTTTTAACAAACCACTATATATAAGTGTCAGTATCACATATGGGACAGGATTCTTTATCTAGGGATAGAAGAACTTGGTTGTAACACAATGTCTCTAAGCAATGAATGTCTATTTGTCTCAATTGGTAAAAAAGCATGAGGGATTGAAATCATTATCTGCAAGAACTGTATGCTGCCTGCAAAAACAAAGATAAAATTCAACTTCAATTTCCTCTGAGCAACAAGCAGCAGTATACAAGTGTTAGAACATTACAATATTTTCAAATTCTCTCTCTTTTTTTTATAATATAATACTTGCATATAAATATTAAATTGTATATTTATCACACTATGCATACAAAAATTTAAATACAGGAATATGTATGTATGTCTTTCTGTCTGTCTGTCTGTCTGTCTGTCTGTCTGTCTGTCTGTATGTATATATGTATGTATGTATGTATGTATGTATGTATGTATGTATGTATGTATGTATGTATGTATGTATGTATGTATGTATGTATGTATGTATGTATGTATGTATGTATGTATGTATGTAATATATATACACACACAAATTGATTGCAATCAGAAAATATTCTTCTTTATATGGAAAATTAGGTAGTAAGATGATAATATATGAAGTAAAACTATTTCAATGATTTAACCTAAATTAACATTATTTCGCCTTCGAGCTCATCACGCATTGTAAATTTGTGCAAACATTCAAAAAAGTAAAACTTACAAGTTTTAAGCTCTGTATTCTATCTTCAATCTTTAATATGATAGAAAGAAACTTCATTAAAATCCAACAATCAGATAACTATATATATCTATAACTTATTAATTCGCAACAAAGTGTTTTTGGTCAAGTTGGACACCTCTGGTGTCTAATTTCAAGTTTCGAAGTAACTCCTGTTTTTAAATCACATTTTCTGCCAGTTGTTGCACTCTCCGTCACAGGGGAAACTGGTTAGCAAGTGTGTCAAGTCTTATGCTCAATTCCAGAGCATTTTTCTTTCGGCACAAAGAAATTATTTTTTCAGGCTTCTTTACAACACCTTGATTGTTTTACTTTTAATCATAAATTTTGTCTTCAAAAAAAATATTTGATATAAAATTGTAAGTACAGATTTGGGCACCAAAGATTAGCGCTCATATTTTCAAAAGCTCTTCATGATCATTTTTTTAAAACTATTAATGCGCAGTCGTTATCTTGCTATTTAGCTTACAAAACCGGTAAAAATTTTTTACATTTTTGGTTACTGAAGTGATTCAATTAAGGACCTAGTTCTGAGATTTCTCAAAACTGCTTTTGCCAAAGTTTCCAGTCTGAGCTTAAAAACTCGGAAGTAAAGGGAGGAGGGGGGGCTCGAAAAAAATGGAAAAAGTTAAAGAAAAGAGAATTATAGTTTCGAAAGAAGTGAGTGACAAGCTATATACGTATACTGATTGCTTTTGTTTTTATTATTTGGGAAAATTTTTTGTGGTTCCGGAGAACTTGAGGAGTTAGTGAAAAGGTTGTATATAGTTTAACGTACTCTGGCATCTTAAAATGTCTTTTTTTTTATATTTATACATCGCTTTTTGGGATAAGGGATGGTCATAAATTCCCAGTTTCAAATATATTTACCGGCGTCATTTTTTTTTTTTAAAACACATGTGCAAATAAAACGATTTATTGTATTTGTCATCCTTTATAAAGTAAAAATTATAAATAGTAGATTTCGATCAAAGCTAAACCTTTTTAATGTGATCATTCTGTCAAACACAACGCAAATTTTTTTTGTTGTATCTAATTGTATCGTTCCCCGTGCTCCCAATGCAAGTTAAGTGGTGTCTTAAAAGATTGCCTTTATATTTGCTCAAGGTCCTTTAACAAATGTTCAATTGGCGACTGGTATTGTAAATAAAGTTGTTTAGCTACACTATGTTCACTGGCAAGGTAAGATGCTTTCGTTGTCTACTGGAAGATCTATAAACAGAGAGATTGATTTTATTAGAATTATAGCTTTAGTTTTTTTTTTTTTTTCGAAATTATTTATAAAAGTTTCATATAGGAAAATAATTGATCTTTTCTGAAAAGAGAGTTCAGAAATCATTGAAATCCTATGTTTTAAAATGGAACTTATTTCAATTGAAGAGAATGGGGACTTTTCTTTTTTGATTGATTTGCTAAGAATTAAAATAAGTGCATCACTATTTACTGCAGTAGAAAACTGTAAGTTAAAATCTTAATCCTATTATAAAACATTTTGATCCAATTTTTTTATCTAACAGAAAATTATTTTTTGACGTAAATTAAACTGACGTTCCATTAAATTTTACTTTTGGTCCATTACATTTTTTTAAAAACAACTCAGCTTTGTAATGGCATCATCATTATCATCACTTAATGATCAACGTTAGGTGATCATTAGATGATGGTAATGATGATTACGATGATGCCATTGCGAAGCTAATTTTTTTTAAAGAAAACATAATTTAAAAAAGACAGGGAAAAATTGTACCCGATCTAAATATAGTATTTACATTTAAAGCCTTATCATAAACACATGTCTGTGATTGCATAATATTGGGTAATAATGAATTAAAACACGCATACAGAAATTTCACGCGCATATTTCACGCGCATATTTCACGCATCAAAGTTATTATTTTTGTTGAGCATTTTTAAACGTAAATCAAGATTCTCATTTTTTTCGGGTTGGCAAAGTTTTTTAAATCTTTGCAGGAGAGTTCCATCGCACTTGTATATCTTCAGTAGTGCTACAATTGGTATCCAGATCATGCTAGCGAAAGCTAATAACCAGCCAATGACTTCACCATAGAATGGGTACCTAACAGGATAATTATTTTTATTTATATTGCAATTTTTACTTAAAATTTTTTTATATATATGTTTTAATTTCTATTGTTGAAACTTACTTGTAATTACTGTAACTCTTAAATACCCGAAAATTCTTCACTTACTTGTAATTGTTATAACTTAGTCCAGCCCATTGCAAAACGCTTGATAGCAAGATTGCAAATATAACAGTTGGTGAAATATATTTCCAGCACCATTTCCACCATCGGCACGGTTTATAGCCTAACATCTCCTCTAAATTTTTCTCAAATTTTTTTGCTCCGTAACCGTATGCCAATGCTAGTACTTCAACGAGCGCTAGAAAGAGAAGCGATACGCCACCAGATTGTATGTTGAATATGTTGAACACGTACATTCCATTCTGCAATAAAATCACAATTGTCAGACATTCAATAAAGCTATCTTTATTTGCATATTTTGAATAAAAGCCTTAAATCATATTTGGAACCATAAAATACCTGCATGACCATTGAGAAACCAAAAAGACAAGCAGCAACGCATAATATTAGCGTAAATAACACTTTTCTTTTTTTTAATATCTTGTACTCATCAATCAACCCTGAAACAACAGCTTCCAACATGGCAAACTGAGTATCTATACCAATAGTAAGAATCATGAAGAAAAACAATATTCCCCATAACGGAGAAATCGGCATTTGCGAAAGCCCTTCCGGATAAACAACGAAAACCAAACCAGGTCCTAAATAAACATTACCATGGTTACCATGTAGGTTTCAAACAAACAAAAAGCATAACTCAAAAATGAAAATCGAAAAGAAACTTAGAGGAAACAAGTTTTTTAATTGCGGAACCTGTTAAATTATTTGTTAATTTTATTATATTATTTAATTAATATATTATATTATATATTATTTATTACATATATTAATTATTATATTATTTATAAATTAATTATTAATATTAATTGTTATATTTTACTAATTTACTAATAATTTTTATTAATTTTATTAATTATTATAATTGCTATATATTATTTATTATATTATTTTAATTAACATTATTATTAATTTTATTAAATCAATTAGGAATTACCTGAAGTTGCTACTTCAGAAATGGGTATTTTCGATTTATACGACATATGTCCAAGCACAGCAAAAACAACCATACCAGAAAATATGCAAGTAAAGCAATCAACAAGACAAAGCATTATGGCGTCTCTAATATATATATATATATATATATATATATATATATATATATATATATATATATATATATATATATATATATATATATATATATATATATATATATATATATATATATATATATATATATATATACATATTAATAAATTTAATTTACCTAATTTGTAAATAACAGTTTAAAATGTTTACCTAACTACATTATTATTAAACTTGTTGTAGCTTCCAAAAGCAATCAATGAACCGAAACCAATTCCAAGAGAATAAAATATTTGAGTAGCTGCTTCAACCCAAACATTTATTTTCCCGAGTTTCAAAAAGTTTGGTTTTAAATAATACGCCAAACCCGTTCCAGCTCCTTCTAAAAGCACTCCTCGGACCATGAAAACGGCAAGAAACAAATATGGGAATGTTGCCGTGAAATAAACAACCTAAAACAATTGTAGAGGTAAAAAAAATAATCAATTAGGGTATATGGGATTTAGTTCTGGTTGGGGCCAAATAAGTGGTGGAGCAAGGTCATTTTAGTAGTGAGAGATGTAGATGACCTTTTTTTCTATAACCTTATAAATAAAATTCATTTTTTGAAACTGAGGATTGATAAATGGTCCAGAAGAGTACAGATAAAAGATACTCTTTGGACGTGGATTTGGATTATAGCATTTTGACATGTTTTGTTTGAAATACTAAGTTCGGAGAAATTTGTTCAAATAAATCTTTTTGCTTTTTCATATAAATATAAATGTTATAAGTAGATCTCATTCTCATATATATTTATTTGAAGAACAACTCATTTTACAAAAGAAAGTAATTTATTTCATACAAGACCAAATCGTTTTTACCAATAAGAAATGAGTTTTTCATAAAACAATAGTTAAATTAAGAACACAAAAATCAACATAGAAGTGTGGTCATGCATAAATGATTAATGAATACTTTTTTTAAATAGAAAGTTCGTCCCCAGCTTTGTATTTTTAAATTGAAAACTCGTCCTCATAACCTTTGTGCAGCTTTGTATTCATTAAAGGCAAAGAAAAGGGTATAGTGGGGAAATTTTTAGATATTAGAAAGAAATCATTTTCTGCATAACACTTTCGGATCAGTATTTTTCAGAAACACCTTCCAAATAACTTTTATAAATAATTTCGAAAAAAAAAAAAACTAAAGCTAAATTAAGTTTACGTACCTTTCCAGATGATTTAATTCCTTTGATAAGGCAGAAAAAAACAAGAGCCCAAGCAATTATTAGGCATACGACCAGCTCATAACGTATAGATCCACTATCTCCAAGATTATCAGTGATGTTTAGAACTCTTCTTTCCCAATATTCTTGGCTTGGTGATGAATAATGAAAATTTCTACAAATGGTATTATTTATTTTAGTCTCGTTTATTGACATATTTCTCCCTATTATTGGCATTTGCGAAAATGATGCGTTTAGCAAAGAATTTGATGAATTCGACGCAAGAATTAAACACTCTTCTAAAAAAAAAACCAAATACTCAACAAAACATTTATTTCTAATTTATTTTTTTTTATGAAGTAATAAATAAAAAAGCAAGAGAGAACATTTATGCTTCTCCTTTGAACTTTTAACTTTTAGAAAAACCACTTCGTTTTTTTTTTTCGAAAAGTAGCGGGTGAACCTTACTTTTATTTCTCTTTTCTGAAAAATATTCAAAAATAACAATAATAACATTAGCTTTAATTATACTCTTTGTTCTTCCGTCGTAACAATTTTCCGTGTTCCATTTATTTCCGCAATATTTCCATGGAACAACACTGGCCATCGAAGCATATATGTAGTATATCACCCATGCTATCACTACATTGTAGTAAACGGTACAAAGAAAAGCCACTGCAATCATTGCAAAACCAACTCCTATGCAATAAAATTTTGAAAAAAATAAATTAATCTACATCCTTAATTCAATCTTGATGCCAGCGCTTCGTTACTAATATCTTTACAAGATAAACTCGCAAGTTGCTTAACCTCTCTTTCAGCTGCGCTGAAAACGAGGTTGGTTCCTAAATCTTATGAGAGATTGTGATTGTTTAAGTTAACTAACCTTTGGCAATCGGACAAATTGTGTTCCAAGTACTAACTGGACCATTATTAAAGTATTGGCCCATAGCAAGTTCCATCAAAAACAAAGGCATACCGCATACTAGTAGCATGATAAAATACGGAATAAGAAACGCTCCTCCCCCATTATTAAATACAAGATAGGGAAACCTAAAAAATTCAAAAATTTTTTAAGTTTATTCTTTTTCATCCCTTAAATTTGGTATAAACTATGAAATAAATGTCCTTAATGAACTAATCATATGATAATCACAATAATATTATCATAATAATTATAAACATAACATAATCATAATATTAATTATACCATAATGTATAATAGGGGGAAAATAATTTTATTACTTTAACTAAAGTTAAAATCTAGTTAAAATAATGCAATTTTTTCCCCAAAATACTTATTTTACGGTATACAAAATCTATTATTAGCAACATTCGGACTTTCTTACACCATAGGACTCTGTTAGGTCACATAACGGAAAATTAAATTAAATTAGTTTATGAATTTTTACCTCCAAACATTCCCCAACCCAATGCAATAACCAATGCATGTCAAAATAAATTCAACCTTGTTTCCCCAAGTCTCTCTCTCTTGTTTTTTCTGGTGCACAGGACTCCTTTCTTCTAAAGGCTGCAGCACACTTTCGAGATTGGTCTGCATGGTACTACTTTTGTTTAGTTTCCAAGAGAATTTCTTGCAAAAGAGTTAGATATAAAATAATTTTTGAAAAAAGCCACAAACCAAAACCAAACCAAACAAAACTTTTGTTCAATTTATCATGCTTGTCTATAAAGATAACGGAAAATGTTTTGTATTAAAAACTCTCGCGTTTTTTTTTTTTTTTTTTTTTTTGCGCTTGTTCAAAAAACGCGTTTTTTGTTCACGCTTCTTTAAAAAACGCGTTTAACAGGAAATTCAAAGCCATTCGATATATTCGAAGAAAAAACATTAAATACCATTGCAACAGCATTAGCTTACATAGCAACTTTTCTTCAAAAACATTAACTAAGTCTTTATAAAAAAAAAAATTAGAACTAAAATTCTTCCTCAAAAAGTTATTATTATTGTGACCAGTATCATTTTATAAATATACATAAAGTTTATTTACGACTGTTGAATAATTTTATAAAGTTTAATGAATTCGTTCTTGATTACTTTATAAAAGTTTGATAGAATGCCAATTAAGATTTAGTAGGCGAGATAAATTATGTATAGTTTGCTTCTTAAAAAAATTGCTGCTGTGCGATCTTCATAATTTTTAAATGGTCATGTCTCCTTTTATTTACCGAGATGCATTTGCTGAATTAAATGATCTATCAAGTCTGTAGTGCATTGAATAATAATGATATAATTCAAATATTTATTACCGAGTGGAACTTACAATTGCAATATGCGGTCAAATAAACGAGCCGTTTAGTGCACAAATCGATTAATTCCATAAAACAAGAAGTTGAGAAATGCGATGAAATAATGTACATTTTTTTTTTATAATTTCTTTTGTAACATTAAATTTTTTTGTCGTTTAATGATGTTAATCTTTATTACTCAGGAGAATTATTATAAAGATTTGACGCTTGAATATTTTTCAGAAGGCTCAAATGATTCTTTAAAAAATTTCGCAAAGAAAAACTTTCGCTAATATTATCTTCTCGATTCATTTGATTGATTCATTGATTCGCAAAAGTTTATCTTCGTGAAAGTTTGTACACCTTAAAGATAATGCCGAACAAGATTTGTGTCCGGTTTTTGAATAACTTGTTTTTTTAACAAAATTACCCACTGAATTTGGATGTTTAAAAGAATATCTTTACTTTTTTTTTTTGACATTCCCATCACGGCTAATGAACTCAAATTTGGCATTCAAGCTTCTTCGAATCTCGGCAGAACTTTTACACCAATACCTTTTTCCAAGATTCAGTTTACTTACGGTTAGAGCACCTCATTATGAAATTAAGTATTTTCAATATAGAAATACAATATATATTTTTTATTAGTGTTGAATCTCCCAGGGGGAGGGGGGAAAAGAGGATTATGGTATAAGGTGTCTAAATTTTGACCCGCCCGCAACTCCGCAATATTAAGAGTGGGTTTGAAGTTCAACGATATATTTTACGTGGTTGATTTCGGATATCCATGACTCGCCATGAACCAGCTCCGTTACCATCCTTACGCGACTGTAATTTAACGCTTTACAAAACAAATGAGGTTTTGCAAATACTTTTACTAACCAATTTGATGCCCTTAATTGGACATCATGAGTTATTTAAAAAATTGTTTTTAATAGGACATCAAATTGGTTAGTAAAAAATATTTGCAAAACCTCATTTGTTTTGTAAAGCGTTAAGTTACAGGCCAATTATGGCCTAATTAGGGTTAACCGTTCATTAAATATGTTTTTAGAAGTTTTATATGACTTTTGTCGTTCATATTGGCTTGTTAAAAATAGTTTGTTATGTAAAAAGTTCGGGAAATAGAATCTTGTTTTGCAGTTTAAAAATATATTTGTTTGTGCTTCTCGTTTTTCTTTTGCGCGTTTTGCCGTAAAATTTTACAAATTATAAAATAAACTTTTTACATGTAACTAACAATCCACATAATGAATTGAAGTGTATACAAAGGAGTTTACAATTTTTTGAATAACTCATGGCTGCTATTTTCATCGTGCCGAGTCTCCCTCGAAATGCTTATCATGAAAAAAGAAAATAGACATGCTTTTTATAATCCTTATGGAAATTTAATGACACTGTCATTAAACAATGCTTTTGTTATTCTTTAAAGAAGAAATGTAAACAGTCCAACAAAGTAAACATATTAGGCTAAATTTATTCTTCTGTTTAAGCCGAATACGCAAAGGCAAAATGATAAACAGCTAAATGTGAATAAACCGAACGGTTACTTTAAAAAATACAAAAACATAATTAAGGTACTTCTAAATATTTTTGTAAATAAGACAAAAAAATATGCATTGTGCTTTTTTCTTCGTAAAATAACATTTTAAGAAAAGAGAAAGAAAAACACCGCCATTCACAACTATTTTTAATGATGCGAATGATAAATGGGACGGTGCTATGCACAACTACACTACATGATTTTTTTTCATTTTTGAGTTGTTAATACCATCATATTGCTTTTCATGAGTTCCACATTTTACAGGCCAGATGGTAGCTAATTAATTGACTAATCTAAAGATCCCCAGTAAGCACACTACGATGAAAAAACGTTGAAATAGCGTTGATTGACGTTGATCAACGTTCTTTCAACGTAGTGTGCTTACTAGGTCAAAAGAGTATGCAAAATTGAAAAATTTAAAAGACTACAGATTCATTTCACACCACCTGACCATACGATATTTAAGACCAAAACGATAGTTAAGACCAAAAAATCTTTGCGTATACTTTTTAATAAAAATGAAATAATCTTTTAAACGATTTACACTTTTTCAAGATTGCACCCAAATATCGTCAGATTCTCTTAATTATTTTAAAGTTTCAAACGCTTTTTTCACGAAATGCAAAAAATGCTTGTGGTCTAGTTTTGCACAACACCACCCATCTTTCAAGAGCGAAAATTTTTTAGCAAAACAACCGTAATTGTTAAACATACCTCGTAATAACGTTTAGAAGCTTTATTGTAAGCTTATGCAGTTTATTTTATACTTCTCATATGAATTCAGGGCAAAAACAAAGCGTCCCATTTCTCATAACTGTAAATGGAATTTAGAAGGTAGGTAAATGCAATTGATCTATTCAAAAACCAAATCAATTCCACTTTAATAGCAGAAGCCTTGTTGAATAACGTCGTTGGATTTTTGTAAATTAAAGTATTAAGCACTAAATGACAAAGATAAATTTATATTTTAAAAGGAACTTTCAAATATGTCGAACATTATTTTATCAAATACCTCCACTTCTTTATAGAGTGAATCATTTTGGCAAATGAACAGCTTAATTCATCTTTTAATTCAATATAAGCTTTGTTTAAAATAATCTTTCCTTGTTTATGATTTTCGTTTATTTTAAACCTGATATTGGGAAGAAAAAAATTATGAGGTTGCAATACCTTGAGAAGTTTTTAGAGAAATAAGATTTTTACGGAAAAACTTGTCAATCGAGTTCAAGTTTGTTTTTTTGTTTTTTTTTTCTTAGTTAAATCCAAGTGATTTTGAGGTGGCAAATGTTCCAAAATTAATCTTCTTTAAATGTCTGCTCCAGTGCCACAGAGTGACTTTCTTGTGCTTAATTGAATGAAATTAAATGATTCAAAAGTGTCTGTATCAGAAGCTATTTTCAAGTGAACTACAGCTCACCCACTCAAAAGACTTAAACAACTTAAAGATCTGAACCAGGAACGCCAAAATTCTATCTTCCTGGCCAATTTAGTGAAACTTTCTTGAGAGAAATGTTTTGATAGCTCCTCAATGAAATCGGAAAGTACTTTCTTGCAGAAGATGTAAAAGGCTTGTTTGAAGAAATCTCACATATTCCATTTTTTGATGCTGCATACTCACTTGGATCAATATAAAGATAACACGGGAGTATGTTCATAAAATTTTATAACAGTTTTTATTAGCTTTTATAATTTTAAAAAATTTGAGTAGATTTGATTTGGGAAGGATAAAAATTGATTGTTTTTTTTTTTTTTGCGAGAGTGACGGTTTTGAAATTCTTCAAAGTTGCCTAATGTAATTTTATCACGATCTCCATTCAAGGTGTTTTTTTTTGTTTTTGTTTTTTTTTTCTTTCTAAACTGGATTCCAGATCTATTTTATTATAGATGATAAAAATTTTACTTTTTTATTTATTTAATCTTTCATAAAACCATTTCAGTTAAAGCATTGAGTAAAATATTGTTTAATATATTAAATTACAAAGAAAAACAGAAAATTAGTTCTAAAAATTAAAAGCAGTTTTAATGGATCCTTACCGCATCTATTTCTCATCCACACTGTTAAATGTATGAACACTGTGCAAGGCATGCAAAAGGAGTATCAACTCTTTTTTTGACGAATTTTTATCAACTTGATATTGAAAATATAAATTACTAACATCACTGAAGCCGATATTCGAAAATCGTAGGAATCTTAAAATTGGATCATTCATAAATTCAAAAGATCAAATATAGTCTTCCAACTTTCAACTTAAAACAATAATTTAAAACAAATATTGATACTTAACGTTCATTAAACTTCTTGAAATAAACAACGATTTAATCGCGCAAGAGAACAAGATAAACAATACTTTAATGGGGATGTTTTAGCAAGCGAAACTGTTTACAAAATCCTAAATATTGCGAATTAATATGGTAATCCAGTATTGACTTAAATCTTAATTCCATTTTTAAAATTCGATCATATCTTGCGGGTCATAAAAGTCGACTTATATGCGGGTCATTAAAAAATACAAATTACATTTTCTGTGAAATGGTTTTAAATTTATATATCGTAATGACTGACACACAAAAAACACTCATATAGTTTTTTTATAATATAAACTTTATTTTGCTTAAAAAAAATAACAGTACGATTTAGTAGTAATATTGTGAGGGCGCGGATTTTATAACAAACTAATATCTTAATGTTCTGTCCCTTTAGGTGATATATATATATATATATATATATATATATATATATATATATATATATATATATATATATATATATATATATATATATATATATATATATATATATATATATATATATATATGATGCAAGTGTAACGATTCAGATATGATAAGGTGCGCGGTAGGAAGCATCAGACATCTCTTTTCATAAGGTTTTCTTTAAAGTTTCCTTAAATCCTTCTCATAAAGTTTTCTTTAAATCTTCAAAATTCTTTTCTCATAAAATCTTCTTTAAATCTCTTAAAACTCTTTTCTCATGAAATTCTTTTTAAATCTCTTAAAAACTTTTTTTCTCATAAAATCCTCATTAAAATCTCTTTAAATTCTTTTCTCATAGAATTCTCTCATAAAGAGAATTACTCAAAGTCTCTTAAAATTCTTTCTTAATACATCTTCAAAAACTCTCTTTAAAATACTTTATCAAAATCTCCTCAGAAGAAAAAAAAAGAATCCAAGATTTTCTCAACCGTTGCTTTTTCTATCAGTCCGCTGATATTATTTTAAATTCTCGTACAGACAACAGATAGCTTTTTCTCCAAGTTCGTTTAGTACTTTTGTTTTAACTTCTGAGTCATGGTATTCTTTAAAACAGGTTTTACAAGTTTTCTTTTTATTACTCTTTGTCTCAGAATGGTAGAACTTTCGAGAACTTTACTAATTAAACTCATATCATTGTATTTGAAGTTGTGTTTGCGAAAACAGTTTTAAACATTAATGGTGGGACTTATTCATTTTTCATGTCATTGAACATGTGTGTTCACCTGGTGTTTTGGTTGATTCGCTCCTTTCTTCGTTCGAATGTTATATGCTTGAGTCGGGAAAAACTTAAAGATGATGTTTATAATTTTCTCATTTTGCTTCCTCACAACATTATGTACGCTGATATGCAGTTAAGATATGCATAAGATATACAATTGGATTCGAAGTGACCCCCTTCAGCTTTGACACAGCCGTTTCGAAAGATTTTATACAATTCCACGAAGCTCCTCCATCGAAATTTTGTCCCATTCTCGCTTCAAAGAACGCTTTAACTCTGTCAAACTTTTGCGGCGTTTAGTGGAAGCACTAGCTTCCAAAATTGACTACACACTGTAGCCAATCGAATTTGAATCCCGTGAATAAGGAGGCCACTTCACAGATATTTTAAAATCAGGAAAATGAGCCCTGCACTATTTTTGTGTAAGTTTTGGTTTGTGAGCTGGGGCAGAATCCTTTCGTATTGCCAAAGTGCTAGGAATATAAAAACGATCCACTTTTTAATTGATTTTAACGCCCAAATTACTTCTTACACCATAATGGGTTGCGGATTTCGTCGATGCTCAGCTGCTGCAGACGTTCCAGAATTTCTTTTGACCAAACTCTGTCCTTTTAATTCCACTCTTAAGAAAATTTCATCTATGAAAAGAGTTTTCTGGTAAATGCGATTTGCATGGTTACGAAGAAGAAGTCGAGATCTTTAAGTCTTACGCATTTGTTTTCAGGCGTAAAAAGCTGAACCTTTTTTAGCTTAAAGGGTTTCAACTTTAAACCTTTTTTAACTATTTGACGAACCGATTCACAACTAATTCTGGTCACCGTTTTTTTGTGTCACCCTGTAAAATATTGTACTAACAACCATTCAACTCCTTTCTAAAATTGGTGGCGCAAGAAATTCAACATACCTAAAGCGCCCACGTTTTTATCTTGATCAACAACTTTATATCCTAAAAAAACTTCGTATGCTCTTTATGTAAGTGACGTAAATTTCCTTTTCTGGTTAACATATAAACAATTTTAATTAAAAAAATATATATCATCTAAAAAATAGAAAAAATATACTTTGTTCATTCCGAAATATTGATTAAATTAGGGTAAATATTTGGAATACTTAGCCTAATTTGTATCCTGATTTGACTAAATTTCCTGTTTAAATAAGATATCTGGCTTTTAAAAAACTAAATATGCTGCGACAGTTCTAAAGCCATTTTTGTAATCAGCATAAAAAGATTAACCATTAAAGATTAATTAATTAGATTAAAATTATTAAAGAATGGGAAAGGAAAAGTTCTGCTGAGCGCCAAATTAAAAAACCGAAAAATATTTTAAAATGCGAATAAGATAAAAAAAAATTTGTTGTTCATGTGAATGGGAGACTGGCTACGTAAAAATTGTGCACTTTTTAACGGCAAATTTTTTAAATAAAACATGTCTAAAATTTCGGTTTATGTCTTAAATTAAAGTCTTAGCTATTAAAAAAAAACAAAAAAACATTGTAAAAGAAATTTTTTATACTTTTTAAAATGCCGTCAAAACTAGAAAAAGCTCGCGAAAAAATTCTGCATAAACCTATTTCCATTCTAAGCTCTTCACATTCTTCAATCGCAAAGGCAGCCAAAGTACTTCGATAAACAGTCCAACGAGTGATTTCTAGATTTCGGGAGTCTGAGACTTTTCAACGGAAGAAAGGTTCAGGAAGAAAACAAGGATTCCTCGATAATTTCTCGAAAAAAAATTCCTCTAAAAAAAAGAAATTAGTTGAGAAGTTAAAGCAATCATTTAAGCAAAATCCCAGCCTATCAGACAGGATTTGAACTCAATGTGATGACAGATCATTCGTTATAAAAGTGCGTAAATTCTTTAATTTGAAGTCTTTTAAAGCCATGAAAATACCTAATCGCAATTAGAAACAGAATTAAATACTATAAAGCGAGCTAGAAAATTATTTGGTTAGGTGATGACACATCAAAATGCCTGCCTTTTCATCGACGATGAAACTTACGTCAAAACTGACTTAAAATAGATCCCAGGTCGCCAATTTTGTATTTCAAACAAACGTTTTGGTGTTCACGACAAGTTTAAATTTTAAAAGTGCTAAAAGTGCTGTAAAAAGTTCATGATATGGTTAGCGATATGCACCTGTGGCCGTAAGTCAAAGGCGTTTGTCACTTCTCAGATAATGACCAATGAACTTTACGTCTTTGAGTACTTGCCAAAACATCTACTACCTTTTATCAAGTCCCATAATGGTCCTACCACCTTCTAGCCAGACCTCATGTCATTACGCCAAACACACGATTGACTGGATGAATGTCAAAGAGTTAGTTTTCGTCCCGAAAGAGCTGAATTCTCCAAACTGCTCTCAATGGCGACCGATCGAGAATTTCTGAGCGATTATCAAGGGATACATGTCGAAGAAGTCACAGGTATTTAAAACTGCCAACGCTATGTTGAAATCATGGGAGAAAGAGTGTGAAAAGGTTCGAGAGTCTGTTGTGCGCAAGATGATGAGCAGTATCAATCCAATCCAGTAATAACCCTTTTACAATGGTGATGATGAGTAATTGTAGTAGGTATGATTGTAGGTACAATGTACCTTGATGAGGAAAGTTTTCATTTTATACTTTTAGTTGTAAAGATGAAAACCTGATTGTGGGTAGATTTAATTCAATTTGTAGTTATCTCAATAGAGTAGCGCTTACCCAACCGAGATCTGATCAAGTAAAGTTTGTCATCCCATCAATATTGTTAACTAAATGAGTGGTTAAAATGGTCAAAAGTTATATTTTGTCTGTTGAATAACGAACTTGTATTATAAGATGCAAAATAACCAATCTATTGGTAGTTCATCTGAACCCTTTGCTGAAGATCGTATTTTTATTAGTGTTGCTACGACTTTGAAATTATTCGACTGTCGACTAAATCGATTAATGTATTTTTTAAAGTCGACCAAAATCGACGAATACATTTATAAAATCGACTAAGTCGACTAAAAGTCGATTTAGTCGAAATATTTGAATAAAATTTTTCATTCAAATATTTCGACTAAAAATTGCCAATCAACATTAAAGTGTATGATTATAATATTTGAATATTGTAATCATATACTTTAATGTTGCTTGACAATTTATTTTTTAGATGCTATGAAACAAATAGAACTTGAAGAGAGTAAACAAAAAAGCTAGGTGGTATGCTATACTGCTATAATAACACATGCTGTTGTTATATTAAGAGCATTCCTTTGTTCAATTTTAATTCATCGAATTTATTAGATGAATTAAAACCGAATAAACAAACGAAATAAAACGGAAATTACTACCACAAAGTAAAGAAAAAAAACACGAATGGGCATTTTATATAATTTTTTACAACAACTAAAGCAAAAAATTAACAAAAATTTCAATAAAAAGCGGTCGCATAGATAGGTGGAGGCAGATGGGGTGGCTAAGCTTTTTTTGGGGTAGCAGATTTATAAAACTTTTTCGCATCCTTAACTGAATAACATAACACATTACTTAACATTTTGTTTTAAAAAGCATTAACTGGTTACTATAATGAGAACAATGAAACATTAATAAAGTGGTGGTACATACAGTAAGCGAAGAGTTAAGTTTATGTGATATAGCAAATTAGGTTAAATGGTCAGATACTTCGGTTGAATTAAAAAAAACAGCTATGAATGATATTCTTACGCATGGCTCAATCTTTATAAATAAATTATCTTTAAAAAATTAACTACTTAAAAAGATATCTTTTTACTAATTGATCAGCATCATAACAATATTAGAGATTGATAAAATTAAATCAAGTGAAAAAATTAAAATAAGGATTTAAGGATAATTGCCCGACTAAATCGATTTTTAGTCGATTAGTAGGAGACCCATAGTCGATTAAATCGACTATTCGAATTTTCAAAGTCGATAACAACACTAACTTTTATTTGTAGGCTTTGGTTTCAAGCAGAGCCGTCTGAACCCTTCCTCAGGTCCTCGGGACATAAAGTGGTATTCCGGAACTTTTTCGGGAGGAGGATGGGTGGAGTGGAGGAGGGGGTGAGGAAACTTAAAAAGTTTTTAAGGCAGTTGTGGTTTTCGCTTTAAAACAACTAACTTCCAAATGAGGCACTGCGTAACTGAATTTATTTTTTCTGTCACCCGCTTAGGTAAAAGTTTTCCGATTGGGACGAAATTCGACCTGTAAAAGTAAATTCCCGATGAGGAAAAGTGCCAGAAGTATCTGTAAACAGTCCCTTTTATTATACTCAAAAAGAGAGTCATTTCACAGCTTGCTTGCCATAAGAAAATGCCTGTTCTTTTATTGAAATTAAAAATGGCAACGATTGCAAAAGTGAGGAAATTCCAAGCCGTTTCACTTTGAAGCATATTTTTTAACCGTTTCACTTTGAACTAGTTACAGACACACAGACACACAGACACACACACAGACACACACACACACACACACACACACACACACACACACACACACACACACACACACACACACACACACACACATACACACACGCTCGAGTAAAACATGGTAACTTCATAAAGCAATGTACCAACTATTTTCTAATCCAAAAACAAAAGATTATTTGTATATAAAGACTAACATATCGCTCTATGCATATTCTTACCTATTATGTATAATAAGAATATGCAACTAATTACATATTACTTGTATAACTAAATATTATATAGTGTATATGCATTTGTTCTTATACAGTGAAAATTTTAGACTTACTTTTTATCTCTGCTTATTTCTAAAATATACAAGGGTTTTTGTTTTTTTTAAAGTCAAAATTAAAAACAAAGAAAAGAAAAAGAAAATCTAAGGAAAGCACATCCTTTCTACTTATATGACATATTTATCATTAAATAACATGTAGCCTTTTTGGAATATATAGGTATAGAGATGTTTTAAATTTTTATTTTTTTTTTTTTTAATCTTAACATTTTGGGCACTTATTAATTAGATAACATGTTAACCAAGTTTTTGACAACAAAATCTATTTTATATATAACCTTCGTTTAGTATGAGTTTACATGACCTTAAAAAAGCAAAATCAACAACACATGATATGGTTTTACAAATGTCAGAAGGTAAGTTATTTTATAATAGATAGATATGTTTTTGTTAATGCTAATAAAGCTAAAGTTTTCAATACTTAAAATTTACTTCAGTCATTGATACAAACCTTGTAATTATTGGCTTTTTATTTATAGCCAAAATAGTTGTAGTTCTTAAAATTACAAAGTTCATTTTACCGAACTTTTTAAAGCTATGCTTTTTAAGCTCCAAATATTGACAATATTTCATTTATTACCAATTCTAACCTTGCTGTGTTTCAAAGTTACTTAGACTAATTATGATTTATTAATTGAGATCTTTTATTGGTTGTAAATAAAACATTTTTCAAATGATGATTTGGTAGTTCTAAAATATTGATCCACTCCATTTTTTTACTTTTTTATTAAATATTGATTTTTTTAGTTAACTCATTTTATCAATCAGGAAATTGCCAAATTTGTGAAGACAAAGCAACTGGCAAGCACTATGGAGCTGTAAGTTGCGATGGTTGTAAAGGATTTTTTCGTAGAAGTATTCGAAAGAACCAAAAGTATTCTTGTCGATTCTCAAAAGATTGTAATATTGTGCGTGATAACAGAAATCAATGTCGATATTGCAGACTTAAAAAATGTTTTTATGTTGGAATGAAGAAAGAAGGTAACAAATTAGATACTTACTTTAAGTAAGGAAATAGATTTGTTTTTTACTGTATTTCTGTTCTTAGAAATAGTGAGCACTTATGGCTTTGAGTCATATGTTCTTTTTAAATGAATTATTAACTAAAATGTGCAGTAAAAAAAGTATTATACACTTTACTATCCCATTTTAAATGCACCTTAATAATCTAATTTAAAAATGAAGTTAACTAACCAATATTTTCTTTGAGGTATGAAATCTGTTTTTTGCTGTATTTTAAAAGATGGCTGTTGTTAAATTCTTATGAGAAAAAAAAAAAATAACTTTATGGTTAAATTGATTTTATTGTATTTTACTTATAAGAATGAAAGAAATTTCTAATTTAGTTTAAAATACATGTTTATAAAACACATTATTAAACATCTTTTTAGCAACAGGTACAAATAACTTTGATTTTGTTTTCACTTATTTCTAGTGTTGGTATTGACTTCGATTTAGTTGATTTAATACCAACACTTTTCACTTCATTCTAGTGTTGGTATTAAATCAACTAAAAGTCAACTAGTCGAAAGTCAAAATTAGCTGACTTTGAAAAATTGAATAGTTGATTTAACAGATTATGAGTTTCCTACTAACATACTAAAAATCAATTTAGTCGGGTAATCATCCTATCATCATTATTTCTTTTTTTTCACTTGATTTAATTTTATCAATCTTTAATATTGTTATGATGCTGACCAATTAGTTAAGAGATATCTTTATAAGTAATTTATCTTGTAAAGATAATTTATTTATAAAGATTGAGCCATATGTAAGAACATCGTTCATAGCAGTTTTTTTAACTCAACCAAAATATCTGACCAATGAACCTATTTGCTGTATCACAAACTTATCTCTTAGCTTACTGTATGTACCACCACTTTATTAATTTGTTTCATTGTTCTCATTATAGAAAGCAGTTGATGCTTTTTAAAACAAAATGTTAAGTAATGTGTTATGGTACTCAGTTAAGGATACAAAAAAGTTTTACAAGTTTGCCATCCCAAAAAAGTTTAGCCCTATCTGCCCCCACCTATCTATGCCACTGTTTTTTATTGAGATTTTGTTAATTTTTTGCTTTTATTGTTGTGAAAAATGATATAAAATACCCATATGTGTTTTTTTTTTCCTTAACTTTGTGATTGTAGTTTCCATTTTGTTTTGTTTGTTTATTTGATTTTAATTCATCTTAATAGATTAGATGAATTCAAAATAAAACAAAGAAAAAGCTTTTGATATAACAACAACATGTGTTATTATAACAGTATACATACCACCTAGCTTTTTTGTTTACTCTCTTAAAGTTCTATTTGTTTCATAGCATCTAAAAAATAAATTGTCAAGCAACATAATGGTATATGATTATAATAAAATTTTTTATTCAGATATTTTGATTAAATCAACTTTTAGTTGACTTAATCAAAAAATTCAATTTTGAAATAAAATAGTCAATTTTGGTTGACTTTTAAAAAATACACTGATCAATTTAGTCAACAGTAGAATAATTTCAAAGTTGTAACAACACTACTTATTTCATCTTTATTTGTTTATTCTGCTCTTATATTATATTTTGTTGTTAATAAATCTTTTTTTTTTCTTTTTTCTTCACCCTCTTAAATTTCTAAAACTTTGTCACTCATAAAGATTCTATAATTAACTTTCTTGTTTTGTCTTCTTGTTTTGCTTTTCTTTTTTTTTTTGGTTTTGGAAGTTTGAGCACATCCTGAGTTAGGATTAAATAGGTCGAGCTTGATGGTATAGAAGTTAAAGAAGTTGAGCTGCTGCTTTATAACTAAAGAATTCTAAGACTAAGAGTCACTACTCAAAGGAAAAATGCCTGTATCACAAAAACCATTAACATTTTTTGACTTTGTAATAATTCTATCATTCATTAGTTTTGTAAACTCAATCCCATCAACCTCCTTGCAACCAAATTATTAACTTCCTTCTTCCATCCCAATTTAGCTGTTCCGAATATTGACATCTTTCAATTCTTCATCAATTCCCTGAATATAATGTTTGAAAGAGCATTGGTTTCTTCATCAATTCTCAATTCAGTTTGAGTAAATTTATTTACTCAACTCAGTTTGAGTAAATAGATGATCACCATTGAAAGTTCCAGAGGCATATGCATGATCATCCAACCAAGTAAACTCTTCCTTCTAAATGAACTAGTTTTTTAGCATTAGCAGAACCATTAGCTCTTAAGCAATAGGAAGCAGCAATCTTTTCTTTAGGTTTTGATAAACTTTGTAAACATCTTTCCTTGAATAAACTCTCCTTGCTCAGTTTAAATTAAAAACTCTGCTTCCTCAGTTCAATTTAAAGTTTTTCTTATTGACATTGTAAAAAGTATCTGAACAATCAAGGACATGAAGCAAACCATTCTTTTTTAAAAAGTAATACGAATTTTCAAAAATCTCATTTTGATGGCTGGAACCATTGGTGCTGCTTTGCTAATAGATTTAGGGGACTTCTTTAAAGGAATGGTTTTACCCAATAATCAGTTGGAAGTCCATTTTTAAACTGCGGATCATCTGAATATTTATAAAGTTTCTGTCTGATGCAGCCTTAACTAACAAAAGATAGTCTAAATCAGATGACTTAATTGGTACATAACTTTTATGTCTTTTGGTACATAACTTTGGTACATAACTAATTGGTACACAACTATAACATTTATCATTTGACTTACTAATTTTTTATTCCCCTTAAGGAATCAAAAATATTAAAGATAATTTTTTTTTCTCAAGTATCAATCATTTTATAAGCTAATATCCATAAAGTGTAGAAAGTAATGATAGTCTTGAATCATCATAAATTTTGTTTAAATTGAAGAAAAGCTTCAATCATTAAAGTTTATGTGTAGCTCAATGTTGTTAAGTTTTTGTTAACTGTTAAGTTTTAATTCAAAATAGTTTTATAAATATTTTTACACATTTTGCAAGCTAGTCAAGTATTTTTCTCATAAAAAAAGTGAATACTACACAAAAAAGATTTTTTGCCCTAAGTTTAACGTAAAGCGTAAGTAAATGATAAGCAAGATTATCAGTTAATATCTTTAGTAAATATTTATTTTTTATCAAACATTTTAAGGTAGTATCAAGAGGAAAACTTCTAACTGAGTTTTGCTTTTATCATCAGAATTAAAAGTTAAAAAACTAAATTAAATTTTTCTTAAAAAGGTGTCACAGAAAGCTTTATTTTTTATTTTTACAATATACAAAGGAATTTGAAAGTTCTAAAAATATGCAAAGTTATTAAAATGTGCAAACAATTAGAATGTTAGAAATATTGTTGAAATGGTTTTTAAAAAAGTAGTTTTTAATTAAATGACTGATTTCCATTTAACAAATTTAAGTAGACATGCTTTACCTATTTAAAAAGTATAGCTAATTAAATTTTACATTTTTTTGATTTAGCTGTTCAAAATGAAAGAGATAAAATATCAAGATCTAAACCTGTTGAAGAGCATGAACAAATTTTATCTCCACAAACTCTGGTTTCAGCAGAAATGCTTTCCCGGCCAGCACAGTCTCCTTCAGGTCCAATTTTAAAAAATATTTTAAGTCTAAAGTAAATTGAATATTTTATATATGTTAAAATATTTAATTTCATAATCAATGATGAGGAGCAAATATAGCTACAATGTTTTTAATTATATCATGATTATAATTTTTTTTTTAGATTGTAAAACTGGTCGTGAAGCTACCAGTCATGATATTGTTGAGTCAATGAAACAGCAGCTTCTTGTTTTAGTTGAATGGGCTAAATATATTCCAGTATTTTGTGACCTACCTCTTGATGACCAAGTGTCTTTACTTCGAGCACATGCTAGTGAGCATCTTGTGCTTGGAGTTGCTAGGCGCTCAATGGCTTATAAAGATGCATTGTTATTAGGGAATGATTTAATTATTTCTCGAAACCAACCAGAAGCAGAAATTCGTCGCATTGCGGTTAAAATTATGGATGAGATTGTGACACCAATGGTTGAGTTAAATATAGATGACACAGAATATGCTTGTCTAAAAGCTATTGTCTTTTTTAACCCTGGTGAGTGCTTTTTTGTAAAATAGAAATTACCATATATAATTTTAAAAAAGTCTTTGCAAATCTCTAAATAATATTTTTTCTATTAATAATTTGTGCATCTAAGACTCCATCAATACTGACTTAATTGAATAAACATGCTACTCTGAAACCAATTTTGGTACCAATTTTGAAAAGTAATTAAAAAGTAAAAGTTTTAAATCTCTATTTTAACACTTAGGTTCAAATTTGAAAAGTCTTGTTTTTAATTGCACATAAGCAATTAAAAATTTTTAAAATATGAAAAAATTTTACATAATAGTTATTCCCTACTTAAAAGTTCTTTTGAGCAGTGCTCTTCATTTATAAGCCTAGACTTTCCCTATTTATTACAATGTTGACTAGTTGGTTAGCGGAATTTTCTTTTTACAAGTAAAAAGTAGCAGGTTTGAAAATTAAAACATTATGTTTGAAATAATAATTCTTAACTATAGTATTTATTTTATCTTATTTTAACAACTAACTTAATTTCACAGACATTTTTATTTTATAATATATGTTGCATGCGCATGTAAATGTTTCATGAGCATATAAATCTTGCATGGGCTCATAAATCTTGCATGGGCATATACTAATACTATACAAAAATAAATAAGTTAAATAAAAAAATATCACCTTTAACTTATTCTATTTTAACTAATATTGATTGGTTGGATAGCACTCCCCTCACAGCTTTCAAATGAAGAGCTTACAACTACAGTTTAACAATGACATACATACATACGTACGTACGTCTGTACGTACGTACGTATGCATGTATGTATGTATGTATGTATGTATGTATGTATGTATGTATGTATGTATGTATGTATGCATGCATGCATGCATGCATGCATACATACATACCATACAGACAGACAGACAGACAGACAGACAGACAGACAGACAGACAGACAGACAGACAGACAGAAAGCATATATGTTATCAAAAGTAAATGGTAAATATACATGGTTATATCTCTTAAAATGTTATTTAACCTATATAATAAGTGTAACTTAAATATAGATGCACGTGGCTTAAGTGACATAAAAAGGATTAAACAGCTGCGTTTTGAAGTACAAACCGCCTTGGAGGATTACATAAATGAATGTTCATTTGACTGTCGAGGTAAGTTTGGTGAAGTTTTGCTTCTGCTCCCATCTTTGCAAGCTGCTGCATCAATCATGGTAGAACAATTGCAGTTTGCTCGTTTATTTGGGGTTGCTAAAGTAGACAATTTACTACAGGAGATGCTGCTTGGAGGTAACAGCAATTAAAGTAGTTTTTCTAAATGTTAGTGAGACTTTAAAGTTTGTAATAATTTGTTTGTAATAAAAGTTTGTAATAATTGGTAAATAAATTGCTTTGTTATAAATATCATTTGCAAAAACACACCAAAAAAAAGCTTGAAAAGAAAAAATGCTAACAGCCACAAATAATTTTATGGTTTAATGTTATGCATATTAAGATGTAAGTAAAATAATGCAAAATCTGTAAGGAGTTTATTGAATGTAATAAATTGTATCTAATATAAATTGAAGTTTCTAATTCACCAAATGAAATTTTAAAAAACTTTATCAGCTATCAAAATGCTCAAATGTGCATAAGTTTTTAAGAATATTTTTAAAGTTCAGAATGCATTGAACTTATTTAGCTTATAGTAAAATATATCAACTTAGGCAAACCTCTTGCCATAATTTTGTTTTTACATGGTTTTTGTTTACATTAAGTCTTTTTCACTATATAGATAAAGTAAATAAGAAATGGTGTTGCATTTTGTACAAATGGTTTAAATGGAAACTAAACCAAATGAAATCAAATGTTAAACGCAATGTTAAACCTTTTTAAAAAATTTTTTACTCCTTTAAAAAAAAACAGAAGAATTGTTCTCTGAATGATCCAAACATATACAGTTACCAAAAAAAGAAAAAGAAAAAAAAGACTGAGCAATTACTTCACTCTAGGTTATTTAATCAGGAGATTAGAATTTGAATAAATTGTCTAGCTCAAAGGAGGTAGAAATCATTTTTTAAAAAATATAAAGAAATATTTTCATACTCCTGCAAAAAAATCTGAGCAGAAAGTGCTGGCGTTTAAATATTTTTTTATAAACTAACTCCCTTTTTTTCAAAATTCTTATGAATAAGTAAATATCTTTGTCAATCTCTGTTTAAGGGATTTTGTTTAATTTAAAGTCATTTTAGACCATTAACATTTTTGTGGTTGTCAAATCACTAAATTGCTTTATAGCAAATAAAATTCATTAATTAAATTTGATTCAAATTCCCAACTTAGAGTGTGTCATCTCTGTAACTTTATTGCAATGATGCTGCAGTGGATTGAAACCTATCATTATGTGGTTGGTTAAGCTCTAAGCAGAAACTTTGTTTGATTGTGTTAAAACTGAAAATGTGCATGTAATATTTAGGTGGCTGTTATTTTTTAAAGCATATGCATTTCTAAAGAAAGTAATAATTTTGTTTTGTTTAATTTGTACTGCATGTGACCTTACAAAGTTTATTTGATTTAAATTTCTTTTTTTTTTCACAGGTTCTGGTGTTCAAGATCAGCTTGATGCTTTAACCTTATCTCCTCTTCAAACTGAATCACCAGAAACAGTTGTTGGTGGTTGTCAGCAATGTGTTGGGCTTTCACAACTTTCTTTTGCTGCAAGTACTCTGCTTCCTATTCTTAATCATAATCATGCTCATGTCACTTCTAACGAGAGCAGACCACTAAATGCCATTATTCCCCCTGATGAAGCCTTTCACTCTTTCCAAATGCAGACAGGCGGACAGGTTTTTGAACAGCAAATATTAAATAACAGTTTAGATATATCTATTAATGAAGTGTCTCGTTCAGGAATAAACCATTTATCGTCCGTAGTTTTAAATGATGTCAAAGATGAGAATGAAGTTTAATTTTTGTGATTATTTATTGCCATCTTGTCAGCTATTGTACATATGTAGTGAATTCTTTGATTTTAACAACATCATAAGTTTTGCTGGTTTTCTGCATAATTTGTATAATTAATATTTCTAGTACATTTTATATGTTTTTGTATATAAAATACTTACATTAATGCTTTATATTGTATGAAAGTTCATAATTTGAAGCTTTTACTAAGAGCTCTGTGTTGCAGTTTCTTTCTCTCATAATTAAGTGCCTTTTTTCTCCCCCTTCTTGGTTTGTTAAGAATGTGAATAATTTTTTTTGGTATATTTTCATCTTTTTGATTTTCTTTTTCAAGAAGTTACAAGGAGTGACTAGAAATAGTTTGGTTCAGTTTTTAATCATATGCATTGTTCAGATTATTTTATACTGAATTGAATTCAGTCAACACGGCATAATTTTTTTTTTTTGGAAATAAATAATGAAGTTTAAATATATATTTTCAAGCAAAAAAGAATTTATGTTATTAGAAGAATTATATTTGCTGTTTTTAGTAAAACAATAATTTTCCATATTAATACTTTTTAATTTTTCTTTTTTGGGAATGTTAAAAAAAATTTTTTTCTTTGAAATACTATAGAAATATATTTGATATAAATAAGATATTTTTGTTCATTATTAACACATAGTTATTTGGTTCCTTTTGGAGAAATATGTAGGCACATTTTTACTCTGAAATTACTGTTGAAATAGTTTCACTCTTTCTTACTTCTTATGTATTATATTTAGTGATTATACTTACAAATTTTTACTTTTTTGTGTGCATATATGCAATCAACCTCACGTTTGAGTGTGTGTAGCTGATTGCAAGGGACTTCCAGGTATGAAATTAGATTTCAAGTTCAGAAGATGTTTATGGTTCTATAAAAATTATATGA
Source organism: Hydra viridissima (assembly GCF_058129835.1). Lineage (NCBI taxonomy): Eukaryota > Metazoa > Cnidaria > Hydrozoa > Anthoathecata > Hydridae > Hydra > Hydra viridissima. The sequence goes on along the minus strand of NW_028324311.1, from coordinate 6,041,160 downwards.
GAAAAGCAAGCAGTTGAAAAATTTTGTTTTATTTACTTTAATGCAGTTTTTGGGTTCTTTTATTAGCAATTCCTTTAGTAAATTCAATTTATTTAGAATATTATGATTGAAATGGATATTAAGAAAGCAGTAACATACAGCTTTTGCTGTTTAAGACTGGCTCTAAGTGTAACAACACTTTAAGAGTTTTCTAAAGATATTGAAAATATAGAATAATTCCACAAGTTTTTAATCAAAAATTGTTTGTTACCAGCTTATCATGAGGAGAAAGAAAATTAAATTGTGTAATTATGTCAAAATCCAAGAACTGATTATTTTTAACATGTCAATGGGCTTTTTGATGGTTAGAAATACTGTTCTTTATTATATTTAAAACTTTTATCAAATAGTTTAAACAGTTTTCAGAGATTTGAAACAAAGAAAATGAGACCAGGTGTTTGACACTTTTTAAGTTTGTTCTTAGTTCCTAAAATGAATTTTTGTTTAATATTTTTCTTCGTTGCTGCAATAATGTGTGAGATTGAAGATGGCGTGCAGTATATTGTTGGTGCAGGAAAAATGGACTGTTTTTATAGGAAACTATCTAAAGGTGATATGATGGATTTTGATCTTCAGGTAAAATTTGTGGCAATTAAAACAAGTGTTCAGAATTGTGATTGAAAATTTTTTTGAATTTTTAAAAATTGATATTGAAATTTAATTTGTTGCTCAATTACAAATGGTTTTCTGTTATTGATTTTACTGTTCTTATAGTTATGCAATGACAAATGCTACAGTTTTTATTAGATAGTGTTCTATGTTAGGTTCTCTCAGGAGGTGAAGTTGATATATCCTTAATAATTCGATCGACAAATGGTAAAGAATATTTAAACGAATTTCGCCAGACAGAAATTAGCAAAGAAATAAATATAGAAGAAGATGGACCTGTTGAAATTTGCTTTGATAACAGATACAGTAAGTTCTGGGACAAAGTTATCTACTTTGATTTAGGGATAGATGAGTCAGAAAATAAAACTGGCCTTGATCATGAGGAGCTTTTTAAAGGTTTAAATCTGATAAAAGATGGTTATGATGATAATAATATCATAATGGTGAGTTTTTTTAAAAGCTCTGTGAAATTTAAAAATCTTGTGAAATTTTGTGAAATTTTGTAACTAGTATTTCTTTGATTTTTTTTTTTTTGAAAAATTCATTGATAAAATTGAATACACAAAGGCTCTTTTTTTTTTTTTTTTTTTTTTTTTTTTTACAAATAAATGAATCTTTCAGAAGAATCTGTTTGTTACTAACTCAAATATTACTGTTGTACTCATAATCTGTTAATTGCACTAACTATAAATATTTTTGTTGTAAGTATAACTAAGAACCTTTTTCCAATTATTGCTTGTGATTCATTTTCAATTATTGTCACAAGTCATTATATTTCTCTTTTTGTACAACGTGTAATATTTTCTTAGGTAAAGCTCGAGAGTATTGGTTTGAAGTTTGAGACAATCGAAGAGTTTCAGTTAGTTTTCCGATCGCGATATAAAAGACACCGTTATTTACAGGAGCACAACCAGTGGCTTGTGACCTGGTTTTCATTTGCATCTTGTGTCGTAATGGTTGTAGTAGGTCTTCTGCAAGTTTATTTAATACGAAATTTGTTTAATTCAAAACAGAAAAAGGGAATGCATAGTGGATTATAATTTCAACCATGGTGATGATGTTTGTGATTTTTTCTTACTGCTTTTACTGTTATTACCAAAAAGGAAGAAGAAATTGAAACAGACTTTTATAAATTTTTCGAGATTTTATCGAAGCTCTTTTTTAAAAGTTTCAACCACTAATTTTGTTTATCAATTGTTTTGTTAAACAGTTAACTAACCTTTTTAACCAATAGATTTTGAATCTATGATTTCGTTTACCAATAGTTTTTTCAATCAATAATTTTGTTAACCAATAGTTTTTTCCACCTATAATTTAGTCTTTACCTATAACCTAGTATTACAACCTATAAATTTTAGTCAACCTATAATTTAATCTTTTAGATTATTTTTTGGAAAATTGTTCAGACGTTTTTAAAACCTTTATTTTCGTTAAAACCAATGATATTGGCGTTTATTAAAAGTTAAAGAAAAAATCAAACAGACAAAAAGGTTGATATTATAACGTATTTTTTAAATAGTATTTAATTTTACAATGCTGTTTTTATAGTTTATGTTTAAATATATATTTATGTTTAAAGTTATATCGTTATTATTCTTTGATTTTGATTTTCCTACTTGTAAAAAATGTTAGGTATTTTAAATTACTCCTGTCAAAAGTTGCTATATAAGGCTATACTTTCATAATGGACTCTTAGAAATATAGCTGGTGTTTACACTTCCACAGAACGTAAAAAAGGATGACTATCACAAAAATGGAGTGCATAATTCTCATATACTTTAGGCACAAAATGTAGGTCTGTTTATTTATAATGAAACTCACTACAAATAAATAAATCATGCGAGTTTGAAAGATGGTTAAGATGGTTAGGTCTGATACGGCTAACCTTATACAATTTAATCGGAAAATTGTCAAATTCTGATTTTAGTAAACTTATGAAGCAAATGTTATTAAAATTTGGTAACACGGGTTCCCTTTGTATCTGAGTCTCTGGAAACAGAATCCATCCATACTCAACATACTAAGAAGTAATCGTTGCGCAAAACGCACAACCAAAGAGATGCAGAAACTGTATGCTGCCTGCAGAAACAAAGATAAATTGCAACTTCGATTTCTTCTGAGCAACAAACAGTGTTGTACAAATATTAGAAACACTATAATATCTGCGAGTTCTTTTGTGTGTGTTTGTGTGTGTGTTTTCTTGCATATTGCATAATAAAGTTGCATATGCAAAAATATTTTGATTTCAAGGTGACCTTTCCTAAAAAAAATCTAATAACTATTTTTTGTTTTGCTTTTAAAAATTCATCGAATACAGGAATATGAAGTTGTGACATAGTTTTGGTCTCTCAGTTTGCAAAATGTTTTGCTTTAGCTTTTAAAACTGTTCATATTCAGTCATGTGAAACAAAAATGGTTTTCTTATGCAAACGTACAGATAATGAGTTTGACTTGTCTAGCTCAGAGTTTAATAAAAGTAACACGCGTGTCAATCATGCAAAGTTAAAAAATGTACAATTATTGTTATTAAAGCCTACTTTATCAACATATCTTTAAATAATGGCGTTTTTAGAGCTTTTCTTTACGTTATTATGGTTCAGCGCATTAAGTGAAGCTCATAACTTTACTGCAGATTTCTTAAAGACAGTGAATCTGTACAGAAAAAATCATAAGGCAGGAAGTCTAATTCTTGATTTGAAGCTTTCAGAAAAAGCTCAGCAATTAGCAAATGCGATAGCAAAGGATGGCAATTTTTCCAAACCTACGGAACCTGGCGAAAACACTTTCATGTTGTGTACCAATTACAATAGACCCTTGCGTGCGAAAGAAGCAGTCAAAGCCTGGTATAATTTTGCTTCAACAATTAACATTCCCTTTTTCATACTTCTGTATTTATCTTTGTTAACATTTTTTACAAATGCAAAGTTAAAGCGAGGTCAAAAGCTGAAAATTTACTACCTCAGCTTTACTGGCCCCTGGAACTACAAGTTGCAGTTATTCACTTTTTTGATATCAATTAAAAATATTTAAATTTGAATCTGAAGGTGTAGGGAAGGAAGAGGGGGCAACCTCCTTTTTTTTATATTATTGAGCCAATGGGCTTTTCCCTAATTTTGGTGAAAGATTATTTTAGATTCGGTAGGTTACAAGGTATAATTGAAGTGTAAAAATAAAAATCCGCTACAAATTCCTTTATGACTTTATTAAGTTGTACTTTTAAAAATGGACATTAATTTTTTAATGAATTTAAAGTAAAAACAACCATAATAAAACATGATAAACAATCCCAACTGCAAAAGTGGTTTTTACCGCAAGTGGGATATACCGACGGTGAGAAAGTGGGAGATGATTAAAAGCTTGGGTGCAAAGAATGTATTTTTTAAATTAACATTTCAGTTTAGTAAGTACACTACGGATAATTCTGGAAATAAAGGTTTTGGTCGCTAGTTACTAACTTGTGTTTGAAGTGAATGAGGTTGTTGTTACCTTAACTAATATAAAAAAAACTGAAACAGGTTTTGAAACCAAGGTTTATACCAAAAACTATTAAGGTTTATTTATTTTGAAATGTACAATTCAATCAAATACGTAGAAAACCCATTCACGGTCTGAGGAAAACAATAAGCTTGATAGAGAATTAAATGTTTGATCTTTTTTTTTCTTCTTAACTCTGTTGTTCTCGTTAATTCAGTTAATTTTGCAGCTGTTGTTAAAGATAACCATTCAGCATCTCAGTACCAAAATACTAATAATCTTATTTGAACTATGCTTAACTATATTTAGCTAAAAAAAGAATTTGCTTATGCAGCAGCTATGTTACATCTATTTTGCACATGGAGGTATCGATGCCTAACAAAAGTCTAAATGGCAAAAGTAACATAGGAAAAGGTCCTAAATATAACGCATTCTAAATCTACGGAGGAGCATTTGTTCCACTAGGGTTAGATACATTTAGAGGCATTGCGCTCCCAACACTTTTGCTTTTTTTTCATTTAATAATTTTAAAATAATATAAAACTTTTATGGCTCTTTCCTCTCCTTAAAAAGTCTCTGAAATATTTGTCTTTAATGATTTTCACTCAATTACAATTTACAAACAGTTTTTACAAAAGTTTATGTGAACACAATTAAAGCATTGTCATTTTTTTCAGGTACGACGAAGTTTGCAGCAAAGATATGGATTTTAAATTTAAAAATACAACAGTTGATAAAACACTTTCTTTTACACAACTTGTTTGGAAAAACTCAAAATCAGTTGGTGTGGGAAAAAAAAGCCACCGAGTGAAATTGGATGGGGAGGAAACAATTTGCACATACGTAGTCGCTCTTTTTAATCCTCCTGGTAAAAATTTTTAAAATTTTTGCATTAAACTTTCACGCATTTTTGCAGTTTTGTCTATCCATAAACAGCTACATTTGTAAATTCAAAAGATACATACCTCTGTTCTTACTGAGATATTCATAAAGATGCATTTTAAAAAGCAATTAAAAGCGAAATTTAACAGTACAAAATTGGAAATTGAATTCGAACGATTTAAGAACCATAATAAGGACATCCGTTACCTGTGAAAATAAACGATTTTTAATTGGAAAGAAATTTTTGTTTCCTTGCAGTCCACAGTGGGCCAGTAAGTGGACAAAATGGGAAAAATTTTAGTTGTCTAATCTTGAAAACCTATTTAGTTTTAGTATCTACATATATTAGGAGAAATTTATTAATAATTTATTTATATTAAACCCCTTAGTTACCAGGACTCTAAGCATTTGAATATTGAGATTAAAAAAAAAAAAAATTATAAATAAGTAATTAACGGTGACATCAACGTTGTGTTATATTACAATTACATCTACGTTTTTGAAACAAAAAATTAGTACATGTTATTCTAGAGTATTTAGAGTTAAGAAAAACCAATATGTGAAATAAATTTGTCACAGCATGTTATCTCAGTTATACTTTGAAAATCATAAATTAAAAAAAAAAATTTCTTAAGAAACTTATTTTTTGCTGCACAATAACTAATAATTACCACAATATGCCATGTGTTGTCTTATATCGGGTCCGCCAAATAACTATTTTTTTTTTGAATATGCTATAAAAAAAAACTACTGAATATTTTCTCAAATGTCTTTTTTTATTTGAAAGTACAATCCTTCCGGTTAATAATGGAAAATAATTTCATTCAAATGGTTGCCTCGGCTGGCCATGCAGTAGCCTACACGATCGGTCCAATTTTTAAGCACATTATCGATTGTGTGCAGCTGTATTTCACCAATGGCTTCACGAACATTTTCCTTTAAATTGTCTCTGGCTTTTCGGCGTAACACTTATCTTTGAGGGCACCCCACAAATAATAATTCCGTCAACATGGCTCGATAACGATCGCCATTGACTGTAACGGCCACTCCTTGCTCATTTTCGAAGAAAAATGGCCCAATTATGCCTCTGGACCAAAATCCTCACCAAACAGTGACTCGTTTTGGGTGCATCGGCTTTTCAATGTATGCGTGCGGGTTTTCTGTGCCCCAAATGCAACAATTTTGCTTGTTTACATACCCGCCAAGATCAAAATGAGCTTCATCTGAAAAGATGATTTTTTTGGCAAAATCGGCATCTTCTGTAAGTAGATCGCAGGCCCACTTAGCGAAGCGAAAACGCATTGGATGGTCAGTTGGCTTCAACTCCTGAACCAATTAGACTTTGTATGGCGTCATACCAAGGTCTTTATGCAAAATTCGTCTCAATGATGTCTCCGAAATGTTCAATTGTTGAGAACGACGGTGAATTGATGTTGATGGCGCTTCACGCATACTTTCTGCCACAGCAGCAATATTCTCGGGTATACGCACTGTTTTTGGCTTTTCACGCTTTGGTTTATCGATGAGGATGCCAGTTTCTTTCACTTTTTTCACAAGATAACGAACATACGGAGCTGACGGTGCTTCTCTTCTTCCAAAATCCGTACGCAATTTTCGCACACATTCTGCAACATTACCATGATTTTCAAAGTAATGTCGCAATATTTACCAGCGTTGTTCAAGCGTATACACAACCATATTCGTTCAGCGGAAGGATAAAACTAATTATCTGTCAAATCAGACATGAGCTAAATGTTACCATTCACGAAATAAGCACTAGTTGAAAAAAAAACTTGGTTGCTATTTACTAAATGTTACCATTCACGAAATAAGCACTAGTTGAAAAAAAAACTTGGTTGCTATTTAACTTGGTTGCTATGGTACTAAATTTTGCATAGCAACAACTTGTATAGCAACAACTCTGTTAAATTAACCTCTTATGAGGTTAATTTAACAGAGATTAAATTAACCTCTTAAGAGGTTAATTTAACAGAGAGTTCAAATATGGTCTTTCCAGTCTTCATGCATGGATTCGATTTTTTGAGATGGTATTGCACATTGCATATAAAAAAGAAACAAAAAAGTGGCAAGCAAGATCTAAAGAACACAAAGAAAAGGCATCTGTAGCTAAACGAAAGATTCAGACTGATTTTATGAACAAAATGGGACTTGTTGTTGATTTCCCTAAAAGTGGTGGTTCTGGAACAAGCGATGATGGCAATAGCTCAAGGCGTGCTTTTGCAGCATATGAACAAACAGCTGGAATTCTGGGTATTGATCAAAACCTTATATTTAGATTTTGCATTATCTTGGTAACGCTCTCTTCAGGATATGAAATAGACTGCTTAAAATTCAAGGATTATTCTTTTGACGCTTTTAGACTATATGTGTCCCTTTATCCATGGTATTACATGGCTCAATCAGTTCACAAAGTATTGATACATGGACATGACATAATCAAAAGCCTTACATTACCCATCGGACTTATATCAGAGGAATCTCAAGAGGCTAGAAATAAAGACTTCAAATCTTATCGCGAAAATTTCAGCCGAAAAACATCCAGAAAAGCAACAAATACTGATCTTATCAATAGACTCATAGCTTCCAGTGATCCTGTTATTTCATCACTGCGTAAATCAACATCACACCAAACAAATCATAAAGCATTTCCTTCAGATGTTTTACAATTACTTAAACAATCTTCAAACGATATTATTGTTTTATAATTTTTTGATGTAATTTAAAATTGATAATGTTTTCTTGCACTATTTTTATATTTGTTCATATTTGTACTCATGCCAAATTTATAATATAGCAATTATAAAATATCTGCAGATAACAAAAGTAGGTTGTTGCTAAGTAAAATAAAGGTATCCATAGCAACGAAATAAAAAATATTACCTTCATAAAAAGCGCAGACATCATATTAGTACTCATACTAATTTTAGTGAATATAGCTCTAATATTAAATTAGTTACGAATTTTGTCCATTAAAACTGCATTCTGGCCCACTGTGCAGTCGGAAAAATTCAAATCTCGCAAATCCCAAAATTTAAGGTGAAGAAATTTAAAAAAAGTTGAAATCTCTTGTCAATTTTAGTTCGGGCATTTTCTAACCCAGAAACTAAATCTTACATACTTCCCTGAATCTTATTTCCATGACGGTTCATTTCATGCTTTTAAACTTACCATTATGCGTGGAATTGTAGGCAGAAAAGTTTAGCTAAATTCTAATAAATAGTTATTAAAGCCAGATTTAAAAAATGTTTATGCAAAACCTTTATTTTAAACACGATTGATAAGTAATCACAGAATTTCGAGTTTCTTGGTTATAGAGCACCTTCATTATTATATACGTTAACACCAAGTGATGAATAGCGTTTAATTCTACTATTAGATAATGCATGGGCAGAGAAAAATGGTTTTTCTACCCTTCAAAATTTATGAATTTACTTCAATTTCAGTACTTTTACAATATTTTTTTTTGCATCCATCTTAACTCACTCCTGTCCATAAGTTTTCCAGCAGGATAGTAATGTTTTTATTGGTAGGAGACAACTTTTTGCATTAGTCTTTTTTGTTTGTTTGTTTATAAGGAAATATTGTTTATCAGGAAATATTGAGGAACCCATCCAATACCTTCCTGCAAAAGACAGATTCATTCATTTTTCTGAAAATGTTAATCCAGCAAATAACACAGCAGAATATTGCAAGAAAATACATCAGGGAAAAAAGCGCAGGAAAAGAAGCTCAATATTAGGTAGGAAATACTTTCTAAAAAAAATTTATTTACTTTGGTAAAATTACAAGTTGTTTTTTTTTAACATTATTGAATTCTTTTGGAGGTAAGAGTCATCTGCATAACCATGTTCAAAAGTTTATTACACACAATCCAGAGCGTAGGTCACTGTACTATAAAGTTCCTGCTAAATTCTACATTGATCCTGAAACTGGGATGACAAAAGCAATCTCTCCTGCTGGTATTGCTCCTCAAGTGGATTCAAAGGTGCAGACCATCACATCAAATCCATATTCCAGATCACTTTATCCCAGCTTGCCCTATAGTCAACCTCTTATTATGTCATATCCTACATATCCAGAAATTATGGCTCCTTCAGTCCCATACACTTACCCATATCAAGTCTCATCTTACGCACAAAGACCTGAAGTTATGAGTTCTTTTTATTCACAACCTCTTCAATCATACCCAGTGGAATCTAATTTTGTTAGTCAAGTGTCATTGCCTATAAATCCAATTAAGAAGGACACTGATAATTGTAAGAGTAAATTATATGTTGTTATATTAAAATATTTTTTAAATTAAAAGTATGAAATATTTTCTTTATTTTAAAGTAATCCTTGATTGAAATCATCAATGTTATCTGTTAATAACATCATTACTATTTATTGAATACTATAAAAATAATAAATTAGAATTTTATCAAAAATGCTTATATGTATATATTTTTTGATAAGTAATACTCTCATTCAAATTTGTTTTTAAATTAAGCATATTTTTTTCTAGTATTAAAATTTTTATATTCATATAATTTTAGCATTATTCAAATTCAAATTACTTGTTTTATTTTATGACAGCATTGTGATATTTTTCATTCAATAGTGTGGTCTCCAGTCCATTCTTAATATTTTTGATTACTAAATTAATTTTTGATTCAGTTTTATATTTACTAAGTTCCAGATATATGGCAGCAAGTAGCATTAAGAGTACATAACAAGTTGCGAGTGGAAATCCATCAAACACCTATTTTAACATGGAGTACAGAGCTTGCAGCTGAAGCAGAGAAGCAAGCTCAATTAAATGCTATGCAAGGAAACTTACAACATTCTTTAAATCTAGGAGATATTGGAGAGAACTTGGCATACAATTGTTTGCAAAAGGAAGTGGCTCCAGTAGAAGAATCTATCTCTGACTGGTAATTCTTAAATGTTTTCTATGGTATCAGTTTGCCGGAATTGTTGCATAATAAGCTCATTTAAAAAATCTAACTAAAAAAATATTAAGGTGTATTTTTAAATTTATTAACACTGTTTATTCTTTGCAAACAAATTTATTTTTGGTGTATTTGATATTTTGATTAACAAAGTTATCTAATTTTTTTATTTACTTAGGTATGGTGAGATTTGCAATACATCAGTTAAATTTCCTATCAAAAATTCAAATTCCAAAGATGTTCTTCATTTTAGCCAAGTCAGTAATTTTAAAAGTTTACTTTTTTAGGAATGTTAATGGAGAAAGTTTTGTGTATTTGAATATTATCTGATATATGTTAAAATCTGAATGTTAAAAATCTCATTGAGTTGCTTTAAAAATTCTTTTCTTTTTCTAGCATTTTTTCTACCATTTGAATTTTTTTTTTTTTTTCTTAATAATGTTACTTTGTTAACTTAAGCTTTTAACTTTTAAGGTATTATGGGCATCAACTAAATTTCTTGGTTGTGGTCGTGCAGTTGTAGATAAATTGTTAATAAATGATTCAATTGTAAAGTGTACATACTATTGCTGTCGATATAGTTCAGGCAGAAATGTTGATTCAGAATTTGAAGCCAATGTCAAAAAAGGAAACTTTGACAGAGAAAGAACTTGTCATAATCTTCCTAAGATTATAGCAGAAGCTAAAGAATCTCCAAATGGAATAGTTTTTATGGGTGAAGGTAACTTTAAAACTTAAATAATAAATAACCGATTTTGATAAACAAGTTTAGTCATAAGTTTATTGGATCATTTTAAAATTTAGTTTTGAATGGTTCCTAAAAATACTAGAATAATTTTCTTTTAGATGTAAAACAAGAAATCAGGAGCAAAGCATTACAAAGCCACAACTATTATCGCACAATTCATGATACTAGACCATTAAGGCTTGATGATGATCTAAATGATAAAGCTGATAGTTGGGCATTAGAGATTGCTCGAGAAGGAAAACTTAAGCATTCTAATATTGCAGGAGGTTCTTATGGAGAAAATCTTTGGTTTAAGTGTACATCAGGTTACTCGAATGTTTCAGATGCTGAATTTGTTAATGATTGGTATATCTTTTTTTATTAAGCTTGGATTTTTAAGTTATTTTAATTTAATTTTTTATTCAATTCTAAACATTTTTAATCAATTACTTTGATAAAAAAAAACAAAGCGCTATAACTTAGTAGTGATTGTGGTAGGTATGATGAAGTTTGTCATCCTGCAGTTTATAACTTCAAGAAAAAAGAAATGCAGAGAGAAAAATCGCGTTTCACACAAGTTGTTTGGGAACGTTCAAATAAGTTAGGCATTGGCATTGTAGCTGCTGAAACTAATGGACAGTATTGCACTTATGTAGTTGCACAGTATACACCAAGGGGAAATACAGAAAATAACTTTCAAGAAAATATTAAAGAAGTAACTTTTTATATTAACAATTTGCTTTAATACTACAACATTTTAAATTTAATTCTGTTATCATTATTTTATTACATCAATATTTTTATTTTGTTTATAGAAAAATCTTTTTTATATATGCAATTTAAGAATGATATGCATCATGTGTTTGAGCTACCATTTTTATATTACTAATAAATAGTGATTTTAAATAAGTACAGGGTGTGGCAGCAATTTGCGAACTAATTTTCGGCTAGGTTTTGTGATCTAAATAAAATACTTCTGGAATTTGTTTTTGTTGGTTAATGTTTAATAACCATGTTAGATTTGAATAAAGTTGTGAATAAAAAAAAAATTTAGTTAAAAGTTTTACAATGGAAACCAAAAGAACTTAAGTTTTAAATTTGATTCACGCAGGTTTGCCTGCATGTGAAGAGATTCGTGTTACTGGAGTGTCTAAACTACATTTTACAAAGTGAAAAAACATGACAGTGCTGACAGAGCCAAAATGCCCTCTCCAGTGAACAAAAAAGTTGATAAAAAGTTCACAGAAAAGCTTAAAAAGCATTTTTAAAGGGAATCCTACTGTATCCATCAGAAAGATAGCAAAGCTGTTCAATGTTGATGAGAGGATAGTCAGAAGAACTCTAAAAACATTTAGAAAAGTCAGTGTGGCCCAACCTTCATGTCTACTTTTGACAGAAAAACTAAAAACTTCTAAATCAGCTAAAAAGTCATGCTTTGTCGATAGTTAAAGTTTTCTCAAATGAAAAACTTTTTAGTGTTAATTGTGTGATCAATAGGCAAAATGACAGATTCATGGTGCAGAAGGTTGACAGAGCACCACCTGTGTGTCACACCAAGCACCCTCATTCCATTATGATGCTCAGAATCATTGCTTCTAATTGAGAGGAATGTCCACCAATCTACATCAAAGAGAAAGAAAAAGTTACCTCTGGTGTGTATATCAGCTTACTAAAACTTTATGTGGTGCCATGGCTGAAGAAGATATTCCCAGAAAATAATTATATCTTTCAACAGGATAATATACCTTGTCAACAGGATTAATATACCTAGAAAAACTCAACAATATCTTCAGAACAATATGGCTAATTTCTGGTCAAAACACTTTTGGCCACCATCCAGCCCTGACCTGAATACCCTTGACTACAGTGTTTGGGGCGTAGTTGAAAATAAGGGTTGCAAAAAAGCCCACTCAATTTATAAGTCACTAAAGTCATCAACTACCCATGCTTGGAACTCATTGTCAAGGGACTGTATAATCAGCACTTGCCAGTCCTTCCGTCCTAGGCTTAAGATGGTGATCAAAAAAAAAGGAAACCTAATTGAATGTTAAGGTGGGGAAAGCATTTATCTTCAACTTTTCTTCTGTTAATATTCCATGAATATAACTTTTTAGTGCTTTAAAATTTCATTTTGAAAAATGTTCTAAAAAGTTTGCAAATCGCTGCCGCACCCTGTACTTCTTTTAATCATTATTAGTTTTGCTATTATGATCCTACTAAAATTGATGGCATGATGAGTTTCAATTCTTGAAATCTTGTTCAGAAAAACAGCTATTAAGTAAAGTTTTCTCTAATGAATAGTTTTGCCTGCTTCAAAATTAAGTCTTGCTTAAAGGAGTATATTGTGCTGACTTAAAAAGTTTAATCACAAAACTTTCAGAGGAAAATGCACATGCAGATTTGTTTGCAAACATTTCATTTTAAAATGTTTTGAAAAAAGCTTTTTTGATTAATGTGAAACCTTTTTTGTTATTGTTGCTGTTGTTATAAACAAACTAAATGTTGTGCAATTTAAATTAGTTTTAAATGCAAAAATTCAAAATGTATTAGTAAACATTGGTTACCCATTTAAACTGGAAACTATATAATAAATGAATGACTTATATGGGTTTTATGTCTAAAAAAGCTACACAGTTATTTTTTTGTTTTATTTAGGGGTTTTTTAACAATAAAACTTGTCTAAAACAAAAAACTCCAGGAAAGACTTCAGAAGAAGGCAAACTTGGTGATATATTTGAAGAACAAACTTCATCAAATGAGAAAAAAGTTGGAGGAAACAAAACAAAATCTGAAGAACAATTACAACAGGTTAAACAACAAGACCAAGGTATTCTTCTGAATTTTTAAATGTAATAACTATGAAAGCAAATTGAATACTCATTTATTTCGTTTTTCTGTTTGTTTGTTTTTTTGTTTGTTTTTTTTCTAGATGAAAAAAACTATCAAGATGACTTTGTGACTGTAATGAATTACTTTCGCAAAATACATTCAAGTCAACCAGTTACCTCAAGTCTTACCTTGGGTGAGCAATCCAAACAAGCTGCTACTCAATATGTAAAAGGCACTCGTAAAGTGGTTGCTGTTCCTGGTGAAATGGTGCAAGTGACTTGTGATCCTCTGGACAGAGTTCTTCCTCCGGAAGATGCTTTCTCAAATTGGTAATGATTTTAATTTTTTTTTAATTTTTAAATTATTTTAAATAGTTTTTAGGAGAAATTTAAAAAAAAAAAGTTTTTTTAAAAGTGTGACAAAATAGTAATTTTGATAAAACATTTATAGGTATAATGAGTTGTGTATTAAATCATACCAATTTGAAAAAGATACCCAAACCCCTTTACATGCAACACAGGTAACACATTCTATATTTTCTATAGTATTTTTTTTTAGTTATGATTGATTTTTGTTAACAATTACTTTTGAGATGGGCATAAAATAAAATCATTTTGTTTCAGTTGATTTGGAATCAAACTTTAGAGGCTGGAATTGCTTATGCAACAAAGAAAAAGAAAAATTCTTTATGTACGCTTGTAGTTGCAAAGTTTTTCCCACCTGGAAACCAACCTGGAAAGTTTCATCAAAATGTTAAAAAAGGGTTATTTGAAAGATCATTTTGTGGAAGCACCAATACGATTGCTACTGCTGTTTTGGAGGGTTTGGGTAAAAAGAGAAAATGAATTATTCCTTTTTTTTTTTTTTTTTTTAGTTTTAAATTATTGCTTCTTAGTTTTATAAATTAACAATTATGAATTTTTAAAAGTTTTTTTAAAAATTTTGTTTCAAATATTGTTTCAAATGAATACTAATGAAATAAATGAATACTAATGAAATATAAGAAGAATAATGAAAAAACAATAAGAACTTTTTAAAAAAAAGTCTCATTGTTTTAAATTTTTGTGATAAAAAAAATTCCATTCTTTAATAAATTTGAAAATTTCTTTTGTCTGAAAGTTAAATTTTTCCTTTAGAATCAAAGAATTCAGCTGAAATGAAAATACCTATAGAGGCAAAACAAGAGGCAGGAGTAGAAGGTATTATGAAATATCAAGAATATTTACCTTTAGTTACAGAAACTAGTTTCCATTTTTGGATTTGAGATTTATCTAATCCCAGCTTTATTTATTTTTTAATGAATAAGAAAGTTTTGTTTGTTAAATTAGTTTAAAAGTCTATTTTCATACTGGTAAAAGTAATTCATAGTTAAATACTAAATAATTAAGTCTCAGCTTGGATTATTTTTTTAAAAAACTTGCTCCATTGAAATAAGATGATCTAATTTCAGACTATGTAAGTTTTTCTTTTATGAGTTTTGTTTCAATCTTTCATGCTCTGTGTAATATTTATAAAACTTTTTTCTTGCTTTTTATGTGTTTTTTGTGCTATTAAGATGCAAAGTCTCTTCTTGAATCAAAAGCAACAATGAAGGAAAAATCACCATTAAATTCAACTTTTACGCTAGCATCGAAATCTCCACTAGATTTAAAGTTCCCACAAGAACCAAAATCTCTTTTACAATCAAAGTTACCACAGGAATATAATTCATCTCATGATTCTATGTTACCACAGGAATTTTCTCATGAATCAAAGTTTACAAAAGAGCAAAAACTTCCTCTAGAAAAATCAATGGAATTCAAGCATCAAGAAGAATTAAAATCTCCTCATAGTTCAAAGTTACAACCAGAATCAAAACTTCCTCTAGTAGAATCAAAACTTCATTTAGAACAATCAAAATTTCCTTCAGAAGAATTAATGTCTCCTATAATAGAACCAAAAGTTACTATAGAGGAATTGAAATCTCCTCTAAAAGAATTAAAATCTCCTTTGAAATCAAACTCTTCTCTTGAAGAAACTAAATCTCTTCTAGAAAAATCAAAATCTCCTCAAGAAGAGTTAAAAGGTTCTCTAAAAGAATCACAATCTTCTCTTGAAGAATCAAAATTTCCATTAGAATCAAATTCTTCACTGGAATCAAAGTCTCTTCTGGAATCTAAATCTGAAACTCTAGAATCTAAAACTCTAGAAGAATCAAAACCTTCTCAAGAATTAAATTTTCCATTTAAATTGAATTCTTCACTGGAATCAAAGTCTCCAATGGTTATGCAAGGGTCTAATTCTTCTCTAGAGTCAAAGTTTCCATTAGAGTCAAAATCTCCTCAAGAATCTAAATTTCTAAAGAAAGAATCTAAGTCTCTTTCTGACTCAGAGCTCCCACAAGATTCTAAGTTTTCAACTGATATTATAGAGCCTGTAAAGACTGGTAAGTTATAATTTTTTGTTTTTGTTATGGTTGTTTTTGACAATATCATTATAAAATTTTGATAATCAAAAAAAAAACTTTTTTTTAAAAGAAAAATTTGTAAGCAATCCATTTTATGTTTGGTTGCAATAACTTGTTGAAATTTTTAAAAAATCTGGAAAAAATATATATATATTTAAAAAATCTGAATAAAAAAGATATATATATCCTGTTTATAACTAGTCCACATCTAATAATTAAAAAATGTTTTCTAATACTGTTTGATTTTATTATGAAAGAGTCTAAAGCACTAGAAATTCCAGAAGAATCAAAAATGGAAAGTAACAATATGCCTTTTCGAAATCCCACACCATCTAGTGAAGGAAAGTCTTTTGATATTGTTTCTTTCAATCCCCAAAAAGATCAGCAGTTAGTTCTTGGAGATGAGTTCAAAAGTCCTGATATAAGTGCCATTGGTAAAGAAAAGAATATAACTAATAAGGATTCAAAAGATCTGGAGGTGTTTAAAAACTCTAGTAATTTTTCAAATACCAAAGAACTTAAGAATCCAGGAGAAGGACCAAAAAGTCCTGGAGAGGAGTTACGTGGCATTGAATCTAAAAACAAATTAAGTATGAAATTAGTTTGATAAGTTAATTGCAAAGATATTTTCTTTTTAGGTTATTTTATTAAAGGTAAACTTGTAAAAATTTTAGAGAATTTCAATGCAGAAGGATTAAAAGCCCATAATGCACTTCGTAGTCTTCATGGCGTTCCTTTATTACGATATGATGAAGAGTTAGCTCAGAAAGCCTTTGAAATTGCTAATTCATTGGTTAAAGCTGACTCAAAAAACCAAGAAAAGAAAGATTCAGTTTTGCTGGACTTTGGATTTAATGTCATGAAAAAATGTTTCTCTGATCCAAAACCATTACAAGCTGATGAAGCAGTTTTAAATTGGTAGGCTTCTATATTGAGTATACTTTTTAGATTATTTTTTGAAGTTATAATTTATAATAGACATAGATTTAAAATTGATAATGGATTAATTGGAATACTAACTCCTTAATGTGCATGCTTAAGTAAATTTGAGTAAATTTACCTAAGTAAATTTGAGCATTGATGCTTTTAGTATTGCTATAATAATCACAACCAAAGAGATGATAGCAATAAAAAAGTGTTATAGTAAACATTGCACAAAAATAAGTGCTTTTTTTTTTTAAAGAAAAAGTGAAAAATTAAGGGGTTAATGTGCTATTATTGAAATTAAGGGGGTAATCTATTATCATTGAAACAATTTTCTTGTTCCTTTCTTCTGAGAAACTTTATTACGTTTAGTATCTCTTATTTAGGTGGGGTGATTCATTCTGTGTGCAAAATGCTTTAGAAACAAAGCTTACAAGTCCAGGAACTCAAGTCATATGGAAAAATACTTCCAAATTAGGCATGGGTTATGCACAATCAAATGTGGTAAACATAACTTAAATGATTTTTGAAACAATTTTTCCAGTACTTTATGTTGGATAAAACTCTGAAGTAAAGATCTATTAAAACTCTGATAGTAGCATAACTATGTAAAATTTAAGCTTAAGTAATAAATTTAAATATAAATGATAGTTTTTACTTTTTTATGATGGTCCTATGCTACTTCAGATTATTTAGTAAAAAGAAATTTCTTTTTGTAGTATGGAGAATATTGTGGTACAGTTGTTGCCCTGTATATTCCAAAGGGCAACAAAGAGGATGAATTTCAAGCAAATGTGCTTGTTGGAGATTTTGATGCTGATGTAATGTGTGAAGATAAAAACAACACGCTGCAGGTTGCTTATGATTTGTTGGAGAATTCAATGGAAAATATTTCAAACAACTCTCTGCCACAGGATGATTCACAGCTTCCTTCATTGCAACCTGAATCACAACCTCCTTCCTCGCAACCTGAATCACAACCTCCTTCCTCGCAACCTGAATCACAACCTCCTTCCTCACAACCTGAATCACAATCTGAATCACAACCTCCTTCCTCGCAGCCTGAATCACAATCTTCTTCCTCGCAACCTGAATCACAATCTTCTTCCTCACAACCTGAATTACAGTTTCCTTCAGAAGGTTTTTATTACTTTAATCAAAAATTACTTGAAACTTCTTAATTTGTTTCTTAACTTTCTAAGCATTTTTTAAGTAGGGTCCTAAAAGGTTCTTATATTTTTAATTTTTTTTTGCTTTATCTCTTTTTCAATTATTGCACTTTTAGTTTTAAATAATGGTTAGTCACAGTTTTCTTCTCAACTTCCTTCCCCAAATATTTTTCAAGTTTTTATGTTTTAACAAGTCTGAAAAAGTATAAAACATCACATTGTCTTTTTTTGAGCTGAAAGCAAGTTTTTATCTATTTATATTAATAATCCAGTTAGGGGATCTTTAGCCACTTTTTATAAGGTATAACTAAGCTCATCTTCTATGTAGTATTACTCTATGTATTTCCTTATCTAGAGTATGAGTATGCTCACAATGCTTTAGAAGCACACAATATCCTTCGTAAAATCCATGGTGTACCAGACCTTCAGTTAGATGATGAAATGATTGAAGAGGCATCTAGTTATGCCTTTAAAATTGCTTCAAAGCAATCATTGCAACATGCTTCACCATTTGATAGAAAAAATGATGGTGAGAATTTGGCATATCGCTGCACTTCAGGACAAAGTGATTACCAAGCTGCTCTTCCTGTTAGGGATTGGTATGTTACTACATGCTACCATTCAAGAAGATGATTTAATCAAAAGTTTAAATGCTTTCTTTTATTTTTAGCCTAACGACAACAGAGATTGCATCAATTGTTATTTTATCATTTGTTAATTTTTAGGAGATAAAGCAATAATTCTTTTTGGCAACAATAAATATTAGGAAATAGTTTGGTATTTTACCTATTACTAATCAAAAATAAGTGATTATCTTGATTTACATGGAACTTTAATAAAAACTTTCTTTTTCCCTAAATTCAGGTACAAAGAGGTTTGCGAATCTTTTTATTCATTTAATGACAGTAGCTCCTCATCTGCTACTGGTCACTTCACACAATTAATTTGGAAAAGCTCAAAAAAGCTTGGTTTTGGTATTGCTACCACAAAGAATGGTAGCATGACTTGCCATTATTCTGTAGCGAGGTATCGTCCAGCTGGTAATATGGGTGGTAAATATGCTTCAAATGTTTTAAAAGGTAAGTTGTTTAATAAAGTTTTTGTGTTGTAAATAAAGTACAATTAGTATTTTTTTTAGTGCTATTAACCGTAATAACTATGAACACAGCAGTCAAATTTGTTTGGGAATGGTTTCTTTTAACTTACATGCCATTAACTTTATATTCTAGTGTTGTTAAATAAATATTTTATTGTCATTATGTCGTGATGGTTATCATGAAAAAAAATCAAATAAATCTCTAGTGTAGCATTCTGAGACAGTAAAACTTAAAATGTTAAATGCATACGTTGAAACCTGTTTTTTGAATACTTTGGAGCTATGTTACTGGCTAATTGCTAGAAGAACATTTTCTTTTTAAAAAATTTAACACAACATTTTATCAGATTTAGTATCAATTTATCTCCAATTAAAATCTTGAGGTAAAATCTCCAATTAAATGATGTAAAATCTCTAATGAAATTATTGTGTCTTGAATTGTGTCTTGATGTAAAATTTATTCATAGAATTTTATAGTGTTCTTTTTGATTAAACATAAAACTATTTCTTTTGAATAAATTTAATGAAACTGAATTAATTTTCTTCAAAAGGACTAATTTAATATTTAATCTATACATGCAGTAAGGAATCCATCAATACATTAAGAAAATATGTGGCAAACCTTATAAGAAATGTAGCATACCATTGATACCAGTGTATAAATCTACATATTTTATAAGTTGATCTTCTATTTTTATCTGAAAACAGTTGTTTACTGCTTTTTAAAAGTGATATGAAGTTCTTTAGGAACTTTTTTGATCCATTTTAAACAGCTTAAAGTCTCAGCTTACACACCATATATACAGTAAGTGTAACTGGGATTTAACATGATTACAACTATAAGGTTTATCAATTCAAGTTTTCCCAAAATAAGTTAAAAAAAAGGTTATTAGTATAATATAAATACATCTTTCTTTGTCCTTTACTTGAAATGATAAAAAATCTTTTAGGGATGAAAGCATTTTATGGCCATTTAAAAGAGACAACATAGTGGAAAGTAAAGAATACTTCTTTAAGTGACAAAAATAATATAGCCTTATCTATAAGTACTAGGTATACAAAATTTAGCATTTATTTTGCAATTTTCTGTTTCTTCCTGATGAAAGATGTTTTTGTTATTTGGTTGATATATTCACACAACAAGCATTTTAGTTATGAACAAGGTATTTTAAAAGCCATTTTAATTATAAATTATTTGATGCCACGGTATTCCTAAGCTAACATTATACAAATACAATATCATTCATCATCATTTCTTATTTTGTATGCACTTTCTTTGATGGCACCATATTTATTTTCAACCGATCAAACCTCTATTATATTTAAGCTCCACCAACCCTTGCATGTGCAAACAAGATACATGTGAAATCTTTTTAATAATACATTAATACCAATAATCTCAGAAAACAGTTCTTCATTTTGCATGAAAAAAAGAAAGTTCATATAGCAATTAATACTTGATGGGTTTTTTTAACAACACTTAACAATACAAGACAAGTGCTACACACTTAACAATACTTAGAAAAATAAGTTGCATGTGGCAAAGCTGTATGAGCTTTTACATGATTGCAAATTAATTTTAAAAAAAAGCATTTTCTGACCTCAATTTTAGCTATATGTCTTTATTAAAAACCAAAATTTTTACACATTTCCTTAGTAAAGATACAAAAAAGATGTATTATAAGGGTGATAAAAAATTTATTTTTTTCTTAGAAAGAATCTTGTTACGTTTCTTTCTGTTATCCCTAACCACCAGTGTTAAGTTTTGTTCCACATTGTTAGGCTTGCATCCTACAAATAAGTCAAATGTTTCTCTCTGCACAATCGTTGACCAAAATTTTTCTAAGAACAACAAAATTTTTTAATGCATCCAGTGGCTTTTGGGCATTCTCCTTCCTCCACTGCTCAACTCCACAATCAGGGGCTTCTGCTACTTTTAACAGGAGCCAACTCCCTGGAATACTAGCTCCAAAAGTTTTTGTAGGCTGTACTTCTTGATAAGTTAATATCTTCTAGATCCACACCAGCTTTATTGCAGATTACAGCTACTAATGATGTTTGTAGGACATATACCTACTCTGTATTGGGCAGAAACCAAAGTAGTACAGTTAGCCAGATCTTCAGCACTTATGTTTATAATTGTCTTAGACTTATTAGAACAATTAAATGTATAAGCAAAAATTTCACCATCAGAAGAATTTAAACTAATTTCAGATCCAGAATCAGATGCAGATAAATGGAAACCTCAAATTCATTAGATTTTACTGTATTTGTTTTCATTCAACCTTTATCTCTTGCCTTTTGAACTAAATATCTTTGTTCTCCAGAGACTTTTGGAATACTTGGTCCAGCTCTTCCGTAATATACCTGTTTCCCTCTAATTTTTGAGCTCAATAAAAATAAATATCCTCCTCTTTGGCATTCTCAGAATGAAAACAACCATGATGTACTTTCTATTCAAATTTTGCTACACAAAAATCAGAGTGAGTTACTCTCCTCAAAAAAACCATTCTGTATCTTAGAGAAGTTGTAAGTAAGGGTCTGCGTCTCGGAATCGTTTTCTCGAAATGAACCGGAACAAGCATAACGAGACGAGAAATGTACCGGAAAAATTTGACGAATAAATTGTCCCGGAATAAAGTTTAAAACCGGGACAATAAATTTTCTTTCGGAATTTAAAAATTGTATCCCGGATATCATCGTTTCGTCTCGTCTCGAATAAAAAAAATAACGAGACGCAGATGCTTAGTTGTAAGTTCTGGAATTCCACTTCAATGATTCGAGATAATGCAGATTTGTGTACTTTTTATAGAGCTTCAGTAACTTATCCCTGACACTGGACAAAAGCTAATGATAAAGTCTTGAAATCCTGCTTTCTTCCAAACATCTATTTTAAAGGCAACACATCTCTGTTCAGGAGTCTTGCAGAATCTCTGCAGATCAGATCTCTGTTTTTAGGCTTCTGAGGGCAGGATACTTCCAATATAGTAGATTGAATTTTTACTGATCTAAAATTAAAGTAGACCAGTTATTTATCATTATAGTTTTGTTGTTTTTATATAATTTTTTGCTTCATTTGATATTTTTTGAGAATTAGGGAGGGAGAGGGCGTGGGAGGCGATTAAGTCAAATCTTTCAAAATCAAATAAAAGGCTGCTCAATCAGTCAATAGCATTGAGTCCCTCTATAAATCAGAGTTCACTGAACAGATCATCTAGATCAACTGATTCCCATTTACCTTAAACACACTGGCTTTTTAAATCTTCTAGGGGAAAGGGGTCAGTAAAACTCACGAAAAATTGTGTGGCCTGCATCTAAAAAATTGTAAAAACCTTAAACTTTATCAAAAATGAAAAAATGAAATTTTATATAACGGGTGGTTACTAAAAATCCGGACTAACTTTAACTGAATTTTAAATGCCACAAGCTAAATCTTTTTTTTTCATGCTTATATCCATTTTAAAGCTTAATAAATTCTCTATAACTTAGTTTACTTGTTTTTAGATAATTAATAATAATTAAGAAAATAATGATGGCTTAGCAAGAAGAGGTAAGAAAACGGATTTACGAGTTCTATTTGAATAATAAATTGCAAGGTAAAAAGTTCACAGTAGCTCACTTCAATGCTGAAAAAATTCCAAGAAGCACTATCTATGATATAATCAAACGTGTTGAGAATGATTCTGGGTACAAAAGAGTGCAAGGAAGTGGTCGTGTGGCCAAAATCATGACTCCTAAGGGTATCAAGCGCCTGAAAACCATATTTGATCACAGTGACCGAGTTTCGATGAGGCAAGCTGGTCGAAAATATGGATGCAGTCATTCACATATCATTAAAACTCTTGCCAAATACACTGACATCAAAAGTTATAAAAAACAGGGTATACCTCATCGACAAGAGAACCAGAATGAGCGAATCAAAACCGGCATTGATCGTCTTTATCGTGATTTTAAAGGAAAATCGGTCATCCTTGACGACGAGTCTTACTTTACGCTGTCACACTCAACAATTAATGGAAACAGCACCTACTACTCTAGCAACAGAGACAAGACTCCACCAAGTGTTAAATATCGCAAAAAGCGCAAGTTCGAACCCAAGGTGCTTGTCTGGCTGGCCGCTTCTGACAAAGGTATTTTAAAGCCATTTTTTGTCCCCAGCGGCCTTGCAGTCAATAAAGCCATCTATGAAATTAATTGTATAAAGAGAAGATTAGTGCCGTTCATCAACGCTCATCATGCCGATGGTAATTATATATTTTGGCCGGACCTGGCGTCATCGCATTATGCCAAAACCGTGACCAACTGTTATGAGACTTATAACATCAATTTTATCAAAAAAGTTGACAATCCGCCAGCCATACCGGAGTGTCGTCCAATAGAAGACTTTTGGGCTATTTTGAAAGGCAAAGTGTATGAGAGTAACTGGCAAGCAAAAGACGTGAAGCAACTACAAACCAGAATAAAGATTTGCCTGAAAAAAATTGACCTTAACCTTGTATTTTCACTTTTTGGATCAACTCGTGTTAGAGTTGGCCGAATCCGAAGAAACAGACTGGTTGAAGACAAACTTAATTAAAATAAGTAAATAACTAAAAACTCTTTTTAATGATAGTTTTATTTAATCTCTACCATAAAAACTATGGGAGTAATTGCCCATGAAAGTTTGTCCGGATTTTTAGTAACCACCCGTTATTTCTGAAATTGAGGTTAGAAAATTTTTTCGTGTTACATATCAACTCAGATACATCAGAAAATGGGAAAAACATGCGTGTTTTTTTTTATTACTAGTGTACTATACTGTGTACTGTGCTTTCAAGTTATTTTTTGTTTTAAAAGAGTCCTTTCAAATAGACCAAGAATTTTCAATTGATGATGATACTTTGATACTTTATCGTTTGTTTTTTTTTCTTTACTCTATAGGAAGCTTCTTGCATTCTCAAACATGTGACAACTTAAACACAATACTCCAAATTTCACCTTCAAAACGAAGTTATACGGCTCATTCGGTAAAAGAAACGCCTCTTAAGAAGTCAATGGAAAGTTACTTGTTTCAGCGAAGTCATATCGCTCGCAAAGCTTCCGTAGGAAAAGGTATTGTATTGCGTGTATTTTACTTAAGTGAAAATATGTGACACAGCATCGCAATTTTAAAAATATATTTTTTTACAGGTATTGGAGCAAAATTCATCGACGGCCCACAAATGCATGCTTTTTATGATAAGCTTTCAAAAAAAATTGGATCCGTGCTGCCAAAGAATATTAAACCTTTAAAAAAACAATTAAGAAGGAAAGGTTGAGCTCTCATCATTTGATATTGCGCTCATTTCTGGGTTGCATTTTTTAAAATTCGAAGAACCTTTTTACGATTTTATAACATTCAGTTTTTTACAATCACAATTTGTACATAATTACAAACACGTTTAGCTTGTTATAGATTCGATTTTCTTTTTCTTGTTTCATCTTGTACTTTATTTCATCCAACATTTCAATCTCCCATATACGCTGCTTTCTGTTAGAGAGAAAGCTAACTGGTAAAGACCAAAATTCTCCTTACTTTGAAACTATGTTTCACCACCATCACCCCTCCTCCTCCTCTTCCTCCTCCTCCTCCTTCCCTCCCTCCTTCCCTCCCTCCCTCCTCCCCCCCCCCCCTTCCCACACACACACATATATACCTCATTTATCCAAAAGTATCCCTTGATTTTTCTTGTAATTTTGCTGATAGGGTATGAAACAATTCTCAAGAATAAAACAAAACAAAAAACACGATACAAGGTCTAGAATATTTTAAAAGGACGTGGGATACCTTGAAACGTTTGTGACTAGCGGGCAAATGAAGTTTTTCTTTTGTTATTCTGTTTTTTTTAATCTTTCGGAGAGTCATTAGTCTTAGAATATGTGGTTTAAGGAACACAAAATTTAAATCATAAAAGAAATAACTTCCGGATAAGACCATGATAAATAATTTCCCACTATTAGGAAGCTACAGGTGAGATATAAAAGATGGTGAATTAGACGTGATTAAATACAGATAATTTTGTCAATTTTAGCACTTGATAACGAACAACTACTATTTTAAAAATTGCAATAACTCCCAGCTTTGTTGATGTTTAAGCTAGATCACTTTTGCCAATAAAATCTAATTAAAGCTAACGCAAATTCTGAAGGAATAAATATCTATCGATGTTTTTCTTATGCATTTTTTTTTTTTTTTAATTCCCTTTTTAATTTTTCCAATAATCTGAATCTAAACTTTTTCACCATTCGCTCTTAAGCTTTATGTAGTGATTAAAATACTTGGTAGCATTTTTAAGCCTCAAGAAGATTGTTCAAACTTGTTCAAAGTACTGATTCCACTCCCCCTCTCTCTCCGTTTCTTTCAAATCGTCCTATACAAGCGAGTTGTATTTATTAGACAGAGCATGTATTTTAACATTTAAATACCCGGCTATAAGTATTATTTAAGAATAATTTAACATTCTTTAGATAATTTTTAACTTATATTTGATCGTTACCTCTGGGATTATAAGGGTGTTATTCTACTTTTTGCACCTCCTCCGATATGTAACAAAGAACGCAATTCCTCTGATGTAAACAAGCTTCTTTATAGAAATGAACATATGCTGGCGTCAAATAACGAGAATATATAAAAATTTAAAGTTAATCAAAGATAAAATATAAGTCAAAAATCTTGATTGAAATTCTATCTCCTTGTTCCTCACTCAAACCATCAAAGAGTTTCTGGAAATACAATTAGCGAAGAAGATGATGTACCTTTATCCCTTGTTAGCATATTTACATTCTAAGGGCATCTTTTGTACCAATTCTTCAAAATGCTTTATGGTTATCCAAGAAGTCCTTAACAACCATTACAAACCTGCGCCACGCACAAATTTGTTATGAAATTTGTGAAATTTGTATTATCGATGTGTTTTTTGAGGTTTTTTTTTTGTCTTAAAACATTTTTTCTGCTTTAACTGTTTCTATTCTCCAACTTTGGTGTAAATATACAAAAATAATTAAAGCCGTGTGTTTTTATATTGTTAACTAATGGCTCAATTATGTTTGCTGCAATTACATTCATTTTTCCCTTGGAGTTCATGACTCTCTTTTACTACGATCCTGCTTTGTCTTACTCTCTCATAAACAGACGAAACATATACCGGCTTTGTGATCATTTTTATCTTAAATGTAAACTCAGCTTTACGAGTTGTTTGAAGAACTTTTTTGTACTTTGTATATTAGCAAGCATAACGCGTTAATGCATAGGTTACATTGTGTATCTACTTATATGACCTAAGAAGATATCCATCATCTTTAAATGAGCTTGTATCAAACGTTGGTGTTTAAAATAACTAAATGGTTTTAGTGGAGCGATCAATGAAAAAGATGCTCAGCAGTTGCCATTATGAATTAAAACACATTTTAAACCTCTAGTGGAACTGTCTGTAAACACTCTTCTTATATCAAAATTCAGGTTTATGTTCTGATTGAAAAATTAATGATTCTAAAAATTGTCGAATTGATTATTGACATTTATGATATCTTGAAGCAAGTTTTAGTCTTGTTTGATCTTGATTGAGAAACTCTAATGAAACTTGCTAAAATCCATTTCGTGCATTCGGCTTGGTGTCTAGTCTAAAGAGAGACTATGAAATTTCTGTTATAATAGAGAATATAAGAACAGACGGAATCATAAAAAAAAAAAAATTATCAGTAACCTCTCATTCAGAGCAAAGTTCTCAATAATCAATTACAATCGTCAAAACTTCTACTTGACAAATCTTCCAGGTGATAGATGAGGTTCCAGGTTTTGTTTTTGCATCTGAAAAGCTGTTAATAAGTTACTATAACAAATGAACACCAATAAAATCCTAAAAATTAAAATCTTAAAAATTTCTAATTGTAATTTAACTAATTAACAGTTACATTATTGTTGGTACCAGGTTGTAACAAATCAATAAAAAGTGGTGGGAAAAAATGATCCAAAACATGATAATTAAACGAAATTGTGTTGTTACAACATGTGTGCATTATTTAAACTAATTTTTAAATTAAAAATAAAAAAATAATAAAAAAAAAAGGCAAATAGATTAAGGATCGAAATTTCCAGCAATCGCAGATAAGAATATAAAACAATTAAAAAATTAGAGATTAGAGATTTGGAATTTTTATTGGAACCATTTATAATACAACTAAAGCGTGTTGAATTTCCAAATACTTTGATTATCTCCATTTAAATTCCAGACTGCATTAATCACACCAAATTAGGAGAATTTATTTTCAATCATGTATTTATTTCCAAAGAAGAGGAATTTAATCATGAATTATAGGATGCCTTCTTTAACTAAATATCCTGCGATTCTGGTAGCATCATTTAGGATTTTAAGCAATTCAAAAGTATTTTGTTATAGTTCTTAAGTTACTTCTTTGTATTAATTTGAAATATGAGTTCTTTATAAAATAATACTCATAAATTTTATTTGAAGACTTTTTGTGGCTTACATTCTTCGTTCTTCGATAAAAAAAAACTTGTTTGTTTTCTTACCTCGGTTCGGGATCTTAACTCTTTAACATAAAATTTTCAGAAAACTAATGAAAAAAGGTTAAGTTTCGCAGGTCTCTTGTAACATCATCACCATCATCAACAACAACAACAACAACAACAACAACAACAACAACAATAACAACAACAACAACAGTAACAACAACAACAAACAACAACAACAACAACAACAACAATAATAACAACAACAACAGCAACAACAACACAACAACAACGACAATAATAGCAACAGCTCCGACAATAGCTATAAAAGATAATATTATAACCATTAACAATAAAATACAATAGGAAGAACTAAAAATAAACTTATTTATTATTTGCTATCATTTTCAATTACTATGGTTTCTTATCGTTTGAACTTTTTGATTTGCATGTTTTCACAAATATATATATATATATACCGGCTTTTTTAAATCTAAAACTGTATTATACCAATTTCTGTTGTGTTTGAACAGCTTTTGAGTATTTAGCAACACGTGTGATCATTTTTATCTTAAATGTAAACTCAGCTTTACGAGTTGTTTGAAGAACTTTTTTTGTACTTTGTATATTAGCAAGCATAACGCGTTAATGCATAGCCAGCTGATCAATGACAGATTTGCAGTTGCATTGATTGGATTAATCTAAAGCGAAAATCGAACAAACCTGATCAAAATAGAGGAAAAGATTCTGCAAAAAGCTGCGTTATGGCATTTAATCGGCATAGTTCTACTTGTATCTACAGCACCAGCACACTTTTACGTTACAAACCTACTCCGATAATGCTCGGACGATCGCAACTATCGTCACTAAAGAGCGCATTTAAATCTACGTCGTTCAAACAATACAAAGAAAGTAAGTTTCATTTTCATCACTATTATCACTTCAAATGTAATTTTATCAAAACAAAAATAGAAGAATTTTGTTGCATTAGGACCAACGTGAAATAAATTACGGTAAATTAAAACTTCTTTACAATAGTGTTTTCCGAGCAACATCATCCAACATTTATTCTAGTATATTTAGCCATTAACAACATTTATTTTTCTGTGACAATTTACATTCTTACGCAAGCATTCAATTGCAAATTCCATTCCGGAAGAGAATGACGTTAGTTAAAGGAAAATCAGTTGACAAAGCATTTAACTGACCTTTTTTTTGAATCATTATTAAATAAACTTGTTAAATTTTTCATTTGCGTAGATAAATCTATAAATCTTTAAGATATGAGAAGATTTCCTAGTTGGGTATAAACCTTACATTCGAACTTTTACATTCGCACCAGGAGACAACGTTGCGTTTTGAATCCTCCTGTGAAAATGTAACATCATTTTTATTATTTATGTTATGCCTTTATTATGTTTTTAATGGAATTGAATTAAGGGTCATTACAGCGAGGACTAACCCATTAATTTAACTCCAGCAAGCTCATCATGCTCGATGCAGGGTATTCTCAAGTTTTAATATTTTTTCGATTAATTTTTCATTTCCTCACTTTGAATAATTCTTTTTTTATATATTTTATATATTGTATACATACTTTTATTTATTAATGAGTTGTACTCAAGTTGAATAATCATGTATTTTTAAAAAACAATGGCGGTGTAAAGTCCCCTTGTTTAAATTTAATAACCATATGCAGAACATCTACTCATGGGGAGGGGAAATGTCGGTGATGGTTCAAAACAAAATCCTGTCTGTTAGACATGCAATAGTGTAAACAAATCAGCACTACGTTGATATGTAAAATAAATAAACCATTTGGTCTGAGTTTAAACAAAAAACAACAATTAAACTTCAAATAATTTAGAAAAATGTCATAAAAAATGACGTGATACTAAAAACAAATTGTGATGTCTTTTTTAATATAAAACGAAATGACTGTTGTATACCCTGAAACACATACGTGAACCTGGTAGTTATATAGTAACCTTATGTCTATCGTATTATGGCTATCGTTCACCTTGAAATTATTGTATGAATCAATAACAATAATTTCGCTAATTTTTGACGCGCTGCGTGATGTTCGATGATTAAAATTTCTTATTATTTTAAATTAGTGCGTTCACGAAAGTGATTTTAATATTATATTGCGTGGATTTTGATGCGGTAAACTAAAGCTCAATATGGATAAATATGCAGTAAACGTGAATTGTTCCTATATTATGCAATTTACACTATTTAGTTAACTAATATATTTCAAAATATAAAATTACTAATATTTATGGTAAAAACGTTATACTTTTTGAACTCGAGTTAGAATTCAATAAATTTTTTTGCTGTTATATATATATATTTACTTCATTGTTATTCATTGTTATATATATTCACTTCTTGTTGTATTTAACGATCATGTATACAAAATATAAATTTCTATTCGCGGTTGTACATTTTAATGTAAAATATTTTTGAAAACAAACAGATTTTAAGACGTCATCAGCATATTGCGGGACGTCTACGGCCGGAGCGTGCAGTGATAACAGTTGTTTTGGTTCAGACACGTCGTTTACAAACTAAATTTCACTACAAATTCATATCGGCCTATTAGTGATATAATTGATTTTCTGTGATGAGTAAATAATCCTGATGATGTCAGTATCTTGTTTTTTTATTTTTTAAGTGAGTTTCTTCAGTACTTACAATATTTTCGTTTCATTGATAATTAGGCAGCTTAGGTAACTCTAAAAATACCTAAATCTACTTCACCTTCAATATTTATTGTATTCATAGTATATAAATTGATCAGTACGAAATTGAAATACATACTAAGGCAGTTAGATACTTATCTGCTTATACATGTATAATTATGCATACTGATTGGTGTATTCTATATAGAAGACAGTAATTAAATTTCAACATTTTGGAGCTCCCACTAGTAGTTAGAAATTTGAAATCTGTAATCTACACTGCATAATCCAAAGACTTAGTTATAAAAATTCCAAATTGTAGTTTATGTACAGCTGTACTTATTCAAAGAATAGTTGGATTTGTGTAAAGTTCTAATTCTTTATTCTCATAAAAAGCAGGGAATTAAGTAAGTTATAATACTCAAATTTATATTATGCATATTTCAAGGCAAAAAATTAAAATTTGACTTAGTTAATTAAACAAAAGGCTTTATGTTATAAATATGTAACAATTTTTTAACCTTGTAAAAAAAAAGTAAAAAGTATTTCCAACTTCTGTCTGGCTTTTGGCCTTCTGTTGTTAACACACTGACATTTGAACTTTAATACACTAGCATTTGAAAAAAACATTTAAATATCATTAAAGTTCATAACCTTATACATACAAGTTTGTGACATACTTCTATTTAGTAACAACAAAATTTTCCTTTAGTCTTGAAAAATGCTAATTTACCTGTTTAAGAGCATTAACTAGTAAAGATTCCCTCTTATAATCAAGGATAAGGTAATAAAACTTAATATAAATATTCTTATTTTTGGATTAAACTAGTACAGCTCATATTTATGTATATGTATTATTTGTTAATTTTTCCCATTAGATCAAAAATTTTTTAAAACTTCAATTTCTGTTTCTTGATTCAGAAGATCAAGAAGAACAGCAAAGTTCATTGATTTTGCAAGAAACTTTTGGTATGCCAATCAAAGTGCAAGGTATTTTATTCAAATAAAAACATGGAATATGATATCTTATATAGCTTAACATGTAACAGTATCTTGAGAATGCAGTGGTTTAAAAAAAAAACACTTTGTAATTTTTTCTTTGATGTAATGTATGCATGTATATATGTGTGTATGTATATATACACATATAAGTGCATATATGTATGTATATATGCATGTGTATGTATATACATGCAATATATATATATATATATATATATATATATATATATATATATATATATATATATATATATATATATATATATATATATATATATATATATATATATATATATATATATATATATATATATATATATATATATATATGTATATACATATTCTGTTGTCTGGCTGTTTATACTTGGGGATTTGTTTCATTATCTTTAGATAATAAAGATGCCAAGTGAAGCATTGCACATTAGAATACATTAGATTAAAATTACTCACTTTACTAACACACCTGCACTTTCTGCATTTAGCAAGCTCATTTGATGCATTTCTGTCTTTTAAAGATTTATTAAGTAAATACTGAAATCATAATTTGTTCTAGCTGTAAGGAATTTTTTCCTATAAAAATTTAATAAAACATTGAGAAATTGACACAGTTTGTGGTTTATTTCATCATTATCGTACTTTAAACTGATGTTGTTTTTTTTGGTTGTAATATTTTTATACTGAATAAGATTACTTCTTGGCACATTGAGTGTTTATCAAAGATTGTAAGAACTTTGTGTATGTTTAAGCTCCAAACTTCAAGAAACAATTATTTATATAGGTGAATTCTTACTTTTTTAATTCTATGTTTTTTGAATTAATACTTCTACAACATAAGTGTTTGTTTTATTTCATATTAATGAAAGCCAGCACCATTGTGATCAGCCTGTCTCTTGTAAGAAAATTTATGACTAAGTGTACAAACATCCCTAAAACATTAAGTTTAAATTAAAATCCTTAGATGTTAACTTCACAAAAAGCTTAATACTATAAGTAGATATCTTAACATATTACTTACATAGTCACTTCCTAATTTTAAATAAACACTAAAATTATAATAACAAAGATACATATTACAAATCTACACCTATAAAAAATATTTTTAGTAGAAATGTTTTTAAAATCTTTTTTTCTGGACTGAGCATTTAAAAACTCTAGGAAAGCAGTTATTTAAAACAGGGAAACATTTATTTAGGAATATGTTTTTTGCTTCTTTGATTTTCCTATTTTATATCAAGTTTATTTATCAGGTTGTAGATAAAATTAACATTTTTAAAAAGTTTTTGATAAAATAAGTTATAAAATTATTGAGCTCTTTTTCTGGTTTTCTAGGTTTTTTTTTTTTTTTTTTTTTTTTTTTTTGTTTACATTTAAGATTTTACAAGTTTCTATAGCATATCAAAATTCTATAGAAACAGTTTGCTTGTTTTCCATTCTACAGTTTTCAGCTGCTTGCACCTTTTTATTAACATGGAACACATGCCTTTTTGTTAAAAAATTAAAGAGAGTCTTCCTTGAGCATGCAGATGTTAGCAACTTAGCAACTCTTGTAACATACTGCTCAACACCTGCACAATGTTTTAAGCCTGATGAAGTATTTATCATAAGTATATGTGTGTGTGTGTGTGTGTGTATATATATATATATATATATATATATATATATATATATATATATATATATATATATATATATATATATATATATATATATATATATATGTATAAATCTTGTGTTGTACACATTTTTTCTGTATATATTCTGTATATGTATATATAGATTATGTATGCAAATAAATGTTTTAATAAATATATAATATGCATATATTACTTTTTATTATATGTATATATATTTGATGTATATAAACTTTGATGATATTTTGTCTAGTTCAAGAGTGAAATATGTAGTTTTCTCTTAGTGGGCCCATATTTTGAAAGCTAAAACACTAATTATTTATGTCCTACAATATGGTCAGCTTTGCTTTAATTCAAGCTGTTAAAATATTCAGGATGAATAGTTTAAGAAAATGAGAGATTTTTTTAAATCCATTATAGGCTTTTTTTTTTAATTTTTTTTTTTAAGAAAATAATTTGATATGGTACAGAATATGTGAGTTGCTATTATACCTGGTTGAAAGAAGTTTAAATATTAACATTTTTGTAAAATTACATTTCACATGTGTTTATTATATATATATATATATATATATATATATATATATATATATATATATATATATATATATAAATAAACACATGTGAAATGTAACTTTACAAAAATGTAAAATTAGAGAGTGATTTAAATTTAGTTAGTTATTAAATGAAAATAAAATTAAAGATAATGCTACACAAAAATTTCTAAAGTAATTAGCAATGTTATGTTTAACAAGTTCTTGTAGAAAATTTGGCACGTTTTATTAGTTGTCATGGTTTTTTGTTACCATGATGAAATAAACATTATCCATTAGAATGCTGAAGCTCTTATGACTATGTAGTTTGTTTGTTTTTTTAAATAATTATAAAAAGTTTGTTTTGCTTTATAGCAAAATAATATCAAAGAAGGATTATATTGTAGTTGGTAATAAGTAAATGAAATTAGTTTGTTATTAGTTTGTTATTAAATCATTTAGATAACGATTTGAAAATGCCTGATTCCCCAGTTCCAATATCAGTTGAAATGCCAATTGCAGCATCACCGAGAACATTACATATTTCTACTTCCACTACTCAACGTATTGATGGAAGGTCACCTATTGGTATTCCTAATGGAATTCATGCATCAAGTCCAAATGGTCCCCTCTCCCCAGGAATGTTAAATGGTATTTTTTTTCTATTTTTGTGTTATATGTATTTGGAAAAAATATGTTATCAGAGTAGTGTAAGAATAATTAGTTGATAATACTTGGATATGTTCTGCTGGAAAATGTAAATATGAATGATATTATATTAGCTTTTTTGAATAACTAGTATATTGATGTAAATTCATGTAATATTTTATGTGGTTGTGATGGGAGAAAGCTGATCTGCAAAACCAGTAGATCAAAGTTTTTCATGCATCTAGTTTTTAAAACAATTTTTTTTTTATATATAAATTTGAATTTTTCAGCTGTTTTACAATTTTTTTGGTTTTGTACTAAAGATTGTTCACTATGCATATATGATATACATATATGATATATATGTTGTGATGTTTTATATGTTACTATGTAAATAATGTTAATGATTTAAAATTAATTTTTTTATTTTTAAACTAAAGTCTGAATTTTTCTTTCAGGTATGCAGTTGCCACCCATCTGTGGCGCTCGACAACTAAGCAAATTAAAGCGTTTCCTTACAACTCTTCAACAGTTTGGTTCAGATATCTCTCCTGATATTGGAGAACGAGTTCGAGTCTTAATTGTTAATCTTATTGTAAGTGAGATGCTTTTAGCTTTTTAAAAATTTGAAACTTTTTGCAAAAGAAAATGTGCTATTGATAGAAGTTTTACTGTAATAGTTTTTTTTAAAAAAAAAACAACCTTAAAATAAGTATATCCTTTATAAGAATAATGGAAAAATAAGTTTGTTTTCTGTAACAAAAGATGTTATGCATTTTTTTAATTTTGATTGACAGAATTTGTATTTATTGTTAGATTTTTTAAATATATTTTTAAAGAACAATGGAATAACTGTTGAAGAGTTTCATCAACAACTTCAAGATGCCACAAACTTCCCACTTCGACCATTTGTTATACCTTTTTTAAAGGTGCGTTATTTTTATTTCAATTTTTCATTTTTTGTTAAAATTTTAAAATAAGTTTAAAAAATCTTTTTTTTTTTTTTTATTTTAATTTACTTAAGTAACTTAAATTTACTATTTACATTTATTATTTACAAGTTATATTTACTTGGATTACAGGCAAACTTACCATTACTGCAGCAAGAGCTGCTAAACTGTGCTCATCTTTCCAAGAGGTCACCTCATCAGTATATAACTCCTAGTACAGATATAGAGCGTGAACAAGAACGAATCAAAACTGAGGTGGAGGATTTTGGATTTGAAAGAGGAGTTGGTGAGAAAAGGAAAAATGAAATAGAACTTAGGTAAGGCTTTGAAAATCTTACAGCATTTTTTTGTTATAAAACTGTTTATAATTCAGCTCAGTAGTACACATACATACATTATATAATGTTATATAGTATAATACAACATTATATTATGTATGTATGTATGTATGTATGTATGTATGTATGTATGTATGTATGTATGTATGTATGTATGTTATATAAATTTGAGAAAATGATATTGGAAAATCCTTTACTTATTTTTTTTTGCTTAATATGTCTTATAATATACAGCTATTTCCAGCCTTTTTTTTCTTTTTTTAAATTTGCCTCGTTCTGGTAGAAAACATTTTCTTTCAAATATTTAATAACAAGTGAATTTAATTTTAAATTTTAATTGTAAAAAGCTTTAATAAAAAAACCTCTTCAAACAAAGTGTTGTAAAAATAATTTATCTAAATAAAATTTTCTTTAAACTAATGTTTATTGAGAAGGGTAAAAGTCTTTAATCTTTAAATTTTAAAAATTTTTCTTTATCTCGAAATTTAGACTAAAAGAAAACGGACATCATTCAGATTCAATGGGTTCATCGCCAATTAAAAAAAAATACCACGGTTTGTTATTGTTTAAAAATATCATAGGTTATGTTTGACCTTTTTATTTATGGACTTTTTTTACGAATTTTTTATATTTCTATTTTTAATGTTTATCTTTATTTCCAAATGTTCTATTGTCTTTATCTCTTAACTTTAAGGTACTGGTTTCGATTCAGAAGGAAGCGTCTTTGTTGATCAATTGATGGAAAATATTAAAAATGATTCCGATGAATGGAGAAACTTAGAAACGGTAAAAAAAAATTCTAAGTTAAATAGTGTAGTATTGTGAATTTTAAGCAAAGATTTTACTTGAGTGTTTCTCCTCTAGATGCTACAATATATAGTTAGTTTTGTGGAGAAAGCAAAGCGCTCGATCACTATCCTTCAAGAACGGTGTTTAAGAGACCGAGAGGAAATGGCTTCTTGGGCACGCGCAATGGCCGCTGATGCTGAAAATGAAATCAAAAGACGAACAGGTTTTATTATACTCAATATGGTTAATTAGTTTAATTGTGTACATATTTGATAGCATTAAAATAATAGGCAGGCATAATTATAATATCAAAGCTAACCTAGTTTTTTTAATGTTTTTATTCATTTACAGAAGCAGCTATTGACCAAAGCAGTCGCAATACTGACGAAAGAGTGAACGAGCTAAAACGATGTGCTGAAGAAGCTGTTAATGACGTTAAACGACAGGCTGTTGTTGAGTTGCAGAAAGCTGTAAGTGCTGCAGAAGAAAAAGCCAACGACGCTCTTAACCAAGCACAACAGCGTCGAGAAAAAGCAATTATGGATGCTCGTAGACAAGCTGCTGAAGAAGCCCTTTTAATTGCCAACTTGCAGGAAAATTCCAAAGAAGTAAGTTACGTATTAAATTTAAAAGCCATGATTTAACTGTTCATTTGAGGAATCATGGATTTTGTATCCGTTAATATCTTCTTTTTTAGAACTGCTGGAATTGTGGACGAAAAGCAAATGAGACTTGCAGTGGCTGTAGTGTAGCCAGATATTGTGGATCTTTTTGTCAGCACAAAGATTGGGAACACCATCACAAAGAGTGCGGAAAACATGCCAAAGATACTATTTTAAAACCAAAATCTCCTCGCAATTCAGTCGACAAAGGCGAATCTGGGAAATCTGCTCAAGATAAGAAATGTAGTCCGCGTCCTATAGTTCCAGTGAGTTCTGAGAATATCAGCAAATGTGATTCAACAACATGAATAAATAGTTTTAGCAGAGTTCTTCAAAATCAGATAACCTTCGTTTCGATTCTTTTCGGCGATAAGTCTAATCAATTATTGACAAAAACTTTGTATATAATCATTGTAAATACGTCACGCTCTTTGTATATTCCTTTCATATGTACTTCAGGTAGACTTCCGAACTCTGTTTTTATCGATATTTCATAGAAAAATTTTTCGTCGTGATTTGCGTTATATTTATACAAAAAAGTTTATTTTGCTTATATAATCACCGCATTCTTGTGCAATTTAATTGTGCAATAATATATTGTGCAATAAATTAGTTAACTAGTTAGTAATATTCTTTGAGAGAAAAATGTTGAAATGGTAACAAAATGTGCCATAAAATTCCTCATGACCAAGAACCAGTTGAGATAATCTAAGAACTCAGTAAGTCCTAATGGCTCCTAATGATTTCCTCTAAAGCTATTTTGCTAAGGTGATTAGAAAGTTCGTTTCGCTTTTTCGCCATTAAATATCATTTTTGTAATATTGGAACCTGCTGTTTTGCTAAATATGAGCATTTTTAACGAAGTTTGTTTTAAAGCGTGTATGTTTGAACGTACCCATAACTTTTGGGTGAGTTTAAATATACGCGACACAAGATATAAGCATGTCAGTAAGTATGCATATTTTATCGTTGATGGCAATTTTTTTGCATAAACAGATCGAAAAAAATTACTTTTCTATCTTTTCGGCTTTTCTGAAATGTTTCCATCACCCGACATTTTACATTAAGATGCTGTATTTTTTTACCCTGAAAGTTGTTATATTTTAGGTACTTTAAGATAATGGTAGAGGGCAAAAACAACAAATGGGGTTCTCATAGTCAGTGAAATTCATTCAAGTTTTTATACAAGTTTAAGAAAATAGGTAAAATGAAAGAAGAAAGGAAATTTCAGTTAACACTCAAGGTTTGAATGAAAAAAAAAAATTTAAAGTTTAATAAACAAACTTACAATCAGTTTTATGTTTGTATGTATGTATGTATGTATGTATGTATGTATGTATGTATGTATGTATGTATGTATGTATGTATGTATGTATGTATGTATGTATGTACGTATGCGTAACTATTTATTGTAAGGTTTATGCATTTACATTTGAAGAACGTTTTTTGAAGTCATATTTATCCATCTTATTTTGTGCGAATTTTGCTTATCGCTTGTTTTCTTTTACTATTATTAGTTTAGAATTTACAATTAAAAACAAATTCCAGACATTTAAGGATACAGTTTTAAAATAATAGGGATTAATTAACCAAATATTAGTGATATAATTACCAGGTAGACGACCGTCAGAACTAGGGGGCAATGATAACAAGCACCTTCCTCCTCCCCCCCCCCCCCAACTTCCTCAATATTTTTTAACGATGTTAAATTCTTCTTTTATATTTTTAATCAACTTGGTTTTATTCCTCAGAAATAGGTTATTCAACTTGGTAATCAATCTGAATATAGAAAAACATTTGTTTGTTTTTTTTTTGCTTCTCCAATCTATAAATCTTGCCGACAGCCCTGAAAATTAAAGGATATTATTTGCCAGGTGCTAGGGTATAACTACCAGGTATATAAGTACATTACAAAAGTACATAAAAGTGCAAAAGTATATTTTATATTTTAGCGATGTTTTTTCGATATCGGAGGTTATCGGGAAGTTATTAATGCATAAAACATAATAATGATAACGTTAAGTATTAAAATAGAAAATACATGGAAATATTTTACAAGTATGAAGCATTGCGATACCGTAAATTACGTTTCAAATATTCAATGGTGTCTATCAGGCATTAACTTTTAGCGTTTCTTAATTTTAGGCTCGGTTCGTCACAAAAAACCTATTTTATTCCGGAAAAAAGCAAATGTGTCCGATGAAAAATTAAAAAAAAAAAAAAGCCATTGCAGTTTTTTTATATTAAAACGTGTTTTAAATAAAATTGATTAATTGAAATAATTAACTGACCTCCGTTTTTTTGACAAGCATTTTATTTAGGTTATATTTAGTTAATCAAAAAGTCAGTATAAAAGAATTTGATGGTATTGAATAAGTTCGGCAAATTTTCGGTTAAAAGCGATTTTGCGAAATCAGTACCTTCATGACCTTAACTCAATTAATATACTAACTGCTTTATAAAAATGTTTACATTAATTTATTTACTTGTTACAAAGAATTATAATTACTTTGAACTTAAAATGGGAATTAGCTTCGCACTTTGAGTTTATATGACCGCTACCATTCAAAGCAATATATATTTATCATATTATATGCAATATACACTTTTGACATTATATAGCAGTAATTATACCGGATCCATAAAAGATCCAAAAGAGGGCGGTAGGGGTAGGGGGGAAATTGTAATAGCTCCTGCTGGATCCGGACGTAAATATATAAATATAGTTTTAAAAAAATTAAGGTTCAAACTTTTTTTAAAGCCCATAGCCAAAGTTTAATTGTTTTTTCAGATATATATGGAATCAATTTTTACAAAGAAAAATTATAATATTAAATTTAAGGACTTGAAGATCATTAAGCTAAAATGATATTTAAGTAAAGAATTTTTGCTGATTTTTCTCTGTTCAAACCTTTACAATATTCTTTATATTCCTCCGGACAGACCATGCTGAGTTTGGTAAATAAAAGTTAGAGTGTAACTTTATCTTTTAGTAAAAAGTCAAAAATTTCGACAAGTAATCAAGACCGCTAAGAATTAGGTATTCGTACGTAACAAATGGTACCATTAGCTAAGTTGTAAGTTTGGATCTCTCTTTAGAATTAAAAATCATAATATTGTTTTGAATCTCACACGAGTTCTAAATGTCTGTAATAGACATTTAGAACTCATGCATGTTTTAAAACAAAGATCGTTAAAAATATTTATGTGAAGCAGAATAAGAGATTTCAATTACACAAAAACGATATTAAATGTCTAGAATAGCGTTTGTTAACATCTATAAAATTGCAGTTGGAGCTAAATTACTTCTGGGGTTTACCAAAATCTATTGAAATGTCTAACGTTAAACCTTTAAAATGGTGAAATAGTAACCACACCACGTTTTCCTTGCTTTTTAGGCTCACTCTAGGTATTTTCTACATTGATCTCTGCACCAAATGGAACGTCTTACAAAACACAAGGGGGGTTTTAACGTCAAGAAGAGAAAATCTGCAATATTAATGCTGCTTGTCTATTGTCAACAAAACTATAGCGGAATTAAGGTTTCAAGCATCGATTTAAAACTTGTAAACATCGATGACCAGTTCAAAAAAAATTTTGTTCTTTAACTTGCTTTAGGTGAAACAAATTTTTCACCAGTAGAAAAATCAGAACACGCCTGCTTTCACTTTCTTTTTTCGTTTTTCTTTTTGAAATTTCACGATTTGTTCACCAAGATGGAAAAAATACAAAATTACTTTTACAAAAAATACAAAATTACTTTTACAAATGTAGACGAAAACAAGTAGACATACTCGTTAAGTCAATGTACGACTTTGTCCAAAAGAACAATACGCGTTTTATACGGCATTAAATGACATTTATTTGTAAATGTAGCAACATTCAGTTATTCTGATTTAATTCTAATAGCTTTTGTTGTCAACCACGCCCACTTAATAAAAAAATTTTTAGTAAAATAGTCCATAATTTAAAAATGTTTTTCTTAAATTTTAGCATAAACCGTATTTTATCTTACATGTAATTGCAACCTTAAATTTTCCATTTTCTATCAGAACATGTTCCCTAAACAGAGTATTACAATAAACAGTTCAGCGATACCGGTGATTTAGTTTTGTTGATGAACTTAGTAATTTATTC
Source organism: Hydra viridissima (assembly GCF_058129835.1). Taxonomy (NCBI): domain Eukaryota; kingdom Metazoa; phylum Cnidaria; class Hydrozoa; order Anthoathecata; family Hydridae; genus Hydra; species Hydra viridissima. Next base: position 6,000,151 of record NW_028324311.1, on the reverse strand, counting down.
GATTAATTGTGATTTAAGCGGATAACTTCACTGATTTTATTCGTGATTATTTAATATTAACCATGTAAGAGATTTTTCAGTTTTACGGAATGAATTTTGCAATTTATTATCCGACGTAATTTGATTAAAGATTTAAATAGCGTTAGTTATTGATTTATAGAATTTATTCAAAAAAGATTGAAATAAAAATTCTGCTGATTCTGGGATTACATCGTTTTTTGAACAGCTGTTCGATTAATCAATTTTTACCAGAAAGGTTTTCAAATCAAATATCATTTGTTTGCTTCTTACCAAGATTTCGGTTCGATTCGGCTTATAACGAAACCAACCCCATTTGATGAAAACCATGAAACTTTTCACGCATAACGAACATTTACATAATTGGTATACATAGTTGATAAAAAAAATATATAGTTTTTATGAACAAACTTTGATTAGTGAATCTTCTTATGTTACAAATTGATTGTTATGAAACGTTCGCTAAAATCAAAAACCAATCAAAAGCAAACATTCAAATTTCAGTTTTAAAGTCAAAGTTTCATGAGAGTTTGCGTTTTATTTATGGGGAAAGATGTTGTATCTATTTTTGATATCTATTTAGACAATTTAAATAGAAAGTGACGTCAATTTGGGCGTCAATGCCTATTAAACAGGGAGCCCAAAAATCAAAAAAATAACGTGGTTTTTTGAGTTTTTTTTTCTTTATAAATTACGTTCTCTTGTTTACAATCTGTAGCGTGAAAATATACAGACAACTCAAGCTATGTAAAAGCATCTGTAAAATATGTTTAGGGGGAGCAGTGAGCATATTGAAGATATTTATACATATTTGAGGTACGCGGTTGAAAGACACACAAAAAATCGTTATTAAAGTATGGAAGAGAGGTACAAAACAGTATTATATACTGTTTACTTATAAAATAATAAAAATTAATACATAGGTATCAGAAATCTACTATATACAATCTTATTTCGGATTTATTATATTCACTTACGGACGTTTATTCACAGGTCTACTGAAATTCAAGTTAAGAGTAAGTCAAAAATCACCAAAGCTGAACTGTTATTTAATGGAATCTTTGATAAATCTTGAGTCCTTAGTTTCAATTAAAAAGTATGAAGGAGAGGAGAGGGGACGATGATAATACGGGGGGTGTTTTGCAGGCTGAGTAAAAGTAATGCACCAAAATGGGAATCGCTTACTTCGCAAGGGTCATACCACTCTAAGCTGATCACTGATATTTTTTTCCTGAAGTAAAATGATGTGAGATGACGATGTCATACATCCTAGGCATATTTCTGAGCTTTGCAAAAAATAAAAAAAACTTTTTGTAAGTAAAATTGGATTGTAAAGTCAAGATTTGACAACTCGGTTTGTAAAGAAACTTTAAGGTCACTATTTCAAGAGGAAAACCAAAATACCACATACGAAAATGTCAAATGAGCATGCTCCTCAATAAGGCCGAGAGCGGCTATTTCAGTGGGTCTCGCAAAGTTAATGTTTTTCTCTTAAATTTTTTTACTTTTGTTTTGTGATCGAGTAAAAATTTGCAAATAAATTATTACTTTTACATAATCAGAAATTCTTAATTAATTTTAATTTACAATAATTTTAAAAATTATTTTTCAACTTAATTTTATTATACCTTCAACTTCAATTTACGACTTACCGTAGTGCATTCAAACAAATACAAGAGTTCAAAGACATTTTTAATAATGGCATTTTTATGAAGCCACTGATGTATGACTAATATAAAGAAGACGAAAATAGTTTTAAATAAGAACTTTTATCTTTTAAAAAATACACACCCTTTTTACACCAATCTTTATCTTAAAGGTACCAGTGACTTTTGGTTGACTAGTTGGCAATAGAAATTATAAAAGTTGCAAGTACCAGCATCATTTCTCTCAGTAGTGGTATCGAACACATCAAATAGATTTAGAAGAAGTCGAGCTAAATTTATATTTGTTGTAAAGCGATTAAATGAATGTTGGCTGGAGAAGAGTTACAAACAGTTTATCTGAGATTTTTTCTTTCCTGCGATGATGTTGATGCATTATTTTATACTGAACCCAAGTTCATGGTTTTATGGTAGGCTCATAAGTTCATCTATTTACATGAAATAGTTTCAATTTATGCAAAATTTTTTTCCTTCGCGATACGAATTCAATATTTCCTGAGATTAAAAACAGTTGATTAAAGTTTATTTTGGTTTTACTTTTCTTAGCGTGTAGCTTTGTTTTTACCTTTTTCTGCCTCATCTAACAGCAGGTGTTTTATAGTCCTAATGTTTAGCAGTTACATAATCTTTAGTCCGTTTAGGACGCTACTAATGTAATCAGCAATAACTTAGATAAACACTTTGACTTGCGCATCAATAATGTAAAGCACAAAAATCTTCTTTTCTTCTACCAAATTTTTTTATTGACGCGTAAATCAAAGTTGCTTATCTAAGTTATTTAAGATGAGTGATTTGTTCAAACGTCTCCTACACAGGAATATGAGGCGTCAGATGCTGATTTTTTTGACATTTCCATTGTGGTCTTTGTAATATTTTATATACATACCAATAAACAGATAAAATATACATGTATATTCTTGTTAAAACCATTGTTTTCATCATTTTTAACATTTAATTATGCATTATTATAATGATAATGATCTAGGCGCTTTAATAACATTTTTAAATGATTGTTAATGTTCAAAGCTAATATGCAATCTCAGTTGCTTAAAATCTTTTACCAGAATCATTATTTATATCTGCTTATAAATAATGTCCATTAAAATGCAAAGATGTTTGTAATAAGTTTTGCATTTTAAAGCAAATTTTACACATGAAATCCTCTTCACCTCTAAAGTTTTTAAACATAATTTACATATTTTAACATAGCTTACTGGCAATTTTGACATAATTTACTACCAGCTTTTTTGGGACAAGAAAGAAACATAAATCCCCATTCTTTTATATTTGTTCATAAAATTATTTAACATCAAACCCAATAAAAATTTGTTTCTATAAAATTATAGTTTAGTAAGTTAATCTTGAACTTTGTATGACCATGACACACTGAGAAGATTCTATTAGTAATCTCTCGCTATTTTATAATGAAAATATTTGTCCATGTGAAATATTTTTTTTTGAACTCCATTTTTTTTATTTTTGTTGCCGATTCTTATAATCTTGATGATTCTTATCATCTTGATGATTTTGGACTAAACCTCTGATTGAATTCAAACTTCAGGGTATTTCTACTGACCAGGAAAAGTTGATAATAAACGTAAAAAAAGTGCAATTTTAACCAGCTGCAAATAACTTTTTCCCCGTTTTTGATTCGATTGGGTTACAACTTCTTTCTAATCATTTTACCATACTCAACAGAAATCTGTTTTCCACGATCTGTGTAATGCATTGCTAGACAAGTGGTCCTGAGAATGAAAAGGCCGTTGGAACTGGCCAATGATTATCAGCAATTTGATCAATTAGCAGTTTAATCGCAAACAAAATTATTCATTTCAAAAAACAATTAAAGTTTAGAAACTGCTCGCGCTTATTAAATCTCTTTTTTTTTTGTTTGATGTTTTAAGGGTAAATTTAGCTTTGACCGCACTATTGGTTTTTTTTTTTTTATGCCCTCTTTTTGATCCCAACCCCCAGTTTTCAAGACCTTTAGACGACCATGGAATAATAACTCAACAAAAAAAATTATCTGTTTCTTCTTTTTGTATTATAAGATACGCACCGGGACCTTTTACATTATACTTTAAATATATTTGTGCAGCTTTTCTTCAGCTACGACTTAATGTTGCTGATAATAAAGTATACATAAATAAAGTATACATAAATATATACAACTTTTAGCATATTTCATATTAGTTCAAGTCTCATTTTCCAGGCAAATATGATTTTGTAATATCTTTTTATTTGATCAGATTCTCGTCTTCCGTGCTTGTGTTAAGTAAAGGCTACTTTAAGCTGGATCGAACTTTTTATTTCCAGTGCATCAGTAGAAGATACAATGAGCGATTCTTTCAACCACAGTCAAATCATTAAGCTCATTTGATTGTTGTTGAATCCCCAGTAAAGTATTCCATGAACAGTTTTTTGACGGTCAGTAGTTCACCATCAAGAATTTCAACTTGCTTAAGCAAATGTTCGTTTTGCACTTTTAAGCGATGGATTTTAGCTAATGTTAATTTTATCGCCTTTTGTTTCTTCTGCGATTTAAAATCTCCACGAGTAACGGAATGGATTACGGCATCCAAATTTTTTACAACGGCTGTTTCGTTTTTACCAACCTGAGCTCGTTCCAACCTACAAATTACCATGACGAATAATTAAGAAAACCTGTTAAAAATGGTTTTTTATTCTTTACGTTGTGTTAGTTGAAATAAATTTAAACTGTTTTTAAAATGTTATGAGTCCCAGATATATAAACATTAAAGTGGTGCAACATGGGGAGGTATTGCATCATACAATTTAAGATGACGTGTCAATATTACATGTGTTTAGAAAAAACTGACGAAATATTCGTTTGTTTTTATTTAAAGCCTTGTATATATTAACGTGACCGACGATCTTCAAAATAAACAATCATGACTGATATTAATGAAGATCCAAAAGAACTGAAAAGTGAGCCTATAGATGAAATTTCATCTGCTCCTGAATATCAAAAGGAACTTAATGAATTATCACAAAATTTTGAAAGTTTTTTTAAAGTAGACACTGCTAAGCAGGTAAAAGGCCGTTTGAAAATGACGTTAAATGATATCAATAAAAGATGCATATAAAAAAACATTTTGCATTAAGTATTTTTGTGTATGAGATTAATGCTATGCTAAATTTAAATATTACTTTAAAACTCAGTTAAGATCTCTGTAAGATAGAATTTGATAAATTTAAATATTACTTTAAAACTCAGTTAAGATCTCTGTAAGATAGAATTTGATAAAACAAAGTAAAAATATTTAAATATAAATAGACTTCTTTGTGAAATATCTTTCTTTTGGCGTACAAACATTTTATGGGCCTAAAAATCTTTTTTTAAAGTTACCTTAACCTTTGCTATCAATGTAATGTTTTAATTGATAACAGTTTCTTTTTTAGTTTGCTGAAACAGAAAATCTTATTGATGGAATTTTAGCAAAGTTAGAGGAGCTTTGTACTGTTGTTGAAATGGTATGTTGACATGAAGTAATAGGTGTATATATAAACATAAATATCTATTTACATATTCTATTCATAAAAGTGCTCATTTCCAAAGAATAAATATCTTTTAAAGAAACATCTTTATATTTTGTCACAGATACGCAGCGAATCAAAAGATGTTTTATTTACAATACTACCTGTCTTGCACCATCGATGTCAAGATCTTACCTTGGTTTTTAAACAAATTGATCGCTTAGAAGTAATTTTATTTTGAAAAATCAAACTATAAAATAAGTGAAATAAAATTGATTGATTAGAAGTAATTTTATTATGAATATTTAAGCTATCAAGTAAATATAATCAAGTTGATCATAGTGAATAGTGATTAAAAAATTTAGTTTTTGATTAAATTTGCATGGTTACATTTCACTCAGAAAAATGTATTTAAATATGTATTTTTTCATAAAACAAAAAATTTAACTTTTCTTAAATGTTTTCTATAAGTCAATAAGAGAGCTAAAACTTATACATTACATTTCTTCATTTAAATACTTTATTATGTATTTAGGCATTTATATCAATGGTAAGAGAATGTGTAGAAGATAACGAGGAAAAAGTAAAAATAGCAGAGAAAGAACTTGGGAGCAAAAATATAAAGAAAATACTAAACAATGTACCTGTACCAAAGTTTTTAATGGTGAGGCTAAAAAAAAAGTAATCTTTAGCTTGAAGAAAATAAAAGTAAAATGATTATTTTTGCTTTTATTTGATTGCATAATGTTAATAGTTTAAAATCTATTTTTTTTCTTTTTAACCATCAACTAGACCCTTTTAATAGAAGAAGGGGAGTATACCAGTGTAGGGGAGCTTAGAACATGAACATTGTTAAAGATTTAAATTTGGTGATGTGTTATAATAATCTGTGAATCTCTGTGATTTGCAAAATGTGTATTGAAATGAGTTGAAAAGCATTACAGGTTTCCTAACAATTTTAACATCTAAAAAAATTAAAACAAATTTCATTTCGTCAAAAAAATATAATTGTAAGTTTATGTGGCTTCTTCAGTCATGGAATATATATGTATATGTATACATATATATATATATATATATATATATATATATATATATATATATATATATATATATATATATATATATATATATATATATATATATATTCCTTTTTTTTTCTTTTTGCTTATTTTTAAAATTGTTTAATTTTTTTTTTTTTATGTCTATTGATGCAGAAGAAAAAAGAAGTACAGTTATATATGAAAAAAGAAGTAACTTCCCTGGATTACAAACATCCAAAAACATTTAAAACTGAGGATTACTTTGAACCATATAAAACAAATGTCTCTCTTCAGAAGAGTTCTGCAGAAGATACTACATTTTTTTCAGATACATAACTCAATAGTACAAATGTAATTACACACATACACACACACACACACACACACACATACACACACACACACACACACACACACACAGATATATATATATATATATATATATATATATATATATATATATATATATATATATATATATATATATATATATATATATATATATATATATAACAAATGTATATATCTGTATATTTAAATGTTTATCTTAGCGTCTATCTTTCTTTTTTAGAACTTGGCTTGTCTTAGGAGTTTACACTTTTTGTATGAAACTGTGTTATATTTTTAATATTAGCCATGCGTTGATGAAAATAAACTTGGTTAGTTAAATAAACTTTGTTCTATCTTTTTTTTTTTTTAACTTGCTGTGGTGTGTATAATTGAACATTTTGTTAATGCAAAAAAAACAAAAAAAACACCTTCTCACACTTAATTTACTTGTCCTTAGAGTTATGCTTCAAAACCTCATAAATTTTTTAAAAAAAAACAGCTGCTAAAGCTGAACTCATAATTCTGAAATTTTCAAGCTGCTCTCATAATTCATTCACGTTTACGATGATTGTCCTGCGTCAACATCCTTAAAAATAGAACTTAGAGAGCATAAATATATTTTTAAAATTAAAGTCCTCTTTTGACATAACTCATTATAAAATAGACCCTTCTTCACAACCTTGAGTCTTTTTTTTTTGGCTTATATATTACTTGACACTTTCCTAATGAACTCATAATTTTAGAATTATGAGTTCAGGTTTATTTTAAGTTGTTACACTTTATCAGACGTTGCTAAAACAGACACCCATCCTCTATTCCAAAATGTGCAAACACATTGGCAATTCCGTAGTTAACTCAAGAAGTGGCCTCTGTACAAATTCATCTAGATAACATTGTTCAGGGACTCCTTGGCATTTTATGTTTCCCTGTGGATGCAGTTCTTTGTGACTCATTGTTTAAAAGTTTTTGGAAAGTCTGCCAATCTAAGAAACATCCATACGGGTAAACTTATGCTCTCTTTATATTTGCTATGATTGCTTTTCTTTTAATCGTATCAAGACTCCTCCTCAGGCAGGCAGAGCATGTCATTTTTTTCGATTCAGAAATTTGATACAATTTTTCATCATTTGTGCTGTTTACTTTTACATCTATTTTAACAGCGAAATTCCATAGTAATTTTTAATGGAATGTATATTCCGTGCAACTTCTTCCATCCTATTCTCATTCATAGCATTTTTCATATCTTTTAAAACATTTTTATGCGGGAAACACTTTATCATTTATATTTCTGTAAGCAGGTTCAGAAATTGAGTGCGTATTTATGGAACGTATAAACTTTTTAAATAATTCATGTCCTTTACCAATTTCTATAATAAAAAAAAACCGATCAAACATGACGTTTATTGAGTTTAATTATTTGGATTTTTTCAAAAGTTCTACATAAAGGTGAAGATACTTTTGATTGGTACACATTTTTTACATAACAAAATAGTTTCATGGAACAACCCGATTCTATCTTCCGAATTATCTGTTATTTTAACCTTGCCCCCCTCCCCTTCCCCTATCACATTCCAGGTACTTTGCCCCCACCCACCCACCCACCCCCCACTACCACATTCCAGGTACTCTTTGTTTCTAATTGCCATTATTTCTTTGAAGTTTTTAACATTTGTAAATAAAGTAATTATTAGTTTTTTCAGAATGTTCAACTTATTTTACTTTGCTTTCTACTTTGCCTTTACTTACATTGGTACAAGATGAACTACTTACAATATTTATCGTTATGTTTATAATTTTCTCGTTATTTCAAGAGTTTGTTAAAATGTAACTATTAAAATATTTATTGTTTGTTAACGTTTAGTATTTTACTAAAATCTAACTAAAAATTGAAAGTATGTTTCAAAAAATACATTTGATTACAGTAGGATATAAAAATAGTCATTGAGCGAATCACTCTGCTGCATGTACACAACTTTGACAGTTATTCTTAAATAATTCAAACTTACTTGGTACCAGGAATAATTCGGATTTACTATGAACCAGGAGTAAAATAAGTGAAGCTCTGGGAGTCAGTGTTTGTAATGGTTGTTGAGTTAATAACAGTTAAAGTAAAGGGTTGATAAGATCGTTGAAATTTTACCTACCTGTAGAAAAATGAAAGTATTGCAAAAAGCGTAAATAAACATCAAAAGCCAATTATACCAAATGAAAGAGCATTTAATTTTGATTGAAAACAATTTTTGAAAAGTTTGGATTTTATAATAACCACCATAACATCGAGATTGACATAAGATCAAAACAACTTTTTAAAAGGAACACAAATTCTGAGATTTTTTTCCATTATTTCCTCCTTTGTTTTTGCTATTTGTCAACTAAAAATACCGTTTGGAAGGCACAACATTGTCTTCTATCTGACGGCAGGCACAAGATTACCCCTAATTGACCAGTTACAATTATTTAGTCAGTTTTTACGTTAATTGAGACTGAACACAAATGGATCGTGTTGATACATGTAGGTATTTTAGTGAAATTAGTCTGAAACAAGATTCATGTGGCAAACTTGATACTCCCGGTAATCTGTAGTGATAAATTAAAGAAAAAAACGGAATTTAAATACAGCTACGGATGAATAATTTTGAATTATAGTTTATTTTTTAGACATTTCCAAGACATATTTTGGTTGTTTGTTATAATTTACTAAGTACCAACCTTTTCTATTAATCTTATGAACCAAATAAAATTAAAACTCACAATCAAAAAAAGTTTAAAAAAAACCTCTATGTGTTTTACTCCCGTTTCGACTGCCACGACAAGGAAAGAAGTTCTTCATAAGAGCATTTTATTTTGTTTTCTGCTTAACAAAAGGTTTCTCCTCGAATCATGGAGAAAAAAAATTTAGTACTACGAATGGAAAAGAAATATTTATAGAACAGGCCTAAACTTCAAAAATTAAAAAAAGGTCTCAAAATGTACAAACTAATTGCAGCAAGAGATTTCTATTTACTGAGATTTTACTGAGATTGTGTTTTTGTAACCAAGTCCTAGTATGCTAATTTTGTGTAAAGAAAGTGTAAGAAGGTCGATTAAGATCAAAAGTATACAAGTAAGTGGTAGGCATTTAAAATCTTTTTCATAGCTAACGATCTTATCCATCTTCAAAATTCTCTGATTTTTTAAAACCCAACTGCGTCTGCGTATATTAACTTGATGCCTTTATTTATCTTACCGTAACTCTTAGCAACTTAAGGCAGGTTTGAAGTTGATTTGGAACTGGCGGTAAAATTGTGCAATAAGTTTTTTTTCTGCGACTTTCATCTTGGAATTTCTTTACAATATTTTTTTATTTTGTGGTGTTAAAATGAAGAAAAGATAACAAACTTCCAGATTAAATAAGTAGAATAAAAATAATACTTCTGTAATATGATAAAAGGTACCTATTTAAAAAAGACCGCTTTACAAAATTTATATTTAAAAAATGGTTGATACATCATTTTTTAATTTGGAGCATGAATTGTTTGAAGCCAGAAATTACCTGATGAAAATATCAGATGATGGAAATAATTTGTAAGAATAATTTCCAAAACATATATACGTACGTACATACATACACATACATACATACACACACACATACATACATACATACATACATACATACATACATACATACATACATACATACATACATACATACATACATACATACATACATACATACATACATACATACATACATACATACATACATACATACATACATACATACATACATACATACAAACTTTCGTTAAAATCTTTGTACAAACTTAGTTTTTTTAAAATTTAATTTTCAGTTATGATCAACTTAGCACACTGTTAGAAAGAATTCTAACAGAAAGGCCTGACAATGCTGCTGGTAAGTTTCCTTGAAAGCTATTTTCATTGACTTATCATTTGAAATAGCTCTTATAATAATCTTTGAAAATGTAACATATATATATATATATATATATGTATATATATATAATACACAGATCTGGTAGAAAGTTACATCACGGATGGAAGAATATCTTTGACTCAGCCACATGTAGATATACAAATTTATTTTTATATTCATTTTTATTAATATAGTTTCCTTAAGTGTTATTTGTTTGTAATTATATATAATCTTTGCATACCTTTATGTATATCTATAATGTATGACTGTAGGCTTTCAGTGGCAGAGGGTGATTATGTGACAAATCACACCTCTCCCCCACCCTGGATTATCCATATGAGATTGACCTAAATTTAACCTCCTTATAGGATTTCAAAAAATTTCAATAAAATTTAATATAATTAACTCTTAATGTATTTATTATCAATATGTTGCATTTCTAATAAAGTTTTGAAAAGGATATCAGTTTCCAACATTTAGAAGCTTTTGAAATTTAATAACATGAATTCCATGAAAATTGCTCAAATTGAAAGATTATTTAGCAAATTTGGATATATTAAAATGGAAATTTAAAAATACCAGGTCAAGAGTGATTAGCTCTCATGTTTTTAAGAATGCACCAAAAGTTTTGTTTGATAAATTTCTTAATGAACTCCAAATAGTTTAAGTAAAAAAGTTTTTATATATTTTAATTTAAATAATTCTTTTTTAGTTCTAATATTATGCATTTTAACCAAAAACAAAATTGTAATTCATCCCACAGCAACTCTTGGTGAAATTTAAATATAAAATTTCTTAAATCATTTTTTTTTTTTTTGAATCTAACACTTCAAAATTTTTTTCTACCACAGAATGTTACTGATTTATCTAAGCAAAATGAATTTGCAAATTTGAAACTCAAGCTGTTTGAAGTAAGTTTCTTCTTTTTAATATATATTTTTTTTGGTCCAGTTGAAACATTGTATAGTTTTCCTGTTACATGGAAAAAAAACCAGTTGATAAATTATTCTGTATTTAAACAAGCTATTATTTTGAATTTTAAGTAGTGAACAAAACTTATTATTATAAAGACAAAATAAAGTCCAATATATATAAAAAATTAAATTAAAGATAATTTGGGATTCTCTGCTTTTTCAGTGTTTTTAGTTTAGAAAAAAGATGATGATAATACTATAGAAGATGATAAAAATAAAGAAGACTTTGAAGCATCTTTACCAAATTGTATGCAGCATGCATTCTATTTTGAGCAAGGATCAGTTGGAATTGGAAGAGAAGAAACTTATCATATATTTTTGTCTTTAAAGGAACTTGCTCTCAACTTTCCCCTGGCTAGTGTTCGCTTTTGGGGTAGGTTTGCATTTGGATTTTTTTATTTACTTTTAAAAGACTTTAATAAACATTAAATATAATTAAACTTTTTATTATTGTTTACGATCAGTGTTTTGTTCTTGTTTCTTAGGAAAGATTTTGGGTCTACAGGCCAATTATTATATAGCTGAAAGTGAGTTTCGTGAAGGTGAAGGCGAAGATGAAGAATCTGAAGTAATAAATGTTTTGTTGTTTTTTTTATAAAAATTTTTGTCACCTTTTTTCTTAAATGAAACATTCTGGGAATCTTGAAAATATTTGTAAAAGTTGAAACCATTAATTTAAATTTATTTATGAAAATAGAAGCCATTTATTCTGAATCATTTATGTAAATTGAAGGTATTAAAATTATTTTTTTAAAAAAAAAAGTTTTTTATTTCCCATTTACAAAAAAAAAAAGTTGAATAAGTCATGTGGTTTATATCCCATTTGCATGTATTTAAGTTAAATTCTCAGTGATTGCTATACAATCAATAAATCAATATATTACATTTTCTACATATTTCTATTAAGTCAGTCCAGTAAACTGCTATATGGCTTTTAAATGTTTCTAAATAACAACAAGTGCAGACAACTTTGAAATATAGCTTTTGATATACTAAATCAGTTGTTGCATTTTAATATCTTTCTTTAATATCTGCAGTTAAAGATAGAGTTAATCTTATGGAAATTAAAATGTGGTTTTCACATTTTAGGAAGAAGTTGCTGAAGAAAACGATGAAGAAAAAATAGGTGTGTTTTACTTTTTACTTTGTTAACATTTAGTTATTGTAAAGGTTGGTGTTTTATTACTTTTTTTTTTTTTCTTAATTTAGGGGATGGACCTAGAGAAGAAGAAACTATCCCAAAAAAATTATGGAAACCTGTACCACCTGTTCCGCGTGAAGCTCATAGAAGTGGTTCCAACAAAAAAGTATACTTTGTATGCAATGAACGTAGGTTTGAAGTATTTTTTGAAAATTTAGTTTTTCCTGATATAATTTTTTTAGGTTTTGTTTAAATTTTTCTTTTTTTTTTAGCTGGTGAACAATGGATCAAGTTACCCCATGTTACTCCAGCAGAAATTGTTGCTGCACGTAGGATTGTTAAATTATTTACTGGTCGATTAGATACAATTGTAAGTGCAATTGGTCTTTTCTTTGAGTTAAACAATGGTTGAAAATGATTTTCTTAATTTGTATTCACTAACATAATTGTTATTGATTTATTTTGATTATCTAAAGGAGAGAAATTAACATTTATATTTCATGCTTTAGATATCTTCTTATCCACCATTCCCAGGTAATGAAGCACAATTACTTCGTGCACAAATTTCTCGGATATCTGCATGTACTCAAATTAGTCCTGCTGGTTTCTATATATTTGATAATAATGATGAGGAAGAAAATGAAGAAGATGAATTAGAAGAGGGTAAGATTGTACCTATTGTTTTAACTTTATTTAAAGTATTTTTAGAGGTAACTAAAGACTGTCCAAATGTCCCATGGGAATTTTTAAACATTTTGAGAAGCATTTAATTGTTTTTGATAATTTCTTTATTGTTTTAAAGCAAATTTATCTTTAAATGCAGTAAAGAATTTAGAAAATATTATCTTTAAGCTGATTACAATTTTTTATGAGCTTTTTGGACAACTGTTTTGTAAAATTTTGTGAGATCACACCCCATATTCAGTGGAATGGATTGATGTCAGTCATAGTTTTGCCTTTTTTAACAGAGCTCACGTCTCATGACTGTCCAAAATTTTTAAATGGACCAAGTTGTGGCATGTCTGCTGGATTCATATTTTTTGGGATAAAATTGGCGCCATTTTGTTGATACCATTAAATTACACTTCTTCATCTGCCTGTCTTCTGGCCTGATCTTGGCAAAATGGAAAATCATGCCAGAAGATGGGTTGATCATGCTTTTGGATCATAGACATAAGTCCGTTTTTTAAACATTCTTTCCCAAACTTCAAGGTTAATGTTTCAGTTCATGAAAAATGGCTAAGTTTTGAATGCACATGAACAGATAGCTTGCCAAACCATAACTTTTTTACCAAATTTTTTAGTTTTAATGGCTTTTAGTAAAACGTCAGACTTCAAAGCTTTTTTTAAAGCTTTTCTCATAGCAGTTTTCAAGCACATTTTTGGCTTTTACTAAATTGCTGTTGGGATCTTCCAGGAGTACTCTGGATTTTTATAAATCCCTGTGAAAAGTTTTTGGTCAAGTTTTAAACTTGAGAGTTCTCTTTCTCACTTTCTCATCTTTCTTCCCAATCTACAACCTGCACTCCATGATTTGATGATGTGACTGACAGTTTTCCTTTAAATTTGATACTTTTTTGCTAGAGAACCAGTTAAAACATGATTTTTAAGTCACTCCAAAATGAACTTTCTATGCAAATACATTTTCTTTTTTTTACAATCAACTTTTTAAAAACTACCTTTATATTATTTGAATGGGAAATAAATTTTCTTTAAAATGTTAAAAAGTTTATAAAAATCAATTGAGTGGTTCTTGAAATATAACAAAAATCTCATAATCTTCCCTAATTTCAATAATTTCTGCAATTTCATTGAATTACTGTTGTTGCTTCAATTCTTGATGGTATCACACAAGTACATACACAAGCCACTATAACTAACTTAATGTGTATACTTGACAAAGCTGTTGATAAGGAAGACTATGTAAAATATTCAATTTTTTTTTTCACATCATATCATAGGTAAAGTCAGATGGATTGTTTTAATGTTATTTATAAACAAATGAATAGTGTATTTAGTGTGGATTAGATATGCTATGATGTGTTTTGGCTGCATCCCCCATCTTACTTCCTTATGCAATAGCATTCTGATCTTTCCACAATTATTTAGTGTTCTTCCTAGCAATTTTAAACCCATAACAATTTAATCGATTTTCTTGTATATTGAACTGGAACTTAAGATCATTACGAGTTATTTAGAAATACAAGAGATTTTCTATGTGTAATCCAAAAAAAATTGTCCAACATTTAAATATTGATTTTAAAGTTTGTAGAAAAGTTGCATATAAGTTGAAGAACTGTCTTGGATTGAATGACCTCTAAATACTGATCTTTTAGTCCTTCACATAGTGTGACCTCTAAATATTGATCTTTTAGTCCTGTTATATATAGAGTGTGCCCCGTTCTATATACCGTATATGATGGGATGTGCTAGACATTGCTTAGGCAACTCTATTTTGTACTCTCTCTCTATATATATATATCATCAATACGTTTTTCATAGTTATTCTGACGTTTTTTTTTAGCTCATAATTCCTATATAATCAATGATGAGTTTGAGGGTCTTTCTATAAGCGAGCTTACCGATCCATCTATGATGAGTTGGGTGCATCATACTCAATACCTTCTACCTCAAGGTAGATGTTCATGGTACAATCCTTATCAAAAACAAGAAAATGATATAGAAGAAGATGAAGAAGAAGAAAGTGGAGCTGAGATCTTTAATCCTGAAACTGGTCCTACATTATTGTCAAGTGTTGCTGATGACAGCAGTAATTTATTTTACTATTTTTTTTTTTATTTCTATTTGGCTTTATTATTCGCATCCGATTTTTTTTCCACTAAAGAAAGATTATCAAGTCTCTACGCTATAATACAAAATACATTAATTGTTTGATGAAAATTGATAAGTTGTTTTGCTAATACATTTTAAAATACACTTTTAATTCTATCTTAAATTTACAGATGTTGGTGAGCATAGAGCTTGGAGTGTTCATGTATCATCAAAAGCATTGCCTGAGTATGCAGTAGCTGTTGCACATTCGAATTTATGGCCAGGTGCTATAGCTGTTGCAAAAGGAAGGTATGTCTTTTAGTATTCTAGTTTATCTGATATTTTAAAATGTTTTGTTTGCGTTAAGTTTTAATTGTGTTGTTTTTTTACTTTGTTTACGCAGATTTTTCGAAAATTTTTACGTCGGTTGGGGTCAAAAGTATTTGGAAAAATGTTATAATCCTTCTGTCCCTCCGATGGCCCTGCAAGAATATTCGGTCTCTGCTGAAATAGCTGAACAAGATGATCCGTCGGCCGAAGAAGAAAAGGCTTTTAAAGCTCGCGAAGAAGCAGCGGCAGCAAAAAACGAAACGGACAACGAGGAAGAAGAAAATAACGAAGATTAAATTTTATTACCACAAAAAAAAAAAAAAAAAATTTAATATTCTTTCTAGTTGTACATTGTTACTACATAATCTTTTCTGTTATTGTTATTTACTTGCATAAAAGATTGGTACAGCAAAAGAATGAGCTGTGTAGTTGCTGCTCACGTGATGTATGGACATCAAACGAAATTCATAATCCTTGCTTTTCTTAAAAATTCCGGATTGTAATCTAAGATCGGCATCGCGTTTTTAACAATGACTGTTAGTTAAACTACATTTTAAACTTTTTTTTCTTATGAATTTTTTGTAAGGGTCGCTCCTGGTTTTTCCTGAATTATGTCTGATAATTAGAGCTGTTTTTTTTTCCTAAATTTAAAAAAGAAATTGGTACAGCGAGTAAATTCAATAAAGATTTAATGAAGTTTATGTTTTTTCAATCATACATTTTTTCCTTCCATATGCAATACAGAGATGCAATTAAAATGTCAAACATCATCGCTTAGGTTTAAATGCAATTAATACCTCTATTTATTTAAAACTAATCTTATACAGGATCATAGCAAAACACTGACTCACACTAAGTATTATGATTTCTGTTTTATTTTTTTGTGGAAAAACGTATCTTAGCGTTTATAATTTTTGCATTGAAGAAAATTTATTTGATTCAAAGATTTTTGTGAGGAGTGTTTCTTCTAAATCTTGAGAGAAGCAAGAAGAATGTTGGACAGTGAAAGTGGTTACCACAAAAAGGTAAACTATAAATACAGTTGTTTTCAAAAAAGTTGCTCTTAAATTTTTTAAAAAATTTTCTGATGTAATTATTGAACCGGAGACATTTTCTTCAGTGCAATAATTTTTAATTCTTCCTGAGAAAATAAATCAAGTTGCTCACAATTAAGCAAGAAATATAACGGCGATAATAAATTTAATGGTGATAAGTTAACTTGTTTTACAGAAGTAAATTTGCCTCTACTTAATCTATTCTCTCATATTATAATCTATACTTTCATAGAGATGTAACCTTCGTCGAGAGATAAACTTTATAACGGCTTTTATCACAATAAATGTCAAAGCTTTTGAACTCTAAACAAAAATCATCTCCCCCCTCTCCATTTGTTTGTGCCCAATTTTCTGAATGTATTATAAAATAAGAAGAAGCGTTTAGCTTTTTGTACTGAAGCTAATCAAATAAGCATCTGTTTTCTGTACTTGATATGCTCGGGGTTTTTAGTTGTTCGATGCTATATAAAACTAGGGAGACAATACTACAGCTATATAAATAACTATAACCGGGCTACCGAATAAAAATGCTACTAAGCTGTCATATAATAAAAAATAAACTATCGAACATAAAATAAGTATCAAAAAAATAACTTTAAGTTGAATAACAATGTGCATGCAAAAATCCATTAATATATTATTTCTTTTCAGGGGAGCCAGGTCTTTTGCCAACAAGTTACTGTGTTCATCTTATCAGTATTTCTGATGCTGATTGGTGGTGTATCAATTGTGTCCTCAATTTACTTACAACAGCAGTATTCTGACCTAGAAAGACTTCGATTTCAATTGTGGATCGGTTTACCGGTATTTATTTTATGCATTCACATCATTTCGAAAAGAAAAAAAACCGGAGGAGGGTCACAATTCCTAGTTTCACGATTTGTCACAGTTACAAAACAGACAAAAAGGTCAAAATTCCTAACAAATTATTTCACAGATAATTTGATAAAAGAAGAGTTGACCAAAAACGTTGAAACTAAGTCTGAAAAGTTTCTTTCCTTTTTTAATTGTAAGAAATGAGAAAATTGTCTAAAAAGTTGTTAAAGTAAGCTGCCCGCAAATAGGGCACCACATTCCGAGCTACATAGTTTGAATTGCGCAAATCTCACCAAAGGTAAGCCATCATTTACTCTACTATGTGCAAGCTCCTTTGGATCATGGGTTATATTATACAAAATTGGGTTCTTACAAAAATTACAAAATTTCCATATTTATGTAATATAACCCATGGAAGTTTTATGATGAATTATGCTGGTCGACTCCAAAATCCTGCCTTTTATTTTGTGGCACTGTGACATCAAAATCATGGCCTTTTTCTCAGAAGATGTATTTAAAATTTAAGCCACGTGAATTTTCAACTACAACATGATAGAATCATAGGTATCATGGTAGAATCAAAGGTATCATCAAAGTTAAAGGGAAAGGAAAAAAGTTCAGTTTTGCCAATTAGTGTTATCTTTTGATCTCCTAAAATCTTGTAATTTTAGTTAAATCATCATCAACCTCGTATGTAATTGTATTGATGTTTCCAATTATTAGGCTGCTAGACTTATTTTTCTATTCAGCATTATTTCTGTTTAAGACAAAATGCACTGAAAAACGGTTATTACCATCTTCCAGTCTACCGAGACACAATTTCCCCTTTTTTATACTAAAATAATTTATTTATTCTTTTTTGTGGATAATACTTTGATAAGGTGAAATGTTTTTTAAGTTTTTATCGCTGTTTTGCTGTTTCCAGAATCAAAGGCTGTGAAAACCAAAATTCAACCACCTTGGTTCATGTTACGCCACAAACTGTTTTAGACGGTCGTTAAGAATTCTATTTAGTAACCAGAGGTCACTATTGGTCTTTTTTTTTTTTCTAAAAAAATTTCATAATCCTGAGTTTTTCGGCGGATTTGTAACTGTGATCCGTATTTTAGAGAAATATTTTTTTAATAATTCTGATCTTTTTAGTAATTTCGTAATTTTGGCAAATGCGTTCTGAGCTGTCTAAAATATCCAATCCGGATTTCTGATAGCGTTCCAAAATGTTTCTAGCAACAGCAACATTTTGATTGATATTTTGGGACACTTTAATTAAACCCTTCTCATTATTATCGCCTTTTTTCTAGTTATTTTCTAGTTTAGCTTTTACAGTAATGATACTATTGTATCGTATGTTTCGTTAGCTTCTTTTCAATGGTTTGTTCGGGGTAGTGATCATTTTTCTACCGTTGAAGAACTTAAGCTGGAGAAATGTGTTGGTAAGAATTTTTTATGCAACTAACCATAAATGTTAGCTTGTTTATCTACTTTACTGATTTGAAATTTTTTTTTTTTTTAGTTGTACACTTTTGGCACATTTTGTTTTATAATGACAATCGCTTGTGCGTTTGGTGCATTTTTACTTGGAATGTTGTATTGGGAAGACAAATGGGACCTCATTTTAAGAACTCCATGCAAGCTTGTAAACGCAAAGTGTAGTTGTGGTTATGTTCCGTTGCCATTGATACGTAAGTTACAATTTTCCTCTATGTGGTTGACTTTATGTTTTCAACTTTTAATATACTAAGGATAAAACAAAAATACCGAGGGTTACAATGAAGTAACCACAGATGCTTAATTCCAAGTTTATCTTTTATAGTGGAAAATTGTGGTGAACTGAATGTTGTGCGAAAACTTTTTATTTTGGAGATTTCTATGGCATCGTTCGGATGTTTTTTCTCCTTTTTTGCAGTTATATTATCAGTGGCTC
Source organism: Hydra viridissima (assembly GCF_058129835.1). Taxonomy (NCBI): domain Eukaryota; kingdom Metazoa; phylum Cnidaria; class Hydrozoa; order Anthoathecata; family Hydridae; genus Hydra; species Hydra viridissima. The sequence continues at coordinate 5,980,670 of NW_028324311.1, read as the reverse complement.
TGTTGTGTTGTGAACCTAAGGTGAGTTGGCATCATAAAAAAAGAGATTTCATCAAATAAATTAAAATTTTTTTTTTTTTTTAAAAGTATGATCAGTTTTGCAAATAATTAGTTAAGAACTACAAAAAAGGTCTTTGAAGTACATTTATACGTTGATGTATTATAGGCTGTTGCAAAGAAGGGTTCCAAGATCTATGAGCAAGTGACGATGACTAACCGCAAAGAAGTCGGAACAAGTAACGAAGCATTCTTTCACTATTCAGAACCACAATTGGGTGATCATTAATTCTGACATTTTTTGAAAACGTCAACACGTTATTTGAGTTTGGTTGAATTGTATTTTCTAAATTTACGAACCACAACGGTTTTTTGTTTGCTGCATAGTATTCTGGTATTATCTTCTTTTTATTTAAGTTTTTTAAATACCTTTTCAGGTCTTAATAATTTTCGGGTTCTAATAATTCATTTTTCAGCTCTTGATAATAATTTGATCAGTTTCTACAATAACGTATTGAAAATTTTACAACAACTTTTTAATTCTAATATTATAAAAAAACAATACCTCTTTTGTTAAACTACAAAATATTAATTGTTTCTTTATCATAATACCAATAATTAGGGTAACAACCTTTATATTGCAAACCACTGGCATATATATATATATATATATATATATATATATATATATATATATATATATATATATATATATATATATATATATATATATATATATATATATATATATACGTATATATTTATATATGTTTTACTTTCTGAAAAGTCACTTAAATAATTTTCTGTAAACCTAATGTAAGACATTTTGTTAAGATTTTGCCAACAACGTCATTTTGAACATTTAAAACTTGTTTAAGCAGTATTTAGTTCTTGAAAACGTTTTCGAGCTTAACTATTTGAAAACTATTATAAAAATTGTTAATTGTTCAATTGCAATATTTTCACTTAAAGCGTTAATGTTCTCAACAATTATTGTCAACAAGTATTTTAAAAATGTAATGAGAAGATTTGAAGAGTTGTACATTATATACAACTCTTCAAATTTTCTCATTACATTTTTAAAATACTTGTTCATTAGGACAACTAAATTTTAACAAGTTTTTTTATATAAATGCAATGCCAACATAAATTCCATAATTGCCATGCCAACATAAATTCCATAGTTAGACTTGCGAAAAATATTTTCTACATGAGTAAATCAAGGAAAGTAAGTTAATGGTATTTAAATTTCAAATGTAAAAAAAAGCCTTGGATATATTAAGTGCAATAAGGTTGTTCTCTCCAACATTTTGTGTGTTGAATTTTGCGAATGAACCATTTACCCCAGTTTAAAAGTAATTCGCTCGTTCTGTGAAGTATTCTTATAAAATCAATATTTTATTGACCCAATAAATTCCCAAGCTACCTACTAAAAATTTGACAACTTCCATTGACTCATTATTACTTTTAATTTTTTTAGTTTATCAAACCGGGTGCACAACTTAGACGAAAAAATGCTGAGAGCAAAGCAATGTCTAATGTGCATTTGATGCACATTTACATCAGAAATGGTTTTTGAACAAAAAAAATTTTTAAAAGATTCAATTTTAGTGAAGCATGAGCCTAGAAAGGTTTATTTTAAAAAGATTCATATTTAGTGGAGCATGTTTAGTAGCCTAGAAAGGTTTATGCTGCAAAAAATAGATAAAAATACAGTAAAATAAAAATAAAAAAAATGGTTTTTTAACATTTACTACTTCAGCAATTTTAAATTTTTAGAAGGCATCAACTGCTCCAATCTTTTCATTAAAGGAGTACTTTCTCCCTCTCCACCACTTTAATGTTGGAGTACAAGCAGTAGCACAACTTAAAACTACGTAGCATAACTTAGGGGGTGGGGGTGGGGGGTGGGGTGTGCAACTGTAAATGTAGAATCAATTTATGTAAGTAGAATTATTTTGTTTGTTACTTTGATTATTTTGTTTGAAATGGAGTTGAACCAGGTCACAAATAAAAAATGATTTGCTTGATATATTACAAAAAAACAGCAAGTTTTAAATAAACTCACATTCACTAACTTATAGAAGAATTAGGCTTCAATTTCATAAAAAAACTTATTTCATAAAAAAACATTGATCTCAGGGTTAATCATCTCCTAAAGGAAAATGAATCTTTTTTGAAACTATTTTAAAAAGAGAAAAAATAATAAGTTTATTTTCCTAAACAACTTGATTCTTCAAGTTTTAGGGATTCCCATCCTCACCAGAAAAATAAGTGTGGTTGTTGCACTTGTGAAATAGTTCGCATACTTTGTACTTTGTACAGAAATTAGGGAGGCCTAAAACGTCTTAGTACTTAATACTCTTTCCTGGTCCACCAACTTACACTCTTTTCTGGTCCACCAACTTATACTCTTTCCTGGTTTCATTCAGACTTTGTAAAAGATGAAAAAAATTTTTTTGTTATTAAAAAACGTTTTTTCCTAACATTACTAGTAGCAGAAAAAGACTTGGTTCAGAGTTTAAAAAAAAAAAAGACCAAGACTCTGCAACAATTCTTAAAACTTCAAATTTAAATAGAAATCAAGACCGCAATTTAAACTAGGCGTTGATAAAAGAGTTTCATACCTCGAACGTTTTAACGTTTCAAACTTCAAAAGAAGAGTTAAAAAGGTTATCTATATTGAATTCGAGAAATGAAATGCCACGTGAATCAAATAACTGATTTCCTTAAACTTGAAAGTAAAACTTTTCAATGCTTCAGCCATAAATAATATATATTTTTAACGCTAATCTTTTTCTTTGGCATATAATTAACTTTTTCTTATCTCAGCCCTTAGTGAAAATAATTATGAAAAAGAAGTTTCAATGAAGAAAATACAAGTTATGAATGCTTCATACTCTTATGTACCCAGTAGTCTAAAATATTTTGGTTCAACGCTTTTGCTTATAAATGAAAACAACTAAAGATTTTTTGAATTTTTTTTTTTACTTGATTGAGTTGTTCAATAGCTACAAATTGTAGAAGAAATCGTTTAAGATGGCCACCATTTTCTTTCCAGAACAAGCAAAGTCGGTCCGGTCAATCATTGATCGCAGCACGCACTTTATGTATAGGGTAATTATGCATTACTCAGACGAGAGTGCGCTTTAAAAACTCAATATTTAGGTGCAGGCTAGAGCAAGCCATGATCTTTAACACGGATCACAATTTGTAGCCCAATGAATTCAGATCTAGGCTTCATTATTGCCAGTAGTTTGATTGTAGTTTTTGAGCCACTTTTTAAGTCGATTTTGCTTTTTGGCCGGAGTAGAATCTTTTTAAAAGACTCACGGCTTGTTTTCAAATATAACCGTGTTAAGAGGCTTCAAAATTTTATCGAAAACGTTAAATAGATTCATTTTTGCCGAAATTTTGACTTCTTTTTCAAAAAAAACTTGGTGACCCCATCATAGGCAACTCCCAACCAAATCATCACAGAAGCCAGATGATGATCTCTCTTGGAACGAGTTCTGCTACATCTTGTGAAGACAAAGCAAAGACTCTATTGTTCTGTTTATTGAACAATTCCTCTAAAGTGAAAATTTTCTCTTCAGTTAACAGAAATCGTTAATGAAAATTCTCCACGTACCGGTGACATAATGCTTTTCGCTTTTCGCTTGTGTTGTTGCTTTAATGCTACCATGAGTGGTGCTTGTTGTGTCTTTTTAATGCTCAAAACCCCAAATCATTCTTTAGAATGCGAGAAACAAGTTACTTTGAGGTACTCTTCTCCCAGAACAAGATTCTCTGCTTCCACAGAGGATTTCCACCAATTCGGACCCTCTTCACCCTAATGGACGGCCGGATTTTGGACGGTCAGTTATTTCAACTGTCCAAAATCGTTATGCGTTTCAATGGTAAACTACTGAACGCATTCACTTTATCTTGGCGGCAACCATGGCCGCCGAGAGGGGGGTGGTGGACGTGGAAGATTCCCGGGGCCCTGTGTGTGTACAAATAATGTTTACATACATACATACATACATACATACAGACAGACAGACATACATACATACATACATACATACATACATACATACATACATACATACATACATACATACATACATACATACATACATACATACATACATACATACATACATACATACATACATACATACATACATACATACATACATACATACATACATACATACATACATACATACATACATACATACATACATACATACATACATACATACATACATACATACATACATACATACATACATACATACATACATACATACATACATACATACATACATACATACATACAATCCATGTCCATCGCTGCACTTCAAATTAAAACAAAAAAGCAGCACTTCCTGCAAATTACGTTCTGTTGGCTCAAAGATTAACATAGAATAGAAAGAATTCATGTTGTTTACACTTCAGCTACATAACACATACTGATTTTTTAGTGAGAAATAATGATGCTTCAACAAGAATGTAGTTACAAGATGGTCCAATGTGATATAATGCTAATCAGGGCCGCCGAGAGCCTTCAAGCCGTCCGGGACAAAACCTTTTTTGGCGCCCTAAGATTTCGCTTCATATATATACTTAGCATAGAAGCAAAAAAGTATATTATGCCTTTATAGCTTCTTTAATTTTATTTCATTTATTTCACACTTCCTAATTTAAATAAAATTTTCGAGCTTTTTTCGAGGCAAAATTATAAATTACTTCATCATATTACAATGATTTCGCGAGATCATTTTCAATAGACAACATCATAAGATTTGAAAGTCGCTCTTGTCCCATGGTGGCTCTGAAATGGTTTTTTTGTAATCTTAAGTTTACTAAAAGATCTTTCATCCTCTGCAACGGATATTGGCATTGTGTGAAAAATGATTAATTTCGAAAATATTCGTAAATTGCTTCGAAAATAATATATATATATATATATATATATATATATATATATATATATATATATATATATATATATATATATATATATATATATATATATATATATATATATATATATATATATATATATATATATATATATAGAGAGAGAGAGAGAGAGAGAGAGAGAGACCTATTAATTTCTACTAACTCACCTTTAAATCAGTATTTTGATTAGTAGCTTTGTAAAACCGACGTAATTCTTGGAGCGTTTGTTTATTTTTTTCACATTCTTTTACCCTTTTGGAAGCCAATGCCATATTTTGGGCACCAGAAAGTTTTTTACGATTCATTATTAACAGTTACTGTAAATAACCGTACGCATCAATAAAATAATAGCATAGTCAGCTACGCAAACTCATCAAAAAATTATAAACTCAATCTCAAAAAGCAAATGTCATAAATCAATATTTCAATAGTTAAATATAAATCTTAAACATGAATTACCATAAATAAGTTGATCATTAAGAGTTGAAAAATATTTACTATTACTTTCTAAATTCTGAATAGAATTATTTCTAAATTGTATTTACAGTTTGTTATTACTAATTATCAACCTTTACGTTTTTTTACTTTAGTCTGATGAATGCGAAAATCTCAAGGGACATTTTTAATTTAACAGCGTATAGAGTACGAAATCAATGGTGAGTTCGTATTTTAAAATTTTTTCGAGGAATTAAAAATAATGGTATAACGCGAGTAATATATATATTTCAATTATGGCATTTTAAGATTAAAAAAACTATTTTTATTTTACTTCGGCATCTGGCGCCCCATCGACATCTGCCGCCCGGGACAAACTGTCCCTTTCGCCCCCCCCCCCCTCTCTCGGCAGCCCTGATGCTAGTTACGCCATCTTTTGCAATACCTTCAATAACTTATCGATAAAAATGATTGCTTTAATGAGGATAATCCTTCTAACGAATGCTCCAAGTGAAAGATAAAAATTAATTTCTTTTTTGTATTATTAGCAAAGTTTATACATATTATGCTTAATTTATACATATTATGCATAATATATTAGTAAAAATTAAAATCCAATTAACCAAACTTGCTAATATTCCGTTTACGTCAACACAAGTGTTTGCGTCTTTTAAACGTCTAAAAGACGTCTTAAGGACGTTTTTTAGAATATGTGTAAGTTTTTTAAACTGTGCATCATTTTGATGTTTTTATTTAGAAAAATCTTTCTAATACCATTAGTTCCAGTTATTTTATCAATTTCGTATAGTTTATCTTTCCGGTAGTCCTCTTCTGTTTATGCTCTCTGGTCGTTCTTTTCTGTTTATCATTCGTTTCGTTAAATTTCAATACAATTTATGAAAGTGTTTCTCTACAACTTGTATAAGACTTTTTTTTTTTTGTTCCTCTTGAATTATAATTTAACAACTAAATTAAGGTCACTCCACAATCGAATGCATTGTTGACGACTATCCAACTTCCCAATTTCCATCGATCAAGATGTAGTTGTTTTCACTTTCTCATTTATCTTTAATGTTAGGTTAGATATTGGGAGCAGTGACAACCTGCAGTCAAGTCAGAATTGGAAGCAAAAAAGGAAAACCTTAAGATTGTATATCAGCTTTCCATCTACTAAGCCCAGTGAAGCCATTGAGTTACCGGTAAATATCAATATATTTGTCATTTACCGGTAACTCAATGGCTTCACAATAAACTACTAAAATAGAGGTAGCCTTAAGTTTTTATATAGAATTTTTTTTTTTTCGGCGGAACTCTACCTTTTTTCCCTTCCCTCGCATTCTCAAGACTCAAGCTCCTTGGTGCGGGATCAATAGAAGCTTATGATGACTTTTTTAAACTAACAAAAATTTGCATCATGAATTTCGTCCACCATGACGACTAAAAAGTGGTTTTGATAAAATTTATGTTGCTGCATCAACAGAAGCATGTTACTGACAGAAAAATTAATTTTTCGTTCAAATAAAGTTTAATGCAAGTGCAAAATAAGTTTAAGTTTATCAGAAGCAGTTTTAAAATGACTAATGCTAGATAATTCGTTGTATTATCTATTTTTCAATCATCTTTTTTTTTTAAAAAAAAAAAAATTTTTAAGTTTTACACGCGATCAAATTATTTTATTATCATCGTTAATTCTTTTAGAACTTTGTCATTAACCTTTTTTTGAGAGAGAGTTTTCATTTTTCATCGCATTTTTTGTAAAAATTTGTTTAAAAAAAAGTAAAACTAACAGAAGTAATATTCACTATGAGAATTAAGATTAACAGTAATTTGGCATTTCCATTTAAGGATTGTTTATTCAGGAGAATGTAAAAACATTTTACTACGTGACGTTCTATTCTGAGTTTGCAGATAATCGTATTGGAGTTTTTCTTCACGTCCAGTCACAAACAATTCTGAGGTTTAGGTTACTCAATACCCAATTAATTGTACTCTTACCTTCAACGTGTACCAAAGTAATAAATGATAATTTCGTTTTTAAACAGTCATTGAAGTACTATATCAGTTTTAAAAAATAAATCTTGATAAAAAATTTCAAGTTTCGCCTAGAAGTTCAAAGTTCAAAGAGACTGTTGTTTGCTTAAAGCCAATTATAGCTTACTCGTAAAAACTTGTTGTTTTTTAAATCTCAATATTAAATAACAAAACGATGTAAAGCTTAAGACGCAATTATATATTTAACTACACCTCGATTAATGCAAATACAATATTTGGTTTTCCGTCATTACGCACAATGTACAAACATAGCATGCTGATCCTCCATACATAAGTTTCTTTCTTTTTTATATCATTGACGGAAAAAGCTTAAGGATGAACTAGGACTAGCGATAATAAAAGATGGTTGCTTTTCAATAGTGCGCATTGATTCCACAGCTTCCCTGTGAAAACAGTTCAAACATTAAGATGTTAGTCATCGAATTGTAACCAAAAGTTTAGTATCTTATGAAAAAAAAACGAAAAAAAAAAACGAAAGAATTATAAAGATCGCATTTAATTTTGCAGATTCGGTAAGAAAATATTTAGATAAATTGTTTTTATATCGAAAAAAATTTATATTTTTGTAAAATTCCATATCATCACGTTTAATTGTTATATATATATATATATATATATATATATATATATATATATATATATATATATATATATATATATATATATATATATATATATATATATATATATATATATATATATATATATATATATATATATATATATATATATGTATATATATATATATGTATATATATATATATATATATATGTATACATATATATATAAGCAAACAAGCTCTAAATGTCGTTGAGAGATCACTGACTCCAAGCTGCATTATATTCGATGATGTAATTGGTCTAGACTTATCTTTCGTTGTGGTAAAATAAGATGAAAGTTACACCAGTTTTTTAAAAACTTTTTGTAACGAGTACTAACGATGCTAATTCAAAATAGTAATGACTTAAACTTAACATGTGGCGAACATTTAAAAACATTTAAAAACCGTATTAACGTCTTAATTTCTAACTGATATAATTCTTAATCTTTTACGGAAGTATGGATAAAACTGTTTGATATTTGAATGGTATGAAGTTTATATTTTAAAAGGAATAAATATTTCCAGGAATAAATATTTAAATGGAAATTGGGCTGAAGTATGTGTTTTCGGGCGATCTGATTGTCAGGTGCAGATATGTGAACGGGCATCCGATTCCAGTGGAAGTTGTTGACATCGTTGACGTCCTAGAAACGTTAAGGAGTTGTCTGAAGATCCAAGGAGCTTCGAGAAGTAGAGCTGTATCGGTAAGCACAATGCTTTTTTCATTTAAAGTAAAAGAAAAAAAATTAATTTCATTCGCACCTTTCTACCATGAAGGGTTTATTGAAACCCTTCGGTTGTGTAGTTCCTAAATAAATCCTCCGACTATGGAACACTTTTGTACTTGTATACAAGATATCTTCCTGCCATGAAGCACTTGTTTAAATGTAAATTTATTAATTATCCTGCAATAAAGCGACAATATCGCAATATATTAGTAAAATCTAGTGTAAAAATATATACTCATTGTTTCTTTTTTTTTTGTTTTTTTTTTTTGTTTGCTTTAAGCGAGCGATTTTTTTTTTTAAAAAAAAAACATTACGGTGTCTAACAAGAAATTAAAAGAAACTGTAAAAGTTAGTTCTCCCGACTTTTGGTAACTGTGAAATCTTGAAAATGCGACAGTCGCGAAATTTGAACTCGTGAAATCAAAATATTTTGTAGTTAGTCTCTAACTGTGAAAATTTCTTCCCGCAAAACAATATACAGCTATAAATAAAGCTTCCCCCCCTCTCCCCCAATGTTTTCGTTTTTGATTTTCATTTTGTTGCGTGGTTAATTGTGCGATGAATTGACATTAATTAACATTTTAATATTGCAATTTTTTTTATCATATTAAAATTTGCAGAATTTTAAATTAAAAACATTGGTGTTTTTTTTTTTCGATTTTCATTTCGATTGGTGTTGGTTGCCACGATCCTTTCATGTACTTAAACATCTTTTTAAAACATTTCTGAGGAAACAAAATAATTGAGCTTATTTTTTTCCTTTTAGGATCCTGGGTTAAAAAGAAAACCTTTCCTTACTCTAAAAGAACATATTTTACATTCGAGCTGTTCTGCAACCAATCCAAAATCTTCGAAACGTTCATCCCTTAAATCAGTGTATTACGACCAGACAGACTCTGTCATTTTACAAATGTCACCAGCTATGCAATCAAGGCGGCTCAAAAAGCACCCGATTGTTGCCGAAGTTCTGGTTGATTCAGAGACTGAAGATGAAAAAGTGCTTGATAAATCAAAACATTTAAATGACCCGACGGAAGAAGACAAACCTTTAGATTTTGTATACATCAGTACTTTCGATAGACTGGAAAAAGCAGAGCATTTCTTGCGTAAACTTAGGAGTACTAAAATGACATTTTCCATTGAAATAGATGTTGGGGTTGAAAATCAAATCTCAATATCTTATCAGGAACTCCTTAATTTTGATTGCGAGTATATGGTTTTAAAATGTAGCAAAAATGAATGCCTCGTTTTCATTAAGCCATTCTAGTTTCATTGAAAACTAAATTTCACTGAAAACTAAATCGTATACATAAATTTTTAAACTCTTGGTATTTATTGTTATGAATTTGTAAAAATTCTTTGGTTACTGTGTAATCTCTTTAAAGTTATAAATATTTGAGCCGTTGAGCCGGCATTACATTGCACAAAATGAAATATAGATTGAACGTTTTGTTATTATTTAGCTTTATTAAAGTCAAAACTTTTTTTTATCGTAAGAAAAAAAAATTTAAACGCTACTTAAAGAATTTGAAATTTGGTGAAAATTTCTTTTAACATAATTTGATGATGAAAATGGAAAATGAAATGGAATAATTTTTTTTTATTTATAAAAAGTTTGTATAAAAAACCACAAAAGTTTAAATAAATACTTAAAAGATAACTTTTTCATACACCTTGACTTCCTAAATGATCCAACCAAAATTTTGTAATGTTTCTGGTCAATGTAAATAACTGAATGACGAAACGAGTACGTTCTGAAAGTACTTATGCTAGCATCAAACAAAAACGCATTTTTCACTTTCCTTAAAAAACAAAATATAAACCGATAAATAATCTTTCCTTAAAAAACAAAATATAAACCGATAAATAATCGTTGACTATGCATTATAAACGTCCGAGTCGTTCCGAATACGCTTCGCAACACTGCTATCGATCACACGAAAAAGGTCTGTTATCGAGACCGATTGGCGATTGAACCCACTGAAGAGCCTGTGCAACGGTTACAAAATGCACGTCGCTAAGCATTCGAACCTCGTTTATAAATCTAATGAAAGCTGAAAGAAAAAGAAGTGATTCTCTGTTTGCTCAAAGAGTCTTACATTTCAACAACTCATCAACTACAAAAACATTTAAAGCTCAAATGAAAGTTCTCTTGTGCTTACCGCTCTTTCTAGAAGGTTTGTTATCGAACCAGAACGAATCTGAAAAGATGGGAAACGGTTGCTTGTTGTCGTTGTAGTGAAGGTTGAAGTTTGTCATCAGCATCGTAAACACGCTCTCTTCGTCATCGTAGAGCTGGCACTCGCTGATAGTTGATACAAAGTCCGACCCTGATACGTTGCACTTCCATTGTGTCAATGGAACCTCCCACAACCCCGGATAGAAATCTAAAGCAATAACGCTTGTCGTTTACAAACGGCGGACAAGACAAAAAATCCAATTCAGTTGACTTACTTTGCACGACTTAATTTGTCGTTTGAAAGTTAGAAGAAGCTTCTGAAAAGCTTAAACGTAAGGAAATAAGGTACTTACTCTTTGGACAGTTCGTCATGTAACATCCTAAGGGCGACGAATAATCAAAAGTGTATGGCCACCATCTTTCGTCTGGGTATGTCACAATGGAGCTGTCGTACAAGAAGCCTTTTGCGGCTAACACTTCAAACGTACTCTCCGTACTCTCAAGAAACGGGTTTCTCCAGCCTTGAGTGTTCACGTTGACTTCGAGCTTAATGGTATTCATTTGGTCGACAATCTCCGACTCCAGCTCTTTGAAAGACGCCTGCAAAAAGAAAGACGAGTCAATCACTTTAAATCGACTCACGATACGATCCTCTAAAGCGCATCGAACAAGCTCTTTTAAAAACTTACGTTGACCCACCACGTTGAGGGAAATCGGTGAGACACCGAGTGATCAGCAATCTCGTGTCCTAAAGTATGTAAAAGTAAAGTCAAACAGAAGTTGTTTGTGTCAGAGCGCAAAAAACAAAGTAACAACAACAACAGAGCGCAAAAAACAAAGTAACAACAACAACAAAACGCAACGACGTAGTGCAAAAACACGTTACCCTTCTCCCACAGCATTTTCACCAAGCTGTAGTTCGTATTTTCTCCGGATACAAAAAACGTCGCTTTGATCGGGCAGCCGTTGAAATTGGTGACGCCATCAAGCAAGTCTTTGTACAGCTGGAAGTTAGCTGATGTAACACCGTCGTCCATGGTTAGCAAGATCATTTGTGGCGTGTTAGCTTTTGATAAGTTGCCGGGAATGTCTGGTCCAGCGCATCTGCACTTTGGTAAAAGACACTCCAAAGGGTTGCAAGGTTTTACAGAAGCTAAAAGTTTAAAACGGCATATTTTTAACAATAGGGCGGTTAGCGTCTCGGTTATAAAGAAAGCGTTCAGTATTTTATTATTTCAATTTGTGTTCATTAGCTATTAATTTAACATGATATTGATATTTATTGCGCGGTCAGCATTTTAGTTTCAGATAAAACGTGTTTTTAATTTTTTTGTGTTACTTTAGATTACCTGATGGCTGTGTTTGTGTTGGCGTTACGGGTCCTTCCGAGGTTTCTATAGTTATAACGTTTGCTGTTAAGGGTATTGTGTCAATAACAAGTGTAGTCTCTGTAGAAATTACGTCTGTTGGTAATGTGTTGCTCAATGGTGATGAACTAGCTAAAGCATCCGACACTGGAACAACTATCGGAAGCTCTTCTGATGCTTCCGTTGGTGGGGCATTTTCCTCTCGATCTTTTGTATCAACAGGCTGTAGAGCACCATCATCTTCACTGCCTAAAACACCACCTTCCAAAGATAAATCAGAAACCGCTAAAAATATAAAATCCACAATCTCTATTTTACACGCACAAATAAACAAAAGCATCTGTTCAAAAGAAAAAATTTTCAGTTTGTTTCTTGATGATCAAAAAAAAAAAACTAACCGTGTCGTAATCGTTTTAAAACAAACTATCTTTTCGCTGGTTTTGTGGTTACAAGGTTGAGGACACAAAGTAAACAAGTCACCAATAGCAATTCTCTTAAGGTCTTTGGTAACCATAAAAAGAAAAACATAGTTCACGTTATATGAACGAGTTTAATCAGAAAAGTTGTCTAGTGAAAAAAGGAAAAAAATCTAGCAATGAGCTTACCTTCATTGAACTGAGTCTTTAAAAAACGTTTATTTGATTCACTTAAAAGCTTTTGCACTGAAAGATAATTCAAGGTTTTGCCTATCAACAATTTATAACAATTTCAACGGAAGGAAAACTGCTTGTAAACTGCTCTACGTAATTTACAAATGGGGCAAGTGTTAAACTTGTTATTAAATCGTTAACAAAAGCACCGTGTCTATTAATTACTATAATTAATGTAATTTAATATAAAATTATTATAATTATTATAACTATTATATTCAGCAGATTCTTATAGTATATTTAAAAAGGAGCTTGTCTTTTATTCTTAAAATCCAGACGCTTACGGAAAAATAATATTTTTGAATGAAATGAAGAGATATTTTACTGAAAGTTGTTTTCTGAAATCGCTTTTCATTTAATTAAAATTTTGTATCACGTTCAATTAGATCTCGCTGTTATTCATAATCCTGGCGTGATGGAAAAAAAATTTATAATCATATTTCATATCAGAGTATTTAATCTTGTCAATTATAAAAATTGAGGACATTTTAAAAAAGTCTATACTATCTCAATTTAGATTGTGTGACCATAGTCTAAATTGAAATGGAATTAGCTTTTTATTACCCTGACACATTACACCGGGTGAATAAAAATGAGCAATTGCTTTTACTCAGTAATTGGTCAACTTTATGTGAATAAAAAACTTCGGCAGTTTTCCTCATATTTTTATTCGCGTAAAGGTGAGCAATTTACTCAGTAATTGTTTAATTTTACGTGAATAAAAACTAAAGAAAAGTTGTTGAAGTTTTTATTCACGTAAAGCTGACCAATTACTGAGTAAAAGCAATTGCTCATTTTTATTCACCCGGCCTGTTGGATCACTTTTTACTTTTTTATTGATTATTTCAGTTTTTGTAAGTGCGAAAATTTTCCTAAAAAATCAACTCCGATATAAATGAGCTTGTAAGTTAAACTGAAAAACTCATAACTAATAAATTCAAAATCTATTTTATATGGTCCTTATTTTGGTGTTGGAAAAGGAGTCTGGTCTTGATAGTGTTAAAAACTAACATTTTACTTTTAATAGTAAAAAATGAAAAGTGTAATTGTAAGATTTAAAGACTCTAACAAAGCTGTACAAATAAAGATAACAATATTCACATAAATGATATCAAAGAGATATAAATGATATCAGAAAGATATAAATGGTATCAGTGAGATATAAATGATATCAGAGAGATATAAATGATATCAGTGAGATATAAATGATATCAGAGAAATATAAATGATATCAGTGAGATATAAATGATATCAGAGAGATATAAATGATATCAGTGAGATATAGAAGAGCGCTCCTAATATTTTACAAAATTCCCCTGATCTAACGTGTCCCGACTGCCTCTATAACATGACATGATAAAGTTGTGCAAAAAAATTTTTTTTTTTAATATTATTTGAAATTCAGATCAGAAATTATTTTATAATGAATTGTATATTTGCATTCAGCAAATGCAACCTGTAATGTAAGAAATTCTTAACATAATTTACTTTCTAATTTAAACATGTTGTGTACCTATGTTCCCCATGTAATGGAGCATTGGTACAATAAGCTATGTTTAGAAAAAAATAATTTCGTAAAAGATATTTTGAAAAAATAAAAGTTTCAATAATTTAATATTTAATAATTATTTGATAATTACTTAAATAAATATTTAATAGTTTCGAAAAAAAAAAATTAAAAAAAAAATATTTTTGAGTTCAAGTGAGTGATAACATTTGTCTAGAGATATAATCACTGTTATTTAACACAAGAGTGGTTCTAAATAACTTAGAAGCAGGGAATTTAATAATAATAAAAATAACAAGGGAGAAGGAAGTTCTTATAAAACTTGCCCATTTTATGTTAATAAAAAAAAATAAATGTATTTTAATGCTCAAAAATCTTCTGAGGACAGTTTAAAACATAATGTCAATCTCTAATCAAACAAAATTATAAATTGATCCTGCTCTTCTACTTCTTTGGCCACCCCATGGTCATCGTTGTTCTCTGTTAATTGGTTCCCTCACGAAAACATTACTACTTTCTAACATTCTTATCATGTTGTCTCTTAAAGATTGGGGGATCTTTTTTGAATCCACCCTCAGTTGTTTTAGCATCATTTCTGCTCAAATTCTAAGTAGTTTGCTCTCAGTGGATAAAGCAGGTCATTATCATTGATTTGTAAATCCCCAGTCAAAAATTAATAATTGTGGGAGTCTTAATAAAGTATCAGGGGTTGAGAAAAAATCAATTAACGTGCAAGGGGATAGAAAAAAAATCTAAAAATTAGTTTTCGACTTCTCTTTTACATTAAGCAGCCGAGAGTTAAACCTTACATTACTTCCTGTTGATGCTTCAATTGAAAATAGAATGTGAATAGGATCGAATGTGATGGGATCCAAAAGTCATTTGTATAAGTATACGACTATAGTTGTTCTAATTGTCCACGTGCGCTCATGTACGCACATAAATGCTACTTTAGCATCTTTTTCTAAATATTGAATTTCTTCTACCATTGCAATCCAACGAAATGATTCAATGCACACTATTGAATTGTTGACTTTGAACAAAGTAAAAGTTAAGCATATATTTGCACTTTTCCTTGTTTGTATAATGCAGATGGCATCATTTGATATTGGGTTAAGCTAAAATATAATTTGAGAATTATCACATCAGCCAACATTTTTTTTTCAAAAACATGTGTTTGCAAATACAAAAGAAATAGTTTCTTCTTCTCTTCTTCTCTTCTTCTCTTCTTCTCTTCTTCTCTTCTTCTCTTCTTCTCTTCTTCTCTTCTTCTCTTCTTCTCTTCTTCTCTTCTTCTCTTCTTCTCTTCTTCTCTTCTTCTCTTCTTCTCTTCTTCTCTTCTTCTCTTCTTCTCTTCTTCTCTTCTTCTCTTCTTCTCTTCTTCTCTTCTTTTTTTAGTAAAATTAAATACAGTGAACAAAAAAGAACATAAAATTTTCAAAAAAAAAAAAGTTAGCACCGATCTCCCTAGTTGTTTTTAAAAACCTTTTTTCAACTTTTTGTGTGTGTTGTATTAAACAAGATCAAAGATAATTGGCAGATTTCAAATTTCATCAATAAAAAAATTTCTTTCAAAACTTATGACATTTTAAAGCTTTTTTTAAAGAGAGTATAATGAGGAGTTTTAAACAATACATGGTCATAAATCGTAAACAAAAGGAGATTTTTTAATGAAAATTGAAATCTATCGATGAATTTTGATCAATTTTATGATAGAACAAAAAAAATTTTATAATTTTAAGAGACGTTGTTCTAGGAAGGGGACATTAGGCGTTGGGGAGAAACCTGGTTAGCTCAATTACCCTAATTTTTGTAAGCCATCCTCATTCGACACTAGTATCGGCATAATAGAAATCTGAGTGTGCCACATACCTCTTAGTCTTGAGTAAAGGAACTTCATTTTTGGAACAAGGAAATGTTTTCTAATTATAATCAAAAAAATATTTCTGGGGATGTTTGTTGGGTCTTTGAGCACATGTTTTTTTGTTGTTTTTTTTTAACTATTATCATTGATTAATTTTAGTTTGTTTAAATTAATGTAGAGGTAGGAATTGGCGAGTTCGAGTTTAAGGCTTAATAAATTCGAAAAACTCGATTAACCTTGAGCTAATTGATTATCGAATTTGTCAAGTTTGGGAATTATCTAAATAAAGCATGAAGCTGAATTGATAAATGCCTCCCGGCTGCAGATTTCCAGCGGCCATTCTGTCGAAAAACCAAATCATTTTTCCTACAAACTTTAGTTTTAAAAAGGATTGCAAACAATATTGTTTACTCATAAATACTCAATCGGGAAGAATTCTTCGGTTGTAGTCCTTTCGTTTGTAAAATTTTCCTGAGCCATATCGCCTGGTGCTTCAACAGCAGTTTACCACCTTGTGTTTTTCCAAAGGTCCTTGGTAACGATCATCCATTGTCTTAAAACCTTTTTAGTACCGCTCTCCTTTAGATAACCCCATGAGTCATCTTGATTAGTTTCCTGGTCAAGATGGCTCATATAAATCATCTTGACCAGGAAACTGGTCAAGATGACTATTTATAAAAAAAGGTTTTATACTTATTTTGCATTCAAGATCACAAATGACTTTCAACATCCTAACAACTAAATCTGCAGAGCTTTCTGCTTTTTCATTTCTAAGAACGTTTTTTTCCAATAACCATAAACGACAATCGAGTTGTTTTCTTCATGCAAATCGAATGGCTTTTGTACCATTTTTTACCAATTATGATTATTTTAAAACTTTTATTTAGCAATTCAAATGTGTTTTATACTTTTTTTCTTTTTTAAATATATTTTATGGAGGACCAATAGAAACCTAACAATAAAATGTTTTTGATTGTTTTAACGAATTCTTTACCATTTACAAGAAGTTTATCCTCTAAACTTTTATCAAAACAAAAAAAGAGTCAATATTTCATCAAATCATTCTTTTTTTATTCAAGATCCATAAAATGGTCATCAAAGTCATGGATTCAAACCAAGGCTGAAAGATTTTGCAAAAAATCTTCTTGTTCTTTTTTTCTACCATCCAAATCTGGGATCTGGAAAGTGGTTAATTATTGAATGGCTTCCTTGCTAGTCACAAAAGGCCTTTTCTTAAAAGACTTAGAAAAAAATACCCAAGATATAATTTTAGCTGCTTATGAATCATCATCAGCATCATAAAGATTTTTTTCTGAATCAGGCGGCACAGTCACAAGCAAACGATCAAACTTTGATGTAAACATCTAAAAAAAAACTTGTTTACATTAAGATTCGGTCCGAGAGTATTGATTTTTGACGATCTAATTTATCGATAATGGATTGATTTATATTCTCAAAGAATTATAATGTTAGTTAAATAAATTTGTTAAAATTAATAATTGTGTTCAAATTTATAAATTTGATCAACTTGATAAATTTGTGAAACTGATTGAAATATTTTATTAAATATGACAAACTTTACTATATCACAAGCTTGTACCAAAAATTTGACGAACTTGCACGTGTTCAATAAAGGTTTACCTGTAAACTAGCTTGGACTTGGTCTTACTCTTAGTCTCAGTAATTTGGTTTGAATTTTTTTTTAAGTAAAAAAATTGACTCATTGGATATAAGAAGGAAGCCTTCATCAATAGTCCACTTTTTTGTTCCTTTTCTGAAAATTTTCTTGGAAAATACTTATTAAAAAAAAAAAAAAAAGAGATTGTTTTTCTGATTGATATTATGGCAGACATAAACAAAATGCGTTTAGCCAGAATCTGTTGCCTATTATTGGATTGATGTACGCCCGACCTCGAAACAGACTGAACTTCACACCACTACCCACGGTGATACCTGAGGTGAAAAGATTTTATGTTGACGCATTTCCTCGAGAGCGCCATAGGTATAGGCGTATAGTTTAATTGCGTGTAATAAATTGCAATATATTGCAAATCAGCATAATAAATGAACTTTTACATAAATTAACTTGTTTTTACATAAATTAACTTGTTTTTACATAAATTAACTTGTTTTTACATAAATTAACTTGTTCGTAAAAACGTATTATCTAAAAGTACAAAATGGCATTGAGCTGGACTCTTATTCTATGTAGTGGTTTCCGCTATAATCTACTGTGACTATTAGCCTTTAGCTATTGTATGAATAAGCGGAAACCAAAAGGTCAATTAAAGTATCTTATTGAAAAATTGTTTGAAAATATTGTTTGAAAAAAGTTAAGAATACCGCATATGCAATGATTAGTAGTGTGTACAAAAAGTTGGATGCTGTTCGTAAATACGGTGAAGCTGTGTTGTTGTTATCTGCCTGAAAACTAGTGCTGTGTAGTGTATAAAACTAATGCTGCTGCATCATGCTTTTTACAGAATTCAAATTTTTTTAATAAGTGAACACATGTTACTTTAGAAAATGAAATCAATATCTTATATATTAAGCAAAAAGTCTGTATATGTGTGTTTGCTTTTCCCTTATAGAAATCACACCTTAAGACCAATTTTCACCAAATTTAGGATGAGGAACTAATTTTACAAGGGCCAGGTCAATAGGTATATTTCGGTCCCAGGGGTGGATCTTGGGTGTCGCCTCGCTTTACTACAGATAGTACACCTAGGAGCGGGAATTTCAAAAGTTGTCTATAGTAAAAGTTCTGTAGGTGCGTGGGTACCTCCTCAAGGTTACAGTGAATGAGAGGTTACAAGAAAGAGTATGAATTTCACACTCATCAAAATTTCACGTGGATTTTTCCATTTTCATCTAGAAAATCCCTTTCAGCAACTATGACTTACATTAAATCTCATACAACAGCTAAACAGCATAAAATATCTTCCTACAATGAGACAGGATTGGTTTAAATAGCAGCTGTTGTATAACATAACGTTTTTTGGGAAACTTGCTAGATACGTTTATGCTAATGTTGTAACTTTCAGGGACCACTAATGTAATAATTAAAATGTAGGTTAAAAAATTAAATTTTTAAAATAAAAATTAAACTTTTAAAATAATATATAAATTTTAAAATAGACCAAATCAGAAAGTCTTGCAGTTAGAAGTATTGGGTAATTATTACATCTAACAATGGAACAATCGCAGACATTTCATTTATGTAATTTGAAAAATTTTTTAATAGTGTTTTTCATAACAGCATGAAAAAAAACGATTATTAAAGCCAACGTAAAGCAGGAGTAACTCTGTATTTCCTTTTTGAAAATTCATTCAAAAAAACTGATACAAATAAGTGTGAAATATCTTTCTAAAATACGAAAAAAACAACTAATCTTTTATAACATACTATAAACGTTAAAAATAATAAAAACCTAAACGGAAACTTCTGCAGCTGTAAAGGAAAACTTCCTAAGCACAGAAGAATAATTGCAAGCGAGGCTTTTGTTAACTATGATAATTTTATATTAACTTATAATAGTTATAATAATTAACAGACACGATGCTTTTGTTAACGATTTGATAAAAAGTTTAACACTTGCCCCATTTGTAAATTACGTAGAGCAGTTTACAACCAGTTTTCCTTCCGTTGAAATTGCTATAAATTGTTGATGGCAAAACCTCATAATAACATTCAATGCAAAGGGTTTTAATTTAAATCAACGTTGGTCGTCAAACGAATAAAAAGTTTATTTCAACGAAGGTAAACTCTTTGTTCCTTTGTTTTTTTTTTGTTTTTTTATAACATTTATAGGAACTTATTCGAATATCTCTAACTATGCTTTTATTTTATGGCTATCCTAGATGATTAGAGAATTGCTATTGGTGACTTGTATACTTTGTGTTCTCAACCTTGTGACTGCAAAACCAACGAGTCCAGAGTTTGTTTTAAAACGCTTGCGACACGGTTAGTTATTGCTCCTTAAAAAAAAAAAAAAATTTTGAAAAACTTGTTATCTTCTTTGAAAAGATTTCGGATCTTTCGGACCGTTGTTTTATTATACTTTAATCAAATTTAGAGAATAGAGGAGAATGATGAATTTTATAATTTAGCGGTCTCTGATTTATCGTCTGAAGATGATGGTGGAGACTCAGGAGTTAGTTTAGGTAGTCAAGAGGAAGTTACTCTGCCGTCTGATAACACCAACAATCAAGAGGAAGATACTCCACCAATTGAAGCTTTGGAAGGGTCTTCAACAAGTATTCCAGAGTTGGATGCTTCAGCTGATTCTTCACCATCGAGTAACACACTATCAACAGATGTATCAGCTACAGAGGCTACAACTGTTCTTGAGACAAAACCTTCTACAATAGACTCTATAATTGTTGAAACCACAGGAGAACTTACAGCACCAACACAAGCGGCTAATGAAGCACAACCTATAGGTAATCTGAAATTAAAATAATAAAATACTGAACGCTTTCTTTATAACCGAGACGCTAACCGCCCTATTGTTAAAAATATGCCGTTTTAAACTTTTAGCTTCTGTAAAACCTTGCAACCCTTTGGAGTGTCTTTTACCAAAGTGCAGATGCGCTGGACCAGACATTCCCGGCAACTTATCAAAAGCTAACACGCCACAAATGATCTTGCTAACCATGGACGACGGTGTTACATCAGCTAACTTCCAGCTGTACAAAGACTTGCTTGATGGCGTCACCAATTTCAACGGCTGCCCGATCAAAGCGACGTTTTTTGTATCCGGAGAAAATACGAACTACAGCTTGGTGAAAATGCTGTGGGAGAAGGGTAACGTGTTTTTGCACTACGTCGTTGCGTTTTGTTGTTGTTGTTACTTTGTTTTTTGCGCTCTGTTGTTGTTGTTACTTTGTTTTTTGCGCTCTGACACAAACAACTTCTGTTTGACTTTACTTTTACATACTTTAGGACACGAGATTGCTGATCACTCGGTGTCTCACCGATTTCCCTCAACGTGGTGGGTCAACGTAAGTTTTTAAAAGAGCTTGTTCGATGCGCTTTAGAGGATCGTATCGTGAGTCGATTTAAAGTGATTGACTCGTCTTTCTTTTTGCAGGCGTCTTTCAAAGAGCTGGAGTCGGAGATTGTCGACCAAATGAATACCATTAAGCTCGAAGTCAACGTGAACACTCAAGGCTGGAGAAACCCGTTTCTTGAGAGTACGGAGAGTACGTTTGAAGTGTTAGCCGCAAAAGGCTTCTTGTACGACAGCTCCATTGTGACATACCCAGACGAAAGATGGTGGCCATACACTTTTGATTATTCGTCGCCCTTAGGATGTTACATGACGAACTGTCCAAAGAGTAAGTACCTTATTTCCTTACGTTTAAGCTTTTCAGAAGCTTCTTCTAACTTTCAAACGACAAATTAAGTCGTGCAAAGTAAGTCAACTGAATTGGATTTTTTGTCTTGTCCGCCGTTTGTAAACGACAAGCGTTATTGCTTTAGATTTCTATCCGGGGTTGTGGGAGGTTCCATTGACACAATGGAAGTGCAACGTATCAGGGTCGGACTTTGTATCAACTATCAGCGAGTGCCAGCTCTACGATGACGAAGAGAGCGTGTTTACGATGCTGATGACAAACTTCAACCTTCACTACAACGACAACAAGCAACCGTTTCCCATCTTTTCAGATTCGTTCTGGTTCGATAACAAACCTTCTAGAAAGAGCGGTAAGCACAAGAGAACTTTCATTTGAGCTTTAAATGTTTTTGTAGTTGATGAGTTGTTGAAATGTAAGACTCTTTGAGCAAACAGAGAATCACTTCTTTTTCTTTCAGCTTTCATTAGATTTATAAACGAGGTTCGAATGCTTAGCGACGTGCATTTTGTAACCGTTGCACAGGCTCTTCAGTGGGTTCAATCGCCAATCGGTCTCGATAACAGACCTTTTTCGTGTGATCGATAGCAGTGTTGCGAAGCGTATTCGGAACGACTCGGACGTTTATAATGCATAGTCAACGATTATTTATCGGTTTATATTTTGTTTTTTAAGGAAAGATTTTTTATCGGTTTATATTTTGTTTTTTAAGGAAAGTGAAAAATGCGTTTTTGTTTGATGCTAGCATAAGTACTTTCAGAACGTACTCGTTTCGTCATTCAGTAATTTAGATGCGTTTGATCAATAACGTTACAAAAGCAAGGTCTTTCACAAGACCAGTCCTTGTACTGCGTCTAACGAACAAAAGTTCATATTATTTTTTTGCTTTTAGGGAAATGGTGAAAAAGTTTAAATGAGTGTTTATAAACTATTAAACTGTGTTTTGACGCTAAAACCTGTCTTTGCGTTTGTCATATCGACGCTGAGGGAATTAAAGAATCTCGTCAATTTTTGTACCGTTGGTAGTGTTATTGTTGTTAAATTTAAAATGGGGAGGAAATCTTTTCTTTTGTCTGTTCTTTGCTTTTGTTGTTAGCTTTGTTGAAAATAATGTTAGGAACTCATCTTTACATTTCATCGATTTGTTGTATAATTTGTTGATAAAAATACACAATACTTGGTGTATCGTAATTGACGTAATAAATTTCAGAATGTACGTTTTTATTTAATATTTATGTTTTAATATAAACATATTTGTTGCTTGAACTCTTTGTTTTAATATTTATTATTGTTAATTAGTAAAATGATTTATTATTTTTTTAAAGTTATGTTTTTTTCTTTTAAATATTTTGTTTTAAAAGCAATTTTCCATTTTTTGCAAAGTTTTTGTAAAATTGTAGATGCATAATAAATGCAAATCGCGATTTGTTAAATTTTTGCTGACATTATTTTTGGTAAACATTTTGTTGACAAAAAAGCTGCTCGTTTTATTTCGTCGATAAATTTAACCCCCCAAAAAATATTGCATGTCGATCACGTGCATAAAAAGTTGCAAGGAAGCTGTGTTAGGTTTTAGAATTTACCGGTGATATGAACTTTTTCAGTTGATAACACAGAAACTAAAATGTGTTAAAGAAATTATGTAAGTTTTTAAATAAATAAAATTAGATTTCAAGGTTTATTTTGATCAAAGTTTACACAATGAATAAAAAAATATGTAGCATAATATGGGTGTAAAGTATCTTCTGGTGTTCGTAATATAAAAATTAAAAAGATAAATATCGAAATTGATTATTTATTAAAGCAAGGCGTGTCAAAATTTAAAAAGGTAGTTCTAAAAATGGGTTTCTTAACGATGAGGCGTTAGTGTATTGTTTCCATGGTACCTCTTGGTTTGAATTTTAAGCACTTTAAGAGAATTTTCTGAGTTAAAATCATATTTATGTATAATATATTTATCTGCATACAAAAGCTATAATTAAAATTGTAAATATTGTTTTTATCTGCATAAAAACAATATTTAATCTTAACCGTACTTCTAAGTTAACAATCAATTTAAAATTGCTCAATTCATAGCAGCAGTAAGTGAAAACAAAACGAAAGACGTCAAATGAGCCACTATGTTGGGCCTAGCAGAAAGACTAAATTCAATGTATAATTTCCGTAATTTAAACTGCCAGTTTTAATTACGGAAATTATACATTTTCTATCGAAGTTTTATAGAAAATCCAATAAATGTTGATTTCAATATTTTTACTCACCAGGTAATGAAAACTTTTTGGTTAAAAAATAGTTCGTGTTTCAATCACTTTGGAGACGTTAGCCTTTAAGACCAGATTTCTTTTAAGACCAGATTTCTGAAGGTTTTGAATGAGGTTACAGTTAAAACATAACCTCTGTTAAGAAGATCCTTCTTTCTTTTTAAACAATTTTTCACGTTTCTTTTACGCGTGACCTTACGCGTGAATGTTTGTGGCTTGATGGTTACTTAGGATTTATATTTGCGAGAAGTACAACCTCTTTTTTCTTTTTTTTTTAAGTTAAGTTAACAAAATAAAAGAAGTAAAAATAAGCACATTAAACAGCCAACCAAAACGATGTTCCAAGATGTACGGAGCTGAAAAGAAACTTAAAAAAAAAAAATTGAAAAAAAAAAATTAAACTTAGGTTCATGTTACTTGAAAAAGTTAAAAAGTATTAGAAAAACATCCACTCAAAAAACTGAGTGAACCTCCGGTTTTTCGAAAAAGAATCCGATTTTAAAAGAAGAATTTCGTGATAAAGAAAAGTTTATCTCAAGCGTTTGCATTTCTCGATATAAAATTTGCACCTTTATTATCAAACTTGTTTTAAAAGACTTCTTTGTGAGGAGAACACAGTAAATAGAGAATTAGCGGATTATATACTCCTAGATTTCTAATTTAAATATGCATATATTTGCTTAAACTTAATCTTGCTTAAAAACCACCGATGATTACTCGATCATTGATGCGAATATTGTTACTGTCACTACTAAAGCTACCGTTGCTTAAATTATTAGCCACTGTCTATTTAGAATCAAACTACTGTGTTTAACAAATGAGCGTTATTCATAGAATCACAAATATACAAGGCTGCAACTTTTTAATTTGAATAATTGGTGAGTTTAAATTCTTTGAATTGGATCCATTGAACTTTGATTGATTTACACATTTGAGGTTGTGGGCAACAGCTGAGTTTATCTTATTCACCACGTGATCTTTGATGAATCAAGTTATAAAACAAATGAAATTTAAGATGCGGAAAGTAAAGAGAGATCAAAAGTAGCATCTTAAAAGTAAAATTTTATTTTGTCGTTAAATGTCTTCGGTTGTCAAGACATTTTTTACCCTTGCAGTTGTTGTGATAGTTTTGTGTGGTAAGCTATTGATCTTTTTTTCTGTGCTGTTAGAAAATTTATTTTGTGATAAGACACAAAATTTTGTTTTTTTGAGGTGCATTACGATTGTGATTTAAAAGCATCTTGATGATTTGAATGAATTTTTATTCCTTCGGATTACGAATTTTTAATATTTCTTTTATATTATATTTGTCTTATATTTTATGAAAGTTTTCACTATATATTTATTTATCAACATATATATTTTATTTTTACATTTTTATATCGAAAGTTCATATTTGATCCAAATGCAGCCTACAAGTTTTATCTATAAATTAAATCCTTACAAATGTAAATGCTTTGACTTGTTTGCTTTTTATTTTACGATTCCCATTTTTTTAGCATTCACTCAAGCAAGACAGTGCTCTATAAAGCCATGCCATATGGTAAATGATATAATTGATAATTTTATAATAAACTGCTCTGACGACCTGCTAATAAAAATTGAAGAAATAAGAATAGAAAATTCAACTTTTTCAAAGTATTTGGAAAAGTCTACAAATGATGCCCAAAGATTTTGTCATTTTCAAAAGATGTGTATTATTACTCCGCAAGAGATCGATTCCTGCAATAATGTAACGTTTAGCGATATGATCTTAGAGCAAGGAAAATGGTTTAACTTAACTTATCGCTGCGTAAAACAAGGTAAAACACTTATCATTTATCGTTTGAAAATCGTTTGAAGTTTTTAAAAGTAATGATTACGTAATTATAGCTTTCAAATTTCTAAAATCTAATTATGCGCATCAATCCATATTGTTGATGCACTGTTATAGATATTAAATTTCATATTTGCGCACAATTATAGTTCATAATTGCGCATTAACCGGAATAACTTACGATCCGTAAGTTACGGATGCTCAAATATTTCTTTTTTGTTGCTGTTAAAAAAAAAAAAGAAAAAAAAAAAAAATAGAAAACGAAAACCTTTAGGCGTTAAAAACTACTAAAGAAGCTACAGATAGACCAGTGGTAAACGGTGTAATTACAACCTTCCTTCCCTCAGAAAAAGGAAAGACCCATGTTCGGACCCACATAGCATCACGACAGTAGATTATTTGTCAGAGCTCATGTGGGTACAATGCTGAACAATCAATCTTTCATTTTTGGGATCAAATTTAAAAATGTAACTGTAAAAATTGTGCTTATTGTTTTCAAGTTGCTTGTTACTCAACGTAAGGAAAATCACTAAAAAAAGATAAACATGGAGATGTTTATTTTCCCTTCTTCTTTTTTTTTTTTTTCTTCTTGACAAAAATTTAAAAATGTCGATTAAACCATAACCGACAAAAAATTTAAAGTGGTTCACTAAACTTTTGTAGTTTATAATTTTAATTAGTGGGGAAAAAATCACGTTCATTTTCTTAAGAAACTACTAGGAACCTACTACTTTTAGAATTAAGATCGTTGAAAAAATGGTGAATATTGACGTTTTCGTATGATTTTTAATTTTTTTTAAATTGAGTATAATGCACTTTGGATTGGTCAAAAAGTGTTTTTATACGTTATTCTTAATTTTGGGCGGTGATCTTTCATAATCAGCAATTAAAATAGTGGTTGGGTGGTGGTGCGAAAGTCAAAAAGCGCCTATATTATTATTATTATTATTATTATTATTATTATTATTATTATTATTATTATTATTATTATTATTATTATTATTATTATTATTATTATTATTATTATTATTATTATTACTATTATTATTATCATTATTATTATTATTGTTATTGTTATTATTATTATTACTATTATTATTATTATTATTACTATTATCATTATTATTATTATTGTTATTATTATTATTACTATTATTATTATTACTATTATTATTATTATTATTATTATTATTATCATTATTATTATTATTGTTATTATTATTATTACTATTATTATTATTACTATTATTATTATTATTATTATTATTATTATTATTATTATTATTATTATTATTATTATTATTATTATTATTATTATTATCATTATTATTATTATTGTTATTGTTATTATTATTATTACTATTATTATTATTACTATTATTATTATCATTATTATTATTATTGTTATTATTATTATTACTATTATTATTATTACTATTATTATTATTATTATTATTATTATTATTATTATTATTATTATTATTATTATTATTATTATTATTATTATTATTATTATTATTATTATTATTATTATTATTATTATTATTATTATTATTATTATTATTATTATTATTATTATTATTATTATTATCATTATTATTGTTATTATCATCATTATCATTATCATTATTATTGCTATTGTTATTGTTATTATCATCATTATCATTATCATTATTATTGCTATTGTTATTGTTATAAATTATGTATCATAGAAAGGCAAGTGTGAACTTTAGTGTAGGCCTGCTAGTTCGAACATTACGCCAAACTTTCAACGTTCAGGTTCGAACTTTTTCAAAATTTTGCCACCAATCTCATTCAAAAATTATTTTAGCCTAGTGAGGAAGACTCTGATGTTGATAAAGTAAATAATAGTGGTATATCTGATTATACCAGAAATAATAACCATGAGTTAACGTAAGCTTAAGAACTGAAATGTTTTAATAAAACATCTGATTTTCAAATGACAATTGTCAAAGTTGAATTTGGATCTAACCTCATTAAAAAAGAAATGGCTCTTTTTGAAGTCAGCAAATCAAGACCCAAAAACTTAGTTATACTTTTTAATGCTCTTAAAACTATTGCTCCAACATCTGTGGAAGCTGAAAAGGCTTTCTCTAGCCTAGGATTATTTGCAACAAAAAAAAAAAAAAAGAAGCTTGTTGTGTGATGTTACATTAGATGCATTAACTTTTTTTTTTTAAAAAAAAAAAGAAAAATTTTCGAAATTTTTCCCGAAAGAGTTCGAACGTGTTCAAATTCATACCTTTGCATCGTAAGCATCGTAAATCATGAAAGAAAAAAGAAATACACCGCAATGGTCATTACATGTAGGTATTAACATCGCGAAAAAATTATAGGAGGAAAATACTGCATTTACGATAAAATAATTGTTAAACGATGTTATTAGTTAAATTAAAAGTTACTCAATAATATGTTTAATTATGCTTTTACTTATTTTTTAACTTTTTTTTTTTCTTTTGTTATATATGAGAATAATGTTAGTTAAAATATAATAAATAAAGATTAAAATAATAAAGTATAATATTATAAATGAAACGATTTTTGAATTTATAATATTCCAGTTTTGTTTTTTTTTTTTTTTTCCAAATATTATTCTAGTTTACTTTTTAGCAAGAAAAAATTTTTGAATATAATTATAGCCTTATCAAATTGATATATATATATATATGTGTGTGTGTGTGTGTGTGTGTGTGTGTGTGTGTGTGTGTGTGTGTGTGTGTGTGTGTGTGTGTGTGTGTGTGTGTGTGTGTGTGTGTGTGTGTGTGTGTGTGTGTGTGTGTGTGTGTGTGTGTGTGTGTGTGTGTGTGTGTGTGTGTGTGTGTGTGTGTGTGTGTGTGTGTGTGTGTGTGTGTGTGTGTGTGTGTGTGTGTGTGTGTGTGTGTGTGTGTGTGTGTGTGTGTGTGTGTGTGTGTGTGTGTGTGTGTGTGTGTGTGTGTGTGTGTGTGTGTGTGTGTGTGTGTGTGTGTGTGTGTGTGTGTGTGTGTGTGTGTGTGTGTGTGTGTGTGTGTGTGTGTGTGTGTGTGTGTGTGTGTGTGTGTGTGTGTGTGTGTGTGTGTGTGTGTGTGTGTGTGTGTGTGTGTGTGTGTGTGTGTGTGTGTGTGTGTGTGTGTGTGTGTGTGTGTGTGTGTGTGTGTGTGTGTGTGTGTGTGTGTGTGTGTGTGTGTGTGTGTGTGTGTGTGTGTGTGTGTGTGTGTGTGTGTGTGTGTGTGTGTGTGTGTGTGTGTGTGTGTGTGTGTGTGTGTGTGTGTGTGTGTGTGTGTGTGTGTGTGTGTGTGTGTGTGTGTGTGTGTGTGTGTGTGTGTGTGTGTGTGTGTGTGTGTGTGTGTGTGTGTGTGTGTGTGTGTGTGTGTGTGTGTGTGTGTGTGTGTGTGTGTGTGTGTGTGTGTGTGTGTGTGTGTGTGTGTGTGTGTGTGTGTGTGTGTGTGTGTGTGTGTGTGTGTGTGTGTGTGTGTGTGTGTGTGTGTGTGTGTGTGTGTGTGTGTGTGTGTGTGTGTGTGTGTGTGTGTGTGTGTGTGTGTGTGTGTGTGTGTGTGTGTGATTTTAAATGAATTTTTAAGCAGAAAAGTATGATTTTGAGCGGGTAAAACTAAAGTCATGACATATTCACATTTTTTAAAACAAAACAAAAAAACATACAACTTTTACCCATAAGTTCTATCTGGTGCTTAACTGTCAGTTTATTATTCAAAGTGTTGGGATTCATGTTTCATTGCAGTGTAGAGCTAAAAAAAAAAAAAAAAAAGTGTATTTAGGCAGTCTTTGTATAGCTGGTATTTTGAAAATTATAAATAGAATGACTAGAATTTTCAGTTGTCATTAAAAATAGTGGTACATACTTCAATGAAACAAAAATATAAATCAACAAAAAAGATAGTAGTTGCCTTAAAATAGCCTTTATTTGTAGTTTGTAATGACAACCAACTAATAGCTCTAAATTTGTATTTTTCTGCATTTTTTAACTATAGAAAAGGCTTCTAAACTTTTGAGTAGTAGTGGATATATTTACATATATATGTGTATTTTTATGTGAAAATCAATAGTTTAATATTTTATGTAAAAAACCATTTGTTTTTTTACAGTTTTTAAACTAAATAAAATATTTTGTTACTTAAACTTAGAAGTTAAGTATTATTTTTTTAAATATAAAATGGTTCTTTTAATTTTAAAGAACCACTGTCTTACTGGACTAATTGGAGTGAATGGTCTGTCTGTTCATTGGACTCCCAATTGCGAACTAGAGAATGTCAAGTTCCACCTATAAAAGTGTGCACTTATCAAGGCTGTTCTAACGATAATATGGGTCCAAGTTCTGAAGTTATTAGTTGTAGTGAGTATTTTTTTTTGATATTTTTTTTTTTGTTGTTGTTATTTATTTTAAATTATGATTATTGAGTTAAATTGGTTAATTACAGTTGATTACATGAAGGAAATTTTTGTTGTTTACTAAATGTTTACTAAATTTTATCCATGTTTACTAAATGCTATTTATAAATTTTATCCATGTTTATTAAATTTAACAAAAATAATTTCCAAAACACAATACCTGTTTTTTTTTTTTTTTTTCAAATAATTAGAGTTTGTTTCAGGTTGATTTAATTTTTTTTAATAAAAAAAGTTATAAAACAACAATTAATGAATTGATTTCAAACTTTTTAGAAATAGCTTTACTTTTGTTTCTAGAAAAGTTTACTAAATTTTTATAAAGAGGTTTTAATTGTTAAAATTATATACTCCTACATGTTATGTTTTTTTTTATTATAATAATGCAGGAGCTAAAATATTTTCAAATAAACATGTTTTTGCAAGTTTACAATCAAGTTACAAATTTGTTTGGTTATAAGGTTTTGTTCTTTCTGATTTTTTTAAGTAAATATTTGAAGATTTGTTTAATTGATGTTGTTTTCCCTGAATTTTTAATGGTTATCTTGAGACTAAAGTTGGTCCATTTAAAAAGTCTTGTTTTGGAAGAGAAAATATTGAATTCAATTTTAGATTCAACAAAGTATTTTGCTTTGCCTACATCAACTCAGCAAATAAGCTCTTTACAATCAGCTTTGTACAAACATGATATCAGTAAGTCAAAAGTTATGACAGCATTAGAATTGATTTTACTTTTTAAAATTTTTTCTCTAAATTTGATTTCTTTACTGTTGCAAGCATTTATGAGCAAATAATATTTTTTAAATTTTGAATTAAGGTTCACCAACTTCTCTTTTCACTTTAATATCAACTCAAATGTTAAACTCATCACAACCCTTCCAACACAATGGCAAGTATAGTGAATTTTTGAGAATTAAAATTGTTTTTAACTGTTTCTATCTTTTCTTATAATTTTTTAAAGGTTTATTTGACTTATGTTTAATTATAATAATTTCTGTATTTTAAAAAAAAAAGGTTTTGTAAGGGGTTGTTTATATATTACATATTAAATCATGTGCTGAGAGGGAGGGAGGAGTTTGTGTTTTGTAACGATTTGTTATGGGGGAGGCGGCATATTAAATTTTTTACACAATAAGTTTTAAACTTATAAGTTAATGGAGAAAACTATGCAAAAAAATAAATGATACAATGGTTGTTAAAAAAAATTTTTTATAACTATATAGGGTGTCCACAAAGTTCAAATGCTTGAGCTGCAGTCAATAAAGTGACTTTGTTATTTTAAATTCAAATATAACTTTCTGTACTTTATCATATAACCAAAAAAATTCAATTACAGTTACTAGGGAATTCCACCTTGTCTTGCAGTCACATTAATTTTATTTCTTTTCCAAATTTCAGAATAAATTACATTTAATTTATAGGTTTGACTGCTCATTTTCTAGTGTCTTTCTCAACTATTCAATTGTACTCTTCTTCATCAGTATTCTTTGAGCACAATAAAAAATATAGTAAGTTTTTTTTTAAAGTTTTAAGTTTTCTTCTGCTGTTACACCTGGTTCTAGCTTTTTAAGTTCAGTCCTTGAATTTTATGAATAAATGTATTTATCTATTGAAATATTTTGACCTTTGTTATATTCTTTTTAGGTCATACATTCCATACTTCATACAACATAGATTTAACAACAAGAGTATTATCTAGTTTAGTAAGCCAATCTGAGCCTTCATTATTCACTGTGTTGCAATATGACAGCAGCAGTAGTAAGTTTTTTACTCTAGGAAATTGTACTTTATCAGGTTCAACTGTACATTTTTTCTTGTTCTCTCTAAGTAAGTTGTTTACAATGCAAAACAGCATATGTTTCTTTATTTTTTGCTCATTTTGTTGGATATTTGTGTGTTATGTGATGAATATTTTAGTATTGAAAGTGTTGAACAGCCAATGAAAACAGCTTGTATTTTTGTTTATACAAATAAAATAATTAACCATTTTAAGGTTATTTAATTTAAACGTTTTGATTTGTGTAAATAAGTTCTTATTTTCAGTATATTATTTCTAAATTTATTTTTTAATTTGATATTTAGTTGTCCTAACAAACCTAGTAAAAGTGATGAACTCAAGTGTTACTCCTTATAAAAGCTTGGGCAGTAAGTTAGTATTGTATTTTAAATTTTTTATTAATTTTATGATAAATAAATGAAAATGCTTAAAAAGTCTTGTTATGGAAGATAAAATGTTAAGCTTGATTTTAGATTCAACAAAGCATTTTTTTTTGCCTACATCAACTCAGCAATTAAGCTCTTCTTTATCAGCTTTGTACAAACATGATATTAGTAAGTCAAAAATTAGACAGCATTAGAGTTGTTTTTGCTTTTTTGAATTTGTTTTCTTTTAAATTTAGATTGCTTTACTGATTATAACATTTAAGAGCAAATAATATTTTATTAATTTCATGTTACGATTCATCAACACCTTTTTTCACTTCAACCTCGACTCAAATGTTAAACTCATCACTGCCCTTCCAACACGATGGCAAGTATAGTGAATTTTTTGAGAACTAATACTGTTTTTAATTATTTCTATATTTTCTTATAATTGTTTAAAGGTTGATTTGATTTGTGTTTAATTATAATAATTTCTTTTTTTTTTTTTAAAAAAAAAAAGTTTTGTAAGAGGTTGTTCATATATTACATCAAGTGGGAGGGGTTTAAGTCTTGTGATGATTTGTTATGATTAGTTATGGGGGAGGGGGTATATCAAATTTTTTTGCACAATAAATTTTAAATTTATAAGTTATTGGATAAAACCATGCAAAAAAATATTTAATAAGTAGTATAATGATACAATAAATAATTATACAATAAACAGCTGGTATGAACATCATGTACAAACGACTGTATGTCAACAACTTTTTAAACTGATTAAAACAATACATGGTCTCGTTTTTTAATCTACAAAATAAAGTCAAAAAACTTTTTTGATTAGAATTTTTTTTTTTTTTTTTGAAATTTAAATGAATAAGTTTCAAGATAATAAGATCAATAAAAAGATTGGAATTTTCAGAATTCAATATTGCAATCACTAGTTGCAAACAGTATGTCCTGTTTTCATTAGTCATTCCAATTATCCACTGAGTTCTAAAATTCTGTATTTTGATTCTTTTTTTTTTCCTAATCCTATGTTTATTTTGATATTCCTCCTTTTTTTGGTTGTAGTTTTGTGTGTTAGATTTTCTGATTGCAGAAGTCGTGTTGAATTATTTACAGTTTTATTTGGAAAATTCCTATGGAAAACAGAGTGTATAAAGATCTTTACTTGAGAATATTTTAAATTAGAATATATGGAAAAATGACAAATAAATGGGATATTATTTGTTGTTTTTTTAATTTTTTTTTAAGAAAATGAAACAGAAGAACAGTTAAGACAAAATGTTATTTTTCAATTCCTCATTTTAAACGAGTCCCTATGAGTATTCTTGTAAAATGATAAAAAGTTATAGTATCTTAATTGATAATTGATTGTATGCAAATGAAGTTACTGTATTCACTGGTGGATAAGTGGAGGCTTAAAGCTGTTTAGAATTGATCAAAAACATTTCTAAAGAATGTAAGACAAAAGTACTAGTTTATGGAAAATGCACCTCAAATTTTATATTTTTTATAAAATATCAAACTACTTTTTTAAGATAAAACTATAAAGCTTATAAAACACTTGTAAAGCGTCATTTGATTTTTGTTTCTTTTAAGTATTTTTCTAATCTAGTTTTAATATTTTTGGCATAAAAGTCTTTTTACTAACTGATAATAGGCTCAACAGTGCAAGTTTTACTGCCTACCTCAAATATTCTTTTGAAGTCATCGTCTTCAGTATTATTCCAAAATGATGACAATTACAGTGAGTCATGTTATAGTATTGTTTATTACTTTGTTTTTTATATAGATTTTTAATGTTTCATTTATTTATTTATTTATTTTTTTCATTTTTTATTTTTTTGTTAGTTTAGAAATGTAATTCTTGAATAAATATGAAAAATTAATTTATGCAGCACAAGAATAAATTACATTTAATTTATAGGTTTGACTGCTCATTTTTTAGTGCCTTTCTCAACTATTCAATTGTACTCTTCTTCATTAGTATTCTTTGAGCACAATAAAAAATATAGTAAGTTTTTTTTTAAAGTTTTAAGTTTTCTTCTGCTGTTACACCTGGTTCTAGCTTTTTAAGTTCAGCCCTTGAATTTTATGAATAAGTTTATTTTTCTATTGAAAGATTTTGTCCTTTGTTACACTCTTTTTAGATTATACATTCCATACTTCATACAACATAGATTTAACAACAAGAGTATTATCTAGTTTAGTAAGCCAATCTGAGCCTTCATTATCCACTGCGTTGCAATATGACAGCAGCAGTAGTAAGTTTTTTACTCTAGGAAATTGTACTTTATCAGGTTCAACTGTACATCTTTTCTTGTTCTCTCTAAGTAAGTTGTTTACAATACAAAACAGCACATGTTTCTTTACTTTTTGCTCATTTTGTTGTATATTTGTGTGTTATGTGTTGAATATTTTAGTATTGAAAGTATTGAACAGCCAATGAAAACAGCTTGTATTTTTGTTTATATAAATAAAATGATTTACCATTATACAAATATCAATTGGGGTTAGAATTTTATTGAGTATAACACAATGTACTGCAAAAAGGATTTCTCACAGTTGCTTCGCTATCAATATTATTATCAGTCTTAGGGTGTCTATGTCAGCAACAAATTTAAGTATATTCAGACAGAAAAGTTTGCTCCCTGATCCTTGTGTGGTAAACAATTAGCTCTTGTGGTTTGAAATCTACAAACTGATTAAAAACATTAAATGATACAATAAAATTCAATATAAAAAAAAAATTTGAAATTAATTCGTTCAGTATTTTTCGAGTTATTGCTAATTATATCCAACTAGAAAGTTTTGAGCCCAATTCATAAAATGATTTACAATTTTTTGTTTTGATTTGTGTAAATAAGTTCTTATTTTTATTATATTATTTATATATTTTTTTTTTAATTTGATATTTAGTTGTCCTATCGAACCCAGTAAAAGTGATAAACTCAAGTGTTACTCCTTATAAAAGCTTAGACAGTAAGTTAGTATTGTATTTAAAATTTTTTATTAACTTGATGAAAAATAAATGAAAATGTTTAAAAAAATTCTTGATGAAGATGAAACAATCACACTAGTTTGACACATCTAAAGAGCAGAGATGTAACTTAAATATGAAATAAGTTTTATTTTTATCCCAATCCCCAACCCCAACCCCCTTTCCTCATCCTCCCATATTAGTTATTTTTTATAATTTTAACATATTTCCCTCTTTAAGTGTTATTGATAGAATTGATACAAATTCTTAATCTGTTGCATTAAACTAGTCTTTTGTGAAGAAGATACTGAAGGTGATGAAAACTTCAAAGGTCAGTTTTACTTTACAAAGACTCAAATTCACAAAACAGTTTCTCTTAAATGTCCATACGGTGCTTTAAAAGGATTTCATAGTACAAACATAACAAGAAAATGTATGTTTGATGGACTTTCTGCTCGTTGGTCTTTATTGGATATCACAAACTGTGCTTCAAAATCAATTGAAACGTCAAATTTACTTCTTATGTTGCAGGTTATTTTTATACAATATTTATTTTGTGTGTTTTGAATTTCTTGGAAAAGCTGAACTTATAGTTTTAATATGAATTATTTATAATAGTTTATAAATGTTAAATTTATTTTAGGAAGTAATTCACACTAAAAATCTTTTTTTGTGTCAATGCAGGAAAATATTACATCAGAAAACCTTCAAAATAAAACTCTCAATTTGTTAAACAAAATTGAGGAGTTTAATATGACGCTAAGTTCATACGATGTTGGTATTATAGCAGACATCCTGAAGAAATCAATTGCTGTCAATTCTACCAATGATGAGGTAATATTTATCCTAATCTTTTCTTAAAACTAAAAATATTTTTGAGAAAAGATTAGGATTCTAATTTCTCCATGTTTATGGCTTGTTCTTTTTTTAAAAAAAAGTTTAAAGCAGGGCTTGAAAGGGCTAAAGAAACTTGGTATTCCATTCTTCTGAGGTTTAGACCTTCAGACCTCTATGCCTCCAGCATTCATATAACAAAACTATATTTTGTTTTCAATTTAATGAAATAAACTGTTAAAAATCTAATAAATCTGGAAAAATAGTTTGAATTACCAGAAGTAGTTGAAAGTTAAGTAGAAGAAAATATATATTTTCTAATATTTTGATTATTTTAGTAAAAAGTATTTAGCTATTCAATTTATAGACTATTTCTAAGAAATATAAAAGAAAAGACATGTTTACATCTTCATCTATGTTTTTAAATATACAGATGATTCATGCAAAAAACATTAAAGCATTGATAAATTTAGATTTTAAACAGCTTTCCAAATTGACATTAATATCATTATTGTTGTCTTCCAAAAAAAGTTTTTATTTGTCTATCATTTACATCGTAGCACTAGTAGAGAATTTCTTCACTGGAATACAAGAGTCTGTGTTTTAAAACCATCTACTGTTCTTCCTGTTGAATTTCTCAAATATTTCTTCACAAACACAAAAAAAACACTGATTCCTTAAGCAGATTTAAGTTTGCAGTTCACTGTTCGAATTTTAGTTTGAACAATGACTGGGGTGTCATTTTTCAGTCTTTTATTGATCAAATATTTTAAATTTAATTTATAGACAAGTATTTTTCAATTTTATTCTTCAATTATATTTTAAATTATATTTAAATTATATTTAAAACCAAGTAATGTTATCAAAAAAAGCACAATTACCTAATTGTTTTATTTGTTTATATATGTTAAAAATCTATTTTTACATAATCAACTTATCTTTTTATAAATTTGTTGTACTATATAGAATAATAGTTTATCATGTTTCTGGAAAAATGTCATAATTGATCAATTAAAGGTTGTCTAAATTTAAATACTCTAGATTATTTCTTGAGCAAGGTCTGAATTTTTGACCAAAAATTTATTTGATAACTATTTAAAGTATACTCATACAAAAAATTGAACCTCTTCAATCTTAGTTAGAAAAAACTCCTAAAAAGTTTTTTAATTATAGTTACATTGGGGAAACATAAAAGATCTGAAGACCCATTTTTTAACTGAAGGCTTCCTGGCAAGTCTCCAGTTAAAGTATGGGTTTCTGTATAAGGCTTTGAGTCTTTCAACCCCTGATTAAAAAAAAGCTTTCACATAATATTTTAATAACTGGATTTTTTATTTAATAAAGAGTTGTAAGTAGTTGTGAAAGTAGGTTTTCAAATCCAATAAATTTTTTTTTATTTGTAGTGCAGATATATAACATGGTTAATTTAAGATTTTTTTACAAATTCTAAGTCAGTTTTGATATTAACTGCTTTTTTAAAACGTGCACTGTCCTTTTTTAACAGATTTTTTTTTCCAGGCAAATAAAGGAATGTTAAAATGTGTAGACCTGATCTTGTCAATGAATAATTCTTCAGTTTTAAATGAGGAAACATCAGCATCCCTGCGCAATGTGATAACTCAGATTGCAGAAGCCTCTTTATCTGTAAACTCCAGCTTGACTTATTCTGGATCCAACATGGCACTAAGTACTTATTTTTCAGAAAGTAGCACTGACGTTTTCATGTCAGTTTCTGAAGAAGAAGGAAAGAAAGTTATTTTAGTGAATAGTAAAAATGAAATGGAAGCAGTACCAAATGCACTTTGCAAAGTGAGGCTACCTCAAAGTTTCATCTCCAAAAACTCTCATCTTAAGCTATATTTTGTTACATACTCAAGTGGTGATTTCTTTTATTCCAAAGTGAATAATGGTATTGCTGCCAACTTGGCAAGTGTTGTGATATCAATTAATGTTATTGATAGAATAATCAAAGATATGAATACTTCATTTGAAATGAGGTTCTCAGTCACACATAAAGATAATCAATATTTAAGCTGCCGATATTGGGAAGAAAAATCAAGTAATTTGTTCTTCAAGAGTATTTTTATGCTTTTTGGTTATTTAATGTATTTTTTAGATTTTAAGTACAAAATTTGTATCTGATTTTCCAATACCAGCTTTTATATGTTGTTTTAAGTTTTTGTTAAGTATTTTCTGTAACATAAACTAAATACCTCATAGATACATCAGATGGCTTCTGGTCTGGTAGGGGGTGTAACTCCAAAGTAATTGTTAATCCATCTTCAGAAAAAGAAGTGATGTGTGTTTGTAATCACCTAACTAGTTTTGCTGTACTTCTTGACATTGATGCAACGCACAGTTACAGTTCAGTGGAACTGTCTCTGATTACTTTTATTGGTTGCATCGTATCAGCTGCTGCATTAGTTATGACGTTAGCTACTTATGCTTTGTTCAGGTAATCTCTATTAATGATACTTTTATTCATCTATTGATGGTTCATTTAGTTGTTAACAATCTAAAATTTAATTTGTTCTTGGATGAATATTTCAAAAGAATATTTATTGATATTATTACTATCAAATGGACAGTATGAGATTAAGTCTTAAGTGAACAAAAATAGGTTTTTTTTATTCTGTTTAGAAATCTTCGCCGAAAAATGCCTCAAAAGATTCTTATCAATTTGTGCTTATCCATGTTATTTTTGGTTATAACGTTTCTTATCGGAATAAAAAGAACATCTAATAGTCGTTTTTGTCACATCGTGTCGTCTTTGCTTCATTACTTCACGTTAACTACATTTGGCTGGATGGTTGTTGAGTGTGTCTTTTTGTATAAAAGTGTTGTAATTGTCTTGCAGTTTCGTCAAGACCTTAAGTTGTTTTGGACCATTTGTGTACTTACCTGGGGTACGATGATAATCATTTTTTACAATTTTAATTTTCTTTCTACCTGGTTTACAATACCTATTGACCATAATCAATATTTACTTAACAACAGGATTTCCTGCTATTGTTTCTGGAGCGACCAGTTACTTTACGAAAGATCTGTTTGATGGGTTTAACAACTAGTGAGTACTTTTTAATGGTAGAATAACGTCGAAGTACAACACGTAATATTCTGTTATTACCTTTCGGAAATTTGCATTAAAATACAACGGTTTGAGTTTTGATGATATCTATCTTCTAATAACTCCCTGTTTTTTTAGTTGTGTTGTCACTGGAAGTACTTTTTTGATTACGACAATTATTCCAATAAGTTGCGCGATGCTTTTTAATCTTTCGCTATTCGTACCGATAATTCGTGGAATACAAAATCATTTGTCGTTAAAGAAAAAGTTTCAGTCAAAAGAAGATTTACTTGCCAGAGTGCGAACCACAATATCTTGTGTTATCCTGCTTGGCTTGACCTGGGTATTTGGTCTTTTAGCTGTTGGAGACTTAAGAGTACCTCTGCAGTGGACTTTTAGTATTTTGAACTCGTTCCAAGGACTGTTTATATTTTTCTTTCATACAATAAAAAACGAAGAAGTCCAAAGAGAATGGTTACGAATTTTATGTCGCAAAAAATACCCATCAGTGAGTTTGTCAACAAGTACACTATCGATTCTAATTTCAAAAGAGACGAAAATGTAAAAATCTTATAATATTTACTAAGAATCTTTTAAACAATTCATTTTTATAAACGTTTGTAGATATATGTATTTATGTATATAAATTGTATATTAATGGATTTTTTAGTATATAAGTATTTAGTAATAAATAGATGGATGTTTATCAATTTATGGCTTTTAAATATTTTAATTTCTAAAATTCTCTCGAAAAAAGTTGTAAGAAATTATACTTTTTAATAGACTAGATATGTCATCTTATATTTTCAGAAGGAGATATATTTCCTAATTAATTGGGAAGTCACGGTTGAAATTTCATTCGTGTCTTTTAAACGGATTCTTGTGTGCGTACCTTTTAACGGTTAAGAGCGCTCTGGATTTTAAAAAAATGCGCGTTAATTTTTGGTCTCTCACAAGTTAAATTAAGTTCCATACTTACTTAGACCTTTTTTCTTGTAAAGTGTAACGAAACGATGCGACGCTTACCTGTGCACTATGGTGATCAGGAGGACAAAAATCGGAAAACCGGCTTTCCCCATTGCTATTTTTTGTGATTTTTAATCAATAGTAAACATTTCAACTGCGTGAGTAATTTCTGAGATAATGAATGTCAACGTTGAAAAAAGACGTTGAAAAATGGAAATGTCGTATCATTAACAATGAAATAGGTTGATCCAAAAGGAAACACCATTGGAAAGGCTAAAGCTAATAGCTAGGCGTACCTCATACAAGATTCTTGATTGTGCTAAAGTTATCGGGCACATTTTAAAGTCAAGAAAGTTCTACATAAATATTCGTTCAATTAACTGATCAACGAGGAATGAAGCCGAACAGACTTAGCATTTTTCTTGTGTCTGGACTGAGTAGATCTGGATATAAAGTAATCGTCATCAAATCATCTTCACGATATCTGCCTTACGGTGAAATAAGGGCAGTGAAAAAGTGCTCCGCCCTCCTAGAAAATAAGAGTTAAATTATGAGTGTTCTTGAAAAACACAGTAGAATGAATTGTTAAAATGATTGAATGAGGTAAATAAGCAAAAAAAAAAAAGCCTGTTCGATAGCCTAACGGGGCTCCATAACATTTTCCCTATTAAATTTATACAGTTGGTATATAAATCCAGCAACAGTGTATAAAGTTCTCGCTCATACCAGAGTAATAATTATTCGTTTGCCAGTATTTATGGCATATCAGCATTAGAGGCAGCATTAGAGGCCAACATAAACAATAATGTATTTTTCTTGTGAATGAATGAAACCAACTCATTAGTTTAATTTGGATGGCAAAAATACGACAAATAAAAAGGGTTCTGGGTTATCCTGACATCCTGAAATGTTTTATGATATTCTAAGAACCTGTAACTGTTCAATAAACGATATTAATCCCTACAATGTATTAGAGAAACTTATGAATGATGTTGATGAAATTGAAGAAAATTTTCTTTGCAATTATATTAAAGCAGAATGTTTAGTAAATTCTTTAAATAATATGTTGTTACCAAATATTTTGTTAAATTATGATTTATTATTTATAAGAGTATTGTTTTAAAAAAAACAAACTTTTAACTGCAAAATAAAAATGTATACACTTAAAAAAATATTTCTTAACTAATTTTTTTATAGTGTCATCTGTGGAAAAAGAAATTTTATTATCTCTGTTATGAAGTACAATATTTTCAAGCTTTTATTTTTTAGAACCATGGTTCTAGTGATCGTTTTAAAGATATAAGTGAAATGAAAACCATGTAAAGTTAACTGCTAATCAGATAAAAGTCGCAAAGAAAACAAATAAAAAATTTGCAAAATTTTCAAAAAGGAGCAAATTTATTTCAATTTTATGGAAAGGAATTTAAAAGGTTTAGATAAGATAGTAATTGGTATGCCGCAACACCAATTATATGTAATTTAGTATAGTGTATATGATATATACATACACATACATACATACATACATAGCAGCCGAGAGAAATTTCGGGTCCCGGGGAAGTTTTCTTAAGGGGCCCTCATTATGATCAATTATATACCCAGGACAAAAAGAAACGTGATCTGGTCATCGAAAATTAAAAATAAAAGTTAATTAAATCTTTTAAAAGTCAAAACTATTTAAATGTTTTAAAAATTATTTAAAAAAATTATTTGTACACACACGGGGCCCCGGGAATCTTCCACGTCCACCCCTCCCCTCTCGGCGGCCATGCATACATACATATATATATATATGATATATATATATATATATATATATATATATATATATATATATATATGTATGTATGCATGGCCGCCGAGATATATATATGATATATGATATATATATATATGTATATATATATATATATATATGTATATATATATATTTTCCTCAAATGTTTATTTTACAATATACAAAAATCTATGATTAGTTAACATTAGGACTTTCTTACAGCATAGGACTTTAAGGTCACACCATGGAAGTTGCATTCGGAAAAAAACGGAAGGGGGGGGGGGGGTATTGAAATCTGTAGGTAAAATTACTTACATCTTGTTATCTTTTATTATTTCAACAGTAAAAACAAATTTTAAGATAAAAATCGATAGTAAGCAGACATTTAAGCATCAACACATCTTCATACTGGTTAAACTAAATTATATGTTTATTATTATGTACAAAGTATGTGCAAGAAAACTTTTTGATTATAAATAATATTATTGAGTGAGCTTGCTATTTATCTTTATTTGTTCCGCTTAAAAAACAACTTTTACAACAACTTAACAGTATTTTTCGTCTCTTCAAGAATGTCTCAAAGGATTGCTTATTTGTTTTAACCGCAATAACTTTTTCTTAAAAATTGTTGAATACAATTCGTGATTTAAAAAAGTTAACAAAAATTTTTTGCATTTACTTTAACGAACAAAATCGAACATATGAGGAGAGTTAAAAAAGGACTGTTTCGAGGGAACGTAATAGCTGTTTCCCCAATAGTGGCATGATGCGCAACTTAAAGCAAAAGAACGTTTAGATTAGCGATTGAAAATATCGTCTAATCGTCAATAAAAAATGTGGTAATAAAATAGTGTTAAATATAAATCTTATAAAATAAATCATAAAAAATTACATAAATACATATACATATATAAAAATCTAAATTTGAACAGCTATAAAATTTGTCAATTAAAGGAGGAGATATGCACATAGAAAGCGTATAACACACTAAGCCATAACACCCTAGACAGTCCACCATCTGATTTCAAAAAGCTAATTGCAGCGTTTTTTTTAACAAGTGAAGTGCGAGAGATTTGATGAAAACGATATTAGATATCTAAAATAAAGCAACATTTTGAACATAAGCCCAATTTTAAACGATAAATAGAGCATTTATCTTTCTTTTCATAATAAACATTTACTTTAAAACAT
Source organism: Hydra viridissima (assembly GCF_058129835.1). Taxonomy (NCBI): domain Eukaryota; kingdom Metazoa; phylum Cnidaria; class Hydrozoa; order Anthoathecata; family Hydridae; genus Hydra; species Hydra viridissima. The sequence goes on along the minus strand of NW_028324311.1, from coordinate 5,937,541 downwards.
ATTTGAGTTGAGTCAAACAATAAAAACTTCATTTATAAGTAAAAGGTTATAGTAGATGAAACAACTTTCTCAAATTAGTACTGTTCTCAGTCTCAACTCATTCTTCATATTAAAAGCAATTTCTCAACAAAATAAAAATGGACAAATTTGGACTTGTACTGTTTTTGAACTCGCTGATTCAAACAATGATTTTCATAAAAAAAACTTACAATCAGTGATGTAACATCGTTCTTTTTTCATTCGAGTTCTCATAGGAGAATAATACCAGCCGTAGTTTAGCAAGAGACCTTCGTCAGTTTCTTTGTCCATGACAGCAATCCAATACGTCTTCTCTTGTGTGACGGCAGTGAATGTTTCACCTAAATACAAAACGTACAAAAGCTGTAATTAAAAATATTTTTAAAAATATTATTAGTTTTTAAAATATAAAAACAAATATAAAATATAAAATATGTTAAAATGTTTCTTCAACAAAAAATACAAATAAAACTGAAGAGTGATGACAATTTAAAACACTACCTGCTTTTAAGGCATGTCTAAGCTCTCTCTCCCCATCTTCTTTAATCATCTCTAAATAAGCACGACAAGATGTACGGTTGATAAACTTTACAGTTACCTCAATCCCGTTTGGATTAGACGCCAACTCAGTAAGTTTTTCTAAAATATAAAAACATCAAACAATTTTAGTAATTTTTTACAATTATTTGATGAAACAAAAAAAAATACCAAAAGTCAAGTGAGGGTCAAAAAAAAAGCATATAATTCCCTTAAGCAAATTATCAAAGAAAAACTAGTTTTTCCTGACTTAAAGTGAAACCTCCTCGTCTAAGGAATCTTTGAATTGTTATTGAAATATTTGACGCAATTTCTGTTACTGTCTTAATTGCTCCACCATTATTACTATCTTTAATCTCATAATTACCATCTTAATTGCTGCACCATTAAAGTTAACAACTTTACATCAACAAATGTATTATTACATATAAAATTACACTCACCTGGAGCTTTTCGGATCTCAGCTACAGCAAACTTTCCCCCATTTGGACCAAGAATAGGATAATACACTAAATTATTACCGATAGTAAATGCATGATGAACTTTTTTATTTCGCGCATTTGCAGCAATCCATGGATGAGTTTCAAATGTGTCAATTACATCACATTTTCCATCAGAAAGTTTAAACGCTTTTTCACATTCTCCAACATAATTAATCCAGTACAATTGTACTTCTTTGCCTGTTAGATTAACAAACTTCACTCGTACTGGTTTGTCAGAGTATAAGGAACGCAACCCAGCACGAACTGAAAAAAGTAACCAAGTTATTATTTTTGGATGTTTGACAAAACATGTTTTAAAAAAACATTTGACTGTAACAAAATTAATTTTATTCATTAAGAAAAATTCAATTTTACTTCAGTCTTGTTGTTGTTCTATGATGCTTATTATCATTATCTGAATTCAAATAAATAAAATATGATGCTTTTTGATTTAATTCATATTCATTGGGCTTTTTTCAATTTCCCTAAAGATTTAATTAAAACTTAACTTAAGGTTAAAAAGGAGCATTCAAGAAGTTTCAAATGGATTATTGCTATTACTAATAAAAAAAACAACTGAAGTGAACCAACCCCAAAACTCAACAACCACTTTGCCTAGCAATCTTGTTATAAAATACTTTGCTTTTTGTGTTTAGCAGTTGAAATTTGGATTTACCACTAAAAATTGCATGATTGCTTGGTTACGCAATTTTATAGACTAACAAATCCCTTGCACCATCTAAATCTGTTGAGTCTATCACTGTAAGTCAGAAGTTTTATTTTTGTTGCATAAATACCAGAACTTTTCCAAATTAAAAGTTTTCTTTTTGCATTAGAAGATATGCTTTTTATAGCCATTGTCTAGTTAGAGGCAGTCTTAGGGTACGAGTGCAATAAATTACTCTCAGAACATGAAAGAAAAGACTTTCCTCACATTTGGCTGCCCAATGGGAAATCATTAATCTTCTTGCTACTTCTCAATTGCTAATATTTTAGTGTTTGAAATAAATGTTAGAGCCAACTATTTTCTATTTCTTAATTAATTTCCTCATCAACTTTTAACCCATTTGCAGCATCTCAATTTTTAAAACCTTAAGTCATGAAGTTTTTTTCTTTTATGCAGTTTTTATGGAAATGTAAACAAATTATGGCAAAATAAGTTTAAAAAGTAGTTGGCATCATAAAAGGGTATAAAATCATTTTTAAAGAAAGTCTACTCTTTATAAATACACTTTTAGGAAATTTTAACAAACACTTGCTAAAACTCAAGTTATATTAAAAAGTAGCACCTAAATTGAAGAGAGTTATAGAGAAAGCACTGCATACATACATACATTATATTACATTACATTTACATTATTACATCAAATTACATTAAATTACATTACATACATGCACACATGCATAAATACATATATACATTAGATTACATTTACATTTGCATTTACATTACATTACATAAATACATTACATATATAAATAAAAGTCATACTCTCTCCCTGAGGCTGATTTTTTTTCTTATCATCTTGTGCATCATTATCATCATGATCCGATAATCCACTTTCAGGGCTCTAAATTCAGATCACAAACAGTTAAATAACAAATGTTAAAATAATTTAAACACTTAATATAAATGTAAAAAAACAAAACTTTTTGTATAATAGAATAGATACTTAAAGTTACAAAATACACGGATAGTGAAAAAAATATCCCTCACTTTTACACATGCCTTGACTAAATTTTTACATTAAAGCAACTGAAAAAAAAAATTTATAAAAAAAGCTACTAATAAGTTTAGCACACTTCAAATTAAATCTTAAAGGAAAGTTAATAAGGAATACAGCTCCCCAATTTCAGTTTAAAAGCTTTTGAAAGTACTAATTTGATAAGCTATTGAATCATTTTTTCAAACTAATACTAAAAGACTTCACTGATGTTACAGGAGCTTTAGTGAGTTTTCACACTGCTCATTTTTAGAAGTTTTAAGTTGAAGTTATTTTTACTTCAGATTTTTTTTAACCACTCTTTCGAGCAGGTTGACATGAAATAGAAACCGTTGAAAACGAATTAAAAACCGCATCTTTTTTCTTTTTTTGACCATTTTTCTAAATATTTAAAACCTTCAAAAAATTAGGGGGTCCTAAACTTTATGTGGCTGTATCTTTTGAGCATCAAAATATATTTTGATAAAATTTGAAAACTAATTACAATTTATATTTGAATTCAAGATAAAGAATTTTTTTTTTTTAAATATTTTCTCTCATTCAGGGGGATGTTGGGGTCATTTTTCAAGGGTATTCCTGCCCCTGTGATCCGACTGCCGTAATTTTTAGCAAAAAAATTATCATTTTAATGAATATTAGCAAAATAATAGTTGCAATTATCTTCTTATCAAAAATTTATTAGGAATGCAAAGTTTCAATCTCTACTGACACACACAAAACATAAATAAATCTCCGATAACAAAATCAAACAAATGAAATGCCACAAACAGTATTTTAAAAATTATAATATGTTACAATAACGAAAAAGAAATAGGTACTTTTTCAATCTAAATACATTCTTGAAAAATCTTCTTACAATCTCGTTGAAATGTATTCAACAACCATAACTCTGCTTTTCACCGTGATGGACGTTTTTTTCTGAGTCAACGAACCTTTTCAGTGTCTTGTTTAAGCTTTTATGCACTGCTTCAGATGTTTGTTCTGATGTAAAACTGAGCAGGATTTTCTGCCATTGAGCACTTTCTATTTTCTATGTTCTGTTTTGAACATTGAGCACTAATTTAGTAAAATACACTAACACATTTTTCATCCAATTTAAAAAATCTATTGCAAATAATAAGTACTCAAGATTTGAATAATAAATAATGTGGTTTGTTACAAATCATTATATTATATACTTATATCAACATATTCGTGTCTCTTAATTTTATTTAGACTGGTAGGTCAATAGTCCCCTATCTGTACTAACTAAATTAAAAACGTTCCAAGAAGTGTTAAAAAAAATTTAAAAAGCAATGAAGTACCTTCTTTAAACCTCCTCAGGGTTTCAATACATTCCAGATATTCAATTGGAGAATAAAGTGTCATTTCGTCCAATGATCTTAAAACTTTGGTACAGTTAGGTCCATCAAAACCACCACCATTATAGCCATGCCTGATAACCGTTTTCTTTTCAAGAAACTCCTTCAGATTTTTATCAGTGAAGAGGAGATCAATAATTTTACTGACATGGTGTTCATAAGTATGATATTCAGGTGGTGGAATTATGTTGATAATATCTTCAGTCAATTTTTCATCCAACAGACATGGATAAGTAACATTTTTGTAATATTGCATCTATATACGAGGTTTGTTATCAAAGTGGTATCTGCTAGTGATCCGAAAGTCCTTTTAACTCCTTTTTCATCCATCGGCCCATCACAATAGCAACACGAGTATTTTCCACCGTGACCCTTGATTATAGAAAATAACTTATAGGTATAATCTTGATCAATTTGAGGTCAGAAGCCAAGATAAACTTCAATTGATTGAGTTGAAGGAGTTGGAAAACACTGGGGTCAATAAAGTGATATACACCGCGGTCAATAAAGTGATTATCTTAGGCATAGCTCGAAACGTAGAAAAGAACCATCACAATCTGAAAATAAGATTGTGATGATTCTTTTCTACATTTCGAGCTATGCCTAAGATAATCACTTTATTGACCCCGGTGTACTTCTGGTTTCTTGGTTGAAAATCTATTGCTGATGGGTCAAACAAGTTCATGACAATCTTTAGAGATCCCTCCCTTCCATCTATACCAACGCGTACAACAGAATTAAAAATATCCATTTTTCTGAAGGAACAAACTTCAGTTACAAGCATATATAGGTCAGTACGATAAACAATATCTTTTTCAAAAAAGTTTTTACCAATCTTGAGCTGACATTTTATCACATCGTAAAACCTATTCAAGTACCGTACCTGTTCGTAACTTCAGTATAGGTGTTCTCCTGTATTCCAGATCTCCAATATCTTTTCTTATCTCATTCATTATTTATAACACTGCACAATTTGGAAGATCATGGTTTATCTCAAGTTCATGATTGTTTTACTTCTTATTTTCGCCTTATAGGTGATCTATATCACGTCTTATAGGTGATCTATATCACGCCTTATAGGTGATCTATATCACGCCTTATAGGTGATCTATATCACGCCTTATAGGTGATCTATATCACGCCTTATAGGTGATCTATATCACGCCTTATAGGTGATCTATATCACGCCTTATAGGTGATCTATATCACGCCTTATAGGTGATCTATATCACGCCTTAAAGGTGATCTATATCACGCCTTATAGGTGATCTATATCACGCCTTATAGGTGATCGGTCTGTGTATACTTTAACAGGAAGAGCTTTTCCTGCTGTTGCAAGCTTTATTTACAATCACCAACAACAGATATTTTTTTTAGCGTACAAGAAACAACTCTATCAGCGATATTTTGATTCTTTGAAGTAATTAAGGCGTGAAGATTTGAACAGGTTTTTTTTGCTGCAAGCATGTTGAATACCAGGACCAACAACCTGACAACATTCTAAGCAAAATGAATTTCTTTTTTCGAATGTAATTTTTTCAGATTCTACGTAGGTGAATTCAAAAAGATTAAGTGTACTACTACTTTTAGTACATTGCACCTCGGCAGCAAATAGCACAATTGCCATTGCTATCTTTTTGTTTAATTCTTCCCAACTTTTTAACTTGATCACGACCATTTATCCAGGAAGTCTCCACAGCTTTACTGGTAGCTTTACCTTTCTGTCTTAAATATAATTTTGTCTTGCAACTTCCGCATATTCCTGACGGATAAGAACTTAGACTCAGACTGAATCCAGGGTCCACAAAGTCTTTGATCAGATGAATCAATGAATCATTCTTCTCCAAAGATAGACATTTTTTGTCTTTATTGACACAACAGAAACATATCCATCTCCTATTTTCTGAATGAGCTCTTGCTTTTTGCAGACTCATTTTGTATAAAAACGTTTTTATTTAGTATTTTCTGTATTAGATTTTTTAAATTTTATAAATCAATACTCTAACAAATTGTTTAATTTAAACAAATTATCAGATAATTGACTTAATTTATTGAGAACAATTTGTCTAACTATCGTGTTTATGCCATTAATTTGATATTCGATCATTTTATTTTGTCTCCAAATAAAATTAACTTCAATTTCAGGCACAAATGAAGTGATTTGCAAAAAAAGAGTAGAAGTACCCTTAAAAAACCCCCCCTGCATCCCCCTAGTTGAGGGAAAGTAATCTTTGAAAAGAAACAAAATATTATCTTGAATCCCATCATAAATTGTAATTAGGCTTTAAATTTTATTAAAATATATTTTGACGCTCAAAAGATACAGCCACATAAAGTTTAGGACCCCCTAATTTTTTGAAGGTTTTAAATATTTAGAAAAATGGTCAAAAAAAGAAAAAAGATGCGGTTTTTAATTCGTTTTCAAAGGTTTCTATTTCATGTCAACCTGCTCAAAAGAGTGGTTAAAAAAAATCTGAAGTAAAAATAACTTCAACTTAAAGCCTCTATAAAAGAGCAGTGTTCAGTCTAGCACTTTCCATACATTTTTGATTGGGTTCAAATTAAAAATGTTCTTCGTCAGAATCAAACAGTTCTCAAGCACCTCTACATATCTATATTGATCCATGCAGTTATCATAAAAGTAATTGGGCCTAGGACCAGAATGCTTTGGTACATGTTTTACAAGAGCTATGTTATGTTTCTGTGCAAACTCTTATGGTGAGTGCATAAGAGTTTTTTTCTCACAATGTAGATACTATTATCACTGGAAATACATGGGATACCAAGAACATTTTTTGAATGCAGTTCTACCAGTTCCTTAAAATTTCTGAATGGCTCTTGATGTGCATGAACTGGATACACACTTAAGAGATGTAGGCATGTTATGTTAGTTAATATCTCTAGTAAATGGCTGTTCCCAATTAATCTTTGTCAAATTTTCAGCAAAAATAACCAAATAATTTTTTACTACAATTTATAATAAAATTTTACAATAAAAATCAACTTTTTTAAAACTTTGGATGAAAGAGAAAAGCTGAATTTACATATACTCAAAAATCACTGAAGAAAAATAATAAAAGCAGCACAAAAGTATTAACTGGAGCTTATGAGCACTTATTTTTTACATCATTAAGGGTTAAAATTTGATTTTAAAAAAATAAGGATGTATCATTATTATTTTTTTTTTTTTTTCTATTATGCCCAGTGAGTCCAAAAATTATTGGCCCAACCTTGCATAACTACTTTATCTTTGCTGTCATATAAGAATTATAGAAGAAAATTAATGAGTATTAGTAGCATTGTGTGGTCTGTTATCATTATATATATATATATATATATATATATATATATATATATATATATATATATATATATATATATATATATATATATATTAGGGCTGTCCAAAAAAAATTTTTTTTTCAGATTTGATTGCATAGTTGTTTATTTTGTGCCATTTGACATAGTAATTAACTGTGCAAAAAATCTTTCCAATCAGATAATGTTTAGGGGGTGCTCAATGACCATAAAGTTTTACGAAAAATGTGAAAAACATGGAAAAAGTAACAAAGTTCCACAAATTTCTAAAACCCGGTTAATTAGATTTTTCAGATTTGATCAGTTTTAATTATCTCTAAATATTAAATTCTGAATACAAATTACAATCCACATCCACTTTAGACTGGTTTATTAGCAGAGAAATTAATGAAATAAAATACTGCAATACGACTAAAGTTCTGCGGTTTTTGTTATATCAGAATTTTTCCAAAATAAAACACTAGGATTTTTGACTCTTTGTCATTGATTAAAATACGAATTATAAACAAAAAAACATATGAGCAATTAACATTTAATTATCGTAATGTTATAGTTCGTGCAATGTTAATGCTAGCGAGGACTATAACTCTTCAGAGTACACTTTCTGGCATCTGGCACTCGCTTTCTGTGATCCTCAACCACCTGAATTAACCTCTGCATTTCAGATTCATTCCTTGTAATCGATTCATTAAACATCGACATTAAAGCCACAGATCGTTCGGCAGCATCATTTACTACTTTCAATGAATATACTAAATTTTTTCCTTCTTGGTATTCTGGGGAATCATTCCAGGTAGCTGGATCGTTGTTGAACAGAAAATCAATATCAACCTTCATTGACCGCAACGCACTTGCTGAAACTGATGTCACCAGCATGTCCAGAGATTTCTTCTCTAGACTTTCAATGTTCTTTAATTTGATCAACCTTTCAGACCAGTTCTCACCGTGAAATTTCATGTTGGAAATCATTTTTCGCTTCTCTTCCGTTTGAAGTTTGTTTGAAAACAAAGCTAGTGGGACCAATTCTGGTGAAAGGTACCACAAATGGTTTTGAAAGTTCTTGACTGCTGCTTCGGAAATCGTTTTATTCACAACTGCAAACTGCTTAAGTACAGAAACAAGTCATTAACTGGAGCATCGCTGGCATTTGTGCATGATATCCAAGATTTTACATAAACCAGACTAGCAAATAAGCAAAATTCACAGAGATTTTTTTCCTCTTTTGTGGTCAACTTGAACTCTTCACGAAATAAATAAATCTTAAAACAATAAATAACCTTGGCCATCCAGCGAGCCATGTGATAAGCATCAGGGATCTTGAAATGATAATTTTTCTCTTCTTGATCAGGCAGTTTTCCAAGTATTAACAGACAGAGATCCATGATTTCTTTGTAGTCATCCCTTGGCATTTTAACATGCAGGTTTTCTTTGAGGAATGCAATCACTTCATTTTGTAGTTCTTGCACCAGGGGTATTTTCATTCGAATGTCATCCAGAGGTTTAAAATTTCCTTGATTAACTTTGGGCCAATATTGCTGAAATCTCTGGAAAAGAGGTATGTTGGGACCAGATGATGGTCCAAATAGTGATCCAAACACTCCTGCTACTATGATCTCATGAACATGGTGTCTGCAAGCGAAATATAACAAATTTCTACCTGTATGTTTCTCTAGAACTACACATGCACCATTTTTGGAGCCAGTGTTAGAGGCTGTAGTATCAAAACTCATTCCAATAACATCACCAATTATGTCCCAGAAATTAAGCAGATGAATAACTGCTTTTGCTTGGGCTTCTCCAGTTCCAGCTGATAGTTTTGCTATTCCAAGTATTTTGTCAACATTGTGACCTGTCACACCTACAGATAGCCGGTCAACATTTGCTTTAGGGGCTGCAGAATTTGTACGATCTATCATCAGTTTGCCATCCCAGTGGACGATTAATGGTGGTTTGTCCAAATCGCAGAATTCAGTTCGAACAGTGGCTTCAATATTTGATCGATGATGGGTTCGTTTTCTACGGACTGTAGAACGTGACAATGATCCATCATCGAGGTTCTGTCCACCAGCCCTTGCAATTGCTGCTGCTAGTATAGTAAATTTTGTGTCAGATAGATTAATTCTGTCTAATGTTGATGAAACATCAGGCGAGTCAAGAATTGTATCTAAGATACATTGTCGTTTTGGAGTACTTGCTAAACTTGATTCAGCTGACCCTGAAGAACTTGCTTTACTGACTTGTTGTCTGTAATAAACAGGGATTTCTATCTCAAAATCTCTATCAACCATTTTGTCATTATCAACAGCATCGTTATCGTTGTCATCACTATAACTTTCGTCATGTAAAGGTTCAATAACAGGAACTATTGCACTCGCACCAGATTGTCTTTGCTCTTCTTTTAGCTTTCGTTCTCTCTCTGCTTGTTTCCTTGCTTCATTTCTTTCTTCTAATTTTGAAAGTTCTTTGTCCTCTCCAAACATCACCATTTTTCTCTGACATCTCTGATCCAATAAAAATTCTTTATCTTCTTCAATTCTGATCATGGTTTCAGCATCCTTGTGGGCAATGTCAAAAAGTAGGCCAATGGTGTCTGTAAATGATTTCTCTCTCGATTTCTGAGAATCTGACAATCTGGATTTATTTTTTTTTATTAATTTAAATTCCTGGACTAACGTTTTCAACTTTAAGACTACATTCGGATGAAATGCTGTCGGAATACGGGCTTTATTCCAAATAATAATCAGTTCATCAACAGTTGTTTTAAGACTTTCAGGCACTGACTTTTTGGTTGAATTAAGATGATAAAAAAATGTTTTTAAAACATCAGATGTTAAGGGAAGAACTTTATCTGGAAGATTTGGCTCTGGTTGTCCAATTAAAAAGATTTTGGTTTGAAGTCGTGTAGAGATAGCAACACGAGATGATGCTGCCATTTCAATGATAACTGAAATATTATGAGAAAATCAAAACTCAATACCATATTATACAAACTTATCATTCAGTTGTTGGTTTATGCAGCTGCAGCAATATATTATAATAATTATTACTAAAGAAATTAAATAAATATTTTCAAATTAGAAATTATTATTATCTGCACTTAATAACAAACAATACACTACCAGACTACCATGCTAGTTTTCTGTAATAGGTTACTAAGGTTAGGTACTATCAAAATATTAATACATTTGTTGTCAAACTGAAATTCCAAAAAGAAATAATATTTATACTTGTAAACCTTTTTATTCTGTTTGAACAAATTCTAAATTGAGTTAAATAATAGTATTAAAATTATGAATATAAATTTTAACAAAATGATATAAACACAGTTGTTTTAAACACTAGCAGACATTTTTTAGTCTGGTGCCCTGATGACAGTTAATCTGCTGCACTTTAATTAATCTATATAGTACGCAATCAGACAATATTTCAGTGGAAAAAATCTAACTAACCAGGTTCTAGAAATTTTTGGAACTTTGGAACTTTTTACACGTTTTTGACATTTTTCGTAAAACTTTATGGTCATTGAGCACCCCCTAAACATTATCTGATTGGAAAGATTTTTTCCACAGTCAATTACTATGTCAAATGGCACAAAATAAACAACTATGCATTCAAATCCGAGAAAAAATTTTTTTTCCTGTGTTCACATGAACAGCCCTAATATATATATATATATATATATATATATATATATATATATATATATATATATATATATATATATATATATATATATATTACAAGTTTTAGCTTTTCAATTACTTTTGTTCTTGTTTTGTTGACAAAACAGTATAAGCTTGTTCAAATATCATATACAAAAATTATTGCCCCAGAAAAAAGGAAAGAAAAGAATTTTCCTGAAAAGTTCTAGAAATCTCATTTATTTTTCTATAATGTTACAGAAATGTGTTGTTGTTATATCTAGAACAACTGATATTAGTATAAATACTCATAGGTTTCTTGACTAGATGACAATCAAAATAAAAATGGTGTCTAAAAAGAAAGAACGTAGTAATGATCTTCGAACTTTAGTAACCACCATAAGTTCAGCATCATTAGAGCGGTGATTCTCAACAGGAAATTGCTGCTAAGACATTACTTCCTTGAGAGACAGTATGTTACATAATGAAGAAATATAAGCATAAAATGTGTCAGTAATTTATCAGACATGGTCAAAAAAGAAAAACAACTAAAACATTTGATTGATTGATAGAACACAAAGTTAAGTCTGATTGACGTAAATCTGTAAGTGCTGTGAAGATCGAGGTCAAGACCGAACTAGGAAGAATATCATTACACACCAAATATCATTTGAAATAGTCTTCATGAAGCTAGGCTTTTCGGTTATGTAGCACAAAAGAAACCGTTATTCAACAAGGTCAATTGAGGTAAATTTCTGAAGTATGCCAAAACAATGTTGACAAGCTAATTAAGTTTTGGGAAACTGTCATTTGATCTGATGAATTGAAATTTAATCTGCACAGATCTGATGGGAAGTTAATGTTATGGAGAACAGCCTAGGAAGAATTTGATCCACATTATACTGTGACTTTGGTCAAGCATGATGGGGGTCCTGTTACTGTTTGGGGTTGTGTCATGCAAAATGGAACTGGTGAATTATATATTTTGGGCTATACAATAGATCAATTTTATTATCATAGTATCTTAGAGCACTATTTGTTATCATCGATTCAAAAATTTACATTTTGGACAAGAATTTTTCTTTGTCCATGACAATGATCCCAAGGATACATCAGGCCTAGTCAAGTATTGGATCAAGTAAAACAAATTTCAAACATTAGCTCAGCCTTCATTCTTACACGATCTCAATCCCATAGAACATCTATAGAATAAGATAGAATTGAAGATGAAGAAACAAGCTGAAGAACATCTATGAGCTTGGGTACCTCTAGAAAAGCGAATGGAATACCAGTTGTCTGTTCTTCAGAAACTTGTTTACTCAGTGCCAGATAGATTACAAGTATGCATTTAAATCAAAGGCTACCTGATACAATACCAGATTCAATTAAATACCTGTTTCCCAACAAACAAAAAAGTTGTATGTATGTATGTATGTATGTATGTATGTATGTATGTATGTATGTATGTATGTATGTATGTATGTATGTACAATAGCTTTAGATGAATTGGTTTTACTAAATGATAAAATCTACATACAATTAGTGAAAAAAAATACCAGTCAAGATAATTTTTTTTTTTAGATTTATCCAAATACTAAAGTAACTTAAAGAACTTTTCTAAAATATTACATAATAATATTTTAGAAAAGTTCTTTAAGTTAAGCAACTAATACTACTAACTGTTTTCTTACTGAATTCTTGCTGTTTTTATTTGTAGTAACACTTGCAGGTATTTATAGAATAACTATTGAAGTAAGAGTGAAGCTGTTTTAAGCAGTGATAAATTTTTGGCTGTCACAAAAAAAAGTGAAAATACCACAAACCATTTCTTAAAATTATGCTGATTTTTCAATCGTTATTTTTCTTAATAAAAAATAAATACTTAAACTGAAGCACAGCAACATTTAAATTTTTTAAAGTTTTTTCCAATAAAAAAATCTCACCTTATTCCTGTTTAGTTCTTTCTAAAACACAATTAGTAACATAATTAACTATGCACATTCAAAAGAAAATATGTCATATACAAATAAACCTATGTATATGTATGTATGTGTGTATATTTATATATCTTTATATATATATATATATACACACACACACACACACACACACACACACACACACACACACACACACACACACACACACACACACATACATTTATTATATGCATATATGTATTTATATATTTATAGTACATACATACATACATACATACATACATACATACATACATACATACATACATACATACATACATACATACATACATACATACATACATACATACATACATACATACATACATACATACATACATACATACATACATACATACATACATACATACATACATACATACATACATACATAAATACATACACACATACATATATCTGTGTATGTTAGTGTGTAAGAGAGAGAATAGGGAGAATAGCTACACACAAACCTCATCAAATTTACTTGGAGCCATGATAAAGTTACTTTTGCAGAGCTTAATGTAAAGTAATCTGGGAACTTTGATAAGTCATGTATTTATGCACCTTATATATTTTATTTATTTATTTATTTTTTTTTCAGATGCCTAAAATAAATATTGAATAAATTATCAATAATTAAATGAAATAAAAAATGAAAAACTGAAATGTCTTAGCAATTGACATATATACTAAAATTGCAAATGTTTTATTAGGTACCATTAATCGTCAATCATTCCTAATAAAAATGTTGATTGCAAAACACTAATCTTAAGAATAAAGAACTTTTTTTATAATGTAAAATAATCCTTGTATAGACTTGACAAATAATAAAGCAACAAGCAAGCAAAGAACCGTATATAAACATTACTTTCCTTAAACTTATGGTTAGGAACATTAAGAACCAGTAAAGTCAGCAAAATAACTGCAGACTGAAAGGGGAAGTTAGAGGAAAAAGTCAAGGTCTTACTTAAAGAAGCAACCCAGTTTCTTTGATTGTTTTTACGCTTAAGATACTATATTCGGAATACGCACTTTTTAGAACCCCAATGTAAATAAATCAGTTTGAAAGTATATTTTTATTATTTAAATCTGTACTACGGCCCAGTAAGTTTTGAAATGATGCTTTAAAAACATCGGTGGAAACGAATCCCAAACTGAGTATCTAGGAAATACCAAACACTCTTAAAACTATTTGGTTAACAGTTCAAAGGTATCTTCAAAATTTCGGAAAGGTTTACAGAGAGGGTATATGGATCTCACTTCTATTGTCTGAGATGAATAAAGACCAACGGCATACAATTTGCACATCTCTTTTGTGCAGACAAAGAAGTGAGAAGCTATACCCACTCCTAAACCATCCCTTACTTTAAAGTGTTATTGTGCGTTTGGTAGGACTGTGGAGGCATAACTGCCAACAATTGGATAGATTGCAAAACCAATAGTTAGTAAAAAGACCAGGTCTGGTCAACCGAAAAGGTGTAATATTGAAACATGATAATGCCCGTCCGCACGCAGCAAAATTAACCTAAGAAAAAATAAGGCAGCTAAACTGGGAGGTTTTACTACATCCTCCATATTCTTCAGGCATAGCACCTCCGATTTTCATTTATTCCATTCAAATTGAATGGAGTAATGTTCCATTGAATTTCTTCATGTAATGTTCCATTGAATTTCAATGGAACATTACATGAAGAATAAAAAATTCAAAAATATCGATGATGTTCGAACTCACCTAGAAGAATATTTTTCTTCAAAAGAAACTAAATTTTTTGAACTGGGAATTGAAACTCTCTCAACAAGATAGCAAAAGATCATTGATAACGATGGAAATTATTTAATTGATTAAAAGTAAAGTTAAATGTAATTAAATTCTTTTTTTTGTTGTTGCCACTTAAATAATTGATTACTTATGGGTACCCTTAATAGTAAAAAATTTGCTGTAATCTGTTAGACGTAAAACTTATGACGCTCGCCCGCTTGTGCTAAAATACAATCCGCGCCGAAGGTGCGCTCTAAGCTTCGAGCAGGCGCGTATTACATTTTAACAAGAGCGGGTACGCGTCATAAATTTTACGTCTAACAGATTACAGCAAACTTTTACTATTTTCAACTGATATAGAGTTATGTTACTCTAGTAATTGAAGTAAAAACAATATTTAAATGAAAAAAAAAAAACCAATGAACTAATTTTATTTACAAAACAATAAGTAGACCTATATAAAACATAGAACATAAAAAAATGAATTGGATTCATTTTTTATTTTCGCACAATCAATAAACACAATTTTTGCTTGAAAGTGACGCCTACATGTAAATGTCTGGCAAATATGGCATTTTATTCACGCTGAGATTTTCTTCCCATCTCTTGCGCACGAAGGACATATACCGTGATTTTTGGGCGGTTGTTTTTCTCGAATTCGTATTTTAAGGTACTACATAATGTAATTTCAAAAATGCCTGCACACCCGATGACAAGTTTTTAAGGCTCGTTCGGAATGTCAGGTGTTTTTTTCATAAGGGAAAGTGAAAATGGTTTCAAAAACAGCCTTCTATGTCATTCATTCAGAAATGACCACATGAAGACTAAGTTCTACTATACAAAAGCAAATGATGCTCACCAACGTGATGAATAGGCATTGTTTGAGGAATAGTTTTTAAACTTACGCGTGTAATAATCCTATCTAAGAATCCTATCTAATAGTTCTATCTAATAATCTTAATTTATAATCCTATTTAATATTCTTAATCTAATAGAAATCATATATTCGTACAAAATTAAATAAATGCTACTATTTTATTGATATTTAAGGTAACCTTGGGGGGGGGGGCACTGCCCCTGTTTCCCCCGTTAACTCGGCGCCTATGAAGGCAACAGATCATTATCCTGAAAAAGATTCATGTTCAAATACTGGGAATGATAACACTAAAAAGTTTCATCTTTAGCTAATTTTATAGAATGCTTTTGGTGAATGATTATACTAACTTGTATAATATACATATACATATTTGTATAATAATAATGATGGGTGCACACATAAGCCTTGAAGAATTCATGTTGATTGGGTAGTATAAGTTAAAGCATTTATCGATTTCCCATTAAACACCAGACCTGGCATATCCATTCACATCTTCTATTCTGACAACAATGTCAATCAATTTATCCTATTTCATTTCAGAACCGTTTTTCTCCTAATGTCTAAAAGACTTTGGACTCTTAAGTACTGAAAAACAAACCTAAAAAGTGAGACTTGGTGTTTCCCACCTTCCACCCTTAAATCTCTACCTTCCACCCTTAAATCTCTAGCACTAAATTTGAGAGGCGGACTTGTTGTTTAAAATATTTTTAACTTCCTTTTCTTTTTTGAACAAATGAGATTTTTAAATTGGTTCAGGTTCATTGGGTATTTAGGCTGGGTATTTGTGTAGAAAGGATTTTGTTTGTGCAAATAAAAAAGAAAGAAAACAGAAAACAGAAACTAAAAACACTTTAATGGTGTTTTGTACTATACCATTAAATCTGCAGACCTTTTTTTAGTATGTAGGTTAAATGATTAAGTTTCTGAGTATTGCTTTTATACAGGTTTTAGCTTGAGAGAACGCAGCAGAGGTTTCCTTTATGATTACTTTGTTAGTATACAATTATCTATAATTACTATAAGTTTTTTTGATAAAAATAATTGCCATAATTAGTATGATTGCTATGATTACAATGATTAATATATTTACTATTTCAAAAGTTATGAAGAGTTAGAACCATGTCTAAATTGTGGAGCATTTTGGTTTTTCTTATCGTTTGATTAGATCATCTTCAGCTTTTATCCTGCTTCACTGACGTCCGTATTATTTCTAACTTTACAGTGTTTATTAAGTTTGAAAGTTATTTGTGAAACGAACACAAGCTTTCTTTCAATTGTATTTCATGACTTTTTTTTTTCTTTTCAGATTTCAAGAGTGATTTGCATCAGGCAACTTAGCAAGCATTTCCTATTTGTTTCTTTCACCATTTTTTATAAACAAATTAAAATTGAAAAAATGTTTTAAAAATCATTTTGTACCGTATTTACCGTCTACTTCCTTTTGTTTGGTAAAAGACCAATTCAAAAAGGTGTAAAATTAACGCCTAATAAATTATGAATAAATCTAATTTTTTATGATTATAAGAGAGAATCATCAGACGAAAAATACCTCTCGTTAAAAAAAAAAACTCTAACGCTTACGCTACCCACCAACCTTTTATTTTTTTATCCTTTTTAATCTCTAAATTTAACTCCAACCAAAAATCTCAATTTTAACATGACAAAGAACATTTTACTTGGGGATTATCTTTTGATACGATTTTTTAGTTAGCCTTAGTTTCCTGTAGCCTTAGTTTCCTGTAGTCTTAGTTTCCGCTGTATAACGGCTATGTTTGTGTTTGGGGATGTCAATGAGTCGCGGCTTATAAGTTTTTCTTTTCTATAGCCTTTTTCCAATTCACGAGAAATCTTTGTTTACTGACTAATATGCTGTATGTTGAATATAGCTTGCCATAATTAAGTTCATATAATTAAAAACAAATCGTCAAAAAAAAGTTTTAATGAAAAAAAAATGCACCTTGCAATTTTTAAAAAACTCTTACTTCATATGAGACAAGTTAAACTATCAGTTAAAGTACCCAAACGGCTTTTACTTACCCCTAACACTAAGAAAACACAAAAATAAGTCAAATCTTTTTTTCCTTATGCTCAGTTAAAAGGATCCTTGCAGAGAGAAAAAGAGAAACAGAAAGAGACCGAGTTTATATATATCAAATACACTGAAACTCTTACAACCGCGCTTGTTAAAACGAACTCAAAAAGTTTATTGGTTCAAATAAAGATAGCGGGCAGGTTAAGATTAAATGCCGCGTTGAAGATTGCTTTTTATTCTTCCGCAATTTACTTTCTGATATGCTTGAGGCGGTTTTTATTTATTCTTACTTCGCTGAAACAAAAGAATTAATGACGTAGCAGTATGCTAGCAGAACTCCTTTTGTCTGGCCCAAAACAAATGTTTTCAAATTTTGCTTCATCGAACACAAGAACAAATATTTTGATTAAATGATTTTAAAAATTTGACTAATGACCCGTAAAAGATCATTTTTACTGTGAATATGTAAATATTATGAACATTTTATCTTGATGTTGTCTGAAAGTTTTACTAATATTTGTGAAGCTTGTTTTGGAATTATATAAGTGTAACTGTTGCTTTGAAATGAAATTTGGTTACCTAGTTACTAACAGTTTGAGCATGGGTAGATAAGTTTCTGTAATTTTAACAAAGGATGGGGAGGGGGTTTAAAGACAAATCTAGTTTGTTGTGTCTTTTTGTAAATGTTTTTTTTTCCTTTTTTTTTTTTTAGTAAAAGAAATCAAAAAATCGTTTAGTTGTATCTCAGAACTGTGAATCCATCTAATTGGTTCAAATAATACTGTCTTAAATTTCGAATCACTAAGACTAAAATCCTTTGATAACAAGAAAACGGAAATTTATGGCTGAAAAAAGAAAAAGAATTCACGATAAACACTAAAATCAGAACCCTATATCTTTAAATTCATAAGAACATCAAAATATTGTTACAGTTCTGTGAATTCTAATGGCTAAATCAAGCATGAGAACTTATGGTAGCTTAAAATTCGTTAAAAATCATCATTAAGCTTATTTTCAATATTCTTTTACCATAGTGATTTTTTGAACTTATGTATTTTTTTTAGAATTCTTTAAGAATTTTTTTTATATAATCATTTTTATTATAATATTCACTTAGGTGAGTAATAGTATTTTTTTTTTGTTAATTTTACAAGCCACACATCAGAGCTGGCAAGAATCAATTCTAAATGAGTTCATGATTTTTTTTCTACTGATGTGATGTCATCAGTCAATTAATCAATATTAAGTTGTTTTAATCCATTATAATGGCTTCCTTTACTTCATTTCTTTTTCATCATTTTCCTTTCTACAAAAGAAAATAAAAAATGAATAATACCAAACATTTCTTTGCCTTTCAAAAGAAGCGAGTTTTCTTGAAAATTAAACAGTTTAAATTTGGTAAAAGGGAGATTTAAAAAAAAAAAGGGAGAGAAGTTAATTTCTCTGTAAGAAACTTACTTTAAACTGTGTATTCCAGTTTCTTTGAAGTTTTAATTTTTAAATGGTGCTTTAGAGAATAAAAAAATTTAAACTGAGAAATTCATTTTAAACACAGAAAAAAAAAGAGGTTCTCATAATCAATGGTAAAGATATTTTAAACACTTTTAATTTCAAAGGCTTCTTAAAGATTGGTTTTAAAAAAAAACCATAGTGCGATTTCCTGGGATTATCTCGCAATTCCTATTTTTCTCGTAATTATCTTTTGACTTCTGCATAAGGCAATTACAATTGCCAATTTTCTTCCGTAACTATGCAATGAATAAGGCATCATAGAATGTCATTTCCGGACAAAATTAAACAACTTCATTTAGCACCCAATCAAGAGAAGCACTTTAAAAATATTTTTAAAAAACAGCTTTTTTAATTGGTTGCACCTACAATCCCAAATAATGCATATTTTATTTCTAATATGCATTTGATAGTAATATTTACTTTTAAGTTCACTATTATAATAGTTTTGAAAATATTTATAAAGTGATATATTAAAAATACATAACCTGTTAAAAATACTGGAGTTGAAGAAATAAAAAGAGTAAATAATAAAATAATAAAAACTTTTTAATATTAAACACTTGTCTACTTTATTGTCTAAATTTTATCAGCCGAAAAAAACCTAAAAAAGCAGTAAATCATTAACGAATAAAAGTAAAAATCATTAAAAAAAAAAAAAACATTTTAGATTATTTTTATTGATTGTCATAAAGAAAAGAACAATGCAGCTAGGCCAAATGCAAGGTTAAGCTTACACTAAGAACTTTTAGCATACCTTATTATATTTCAATAAACCGCCGAATGCCGCAAAAGAAAACAGTAGTACATAATAAGAACACCGCATGGTAATATTTTTGTTATCGTGCTGTGTATATTTTTCCATCGGATATTTTTTTATTTTCGTTTGCAGTTGGGGTCTATCTTAACTTGATTTACTCAACGGCGTAGAACACGAAAAAGTTAGACAGAAATACAAATATATTTTGAACCCATCAGAGGTTCATGCAACATCAAAATATGATATCTAATGTAAACTTAACATGTAAATGCCTTGATTTAACAAGTATGTCAATAAAAACCCACCAGGCGTTATTTATATAACTGCATATTCAATAATTTCTTTGAGAAGTTAAAATCGCAATTGAACCGGAAACTAGAATGAAGGTTTCAAAGAAAGCAAGCCAATAAAGCCAATTACATTGCATTTTAAAGTCACATGATAAAATTAATTAAAAGCGTTTAGTGACAAAGATACTTTATCACTCCGCTTGATTTGTGCGTAAGCAGCTTACGCAAGAGCTTCTTTTGGCTATTTAGATTAACAACTCAACGATAAGCTATTGCAAAACAATCATAACTTAGTATAAAGTATAATATTGCTAGAGTTAGATAGCCGTGAGAGAATAAAGTATTTTGAAAACTTTGAAATAGTATTCATAATTATGGATCAAGAATATATTTTAACAGAGAAAACAAGTCAAGATGACGTTAAAAAACCTAAAAGTACGGTGATTCGTAGGTCGAAGAAAACGTTAAATCGAAACGCAGGCAGCAAAGAATTAAGGCAGTCACTACATGGAGTAACGACGGGAGTTGATGATATGAGATTTGAATCCTCGACTCGAACCAAACCGTCTGCAAGTACATTGAAGCGTTCGAAGACTTTTAATAAAGACCTTCACTTTCATAAACCGGCATCAAGTGACAGAGAAATTCTAAAGCAATTTGTAATTAATTTGCACGATATAGATGTAGAAAATATTTCTGCAGACCAGTTTCTTGAACTGAATAATGGCGAATTTCCGCTACATGATGCTATAGAAAAACAGAGTTTAAAAGACTTATCAATATACTTGCTTAAGCATCGCGAGAGTATAGATATTGAACAAAAAAATAATGAAGGACAAACGCCTCTCGTCTTTGCGGTTGCATTGGAATTGATAGATGTAGTAAAACTTTTAATTGCCGCTGGAGCATCAGTTAATGCGGTAGACAACTACGGAGTTTCAGCCCTTAGGTATGCAGTAGAGTTAGGTGACTTTGATATTGCTAGTTTGCTAATTTCAAACGGTGCAAACGCTCAATCAGTGCAAAATGGATTTTAAAATTATGATGGAAAAATTAAATCTTGCTTTGTTTGCTATAAGTTACGTGGTTTTTTGCCACTCTTATGAACAAAATGCCACTGGTTTTAGCCATTTTTTCAAGGTTGCATTTTTCCTTCATGTTTTTTTTTTTTTTTTTTTTTTTTTCAAGAAATTAAAAAACTCTTGAAGTTAGTTTGTGAAAAATTTAAGATCACTTAAGTTGTGAAATTTAACAGCTCTGTTTGATAGGTATAGAAATACTACTTTGATTTTTTACATAATTTGGTTTTTTAAATATACGGGTTATTGTTTTTTTTTTTTCATTTCAAATCGAAACTTTTTTTATTCTTGAGGGGTCAGAAAAATAACTTTTGAACACTTTTACTAATTGCCGACTAGCAAAATTTCTAAAAATAGGCTTTAAATAAATAGCTTCCCCCGTTATATTTGTGGTTCGAATAACTATTCCGGTTTTTCTGTTAAAATTTTGGAAAACATGAGGCATCTTTAAATTAGAGGCATCATGCATATGTTAATCATGATTACCTTTTTAATCTATTTTTGTTTCAATTTTTGACTCATTACATTTACTAAATATTGTATATATACGTTTTCATGTGAAAAAGGTTTTAGAAACGACGTCATAATATATATTACAGCAGATATTTTTGAGAGATGTAAATTTTATTTATAAGACGAAGCTTTAATATGAAAGAAATTTACCAATTTATTTTCTCTACTTTCATTATTAACTTCAAGAATATTGCATCAGTTTAAATGTTGCAAAAATTCTTACTTAGGACATTTATCTAAAAATATTTTTGGTTTCTCGAGTTAACCGCATTAAGAAACGCTATTTTAAACGGAGCTACGCTTGCGTTATTTAATTGTTGTGACATCTGCTCATTGAAATAATGCTATGACGTTTGTAACTGAAGGTAAGCCAAAGCATATTTATTAAAGGTTAACAAAATTCAAGTTAAACTTGCATTTTCAATAAGAACGCCAGGTCGCCTTTCTGAAAAATAAATAAATCTTTTGACTGGGTGGGCCAACGTAGGATTAGCTGTTTACAAATACTTAAATCACGTTTAAATTAGGTTTTTAAGCTACTTCGTTTCCAGTACTCATAGCTAAAACTTGGTATCACCGTAAAGAAGTTATTATAACGATAAGATTAACATAACGAAAGTCTTAAACCGATAGAGAAAGAAGTATCGACTATGTAGAATTATTTTATTTGTAGTAAAATATTTTAAATATACATTCTGTTTGAAATTGAAATTTTGCATGGAATTCAAAAGTTAAAGAAAAACTTGGCGTACTGTTTTAACGCCATTTGTCATCCATTGTAGGAAATTCTTTAAGTCTCCTTTCAGAACTACTTCAGAAAACCAAATGACCTTTTAAAACATAAGTTTAAGCCCTCTTGAGTAAACATATTATCAAACTAGATTTTTTGGGCTGTTCTAATATTGTTTAATTCGTTATATATATATATATATATATACATATTTATGCAATATCATACTATTCAAATATATCACAGTTCACATAGGTGACCTGCAAGTCTGCCACCAATACAATATGCATATAAAAAAAAAATACTGTCATCAATTTACAACTTTTTTAGACCATACTTATATATGTATATATATGTATATATATATATATATATATATATATATATATATATATATATATATATATATATATATATATATATATTCTAGACGTTCGAATGCCTCTTACGTCATTTTTATACCAGGGGCCAATGCTATAAACAATTCGAAGTTTTTTTCGAGAAAAAAAATCTTTCGTAAAAACGCAATTTTTCACGTACGAAAAAAAGTTCGTAATCTCGAAGAATTTATCGCTGTTTGTATTTTTTTCGGCCATTGCTATAAAGCGTAAAACGTATACGTCACTAAAATTCACGAACTTTTTTTATCCGTAATATATAGTGGTAATATAATAATTTTTATTGTAATTTTTATTTAGTAGGCCTACTTAATAAATTTTATTAGTCATTAAGTATGCTGTGCTGTCTATTCTATTTTTATGAATACTTTTACATTCTAGAATTTGGTGTTTAAAAAAACTGTGTAAAATTAAAGTAGGAACATGGATTTAATTTTTTCGGATGAAGACTTAGATTTCGAAGTTGCAAAAAATGAGCTTCGCCACCGATTGCCTCGAGAGGTTGGTGTTTAAAACATTACTTAAAATTACTATATATATATATATTTTTTAATGATTTTTTATCGAACAAAATCAGAAATCATACCAAATAGGCGCAGAAATTATATTTTTGTTTTGTTTTTCAATATCATTTTAGTTTAATGGTCGCTTTTTTAACGAAGATGTTTCTGACAACGTTTTTCGAGACCAGTATCGAGTCCCAAGAGCTGTATTAGATTTTTTAGAAACTAGACTTAAAGATGATTTGCAATATAACACTAAGCGAAATAAAAGCATTTCAGTACTTTTCCAAATAATGGTATTTCTTCATTTTATTGGCACAAATGTTTTTTTTTCATGTTCTCAGAGACTGTCATGGAATCTCTACCAACACAATTTATCGTATTATAAATTGTGTTGGTAGGAGAAGCTATTTTCAATGTTAGTGTATTAAGTTAATAAAACTATTGGAAGTATATATATATATTTACATATAAACTATTGGAAGATATATATATATATATATATATATATATATATATATATATATATATATATTTACATAAATATAAAATTGATATATACTATACATTACATCATGTTATCATTGTTAATTTTATATACTGTAATATATCTCTGCTGTTTTTGAATAGAATGATTAAATTGCCATTATTATTACCCTTGTTATATATCATTAGCACTGTTAGTAGTTTACTTTACATTAGTTTATAACTATTTGTATATAAACTTTAATGTAAAATCTTTATTTAGAAATATGATTGATTGATTACATACTTATATTATGTTAATATATACTATATATTACATACTTATACTCAGTGCTCGAAGTGGGAAAAAAAAGGTAGCGGGATGGTTTTTAATATTTTCTAATCACCATCCCACCTATCCTAAAATTATAGATTTCGTATTTTGTGTAGATTAAATAAAGGAATTATAAATCCCTAGAGTATCCCTATAGTAAAAAACCTATATTAAAAAAACAACTTGAGGTCCGTTATATTCTTAAGAGACTGTCACCGTAAAATATTGAGTTGAGTTTCACATCAAACGTCATTAAGCAATCAAAAAACAATGATATATTTAAACATTTTATTTTTAAACAAGTCTTATTTTTTTGTATTTACCAATTTTTAAATAATTGAAAAAAAATACCATCACATTGAGGAAAGGATTAGCAAGTTTCAATACTCGAAAAATCTGTCACTTCTTTATTTATTTCAGTGTCATTTTCCAAATTACTTTTAGAACTATCACTGCTTAACTTTCTTTTCCTTCCGCTTGCTAGCCATTTACCCATATTTAAAATAAGTAAATTTTTTTTAAATCATAACATTTAATGTTGAGTAAATCTACTGTGTACTATATTTTATTTCACCAAAAAAAACTCTGATACTTTATCGAAAAAAAAAAACCAATGTCGCTTTTTGTTGCTTGGTAACTTTTTATTTAAAATACAAAAGAAAAGACACAATGTTTTATAATTATCGATTTAGTTTTTGAAATTTCTACCGCAAATTTTTAAATAAGAGCTGAGACTTTAGTTCATTTAAATTCTTTAAAATTGTTTTTACAAGTTTATTTATAGGAGGAAAATAAAATAAAATTTCCATTAATTTATTATGTACCGGGATGGCATCCCACCCCAAAATATGCATAAAAAAAAGAGGTGGGATGGTCTTCAAAATTTAAAAAGGTAACGGGATGGCATCCCGCCCCATCCCGCCTCACTTCGAGCACTGCTTATACTATAACATTTGTAAATATATATATATATATATATATATATATATATATATATATATATATATATATATATATATATATATATATATATATATATATATATATACATACATATAAATAAAATGTAATGTAGCAATACATATTTTTATTTAAATAGTTTGCTAATTAAAACATACTAAGCTTCCCAAGAAGAACCTCTTTGTTTTCTCTAATCTTTCTTGCTAGTAACATTTTAAGTTCTTTAGACAGCATTTTATTTTGTTGTGTATTTGTGTATTATTTTGTTGTGTATTTGTGTATTATATGGCATATTTATCGACTATTTATACTTTTCTTTAGTCAAACACTATGAAAAATTTGTTTAACCAAAATTACTATCAAAAACCTTCATAAATAAGTATGGAATTTTAAATTCATGCATGCATTGTTAACGAAGCACAACAAGGAACTGCATAATCGATTAAATGCAGATTTTAAGTAATTAGTTTATTATGAAGTTACCAAAATCCTTTTAAGTTTTATCTATAAAATATCTACATAAAAACACAAACAAAGAATGTTCAATGATTTTGAAGCGCTAACGTTGTTCCAACAATGGCCGCCAAAAATCACGAAGAAAATATCTAAAATTGAGATAAAAAATCTATCTGAAGTTTTTTTTCGAAAAAACGCATTTTTTATCTGAAAAGGCGATTCCCTTGTTCGTTTATAGCATTGGATTTAATAGCGAAGTTTTTATCTTAAAAACGGAGTTTTTTGAATGTTTATAGCAATGGATTTTTTTTTTCTTCGCTTTTTACGGTAAAAACTTCGTGTTTTACGGAAAAAACTTCGTTTTTTATGTTTATAGCATTGGCCCCAGGAAATACCAATAACAACACTCACTGATTATTGCTATGCCGGTAACTTTAGGCACTGTATTGAAAAATCTTTAAAAGATAAAGCGTTTATTTTAGGTATTTTTACAATAAACCAAGTTGGGAAATGTTGTTAAAACTCCAAAACAGGATTCTGAAATCTGAACTTTAAAGAAAAAGAGATTTTTACTTTAGAGATCCTAATATCTTTTAAAATGATTTTAATAGTAAAGATGTAAATGAGATAATAGGAAAAATAATAATAATGAAAGTAAAAATTAAAATGTATTGCTTATAAACACAAAAAAGTTGGGAAAAAACATTCATTCTATAAAAACATTTTATGCGCTTATAAACAATTTTTCTTACACTGAAAAAACTTAAAATCGAAAAACAAATGAAACAAAAACTATATAAAAAAGAAAAGAGAAAAAAAAAAGTATGGTCTAAAAAAAGTTGTAAATTGATGACAGTATTTTTTTTTTATATGCATATTGTATTGGTGGCAGACTTGCCGGTCACCTATGTGAACTGTGATATATTTGAATAGTATAATATTGCATAAATATGTTGTATGATATTATGTTGTGTAATTATTTCCTTGGTTATTATAGTTTTCTTTAAGTATTTCACAAAAAAAAATATTAGCTATAAAAAATGGAAAATTGCAGTTGAATTTAAATCTATTTAAATTTTACCAAATAGTTCTTATCAAATGAAGAAGTATTAAGGTTCTTTTTTCAATATGAACGAAATTGAACAAAATGTTTTTAAGAATACATGAGCAAAAGTCATACAATAGGTGACTTTACTTATAAATAAAGCTAAAGTGTCTTTTACCCACAAAGATAATGCTGTAACAAAGTTTTACAAGATTTAAAAATGACTGGTTCAATCTTTTAAATATAATGACAGAAACAGTAAACTTTATCGATAACAAAAATCCAATTTTGGCTAATTTTTGTGTTATTGCTAACATAATGCTTTTAAAATAATAATAGATGAGGAAGACAGGCTGTTTTTATAAACTCAATAAGAACCAGAGACCTAACAAAATAGAGTATGAAGAAAAGTATCAATATAGAAAGATTGCTAAAATATACTTGCAGTATTGCATTATCAGGTACTGAAGAAGTAAACAGTATTGATGAATCAGGTGATGTTAAAGTTTAAATTTTCAAATATAATGAGGCTAATACAAGAAATTCAAACTTAAAACACCACAATTGGCAGCTGTGCTGCACAGAACTAAGTTTAGTGACATACAAGCCACATTTATCATAAGTCTAGTGCAGAAAGTGATTTATGTTATTTCCTTAGTTTGTAGCCATAGTAAGATAAAATTACATAATGAATTTAGACAAGAAATCTTATGAAGAAGTCATTTTCACTGAGCAGAAAACTAACTGTTCACTGGAATGAAAAACTTATGTTGGGTTTTACTGCACAAGAACACAAATACAAACTTTCATAATTGGTTTTTAGGAGGAGGGTAAAATAAGCTGCAGAGTATAAAAAATTTACATTATCCACGGGTAAGTTGTAGCCCAGAACAGTTTTTGATTGCATAAATCATGAAGAATGGAATATTGACCAATGTGTTGTAGCAATCTCCTTTGATACAGCATTATCAAACACAGGAAACAAGAACCAAACATGTGTTCTTAGAGTAGATGTTTAAGAAAGATCTTTCTAGGTTTCTTGTAGACACCATAATTTGGAGATCCATAGGTGCAGGAGCAGCATTTCAAGCAACTTTTACTGTATTTACATCTGGACCTAATGTACTACTTTTCATCTGCTTTTAATCTTATTAACCTGAAATTGATATTACACCAAATCCCTCAATCATTCTTTGAATTACACATAAAAAACAAAATGTTATTGTTGACTTTTGTCAAAGCTTGCACTGAAGCAAACAACCAAAAGATGGTTATTGAGAACAATTAGAATTATTTTTTATGTTTCTTGGCAAAGAATCTAATAGAGGAATTAATTTCATGTCATCTGATGCTATAAATCATTATTATTGGATGGTAAAGCTTATCTATTTTCTGAAAATGTCCATGATGGTAAAGCTTATCTACTCTCTGAAAATGTCCATGTTTAGTAAGTGATTTTGTTTAAATCAAGAGAGAATAGTTTGGAAGAAATCTGTATTTTTACTGTGACAATTTGTATAAAAGTTTGGTTTACAGCGTCACTACCCTAATGTGCTCCAAATAATGACTTCCAGCTGATAAAGGACTTGATATAATAAGAGGAACCAAATATTGTAAAAGCCACAGTAAGAAAGATGTTGGGATATTTATAGTATTTGTCAGATGATTTAGTAGGCTAAATATGTTTGGTAACACTGTCTTTACAAAAATAAAGTGTAAGATAGTCATGCAATGATTTTAAACTTTTTTGCCAAAATTTATATAAGGTTATATATATATACATATATATAAAATGTATTTTTATGATTATATATTGACATAAGAAGATACAAACTGTTAATTCTTTCATGTTAAATTTATACTCCACTTATTCTTACAGAAGTACAAAGTTGAATCATGTTGATATTTAACATTTTAATCAAAAATAATTAAAGTTAATTATTTACAACGGGAAATTTGTTAGTTTTATATTGGAATGAATTAAGATCGAGAGTGCATATTGATTTTTTTGCCAATGCAGACCATTTAGTCATAAAAATCTCAATGTATTTTTGAATTTAATTGGTAAAAGTTTAAGGATGAAAAAAAGCATTTGAACCTCCCTGATGATGATTTCTTTTGCTTTTTAAAAACTTCATTTAAGAAAATGATTATTATAATGCAACGAGTAGGGATGGCAATCCCGGGATTCCATACAAATTTTTGATCCCGTAATCCCGGGATATTTCACAAAAATTTCCTGGGATTTCGGGAATGTAATAAAAGAAAAATAAAGATAAATGGGGATTAAGTTATTAACTTATTTGTATATTATAAAGTGTCTAGTAAATATAATCTTTGATAAAATATTTATTTCATAGCTGTTTATTCTCTTTGCAAAGATTTAATTTCGAATTTTCGGCTTCATTTTAATTCTAAATCGTCGCAGAATTAAAGAGCTCTATCTGTTTTTTCATATTATAAGAATTTATTAATAAAAGTTTTATTTAACAATTTGTAATAGTAAAAAACAAAAAATTTAAAATGTTTGTAAATAATATTTCGGTTTAATTATGAAACATAAATATAAAAAGATTTATAGTTGAAATTATAAAAAACGACAGGAATAAAAACATGTCAACTAAGAAAAATTGTAAGTTAAGTTCTTACAACAAAAAATTTGATAGAACCCTACAACTCTTACGCGACGAAATCTGTGCGTGATTCTCAAAAATTTTTCAACAACGGTTTAAATTAATAAAGTTTTTAAAATACAGAAGGTTTTTTAAGAAAATAAGCTTTTTTTGCAGTTATTCAAAGTGGTAATCATTTTCACTGTAACAAATTTAGTTAGAATTATAGATCTGATAAAGAAACGTACGTTGAAATAATTAAAGAACTTTATAACTTTAAAAAAAATTGAACTTAAGTAAATATCATGATGAACTACGCTGAATTCAATAGCACAAATCTGATATGGAGACATTTCTTAAGGGGAACTGATGAAACAGCCGTGTGAAAAGTTAGTACATGCAAAAAGATAGTGAAATTTGATGGTGGTTCAACAAAAGGTCTACATTCCCATTTACTCTCTAAACATAAACTTAAAGTAACATTGCAATCGCAAGTACCAAGTTTATCCACGAGAGCTTCAAATTCAAAAGATTTAGAAGAAGAACATCAAAATAAAAAACCGATAATCACGAACTATTTTTCAACAACATCAAAAAAAGAGGAAAATCTATCTGAAGTGTTGGCGCGTATGGCAGAAAAAGATGGTATATCATTTAGTACGATTTGTAATTCCATTGATATATGAGCCGAGTTAGTTGCACGAGGATATAAAAATGTCCCAAAATCACGTAATACTATCAGAAAAATGGTGTTAGACTACTACGAGCAGATTAAAAAGCAAGTTATAAAGGAAATAATTTGTCAGATATCAAGAGGCTCTAAATTTTCCTTAACACTTGATGAGTGGACTTCTTTTGGAAACTGCAGACATATGAATGTGAATGTACATGAGTTGAAAAGCTATTGGAACTTAGGTTTGATTCGCATTTTAGGGTCTATGCTAGCAGAAAAGTGTGTTTCACTTCTAAAAGAAAGACTCCACAACTTTAAAATAAACCTTGAGGAAGATATCATTGGTATTACGACTGATGGTCCAAGTGTTATGAAGAAACTTGGAAAAATTCAAGAAATTGATCAACAATTACGCTTTGCCCACGCTCTACAACTGGCAGTTATTTCAGTTCTTTACAAAAAAGACGTCAGTCACTTGAAAGTTGATGAAAGTTTAGATGATGAGAACACTGCTTTTGCAAATTTAGATAAAAAAGATGATGATTACAATAGTGAATATGTTTATGAAGAGGAAGATTGTACTCGAGATTCAAACAATTCATTGTTAACTAATGAAACATCCGAGGTTACAATTAAACATCAAATTATAGGACCTATTACAAACAAAGTCAAGAAAACTGTAAACGTGTTTAAAAGGTCCCCAACAAAAAATGAAAATTATTTACAAAAGTACGTAAAAACTGAGTTTGGAAAGGTCATCCATTTAATCATGGATTGCAAAACCTGATGGAGCAGTTTGTTGCTTATGCTTGAAAGATTTGACAAGTTAAAATATTGTGTTAAAAAGACATTTCTAGATTTAGAATTGGATTCCAATTTTGATAATTCAATTAAGATGAACGAAAACGAATATTGAACCATATCAGATTTAGTGGTACTTTTAAATCCTGTTAAAGCAACTGTGGAAGCACTTTATCGACGAGACGCAACATTAATTACAGCTGACATTGCATTAGAGTTTATGTTGACCAAAAAAAAAACAACAACAATTCGAAATTGGAAAACAATTGTATGCCGCTTTGAGTCATCGAATTAAAGAGAGGAGAACACCATAAAGCAGCATAGTTTATTATCTTCATAATGGCCAGGTTACTTCATCGAAAATCCCAGATGTTTTTGTACCAAATACAAGTGCCCAAAATAAAAAAATTACAATAAACCTAATAAAGCGTCCAAGCTCGGCAAATATAATTACATCAGCAGACGTGAACAGTGATAGTGATGCTCAAATGAGCGAGACTTTATCAAGCAAGGAGTGTGAAAATAAAATCAAAACTGTTAGTAAAGAATTAAATGAAGTTATGGAAAAAGGATTGGCAGCAACACAAACACTACCTATAAGCGTGGAAAGGATAACTTCTAAAGTTGAAAGAGAAATGTCGATATTTGATATTGGTGTCACAAGAGGTAATCATCTTCAAAAAGCATATGATTATATACTATCTATACGGCCAACAAGTGTTGGAGTCCGAACGAGCATTCTCAGCGGTTGGGTTTTTATACTCAAAAAATCGAACGCGGTTAAACGACGAAATGATTGATGCTTTCATTTTTTTAAGGTGGTACTTTCAAAAATGAATATAATTCATGTATACTCATGTATATTCATATTTTTTTTACTTATATTGTGTTATCTTTTCAATGCATTGTTTTATAATTTAAATTACTTAAGCTAATTAGTAAATGAACTATTTATATTTTAGTTAACTAAAAAATGAAAAATGATTAAATTATTGAGAATATAATTGTACTATCAACAAATTAATCATTTTTCAGTGTTTAATGAGTACTTAAAAATTTGTTCTTTACATGCTTCACCGCCAATAATTTTTTCCGCTTCCTAATTAATCCCGGGATTTCCCATGGATAAATATCTCAATCCCGAAATCCTGGGATTGAGAATGTCCGGGATTTTGCCATCCCTAGCAACGAGTTCCAAAGCAAAAAAAAAGTTGGGAAGACATTATAATAGTAAAACATTTTATAATAACTAAGAATTATCATTACGCTTAGGATGAGAACTGACTTTCTACTAAACTAATATGCGTAGGGTCGGCTATGGTTTCCACCAAAATTATAAACTAAATTACAAATGGTGGAACTATCAAAGCAAACAAGTTTTTAAAATAATAATTACGTTTGAAGAACAACAACCGTATCCATCATTGATTGATATTGCATCGAAGTAATATTTAATTCTTGCTAGAGGCTTTTTGATTTAAAAAAAAAACTCATGATAAGCATCAGAAATTCTTTTGTGTGCTTATTAGTTGACAGATTTCGTTCCCCAAATGCACTCAAAAAATGCAATATGAAATACTAATGAGCGTTTGGAAGATAAGGGATTGATTGACTTCGTTCAGGTCGTCCGACAATTTGCAAAAACTGCAAAAGATAAATATCAACTTAGGCAATTAATTTGAAAAACCGTTAAGTTTCGTAGCGTTCAAAGTAACAGGAATTGTGCGATAATAACTGATTGACAAGGAACATTTAGAATTTTAAAGACGTTTTACGGCTTTATCGAATGGGTTGTAAAAGTAAAAAAGCCTGAACTTTTTAAGGGAAGAAAAAACAAACAAACAAACAAAAAACACTATATTGTTGCAGTAGATAACCGCAAAATTTAGTCATTGTCAGAAGAATGGTACAATAAAGTTAAATATTCTATTGCAAGTAACATCTTCAGAGCTACAACAGTATGTTATTTTTTTTGGCTTTCAAAGGTCGATTCAACTCAAAGAATTCTGGTTAGAAGTTCAAATCGAAACAAAATTTTAATCGATGACTTTTGAAAAATACTGCACTATATGTTTACTGTTTTACTGAAAACATTTTGTTTTAGAGAAAATACTTTATACTGTTGTTCACTGATAATTTGTTCAATATTACCAAAGGTATTTCAGAGTGTTACAGGAAATTATATTTAAAGAATTGGATTCATTTTGAAGAATGCTCCATTTTTACAAGTAGGCATTCTTTCTATAAAAACATTTTTTAAGAGTTGCGTAGAACTAGTTTAAGTTATCACGAAAAACCTACGATTTTTATGTTAACTAGATGTCTAACTTCACAAAAATTCCGTAAGAAAAAGTGAAGCAAGTTTTTAAAGTTTTTAATGCCGATAGCCGTTTTATTCAAACTGACAATAATACATTTTTGCTTTGCTTTGATTTATCATTGCGTCCTTTCAGGCTTGCAAAAAAAACCTGGGCTGGCAAAAAATTTGCTTCACTGCGGAAGCACGAGTTAGATTTCTAATAAACATATCTCATTGCGAAAAACCACTGCCACAAGTGCGCGCTTACGCAACACCCACTAAAAAAACTGCGTTCTTTTTGTTCTATTTGGCGCCCTATGAAAAAAACCGTCAAAAATATTTTTTTATTTCTGAGTGGCATCAGCATAAAATATCACGTGACACTTATCACAATCTTGTGCGCGTTAAACATGGCCGAAACAGAAAATGAGTCTGAGAACATTGAAGATGTAGACATGGTCGAAAATTCTGCCTTATCAGAAAAAAAGGAAAATGAATCAGTTGTAGAAGATGAAGCAGTAAAGCAAGATGTATGTTTTTTAGAAGATGGTTGTGATCAAGAGGAGAAAAAAGAAGAAATTCAAGGTAAAAAAATTTATGATTTTTTTGAAGTCGTATGTTTAGAAAATTAAAAAAAAAGTAAAAACTTAGTAAGAGATAGCTTAGTAGTTGCAGCCATATACAACTATTTCCAGTTAAGAAGTATCTTCTTTTGCAAAGAAGACAAATAGCTAACTGCTCGCTAAAGCTAAAGTCATCTGGAAATAATGTGAATTCAAAAATGAAACTTGTATTTTTTTACATGTGCATAACTAGTTCTAATACTTAATCAGTTTTGTTCAAGAAATCTCTAGAATTTTCTATGTTACTTACTCATTTTATAGTTCTAAAGTCTGAAACTACTCCAGTCCCAGATGAAAAACCAAGTGAGACACCTACAGTAGAAGAGCATTCTGAATCAAAGGCTAATGAAGAACCAAAAGAAAATGGCTTGATCACAGAGGAAAAGCCAAAAGAAGAAAAAGAAGTTGCGAAGGTTTAGGCAAAAACACTATAGAAATGGCCTAATAACTGATTTCTCCGCTCTGCTTCATAACTAAGCATAGTTTTATAAGGAGTTGAAATAACACAAATGCCATTTTTGAACATTACAATTTTACAAAAGTAAAAATATGTTTTGTGCCAAAGTTCATTATAAAATTACAATATTGATGTAAATTTAGTTAAAATCAGCACATTTTAATGGAAACACTTTTGTTAGATAAATCTTAATACAAATACATTAAGTATACATCTGGAAATATTTCAAAATGAATCCTTATTTGATGAGACATTATCAAGCAGCCTAATAATTATATAATTATCTAAAGTTTTATTTTGAATTTTATATTTTTATCTTTAATTGACTTCATTGTCTTAGACAGCATCATTGCTGTCCCTAATTTAACCAACAACCAAAAAGTTTTAATCCATATTTTTACAAAAATGAAAATTACTTTTTTTCATAAATGATAAAATGGTTGTTTGTTATCCATTAAACTTGAAATTATTATGGACAAAAATTGTTTTGTGTTATTTCACATTTTTAGGCACATTACTATCTCTTTTGTATATCACATGTTGTTTTGATTTGTTAGGGAGATTCTATGGGAAACACAGTAGCTAAACATTACAATGATATACCTGCTGGTACCAAAGAATCTCGCAAAGAAAGTCGTATTTTTCATCTGAGAAACTTTAATAATTGGGTCAAAACAGTTATAATCACAGAATTTTTGGGCAAAATAAAAAGGTTTGGTATTGATCATCATTAACCAATCATTTAAGTTTTGCTTATATTTAATGTTCATTGATAGTATATATAGTTATTATTTAATTGAGGTTTTTTTCTTTTGTGTGCAGGTCTCAGAGTTCACCTCTTTAATCCTTTATTAGAATAGATCACTTTAAATTTGAAAATAATTTTTTTTTTCTGAGAAAAATGATTATTTTTTAAATATATAAAAATTTATTCTGAAAAGTCCTTTAAAATTGAAACTGAATAATACTAATGAGAATATATGTCTGTGTTAAGCTTTCCAGTTCTCTTTGCTATATAAATCCTCTTAATTCTACAATGTTTAAGTTTTGTCTAGCAAGTAGCAATTTCACCATTATTTATTTTGTTGTTATCAGTTTTTATCCACCACTTAAGTTTTTAATTATCCCTGTTATTCTTTTTAATTAGGTAAATTTTACCAGCAATTCTCACATTTTTCTATTACTGCTAATATTAATATATCTTTGCCACCTTTCTCCTTTTGTTCCTTAGCTTCTAATTCCACATGGCTTCAGTATTCAAAATTACTTCCATTTCTGTTTTCTAAGTTGCAAAGCATTTGAAAATAGAATCTAAAGCACCTTCAGTTGTATATGTATAATTGCTTTGTTTCTTTAAATCCTTTTACTCCTTTTGTTGCAAATTTTTGTGACAACTTGTTGTGGAGTATTTGATAATAGTTGTTGAATGTTTGATTGCACTCGTTTACAAAATATTTTTGTTTGATTCTCTTCCTTATTTTTTCTCACAGCAAGTTTGTTGCTAATGTAAATTTTTGTTGCTATTCTAAATGTTACTTTATGTTCTGTTAAATATTTAAGCTAGGTAATATTGAAATGAAAATGAAAAAATGTTTGTGTTACAATATCAATCCCTCCTTATGCAAATTTAGTTTGCATAAGGAGGGATTAATTAAACAGTTGTTAATAATCTGATTAACAAATCATTATTATTTGCTTTTACTTTTTATAAATCTTCATAACTATTATAATAATGTATATAGCTATTAAACTGTATATAGCTTATAATTGTTAACAAATTATCTAACAATTTAAATTGTTCAAAATGTTTGTTTGTTTTTTTGAAATTGCAGCTTTTTACAAAAAAAAAACTAAACCAACTAATGTAAGAATTTTTGATATTTTTTTTTTTGAAGTTTATATTTTGAAGGCTATTTATTTCAAAACAAAAGCTTTAAATTTTTAAATTTATTGTGGATTACCAAAAATAAATCAAAAACTTCATGCAACACATTACATCTAAGTAGTCTTTAATGGAAAGTTTAAAAATTTGACTACATTTACCATGATGTTTCACATATAAATTTGTACTGCAATCTTATTATATAACATCTCATACTACCTAGTAATGGCAAATGTATCACAAGAGTAGTATAGTGTAATGGTTAAAAAAGAAAAACTTTGTAAATAATTTAAAAATCATAGGAGAAATTTTTTTCAGAATTATAAGCTGAATAAGGTATAATGCTGGAAAATTTTTTTATATATATATTTTTCATACAATATAGAAGAGTTAATCTTTTTATTCTAATTTATAGAAGAAAACGTTTGGCTGATGAAATTAATGTACTAGATTTGGCATGTGGTAAGGGTGGTGATTTATTAAAGTGGCAAAAAGCCAATGTTGATCATGTCATTATGGCAGATATTGCTTCCACATCAATAGAGCAATGCAAAGAAAGATATAGTAAGCTAGAAAAAGAATCACGTAGCCGTCATTCTAGAGAACGTTTATTTACAACTGAGTTTTATGCTGTTGATTGCACTAAAGTATTAAATTCTGTTTATAACTTTTATTTCTCTTTTTTCATCAAAGATATTAAGTTTCATTAATGTCATATACTTATAAATTAATTTTTAAAAAAGTAACATCTTTCCAAAAAATTTATTTACATCTATGAAAGAAGTGTAAATAATTTTTTTGTTAAATGTTGCTAAAAAATAAAAAAAAGTGTTAAAAATGTTTGAATAAAGTACACAAAAGAGTTTGATTTCTGTACTTTTTTTTTTTTTTTTTTTAATATATTTTTTTGAGATATTATAATTTGCTAAATTAATTTTAAGGAAAATTTAAGTGAGAGATTCAAGAATCCTGATATCAGACTTGATTTAACAAGTTGTCAATTTGCTTTACATTACTCCTTTGAAACATATTCACAAGCAGAACTGATGTTTAAAAATGCTTGTAAAAACCTTCGCACTGGAGGTTATTTTATTGGAACAACTCCAGATGCTCACAAGTTGGTGTAAGTTAAATTTTATGTATATTTTAAAAATAAACTTTTGTATATAGTAAGGGTTTAAATAAAATTTGTATTCAATTCTAGGATTCTTTTCAAACTTTTGGTAACTTAATTCATTTTGTTTATAGCGGGGAATGATACAATCATCATTACAAAACTTTAAATTATTTATAAATAATTGTATCATTTTTTCCCATAGTTTTATTCAATAGTTTATAAATCTAAATCTTTTTTCGTCACATTGATTTTCTACTATATATTTTACTAAGTTTTATAGTTTTCTAAGGAATTTTTCACAGGGGTTACCACACCAATTAATTACAAACAAAGTATTGTTTGCTTGTACAAACTTGTACAGTAAACACTATCTCTGCTATAAATGCATTACTATATTCTTTTATCAAATCTTTGTAATTTAGATGAGTTTCTTTCTCAATCAGCTAATATTTGTATAAAATTTGTTTTGAATAATTGCGAGTAAAAAGAAAATAGGACTTATTAAACGCACACTTAGTGGTTTAAAAAAAAAGCAAATCCTATATATTTGATTTTGTTTGATTGCCCTGGTCAATTGTTTTGTACAAAATTGCTATAAGACTGCAACTACAAAGGGATCAACTATTTGTTTATACCTATTTTAGGTTTGTTTTTTACATTTCTATTGTTAACTTGATGAGCCGTTTGTGTCTAACAAAACACTCTCAAACTTTTTCAATTTTTATTTTAATGTTTCTATTTGTTTATTAACTTGCTTCTAACCATAACTGTCAAATGGATTGTTTGACTTCAGTTGGGTGATAAAAGTAAAGCTATCTCACTTTTCTATAAATATAAGTACAAATATTAAACAAGTGTATAAATATAAGTATAAAAGTATAGTTTTTTAGATACTGAGGGAACTTTTTTTAAACTAATATTTCTTTTAAGAAATGTTTCAGAACATTGGGTGACCTAATTGCCATTTTAGTGAAACCTTTTTTTAGCTAATTTGAAATCTTTGCAATTTATTATTAATATATATTTTGCATTTTACCTCTTTACATGGATTTCTTTCAAGTTATTACCAAAAACTTATTTCAAAAATTTGTAAGTTAGAATAATTCCTCCAATAAGTTTAACTAGTTTATTGACTGATAAAACAATGTTTAAAGAGCTTTACACATATAAACTTATATATGATTAAGAAGTCAATAAGCATGAGGTAACCTTTTTTCTTACAGTTAGTTGTACTGGTAAACAAGGCTTTTTTAATCAACAATCTGAAAAATCACCCTGATTTTTCTGCTGCATTTTATTCATTTAAAATTTTATTAAAGAAGAATTCAATGATCTGATATAAAACTTGTATTTTCTAAATTTTATTTTTTAAAATTTAAAAAAAAAAATTAAAAAAGGATAGCATGAGTAAACATAAATTGAAGAATTTTAAAGAGAATTTAACTTCCAGTACAAAAATAGTCAATGAGTTTACAAGTTCTTTGAATTTTTACCTATTTCTGTGTATGCCATCAAAATTTTCAAACATCAATTTTGAACATTTAACAACCATATACCATTCCTCCCTTTAAACAATGTTGTGAAAGATTAATTCAAAATCTAGTTTAAACTAGTGAGCTTAAATATGTAACTTTATTTTCTTAAAAATTTAAGTTCAATGAAACATCATGTAATAAAATGTTTACATTTCTTTAATATTATGTTAATATATTTTTATGCTTTTTTATATTTTGTTCTTTAAAAATTCTATCATTTTTAACTTTTGTCTTTAATCAGAAAGCATATTAAATCAACGGAAGGCGATTCATTTGGTAACTCAGTATACAGCATCAAACCAGATTCTAAGGAAAATTTTCCACTGTTTGGATGTAAATACATGTTCCATTTAGAAGATGTTGTTGAGTGTCCAGAATTTCTTGTCTATTTCCCTGCCCTTGAGAAGTAAGTTACATACATTCAAATAACAGTTGAAATATGCTACTCTAACTAATCTTATTGTATATAAGTTGTAGTTAAGTTAGGTGTAATTGTATGTAAGTTGGTGTAATTAGCATCACAAAGATTTTTGAATGGTTTAGAGCTCATTTAAAAACTAGAAAGTAAATAAGTAAAAATATGGGCAACAAAAATTCTGTATTATGATATAAAATGTCAGATGTGGTAGAAATAAAATATTATTTTTGAATTTTATTGAAATCAAGTTATGGAAGTGGTTAAATTATTGTTAAATATGTTACTATTGTTATTACCATAGAATTGGTGCTAAGTATAACATGAAACTGGTTTGGAAAAAGAGTTTTCATGAGTTGTTCAAGGAGCATGAACACGAATACTTAAGTTTGCTATCCAAGATGAGTGCTCTTGAGGTATTACTTCAATTTTAATTTTTGATTGACAAAGAAACAATTTTTAATTACTTTTTTTTTTTTTAGAGTTAAATGAGGTTTTATTTAATTGTAAACCTTTTAGTAGTTTTTTTTTTTAATTCTCTTTTAACTTTTATTAGTGAAAGCAATTTGTTTAAATGAATTAAGTTAAAAATGTTAAAAAAGAAAATTTTAAGCTGCTTCTAGTTTAAAGTTTCTGAGAAAAAAAGTCTGCTATTCTTTCGAAGGATCTAAAAACGTAAAAAGAATTTAATTTTTTTAAAAAAGTAATAGTTTGGCATTGCTCCTCAAACCGAAACTTTATAAATTGAGGATAGTTTCCAAAATTTAATTTGAAGCAATGAACTACTTAGGTCGTTAGAAAAGTTCGTAGAACTCCCCTCTAAAAAAAAAAAAAGAAGAGTTTTTTTTAATTTTGTTTTATCAAATGTTCAAAATAATGTCCATCGTTATCTATACAAAGTTGCATCCTTTCAAGCCATTTGTCAAACGTTTTTTTATACTCTTCTTTGGGTATACTTTGAAGTAGCTTCGTTATGCGAGTTTTTTGACTTTCGACGTCAGTATCATCATCAAGATTTTTTTTTATCAAGTCGAATAGCCAATAATCGGATGGAGCTAAGTTTGGTGAGTATGGTGGGTGGCGAATTATTGTAATTCCAGCTTGGTTTAGACAATTTGTGACGGTTTCAGTCACATGGGGTCGAGCGTTATCATGGAGAAATTTGAAATTTTGAGTGCCTGTTTTAGGTCTTTGCTTATTTATTTCGCATATAAGAGGTTTCAAACAATTTTTTATATAATATTCGCTAGTAATGGTGTCTCCCTTTTCAACATAACCCAAATGAACAACACCTGTTGTTTTGAAGAAGATGTAGAACATGTTTTTCGGCTGAAACCTGTCGCATCTTACTATAGTTCTTGGACTTTCACCTTCACCGACCCAACTAGCGTTAGCCGATTGTGTCCAACTTGTCTCAAATAAAACCATGACTCATTCCCTGTAATAATATCACATAGTCTCCATGGACCGTTTCTGAAAAGAGCTAAATTTTCCTTACATGCCTCAACTCTATTCTTGCGATTTTGATCGGTTAACTCTTGGGGTATCCAACGTGATGTTAATTTTCTTTTTTTAAGTG
Organism: Hydra viridissima; assembly: GCF_058129835.1. Taxonomy (NCBI): domain Eukaryota; kingdom Metazoa; phylum Cnidaria; class Hydrozoa; order Anthoathecata; family Hydridae; genus Hydra; species Hydra viridissima. The sequence goes on along the minus strand of NW_028324311.1, from coordinate 5,896,778 downwards.
CGTTGTGAATGATTTCGTTGATTGTAAAGCGATTAATCGATGTCAGGGCTTCAATTATATCATGTGTTGCATGAGGATTTTCTTCAATAATGGCTCGCACACGTTCAATATTCTCAGCTGTATACGTGGTTTGAGGGTGCCCTGAGAGAGGATCATCTTCGAGACTCTCTCTACCATCTTTAAATAAAGTAGCCCACTTGGCAACTGTACTATATTTTGGAGCTTGGTCACCATGAACTAAAACCAACTCATCGGTTATGGCTTGTGCTGAAACTCCAAGTAGAGCACGGGTTTTAATATATGCTCGATATTCAAATTTATCCATTTTTAAATTTTTTCTTGAAAACGTATATAGTAAAATTTAAATAACTTTTATAATAAACATTCAAAATACTTCAACAAGTACTTTAAATGTTCATAATTAAACGCAGTTTAAAATGATATATAAATATTTAATTATTTCCTGTCTCATTGTATCTTTATAGATGAAGTTCTACGAACTTTCCTAACGACCTAAGTATTTGAATAAGAAAAGAATAAGAATAGAAAAAGTTCAGATTTTTACTTTTATTAACTCATATTTTAAAAGTTTTATCTTAAAAGTTAATTAAAAGTCTTTACTTAAAAATTCAGGTTTATCCTGCTCCTTCAAATAAGCAGTTAGTGACAGATGATATTGGACAGTATAAAAATGCTTCAGAGTATATGGATAGGAAAGCAACTAAAAATATGCGAGTTGGTACTCTTTCTGCTGATGAGTGGGAAGCTGCTGGTCTCTATCTTGCATTCGCTTTTGAGAAGGTTGAACCACCTCGGGTACCAAGGTCCAGTGACCGTAGTGATGATAGAAAAAGACATCGTGATGCAAGTCGAGATAGTGTTAAAAGCAGAGAAAGTAGTCGAAGTAGCAGGTCAAAAGATAAAAGAAAATCTGACAGTTCAAACCCAAAAAGATCCAGAAGAGGTAAAGTTAATTTTTTTTTTTTTTTTTAAGTTTAAGGGTCTTATTTCCACAAATTGCTTTATATATAACTTTATTGATCCATGACTTACTTTATTATACAGCTAAACATGTTAACATGCACATGCCAAATCAAACAGGATAGTTTTTTAAAAAATTGAGTTTTTGATTTTAAAATCAGAATTCATAAAAATGGCACAATGATATCCAATATAGCGCATTTGTAAAAGTTACAGGCTTGCTGTGATTATTAACTGCCCTAGCCTGTTAGATTTAGTCTATGTGTGCATGTGAGGCCATGATTGTATGTGTAGTATAGTAGACAATGATTGATCAGATAAAAATTTCTTTAAAGTCATAAACCAGTAAAAAATTTGGAATTTCTATATAAAATTTTAAGATAATGAAGCAGAAGTTTACGAAATCAAAGACGAGATACAGATTGATGATGAATCAGCTGACGACAAACCATTAACAGTTGAGAACGTGGCTGATGAGATGAAAAGTGAAATATCTAATGCTGATAAAGCAGTCGAAATCACAACAGAAACTACTCCAGTTAAAGCTGATCAAGAAAATATTGTTTCAACTGAACCTGTGATTAGTCACAATAGTGAAGAAGATGGCATACCTAAAACCGATTTAACCCAATCGGAAATTCAAAACGAAACAGCTGAAGTTGAGGACGGAAATGAGGTAACAGAGGAGCTGAATGAGGAAGTAGCGCATTAAATATAGCTGCTACTTGTATATATTACGAAGCCATCAGCTTATGTAGCTTTATACCTTCGCCCGGACAGCATGCAATTAAATCGGAGGAGTCGTTTTTAAGTGTGTAGGCTCCGTCCCTGTTTAGAAATGTGTATAAACTTGCCGATTTTGGGAGAATTTTAAATTTGTGTTGTCTTTTTGTTTTTTCCGTTCGTTTGTTCTCCCGAAAAAGTTTATTGGAATGAAATTTTGCGCAAAGTAAAACTTTGGCAAAAAAAGCTGATAGTTTTTTGCTGGTCTGGTGTAAAACGGTCTAAAAATATCGCTTTTATTTTTAAGTGAACTTGTTTAACTTTGTGATAAAAAAAAACTACCCAAGTGGGATATGTTGGTTTTGTTTTTTTGTTTTTTAATTTTTTTTTTTTTTTTTGTTTTTTTGTTTTTTTTTTTATTATAGGAAGTTAGAATATTTAAAAAAGGTTTGAGCTGCACATCTCGTACATAATTCGTAATATAAAATCAAGAGTAAATAAAAATCCTATTAAAATCCTACCTCGAGATATTATTTCTACAAACCAACAATTTCAACCAGCGGTTCGAATACGATTTTAACCGTAAAAAATCCTCACCAAAAATTTATCATTTAATTTAACCGAACCGTTATAACCGTTATTTGAGAAGTTATGATCTTAATTAAAAAAGCTTATTTCGAATAAAACAAATATCAATTATAATGTTTTACTGTTGAGATTTTTTTTTTTTTCTTTTTTTCTTGCACGTTTTTTATAGAGAGAATATCACTTTTTAGATTGTAACTGATGCAACTCAAACAAATAAACTGGCAATTAAATGCCACATAATTAAATATTTATGTTTCTGCTCTCCTCAACACTAGACAAATTTAGTACGTTTTGGTTGCAAAGTTGGTTACTGCAAAATTTTCAAGTGGATATTATTAAGGACTAATAACAGACTTAGCTATGAAGAGAACGAATTATTTGGTGTACATCCTATTGAGAAAATCAACTTTTAGGGCAAATATTTTCCCCTACAGCATAGGAAATTTTTTTTTTTTAGTTTTTTAAACAAAAATAAAATCCATTGATTGATTTCAAATCTCAAAGTTTAAAAAAAAAATTGGTATTCAGGAGAGAAAAGTTTTTAACAAAATTTTTTATTAAGCTTATTATCTTATTATTATTTCACTTTTAGCATTGACTAACATACAATGTACACCTTATAAACGTTGAGGATTATTTCTCATCTCGAAAGATTTGTTTGTTGTGAGAAAAACTCATTTCGAAAGATTATTTTGTTTGTTGTGAGAAAAAATGTTTAAAATGTACTCTGCTGAAACCAGGAACTCTTTTGCAAAATCTTGTTCGTATTTATGCCAACAGTAACTTCAACTCAGAAGTACAGGTTTTTTAGCCCTACAGGTTTTTGTTTCAACAGCAAAGTTTATCTCTGTCAAGAAAGGAGAATCTTTTTTTATAGTTTCTTTAGAGAAGAGTTTGCTCACATCTGAGAGAATTAGATTACTTCTGATTTAAGAGTAAATATATATATTCCATATTAATCCAATAAAAAAATTCGGGTAAATATAGGTATATAAAGTTAGATATATAGGTTTTGTGTATGAATATATATATATATATATATATATATATATATATATATATATATATATATATATATATATATATATTCATACACAAAAATCTGATTTGAACTTGCATTTTTTGTAAGGCATATACATATCAAATAACTTTATTAATACAGAAAAATTTATGTCTTAGGATCTACAAATAAACCTTTTTTTCTCTGAATTTGTTATTTTCATAGATTCATTAAATATATTTGGTAAATTCCCATAATTTTATTTTCCAAGTTAAAAACCTCGTAAAAAGAAATTTTTACAATAGACTTTTTCAGGAATAAAACAGGTGGTACCATAAAACATTTGAATAGTAAAATGTTATAAAAACAAAATCTTAAATGCTGATGATAGTTTAGAATAGGATTTTTTTTTTTTTTTTTTTTTTTTTTTAAAAAAATGGTGCTCTGAAGAAAAATACCCTAAAAACGAAAGTATGGGATTGTCAACAGGTGGTACTGCATTGAGTATACAGATCTAAAAGAAGCCAACTATAAAAACTAGATCAAATCATAGAGAGCTTCTAAGAAGAGCAGTATTAGAGTACTCAAACAATAGAATTAAATGACATTAGAATACTCAAGTAATAGAACTCAATGACATTAATTCATATAATCAATAAGATAAACTTGAGTCATGAATTTGCATGTATTTTCTGCATTATAATATACTCTATCTAGATTAATTTTTGTCTTGTACATTATATTTAGTGTATTTTGTTATATGAACCTATATATTTTTTTAATCTTAGTACAAACTGTAAATGATATAGCTCCAAGTAAAGCCCCCTCACTTAGTGGGCTTCACTTTACATTTTAATATTTTTTTAACCAAGAAATATTTTGAAGAAACTTGATGTCGATTAATGAGTTTTATTCTCATTTAAGAAAGAAGAAAGATTTTTAAATATATATATATTAGTAACATGTTTTTAGGCAGAGGGGACAAATTTGCCCCAATACCCTAAAAAGTTGATTTTCTCATCAGGATGTACACCAAATAGTTCGTTCTCTTCATAGCCGAGTCTGTTTATTAGTATTCTCTTCATAGCCGAGTCTGTTTATCAGTACAATATTATAATATAAATATTCATACAATATTCGACATTTTGGCTTCGTTTGGCTTCGACATACAATATATTCGACATTTTGGCTTCGTTTTGGCATTTTGACACAGAAAAACTAAAATTCTTGAAAAAATATTTATATTGAAAAAAAAATTTTTTTTCAATATAAATATTTTTTCAAGAATTTATTTTTTCAAGAAAGAATTTTTTCAAGAATATATTTTTTTAAAAAATTATCGTGCTTCATGAAGAAGGTTATTCTCAACGACAAATTGTCCGAAAAACAAAATATTCAAGAACAGCCATTAGAGAAATTATAAAAAAATTTAAAAACACGGGATCTCTTGAGGATAAAATTCGAAGTGGAAGACCTCCAAAGCTTACAAAATATGACATAAAGTATTTTAAAAATGTGTCTCTGTGAAATCGGAAAAAAACCTCCAGTGAACTAGCCCAAGACATTCAGGCTGCGACTGGGACAAATGTTTCCTCATCTTGCATTCGATGACACTTGCTAAAAGCTGGGTTAAGTGGGTGTTTGCTGTTCGAACCCCTTTACTACATCGTGGCAATAAAGAAAAAAGACTTAAATATGCAAAACAGCATAATAATTGGATGCAAGGAATGTTAAACCGTGTACTATACACAGATGAATCAAAATTTGAATTGTTCGGTAGCAGAAGACGACAGTATGTAAGAAGAAGGGTAGGAGAGGCTTATCGCCCTGATTATCTACATCCAACAATCAAGCATGGGGGAGGTTCTGTTTTAGTTTGGGGTTGTATTTCATCATCTGGAGTAGGTGATTTAATCAGAATTGATGGCAAACTGACAGGAGAACAGTATAAAGAAATTTTAAGATATCATGCAATGCCATCTGGAATGAGACTAATTGGTAATAACTTCATTTTATAGCAAGACAATGATCCCAAACATTGTTCCCGAGTGGCCAAAAAATATTTACAGAACATGTGTGAGTCCCCAGGAGATTCGCTTCTGTGATCAACGAAAAAGGCGGACATACGAAATATTAATTGTTCTTTCTTTTTGTATCATACTTTATCAAATTATTTCTAGATATTTTTGTTTATAATATGTGTCTATAAACCGGTTGTTTTTTTTACTTCATAAGTCCTTTATATTTTTACGATAAAATCAAAAATAATTATAAACTTATTGTGGGCTAAAACTTATTCACAGTAGGGGAGAACCTTAATGAATGGGACAATTATTGAATGGGACAAAACCAAATTTGCATGGAAGCATCTACGGTTGGCTATCCAGACTTCTGTGGTGAGAAGTGTTTGATACAACCATTCAACAGACCAAATCTTTATTTCTATTATGGTCTAAACATAATGGGATTGGATGTTATTGTGTTTTGAAGAACAATAAGTAATTTTTAAAAACAATTTTCTGTGTCTGATTTTGCAGCGATTACTAAAGTTATGGAAAATGAAACTCCATTTTTAAACACCCAAATGTCTCTACTTTTTAAATTTGTAAAACATTTGCGGTTAGGTATTACTGTTTTTAGCCCGTCCTGTCATTTGTGAATATAGTGGGAAGCCTATTGAATGGGACAAAGTATTGATTATTGAATGAGACTTTTCCAAACGGCCTGATGTGAAAAAAGCAGAAAAATATATTTCGGCAACTTAGTTATGGTCACACATAATTTTATTTTTAAATACGTTTTGATTTGATGTTAGAATATGGTTCTAAACAAGTGTGACCAATGCATTAGCTAAAATTCAATATTATATTCAGAGTTGAGAGAACTAAATCTCTATTAAAATCTTTTCTTTAGTATTCTTTAAAGTTGAGTCGATCAATAGTTTATTAAATGAAATTAATTTTAAATATTTAATTAGATATGTTGATGTATGATATTTATAGTATGTATAAATATGTATAAATGTTTAATTAGATATGTTGTTGATAACAGAGTATTAAAAAGATAGCGAATATTAGATATATATATTATATATATTATATATATATACATATATATATGTATATATATATGTATATATATATATATATATATATATATATATATATATATATATATATATATATATATATATATATATATATATATATATATATACACACACACTTACTTATAATTCCTGTTTTGTAGTTATTTATTGTATTTATATACATTTATGTATATCTAGTCACACACACACACACACACACACACACACACACATATGTATGTATATCATATACTATATGTATGTATATGTATTATACATATACATACATATATATGTGTGTGTATATCTGTGTGTATTTTAATTATATATTTAATGTTTGTATATAAATATTTGCATATTGCATATATTTGGTTTTTGGGCCTGCTTGGATTCAGTGTTTTACTTGTCAATGGTGGATATGTGGTAATTGTAATAATAACAGCAAGAAGCGTTATTATGAATGCGAACTATGTGAATTTGACTGTTAATATCTTCTACACTTTCTTTGATTTATTGGTTTTTATTTCATGTACTTTGCAACAAACAATAATTGTTGATTTTTGTATTTTGGTTAAACATAAATAAAATGAATTTTTTAAATATCTAATAAGATACTTTGTTATTGGTTTTTTGAAAGTAAACTAGATACTTTATATGGTATAAAGTTGTTTATTTATTTCTAATTTATAATTTAGCATAGGGATGCTGTAGGCAATGACTCATTTCCCTATTGGAAATGTGTCATTACTGGGTATTATATCTAAGCATTTAAACAACGCTTTTTGTTTTACTAAAAACAATTATTCGTGTTTTTAATTTATTTTTAATATACATATATTTTTTAATAAAATTATTTTAGGTTTGTCAATATTTGCAGACATTCTGCTATATTTATAGCTTTTTCGGGTTCCCTAATTGTAGAAACTACCCTTACTGCTTGACTTCCTTGAAACTTACTTAGGACCTCTCTTCTTTTAATAATTTTTTAGATTTGTCCCATTCAATAATTTTTTTTGTCCCATTCAATGAGTAGTTCTTAATGAATGGGACAAATGCCATGGTCCAATAAAACTCTCTTTTTACCAATACCCATATGCGGAATCAAATTCTTTGTTTTTGTTTATCATAGTACGAGAGTTAGTAGTTATCAAACTATTTTCAAAGTAATTTTTAAACAAATTTATCAACCTCAAAAAATGCATTTTACGAAAACTGTCCCATTCATTAAGGTTCTCCCCTACTGTATATCCAGTTTGTTCCGATCTTGCATTCGAATGATATGGATAGCCGTTTCAAACCAAAGTCGAAGGTACGGTGATTACCCGTTAATTGCATCAATTATGATGGTTCTCTCGCTTTTTATTGAAAATCAAGCAAAAGTGCAATCCGAATTAACATTTACCCGAATTTATTACTGCTTTTTACGTGATAAAACTGATAATGTTAGATAAATATTTTTTGGAACATCGAAAAAAAAAAATGAGCGTCTTTCTTCGCGTTTTAAATCTCAGCTAATTTAATATAAAGCAAGTCTCGATCTGAAAAGAAAGTCATTGATTTCATTCTTCAAATTTTTGCATCGCTTAACTACCTTTGTTTCGCGCGTTAATTAGAAATCAGTTGCCCTTTTGATCTTTTAATCTCAGAAGGAGGTAAAGTACATTTGAATGCAAATTGTGTATTACATTGAATTTCCAGAAGTTTCTTATTTTGTTAAATTGCATGAAATATTGAAAAAATATCTTACCTTGTGTTTCGATGCAACCAATATATTTAATATTTGTATGAAAAAAAAAAAAGCAACAACAACTGATTGCAAATTATTTACAGCATGTGTAAAAAACAAATTATATTTTGCGTTTATTATTATTGCTATTATCAGTACAAACAAAACCAAAAGTAGCTTTTAATCAAAAGTTATTAGAAACAGTTTTAAGATTCGTTTACTTATATAAAAAATATAAATATAGAAAAATAAAAACAGCTGTTTTAATAAAGGATACATCATAGAAAACATTCTCTAATTTACAAAGCCACCTGCAAGGTCCGCAACTCACGGAATATTTATAAACTTTTCTAGCTGAAAACTCAAGCAAAACGAGATATCGGCTCCCTGGCGTGAAAAAAAAAAAAAAATTCTTTGGTGTTCGCTTCTTACAATATCTTTACAACAGCTTTTGTTCCAAAGAATAGCTTACTAAACGAAGCTTAGAAATATTTGTTTTTGATCAATCTATTAACTGTCGCGGAATGATCTTTTCTCTTTTGGTGATCGCTTTCTCTTTCTGCGTTTTCCCCCTTCTAGTAAAACGTCAACAGCATTTGCAGTATCAGGTTGACACTCATGACCTATTCTTAAATATTTGTAAACATTTCCGCACGTGTTATCATCGAAGAAGATATTTGATGCCGATATTTCACAAGCCTGTTGATTCTTACAACTTTCTTCGACCTTCTTTTTAACGGCATCTTGGTTAGTTTCGCATAACACTTGTGATGTTAATCCAGCGGGTACATTTGGACACGTAGTGTAGTCATCACGACCCCACATGACACTTTTAACAGTAATGACTTCATAGGGTTTGCATTCTATGAACGTTTTTTCGCCTTCACATGTAACTTGAGCCGATTCCTTTAAAGAAATAGCCATAATTAGAAATAACAAATCATAGAAAATAAAATTATCTTAAATAGTTATTGATTAAGAGATTGTCTGGCTATTACTTACAGGTGCAATGGTATCTCTAGTTGCTGCACCTTCTCCAGCAGGACCTTGTACACCTGGTAGACCAGGTGCTCCAGGCAAACCAGCTGCCCCTGGTAAACCTGCCATACCTGGGTCTCCTTTTTCTCCCGGAAAACCTGGAGCTCCCATGAAACCTTGCGGTCCAGGAGGTCCTGGTGGTCCTGGGGCTCCATCTTCTCCAACATGACCAGGTGCTCCAGGTGCACCAGGTAAACCAGGTGGTCCAGGCTCTCCAGCAGGACCAGGAGGACCAGGTGGTCCAGGTGGTCCGTTAAGGCCTTTTAAGAAAAATCCAAGTGTAAGATTTTGCTCTAATAATTGACTGACCATGAGTTGATCAATGAACGGCTGTGTAATTCTATCACCTACCCTCGGCCAGTCCGGTAAAATTCTCTGCTGGGAGAACTAAAGTAAAAAATGTAAAATTAAAGCTAAAATTTTGTATTAACTTAGATTCACGAAAATGAGTAAAGATAATTTCTCACGACCCACGTTTTTAATCTAAAAGCTTCAATATTCTTCATAAGCGCAATATTTTCTTAAAAAATTCCACCATTGCATCTTTACATCAAAGATGTCTAATCACAATAAAGGAGAATGTTTTGACTAAGTATTGCTTTATACATCGACAAAAAACACATTACAAGTAGATAGTTAGCAACAGTAACCAAAAATGAATATAATGCAGTCCTGAGTCAACTGTTTTTATTACTAAACTTCAGTCCGCACTTGGACTTAAATACTATTATACAAAAATAAAGCCAAAAACATGGCTTCTATAAAACAAATATGTACTTGACAAACACACAAAAGATTACATGTTTTATTTTTTTAATGCTAGCTTCTTTTAAGTTTGCTTTAGTTCAAGAAAAAGTATGTTTGTAAAAATAACTCACATAAAAAAATTCATCCATAACAAAATGGACGGATAAACCAATGGAATATAAACCATAGGGTTACTATCATTTCCCTTATGAATAGAATTCTTTATATGTTCAAATATCAAACCTTATTATGTTACTATAACTACCCGTCTCTTTACATTTGAAATTTAGTTTTAAAGTTTATCGAGATTTTCACTGAAACTTTTACGTGATTTGTTCATTTTTCATTTTTTTTTAGCTTACAATTATCTATTGAAATAGTTAAAATAATTTTATGTTAAAGAAATGGGAAGTTAAGTTTTTTAAAATTTTTCAAAAATAAATATTTGCAGAAAACTATTCTTATTTTAATTAATTTGCCTGTTTAGGCAACTAAATAAAAAGTTAGCGAAGAAACGTAGAGCGATCAGTTTTATATCAACACGGGAGTTAAGCTGATATGCGAAACTCGTGTTTAAACCTATGATACTAGTTAGTTTTCATTTGCAGCTTGACATTAATTTTAGAATCGAAATCAACTTTAAAATTTCGTTCTAACAGCTATAGTTTTGAAAAGCGACAGAGATTTGCTTTTTTCACTGATCATGTTCCCGAGTTTTTTGGGGTCTTTTATTAGTACATATTGGAAATTAAGATTCTTTTAACTGTCGCGAAATGATCTTTTTTCTTTGGCTGCTCTCTTCTTTTTCCTTCTTCCTCCTTCCCTTAATACATCTACGGCATTTGATTCGTCTGGTATGCATTCGTACCATATTTTTAGATATTTATATACATTTCCGCAACTATTATCGTCAAAGAAGATATTCGAAGCAACAACCTCGCAAGCCTGCTCATTTTTACATTGCCCATTTACTTTAGCAATTGTATTTTCAGGGTTTGTATCACAAAGTCGAGCATTATCTAACCCAGCTGGTACTTTCGGACAAGTTATCTGATCATCTCGACCCCAGAATGCGTTTTTAACTTTGATTAATTCATATTGTTTACATTGAAGCCATCCTTTTTCTCCTTCGCAAATGACAGTGAAGTTCTTAAAATAAAGAATCTAGTATTAATATGCTATCATGCTTTATAATATAATATTATAAGTTCACAGCCACAAATTAAAAAATATGTTGCTGTATGTCTTAAAAAAATTAATTTACCAACAAATTTTACTCTAAAAAGTTCTTTTTTATGAAAAAAAAAAAAAAAAAAGACAAAAAAAGAAAAAGTACGTACTGGCATAATAGCTTCAGGTGCTGAATCACCAGAAGGACCTTGCGGACCCGGTAAACCAGGTGCACCGGGCAATCCAGCTGCTCCAGGAAGACCGGTCATACCAGGATCACCTTTTTCTCCAGGATAACCGGGAGGACCTGGAAGACCGGGTTGACCAGGTGGACCCATCGGACCGGGAGCACCGTCTTCTCCTACGTGACCTGGAGCTCCTGGAGCTCCAGGCAAACCAGGCGGCCCAGGCTCACCAGCCGGGCCTGGTGGACCAGGTGGACCTGGTGGGCCGTTTAACCCTTTTAAGAAAAAGCCAAGTGTTAGGTTTTGCTCAAGCAGTTGGCTGACCATAAGTTGATCAAGGAATGGTTGTGTTATACGATCTCCAATTCTTGGCCAATCTGGTAGTATTCTTCCAGCTTGCTGCGACAGCTAAAAGGCATATCGGATGGATTGAGTACAACTCATAAGTTATTGTTTTTATTGTAGCGTACGTGTGTCATTATGCGTGTATGCGTGCAGTCGTTGCGTAGTGGTTGAAGTTTTTGTGTATTGCTATTTATGTAAGCAGACTTTTGCACGTGTTCAACCAAATCTGTATTTCTGTAAGTTGTCATTGCTGTTCAGAATACCTGTATGTTCCAGTTCGTATTTCGTTTTTTTGAGAAAATCGGTGGAACAAAGTTTGTATTTTTTTAAAACGTGTTCTCGTGTTTATATAGTCGTAAAAAAAACCCCGTTGAAAGAAACTTATGTATCATGGATAAATTTTTTTTTCGTTTTAGCGTTGATGTATCTAATGCGTTGAAACCCCTCCTTATTGAGCGATTAACTCGTACAATAGATAGTTAGGTACGTAAGTAAGTAGGTGAGTATGTGATTAAGTAATAATAGGTAAATAAAAGTGAAATTAAGTTGGGAGAATCAAAAAGACGTACAAGAAGATATTTACAGCATTCAGTAAAGAATGTAATGTCGTATGTATAGTCAATAGACAGAATGTACTTATTTAATTTGTATATATATATTTTTTTGTCTTAAAAATATGATAATAGATTATTTATATATTTACATACTTTTTTTGTGTTTTCAAAAAATTTGAAAGCACAAAATAAAAAAACTTACCGAAACATCAATCATTAAACCCAAGAAGAAGACCGACAGGCACAGAAGGCCTTGCTGCACGAGCATTCTAAAAGACAATAACCAATGTTACAGTTAAGTACTAACTCGAGTAGACATTTATTATTGATTGAGGTCATAGAAGATTATCAAAAGTTTTTCAGTAGTAATTTCGTTCATCTTCTTCAAGCACACTTACGTTGAGTTTCGAAAATTTTTCACAAACTTCTTTTCTATAAAAAATATTGCCCTAGTGCAGTGGTAAATAAAATGTTCCTTGAAACATTAATAAGTTTGTTTTCGTTTACAGAGTTAGCAAGATCTATTCAGAGGGATGATCATATTGTTAAGATGAATACGAACCAGTCGTGTATTCATGATGTCATACACATACAACGCGCGCTGCAAAAGCTGCAAAAATTACTAAATTCTTAAAAATGGCTTTTTATTGAAAATAAATTTCGCAATGTTCGCTCGAAAGAAAAACATTTCGTTTATCGGTGTCGCCATAAAACATTATTTAAAATAATTAAAAAAAAAAAAATATCTTAAACATAAAAACACCAACACCGATTTAAAGAAATCAATTTTGGATTAAAACAATAAATGTTTATACCTTCTTAAATGCTGTATTTTTACGAAACTAACACTCTAAAACAAAGAAAGGTGAACACTTTCTTTAACAAGACGTTAAACTAAGAAGATTAAACAAAATAATAAGTTCGAAAACTTGTAAATGTAAATTTGCGTAGAAAATTGCGTCAAAAAGATAAGTTCGAAAGGTTATTCACGCATGCGCGATATGTGCAGAAAATGAGTTAAAACGCCGAACGTGCGCCGAAAGTGAAGCGAAGCGCAAGATTTGTTTATGCTTTCCCGTTCGACAACAAACAACCGCTAAGTACTCGATAGAGCGTTTTAAACGTTGGCCTTAGTAACACTTAGTTTGATTGAATTAGTTTGTAACCAAGTAATAAAGTAACGATAGGTAGAAGAAAAGCGCATTCAGCGTCCCATTAAAAGTGTTTGTTTGTGTGTTTTCTGAAACTCCCCTTAATCATAATGTTTAAACAAACGCGCTGAAATACGTTGGGATACAAACTTTAATTCAGAAATTAAAACTAAACCACTTTATCAGACAACGTCCACTCTAATTCAGTGAACTGTAAAATTCAAAGCTGTTGCGAAAAGCTATCGTATAAACTGTAGCCTAGTGCACGGCAACAAAAGTTAAAACAAGACATTTTTTCTTTCTCAAAAAACTAACTATAAATATTTACATTTTTAAAAAAATTTAATGGTCGCCATCAATTTTAATGGCCAATGTGACGTCATACTGCTTTCACTTTGGAAGTAATTAACTCAATAAGAGATAAATTCATATTAAACCGTTATGCTAAAACAATTTATGTAAACAAATGTCAACTTCTATCAGAATAAGGTGCCATTTTATAAAGCAAATGCCAACCTCTCTCAGAATAAGGTGAACTGATACTTTGAACAATTTATCTACCATATCTAGTTCAAAAGTTTTATACCAAATTTTTCTAAATACCCTAAGGGTTCCTTAAAATTTGCCCCTAAAAATTTGCATTCCGATAGTGATCCATTAACAATTCGTTTTATATTTTCGTTAACTTTACCTTTCACTTTTACATTTTTTTTTTACATTAGCTTATTATTTCGCATTCAAAGTTTTTGTTTCTTTTAGTTAAATTTTTAGTTTTTTTTTAAATTGATAATAACACAAAGAAGTGGAAAGGTCGTTGATGTGAGATATCACATTAAAGCAATTGCCACCATCCATAAAAAAAACTAGAACTTTAACTGAGTTTCTGCTGATCAGACGCCCAATCACATTACTAACAAATCAACCCTTACTCCCTCACCCACCCCCCCACCCCACACACACTGATTGCAGATAGGTCGTGAAAATTGTTATTTCTGCGCCACGATCATTTTGTGTTACAAACGAAGAAGACGTGCTGTAGATTTCATTAAATATGAATTCTCTCCGGGTGCGATATTGGAGTTTTTTTCAGTTGCAAATAGTGTTTATTATATTCTGACTAACCTTTTGATATTTAAATAATGGAATTGATAATTATCCCTGTTTTCTTTGGGTCGCAACTCTAATTAAGTACTCCAGATATTCTTTGAAGTAAACTAAAAATTCGATTATTCTTGGTTTAATAAATTTTTATCTTGAGTATCCTACATAATTAATCCGACCATAAGACCCGTAAATAGCTTGACTGCTCACACTACTTTTTGAATTTAAATTTTTCTTTTTCACGTTTTTTGAATATAACCCATCCATAATTAAACCACACCCGTGAAAGAAAAGGGGGATTACCAGGTTTCTTAACACACATATCACTAAGTATTGTAATTTAGTAAAATTGTTAGGCTTTTTACGAAAATATGGTTCACGGACATTTAAGAAAAAAGTGCTATATATTAGAATGGAGCGGTGTTAAATGGTCAACAAAAAATGGTTACGCACGAAAAGGTTTTTTTGGTGAAAAACAGAATCGAAGTTTGGATTAAATTATCTTTTGGTTTTTTTTTTTTTTTTTTTTGAACTGCTGGTGTCATTTTCTGATTTTTTTTCCTTTTGACAATAGAAAACATTTTTAACTTTTGAAATAAATTGCACGTCATTTTCTTTTCAAGTTCAGTGTCAATTTTAAGAAAGAAGCATTTTCATTTTTTTATTTATGTAAAAAAGACCTGCTGAGGCTAACAAAGCATTTAAGACGCTGATTTCTTAATAAGACAAAAATTTCGTTATGGAGATTTTTCACTCAAGAGTGACCAACGTTTTGGTCATACTAAAATTGATGATACCAATCAAAGGCATAACATTTGGGTGTCACATTATTGAAAATTTCACTTAATAAATCAATATTTACCATATGCATGTAAGTTGATCACTAGAGATGAAAGTTAGGTTGCCTACAATATCATTAATCAAAAACGATCATATCCAAGCATGATAAACCAACAAACACAGAAAAAAAAAGCAAAAAAAAGAAAAGGGTAACATGATTAATGTTTCTGTCGGTTTCTTGAGAATTTATTGGTTAAGACACAGCTATAAACTTTAGAAAATCTTTAATAAATACAAAAAATGTCATTTATATACAACTTTTAAAGTTATAAATTTTATATATAATAAATTACATTTTTGAGACCATTAAATTAGTAAGCAGGCATATGAAAAGATCCTATGTAAGGCTCTGATTACTAAATAAGATTTTTTCATTATTACATCATTTACTTAAATCTATAGGATTAATCTTTAGTAAGGGGTTTGGGGCGATTATAGAAGTGAGCTTGATACAGAATAGCAATGTCAATTGACACTTGCAAAGAGCCACATATGCTAAACTGTATTGGTGCCTCTTTGATGATAAAGTAGCCAGTTTTAAAAGTGTCACCACAAAACCACATTGCCACCATTTTTAAACTACAAATAAAAAAATGAAACTTACAATATCAAAATAAAAATACATGAAGTAAAATAAACAAAGGAAAAAAAATAATGATAAATTTTTAAATATAATAATAATGCAGCAACTTGATGGCAACATTAAGACAAGAAGATCAAATGGAAAACTTAGGAAACTTAACAAAAGGAGTACCTACAGGGGATTGAATAAAACCACAAATATTTCTATGGTTTTATTCCATATCTTATCAACATTTTTTAAATTGTGGAGAACAATACTCCGAACCTTAAAGAAAGAGTATTAGAGAAAGACAAAATTTTTAAAAAGTAGCAGAACCTTTTTTAGTTTAACACTAAAGCATATAATCTATGATTTAATAACAGAGCATAAAATCTATCATTTAATATTCAAACATATAATTAGTTTTATGTGAAAAATTATGTAAAACTGATAACAGTAAACAGTAAAAAAGAATACAAAATAAAAATATAAGCGTTAAGTGATTGAAATTTAAATATTTGTTCTAATTATTTAGCTTTGAAATAAAATTTACATTAGTAAAACAATCAAATCACCTCATACCAACAATTGATCTGTTTTTATAATTTCGGTAGAACTGTGGTAGTCCCAATATTGCTTCAGTAAAAACTGATACAAACCCTAGGGTTTCCATATATATAGGTAAGTTACTTAATGCAAAAGTTAAAATAGATCCGAGCAAGCTAAATACCATTAGGAACTGCATATAATCAGCAAAGTGTGTCCAGTTCCAAAAATAAGTAACATCAAAATCTAAGAATAAAATTACACTTTTTGTAAATTTTTTGTGATTAAATGCTAATGAAGAACATGCTTTTTATTAGATTTTTAAAAAAGTAACTACCTGTAAATTTTCTTCTTTTTGCAGTAAACTCATTACCACGCTTAATACGTATACAAAGTTCTAACATAACAAGCATTGCAATGATCATAATCACGCTTTGCAAAAGTAAGGGAAGTTCAAATGGATGTCCAAACCTAAAAATATCTATTTTTAAATTTCAAAATAGTACTTGCCATAATTATTTTTAATTAATAAATCATATAAGCAGTTATTATTTAGTTACTACTATGAACAGTTAAAATCAAACTATAAGTAAATAATAAAATGCAAAAACAAAACTCTCTCTCACCAATATAGTATTCTTAAAATATTAGCTGCGAGTAATGCAAAACAAACATATGTTGAAAAACCATCAGTGTTTGCTGTAGTGTAAATATCATAATATTGAGGAATATAAGGCACAACTCCACCAAACATCATTGCTCCAGATGCAGTCCATGATATCAAAGACATTAGGTTAACAGAAGAAAACTTGAGGTAATTGTGTGAAAAGCGTTCTTTCATTGCATGAGCAAATTCTGCAACTTTGTCTTGAACAGCCATTGATTGAACTGGTGCCATTATCATTGAGAATCATACAACTCACAACAATACAACCGTCAAATATTTTATTAAATGTACATTTTATTTATAATGATTTGTTTTTTAATTGCATCTAATATATGACACAAAACTGGGTTTAACAATAAAATACTCATTTGCATGTAAATAGAATTGATGATTTCGAAGGTTAATATAATAATTTTTATTACATAGCTGGATTTTATTAAAAGGTATAGTAACTTCTGGTAACAAGTGATATATTTGAGTACAGCATTATTAAGATCTTGGTGCCTTTTACAGTATAATATAATTGAATTCAAGTAATTGTAGTTATACCTTGAGATGCAAATATACCAAAAGTTAGCTTCAGCATATTTTCGCTACTTTTGTTTTTTTTTTTGTTTTTTTTTGCTATACTTTTTCTTAATCGAATAAAAAGTTCTCAATAGGAACATGTTACATTTTTATCTATGTATTTAAATTTAAACATAATATAATGATAAAGGTGATTCTTAAAAAAATCTAGAATTTAAAATTGCAAGAAATTTTGTGTTTCGCATGTAGAAGTTGTTTTTTACAGACGGTTTCAAAGTACAATAACCATTTTGTCCTTGTTATGTCTGCTCGGCATATAAATATTTATCAAAATTCGTATTAACCTGATTTCCAGACCTATTTGATCTAGAGGACCAGGTTCTAAAGTGGTCTGAAACATGAAGATCTTAACACCAAACAAATTCGAGTCAACCCGAGTTATTTAGATCTTTGACTTTCTTATTCGTTTATCACTGTAACATTTTTACCTGCGGTAAATATTATAGAAAATATCTTCGTCATTAAAAAAACAACGAAATGTCTTGGTGATTTTAAAAATATATCGCAAAGTTGTTTAACAATTTTAAGAAACGTTCAAATGATAATTTTAAGAAACGTTTAGTTTGTAAATTTAAAAGAATGGCTTTGTTAGTTATATTCAACATATATCTGAATTCTAAATCTCAGATATATTAAAAGTTTAAGCTGCGGTAAATCAATTCTTTTTTTTTTTTTTTTAAGTAATTTTCATTTAGTTTTAGAGAAAACCAGATGACAAAAAAAATTGAAATGTCTTTTATAACCATCAAATATTTAATTAATTAATCAACGTTGAACTACAAGTACAAGTCTCAACCTTATCGTTTAAACTTTCGTCCATTTTCTCTTTCTTCATCTATTCTCTTTTCGTTACCTTTTGTATTGTTTTAAACAACATTCATGACATCTCTAGAAAAAAATCCGGAACATTTATGAACTTCCTGTCTTCTTTTAATTGATGTTTGAGCTGCAGCAAATCCTCGCACAGCACAGCGAATCGCTTACAACAAGTTAGCAAAAAGCCTAACAACCTGCAAACTGCGTTCCCATCATTTGTGTTCCCATAACCATATTTTGGTTAGTCTAAAATAAGCCTCATATGGTTTTTAAATCTTTACTTGATTTTTTCTGAACTTTGTTGCGCACCAGTTTTAGCTTCATCATTTAAACATGCTTAATCACTTTAATTTGCCACTTTTTTTATACCCAAACGATAGCTAATCTGTAACAAACACTCAAAAAAACGGATCCACGAATATAAAGTAGACTAGTCAAAACCGTAATCTTCTTCTTTAATTAAGTCTTTAACTCACCATTCATTATTTTTGGAATAGCACCACATATGTAGTATTCTTGTGGAGAACATGTGTCAGTCAAAGCGTTGCATACTTTTCTGTTAATTATTGTAAGTGTTAGGTCGTGTTACACAATAACTTGAGATGCGCCGGATCTTAAACGTGTTTGAAGAAGTTGAAATACTGCTTTTAGAACTTTCTTAGTTTCTGTTATAACAAACTCGTTTGCTTTTTTTGAAAAAATAAATTTAATTGGTCGGCAATAAAGTAAGGATGATGGCCGCGGATTTTGCCAAGTTTTGGTCGTCACTCAATGGAGGAATTCAAATACAAATGGAAACTTTACAGTAGCGTTATAGTTCTTAAATAGCTGTTTATAAGTGCTGTCATTAGAGTTCTCATCATATTCCCATTTTCAAATTAACTTATATGATTTATAAGAAGGAACATTTTTTTGAACTTCCCTTTGCATTTCAATTAAATGCTCAGCAGTTTTATTCAGTTTGGCTTTAAGTTTAACTTAGCGACGTGTTTCTGTCACAGAAACACGTGCCTAAATTAAATCCGAAAGAATATGTCCATCTGAAATGTAGCACAAGCTTTTCGATATACATAAACTTTTATGGGATGGACACACTTGATGCCCCGATTTCAACGACTACTTTCGTGTATGTTTATAAGTGTGACTTATGCATTTAGATTCTACGTAATAAGTTAATGCCTCGTGACGGTTCAATTGCTTGCTTCCACAAATATGTTATTTGGTTTTGAAAAATGAGTCTTTAAAGTTTTTTTAGGCCAACCTTGAGGTCTACATCATCCAGATGATGAGGAAGCACAGGCATGATACATACTTACTTTAAACTCTAAATCTGCGCCATCTAACCAACTTTTATTCTCGTTTAAAAAATGCTCCTTCATCATATTGGCAATTAATTTGTAGATGATTTTGACAAAAAATTTAAAACTTTCCTCTGCAAACACCTTTGTGAGTCAGGATTTACATCCGTAACACTAAATTTTTCACAATAAAATCCACTAGACAAAAATTCCTGCTTTATTATGTTTCCGCCATTCTTCAAATAACTTCATTTTTAAGAAAGAGCATTCAATCTGATGAAAAATTAAATTAAAAAGGATTGTGGGATAGATGTGGTACTAATTAAAAAGGATTGTGGGATAGATTGTGGGATAGATGTGGTAATTACATATTAATGTGCAGCTTAGGATTAACAATATACATAATGAAAATTAGCCTGGAGAACACCTGACACCAATGTGAGTCAGGAGTTACATCTGTAACACTAATTTTTTGCATAATAAAATGACTTTTGTCTTCCTAACTTGTATATGATGATTCATTGTGCGCAGTGACATTGTTGCGTTTTTTATTTTCCCGTAATTAACTACACATCAATTTTCTTATATGTTTTTAAATCAAATTTCGGAAAAATATTTTTGATGTAACACCTTTAAATAATATGGATCACTATAAACAATTGTTATCCTTATAAATATGTAATAAATAATATCACTATAAACAATTGTTATCCTTATAAACAATTGTTGTTATTACAAACTCAAATGACATCATATACCATGCACAAACCTGAAGTTTTCAAACTTATATGAAGAAAGTCAAAACTTGACCCTTGAGCGTGATTTGTCAGTTGATGCACTCAATACGTTTTCAAAAGACAATATAAAGTTATGATTAATTGTTCTCCTCGCAAAGGCAAAGCAAATGGTTTTAGATTGTTGAATCAAGTTTAAACTAAATTTTTTGTGCCAACTTTCTGCTTCAGGATCATATCCCTTTTAAAGCAGATACAGGATCTTGGATCGCAGGATCATTTATTGTAGCTCATGATGCATTGAGCTACAATGATAATTGAAGCATTAGTGTTGAAATGGTTTCGGCTATGTTAAAGGCTGAGGTAGCAGCATCTTTTTCTGCATCCTAATTGTTGTCCCATCAAAGTGGCAAAATTGCCTGTGTGTTTTAATCGTATTGGATACACTTTTAAATTTCCATCATATTTAGATAAGTTTTCAAAATTGCGAATAAGTAAAGAAAAGAGGTAAGGCGATTGTTATTAAGAAGGAGAACAACCTTTATGCTGTATACATCGATGATGCGGTGCCACTCTTTAACGTCACATACTATAATATATTTATAAAAAAAGTTGTGCCTGATGGAATAAACTCCACCCTTGAAAATTAAACGCTAGTTTAACTCACTTATTATTATTAAATGAGATGTAAATGATGAGCCACAAGGCTCATGTAGGGGAGAGTGGGGTATTGGCGAACAGCTAAGCGGGAATGCGAATTAAAGACAACTATAACTATGTATTGATGATATTTATTGCTTATCATTTAGTCTAACTATTCAGTTAAAAACACTCAAAAGCAATTTTCATACATCTTATAAAAAAATAGAAAATTCGATCAAAAACAAAACCATTGGTGTTCGGAATTACCCTACGTACGTGGGGTAATTCCGAACATACCGTGGGGTAATAACAAACACTTTTGGAGTGGATAAAATGATGATCAAAGCAAATCAAACTTAATTGAAGCGCTAAAATATTATTGAATAAAATTTTAAACAAATCAAATGTTAAGAAAGAAATATCAACAAATTTTATTCAAACAAAATAAAATGTTACATCAATGAAATGTCAAATATCTATCAATGTTATTCAAACATATTGTTACTTCCATTTATTAAGTGCAAAAATCACAGAGAAAACCTCTAGATGTGCTTGCACAACTTGTGCACTTCTCGTGGGACCACGACTTACATTTGTAACACATAATCCAGTCTTCCGTTGGTGGATCATGATACTTTTCTTCACAAATTAAACAATAACAATCATTTTCTTTATCATCTCTGGTTATTATTTTCTTCTTTGGTTCATTATTAGCCTCAAACTTATTAAAGTTGCTTCCTACCTTCTTTTTTTTAACAGAAATCTTTTTTACTTCTTGTTCCTTCATACTTTTCTTTTGCTCCTTGTCCTTTAAAAAATCTCTCATTGGAGAACTAGTGATAATAGTCGAATGTTTCTTTCTTAGACTTTCTCTGGTTTTCCTTTTTGGCAAATTAGGTACAGAGACAATATTCAAAAGAGGTATTGACTGATTTGATCTATTTGGTAGCAGTTCAGGGGAGACATTCACATCAGGTGACAGACTTACACTAGAAGGATTCAATGACAGATTAACTAACACTTCAGATGATTTGGCTTGAGTATCTGATTGATTCATTGCATTTACCTGGGATTCTGAACTCATAATGTTATCAAGTAATGACATTTCAGGTGTAACGATACTTCTTGGAAATAAATCATTGAATTTTGTGGGATCTAACGGATAAATACCAGCTCCTCGAAATCCATTGACTGCTTTTTCAATATTGCTGAGACGATTAAAAGCTTTTGTAAATAGTTCAACAATTTCATATTGAGTAATTCTTCGGCCTACGTTTGCTGCCATAAAAATTTCACATTCCCTGTTATATGCAGATTTGAGTGGACCAAAGTATGTTAAATCTAATGGTTGCATTCTATGGGAAGTGTGTGGTGGAAGGGATAACAATACAATTCAACTGTAGTTGTTGAACAACTGTAGTTGTTGAACCCCTTTCCCCACTGGTTGCCATCCCAACTTGTTTCTGGCCCTTAGGGGCTAATATTTTGGAGTTTCGTTGAATATTAGAAATACCGGTCTCGTCAACATTATATATATGATTAGTGTCGAAGTTATAAGTTCTTTGTAAAGTTTCCAGATTTTCAAAAAACATTTTTACTTCTGTTGCATTAAATCCATTTATTCTGTTTAACGAAGTGGGCTCAGGTTTTCTCAATGAAATATTTGAATTTCTTTTTATGAAAGAATAATACCAGTCTTTACCTGCCAATTGGGTTGTCCTATTAAATTTATGGTTCAGGTTATTTTGTTCAGCAAATTTGAAAGCAATTTGTCGCACCATTTTAATTGTTAACCCATAAAAAACCTGGCTACATTTGACAATATATTCCTTTAACTCTTTTTCTTGTGCATCTGAGAATATACATTTTCTTCCACCTCTTGGTTGTGTTATGAATTCTCTCTTGCAGTGGTCAAATAAAGTGGTTTTAGGCACCGAATAAGCTAAAGAGGCTTGACTTAATGACAAAGTTTTATTGTTCACATCTTTTATGGCCCTTTTTAAATCCTCTAGTCTATATTTTATTTCAGTTTTTCTATTATAATTTCGTGGCATCTAAAATGGAAAAGAAATTTAAATAACATATAAATACATATATATATATATATATATATATATATATATATATATATATATATATATATATATATACATATATATATATATATATATATATATAAAAATTAGGGATCGCCGGTTACAGTATACGGTATACTAACTTTACGGTATACTTTACGGTATACTTGGTATACTAAAAGTTAGTATACAGATTAGTATACCTGTTTACTTTTATTTGTGAAATATTTTTGGACTGGCTTGATAATTATATTTCCTTAATGAATTGAATTACTGGATCATGTCTATTATTTGACTTATCATGATTAAAGTGTTGTTTTTTTTCAATTCAATTTTTGTTTTTTAGATTTACTTGATAAAAACTTTAATTTGTTAAGTTGTTATATTTTTATACGAGGCTGTTTGTGCTGCTCTTCACCCTTTTAAGATTTAAGATTGTTTATTCTACAGATTTCTCTAATCTGAACTAAATAGTAATAATAGTAATCAAAAAAAAAAAATAAAAAAATAAGTAAAAAGTTTTGTTTACGTTATACTTTACAGTATACTTTACGGTATACTATAGGGTAGACTGTACACTAAATTTTTAGTATACCGTATACTGGCGATCCTTAATAAATATATATATATATATATATATATATATATATACATATATATATATATACATATATATATATATATGTATATATATATATATATGTATATATATATATGTATATATATATATATACATATATTTATATATATATATATATAAATACATATATATATATATATATATATATGTATGTATGTATATATGTATATATATATGTATATTGTAAATGTTTAACTTGCTTCAAAATGTAATTTTAACTTTGAATAATAATAAACTAAATAAATAATTTATAATAACTTTATTTAAGAAACGTCCGTGTGTACACTAGAATACTTCGATGTTTTCTCAAAGTATTTGAAAAGAATATAGCGTATCCAATGAGATATATTAAGTTAATATATATCATTGAGCATTTCTGATATCACACGGACGTAGGCGGTGACATAAGCGTTCGTTATTACTCGACTAAGATCGTTCGTTATTTCCCAGCGACCCAACCAAATGAAATTAAATGAATATATTGAGGTTGTATTAATATACCCTAAATATAATACGTGTTAAAAAACTCCATGATTATGATACTTTGCAACTACATAAAAAAAAGTTTAGGTTTTATATACTTAGTATAGCCAATACATAAATGTTTCGCAAGTAAAAATTACATGAAACAAAGAGAAAAACTTAGAATAGATCTATCGTGAACAACATGCGCATCTATACTACACTACTGTACGTCTGGAACTGATCATGGAACACACTCTCGCCAGGGGGAAAAAAATTTGTCAAGTTTCCTAATCGAACATGCCGTAATGACCTTGTTCGGATTTACCCCGCGTTCGCCAATACCCCACTCTCCCCTAATATATCACGATCAACTACTGCTTTCTTTAAATTTTGTGTGATACGAGGAAATAGGGCGGATTATCAGTTACATAGGTATAAATAGCTTGGGGGAGCGTTGAAATGGTATATCAGCTGATAATAATTTTCAGATAATAAAAAAGACTCATCCTCAGGTTTAACTCAAGAAGACAGCTCTGATGAGTATCTCAAGCAGTAATATGCGATACCCATGTCTAAATCTGTTCACCAGCACCACAAGTAAAATTTGTAGAGCTTTTTGAGTTTATATTTCTCCACAGTATGTTTAAAGCAGGAATAAAGCTGTGACGATGACTTAAAAAGGCCTTGGGAAGAAATTGCAGCATGCGACAATAAATTTATTTATTGAGTTAATTTTTCAAAATGTCAATTTTTTTTTTGTTGATAAGCATAATTGAATATCTGTATTATCTCAATTCGACAATCCTGATTTCAAATAAGAATTTCAGCATCGTCGAATTAAAATAAAGCAAAGACTCGTTTTTAATAACCTTTTGTTATAAGGATCGCGATGGCAACTGTACATCGGTGCCGCCGCAATTTTAAGTAACTTGTTTTCGTTTTTGGCGCGAAAAATGAAGATTTTGTGAATTTTTATATATACCTTTAGATTTTTACACCATAAACTGTTTAAACAATAAGCAAGAAGCTGTTTTAGAAATATATTTGCCCAAGATCCCATAATAACAATTGCTTATACATAAACGTAATTGCAAACGTTTTTTATTGAGTTGTATTTGCATAAACATGACAACAACGATGATCATTGATCTTGAATAAAGATTGTTATTTTAATTTTCAGGCACAATAATTCGATTTTAAAGCCACTGATGAAAAAAAAAAAATATTTTTTTTTGTTGGCGAGATTCGGGTTATCAAAATGTTGCGGATTGAAGTACGTCAAACAAAAAAATTGAAATTTTTATATTACAGCGGATGTTATGAAAATGTTGGGATTGAAGTATGTCATCATCACATAAGTTCTTTGTCATGCGCATTTTGGATAAATCTATTTACGCCGACTATGATCATGGCGGATAAAACATTACTGGTGATTACTGTTTACTTGTTCAGCATAACAAAATGATAAGGGAAGCATTATGGCACCATTTGAGAGCAAAGTACAATATTTAGATGATACTGATCCATTTAATAGTACAAGTTTTCCTGAGCCTTCTCGACCACCAACCTATACTTTTAGAGAAAACTTACCAATATGCACCCAATTACCTGCAATTCATCGACTATTAAAAGCACCACATAATGTAGGTTGGTTTACTTTAAATGCAATAGAATATCTGTTGGGTTTTCTCATAAGAAAACTAGAAAGTTTTAGTTGTCTAATTTCTAAATTTAAAACTTACTATTGACATGAATTATAAGTAATATACCTAAATTGACATGAATTATAAGTAATATACCTAAATAATCAAGGAACTGACAAGTGTTTGTGTGTGTGTGTGTAGTGATTATTACAAAAATGAACATACAAGTTATAAAATGATTTTCTAATGAGAAGAAATGAAAGTTGATAAAATCTAAATTAACTTGAGAAATACCTTTATATTAAAAAGAGGTGTTCAACTTACAAATTGATTTAAAAGTGTATCATTTGCAAACAGCTTATTTTTCTTATTAATTATTTCAAATTTATTGTTATAAAGGGTATTTAAAATTAAGGGCGAACTTCTACATGCAACTTTTATTTGAATAAAGTTGTTAAAATGACTCTGTTAGAAATATTTTTACAAGTTTGAATAAGTATGATAATTTCCAATGTAAATTAGTGTAACTCATTTTTATAATTAGCATATTTAAAGAAAAAAAATTAGCATAGTTATAAGCTTTACCAAAAGTTAAAAACTTAAAAATTAAACGTAGTTTAAGTTATCTATAATTACATTTAGATTACTAAATAATTGTGTTAAACAGTTTGAATTTTCTTTTTATCATTTATGCTTCAGTTTAAATTTTTCTAGTTAATTTGCAGTGTTTTAAAGGAACATTATCATTGTCAATTATGAAGTTCTTTTCAGTAAAAGTTTCTATTACCTAATTTTTTCAGATAGAGGATTGTGCACTTCAACTTTCACATAATGGAAACTATTTGGACCTTGAAGCCTCTATTGAAGAACAAGATGAACTTTTGGATGGGTTTCGTGAAAGGTTAATTACTTTTGGGTTCTTTCTTGTTTTTACACTTTGGTTATACTTTATGCAAAAGTCTTAATTATGCAATATTTTGTTTAATTCTATTACTTATTATTTATTTAGGCGAAAATTATATATATATATATATATATATATATATATATATATATATATATATATATATATATATATATATATATATATAATTTTGGTGTTTTTAAAATATCATGGCTTCAAATGATGTTCCTATGTATTTAAATGGTGTTGTATTATTCAGTTTAAAGTAAATTTGTTTTGTATTTTTATAAACCCCTCAAGGTTTTTAGAAAATTTGGTTATATATATAAATATATAGTTTTGTGTGCTATACATATAAAAAAAAATTAATGTTGTTAAATCTTTTTTTTAAGTATATTTTTGGTTTTTGTTTCTGAATTAAAATATTTAGAATAAATTCTTGAAAAAGGAACAAGAAGGTTTAAATTTCTTTAAAAAAAGTTAATTTAAATTTAGCTATTTTTTACAAAATTTAATTGTTTTATATCAGCAATTTTCTTTTTAAGAATTATTTTGAATATAGGCAATCTTCATTCCATAGCAGTTAATAGTTTATTCTGCAAACAAGAAATAAGAGCCAAAAGCAGAGAACACTTTAAACAAGCTCACTAAATTACTCTTGAGTTGTATTTCCACATTCTTCAATGCCTCGTGTGAGGATTAGTTAAGAAAACAACAACCATATTTTGATATGCGCTTATATTTGTGTACATAACATGTTTACATTTAGTAGTTATTTGTTATTAATGCTTTTTATTTTAGTTATCAAAAATTGTTTTTGTTTTGTTTTTTTAAATCATATTCTTTTAAATAGTTTAAATTTATGATTGTTTTATTTTTAAAAGTTAAAAAATTTTTATTATGTAGTTATTGCCTGAGAATCTAGCAGACAAAATCATTAGCAACAGTTATAAAGCTATTAATTGGTTTTCTTGCAAGTATATATTGCTCCTGCAATAGTCCTTTAAGCATGGCATAAAATTCAAAGAATCAGCATTGTTTAGTAGTATATAAGATTATACACATTGGATTGTAACATTGGATTAATTTGCAATAAAAAAAGTAGTTCACTTAATCTGCATTAATCACCCTAAATCCAATGTTAGCTTTATAGCATGGTACTAAATCCATTGCTTTAATTTAGATTTTTTGTTTATTAAAATTAAATTTAATTTGCTGTTTTTATACAAGCTTTACAACTATTGTTTAGAAGTAATTATTTTTATATCCTTATATATATATATATATATATATATATATATATATATATATATATATATATATATATATATATATATATATATATATATAATCCTTTTTTTTATATATATATTTTTTTTGCATTCAAACAGTTATTTTTTTGTTCAGTCTTACTTTTCTGAAAATAAAAAACTAATGTTAAAATTTTCAATGTTTGAATCTTTAAAATGTATATCATTAAAAGATTTTAAAAAGAAAAATTCTTTTGTATATGAATAAATACCATTAGTTCATGCCTTCTTTTTTTAAGTTAAGTATCTTTTATTATATTATGATTCCTTACATTTCTGATGCTATTTTTAGTTCAGTAAATCGTGATATTTTAAGTGTTTTTTTTTTTTTTTATTTTTATTTATTTATTTTTTATTTAATTTATTTTATTTTTTTTTTTATTTATTTAATATTTTTTATTTATTTATTTTTTTATATTTTGTTTATTTATTTTTTTAGTATTTTAAGTTTTTTTTATTTATTTATCTTTAAGTTTTTAATGTTTAAATTATTTGTTTATTGAGAGTTTTTATATATAAAAGTTATACGATTTTTTTTTTATTAATTAAATCATAATATAATTATTGAATTATTCCTGACATACAAATAGTTAATAGAATGAAATATCATTATTTGATAAAGATAAAATTTGTACAGTAAAATTCTATTTTTTAAAATGTGTTCAAAAGTAATTTTTAGAGCTGCTTTTTTCTTTCTTTTTTTTTTAAATCAATAATTTTTGTTAATTTTTTTATTAGTCGTAAAAATACAATTATTCTACGTACCCAACTTTCTGTGCGTGTTCATAACATTATAGGTAAATATATTTATTTATATATATGTATATATTGTATATGAGTTTTTATTATATAAAACTTAATAATTTTCTAAATCTAGAATCAAACTTTAGGAATACTGTATATTCAGTGCATATGTTGATTTGTTAAAAATATTGGTTGTAAAAGTTTAATAGAGCTGAGTTTCAGCATAAGGCACCAGCTTTTATTTGTTCCTCAGAGGTTGAATAATGTTCCAAATTGTTGCCAGAATTTCTGATTTGTATTTATCTTATCTGAATACTAGCTATATTTAGCTCCAAATATGTAACATTAAAGTAAGTGTGAGAGAAAACTTACTGCATGTTTCTATTTTATTTAGTTTTAGCTATAATTTTTTGTACGAAGTTTTTATTTTTTACTGAACTTTTTGTGCATTTATAGAAAAAGTGATTCTGAATAATTAAAAAAAATAAAAAAAAAAAATTAAAAAAAAATTTCAGAAGGTTTTGTACATTACTGTGTTTTAATAGAAATGGAATGTTAAACTTTTTGTACTATTTTGACTATTTTGTTGTATATTTATTGTTAATAATAAAACTTAATTTATAATTTTCCACCTGTATTTTTGTTCAGCAAAATTGTTGACAGCAACAGGACGTGATTTGCGAAGAGCACTCTTTTCTTTAAAGCAAATTTTTCAGGTAAAATTTTTGGAACTTTTTTCTATGATAAATTTCTTTGGATTACTTAACAGAGATTTTTATGAAAAATGTTTAAACAGTTTGTATTGATCAGCAAAAATTTAGTAATTCTAAAAAAAATTAAAAAAGATATTTTGTTTTTTCAAAAGTCATTTTTTCACTGATTTTTTTTTTTATTTATTAAATGAGTATTTCTATAAATAGTTAGTGCATATTTTAATATTAAAATTTTGTACTGTAAAAATGTATTTCTTATAGGATGACAAAGATCTTGTACATGAGTTTGTTACAAATGATGGACTTAGTTGCCTTATTACAGTTGGTACTGATGCAGATCAAAACTACCAGAATTATATTCTGCGTGGTAAGTTGTTTAGATTTTAAATACAATTTATACATACCATTCAAAATTAAAAAATATTTATCTTCTTGTTACAAAACTCAAGGTTGTAAGCTTTTTTGTGTTTGTTTACATGAATACATACATTTTGTTTAAAATTTGCTATATATTTTGTGAAATTTTTTATTGTACAGTTGAATTTTCTGCTGTTTCAAATAAAATCTGTTGTGACTCAAATAAAAAAAGGTTATAAAATTAAAATTTTGTGTAAAAGTATAAACATAAAAAAGTATTTATAAAAATAATAAATAGGAGCTATTAGCATTAAAATTCAAATCCAATAAAACTGCGTCTATTTCTAAAGAATTCATCTTAGAATAAAAAAATCCTATAAATTTTTCTTCTCTTTACAATTGATAGATATTTACTGTATTTTCTAATTTCAGAATATGTTTAAATTTGGAGGTTAATTCAGGAAGCTAGCAATACGGTGTAATGATACATTGGTAGTACTGACATCATATTCTTTTTATTGGATATAAACCATATATATATAGATTTTATTGAATATAGTTTCAATATATTGAATTTAATGTATATAAATAATTATACTAACTTTTATTCCTTCCTTTCCCTAAAGTTTTTATTTCTTCATAAAAAACAGAGTTTTGATAATTTGTTCATTTTTATCTACCAAAAAATTTAAAACTACTATAATTATTGTTTTATTAAAATTACTTTCAACAATTAATAAAGTATTATTTTTTGCAAATATATTACTAGTTTATCTAAAATAGTTATCTAACTGCAGCAGTTGTTTCTTTCAATCAAAAAATATTTTCTATAAATATCATCTAAAAGGAATTAATTAGTTTCATTTGAATTCAACTTTACTAGCAACTCTACTAAGCTAGTCACAAAGTACACCAAGTTTACTTAGAAACCATACGTTAAATGTAAGGCAGCATAATAATCCATCAAAAGGCAAAGTCAATTAACAAGACAATAGTACCCTTTTCTTTAACATACATTTTTGATTCAAAATTCTTGATACCTTAAACTGTAAGTCAGCTCAAAAAAATTAGCAAACAAGTAATTAGATTATTAAAATGCTTCAATGGCTGCACATCAGCTTTCTTACAAAGCTTTTGTTTGGATAGTGAAGAAAAAAAAAATGCTTTTTCAAATTAAACTTATTTTATAATTATGTTATGTATTGTTTGCTATATACAAGTATAAACCTAATAGTGTTTCATTTCTATAAACATTGGTATTTTTGTTTGTTTATAATCAATATTTGAATGAACAAAAATTTTTTTTTAATCTAAAAGCCTCAATGTCCAGACAAATTTAGTCAGGTTCAATCAATCAATGACAATAGTTTGTTGTTAATGGCATTAATTTGTTATTATTATTGTTTTCATTATCAACTTTCTGGAATCCTAAAGTGGCATTAAAGGAAATGAAGTAAATTATAAATAAGAATTTTTAGTGTTATCTTTCTTTTGATTTTTTTAAGCAATTGGTCAGATCATGCTTTATGTAGATGGTATGAATGGTGTGATAGAGCATAATGACACAATACAATGGCTCTATTGTTTACTCTCATCAAAGGTATTTATGTTTAACTCATTTTTTTTTTTTTTTTTTTGTAAATAAAGACTAAAAAATTCACCCAACCAAATTTTTGTTGTTTTAAGTCATCTTTCATAAGTAATTTTTTTTTTTTTTTGTGAACAGTATTTACATACACATGCTCAAAAGTTTGAAAGCTGTGTATGCTTTCACTTTTACTTTATAGAACATGGACACATGAAAAATAAACTTAAGCCAACTTTAAGTTTATTCCACTAGAACTAACACTTCTAGTCTCTGTATGTAAGTTAAGTATACTAATGACTCAAAATCATTCAAGTCAATCATTCAATCACCAAACCTTTTGACAAATTGGTTTTAAATGGGATTTTCTTTTACATATTAAGTTCAGTTAAAATTGTATGCTTATGTTACTACTTTAAGCACCTTTGAAGTAAATAAAATTACTATCTAGTATCGATTAGTGCAAAAAACTTCGCTGAAGCTGCTGCTTGTTTTTGTTGAGTATACTGAAAGTAATTCATTGTTAGTTTGGAAAGCTGCCCAATCAGTCAATCAAGGTACTTATTAAATTAAGGTTTTTTTTTTTTTTAATGTTTAATTTCTGAAAATAAAATTAGTAGTAAGTAAACAATAAGTAGTATCTGTTGTCTTTTTTGTTCATTCGTTGTTCGCCCAACCAAAAGTTTAAGTAAGTAATAATAAAGAATTTAAGTTCTCTTAGTAAGTTTGATACACGTTAATAATAGATGCCAGAAACTTGATAAGGCTTGAGTCAAGTTTGTAATGTTCATATGAGCTCAATTTTTTTGCTTTTTCAAGTATCTAATGCATGTGTGAGCACACCTTAAGAGATGAGCTCACAAAAGTATTAGTAATTATAACACCTGCATTTCTTTTTCTATTATTGTTATTTACCTAATTATTTTCTTAACATCTGCTGGCAAAAAATTCTCAGTTGTTTATTTCAACTTACCTTTTGTATACAAATACAATTTCCTATGCATCTGATCTTCAGCAGAAAAAACATTACCAATTTAAGGCTAGCTATTACTGAAAAATGACAAAACCATAGAAATACATTTTGAAATTTGAAGATATAAAAAAATAAGAAATGTAACATTCAAGCTTTATAAAAATATTAACATTAGACAGTAAAAAGAAGTTACTACATTAATGTAGATAAACTTTAAAAGTTCTTACTGTCAGGAACCTTTGAAATATCTAAAGGCTTATGTAGATAAAGCTGATATTATAGATATCTGATATTATATAAAGCTGATACTATATACATCTGATATCCTGCAATTGGATTTGTAAAAAATTTGTTAACTAATCAACACAATTTTGGGCTTATTTATAAATTAATAGCTTTATGATGCCTCTCTGATAACAAACTTTTCTTTAGAATTTTTTTTTATTGGACTTATGCGGTAACTTCTTTCATTAATTTCAATGTTGCAAGTTTGTATGCATCAGCTATGACTTTAACAAGGTTGTTAAACCATTTACACTAAGGAAAAAAGCATGAGTTGTATTTAGGGGTAGTAATTTTATTATAATTTATAAAAAACCGCTATTTTTGTTTTGTTTTTTGTTTTGTTTATTTTTTTTTCTTGATTTTTTTTTTTTCTTCTTCAAATAAAATCTATAAATAAATCTATAAATAAATCTATAAATAAATCTATAAATAAATCTATAAATAAGGTAAATCTATAGTTTACTGGTATTTCTTGAAGGTTAACATTTACAGCATATAACAGCAGTCAAAAACCTTTTTCAATCTAAGAAGTATAATTGTTAAAAAAACAATTCAAAAAATTGTATGTAATATCAGCAGTAATTATCTCATGCAGGACCCTGATTAATCAATTAAATTTGAAAAGAATAAAGATAAATTGTAAAACAGTTGAATTGGTTAGCAAATTGTTTATTGAACTAGACTTTAACCCTTTAACAGTCCTGTATTTTTTAAAGTTACAGTTGCTGTAAGTCCAGCTTTTTTTTTTGAAGTGGTCTCTAAATGTCCTGTATTTTTTCAAAATCTCCATTTTTTTAACTATTAAATTGTAAAATGTTTTTACTATTTTCAACACTATTAAACAATGCAAAATGTTATTATTTATGTTTAAGAATATATAATTATGCTACAATTGTACAAAATTTAAAAAACATATTCACTAATACTCACTCTTTATGTAATAATTGGCAAAGCATGGAGCTGCACAAAGTCCTACATCACATTCTACACATATCTCAAATCTTTTCGAATTTTGTGTTTGTAACATACCGCACACCTTCTCTGAACATTAATCTTTTTTTCAGAAGCTGGCACATATGAAGTAAAATGTCAATCAATTAATCATAAGGGATTTTTTGCCACCAATTTAGAGTGAGATTTTTTTGGCTATTGATCATATCTTTGAATCATTGATGTGATTAACAGTATTCTAAAATTCAAATGTGTTATATTGGGAACCATTTTTTTACAACTTATTTTGCATTGAAGGCTGCTTGATTAATTAAATGAGTAAATACTTTCTTGTACCACTTTTTTACCCTTTTTCTTTCAACCTCATACGATGTCATCATTTGATCACTTTTATCAACCCCTCCCATATTTTAATTATCAATAACTAAAGGGACTTGCTTTTCTCTCTCAGTTCTCAAAACGTTTTTAGTCCCATCAATAATGCAAGTTGACATGGTATATACATCTTTTTTTTTTTTTTTTTTTCTTTCCAATGTGATATCATTATAACTGTTTTTTCTTTGTAAAAAAACTGTGTTCATTTTTTTTCAACTTTGTTTTGATCGAAATAGGCAAACCTTTTTACTGTCTTTGCACATTATTCCTAGAGTATCTGTAGATCTTAGCAATAAAACTGAAGAAAGCTAATAAGAAGAAAACCAGTTGTCAATGTATAGTTTGTCACCCTGGTCAAGTAAGAAACATTACAACTTTAGTTGCAACGTAGTGATAATCTGAACTTAGAGTATTAGTCAGCTCAGATCCTGTATTAAGTCTATGTATTAAGAGTATGTTGATTAATAGCTGTATTAAGACCCTGTAATTGATTTCCATACATATCCTGAATCTGACTCACATAATCAAAATGTTTTTATATAAAATCTGACACTTTAGCTGTGAATACACTGTTTCCAAGAAAGTCGACCTTTCCACAACAAGTGGCTAATCAATAGATAAATTTTGTGTAGGTGTATATACCTCTTGGTATTTATTAGTCAGATAATCCCACACTATGCTTATTTTGGATAAAACAGGATATTTAATTGGTAATGTAGTAGAATCAACAAAATAAATTTCTCAATCAACTTGAACTTGTTATAAGATAACAACCACTTGATACTTGCAAACAATGGATTTGTGGTGTAATATATTTCATACATGGGCTTCCAAAGTACTCCTTGATATAAAAAATTTCAATATACTGCCTGATCTCTTGAAATGTTACAGGCAACCAGCGTCTCATTCTGGAATTCGCTAATAATTCTTTTTTATTTATAACTTGGGAAGCAAATTGATTGGTCTCATTTACAATAAATTCATAAATTTCATCTGTAAAATAAAGTTTAAACAAATAAAGAGGATCATTTTTTACTATATCCTGGTTGTACCCAGAAACACTGGTAAATGCAAAGGTTTGAACTCTATTTATTGGAGGTTCAGATGTCCATTTGGGTATGTATGAGGATTCGGAAAGTTCATTTTCTAAGGCATTGTCACTAGAACTTACAGCATCAACCAATGCAGGCATTTCTTTTTCTAAACCTAACTCTAACAATTCTGGTTTGGAATTTTCTCCATCAGAAACATCAGATAAACTAAATTTTTCTTCTCAAACCTCACTCAACTATTTGTCTTCATCAAATATATAACTTTCTATCCCTTCATGAGTAAATATTCGCTTTTTTGATGTTTTTTGCACTGAAAAAACTTGCTTGTCTGCCACATTTAAAATAAAATTGAACACGTGTTAAAGTAAATTATTGAAACAAAAGTTCAGTAATTATCCAGTAATAAGTTTTGTGACGATTAGACTTATAATTAATGATGAACAAGAAGAAAATATGAGATGCATTAAACCATGATATTACAGCATAGACATTTGGAAACCATTTTCAGTTTGCGTAATATTACGGCACAGACTGTTAAAGGGTTAAAAACAATTTACAAATTTTTCTTCTACAGAATTACTGGTTACTTATGGAAAAATTACCAGTAAATATAAATACAAAATATGACTGGCTTACTGGTATTTCCTTAGTTGATATCTTTTTTCTATTTCAAGAAATCCAACAAATTTCTTTTCAAGTTATTATCAAACATATTTTCACATTGTCTAAGCTTCTTGAAATAGTCAATAGTTTTGTTAAGTAAAAAAAAAAAGAATGATCAAAGAACTTTGGTTTTACCTTAATTCCAGTTGTAGCTTGTGTAATAAAAGCTTGAATAAGCTCAATTTAGGTAGAACATGAATGCAAAGCAAACAATTGATCTTTTTCTGTTCTGCTTGGCTTGTTTTAAAACTCTGATCTCTAATTTATATACAGTTTGAGAAACATGCAGATGATAACTTCTATGATTGAAAGTTTAAAATATGTCTTTTAATTTATGTGCACAGGACTCAAAGTAATTTTAGATACATCAGTCTAGTGGTTTTAAAATTTGCTTAAAATGAATGGTGAAGCATTCTTTACAACTTAAAATTAAAAAATGCATTAAGATGGTTTAGGACAGATATGAACCATTATTTTGAGTCCTGTATTTTTTTTCAGTATATTGTTTTAAAGATAAATGTGATTTTAATGAAAGGTCAAACACCAATGAAAGGCATTATTGATATACTTAATGAGTCAGAAGGTAATAATACAGATGAAGATCTTCTGGTGTATGCACTAACTCTTGTTAACAAAGTAAATTTTTTTTATTTTGTTAAGTTATGTTTAATAAGTTATTCTTGCAGACTTGCTATTTTCATCTATGCACTTATCTTAAAAAGTTAGTTTGTTTTTGACTCATCCTTTCCTCTATAACCAACTGGCCTTGTTCAAGTTGAAAACTATGTAATTTAAAAAAAAATTCACCTTTTTGACATGTTTTTTAGGTTTTATATGGTATTCCAGATCAAGATAATTTTTATAATGTTGTTGATGCACTTGAAGAGCAGTTTATGGAAGCCATCTGCCAAGTGAGACTTCAATATTAATAAGTTGACATTTTATACTTTTGAAATCTCAGTGGTCATCAATGTTTTATTTAAGTTTTATTTTTTACTTCTGAGATAAAGTTGTGATCTTTGGTTTTTGATTTTTAAACTTTTATAGAAAATTTTAATCTTTAGAAACTAAATAATCGAACGCCCAGAAACAATGAACTTGTGGAGCAGTGTAATATATATGAGGTGTGTAATAGATAATATGCATTAGCTTTTTGCTCAAAATCAAGTTTTTAAAGTCCGATTTAATTTAATGATAAACTATAATTGTTAATTAAGGAAATTAAAAAGAATCTGAAATTTTAATTTAAACTTTTCTCTACAAAATGTGATCAATCACTAAAAAAAAAAAAAACTAAAAATAAAATTCTAAAAGTATTTTTTTTAAGGGTGGAAATAATTCTATTTTAAATTAATTTGTTAAACAAATCTTTATACAACTTTTTGGAAGAATACATTTAGTTCTAGTTTTATTTTTATATATATCTTCACCAAAAATCTAAAACAATTTTTTACTAAAAAATAGTCGTTGATAATAACATCTTAGGTTTTGAAAACTTATTTTGTGGACTAATTTTCTTAATTTTTGTTTAATTAATTTAGCTTTTCTTAAGTTTTCTTTTTGTATGAGAAGATTTGTTAAATGAAGTTATCTTTCTTAAAGTAGTCTTTTTAAAAAAGATTTTATCTTAGGAAAGTGGCCTTTTTTAAAAAGTCTTTGGGTCAAAAAAATGTTTTGTGTATATTTTTTTATGTATTTTTCTATTAACATATTTTTGGTGCATCTTTTGTATTGCATAACTTTCAGTGTTTTTGAAGCCACAATCCAGCTTAAAATGAAATTACATAATGAATATGTACAGCTATGTTCATTATGTAATTTCATTTTAATTCACTTTTTCATCTAATTTTTTTTTGGTTTTCTCACCAAAAAATATTCTGTTTTTTTTAAGTTGTCAATTAAAGCAGAAGATGATGATGTATCAAAACATCTTAATATTCCTGGTGGTGTAAGGTATGTGGCTCAAGGAGTATACGTTTTAGTAAAAATAATCTTCCATTATTAAATTTTTTTTTTAGGATAGTTATGTTAGGATTTGAAGATTATCTTTTTACATAACTATTTGATAGTTTTTTCTATCGTAAACAGGCAGCAACGAAGAATTACCAAGTCTCCTGATGGTAATTTTTCTTTTTAGTTCTGTATAAATTTAAAATGAATAAAATCTTTTTTTGACAAGGAGATATACTTTTTACCTTCCTTTTCTTTTCCAGAAATATTGTGGTTGTAAAAATTGTCTTATCCATAATTTTCTCTCTAAATGTATTACAGTGTTTGCACATCAAAAGATGTTCTGAAGTTGTTAACAATCCATTATCCTTTGCTTCCTTGAAATGCTTAATATTTATATATAACAGAGAGTATGTCTTTTTTTTTTTTTTGTAGAACGTCGAAGGAGTCGTAGGCATTCTTTTACAAAGAATTCACCTAATGCCTCATCTAAACCATTTGATAAACAAACTGTTTCTAAGGAAACAGAGGAAGATAAAAGAAAAAAATTAACGAGGTAATTTTTTTTTAAGAATCATAAAAATTTTGTTATGTTTTCATTTTACAGTAGTTTCAAAATAGTAAAAACATTAAATATACATAAGTAAAATGTTATGGTAATATAAAAAAGCAAATATTTAAAGTGTTCAAAAGTTTTTTGCACTTTAAATTTAACCAAAAAAACAAACAGAAAATCAATATTTAGTGTGTCCACCTTTAGTCTTAATACAACTTGAGACTCATCTTGGCATAGACTCAATTGGTATTCTATACCAGATTTCCTTTACCAATTCTTTGAGCTGTTCCAGACTGGTAATTTGAAATTTGGCCAATTCAAGGTCTATCCATACCCAGATGTTCTCTAAAGGGTTCAAATCAGGTGAGTATGGTTGCCAAGGACTTGCTACAATATTGTTTTCTTCAAGCTATTCCTTTGTACAATATGCGGTATGAACTGTAGCGCCATCTTGCTGAAACTTTGAATCTTTATCTCTAAACTCAAGATTATCTATTGTTGGAATTATGTTGTTTCCCAGGATATCTACATATAATCTACAGTTGATTTTACTGGAATATGTTTGGCACATACCTATACCTTTGTAATTAAAATATGACTCAATGGTCCAATACCTTCTTTCACAACACCATTTGAGTCTTCTTTGCTTATCATATGGCCTCAGGAATGGTTTTTTAAAGCAGAATAAACTCCAATTTTAAATTTATTACTTTAACTCATATATTGAAAATAATGCGCCTAAACTTTTGAAAAAAAAACTTTGTAATAATTTTTTCTGTAAATAAACTGTATAATATTAAATAATAAAGTATAGAATGAATTTTAAAAATTTGCTTTATAGAGAGCGAAATTTAAGAGAAGACATTGAAAGTAGCACTTCATCAAAATTAGATATGCAAGAGAAAATTGATGAAAATGCTGTAAAAGTCAAAGCAAAAATAGGACATATAGACAAAGAAATGCCATCAAAACCAGGTAGTTACAGCCATAAAGCTGATGATAATACATTACTGATGTAACAAAATATAAAGAGTGTATTATAAATAATTATTTCAGCATGGAATTGTCATTTAGAAATTTTCAAAACTGTTGTTAAAATTTTTAGTACATTTGTTCCAAAATGGTCATACTAATGCTCAAAGAGGTGTTGGTAAACTTAATGCGCCTGTGACTGATGATCCATCTCGAAGCCCTCATTTAAACATGAGAGAAACTTTTGACTTAGCAGACCAAGATGAGGTTCCTGGTAAACCATCACTTCGTGAGCGATTAGCAGAACGGCAAAAACAAAAAAATGAGAGGTTGCACTCTGAAACTGATACTATTGCTCCAGGGCCAGTATCACCTACAAAAATATCTAATCAAGATGAGTTTGAGCACAGTCGTAAAGCTAGTAGTACAGAAGCAGATGCAGAGAACCGTCGGATGATGTTGCGGATGATGTACAATGCTTCCCTTGATAAAAATGATCATGAACAATTAGACTTAAAAAATTTAAATATAAATGAATCATTAGCTGAGCGGAAAGCTATGCTGCACAATGATAAAATTGATGAAGAAGTGGAAGATAAAACAAAGCTTAATGAACTAGATAGTTTGAAAGGAAGTATTCAAGCTCAAAGTAGTAAACTCAGAGCTGAAACTGAAAAGCAGGAAAAAGAAAAAAAAGAAGAGAAATCAAGTTTCTTAAATAAAGTTAAATCTGTAATCAGTGTAAAGCCTCCTGAATCTCCTCAGGAATCAATGAATAATAAAGCGCTTAGATCTACTGAAGAAATTGAATTAGAAAGCAAAGTATTGCGTACTCGAAAATTATGTATTTTAGAATATGATTTTACAGACTTAAATGAGAGTGATGATTATGACTTTTTAGGGCCTCCTCCTAAATCCCTGTCACTTATGTCAACTGACGGTGGTCCTCCACTACCCCCACCTCCACCTGGATTTGGTGCACCTCTACCACCCGGGATGGGTCCTCCTTTACCACCTGGGATGGGTCCTCCACCTCCACCACCAGCTCCTAGTATGCCTGCCCCACCACCTGGTCCTCCCATTCCTGGTGATTTAGGCAAGCAAAAAGCACATGATCGAAAATATGTACGTCTTTTTTGGCAAGAAATAAAACCTGGAACATTACAACAAGGAATGGATAAAACCATATGGGCTTCTATTACACCAGTTGAAGTTGATACTAAGAAGCTAGAACATTTGTTTGAAAATCGTGTAAAGGCTTCATTAAAGCATAGCGATTCAATAACTGATAAAGTTGTTAAAAAAGAAATATCTGTTTTAGATTTAAAACGCGCTCAAGCAATTAATATAGTTTTAACTAAGCTACCTCCTGTGCGTGTTATCAAGCAAGCAATACTAGATATGGATGGAGCTGTTATAGATCGAGAGGGCATTGAGGTAGTTTAGCTTTTATTTTCAGTTTTATAAAAGGTTGTTCTACTTAACAGTAATAATATTAGTATATTTATTTATTAATGATAAATCAGTAATAATAAATTTATATTTAGCATAAGTTCTTTTTTTTTTTTCTCTTGCTAATTAGAAAATTATGGTTATGATTCCAACTGATGAAGAAAAAACAAAATTACAAGAGGCACAAATCCAGTTTCCAGACACCCCTTTTGCTCATGCAGAAAACTTTTTAATGACACTATCTTCAATTACAGAACTCTCAGCTAGGCTCAATTTGTGGAGCTTTAAAATGGATTATGAAACCAATGAGAAGGTAAAAGTTTTTTTCTCTTTCCAGCAAATAAAATTGTTGACGATGACAACAAATGATTAATCAAATAGATCAAGGTCAAGATTACAGTCAAGATATATATCTTGACTGTAATTACCATATTAAATATATATATATAATGTTTTTTTTTTGTTTTTAGGAAATAGGTGAAGCTCTTAGTGACTTAAAGTGTCTATGTGAAGAAGTAAAGAAAAGTGACACATTTAAGAAAATACTTGGTTTGCTGCTGTCTGTTGGAAACTTTTTAAATGGGGTTAATGTAAGTTGTCCTACATCTTACTTATAAATAAAAAGATTCATTATTGAATGTGTGAGAATTTAAACATTTTCACTATAGATCTGCATTACCGACTTTTTTAAACTTGCCGGCCTTGCCGAGATTACTGAACTGGTCTTGCCGAGACAATTTGCCAAAAGTCGGCAATTATACTAAATAGACAATATTACAAAAAGCTGGAACATTACATACAGCAAGTTTGTTTTCATTAGACGTCAGTAGCCACCTGTTGCCGTGAATTGTCGGCGTAGTCGACAATTCGCGGTAACCAACGCCTCGCATTGCCGACTTTCGGCAAGTAACAGTCGGCAAGACCAGCTCGGTAATCTCGGCAAGGTCGGCAAGTCTAAAAAAGTTGGTAATGCAGGCTCTTAATTTTTACCGTTGACTTATTTGAGTGTGTCTATGACTGTATAACTTTACTTTTTTTTTACAATTGTCATTGTTCATTTTGTAGATATTTAATGCTTCGCTTATATTTAATCCATTACAAAATTTGCTATTTTAATGTTCTGAGTGTAATGTATAATGTAAAAATGATTAGATTGTGGAACTTCTTGATTAATATATTTTTGCTTAACATTTCATTGAGTTCTTTGTTTTATTCCACTTTATGACTTATATGATTTGAGTGTTCTGTATAAGCAATTTTTTTCTGCATTACCTTATGTTCCAGTCCATTTCTTACAAAATATATTTTTATGAAACTTTGTATGATATTAGAAAGCTATAACTTTCATTAGATCAAGGGTTTTAATCCTCAATACCTGGAGAAAGTTCCAGAAGTGAAAGATACTGTTCATAAGCAGACCTTACTTTTTCATATCTGTACCATGGCTATGGAAAAGTACCCAGATTCTTCTGATCTGTACAGTGAATTTGGTTCATTACATAGAGCATCCAGGGTAAGCACTAAGATAAGTAATACAGTTTTATTTTTTAGTACTCTAGTAGTTCTTTAGTTTTTGTATTTTACAACAATTCTTTTTAATAAAGTTTTCCATTTACTTTTATTAAAAGAAACTTTTTAGTGTGACTATGATAACATCTACCAAATGCTTCGCAAACTTGATGATATGTGCAAGAAGTCTTGGGAGTATCTTCGTCTTATAGCTAAACATGACAGTTCTTCTCCTCTTAAGCAAAAGTATTCCTATTACTATATGTTTGTTTAAAAAATTGTTATTTGTTGCATGCAGTACTTTTTCAGTTTTACACATGAGGGTTGATATTTAATCAAAAGATTTTGAAATATGACTATTTGTTTGTTTGTTTGTTTAAACTTTTATTAATTTTATTCCTAGATTAACGGATTTTTTGGGTGATGCAGGAGAAAGAATTGCAATATTGAAAGTTGTTTATCGTCGAGTAAATAATAGGTCAGTTTTTGGTTGTTGGTAACAATACACTTTTTGTTTATTTTTATATTTTGAACTTTTTACATGTTTTTTGTTTTGTTTTTTTTCTTCAAGGTTCACAAAACTGCTTATGTATTTGGGGATGACTCATCGCAATGCCAAAGAGCTTAAGGTTAAAACTTACATTAGTATTCATTTTTTGATTTATCTAAAGTTTTTTTTTTTTTTTTTTTCTCAATACACTCTTTCTCTTTTTAGCCTCACTCATTTTGTAAGATCCTTAGTGAGTTTTCACTTGAGTATCGT
Source organism: Hydra viridissima (assembly GCF_058129835.1). Classification (NCBI taxonomy): domain Eukaryota; kingdom Metazoa; phylum Cnidaria; class Hydrozoa; order Anthoathecata; family Hydridae; genus Hydra; species Hydra viridissima. The sequence continues at coordinate 5,853,751 of NW_028324311.1, read as the reverse complement.
ACAGTTCGCCTGCGTGTTCTTGAAACAAAAAAAAGAAAGGAAAACATAAGAAAACGTACAAAAACGAGAGGGAAACTTATAACAGAGGTAAACGACTGTTTTTTGTTTTTGTTTTTTTTATTGTTAATAAAAACTCTTTAATTCATTACATTGGTAGAGAACAGAGACTTGTTAATGTCAGCGAATAAAATTTTTAAAAATAATTTTGAAACCCAATCGCAATTTTTTCAATTTCAAACTTTTTCAACTTTTTCAAATTTTTATGGTTTTTGCTTAAAAGTCAGAGAACTTTTCTGGTGCTACCACTGCAATTCCACTTCAAGTTGAAAACAAATCTGAAGGAGAAGAAACAATGCATCTCTTATCTAAAGCTATTACTGAAGGTGCTGATCCTAGCTCTCTATCTCCAGCTAAAGGTATATACCACAGCTAAGCTGTATTTATGACGCGCACTTATAAATACACACTTACAGATGCACACATGCGCTTACATTGTATACTTATGCACACATGCACACAATTACAAATATACAGTTATATATCCAGGTAAGCTATTTAATGATTTTATTGATTTTAATAGCTCGTATTCGTAAGAAAGTAGGAAGCAATAATAACTTAGAAAAACCTCTAAGTGCATCAACATTGAGCGGCAGTATTAGCAGCTACGACACTGACGATCAAACTGATCAAATGATGGATATGCTAGTTAAATCTGCAACTGCTGGAGAGAAAAAATCTCGCATACGTAAGAATCGTGCGCGAGATGCAAAATCAACACGCAAATCAGGTAATACTTCTTCTATTTGTACTTTCGATTTGTTGTTATTGATCTTTTGAGTCTCCTTACTACCTTTAAAAAAGCCACTTGGTATAATTTTTGGCAAACGAAAATTCTTCTAATGGTTATAGTATCGACTTTGAAAAAGTACAGAATAAAAACAGCACAATAGGAATTGATTATTTTAAGTATCTACTTCTCACGTTGAGGATAAACTTATAATGTTTTCTTTTTTTCAGCATTATCTTATTTGATGCTGAAATGTATTTATAATTGAATACAAATAAATATAATATTGTAATTATAAATGTGAGCCAAATCAAAAGGTTGTGAGTTCAATGAGAAATCAATTAAGATAATCGGTACTAACTGTTGATTTCTATTGATTTTGAAATATGCTGACTCATGGAATGATTTTCTATCCAAATTCTGTTCTAATCGATTTCACCCCCATCCCATCCCACCCCACCCCACCCCCCTTTGATTTGGCAGTTCACAAATACTATTAAATTATTTTAACTAATATTGAAAATTGAAAAGGTTACAAATTTATATCTTTAACGTGGTAGGTAGACATAGTAATCAGTTTTTACTAAAAATATTGTTAATAGGGCTCTCTTTCTAAACATGGCAGAGTAGATAAGAGGATGTCAAATAATTTATATCAGTTTTACGGATATCTCTATTGTCTCAGATAGCGGACAAAGTCATAGAACACCCTTCTGAAACCGGTCTCTTTAAAATTAAGTTATTCGCACAATCCCTCAATTTAGATTTTGGGTCTGAAGAATGATCGCAGGACACCGACGCAAGAATTTCATGTCAATGCTTAACATACAAAGTTATGGTTAGCTATCAAATACACCTTCGCAAAGATATATTTTTTTAGAGATTTCATTATTTTATTTTATCTGCATAAAATTTTTTTTAACTAAAAACTTGAACTAACGCGTACTCGTACATGTCTTCCCGTGTGAGTCGAAACGCCAATTTGTACACCCGTGTGTATAAGTCGAATGTAAAAGTATGACCAAAAAGAATAAAATGTATAGCAAAAAAAATGGCTTGCAGCCATAAATGAAAAAGTTATACTAATGATCTATAAAGACTTTTTGCAAAATCCATTAAATCGAAATAGAACTAATATTTTCATAGTTAATATCCAAACACTAACAGTTAATTTAATTTCAAATTAATAAATTATGATCAAATTTAATTTTGATACTATATCATGTCCGCTATCTAATGCTATAGGCTTCGTCGTAAGGTCTTTTTTAATGTAAATTACCTGATATTACGTAACTTCTTTAAGTTCGTAGAACACGAACATTAAACAACGGGTTAACGCCGGAAGAAATGAAAGCATTACAGCAACAAGCAATGGAAATGGACGATGAGTAGCTTCGACATGCTTCTGATGTGAATAAATTCTTCGGCGTTGACGGCGAGTTAATATGTTATAAATATTTGCTTTTTATATATGTAGATAATATTACCTCGTTTAAATTAGATATACCTATTTACGTCTTTTGTATTAAAAAATGGAAATTAGGAAAGAATTCAACTTTAAAAGACACCAAAAACAGAAAAGAAATAAAAATTGCCAACAATTTTTTGTTGTTGTTGGATTATTTTTCCATTTTTGTTTAAATTTTCGATTCAAAGTTTTTTAACTATTTTTTTAATGATTGTTTTTTTGTGTGTTAATAAAAAGTAACAAGAAGAATCCAAGATGAATTCTTGTTATAGATTTTTATATGAATTTTTATTTTTCCTTAACAGATGTGTTCAATCTTTCCAATGATTTTCTATTTTTCTATTAATCTCGTTTTTTAAAAAATGAATATTCCGTGTGAATAGGGTTTTTATTTACAAAATAAATAGGTTAGATGTTTGAAAAAACGATTTGTATATTGTGTTCAACTTATTCCAGTTGCCGTTTCCTTCGTTTTTTTAACCTTGTGTCTTTATCCACTTATAAATGATTACCTTGAGTTGGGATTTTATACATTTCAACAACTTTTAAGTTTAAGTTATGATAAATGTTCAATGTGGATGCATTGGTTATTTCACCAAGTGTATGCCATTTCTGTAAGACATCCTTACCGAGAGCACTTTGATTTCTAATTCTTTATAATCAATAAGCTAACGTAAAGATACAGTACCATGCCTACAACAACTCCTTGCCACTAGCATTGCAACTACATTTTAAATAAAATACTGCACTAGTACTGACGCAAATGTATATAAATTTCCAATTTAATGCACTTTATAAGTGACGCAAATTTATTGATTTTTAAGTGCTTTTCTTTAAAAAGCTTAAAAAGTTTTAATGGGTTTTGATTATGACGAGAGTTCTTTCCACTAAGAAAGAAATGTTTTGATCTGTCTCATGAGTTTTTATTTTGTTGCCTATTATCGAGGTTACCAATGTTCTAAAGTTTGTTACGTAGAAGGTGAATTTTATTAGAAAATGATTACCTCAATAATCATACTACTGTTTAAAACAATCGATATTTTTTTATTCCTATAAAAATTTTAGTCGATTTTGATTTTTACAAACATCACAATATAGCGCGATTACCGATTTGTAAAAAAGGTGAAATTCAAACTAAAGATTATGGTCGTGCGATCGTAAAGCTCCATCTGTGTGCGTTAAGGTTTTGCAATTTGGTTTTAGCCTACATTACTTGGCTTTATAGTTAGTGTTGCGTCGTTCCATCCTAAATCAATCCCAAAATGTGAAGAACAAATTTTTAAGTTCTCATCAAACACTGAAAAATGATTAATTTATTGATAATATAATTATATTATCAATAAATTAATCATTTTTTAGCTAAGATAATTCATTTACTAATGACCCTAGGTAATTTAAATTATGAAACAATACATTAAAAAGATAACACGATATAGATAAAATAAAGATTAAAAATAACATTAATATACATGAATTATATTTGTTTTTGAAAATACCACCTTAAAAAGCTGAAAGCGTAAATCATTTCGTCGTTTAATCGTGTTCGATTTTTTGAGTATAAAAATCCAGCCGCTGAGAATGCTCGTTCGGACTCCGCACTTGTTGGCCGTATTGATAGTATATAATCATACGCTTTTTTGAAGGTGATTACCATTTGTGACACCACTTTCAAATAACGACTAAAAAAAAATTTCTTTTTGAATTTTAGAAGTTATCCTTTCTACGCTTATAGGTAGTGTTTGTGTTGCTGCCAATCCTTTTTCCATAACTTCATTTAATTCTTCACTATTATATTTTTGATCTTATTATCACACTTTTTGTTTGATAAATCCTCGCTCATTTGAGCATCACTATCACTATTCACGTCTGCTGATGTAATTATATCTGCCGAGTTTAGACGCCTTATTTGGTTATTATAATATTTTTTATTTTGGGCACTTGTATTTGGTACAAAAATATCTGGGATTTTCAATGAAGAAACCTGGGCAATTTCAAGATAATAAACTATGCTGCTTTATAGTGTTCTCCTCTCTTTAATTCGGTGACTCAAGGTGGCACACAAATGTTTTCCAATTTCGGATTGTTGTTGTTTAATTTTGGTCAATATAAACTCTAATGCAATGCCAGCTGTAATTAATGTTGCGTCTCGTCGACAAAGTGCTTCCACAGCTTTTTTGTAAAGAACTGATATAACTGTCAGCTGTAGAGCATGGGTAAAGCATAATTGTTGATCAATTTCTAGAATTTTTCCAAGTTTCTTCATAAATTTTGCACCATCAGTCGTAATCCAATGATATCATCCTCAAGGTTTATTTTAAAATTTTGGAGTCTTTCTTTTAGAAGTGAAACGCACTTTTTTTTCTGACCTTAAAATGCGAATCAAATTTAAATTCCAATAGCTTTTCAATTCATTGAAGCTTTCGTGGATAATCTTGGTGCTTGCGATTGCAATGTTACTTTAAGTTTATGTTTAGACAGTAAATGGGAATGTAAAACTTTTGTTGAACCACCAGCAATTTTCAATATTTTTTTGCATGTACTACCTTTTCACACAGCTGTTTCATCTGTTCCTCTTAAGAAATGTCTCCATATAAGATTTGTGGTGTTGAATTCAGCGTAATTCGTCATGATATCTACTTAAGTTCTAATTTTTTTTAAAGTACTAAAATTCTTAAATTATTTCAACTTACGTTTCTTCAGCAGATCTGTAATTCTAACTGAATTTGTAACTGTGAAAACGATTACCACTTTGAATAACTGTTAAAAAAAGTTTATTTATTTAACAAACCTTCTGTATTTTGAAAACTTCATGAATTTAAACCGTAGTTGAAGAATTTTTGAGAATCACGCTTACATTTCATCGTATAAGAATTACAGGGTTCTATCGAATTACAGGGTTCTATCGAATTTTCTTTGTTGTTGTGAAAATTTTCTTGGCTAAAATGTTTTATTCCTGTCATTATTTGTAATTAAGACGTCTTTTTATTTATGTTTCATAATTAAACTGATAATATTATTTATGTAATTTTTACATTTTTTGTTTTATTATCAATTGTTAATTAAAGCTTTTATTAACAAATACTTATAATATAAAAAAAGCAGATGGAGCCCTCTAATTCTCATGCGACGATTTGGAATTAAAATGAAGCCAAAAATTCGAAATCAAATTAAAATATTGTAAATAGAATAAACAGCTATGAAACAAATATTTTACCAAAGACTATATTTACAAGACACATAATACTTGTCCCAGTTCATTTCGAGAAATCGGTTCCGAGACGCAGACGCTTAGCTTAATGTAGGGTTCGGACTGTCTGCGCAGATCTGCGCATAAAGTGTAATTTGTCTGCTCCGACGTCTGCGCAGACGTCGGCACCGACAAAATTTATGCGTTGTAGTCGATTTTTTCAAATCAAGAAAAAAAGTTTTCAACTTAAAAAATGTTTTAAGTAATATTTTAACTTTCAGTGATTTTTTTAATTCAGTGGATTAATAACAATAGGAGTTTTCATAGATTCTTACAGTAATAAAAAAATATAATACTGGCGCCTATTCGGTGATTTCTTGATATTCAATTTCATTGAGAATTGCACCTTCTTCAAGAATCTAATCAGTCTTGTCATTTGTGTCCATCAGAACGCTATTGGTATACAAGAATACCAGCTTTTCAAGTCTCTCATTCGTAAGACGATTTCTTAGTCGCGAGTGAATAAATCGAAAGGTCGACTAAGCTCTTTCTGCTGTAGCCGATGAGCAGATCATTTCGTTAATAGGCTTAGAAATTTCGTAAAGAGCAGGATATTTATCGCGACCGATAATGTTCCCATAATTTCGCGCGTTCATCTTGAATACTGTTTCCTTTCTTCACTCAGGCAGCGCAGCCATTTCTTCTATAAAAGCAATCAATTCATCCTCAGCAGTGTCAGCAATTTCAGGTTTGTTCTTTTTGGCGAATTCAACTGTAGCAGTGATAAAATTGGTTTTATCTTCATTCAAATATAAACCTTCTGCGACATTTTTGGGCGTTAACATGAAAGCAATTCCAATACCTGGTGTAAAGAGAAAATCGAGGCGAGATTGCACTTTTTGTTGTATGTCATTATCGTCCTTATATGAATTGTACGTTTGACCAAAGTAATCATACACGAGAAACAATGGAGCTTCATCACTCTCTAGCTTTCCGATCACGTTGGAAGGAAATTCAATGCTTTTGACAAGCTTAGAGAGACGGTCCCAAAATGGGTTAGATTTTATCAACGCCATAACATCAGCAGTTGTATTCTTTGGTTGAATTTCCTTCAGTAATGTACTTTCTTCGTCTACCAACTTAATAAGAACGTATTTTGATAGCTGGAGACTGCTCAGATACAGGCATGGACAATGAAAGAGAAATATTTGCTGCAATTCGTCTTTCATCAAACTTTGCTTTCACGATGTGATGATTTTACGCATATTTGATGATTTTTTCTGCATCTTTGGCTGTTTTTGTGGCCCCAGTTGTAGAAACTATGTCCTTCACAAGCAAGTTGACTCCATGAACTTCGCATCCGCTAGCCGATATGTGTGGATATTTCTTCTCGATGATCCTACACGCTAATTTCATAACAGGAGCGTTGTCGCTTATAAAACTGGTAAAATTTTGTGAGCCAATCTTACATATAAGGAAAAGCGGGTTCTGGCGCATTGATACTTTTCCATACTTAAGGATGCAAACATTGATGCGTTAGTGAACATTTCTTATGTCGTGTTCTGGGACAAACTTATGGATCATTATGGATCATTTGCAAATATATACTACAAAACAAGGACTGGTTAAGACAACATCTTAAAGAACAACACTTTAGACATCTTGAAGAACTTCGTTACTTGATCAAGGTATAGAAATAACATGATTATTTTTATACTTCTTCATTAACTATGCCCAAACATGATCCATAAGTTTGTCCCAGAACACGACATAAGAAATGTTCACTAACGCATCAATGTTTGCATCCTTAAGTATGGAAAAGTAACAATGCGCCAGAACCCGCTTTTCCTTATATATAATCTTCTCAATAACTTGTAAGATTGCCGCGGCAACTGTAGATGAATTTTGAATGATTCCGAATGTATTTATCGAGGTGTAAAAAAAAAGCTTCTGATTGGACGCTTTATAATACAAAAATTCACTATGTGATTGCCTCTTATGTTCGTCCAGCTGTCAGACATCAGTGTTAAGTTTGTTTCAAAATTCAAAATTTCAATTACAGAAGTAGAACGTTTTGTGTATTTTTGGTCGAGCAGAGAACCTGATAAGGTTTTAGCATTCGGGATGACAGATGCGTACGATGGATTAAGCGACTTAACGAAATCCTTAAAGGCCTCCGATTCGACTAAACGAAATGATATACCCGTACGGTAAAAGAAATTAGCGAGCTTCGTGTCGATATTTTTGAGCTCTTCATTAATTGGTGGATGTACACGCTGCGTCGGTGAATCAGACGTAGACGGAAGTTGCTGAGAATCATTGATAAGATATGACGATTCATAATTACGCTTAGAAAAAAATGTTTTTTCCTTGACACTGGCGTTTGGACTTGTTGATCTTTTATGCGCTACAAGGCGTTCCTTCGACCATTGAACAGTTTTGTTGCATGCTAAACAAGTGCCAGAACGCTTCTCTCGATCAAGATTTGTCAAATAATTCGAAATTTTGATGTTTTCCATTTTAAACGTTTTGAATGACGAAAATACAAGAGTTCTTGATTCTAAATCACTTTAAGTTGTAGTAAGAAACACTCACAAAAGTTTATATCAATTGATTATATGTAGCTCGAACCAAAAAGAAACAGATAAGTAATGAAAAACTCGTAAAAAGTAGATAATTATGCAAAAATAATTTCAGACATTTGATTCTGATAATTTAAATTTTTCGTTTCCGTTTAAGTGTCTGCGCAAACGTCGGCGCCGACATCTTCGCAGGTATGCGCATATTTTCGTCTGCGCAGACATTTTCCGAACCCTAGTTTAATGTGAAGTTCTATTCGAGAAAATTCTGGAATAATTAAATTTACACTAAACGAGGGGCGCAAAAGTATATTTTTTTTAATGTTATGACTGTCAATCCATTTTCAAGGATTTAATGTGTGAGAATTTTTAAATAAATGTTTAAACAAAAAAATACAGAGCATAATTGAGGCCCTGAATTAGTGGTGTTAATTCAGCTATTATTCATTTCAATGACGGACGGAAAGGAGTATTGATGGTTTTAGAACACTCACGAAGCAACTATTTCCTTTAAAAATTGGTTAAGACTTAGGAGAAAAAACATAGCAAATGAGACGTTTTTTTTTAAAGGTGAAAATAAACAGCCCCTAAATTGAGAAAGGTTTTACCGAGAAAAATAAGCTGTTTTTGCAGTATCCAAACATTCCATCAACAATATGTATACCTCATAAAGGACCAGCGATTCCAAAAGCACCTGAACCTCATAGTTGAGTGCAGTAATGCACTTAGGAAGCTTGTAGAAATGAACCTTAGGAAGCTTATAGAAATGAACCAAGAGCTTGTTTTAATGACGGATAGGTGGTGTGGATAGCATTCATATTAGGTGACATCAACATTTTTTTTGGAAACAAAGCAGCAAACACGAAAGTGGTTTAAAAACTCATCCAGACCTGCAAATATCTTGGGCAAAATATCATTAAAAACTCATTTTATAACTTTCATTTATAACTCTTTCCATCAGATTGTGGAGTAGCGAGTGACGATCATCATGGAAAGCGCTTCAACAGAAAAGCAAGAAAGGGAAGGGGAAAAAACTGAAGACAAGATTAAAGAAAAGTTTAAAGTTTTCATCTGGTCCTCAGTTTATGAACATTGAACTCTTATTTACTAATTATTATTTTTTAAATATATACAATAGGTTCTTTTATGCATTTACTGTTTCCAATATAGTTTAAACTTAATTCAATTAAAATAAAAAGTATACGAGTTTATATATAAGTACAAAGTTTTGGCGCATTATTTACTTAGCACACGCAGTTGGTAAAGAAATTTTTCGTTGGTATGAAAACTAGTAAATTGTTATATATGAATTCAGAACTTTTCTTAATAAAAAAAAAAAGATCAAAATGCAATTAAATTAATTTTAATCTTTAAAATTGTATTTTTTCTTTTTCTAATCAATTATTCAATTACACGATCGTGCCAAGATATCCTATGCTATCCTATTATTGTATATGTTTTGGACTTTCATACTTGGTGACAAAATAGACAAACAAGAATAACTCAAAACTTCATTTAACGTAAAGCCACTATGTACACTTCCAATCAATGTCGCTGTATAAACAAATTTAAAGAACAGAAAGTTATTTTACATATTTACAGAGTTTCAATCTTCGCTTAAGAATTGCGGAACTGTTACCGTCATTCTGTCGCACATTTATTGACATGGGCTTGCTGCGACGATATTTTCAACATTACTTTTCGATGAATATTTATCGTACAGCATCGCACCATAGTAGGTGTTGGAAGATCCGATATACTACTCCACGTATCTTCATCGATTGAGTATACATCAACTGTACTTACTGGTAACTGAACACTCCAGCCACCGCAAACAAACACGTGACTAAATTTATTTAAATCAAAAGTTAATTACCTCAAATTTAAACAAACCATTGTCTATTCATTTCTTGTCTATTAACTGTCTATTAAGTCAAGTACAAACCCATTTACGGCGGAAGCACCACCATAGTGTCGTGGTTTAGGGAGAGGGGCAACAGTCAACCACTTCATTTGCTCTAAGTCTAGAACTTCAACAGATGAATGATGTTGATCTTTGTAGTATCCTCCGATCACGTAGATCCTAGCGTCATAATAAGCGCACATGGCGTTCTGTCTTTTAACCTGTAGTTGAGGTACTTCTGAATAAAAACTAACAGTTTAAAAAACAACAACAACCAAATAGTCATAACCAATACCGTATAGCAAAATTTAAAAACATAACTCACTTTGATTGTTCCATATATTTGTTTCAGGATCGTAAAAGTCTGTTGACGTTAAATAGTGAGAACCATCATAACCACCAATCGTGTACAAGCATTCCCCATCGGAAATATCACAAGCTCCATCACGAGGACTATGCATATCTGGAATATTTGTCCAAGTGTTTGTCTTAGGATCGTAAACTTCAACTTTCCTAAAGGAAAAATTTTTTAGACTTTGGTGAAAACAAAAAAAAAAAAGTAATAAAGTCGATCGCATGTAAAACTACCTTAACGGGAAATTTCCATCGTATCCCCCTAATGCGTACAACTTGCCTCTTAATTGAACAAGACCAAAATTGCTTCTTGGTGTGTTCATATCTGAAATTGCAAACCACGAATAGCTCTCAGTACTAAAATATTCCCCACATGATTTACGCTTCCACTCTGAGCTACCACCAACCACATATATATTAGAGTCTAAAACCGCCATACCAGGGCAATGACGCGGCGTACACCTTGCTAACTCACCCCAACAGTTGGTATCAAAATTAAAGATGCTCAAAGTGGGACCCCCTAAAGCTACAATGCTTGTTACATACTGCTCACATTTTCGTGGATATAGCCATGTTTTCGGAAACGTATCACTACCATTTTCAAGAAAACGATCATCGAGGTAACGACGATTTGAAATCATCTCTACAGCTGAATTAAGTAAAGCAAGCACATTAAAATTAGAGCGAATTTCAACATTTTCTATACAATTATTCAACAACTCTACACTGACAAAGGGAAGGTGTATGACTTTGAAAACTTTCTCAAGGTCTCCAACACGTTGATGCGGTTCATAGTTAAACCATGTAAGAACGGCGTTGAATATAGAATTTTCGTTCGGTACTGAAATTTCTTCGCACGAAAGAATATCAATTAGAACGTCCACTTGAAGAAGCTGAAAGTCAGGTTGAGAGGACAACTCTGAAAAGTTAGTTGTAATTAATTCCAACGTTTTTTTCTCTAAAGCCTGCAGAGAGAATTGCTTGCTTATACTGAAAATTCTGAGGCAGTTTTCGTCATCAATGCGATCGCGAAGGAATTTTGCGCATCGATTTTTTAAGTTTTCTAAAAGCATTAGCGCGGAAGCTTCCAGGAGATCCTGCACGTTCTCCTCTGATATTATTATTGTACCACAGTACATGTACGTTAAAATTGACTCCATGGTTGTCGCCGATACTCCATGAATGCATACGTGTTTTTCATTCGCCGCTAATGGACCGCTAAACATTGACATAAAGTAATCGCCGCTCGTTGCAAGAATAATCCGGTGTGCAGGGAACATTTTCCCATCCACTTCGAGTACTACATCCGTCAAGACATTTTCTTTGCGAAGCTTATCAGAACCTTGGGAAAATTTTTTACTAAAGGAATCATCAGAGAACAACTCATCAGTTACTTCAAGAAACGGAAATTTTGTGCGGATTTTTCTCATTTCAAACCCAAACCTACAGAAAGCAACAGATAAAAATTGAAATTTTCTAGTTTAAGAGTAATGGTCGGATATTTTGAAGCGCATCGCAAACGTTATCCACTATTGCAACAAAAAAAACAACAAAAAAAAAAACAACAAGATACACTTCAGTGCAAAAATGCAAGAAATAATAAAAATATGTTCTCTTAGGTACCCCTTTTTAACACGTTCTTCGGTTACCGTAACAAAACTATACTATTAAAAACTTAGCGTTATTATGTCAGACCATATAAATTTTAAAGATTGAGGTACGTTTATAAAATCATTAAAATTTTTTTTTTTTTTGGTCTTGGTCAGACAATATCTGCTCAACATTGAAAGCTTATAAAATTTTCCAGAAATATATGCATAATATTTTCTTTTGCGCATGAAAAATACGTTAAAAAGGTTGCTCCAATGAGTTTTTAGATAAACAATATTTTTTCTGTTTGTTCCCAAACAAAAGTGAACAAATTAAAATAAGGTATGCTGATCGGACGATAAATTTAAAAGCAACAACTGATAACCGTTAGAATATTATTTCTAGAATCGTGCGTATTAGTGTTACGCAACAAATGGCGCAATTGATAATCATTTAAAACGTAAATTAAGACAATTTTAATGGAGCGTGCGTGAAAGCGTTTTCCATTTTGTAGCGTGATTTAATGAATATAAATACTTCCTCCAACCTGCACAACGCTATTTTACCATTTTATAATTTCAAAGTAAAACAAAATTAAAAATTTACTTTAGCAGACCACTTATTACGTCAGTCAACGACAACTTTTAGGACAGACTGCACTAACACACACACACACACACACACACATACACACACCTCTGCACGTAGATTTCCCAACGTAATTAGTAAAGTATTTATTTATTAAACAAAATTATATGCTAAAACAAACGCAGCTCAGAAAAACATAATACACAGCGTCGTCTTTTCAAAATAAATATTAATGCAAATAAAAAGACGACTTAACATTTTAAATATGTATATAAAGGAAGCAATGTAAGCTGTCAACAAGAAGACGCTCCAGGTAATCGATAATAATACCAAAGCAAAAAACTTAGTAAGAATCGAAGCAGCTTAGAGAATGACTTTTTTTTCTTTCAAATCGAATACTTGAAATTATTTGAATTAAAGTTTTAAATACATGGTAACTATTTAAGAAAAAAGTTCTATTAAAAAATAAACAACAAAAAGTGTAAATATTAAATTATTTTCCTTTTAAAATCATCGTTATAAAACAAAACACACGCCAAACAAAATGACTCATTCTTTATTTGAAATTAATGCAGTTGGACCTTTATTTTTCAAAGTTATAACATGCAACGGCTTCACGAAGAACCCACAATGAAATAAGTAAAAAAGATAACGACGCATTAAAAACTTCTTTTCAAATTAGTACTGTTTATAAAAAATGTCACTAAATATTAGTCTTACTTGAAACACCGAGCGACATCTTCCTTCATCTTTCTGTGTAAATTTTTTTTAACTCCGAAATATTTTGACAAACCGATCTTAAGATAATTATTATCCACTAGTCATGACGTCAGTTAACTAAGAATTCGCTATTTATTAACTCCGATGCAGGGGTGTTTTAAATCCCCTAAAATTTTCCTAGATATCATTAAGCTTATACAGTCAACTGGTAAAACCAGCTAATTACAAAAACTTACAACTTTTTTTAAAGTTAAAATCAAATTCAAAAATCTCAAAAAATTTACTCTTTGATATTTTTAAGAAGCTTTTAAAATAAAAAGTAAGCAACATAATTACTCACTAAAGAGTATTTAAAAATTGTATAAACATAACCTCCATAGAAACTTAATCCAAATAAAATTTGGTTAACGTTGAGAATTTAAAAAACGATTCTGAGGCGCTGTTGACATTAAAACTCATATTGTGGGAAAAAAGAAAAATCTTCACCACGAGTACCCATCAACTCACAAACCACGGCCACAGTACGGGTGTTGTTAAAAATTATTTAACCAAATAAAAAGTAAAAAAAAATAATAAAAAATGAAAAAAAAATAAAATAAAAAAAAAAAATAATAATAAAAGAAAAAAAAAACACAGCCCAAAGGATTAGAATTTTATAAGAACTTTCCCTGAAATTCTCTTTAATCTTTTAACGATTGTTCTTTAATTCTCTTAAAACCCAATAAGTGCTAAAAATGTTAACGCGCAGAGAATTGTGGTCAGTTAATATGTTACTAGCTGTATTCGTTTAGTGCCAGCGAAATCTTTATTCGGCCAATGGCGGTAGAAAAACTTAATAAGGAAGTTTTTATTAACACTTGCAAAGCGGAATGAAAGATAAGTAGTAATGTTAATATCGAGCGATAAGCCAAATCCATAAAATTTGAGCTTTTTCAAGCTTGGCTCCAAAAAAAATATTGTAATAAATGGACCTGAATTCAAAGTGACATTACGAAAAAATATTTTTAATTTTTTTTTTTTTAGGTTTTACTATATTTTGTTTTTAATAAGAAATACTTGCTAAGTATTTCTTATTAAAAACAAAATATAGTAAAACCTAAAAAATCTATCAATAAATTTGTGTATGCTAACATATTAACATATATTAATTAGAGGCTGAATCAAACGACACTAGGAAAAGCTTTAAATATTGAGAAATCACTTTTAGGAGCGCAGAAGAAAAATCCATTGTTTTATCTATTTACAAAGTTTGGATAGGTTTAATATTAGGTTTAAGAATCGATATGATAAATAGTTTTGTTAATGTGTTAATAAGTTATTAAAAATTCAATTTTTCTCAATTATAAATTATGAAACATCTACGTTCTCACAAAAATCGAAAGTCTCTCACTAAAAATCGCAAAAACAATACCAAATGGGAACAAAGACTTTTGATGGTCCAAATAACTTACGATGATGGTGTATGCAAACAACTTCCTTTTGTAACTTTTTATTACTCCCATTAAAATCATAAGGATCTTTTGGGACAACCTTAACTATAACTGATTAATACATATGCTAGATGTCTAACTTGCGGGATTTTATTGGACGAAAAGTGAAACCGCTTTTATTTTCAAATTTAATCCGCCATTTGTAATAAGGGCAAAAGCTATATCCGACATGCGAAATAAAAGTTAAAGATGCATGTTGAGAGCATTTAAAGTTCCCAATAAATTAAAGATCATTCGAAAACTCGCTTTGATATTTACTTAGATAAGTTTTTTATGAGCCTAGGTTCTTTATAAGATATCATAATTCATAGAAATGCTTTAAAAGCGTGTGTCCCAAGTTAAACAACTTGGAGCTTTTTTCTTTTATGAAATCTGTGAAAAAATATGTCACTCCCTTTCATGTATCTATTAGAATCATACGCAGCACAGGAATTCACCGTTTTAATGTTAATTTTTAAGATATTATATAACTAGATAAGTTTTTTTGTCCTAATTAGAAATGGCCTCCACAGCATTACGTCATAACATACGGCTTCACTTTTCGGATCGAGGTTAGACATAAAATGTGATTGTCTTTATCCTTTCCCCATGATTGAATTAAACTAGAAAACTTAAAATGCACAGACTGTAATCTACAAAATGATTTTTCTCAATAGTATGACCAGTTATAAGCAATTTCATTAAGACGATTATAAGCAATTTCATTATCAATATTTTTGAATTCTTGTTGATTTTAATGAAGTTGACAACTTGATCGTAATATTCATTGCCCTTAAACTTTTAATTAGGAGTGGGCCTTTTTAAAATTTTATCTATAATAAAAGTCTTTTCATCTCTCAACCTGAAAATCTGTTCCAAACTTTGTAAAAATACTTCATGTAAACTTTCAATTTAGGTCAAATGAAAAATCATTTTGTAGATTACAGTCTGTGCATTTTAAGTTTTCTAGTTTAATTCAATCATGGGGAATACTTTCCTTTTTACATAAATAATCAGTTATGTGATTGTCTTTATCCCTTTATACTTTACAGCAATAATGCTTCAGAAGAAGACATTGTGTTTTGTGATAAATACGAAAAAGAAAGATTTGAGAACACTATTTTAAAAGGTGGCGGAGAATTTTATATATCATGTAATCATGTGAGAAGGAGATAAAGATTGTCTTTATCCCTTTATACTTTATAGCAATAATGCTTCTTCTGAAGCATTATTGCTATAAAGTATAAAGGGATAAAGACAATCACATAACTGATTATTTATGTAAAAAGGAAAAGTTTTTTTTTCACATCTTTTATCAAGATCACATCCAAAGTCATTCTCACTTTTATCGCAAAATTTCCCTTTTCAGATCTACTTTCATTTATATCTTTCATCTGTTACATTATTACATAATTTAAAGTTACAACATGCAAAAATATTCAGAAAAAAACTTCATTTAAGTGATCATTTTTTTTTAAAACAACATTTAAAGAAAAAACATGAACTTTAAGCTCACAGTTTATTTAGTAATCTACCTGAAAAAGATTATAAACATTTTTAAAACCTAAAAAAGGCTTAAGATTACACATTTTTAGGTACAAACTTAAAATGTATATTTTCAAAATATGCAAAGGTATAAGGCCCATGCCTCCAGTAAAACGTCATTGTAATTATAAACTCATTGCAAGATTCTAATTTTTAGATTTAAAGGTATAAATATTCCTGGACTAAATAATATGGATTGCATGAAGTACTCTTACATGATCTTTTTTTATAAATGATTAGTTTATGTTTATCAATAAGATTAAAAAATGATTACTTTTAATATTATAATCATTATCCATCATGATTATCCATCATGATTATGATTATGAAAGTTAAAGAAACTTCATTATGTTTAATTTTCCAACATGCATACAACAAGAGAATAAAATCTTTAATGCAAAAAAAGTAAAGAAATATACAAAATAAACAAAACAAAAAAAAATACCCTTAAGGATGGAAATCTAACATGGCCAATTTCTTTGGAATAATTGGTTTAATCATGTCTTGTTGGTATTCTAAAGGAAAAACATCAAATAGAAGAATTAATAAAAGATAAATAAATGAAAACGTGCTTCAATTCTTTGAAATCCTCAAATAACAACAAATACCATTTACAGAAAGCACATTACCCCTTAACGTTGAAAATCTAACATCATCTCTTGAATCTATTTTATTTATTAACCAATGGTCTAAAGAAACAACATTAAATTTCAAGAATCAATAAAAACATTTTGAAACATTATCCAAGTTTTTTAAAATTATAATTTCTTCACTTCAAAAGAGAATTTAAAATCTAAACATACAAAATTAAATGTAAATACATTTTTATTGTGATAACAGTATAACAATTACAAAACAATAACAACTGATAAAAATAAATAAAATACATAAATAAGTTCATAAATATAAAGATTTTTTGTTTAATGCTAAAAAAACAAAAACGATATCATAAGAATTTTTCAAACTAAAAAAAAAAAAAAAAAAAAAAAAAAAAATTAAACAAGCAAACAAAACAGTAGAAACAAACAAACAAAAAAAAATCCAAAAATAGCAACAAACCTTTTCAGTAAAAATTATTTAAAAAACGTTTAATATCTTTTTTAAGTGTCATATTACCTTTAAATAACATTAAATGTTTAAGCATAAATATAACAACTGTGTATAAAAAGTTATCACAACATTTGGCTTTATCATTTAAAATTTTTATCAACGTTTAAATAAGTCAAATAAAGTTTTTGCTTTTAATTTTTAATTTCTCTCTTTATCTCCTTCTCACATGATTACATGATATATAAAATTCTCCGCCACCTTTTAAAATAGTGTTCTCAAATCTTTCTTTTTCGTATTTATCACGAAACACAATGTCTTCTTCTGAAGCGTTATTGCTATAAAGTATTGAGATCTCTTTAGTAAAAAAGAAATGTTTTATAATAAGTTTATATTTATGCTGAATTACTGTGCATTTTAATGACAATGCATACTTTCTAAACATTTATATCTTAATTCATAACTTGCTCATAAGTAAAAATAAAAGAAACCTATATTCGTTGCAGCACCAAAGTGCCAATAAAAACAGAAGACCAATTGCTGGAATAAGCATTAACATGTAAGCAATATACCAGACTGATATCTAGTATGAAAAAAATAGTCATAAATATACAAAGAAAAAGTTACAAGCAAGAGACAAATACACAGGTGTCATAAAAAACCATAAATATCAGCACATTATATTAATACAACAACAACAACAGCTATTTTCCAGTTTTTTGAAAAAGCATATATTTAAAAACATATACACTGCATATAACTTAATTTATAAGTAAAAGAATAAGAGATATAAATATTTTCAGCTCTAAAAACTTCTGGATACTTATTTATAAATGTAAAAATCCTCAATAGCCTAATATTTCATCAAAAGCCAAGGCTAGTATGTATTCCAAAAAAAAATTCTTCTCTTTTTTAGTTGCTTGTAATTTCACTTTTTTTCCCTAAGTCTTTTTTTTTAAACTTGCAATTTCAACAATAACTTTATCAATGCAAAAGGCCTAAGTTAACAATGCATAGTTAACAAAACAAAACCAATGCTCACTGTTAGATATGATTTCAGGAATCTTGCAAGTAAAGGTTTTTAAGGTGAATACAGTTGTAAGATGTCAAAATGTGGTGTTGAACTGATGAATATGTCTTATTGCTATAACACCAATGAAATATAGATATAACAAATGGTGTTAAGCTTATAAAATAGTATATAGCAGATACTTTGGTGATAAAAATGCATACATAGTAACATCAGTAATTTTATATGCTTTGTTTACTTAAATCTGTTAAGTAAATCTTATCAAAGTAACTTACATCTTCAAAATCACTATAGAAATTGTCACAATTAAGTGGTGCACAGAGAGACTTTGAGAGTGAATCTAAAAATAAATAACAAAAATCTTCCCCTTGATTTTGAAATTATAAAAACATGTCTTATAACATCTTATAATTTTGACTAAAAACCATTTTCTGAAAACTTTTTCCATAATAGAGATTCTGTTGCATAATTACATAAGCAATGGTAAGTGATTCTGCAATATAACAACTACTTAACATATTTTTACAATCACAAGATATAAACCTAGCAACTGCTTCTTGTTTAGCATTTATTAATTGGACACCTTACACAATCATAAACTTTTGATCATTTGGCTTTTTGCTTTATTACCAAATGAATGCTAAAGTCATGTACAGTAACACCTTCAACTTTATTTCAGTTAATGTGGACCTTAAGTAGACAACTGAGTAAACCTAAAGAAGAATCTAAAACCCTTATGGAAAAAATTGAGTAAAATCATGAAGAATGTTAGAAGTATGATATTAACCACACAATAATTTATATTTAAACCCTCTGACACTGTACAATACATCACAAGAACTACCACAAATGTTTGCAACTCATGAAATCTTATTTAGAACTGTTAGACATTATAAACACAGCAAAGAACAGAACATATTCCCCTTACCATAGATATAATGCTGTATATCTAGAAGACAGGTGTATATCATTTTCTAAGAGACATTAACTGCTTACCATAAATATAGTGCTGCATCTCTGGTGGAAGACAGGTGTATATTATTTTCTAAGAAATATTAAGTAATTAGTAAAATCTCAA
Source organism: Hydra viridissima (assembly GCF_058129835.1). Taxonomy (NCBI): domain Eukaryota; kingdom Metazoa; phylum Cnidaria; class Hydrozoa; order Anthoathecata; family Hydridae; genus Hydra; species Hydra viridissima. Next base: position 5,834,406 of record NW_028324311.1, on the reverse strand, counting down.
AAAATAATAAAAACAATATTATAATAAAAAAACAAACTTTTGTTTATCTAATAGAAAAGCAATCTGACAAATTACCTCACATTTTCTTTGTAATTCCCGAACATATTTCTTTTGACAAAGTCCAAATTCTGCCTGGTTTATTGGGAACCTTTCATGCAGATCACAACGGAAGATGTCACAGTAATCAGATAAACACACAGAATCTTTGTTCTATTTGTAGATTAACTGATTGAGATTAATAGTGAAAAAAACATAAGTTTATTAAAATTATGCAGTGAAAAATTAATTATGCAGTGAAAAATTATGCATGATAAACAAGTATATAAATGTAATTTATTCAAATATGTAAATTATACTTTTGTTGAAGATGTAAACATGCTCTTGCCTACAATATAACAAGCTTACTTACAAACACATATACTTTTGTATGCTTCTTTTCCACATGTGCATTAAAATAATCCTCATTTAAGAACAATTTACCACAAAATTCACATTTTATATGTCCAGCTGACAATTCTGTTTTACCTGCTTCTATCTGATGATAAATATTTCGTTCCCGCATAAAAATGCATTGACGAGGTACCTCAAGATTATATCTTTTGTAAACAGGATAGAAATGCTAAGGATTAAAAAATAATTAAAACACTCCGTTAAAGAGAAACTTTGATCAACTACTAAAGATTTAAAACTTTTGAGAGAGCAGCATCTAACATACCTTGATCAATAACTAGAGATTAAAAACATTTGAGAGGGCAGCATCTAACATACCTGAGCCAAAATATGGCTAATTAATCCAGATCTTTTAATTGAGCAATTGCGCTTAAAGTCAGTTACAATAGATTTGCCCCACAGAGGATTTTTTGGAGGAAGTTTTCTCTATTAAAAATCAAGTTTGGAATTAGACAAGTTTTTAAAAAGTCATTCGAACAAGATGGTTCTTACCAAAAACAAAAAACAGAGAACAACCAAAACATAAATTTCACCTTCTTTGAGGTGGATTGAATAACTAGCAGTAGTAACACTATAGAAAATGCTATCCATCTTCTGAACATTTCATAATTATATACACAACTCCTGCTGAAAATTGAGAATAACCTTCTCTTTTTTGAGAAATACTTCCAAAAAAAAAAAGCATAGATTTTTTTTAATTCTAAAAATAGTTTTAATCTTTAAAAATTGCAAAACATCAATCCTTGACCAATATGTGACTAATATGCACTTTTCCTTCATTAGTAAAGCAAAAGAAAATACAGCTAAAAATTGAAAATTATCATACATACATAGTTTAAACATAAAATAAAATTTGATAAAATCAAGACTATTAAGTATTTTTAAGACTTGTATTTAACTAAATAATTTCACAAATTTCTTTTTTTTTAATACTTCAAAAAGTTCAAAAGTTGAAGCCAAATAAATACAAGGGAGTAAAAATTCTTTGAAAAAAAAAAATCATCATCAAAATCCCATGATGAAGCAACAGCTTTATTTTATAAAACATAAATGCTTTTAAATTCCTAAATTCTATTCACCTCATCTACACTCGTCCGCACTTCATCTACACTCATTCACACCTCATCTACAATTGTCCACAGCTCATCTACACTCATCCACACCTCATCTACACTCGCCCACACCTCATTTATACTTTTCCATACCTCATCTACACTCATCCACACCTCATCTATACACAACTTGATGATTTTTTTGATTTGTGGACCTTTTATAGGAATAGATAGACAAAATCAAAATTCTATTTAAACATATTTATAAATTTTATGTTATTTACACAAATATAGAACCTAAGGAAAAAAATATATATATATATTTTATCTTGCGGCAGCTTTTTATTCCCTTACTTTTATAAACAGTATTTTTATTCAAAGATGAACTTTAGTTGAACCAAATAACGAGACTTTATCTGAAATAATAAAAACAAAATGAATGCCAATATTTTCAATAAATAGATAATATAAATGAAACTATTTATTAATAGATATAAACACTTACCTGTCTTACATCATAAACAACGTATTCTAAATTAAGAAAAAAAGTTTCATTTTAAAATATTTGTTTAAAAAAAAATTTTAAATATTAAATTTTAAAAAATTACATTTATATAAAATGTTTAAATTTAATATAAAATATTAAATTTAAAATATTTATTTTGTTACTATTTAAAGGATAGCTCAGTAAAAATTTGAAAATAAACTTTTAGTAAACGGTTTTTTCAAATAAAATGACTCTTGAATATTCTGAGATTGACTGTTATAATATAAAAATATTGAATCTCCATGTGCAACAAAAAACCTTTCAAAAACTTTTTTGACCATTTAGTAGAATTTGTTTTTTAGTAAGATGCAATTATTCCTAACCACAAATATACCAAAAAAAGAATACAAAATTATGATTTTTCAATTCCCAAGTCTCACTTTAAACACCACTGCACAGTTAAGTTCACTTTACTTTAAAGAAGTGAACTAAACTGTGTAGTGGTGTTTGAAAAACTGTATTTACTTTTATATAACTAAGTGTCAACAATTAACAGATGTGATATTTAAGGATGAAAGAATAAAAATAAATTATACTTATGCTCGAAATTAGTCAAAAAATAACAATAAGCAGATATAGCACCCAATTATTAATGATTTTAGATATATATTTTTTTCCAACAAAACATATGATATATTACTATCTATTACTATTACATAGTTTTATATATTTGTAAATAAATATATATATTTACACGCATCTCTTAAATAGTCTCAAACTATTGGCTGGTAGTATATTGTTAATGTTTAACCTCCTTTTCCACTTTTACTATATTTTGTTTACTTCAAAAGCTATTTTAAAAAAACATTATTCTCTTCCAAAAACAGTATCTTTATTGACTCAAAAGCTCACTAACAGTTTATCACAGTTATTATAAGAAGTTGGTTGGAAAGAGGGGTCTCCTTAATCACAACTTGCTCAAGGTGATCTAACTTTTCAAGTACCTTATTAGAGTTATTTCCACCTCATCCAATCCCATGTTAGCCTCAAAAAACAATGTGATAATAAGATAAGTAAGTTTTAAAACTGAATTCACAAAGAAATAATAAAACAAATCTATGTAATGATAACAAGGATGTAAGACTCCTTTATCATGCTGCAGGACAGTAGTGGGAACACATCTTCATTCTCAAGAAACTGTTCACTATGGGACACAAGCTCACAACCACCAAAACAACAAAGTCTAGTCTGCAGAGACCCCTAACATATGACCATAGCCAAACACTGCCTAAATTCCCAGTCTATCATAGTTTAGGACTCAATTTCCATTAGTGGCAAAACAACCCTTGTTTTTGTAGATAGAGTGATCAAAATTGACCAAGAAGTGTGCAAATTGGAGATCCTTGAAGCCATGGTACTTCCATCAACCTAGCAGCACCTCAGCAAGCAGATAGGACATTTCATTGAGATTCCACTCCTAGCCACAAAGAAACAAAAGCTGAACCAATTGTACCAACTAATTGTTGCCATAGGTCCTGCAGCCTATGATTGAAAACTTCAAGAAATGTATGAGGCTCTAATCAATGCTAAAGTTGGTTACTCCCAAACTGCTTGAATATTTTGTAACAAAAGCTGCATATTATTTGTTCTTTTTTTGTTAAATTTCTTTTGTTTAATAAATTGTAGATATATTCCTTCATTTCATGAGGTGTGAATAGGTGAAAAAGCAATGTGTGCCAGGTTTTAAGTTATAAAATTTATTTTAAACAAATAGCCCTCTAAGTTCAAAAAAGAGCACTTTTGAATCCAAACTTTTGTAAGAATCTGTCAATTTTAAAGATATTCATGAGAAATCTTTTTTCTGAACTCATGTCTCAAAAATAAAACAAAATCAGTTGCCAGGAAATAAGGAAAATCTCTAGTTTTAAGAGCTTCAGGATTAGTGGGTTAGTGTAGAGATTGATATATCTAAACTTTCACACAAGTAAGAAAAAAATCCATTTTTACACATTCAGGCTAAGGAATCAGTGAAGGTCTATTTTACACTTCTTGGAAAGGAATATTTGTTAAGAAGAAATTATACTAACTTGGCTTAGCATCTGTGCCTCTTTCATTAGATCAAAAGAAGGTTCAGATCAGTACTTCAAGAGCTGGTTCTCATACAAGCTGGCTCTCAACATTACATACAATAATAGATTTATTTCCAATGATTTATTATTTTAAAATGAAAATACTAAATAACCAAGTCACTCTCGAAGCCATAACTTCTTTAAGGAAGTAGTTTGATTTTGTTTTTAAGTTTTTTGCATTGTTTTATGCAAAGTAGTTTTCTGTTATTTTACCAAGGTTGGACCAAAAGCTATCCAGGAGATGAAAAACTGTGAGGAAAATACTCCTGAAATTTCAGAGAGATTCCTCCATTTATCAAATATTTTGTTCAATCTTCTAGATGATAAATTCTCAACATAGAAAAAGAGAGAAATAATTGATTAGAGTGTTATTGTTGTCAGAGAGTAGGAGAAACCAAAAATAATGAAACTAAATTTAGAATCTGCATTCTATTGGATTTAGAATTCTTTTTTTTTTTAAATTTTGATAATGATAAGAATAACTTTATGGGGATTTTTGATAACGATAATAATAACTTTATGGGGAAAAATAAAAGTTTAAATTAGAGAACTTTTTGAACTATAGAAAAATGACTTTTTTTCAAATATTCTGGTCAAAGTATCAAATAATGAAAAAACAAACAAATAGTGATTCTTAGGCCTAAGTGCAATATAGATTATATATTTTAAACTTTAACATTTTCAAAAATAAAGTTAGTAATTATAGATTGCCTTCTTTAAATATAAGCTCTCGTTCATTTAAACCATTTAAGTACAGCTTTGTTGACATGATAATACATACCAACTTTTACCCGTTTAGCTAAATTTTCTTGACAAAAAGCCTCAAAGATTTCATCTTTATTCTTTTTCCAGGTTAAAAGAATGTTTGGTGGAATATCAAAGATTTTCAAAGCCTCTTTATTTGTTTTTCCTTTCTCCAATTCCATTAGAGCTTTGTATTTCTGCTTTAAATTATTTTCTTCATGCGGTTTCTTTGATGCCATGATTTTTTTTAAAACAAAAGATAATAATTCATGTTAATCGTTAAATGGTAAAAGGTGGTAAAAATGGTTTGATTGATAAAAGTTTGATTTACGCAGAGATTTTCAGTAATGGGTCCAAAAATCCAATCGAGTTGTGGAAGTTTTCGAATTATAGAGATTCAAATTATAGAAAGTAAAATAAAAGTGTTTCTAAAGCGCATTTCACGGTGTCTTTACATTTAGTCAAATTAAAGAGGTTTTTGAATTAATGAGATTCAAATTAGAAAGATTGTACTGTAATAATAACAACAGCAACAACAACAACAACAAAAATAAAAACAACAATAACAGCAACAGTAATACAAACCCACATAACATCATAAAAAGATCTACCCCAAGAGCTGCATAAAAATTATACTATAAAGTAATAGTAAAAAAAAAGAAACATAAACTAAGCTTAAGCAACTTTGAAACAATACCATTATAATTAAGTGTGCAATTCTTGACATTCTTATTGTTCACTTCAGACAGAACACCAGTTGGAATGATTAAACCATCAGGCCTAAACAAATTATTTGTCTCATAAATTATTTGTCTCATAAACTATTTGTCTCATAAATTATTTGTCTCATAAATTATTTGTTTCATAAAATGTTTGTCTCATAAATTGTTTGTCTCATAAATTGTTTGACTCATTTTTTATTTTTCTCATAAATTACAAAATTACATATTTTAACAAATTTAAAAAGTTCAGCTTTAAAAGTTTTAGAAAAAAGCATTTATTGGAAAACTTACAAGGTGATATAGTCTTTTTCAGAACATGCAACTTTACCTACACCTTTGGTGCTATGGTAACCATCAGGAAGCTTATCAGCTTTATAGTCAGCATCTAACAATTCATGTACTTTACCCAAAGAGACCTACATTTTTTTTTTTAAAAAAAAAAGTACTTTATTTTTAACATGGAATATGTGGAATATTGCTTTTCAAATTCAAATTCAATGTTAAATAATAAGCTAAAAAAATATGAACATCAAGCTAAAAAAATTATTTAAACTTGATTAAAAGGAATAAGAAGTTAGAAGAGTTTCTAAATAACCTTAAGTTTGTAAGACTCTAACATAATATTTTAGGTGTGGAGAAAAGTTCTCACCACTATAAATAATAGAATAAACTTTATTTTATATTAAATGGAAGAAAGTAGCTGCCTCTAACTGGGATTCTTTTGGTGACTGACATGACTATGTAAATGAATTGTGCATTTAATAAATATTCTTAAAAACTAAGAGAACTTTTTCCACACTCAATGACATTTTTACATGCTTAATTTTACAGTCAATAACATTGTTAGATGCTTAATGTTACAGGAAATAAAAATGTTAAAATTTTTTTTTCAAAAGTTAAATAATAAAACTACTTTTTCAAATAGATTTCAAATTTTTAAAGAATTTTTAAAGTGCTGTTCAACAAACAAAAAACTTGAATATTCACACACCCCTATTACCTACTACACACCCCTATTATCAGGCAATATCTAAAAATTTGTACAACTCTAAAAATAATTTAAATAAATTACAAACCTCACATAGAAGTACAAAACCAATACTTTTGGTGCGCGTAGGATAACAGTAGTTAGCACTTTTAGATGATACATCTGCAAAGTAGATACCTTTGCCAAACTTAATTAAAAAAATTTTTTTTTTATAAATGTATAAAATATATAAAATATATTAGAGTATATATATAAATATATATAAATATATTAGAATAAATAAGTATTGCAGAAATTTACAAATTAGTTAACTATTACCACTAAAAATAGCACGCAATAAATTTGATGCATATAAACAAACCTTAATGCTGGGTCACCATATAGAATATCATAGGTTATATTTAACTTTATAAACACCAATAGCCCCCCCCCCCCCCTCTTCTCCTTTATGGTTTTTAAAACTACAGAACATGTTTGACCCTAAAAACTTTTTCTGCAGAAATAAAATTTGCTGCAAATATTTGGATTAAATGTCATTCAGAGGGTCCACTAGGCATTTGAAATTTTAGGTGTTTAATGAGCCTTACTTTATATAATTTTAAAAACTCAATGCAACAGATTTAAAATGCATGCTTAGCTCTGATAAATGTTTTAAAAGCCTAAAAAATATCTAACTCAAAGGTAATCAGAAAAATAATCAATTAAATACTGCAAAAAGGAACATTTTAATATTTAATTCCCATTACAACAAGAAATATGGTTTGTTACCATTGTTCATTGTCAACCAGCCATTTCATAAAAAAAAAATTTACTAACAAAATCATTAACCTTAAGGATAAAGATCATGCCTAATTTAAATAAAGTTCTTAGTTGAATTTAAAATGGAAAATCCTTCACTGTCAAAAGTTTACAATCACAAAACTTTCATGACACATGGTATCTAAGTGAGAAAATAGCTAGCATTTTTCAAACAAACTGTGCCTAACACAAACAAGCAAACAATGATTTTTTTCACCACAAGAGTGAAGAATTAAAGAGAGTTGCATTTTTCATAATCATAAATGAATTTAAAAAAAGATGCACAACACAAGGTGTAAAAAAAATAACTGTAACTGATTTTAAAAAATGCAAGCTTTTGATGCTGTCAAAAACAAACAAAATATAATTGCTACCATGTATCCAGTAACTGGAGCTTCAGGTGGAGCTATCCTCAGTCCTTGACTAAGTATACCAACCCAATTAGTTAACCGTGAGCCATGCCACAATAGCATTCTATTAAGGTAATTAAAAATTTAAAAAAAAAAAATCAAATTAAATTAATAAAAAAAAATCTTAGAAAAAAAACAAACACTTATATAGTACTTAAGCAACTTAAAAAAAAAAGAGAGAAAAAACAAAATAAAGAAAAAAAAAAGAAAGAGAGTAGGAGTTTACCGATTGCCAACATCAATAAAGTTTTTATTTTGTTTTTCATCACTACATACAAATACATCAGTCACTTCCATTTTGTATTGGTTGTGTGTTTTTGCATGAGTATTTTGTGTATAAGTTGTGATCATTTGGAATTCATCTGATGTGTGACACAAAGGTTCAAGACTACATTGCAAAGCAGCATAGTGCTGATCAATAGGATTTATTAAACTATTAGATTTTTCATTTATGACTTTCATGGCAATTTCAATATCGCCTAAAGCCTCAAGCAGCTGGATTTTTAACTTAAGTTCTTGCTTGGTTTTAATGATTGGTGGACGTTGCATACCAAAACAGTGAGGTATTCGGGTATAAAAAGCATCACATGCTAATATAAGTTTGTCATCTTTAATGTTGTTTGTAATGCAATGATCAATTTTTTGAAGAGCTTTGTATCCTGCTTTAATCTGATCTTTTGTTAGTTTACCTATTAAAAACATTACAAGACATTCTTCATAATTATCTTCATGAATTCTATCTTTATGAAAGGATCCCTTTTCTATTCTTGGTAAGCATCAAACATTCTTATTTGTCTTAGATCAATGCTAAATAGTACATCAGTACATAACATAAGCATATAACAGCTATCAATATAAATTTAATAAGTGGAAAGTTTATATAAAAAATGATTTCCATACCTAAGGGTGCTTTCTTTGTGTCGTACTTCATCTCTATAACAGCCTCTTCCATCGATTTCACATCACATATTAATTCTATCAATGACTTAAAAAAAACAACAAGGAACTTATTAAAAATGTATTTAGAGTTTTTTCAAACATGATTATTTATAAAAAAAAAACATGATTATTAATAAAACATCACAGAATTTTTAGTGAAGAGTTTTAAGATTCTTTAAAATTGTTTACATGATCTCAAGAAAATTAAAAAAAAAACTAATCTCCTAGATACTATAATATTTGTATGATACTACAATATATTTGTACAATACTATAATATTTTTAATGCTTTAAATATTTTTTATAAACAATGCTGATAAATAATAATAAAAAAAGGCTACCTGCAGTTTTTTGTGAAGCTTTGAATCAGGTATTGGTTTTTTTATATTTTTCTCACTTAGAGGAGCATCTACTTCATCCTGTGTAAAAACATGCATATAATAAATTTGCAATGACATTAACCAGCATCATGTCAGAACTTATTTTTATATGACATACTGACTGATGGTTGTATTACTAACAAAACAAAATTGACCCATCTCAACATAGAAATTTTTCTAAATATTGGCTAAACCATTCATTTAAAGTGATTAAGATTTAACATAAACAAGACTTATAAATAGTTTTTCTATTAATAACTTAAACTGGTCATCCATAAAAGTACATTCAACTTTTTTTGGGTTAAAAACCAATCAGACAATTACTTAATGATTTCAGTGATAAATAATAAAATAAAGAATACCGTAACATTGGCACTGTAGTCCACTTTGATAAGGTCATATTTTCCTGATACTTTAACAAACACTGCTCGATCAGCAAACTCATTTTTAGTTTTATCAAAGAACCTAAACAAAGCATCTTACACAATGCATGCTATTCAAGAGAAAAAAAAACTCAAATGCTTAATTGTAGACAAAATCTTTTTATATTTTATGTTGGTAGTGTGAAATAAAAATCTCCATCCTCATGACCCTTGCTCAATCTTTACAGTATTTTAAACTATACTGAAAAAACTAATTTATAGAATGACATTAAATAATGTAATATAATAAATGCAGACAGATATCAGTCTTGTATTGAATCAGAAATATTTAAATATACTTACTTTTTACAAAACAGCTGTTTTGCTTCTTCAAGATCTGTGCCACATTTAATAAAGTTTTTTTGTCCAGGCAATCCAACTCGCCCCCAGCGAAACCATACAGCAAAAGAATTTCCTGTGTTAGATTTAAGTAGCTGAAGCAAAAAGAATTTATTGTTATTATTTTTAAGGTTTGTCTGGTTCAACATGGCATCATACACATTTGCTCCTTCAGAATACACATGGTAAGTTTCCTGATGAGGACAATAACTATCAACTGGACATTTTCCTTTGAATGTAATAGATTTTAACTCGCTTGCAATCACCTGACTTTTCTTTACCTTTGAGGGCTTAGAATTTTCTTCAGACATCATGTCTGAAGTCTGTTCTTTAATGTCCTCAACATCTTCATTTTTAATTTCCGAAAAAGGAATGTCTTGCTGATTAGTATATATCTTTAAAACTTTCTTTGTTTTAGCATTAATTTGCTCCATCTTCTTTAAATTAATTGTATACTTTTGACTTTTTAAAACAAAATTAACTTTCTCAATATTGTAGCATTTGGCAGCAAACATCAACCTTTGGATTGAATTATCATAAAGCGTACACTTTCCATTGTCATTGACAAAACAATAAGTACCTGTAAAGTTAATACTATTTCAAATTCACACAAAAATCACATGCAAACATAGAATTTTATTAAAGTTATCATAAATAAGGTTGAGCTTTTTCTGATTATTTACCTGTAAATCAGTTAATTTTTACCATTTTTTCAATGTCATGAAATTTCATAAAATATTTTAAATGCTTGAAATATTACTAGAAAGAGTAATTGTTTCATTACTGTATAAGAAAATATTATTATGGAACTTTAAAAATAATGGTTAACTTGTAGTTTATGATTGTAATTTTTTTTATACTTCCAGTTTAAGCTTATAAACAACAACAAAAATTTTTTGTTCCATTAAAACTTTTAAGTCCTCTAAAACCATTTCAGTTCTTTAAGTTCTACAGCTTAAAAAAAAAAGAATTCCACAAACTATACTGTAGTTGGGTTGATTTTTTTTAACTTTAGATTTATAAATACAAACTTTTTTTACTTTTTTTTTAGTTTATAAACATAAACTGGAAGTATAACAAAAAATTGATTTTGAGTTGAATAAACCACTAATTATATTGATTGATCGATAAGCTAGGAAACACAATTTTTTAAACAAAAGAAACAACACAGTTACTTGAATAAAGTCACCAGTAATGAATCTGAATCTGATACATAAATCAGCTTTCGGCGTGATAACATTCCCATTCCTAAAGAGAAAGTTCACTTGAAATCTGCCATCACCAAAGTCAAAAAGGAATTGTTAAAACTTACCAAGCTACTGGTTAGAGAATATGTTATAGTTAAAGAATGAAGCCTTTCAAAAATTAGGAATCAACATGGAAATTAGGTTTCACTTATCGTGGACTGCAGAACAAAGTGGGACAAGTTTATGCCAGTGATTTAACAGTTCCTCAAAGACTTCAACAAGAAAGTATTGAAGGATATTACTCCACAATAGCATTGATAATGAAATAGACAATTAACCAGAGATTATCACTGCTCTTGACCCAGTCAAAACAACAGCTAAAGCTGTTAACAGATAAAATGGAACTCTTCTTACAACTGAAATTGAAACTTTGACACATTTTGAAGAAAGAAGGCAGAGCAATTTTGTTAGCTTATCTAAATACTTGTCTGATCCAGAATGTTTGTCTTACATTGAAGAAAATGAAGACTTTAACATGCTTTTAAATCAGTTGTTCAGAAGACAGCCAAAAATGTGAAGTCTAAATTTTTTACATCAAATCCAGATGATGTTAAGTTTACTTATGAAGCAAAGCACTCTGAAAATCCAATTCAAGAAAAGAGTCCAATTTCACCTTGAAGTTGAACTAGAGAACTAGTTGAACTATAAACTAGCATTCTGCTAAAAAAAGTCCTTTTAAAAGAAAACTTGGTCTATGAAGCAAAAGGAAAGAGAAATGCAAATTTTGAACTTTTTTTTAGTAACTGGAGACCATTACTCAATCAAATATGAAGTTTGAGCAACCCTTTTCTCCTGCTGGACAAAATCTGTGACAAAAATGTGGTGCAGAATGATTATGATTCTTGAGATTATTTTTTTAAATCTGAAAACAATTACAAAGATAAGCACATTAAATTACTTTTAGTTTTTATTATATTTTTATGTTATATGATTTTTCAGATATTACCATTAAATTATTTTTACTGTTTTACTAGTAAATTTAAACTCAGAAAAAGCTCAATCTTAATCAAAACCACTGAGTCAATTTTTAAAATTACCCAAACTCATGAAAAAGGAACATCAGATTTTTTTTAACAAAACTCTCTTTTAGGCAGTAAGAGAGTATAATTACTTGTTTATTATCAAAGTGTCTTGGAATAGATAACTATTTGGGTAACAACAACCTTGCTTTAAACAACAACTATTTCTGCCATTCAAAGACACCCACAAACAAACACTAGTTGTGTTTTATTATGCACAACTATTCTTTGTTTGCAAGTCTCTTGCAGGTGTCTGTGGAATACATAAATACAAGTGTATGTCTATTTTTATGTTGCTTAAGTATTATCTACCTTGATTTGTTAATAATATAGAATTTCTTTTTGCCTTCTAACTTTATTCTTAGAAAGACTAACAGTAAATTTCAAAGTTATAAACAGAAATCAGTAAAAAAAAAAAAGATGGTCTTATCTTTTTGACCACTTATAAATTTTACTGTAATTTCATTATTTTATTTTTATTTTTATTTTGTTTACAGTACATAATATAATTACTTGTTTATCATCAAAGTGTCTTGGAATAGATAACTTATCTAAGATATTAAAATTACATTTAGCAATCAACTTCAAAAACATATTCAAGTGAAGAAAAATTTTAAATGAATTTGTGATTTAAAACTTTAATGATTTTTATAGTAAGAACTATAAAATTTTAAAAATTTGACAATTAGCAATTTATTCAACTATCATTTACCTGATAAGCCACCATCTTCTCCATTTTTATTAGCACGTATTCTTCTTTCCCAACATGTAATAGAGTTTCTCTGCACCATACGATCAAATATCACCTCAAATTTCTTATCACTTATCAGTAGCTTTGTTTTTTGAACTCCACCTGTAAAGAGTGATAAAATGTAGATAAAAGGTGATAGGTAAATTAAATAATTATCAATATACCAAGATAATCTGAAAAAGATTTTCAATATTTTTTCTTATGAAAATAAAGCATTGTATAATTACTCAAAAATCGTTAAAGAAGATACTTTTAAACGCTTCTTCTATGTCTTTGTTAAGCGCATCATCAAACTTTTTCCAATTATGCCCATCATCTTCCCATTCCCAAAATGCATCAGAATTATTTTCTTCTTGCTTAATTCGCTTTGAATTTGCAGAACCATGATCTTTTTATTGAGAAATCATTAAAACTAATTGAAACATCATTTCAAATTGACACAACATTACAATATAGAACATGATGCAACACTCAAAATAAATTAAATTAAGATATAATAAACATTTTTATTGTTCAAATTTGATTTCAACAACTTCTATAACAAATTTTCTAGAATTATTTGAGCATTTATTGAGAGGTCCTACAATAATTTTATCAAAATTGGTAAAATACACAAACAGATATTACCTTCTCGTTTAATTCTTTTTCTTCCTCCGTCAGCCATTTTTTTTTTTTTTTTAATTATATACCACCTATAGCACAGCCAGTTAAAAATTTAACCTATGTTTTGTGTTGAAGATAGAGCTTTAAGTGTTTTTGAGAAAGCCAGAGAAAAAAATTCTTAAGTAAAGAAAAGCAAGCAGATGGCAAGGAGTAAATAGTACGAAGCAAATGTCTATACCGTCCGAAAATGAGAAATAAAGAACGAATAATCAGAAACTAACAGTTTTAGGTAGGTCACCTATCAACTGATAGTTTTGATTCGTTCGCAGCGGACGCATATGTAGTTGCAAAGGTAAAATGTGCGGGTAATCCGATTCAGACGGTTACTGCAACCTATCGACCAATCGGTTGAGACAAAAACATCACTTAGGAGGTTGTCACTGTGAAAAGAGAGAAAAAAATTTTGATTGGTTTTTTGTTTTTTAATGTAAATACTAACCTACTAAAGACATGTTTTAAAAATGTTTACAGGCTGCTGCAACATCTTATTGGAGAATAAATAATAGCTCCAGGAGATCTAATATACATAATATGTGTTGCATACAAAATGCATGCTTTCTCTACGTCACATAAGCTAGTATCAAGGCATTTTTATGTGCTCAACCTATCCTATCAAAAGATTTTAAAATCTATATATGTTACAATACCTGATTATTTATTCATGTCATGCTAATTTATATGTCAATTGACTCAACATCATCAAATCTGTTTGAAAAAGTTTTGAAGAGGCATTCAACAGCCTATCAATCGAGTGTTTGTCTGCAATTCACATATTTATTAGCATGAAAATGGGGATAAAAAGAGAGCAGTAGTCTTGTACTGCTCTTTTATTATTTTATGGGTTTATTTTTTTACAGATGATTTTATTTTATTAAACTTATTTTTGTTTATCTTCATTGAATTAGTTACTTATTATTTACATCATTACCTCTTTACTCTGCATGTCTTTCTTCTTCATGTCTTACTCTAATTCCTTTGTGGGGCCTCAAATATAAATAAATAACAAGACAAGAATAATATAATAAATATGTATTAATAACTTAATAAAAAACTAGATAGTAAATATACAAATAATGTTAATTAAATAAAATTAAAAAAAAACTATTAATATATATATATATATATATATATATATATATATATATATATATATATATATATATATATATATATATATATAAAAGTTGTCTGCATTTTAAACTATAAATCATCTCCCGTTGTCAGGGAGTTGGTTAAGACCACTCATTGTTGTAAATCAAATATCCTCATTCCTCTTATACAATTATCCGGTACTCTCCTTTTCATCCCTTTTCCACATCTAAACCCATTAAAAATGAATATAAATATAAAAAATAGAAAAATTAAGCTAAAGAGATTGGTTAGAGGAACGAAATTAGGTTTTATTCAAAGCAAGAATGTGGTTGCTCCCGTTTTGCTGAAAATCAAAACTCATCTAAAAGGCAAAAATCTCAATGAGTCCAACCACGTTATAATGTTGTTGAGTGGTGTTCTAACACTAAGGAAAATAAACTTGCCATTTGAATATTTTTTTCTAAGAATCAAACGTTCCAAAATTCTACTTGAGTAAAGTTTTGGAAACTAAAAAAATGTTTTAAGCAAACGTCAAAGCGTCTTGAAATTTAAATGAATAATCAGGAAAAAAGATATGTATATTACATAACGTGTTAAATTCGGTTTGCAATTTCTACATCATAGTGAAGAGAAGTCAACATGTGTTTATGTCACCTAAAATCGTCATATTTTAATGCATTACTTAGATACCATTTTTCGGCTCCATAATTTTTAAAATTTTAAATAGGCAATTTTTTTCTTGTAAAGTTTTAATGTATTTCGATGGAAATTCAACATTTATTAGCAATTAAAAGTTTTACGGTAGAACTTACAGACTTTGCAGAGTAATTTTAATCTAACGAAGCAATAGAGAGACTTTAATGTTTTATTTGGAAGTTTAGTTTAATTAGTAAAATCTAACACTTCGATATTCTTTTTTTGGTACCCTTACACGTTCATTAGCCCGACACACCAGGAAAAAATGTTTTTTTTTATTGTTTTTACAATAATGCTGATGATAATATATAAACCTGAAATGATGCTGATGATGATATATAATATATAAACCATAGACAATTTTGTTTAGAGAGTACACAACGAGCCCAACATTTCTGATGTCATTTTATGACTTTTAAAAGTTCCTCGAATAGCGTTTCCATCGTTACTAGTAACAAAACCCCCACTTTAGGGCACATCAACAGTGTAACTTAATTGTGTATTGTAATTGTATTATAGTTATAGTTAAGTGTTATGAATTTAAATACAATAAAATTTTTTTATTTGTTCAATAAAATAATGACTCATTGAATGTTAAATCTCTATAATATTTAATTAAACAAATGACCAAAATTAATATCATACTATATCGTATATAATCATATATAATATATATCATATATAATCATATATAATACATCATAAATAATCGGAATCATGTTATATTAATCTTGGTCATATTATATCGCAAGTTGCAAAGACGTTTCTTTACAGAAGGAAAACTAAAAAAAAAAATTTGAACCAAAGGTTTAATCCATAGTGGCTTTTTTGAAAATTGTATAATAGTTGAGTGTTTATTTAAAACACATCATCAATAATATGGGAGATAATTAGTTTTTTTGACGTATAATATCATTGAAGTGTATCATTAACCTACAATACTGATCAAAATTTAGCACACTTAAGATATATGGCCACCTTTTTTCTTGATACAAAATGTAGATTTTCTTTTGGTAAAATCAAAAATCTTGTGACAATATTTGAATGTTGTTTTTTTGAAATCAAGCAGCTACTGTTTTCACTTTGTGGCATAGAGCGTTATCTTGCTGGAACGTCCATTTATAGTCTTCGCCAAAAAAAATGGAGAGTTCCTGGCCAATATGTCCAAACACTTGTGAGGCTCTCAATCAATTGTTCATTAATCAATGCTATTGCAGTCTTTGATGTATATTCTATGAATAATAAAAAGTTATCCCCTGTGCCTAAAAATATGATCAAAATCACAATTTTAGGCACAGGGAATAACTTTTTATTATCCATAGCTTCTTTGTTAACTGGCGAAATATCTTATATTTAATAATCACTGTTTACAGAGACGTTTTCATTAATGAAATGAAGCTGAGTTTTTTTATTCTGTAGAAACTTTTGTGCCATCAGGGGTTGTATCATATATGACCATATGTTGATCCATTTGGTCATATATGATACAACCCCTAATACCTACCAAGTCTTCTCCTAATTGTAATCGAGGCTAGGAAGTGACATTTCATTATGGCGTCTTCAAAGAATGACTTTATTCTTTCTCTACAAAATCAAGAGACAATATCAAGGGTATTCCAGAGAACATCCCTTTAGCCCTATGCGGTAAATTTGAGTTTAAAGTATTAGCTGCTGCTTTTTGTGAATAAGCGTCAACTTTACAAAAAAAAAAAGCTCTTGCCATCAAAACAGAAACTTGTATTCATATGTTTAATTAAAGTATAAAATTTTGCTTGAGATAAAAATCCTGATGATAAAATATTTTGGCCTTTCTTAGTTAACATCATGACGCCAAAAAAAAAAAATTTTGTCTTGTTGACAATAAAAACACTTTTTTTACATAAAGAATCCAGCTAACATTCTAATGAAAATGCCTATCGAAGATTCTCGAATTCACTTGTACAGCAAATGTAGTGAAATAATGGAATAAGAAATCTTGCTTTAATATTAAAGACAAAAGTTTTTAAATTTTGACTAAATATGAGTGTTTCATTGCATTTTTCATCAAGTGTCAACAACCGAATCATAGTTAATGTTTTCTTTTTAGCATTTACATTCATTATGATTCTTATAGATTAAATAAGAATTATAGGGTCTTTAAAGGAAAAAATATGGGCAACTCCTAATTTTGAAGTTATTATTGCAAATAAAAAAAAAAAAAAAGCAAAACTGTAGACAAAGAAACTCAAATGAAGTTATTTCAAAAAAAATTCCAATCTGATTTTTGTTGTTCAAATTAGAAAAATTTTCTAAAATAAAATAGAATCTATACATACTTTTTTGTTTCAAATATCAGCTAAAAAAATGTTCCACCGAGATAATTTTTTTTCCAGTAAATTAACACTTTTAGAGTATAAAGGGATTGCTGCGGTATAGGGAGTTATTAAAGAAATAAAAATGTCAGTGAATCCATAAAAACCTTGTTTTCCGCCATTTTTTAACAGAAGTTTATTAAATCAAAACAAGTGAAAATGGCAGAAAACAAGGTTTTTTATAAACTCATTGACATTTGTATTTCTTGAATTTGAGGTTTTTATTTGTATAACTAGCTTTAACATAAAAACATAGTTACAAGAATAGTTTTTAAAATTACGTTGATTGTGATCTTAAGATTGCATAGCATTCTCATAACCAAATCTTGTGGATGTCCCATCAATAACAATGAATTAGATTTATACTGCCACTAAAACAGCTAAACTTATAGTGAGTTTGTATGGCTGGTATGTTGCGCCTCCTACTGTACACAAACTGTAAAAAATGCTTTCGTAAACAAATTTGAATTCTCTGACCCAAAAAACTATTATTTTCACATGTAATGTGCTTATTTACAATTTTTATCAAATTTTCTTGAGTTTTTGCCGTTTCTTGATCATCCTAAGTCACTGTGCAGTGGCTCCACTAAAAAAATACCACAGTAAAAGGCCAAGATAAAGTACCTCAAGAAAATGAATAATAAAAATCTAAATGTGACCTCCAAATGGACAAAATAAAGCGAATTTTTTAAGCATGCTCGAACTTAGGTTTTGACTTTAGAATTGAGAAAACCGAGGGGGAGGGGATCTTCCTTATGTATGTAAAGATTAAAGAAGTATATTAAATACATAATAAATATCGCTAAATGACGATGTTATGTGTTTCTGGTAAACCATATCGTTTAAGGATTACCAGACCTATTGAGACTTATTAGAAAACGGTAAACAGATTTACGATAGATGCTTGGCATTTACAACGAGCCATAAATTTTCTTATCTTTAATGAATTTAGGAAAAAAACATTTTTCAGGATTTTTAAAATAAAAAGATGAGATCTTTTTTGTGTCAATCTGCACTTGCTACAAATTTGCTATCGCGCAAATTTTGAGAACTGTATTTCGATTGGAAGTTGTGAAATTCCTTTTCTCCTCTAGCTTTGTTTTATATATAAAAAAAAAAAAACTTGCCTCTCAGTATTCAAATTTATAAATTATCAGTAAAAATATAAGACTTAATCGCATTTCGTATTTACAAAACAGAATTTCACGAAAAGTTTGTTTTTCGTTCGAACAAAAAAAAATTTTCTGTTCGATCGAAAAACATCAAAACTGTGATAGCGGCAAAACCAATTTGTCATTGAAGATGTTCTCATCGATGCAAAGATGGTGTTGGCTAAAGATCTTTTTGAACTTCAGTTTTAACAACTCTTAAGACACTGATTAATGACGTTTAACAAATGTATGTTTTCAAGGGCGGCTGCAACTCTTTCTTTGTCAGCTAGCTGTTTGTTCACTGGCAAAACAAAATGGGTTAAAACAACATGTTAAAAAAAAACAAAAAAAACTCATAGAAACAAGTGAAAAACACACAAAGCAATTCACTGAAATAATTGTTCAATATTCTTTGGACTTTTTAGGACTCACCAGCTGCCTCTGAGATGTGCGTTCCCGGTGAAATCATAACATCAACCTAAATGAATAAAAAGGTCATGTTGAGTGAGCTTCATATAAAATAAATTCTAAAATCACATAATACATTAAAAACATCCAAATTTACTACCCCCGTGTGTCCGAAACAATAAAATACATTAAAAACATCCAAATTTACTACCCCCGTCCAAAACAATAAAAGTTTCGAACTTCCCCAAGGTAAAATTTATCTTAGCGAAGTTCGAACCTTTCTTACGAGTTTTTAGCTGAAGAACCCTCGTAACAACTTTTGAACAAACTCAGGGTTTATAGAAATTTTTTGTCTCCTTCGAAAACAAGATCAATATAAAAGTAAAAAAAATTTAAAAATCACAACTACCGCTGAAAAAAACAAACTTTATTACCTTAAACCGCGGTGGTAACGACCGAAGTAAAAGAACACGTATTGAAAGTCCGATCAATGTTGCCATGCTGCAGTGTGGAATTGTAGGGGTGAAGTAGACCAACAGTGAGTTTTGCATGTCATCAATTTCAATATTTTTCTCTTCCACTACGTTTAGCTGCTCCAACGTCAAAGGGTGTTCAGGATCGTTGATAAAACGAATTAAATGTAAGAAAAAATTAAGGAAGCTTCAAATATTCACAAACACACCTGTAAAACTTAACATGTACGACATACTTAATATGTGCCTACAAAAGTATGTTCAAAAGTACTTAAACGTTTAAAACAACCGGAAAAATTCAGATTCACAATTTTCGCTCTGCCAATTCAAAAAATAATGGATAAAATATAAACTAATAAAAAGATATCAAATATTTCTCTAGCATCAAAACTATCATAGACTTCTTCATTTTTTTCTTCTTCGGTGATCTCTCTTTCACCGACACTCTGATAGATTGATGGGTTAGCATTTTGCAGGCCGTTCATTTTTGTTAAACTTTAAGGTAAAAATAGAAAATGACAGCACTTGGATAAGAGGCTATACTTGGATAAGAGGCTAGGATAAGAATAATTACATAACAAAAAATGTTCAATTTAACAAATAATAAAGAATCATAAAACTTATGTTGATATTGTTTAGTTATAAAATATTTACAATATTTAAAATTATTTACCAACGAGTGTAAAACAATACTTTGGTGATATTAAAAATGACTCACGTTGGATTTTTAAAATGGATCTATAATTACCGAAAACTAAAATTTTTCTTATCAAATATATTCTTTCTTTTTTTTAATTTACAGTAATACTTTTATATAATAAATATATACCTAAAATTATTTTTAAGTAATAAATACATAATCATTATATCTCATAAAATTAGTTGTTAATTTATATAACATTCATATAAAAATATATATCAATGTATATAAACAGATTTCAATGTATATAAACAGATTTCAATGTTTATAAATATGTATCAATTCATATAAACTGATTTTAAGATAAAATTTTAATAATAAAATAAAAAATAATTTGAAAACCTTTAAAAAATGTGAGAGTACAGTTGATTGTGAAATGCTTTTAAAAAAGTTATACAGCACAGTTATTTGTGAAATGCCTTTAGAAAAGTTAGAGCATTGCTGATTATCAAATGATTAATTTGGAAATTAAAGGATTATTCAAATAAAAAACTTTTTTAAAAATGCATTCTGGCAGACATTAGGTTAAAATTACATTTTATTAATGTGTTTTGAATTTGGACTAAAATAAAAAAATTAAACCTAAAATCGAAAACTATCTTTATCAATAAAAACTTTCCTCTTCTTCAGAATCAGATGCAGTGATCAGAGAGGTTAAGGCCATTGCTTCCTCTTCTCTTTTGTCTGTTGGTTCTAAAAGTATATAAAGAACAGTAAGTTACTTTATACAAATTTGAAGGAAATGGTTTTTAACAGAACATTTTACGTTCATCTAAATTTTAACAATACTGCCTTACAAATCCAAAAGGGGCATATCTTTGAAAGACAATTTTGAGGAAATCCGTTTTCCAAAGGTTTTAGCATTTTAAAAAAATCTCATTTTTTTCTTATTTATTAACAACTAATTTATGGTGCTTTACTTTTTTTTTTAAAGACATTCGGAATCAAAGTTTTAATTTTGACATAAACTGTGTTATTTTTAGCTTTAAACATACCAGATTGTAATTTGAAAAAGTAAATACAAGATTGCTAAAAAAACAAGAGTCATAATGTTGGACAATTTTTTTATAGCTTCATATAATTTATACTAAACAGTCTAAGGGTCTTTCTAAAAACAAATTTGAAAGTGATTAAAGTGATAGGCCTAAAGCTTTGAGTTGACAAAAAAACAGGGTTGGTTAACACAGAAGAAAACAAGGTTGGAAGGTGTAAGAGACAAATTAAGGTCTTTTTAGGTACTACTTTTAGGTTAAAAAATTAAGGTCTTTTTAGGTACTACTCACAATTATTTGAAGAAAAACTTTAAAAAATGTTGTAAACAGAATTCTCCAAAACACAAACAGCAAGAAAAATGGTCTGTTTGCTTTTGAAACTATGATTATTTTGCTTCTAAAACTCCTTGCACTTGTTTTTAAGATAGGAGGTATTTTTACTTTGTAAGTAAGTAAGATTTGGAGCTGGATTTGGTTTGTACAAGGTATGGCTTTTTAAAAACCACCTCCATTCCCATCATTTTATGACATTTTCACCTTGAAAAAAAACACATTTTAATGCAATTAATCCTGACATCCTTAATTTCTATTTTGAATTAGAGGTTGTTTTTTTTTAAGACAGAATAATAATACATAAAGTTTTTGAGATAACTATAAATTTGTATTAATGTAACAGTAAAAGGTTTAAAAAGTATGCCAAATACCACTTACCCTTTAGAAATTTAGAAACAATATGAAGACTTATACCACACATGCATATGATTAAACCAATGAAATTTAATATTGTCCATTTATCCCCCCCAAACTCAGCAGCAATGGTTAGTACACAGATTTCCTTTTAAAAATAACAAATTTTAGATTCTTACTACAAAAAATAGACAACAATCAACAAGAAATGTTTCTAAAACAACACATATATAACAGTAGTTGTTAGAAAATGTTTTGTCTCTACTTTTTAGATGAGTATGGCGTGACTAATTTTTTTCAATTTAAATTTATGAAATTTTGAAAAACATTTTGCTGCAAAAAGTGAAAAATGAAAGTGGAGGTTTCACTTGGATGTTTTTTGCTGACATCCGCTCAATGCAACAGAAATTTTTTTATTGCTGGTATAGAGGGGATGTTTGCATTGAGCAGATAACGAATTTTAATGAATTTTGTAACATGAGTTTTGTGTAATATTCAGTCAACAAAAAATGTTTCTAAAACAACACATATATAACAGTAGTCATTAATTATTAGAAACAGTTTTGTCTCTACTTTTTAGATGAGCATGACATTATTTAACATCTTTTGACTTACATCTGATGTTGTCAAATAACTATCATAAATAATTAATAAATAATTGTTTGGCACCTTTAGTATGGTAGAAAGAATTACAAAAATTGACTTTTTAATACATTCCTTCATACTATAACTGTAATATGTAAGCAGGCAACACATTAGAAACAAAACAAATTAGAGAAAGTAATTTCACCTTAAATATAGATGCTATGGATAGTGTGATGCTTGACTTATTAGAGACAATTAAATATTCAGACACAATGAGTAGAAATGCAAGAGTGGCACCCATTAAAATAACTAACAAAGATGTCAATGCAACTTTAAGAGATTCTGCTCGAAAAAATAGCTCAGAGCTAGCCAACTGTGACCCTACAATAAAAGGAAAAAAAAAAAAAGGGAAAATACCTAAAAAGAAAGTAAATTGGCATTAAACAAAAAATGTATTTCTAATAAAAAATTAAACCTTCCATAGAAAAAGCAAGTACAACCATGGAAAGAGCCATAACTGGTTGAATGTGATATATAGCATCAAATGGATTATGCAAACCTTTAAAAAATTTTTTAAAGATAACAGTTAAAAAAAAAAAAAAAAACAAAAAAAAACATAATAGGTAAATAAAGAACAAACCGTTTAACTTTTTCAAAATAAAATATAAAATAAATATTGAATATAAAAATATACCTAAATTCTTTTTCTGCATTATCAACTCAGAGGTTGTCCAACGTATACCACCCATTAGAGATGCAGCTACAGCCTATGCAAAAGTTAAATTAGACAAAAACTTTATGTTGTAATTTAGTTAAATACAATAAAAGTTGATTGCCTTACAATATAAACATAAGACAGTTTCTATAAAATAATAAGATAAAATAATAAGTAAAAATTTATGCAAACCATCAAGACACTCATAGGGTAAATCAGGCAGAGTTTACTGTGCTTTAGAAATATAAAAAATGCATACAGGTAGTTTAACCAATATTTTTGAACTAAACTATTATACATGATATATAATCATTTAAATATCTATTATCAGTTTAACGAACTCTGGTCTTTCTTTTTTTTTTTTTTTTTTTTTTTTTTGCTTGAAAATGTTTTAAATAAACTGAAGATGCTTTTTCTGGCATTATTTTGATTCCATGGAGCAAAAGGAGAATTTTTTACTCTTAGGATTATCATAAGGTATCCACTTTAGATTGCCAATCACAACTTCACACAAAAACTGATCGCAACAATATTTCGCATATCAAAGTACATTTTTCTAAATGAATTCATCTTATAAGGTAACTAATTACCTTGTTTTAAATTTATTCTCATCACTTTTAACTGAATGATTACAGCAAATCGGGTAATAACTAATAATTCTGCCTATTCATGAAATGTTTGAGAAGGTTGTCCAGTGTTTCATTTTAATCTTTGTTTTCCGCATTGAAAATATTTCAAGAACAAAAACCAGTTTTTACAAATAAAAAAGTTTTTAATAAACCAAGCTAATTAAAAATATTAAGCATCAGTATGAAGCCATGTTAAATTAAATTATTTACTAAATAGTCTGCTTACTAAATCTACAACACTTACAATCAACATGTTGGGAGTGACCATCTGATAAGATAAGCTTTTCTTTTAATGTTATCAGCTATTTTAGAAAAATATCATTAGCTATATAGGCTGCTTTTTCAAACAGAAATACACATACCAGCTAATGTACTATCTTGATACAAGTTTTTCATGACTTATATATGCCATTAGTATGAAGACACTTTCACCTATATGTTGTTTGTGAGTTTCTCCTTTCTCTTCATAGGTCACTGACTGACTGATTTGGGCAGTTATTCTGCAATTACTTGGCTGAGATTATTATTTATCTGTAGACAAACCTGTAGTTTAATTAGTAACAAATTTTTAAAAAATAAGATAACTTAATTTTCAACTTCCTCTCTGTTCATTTGTTATCTTCTAGACAGCGACACCACTTAAGTTTTTCTAATTGAGAGCTCCTAATGTTAAGACAAAACTTGTGTTAATTGATAACAAGCTGTCATATTTTTGTTTAAATTTATGTTTATTAACTTAGCTCCTAAATGTTCTTTTCATTTTCATTTGATTTTTTTTTTTTATAACTTTTACTTCTTAAAACTGTTACCTTGATTTCTCTTAAAAAAAAAAAAAAATAGAGGGGGCATCTCTTTGGGAAGTTGATGAATCAATATTTTTTTACAACCTATATTCCAGAGTTTCAAGGAACACCATATAAAACTGGAGTACTTTTCACAGAGTCATTTTTGGAATTTTAATGGCTTCGATATTTTTTCTTGATTGAATGAATAAATTCTAAGACAAAGCAAACTCTTTTTGAATCACCCTTCGTTGAATAGCAGTTAATATGCTGGATTTAAAAAAATAAGAAAAAAAAAAAAAAAAAAAAAAGAAAAAACATTAATTATTTCAAAATGCTTTCTTAGTGTCTGTGTTCAAATGTTGCTCCACTGAAATCAATTTAAAAAAAAATAAAAAAATGAACAGCTATATTGGTTTTCCCTACACAGCATTTAAAAAACATTAAAAAAAGGTTAACTAATTAACTCTAAGGAAACAAAAGATTGATAAAGAGTTATAGATTTTTAGTTAGAATGTCATACTAAAAGCTCTTTTAAAAAAGAAAGCATTTTTGGGATTTTGGAGCACTAATGTCCATTCAATAATCCTAATTTCTATAGCAACTACTAAGTATTCATGAAATTATTGTATGAATGAGTTCTTACCATACAGAAACCATAGACATTGAACTGTTGATCTTCAAGAGTGAAAAGACATAACCCAATAAATATAAGTATAACAGATGCAAAAAGGTACCGATCCTATGATTCAAAATAATAAAATATTTTCCGTGGTATCAATTTACTAAGAGTCATAAAAAATTAGGAGCATCCTAATTTCTGATTTTTGAAAAATAAAGTTTTTTAAGGGAGCTTTACTTTGTGATGAAAAAAACCCAAAGAAAAAAAAAACAAGTTTTTTTGATTTGTTTAAAAAGTTTATGATTAGATAAAAACTGAAAATATCATTGTTTGATATTTTCTTATTATCTTTTCTGTTACAAATGGGTAGATACATATTTTTCTACTATTAACCTACATAGTACAACAAAAACAGTTCTGTTTTTACAACGAAAAGAATTCTGTTTTGATACTTGTATTAAAATTACTATTATGCAAAATATCAAACTACTTACTAATTTTTCTAATCCAAACAATAAAGAAAAACCAACAATGAATATAATTGTGCTAGATTTAGCCATAGTGTATCTAAGTAAGATAATTTTTAAAGAACTTATATATTATCATTACTACAATAAGATATAAGCAGAAAATTAGCATTTAATACCAATTAATGCACATAAACAACTCACAAAGAAACAGTACTCAGCATGATGCTCCAATTAGACAAACCAATATCCAAAGATCCACTAATTGCTAGGAGAATTATTTTCCAAAATTTAATTATTGGAAAGAAACTTAACATTGATGAAGAGTTTTGAGTTTTTCAAATAAAAGATAAAAAAAAACCATCACTTTTTTATTTGAATATACATTCATAATTATTTATGTGAACATAAATTAATTTTACGACGATGAAATTATATTTACTTAGCTACTGGCAAATTTACAGGAACAAGAAATTTCTAAAGAATGAGATAAGTATAAAATTTTTCAAATTAATTTAAACTGCACCTGTAGGAAAACATTTTTTAACATAAGTATTCCAATCCAATACAACTCGCTTTTGCTTATAATAAACTTCATATAGTTTGCGTATTACAGATGCCAGAATAAATACCACAACAAAGTGTATCATGCTAACAGTCAAAGGAAAATGAAACTGCTAAAGAAAGAAAAAAAACAACACACATTTTAGGAACATTCAAAGAACAGATAAATTGCACAAAAAACAGGATATAAAAAAATAAAAATATTTAACAAATGCCTTGTTAAAATTTTTAAAGATATATCTTGAAAAAGTGAATTCAAAAGCACTTAGGAGTTCTATTTCATTAAATACTTCATGTTAATGATGCAAAAAAAATCTTTATACTTACAAATAAGTTTTTTGAAAATATTTTTAAAAATCTAATTTCAGGAAAAGACTTTTTTTTATCATGATGCTCAGAGTTGATGAAAAAAAAAAACAAATTTGAAAGGAAACATTTAAGGCAATTTATATAAAACTCACTATACTTTTTCCTCTAAATTGTGCATGAACAACTGTTAAGTCCTGCAGCCAACTAAATGGCTAAAAAAATCCAGAATCAAATGCAACCTCTATGTTGATGTGAAACGTATTTTTAAGAACATTCAATGAGAAAGTAGTGTCTGCTCTTAAACTAAAAAGAATTTATGAAACACCCATGTTTTTTATTCAGATTTTTAGATTGGTCAAACACTGTTGATGTTTCTGCTAAAGGAGAGATTTTTAGACAGAGACCCCCCAGGATTGGTTTAGGATTTCTGAAGAAAACCCTGTATTTTTATAAAATACAGAACATATTATATAAAAAGACTGAACATTCTATCTATGGACACATTATAATTTTAGTTTGTCACTAAAAAATCTCTTCAGATTCAGCTTTTAAGATCTTGTCTTCGTTTTATTTTCATTTTACACCAATTTTCTAATGTGATTGATTTGCATGAAGCATAATCTAAAATTGCTATTCCCTGGCACTTTAGTAATTTTTTTTTACAACCTTTTTAATTTGTTATAAACCAAAGCTGAATTATTATAGATTACAATATTTAAAAGTTTAACCCTCCTTTTTCTCCCCTTTAAAAAAAAAAATTGAATTATCCAGTTTTTTTAAAAATCTCTTTACAAAACTTTATTTTTTAAATGCATTTTTACAGGTAAAAATTATGAAGACAAAGCAGTGCAAAACCATGGTTTTTTTATTTACAAAAATGTGAACAGGAACTTACAACATTCAAGATTAAAAGTGTGCAAAAACTTGTAAATCAAGGCAAATCTGGATGATCAACAACAACAATATGAGTTTTATTTCATTGTGAGCTCAAAGTTGCAACCTCATGTGTGGAATTCAATCATATTCAAACAAACAGCCATGCTGTGTGCGTGTTTGTGTTATATTGACTCTAACAAATATGGCAATTCTTCCAACAGAGTTGTCTCAAGAACATTTGGAAGTCTGAAGAAAAATTACAAAAAAAAAGATTCATTGTTCATTGCAGAAGACTTTAAACTTGCTCTGGATTTAAAACTACCAATAGACCTTCATCTTCTTTTAGGGGTTCTTAAGCACCTGTTAAAGAACCTACTTTAGTGTTGGCCAAAACATTCAGAGGCAACTATTTCACGATGGTCAATTTGCAGGAGAAAAATATTTGTTGTAGAATATTAACATACTTAAAAAAATGACTGAAAGATCCTGTGCCTTTCAAATTGAAACTTTCAGAGTCATAATTTTAGACTTTGTTATCTTAGACTTGGTTATTTAAGCAATCATACCTCCACTTGCTGGATGTAACTAGCTGTAATGTACTAACAACTAGTTGATATTTTGTTTTGATGGAAAAAAAAAAAAAAAAAAAAAAAAAAGACATGAAAAATAATTTATAATTTTTCTCATAATTATTTAAAATAGTAAAAAACTGGTTTCTGCAAGAAATTTTTTTCTTTCTTAACGATTTAAATAAAGTTATTGAAGTGATAAAAATATTTTTACCTTAGACATCCATTTGTTATAAAATGTGAGAGATATAGATGTGGTGTACATGAATAAAATTAAAAACAATGTGCTAACAAACTGTGAGAGGTCCAATCGAGCATTTCTCATTTCTAACCTAAAAAATTCTAAAACATTCTAATTAAACCTTAAATTTGCAATAAAATACAACAATTGCAATAATTGCTTAATTTGGTATTCAGCAATAATTGAAATTACTTATCTACTTTTGTTGTAATAATAAGAAAAGTAACCATAATGACAACATCATAGTATGCTAATACTATACCAAACATTAAAAAAAAAAAAAATGACTGCTCTAATTCAGAAATAAAAATTATTTTATCTTTAATATTTTAAGAAGTGTTGTATAAATAAATATAATATAAAAATTGCAGCAGGAACAATTAAAATAATCACAACCATCAAAAGAAATTTATTCATCTCAATGTTACTAGTATTTTTTTCAATGCAGTAAAAATATTGACAAATACTTTCATCATCTGCATAAAAATATTGACAGGTGTTTTCATCATCTGCATAAAAATATTGACAAATGTTTTCATTGTCTGCATTAAAGATAAAAAATACCAATCAAAAAGCACAGAATTATAGTCTTACATAGATCACAGATTTAAAGTAGGGAAAGATTTTAAAGAAAGTTTAGTAGGCTTGGAAAAAATAAACCAACCCAAACTTTATTATGGCAAAATTGCTTTATTGTTTTTTAACAAACTTATTACTTTGTTTTTTAAACAAATTTATTACATTTGCTCTGGTTATTATATATTGACAGCTGGTATGTTGCAATGACATCACACTGATGCGCAAATATGTCAAATTGCTACAGCTCCATGTTAAAGCAATACAAGGCATCAAGATCCTTTGAACCGTAATTACAAGCCTACTATAAAAAGAGCATAACACAACAAATGAGTACTTTCGGAAAACTTGAAACTGCTTTTTAGCAAATGAAATATTTTTAAAAAAATTTACGAAATTTTATTAGTAGATAACGATCAGTTTAAAAAATTGAAAGATCTAAATAATTTGAAAACAAAAACGATCAAATTTGAAATCACTAACTTTATACTGTAGAATTAAAAAATATAAAATCAGAAATCTTTCAAAATTTAAAATTTTTTTTTTACAACAAGTATATGAAAGAGTCCAGAAAAAGAAAACAAAAATAGAAAGTTCTTTGCTCCAATCTTTTCACTCTTTTAAACTTTTGTTGAATCCTTGATTAAACAACATGTTTATGAATTAAAATTGGTCATTAAACATTCATGAGCATCAAAACTGTCATACTTTCTTTCAGTAAACTACATCCAACACAACAATCTTTCTGTTCTTATCTGAGCAATTTTCCCAACCATTTGATTTAAGGTTTTCTATCTCAGACTTAACATTACACAGACTGAAGTAAAGATTTTGATGCCATCAGCAGCATTCTTAATGGTTTAATTTGCTTGCTGGCTGGTTCACTGTGAAGGAGGGAATCAATAGTTTCAACGAGCATTTCATTTAATCCCTGGAGCACACCTGGCATATAATCCTTGGTAAGATCATCTGAAGGTTTAAGTGCCACTATTGATTCTTCTAGATACCTGCACAAAAATATTTTTAAACAGCTCATTCAGATGATTTATTGTTTAAATACTTGTTATTATATTAACTGGATAGATTAACTTAAATATTAAAAACTGATGCAATTACTTAAATTAAAACCCATAATCATGTTATTAAAGCCAATTACTACATAATTATAAACAACTCACTTTGTTTTGATCTCTGTATCTTGGTTCAAATCAATAGAGAGCTGTTGAATCAAAGACAGTATATAATCCTGTGGAAATGACTCATCTGATGTAAATAAATCGCTAGGATCAATTTTTGTACATACATAAACTACCACGGATAAATTGTCAGCATGAAGAGCAATATTAAAAGCTTCAGTGAACTCTCTGTTTTCAACACATTTATCTATGCGCTTCTACAAACAAAAAGTTATCAAAAAAATAAAGATTTTAATATTAGAAAAAATTAATAGTTTTAGAATGAAATTGATGTAGTTAGATAATTGAATATTTAATTGAATATCTAATTTAACTACAACTTTATACCACATGATAAATACAAATGACACTCACACAAGATCATTCATTCAGAAATGGTAACTAGTTGAACTGATTAAAAAACTTTTGATCGGTTTTCAGTATTTAGGTTTGTAGTTTATATAATGGCTTAAAAAAAAAGCTATTGTTAAAACATGCTCTTAGAAGAGGATCAAATTAAATGTTTACTTGAATCAATGCACAATTGTCACACAGAAGTAATGGAAATAAACGGAGGATCCATTAAATATTGAAAATCAAGTTATGGAAATAACTCATGCATTATTAATTGTTAAGTATACATAATAACATTCATGATAACATGTATAAAATTTTCTTGAATGATTATTTTATTTGCAACTTTCTTTGTTTTTTTAACCCTATTTTCCAACTCTTGGTCCGAATAAATATTTTCTATAATTTATCTTGTTGTTAATTTTGTGATGATCTGTTTTAATTTTACTAATAACAAAAAATTTAGTTTCAGCTTTACTAAAAAAAAAGGTTCTTAGAAAAGATGGCTATGGATTGATATAACTACCAAACCAGTTGAATCAGTTGAACAATTTTGAACAAGTATTAGTTGAAAGTATCACAGGCAATGTGTATGAAACTGATTTAATCAATGTCTTAACGTCTTAATGTCAACTTAAATATCAAACTTTTTTTTAGTTTGTTTTATTAAAACTTTAAAATCATTTTGTGTTGCGCTATTTAAAATGTATTTTTGTCTAATTTTATATTGATAAACCAGACTTTATGTTTCTAATTTTACGTTTCTTCACGATCATTGATATCAATTTAACTTCTTTTTTCCCCCTCATCAGCATACATTAGCACATAAATTAGAAACTGATTTTTTTATTTACATATTCACAGGTAGTAAATAAAACAAATTTCACAGATGTTATATTTAGGTATTTATTTAAGATGTTATATTTAAATTTTAGTACTGTACATAAATAACTTTAGCTTTTGATTATTGTAAAGTCTTTTATAGCTAATTCACTAAACACTTATTTTTGTAATTTCTAAGATGATATTGACATTTATTAAATTAAATAGCAAAGAGAAAAACAACAGGCAGATGAAAAGATTGCTACCTTTTTGCTATCCACATCCTCTGCAGTTGTGATCTCATCCTCTTTTACTTTCAATTGTCCCAAAGCATTTGAAATAATATTGGTAACTGCAGGAGCAACCACCACCTCGATTGTTTTTGAAAAGTCATACTGTAACCTAGGTATATATTTAAAATTAAATAACATTTAAAATGGTATTTAGAGCTGATCTAAAAAACAAAATTTAGGTTCTAAGTGTAAAAAATAATATAACAACAACAACAACAACAACAACAACAACAACAACAACAACAACAACAACAACAAGAAGATAAATTGCAAGATTTTGCTTCTGAGTTTTTCTTAATCAATAGATTAAGAAAAACTCAGTAGCTGAATATTTTTTGTTAATCTGCTGTGTCAAGATACACAGGAGATTTACTCAAAGAAATATTACTGGCAATTTTTCCAATTACTTAAAAGCCTAATTTGATGTCATACATTCAGCCACTGTACCTTACCTTTCCATAAGCCGTGTCAGTTGGATATCGTCAAAGTTTCCTTGTGAAGGAGTAGATAGTCGATCTGCAGTATGTTGGAATTTGTTAATCATTTCACGTAGTGTTGCTATCAAAGGTCCAACTTTGTCTTCTTGTTTTTGGCGTTTTGTTTCTAAATGTCCCTCCAATTTTTCCAAGTCTATGAAGTTTGAGGAAAAAAAAAAAAGCTTAAGATAAAAATGCAAAATTAAATTTAGATCTGCTTAACATGTTTTGAACTTTTGTAAGTAATTTAATATTAAAAATGCTTATCTAATTATTAAATAAACATTATTTTTCTAAATTTCAAATAAATATCATTTTTCTCTATGCATTATTCCTTTATTTTTTATATTATACTTTTAAGAAATCATATAAAGATCAGTTGGCATTTCAATACCATTGCAAAAAATAGGAAAATACATTGCTTTGTTCCTTGTTGAAAGGCTTGATTGATTTGCATGTACATTGCCATAGATGCTTTCTCAAAACCTGGAATTAAAATATTCTGGAAAGATTCACGATAAGTAGTGGGTATTGTTCCTTCGAGTGCACCTGCAGCAGCACAGCTAATTGACTCTATAAAATTCTAAATAGAGTAATAGATCTTATTGTAATAAACAGTATATAGAAACATTTTCACTTTTCACTCCTAGTTCTTAATAATTTCAAAAATTCATTTCAAGCATTAAATTGCTTTTTTACGTGCTATAAAGAGTTTTAAACTTATTTTAGCTCTGCTGGAAAATGACAACCATTATAGGAGGAGTGGCAAGTTAAATACCAGATTTAATAACACTCAACCATTCAAACTATTAAAAATAACAAGAAAATTTTTTTTCATAAAAGTAAGGTTAACACTTTATTTAGTAAAACAATTGTTTTTTTTTTAATTTCAATCAAATTAGATAGCCTTAAAATATTTCAATAATTCAAAGGAAACTTTCTAAGAAAAAGTTATTTTTTTACAACCTGCAACAGTATCTGAGTAATATTATTGGTAAAAATCAGGATTAAATTAAAAGTTACAATTTAGTAGAACTATTGCTACAAAGGCCTAAATAGACAGAATACCTTGCTTTTCATGAATTCTTGCGTTTCTTCACGAAAGGTATGTTCCCAAATAGATAATTTCTAAAATTGAAAAAAATAGATAAAAATTAAACCATTTTATTTACTTTTTTAAATTTTGAATATAAGTTCACTGCCCAACTTGAATGAACTACAATAAACATGCTAAAATTTTTAACTTATTGAAATTTTTAACTTACGATTTTTTAACTTGTTAGCTCATAACAAAATTAGTATTCATAACAAAAGCCACATTTACAGAAAAAAAGTCGCACAAGATCAAGTCAAACCAACCTGGGCAATTTGATTATTTACAGATTCCAAATATTTAGAATGCATTTTTTCCAATGCTGGCTGTATAACTTGTTTCATGTCTTGCTTGATATTTTTTTCTAACTTGGCAGCTATGGTGCTAGTTACTATTTGATTAAGCATTTGAGATGTGCGATCCTGCTTTGCCTGTGATTCAGTTGTCAACTCTTTTATTGCTTGCTCAAGTTTTTCAGCTTATTTCAAAGTCAAGAAAATATTTTTAACATATGAGAAATCGTAAATAACTCCAAAATTTAAATATTCTGCAAGAAATCATTATAAAAACAGCACTTTAATGCTGCTAAAAATAATTTTTTAAATGTGGTTATAAAAGATACAGCATGATTTGCTAAACTCCTTGCATGCTTTATTAAAATGTGAAGTTGCACTTTTTTGTAAAAGCTCCACGTACACTTTTAAATCATCCCGATCCTTGGGTTCATGGTTGACTAACTCTTTATTCACCTGTGTCAGTTGGTGGTTCAACATCAGCTTCATCATGTCTTTCATTTCACGAAGTTCTTGTTGCTGTGAAGAAATAAGTTTCTGCTGATTTTGCAGCATTTCAAGAATTTGGCTCATGGATATATCTTGGGTCTAGAAATCAAAACTATTTGAAATGAATCAATAGGTATACATAACTCTTTTTTTGAAATTAATTATTCTAACCATCCAATATATCAAAGAAGAAAATAAATGTCATACCATTTCACTGGATCCAACAAAACTTAAAGCAAAAATAAAAGAGAATATCAATAAATTATAAATAAGAAATTATCAAAGCAATAAATTGTTCTTTACACTTTTTATTGAGCAAATAAGAAATAGTAATATATAAACAATAATAAAATAAATTATGAATAAATGCTTTAACTTTTTCTTTGCCTTAATGACAAAGTAAAAGAGCGTACTGAAATATCATAATAAATATTTTAAAAAAAGTTTATTTCCTTAGAGCAAGAATTTATTCACTTCATAAGGAGATGCACTGATGTTCACAAACTGTTTGTGACAAGTAGAAATAATTTCACATACCACCAAATATAGTTGTACTCTTAAAAGAAATGTAGTGTTGCATTTCTTCTAAGAGTAATTCATTAAAACAATTTTTTTTTTCATTTTTATCTGAGTTTAAAGTAGTCAAAAGATGGATATGTTTTAAAATGTGAATTATTGAAAATGTTAAGTATAATATATGGAATAATTAGTTTGATTGTCTGGGTTTTACTTCTAAACTAATTATCAAATAGCACTAGCATGGCTATGACTTTCTTTGCATATGCTGCAATACATTAACAAATATAATGCAGCACTTGTGAACTAGATTACTCATTCTCAAGACAACATACATGTCTAATTAGGGTGACTGCAAATAACTTACTTTTTACTTTCAATAGACTTATTTTCAGTCAATTGCTTCTCATCCATTTCGTTTGTTACACTAGCTGAATCCAGATTTGAAGAGTTATAAAACATGTCATTAGAAAAGTCATTTGATTTCATTTCAAATGCAAATGCCAAAGGGTTGGTTAAACAAATTGTGCTTTGATCACAAGAATCTAGGACATTATTTTCGAGTTTATCATTTAAAAGATCATTTAAAGCATGATCAGCTCCAAGGCTTTTTTCATCAGAGCTTATATAGTAGTCGATATCTGATAAAACATCTTGCATGGCTAGAAAAGATAAATGAGCTTTTATTTGTAAAAGATGGAAAAAATTTAAAAAAATTGTTTAATTAAGCAGATTATTTTGGAAGCTAGACATTGTTGCACAGATTATGTTAAATATTTATAACATCTATAGCCAAGTAACTATATAAATAGTATTACAATTAAATCACTTACACAATATATCATCTTGTGAAGATGTTGCAATTGACAAACATGAAGCAGCGTGCTCATCATTTAACTCAACTTTAAACTTGATGCTTAATTTTTGCAAGGCGCTGAAATAAATTTTAAAAATTTAAATTATTTGATTTTAAGTAAAAATGACTTAACATAAAAAAATCAAACTGTTGAAAAACTAAATTTTGTTACCTTTTTTGTATAGCAAAAAGATGAACAACACAAGATTGCGATTTCTCATTATCAATATCGTATTGATTGTTTGATTCATCGTCAATTTCACCATTTACTTCTTCATTAGCATCATTAAAATCTTCATTTTTCTTTCTTACTTTAGCAGAGTATATAGAAAAACTAAGTTGTGGCTCTTTTAGTATAAATTCAGAAACAGAAACAATTGAAGTACGATCTTTCTCCTTATCTTGGTGGAGCCGACATATATATAAAACCTATAAATCCAAAACAAGAAACATCTTCATCAAAAATTATTTCAAAAAATATAAACTCTTATTTATGATAAAATAAATTTAAAAAGGTTAATTTCTTCACTTAATAGATTGAACTACTTCATTATTTTAAGTTAAGTGTAACTTTATTTAAAAAAAAAAAAAAAAAAAATTATTGGCACTAATATCTTTTATTTCTTTCATGAAACTTTAATACTTTATTGTTGGCTACCAACAACTAAAACTTACATGGCATCAACAAAAAAATGCTTACGTGAGAAAAATCTCATTTAAAAATATTATTTAAATTAATATTTAGTAAAGTTTAATACTGCACTCCTAAACAAAAGATGGAGTCTAGATAACTGATGACCCAG
The DNA here is from genome assembly GCF_058129835.1 of Hydra viridissima. NCBI lineage: Eukaryota > Metazoa > Cnidaria > Hydrozoa > Anthoathecata > Hydridae > Hydra > Hydra viridissima. The sequence continues at coordinate 5,798,211 of NW_028324311.1, read as the reverse complement.
AGAAATTTGTTAAACAAATGTTTTAGGTTTTAGAGCCCTGACTACACTATTATAAGTTTTGAAATCAGTTTACAACATCTAAGAGTTTTATTTACATTTTAGATTTATGAGTTTTTTGCTAATTAAACCAGGCTCATTTATGATCAAATACGCATGACTATTTTCTTAAACTTTGAATATTACAGTATTGCTCATTAGTTTTTTAGAATAATTTGGATTGAATTGACAAATTTGATATTTACTAGAATTTTATTTTTAAGATTTTATTGCTTTTTCTAAGAAATAAATAAGAATACTTAATTCTTCCAAAAGCCATGATGAATATAGTAAAACTCTGTTTTATGTGTATGGGTAATTTTAATGATTCTTGTGTACTCCTTGGAATATGTAATAAATGCAGATCAGTTCTTTGCCAGAGATACCAAACTAAGATCTAATTTCTAACTCTCTTTGACTTCAGACCAATTGAAATTCGACCTGTTACTAGAGATCACTCTTGTCAATGCCTTATTTGGCATATTGGTCATTAGGAGCACAATGAAAAACATCCACTATTTCCTTCAAAACCAGAAAAACAAACCAATCAGGCACCAAAATATTACTCAGATTCCCTACCTCTTGTTGGCCATGATATATCACATGATTGTAATCAGTAGAGCTGTGCGAGATTAGGTTTTTTATCTTCAATTGAGTTCGATCAAGATAACAAAAAATTTGATTGAGTTCGAGTTCGAAATTAATAAACAAACTAGTGAAAGTGTATATTAAATTCATAAGTGCCTGAAAACCTTGTCCTTCAACAGAATTGTACGGCAGGTAATCAGAAGCCAACATGCGCCCAATAGCTTGTGTTATTTCTTTAGCTTTTTTGTGATCAGACATCCATGCTGTTTTCTTAGCCCACAGATCTGTGACACTAATTGACAGTTGTTTTCCAGCTTTATTTTCTTCCTTTTTCATTCTTTTTGCTTCTTATACCTTTTTATCACACTCTGTTGATTCCTTCTTATGAAAACTTCTCAGGTGAGTAAATAAGCCAGTTGTAGATGAAGTAGGACAAGATATTTTTTTACTACATTTTCCAATTTTACAAAAACCAAAAATAGTATCGTTAATTTTACGCCTATCAAAATAATTCCAATGCTCCTTACTCTCTCGTCCTCCATTTTGAAGCATTTTAATATTATTTTACAGACTTTTTGAAGCATTCTAACCCTTTTTTACAGCAACTTTTTGAATATCGAACTTTAGGTTCGAAATTCAAATTATATTCGATTAACTAAACACATTTGATTTGAGTTCGATTATTGAATAAACTCAAACTCGAAACTTCGAGTTTCGCACACCTCTAGTAATCAGTGAACTTTCAAGAGCAATCCTAATTTTTGCAACCAATGACACAAAAGTTGCTGAACACATTGCTTCTTCTGTTGTTCAAACAAAAACATCTTCATCTGGTAGTACTGTCAGGCTTTCAACAGAAACATAAAATGTAGAGTTTAACTTTTGAGTCAAGTTTTCAGAAATTAGAAAAAGCTTAACCAACTTTTTTCATGCAAATAAAGTTTGTTCATCAGGGAAATCAAAGCTGAAGGAATGAAACAACTATTGCGCAATTCAAAGATAAAGCAGAGCTTCAAAATGAAATTATTCTCTCATGACAACTATTTTCAGATCACATCACCGAAATGGGTATAGATGCTGCTGGCCACTTTCTGAAAATAAGTTTAAGTAAAACAGAGTTACCATTTGACTATGGTCAAGAATCCCCCCCCCCCCCCCCCCAGAAAACATTTACTCATTCACCCAGGATTAAGTCTTCAAGGCAAAAAAAGCTCAGCTTAGTTGCTGTAACTGAAAATATTCCTGAGACTTAGGAGAATGTAAAGTCATTGCTTTCCCTAATCAAAGCTGAAAAGCCAAATTAGTTAATTTTTTGTGATTTGAAAGTGCGAAATCTAATCAGCAAAAATGGGCCACTAATAAATTGCCTGATTCCTTTCTTGTGCTTAAACCAATTCCACCATTGAAATTGCATTCACTTCTTGGAGTAGTAAACCTTTCTTTTAGATTCCTCCAAGCCATCTGGTAAAATTCAGAGAAATGGACAAATTCAATCCACATTCAGTTGAAGCCTTACCATGGAGGTCAGTTTGAAGGGGAAGCCTGTCACAATTGTTGAAAACCATCCTCCAACATCTTGCAGAAAAAAATGGTGCTTACCACGTTATGGCAATTGTTGATGCATTTTTAAAATTCGATTCTATTGTCACTAATTGTTTTGAAACAAAACTTAATGAAAACTATGACAAAAAAAAATGATCTGTTTCAAACTGCCTTCATGAATGTTCCAAATTCTAGAGCATTTTTTTTTTTTTTTGACATAAAACAATTCATTGAACTTAAAAGAAAGCCACTTGGTCACTTTAGTAAACAAGCATAAATTGGCAGAGATACAAGAGATCCTTATTTGTCCAGATTATGGAAAACAGTTAGAACTTTGTGTAGCTAATTTCAATATAAAAACCTATAAAACTTGTTTCCATTAGGTTGCCTTTTTCTTTGTGTTTGATTACAGTAAAAGCTAAAAATATTTTTAATTTGTGATACTAACCAACATAATTTTTTGTATTATTTGTGAGTTTTTGCAAAGAATTATTCATTTGAAATAAATTTTAGAGTGAAAAAGAGTTATTAGATCTAATTAAACATACTTCATAGCCCAAAATCAGACATTTATTCTGATAAAAAGAATATAATTCATTCGCATATAAAACACTCAGACGTTGTAAACTGATTTCAAAACTTATTGTGTGGTCAGGGGACTAAAACCTACAATTTTTATTTAACAAACTTCTCTGGATCTTTCAGTTATCTGGGCTCTATACTTTGTATAGGAGTGGCTTTATATTCTAATTTTCATATATTTCAAATTTATTACTACTTAAATTATATCACTGCACATGGTAATTACCAGGTAATTTACTATAATTATACCAGGTAATATATTCAATATAATTATCCTAGACTTCCTAGTGATTACAGGGGCGTTTTTTAGATATTTTATATATTTTAGATATTTTATAACTACCTTATATAATAATAATAATACTTTATAATTATTTAGTTGCATTTTGTTTTACAAAAATTGTTTACTCAAAAAAATTTTAACTTAAAAAACATAAAAATTTTCTTTAACAGCAAATGTATTGAACTGTAGTAACAAGCACCAACGATATGCAGAAATTATTATAATTATATTAAATTATGCAATAATTATTATAATTATATAAGATATGCAGAGCTCACCACAACAAGTGATGATGACAAAAAAGTTATTACTTACTTTTACAACAAGTTTTAAAAACATTTTAGGATAATTTATAAAACAACTTGATAAAGAATTTTTTCCTCTATAAACTTAACAAAGAAATTTAAATTAAAATAAATAGAATAGAGAATAAATTCAAAACAGAGTTATTTTTTATTTATTCATTACTGTATTTGGGTAAAAACTGGGCTGATTGTTAACTTTTTAAATGAAATTACCAACAAGTTAACCTAAGATGACATGGCCATGTATTGACATATGACCAATTGCTTAAATCAAGCATGATTAGGGTCTTACTGATGTTGATACAATAATGTCAATAAAATGAATCTAATATATTTTTATAAATATCAAAGCAAATTTTATTTTACTATCATAAAAAAAAAATAATTAAATATCATGAGATATTAAAATGTTATATTTCTTTTATTTAATGATTTTACCTTTCTATAAATATCAGAAATAACAAGGTATTTTGCGCTTATATCCAGCAGTACTTTCATATACGGTATAGATCTGTAGTAAAAAAAATATTTGCAATTCTTTTTAACATTAATTGAAACAATCTTAAAAAAAGAAAAAAAAAGACAGAAAAAACAAACTCTAAATAATTATTCAAGTCTTAAAACAAGTTATCCCTAAAAGTTTGAACAAAAAGCTATGAACTTCTTTATCAGAATAGTTTGAATAGGTCATTTCTGAATAAAAGATTTTGCAAACTTATTGAAAGCCACATTTGCCATTGAACTACAATCATCACACCATTATCACTTATATTAATTTAAAGAACTAAAGCTACAAATAATTTGATTTTCAAATGCTTAACATTCGATTTGTGAACTTTACATTCTTGTAAGATTTTTCTTTACATTCTACTAAATAAGAAAATTTGTTTAGAAAACACATGGAGCAAACTTGAACTTCACAACTTATGTTTAACACTCTGGACAGTTAATTCATTAAAAGAAGTTGTTGATATTGAATAAAGAAGTATTCAAATTATAGAAATAATATTTGAGATCTAGAAAACTTGAGATAGAAACTTGAGATAGAAAATTAAAGTCATGGAATCATACCATGTAATTACAGATAATCTGTCTTGAGCCCTAAAAGATCCCAATGTCAGCAATAACAGAAGATTAGAAAGATCAAGGAATTACTAAAAGAGCTAAAGGACAAACCAAAAAGCAAGCTTTAATCCATTTATTTATATTGTATAGAATTTAAAATTAATGATTTTTTGGGGGGTGGAGGTTAGTGCCAGGGATGGTGCCACATCAAAATACACTAATACTTACTACTTTTAGATGTATGAAAGTTTATTTAAAAAAAGCAGAAGCATATAAAATTTAGGAAGAAATAAAACTTAGGAGAGAGTAATCAAAACCAAATTATTGCATCAATCACTACAGATTCTTCAGCATTGAGTAGGATGTCATATGTACTCAATTTTTTCCTGTTATTTTGGCAGAATCTAAAAGTAAAAGATAAAAGTCTGCACACGATTTAAACAAGATGTAACATGATATCATTTAATTTCTCAGTTATAAGTGCTTCTTTTTATGATTTGAAACCAGCTTACATCCAATAGCAATCTAATCTAATACTGTCAGTTTCTTTAGATTCAAGATATCCCACACCTTAAATAAATATATTAAATAACATCATTTATAAAAAATAAGTAATTTTTACATTTTTAACAAAAAAAAAACAAAAAACAACGTCTTCTTTTTAGATCGCTCAGACTTTAATCTTCAAAAGGAGATTCAAAAGAAGATGCAGCCTTGTCACCATGTAGATTCTCAGATTAGAAAAAGTAAAAAATCTTTTTTCTAATTTCATAATTTTTTTTAAATTTGAGTAATATCTGCTAATTTATATGTTTGAATAGGAGCTATGTTACTACTCGCAGAAAAGGTGCAGTGTAAACTGTACTGGACCTGTGTGAAAAGTTTTGATTTGATAGATAGTAAATGGATGTCAGTAAATGGACATGATGTCATCTACCCCTATCAATTTTTTTTTTTTTCATTGTTTAGTATTAGGTACAAAATTATAACTGATATTATACTGTATTTATAAGGATAAGAAACTGAAAATCTAGAGAAAATATACTAGATTACACAAAATAAAATCATTGGACTAGTTTTCTAGTGCAGTCTAAATTCAACAACAAAAAGAGTTTGAGAAAAGCTTCTTGATTTTCTGTAGCAACAACAGAGGATCAACAGAGGATTGTAAATCATAAAATATTTTAAGAATCTGATCGGCAGTATAAGATTTCTTTCAAGAACAAAGAGCATATAGAACAAGGAAGAAACAAGGTCAGAAAAGAGAGAAGATCTTGAGATGTTTCAGCCATATAGGGTGGGATGGGGTGGGGGAGGATAGCTGTTAGTAAAACATAACCACCAACTGAGCACAGTAAAGATATAGTTCATTTGGATGTAAAAACTAAAAACTCAAAGTGATCAGATCAAAGAGAGGTCATTTTCCACTTGTTAGAGTATTGTCCAATATTTGAGCTTATTGCTGCAAATTAAAATACTAAAGCATTTACTAGCACCATGATAATTCTTATGTTTTGATCTTTAGGATTCTATGCCACTACCATATATACAAGATACATATCACCCAACTCATGGAAACACTGACTGGAGTAATATGTTTGTTAAAAATTTTGAAAATTATTGAATGCACCAATGTTGGGCACAAAGAACCATTTGGTTATTCCAAAACTTATGATTGGCTTTAAAAAAAAAAAAGAAATCTAGGAGAATTTGATACTGGTACCAATAGAAAAAGGTCTAAGAAAGATCTGATAGTGTAACAGCTCAAAAACATTTATTTTGTAGTGAAATTTTTTTGTAAGCTTTTTCGAGCTATTTTTTATCAGTTCAAAAAATAATCAGATCTTGCTAATTTAATCATCCTCAAACTTTTTTTATAGTTTTTAGACACAAAAATGGGAATAAGTTATGAGTACTTCAACATAAATTTTTTAATGTACACCTTAGTATAGCACTTTGAAAAAGGAGATAAATTTTGAGGCTGATTTTTTCATTTATTTATTGAAAGAATCTTTCAAACAGTTCACACATCAAATATATACCACATTGTAAAGCTTAAAGCTTTGTACAGTTAAACTGTTGCAGAAACATACTTATTTAAATAAAAATATAGATATTGTCTGATCTTTTGAACTTCTGTAGTGAAGACACAGCAAGTAGAGTTTTATTTCTGCAGAAAGTGAGTTTATCAGTAAATATCTATCAATAGTAACCAGAGTTGGAAAAACTCTGAAGCCTTTTTTTTTTCCAAATTCTGACTTTGGAATTTTGGAAAAACACTTTTTGAAAGTTAAAACTTTTAGAAAATTCTAAATATCATTTTTTTGAAAAAAGCTGAGCTTTGCCAAAGCATTCTTTTTTAAAAAAAACCTGGCTTTTTGTGCAAATGTCATCTTTTGAAAAAGTTTTACTTAAATCTGTCACTAAAAAATTATTTTTAATGATGATTCCAGAAAAAAATTGCAATAATTTGCAACTTATTTTACAAGTTTTAAATAACAAATTCATAAATAATGAAAATAAGCTTGTCTCATTAAATGCTTTGCTGTTCTAAACAAATAAAGATTATTTTTAACATAGGTAATAAAAGATGTTTGAAACACAAATCTATGAAAAAGCTAAACTTTTTTCCAAAAACAAAATAAGAGCTTTTAAAAAAGTCATACTTTTGAAAGGCAGAGCTTCAAAAAAGTTTTTTTTAATAAAATTTTTGGGTTTTTTGACTTTTGAAAAAGTTGGATTTTTAGAGAAGCGGAGTTTTGAAAAAGTTGGATTTTTAGAGAAGTGGACTTTTAAGAAGGTTAGACTTTCTTTAAAAAACAATATTTTGATTTTTGAAAAAGTCTAATTATTTGAAAGGCAGTGATTCAAAAAAGCTTGGCTCTTTTTTTAAAACCATATTTAAATTATTAAAAAAGCACTTTTTCCAAAAACTCAAAGTCGAGATTTGAAAAGAGTAATGCTCTTTTAAATAAAGTCGATTAAACTAAAAAGTAGTTTCTGCTTTTCCAACTCAGATTGTTTTTCTCCAGTAGAATGTTGTTTATTATTTTCTCGATTTGCATTTTAATCTTCCTTTTTTTTATATTTCTTATGTGTTTCTTCTGATTAATAGCTAGTTCTTTTGAATAATAAACTAATTGTATCTAGTTTACATTTCAAGGTAATTAAATTGGAAATTTGAAAAGTTTTTTAAAAGATAAGTTAGGCTTTTGCCCCCCTCCTCTTCTTTGAAGAGAGGAGGGGGCTGTCCTTGAGATAAAAATTGTAAATCATCAGTGTTAAACATGAAATAAAATCATACCTAGCAACCGTAGAATCATTATAATCTTTAAAGCTAAAAACAAAAGAACTTTTTGTAAATTAAATTTTTAAAACAAAACTTTCTTAGAAAATTTTTAGAAGAAATAGATTATATAATTAGACTTATGCAGTCTGATGTTTGAACTAAAAAAAGATCTGTTTTTTAATTTAAAAATTTTAAGTAACTTGCATGATGGTTTGAATGCAGACCCATTTAACAGCACACCAGATTTTGAGAACAGAATTATGGGCAGTTCCAGTAATAAGATAGCGCCAAAAAGGAGAAGAGTCATCTACCACCAGCAAATTGTCACAAAAGAAAAGACACGTTACAGGATCTCCATTATGAGGTTCCCATTCGTGTAAACAACTAAAAAGTATAGCTTTTAATTCATAGACAATTCTTTTGCAACTTCTAAATTTTTGTTGTTAAAAAGCTCAACAACTTTAAATTTTCAAAAATCTTAACTCCTTCAATTTTTAAAAACATTACAAAGAGTAAGAAATATCTGTTCACTAGGCTTTAATTTATGGTAGGTAAACAACTAAGTAATTAAAACTTTAAAAAAGGTAAACAATTAAATAAATAAAACTGCTGAAAGAAAAATTAAAAACATACCTCACTGAACCAGGATCATTAAAGTCTAGTGACCAAAATTTGACACCTCCATCTAAACTGCATGTAGCTAAAACTTGGACATCAGGTGAAACAGCTAGACTGGTGATTGCCTATGTTAGATGCAAAACGATCTTGTAATAAGTTATAAAACAGCAAAAAATTTATTTTAAAGCATATAAAAATACTTGGTAATCAGTAATACTTAATAATATTGGTAGACCTAAAGTTTATTAAAGTATATAGGTCACTAATACACTTCTTCAAACAAAATCTTTTAAAAAGTTATTTATTAAAGTTTTATATATACTAATACTCAAAGTTTAACAGACTGTGTAAATACAGGTTATAGAGCTTTTTAGCAGCCAGAGAAAATCTTATACCTTTTTATTCCTTTTATTTAAGCACTTACTTTTAAAAATAGATACATTTAAACCTGTTCTGTTTGCTTGCCAATAAAATACTTAAATTCAGGTCATGATATCAACAAACAACTTTACACTCTAAAGCTGAAAAAATTTTAGTAAAGTAAAGAAGAAAACCTGTCATTACTATAATTTATTTTGATGGAGAATGAGTGAGGTTGCTTGTTTTTAATACTTTATCAAGAGAAAGTTGAAAACAATTACTTTTCAGTATATTCCTTGATTAATTTTTAAAACTTTGTGTTTAAAAAAATAATAATAATAATTAAAAAAGTTAAAATTAAAGACTACTAATGCAACTTACCTTAGAATGGCAATTAATGTTTATGACACCATATTTAATTTCACTATGCTTGACTGTTGTAATATTTGGGTAAGCGCTTCTAATTCTTTTTAGGTCATAAACATGTGCTTGTGTATCAGAAGAGAATGCTAATATTGTTTCAACATTTTCTATAGTAGATGGTACCTTTGGAGACCAAACAACCCTATATATTTCTGAGTTTGTAATCTCATCTTGAAAAATAGTCAGAACATTTTTTGATCTATAATAAGAACAGTTAAAGAAACAAACCATTCTGTATAATTTACAAAAATTCATTCTACAGATAAAAATTTTAATATGAGTTTCAAGTCAATATATAATATTAATAAGTTATTATAGTTTATATTGGATATTTATAATGGATAAAAGAAATGATTAGAAGAACTTTATATTATGAAAAGTTTTAGTATTATGAAAAACATCCTAAAATAATAATCATAACTAATTATCCTGGCTATGAACTAAAGAAAACCATAATTCAAAGAAAACATAATTTACATCTGTATTTTTTCAAATACTATTTTCTGAAAAACATTTAATCAATCAAAGATTAGATTTTTAGTTATTTTTAATTACCAGACTTCTTTCAAGATTGCTCAAAAAAAATCTGAAAAGATACTTGACATAACTATCTTCTTCAAAAATTTCAAAAATAAAGAGTGTTCCTTCTAGATCTACACAAGCAAGTAAATTTGAACTCAAAGCTTCAAAGCACAAATCTACAACTTTTTTTTTAAATCCGCGCAGTAATACACGCATGGAAGTGTGAAGATTGATCACACGAACATGATCATCATTTTTTTTAGCTGTAAAAAGATAAAAATATTTATTTCAATAAATTTCAAAAATATATAGTATCATTACAACAACACAGCATTAATTACAATTTAACTAAAGTTATCTTTAAATGCAACATAAAAAAATGCAATATTGATAATAATAAAATATTGACTAGTTTTTATACAAATTATAAATACAAATAAATTTATTTTACCAGGTAAAACATAAGCAATATAAGTGTTATTGCATGTAACAAGGTTTCCAATGTAATACTTCTCTTCCCATTCAAACTTTGATATTTGACTGACTTTGACCTTAAGTATATTTTTAAAATAGGTTACACATATTTAAACATACTTATAACTTGAATTAATTTATATCCTATTTTAATTTGTGAATCTTGTATTTAACAACTGTCACATTAAATGTTATATTTATCTTTTAAAAAATTTAGAAATTTTCTTTAGGTAAGATAAAAGTAGCTAAATATAAGAAAAAAAAAGGGGAAAGTATCAGTGAAAAGAAGAAAAAAAATTCAGAGATTATCTTAGTAATTAGTAGTACTATAAAAACCTATAAAACTTTAACAAATAATATTTTTGTGACTTACTTAAATTTGTTACAACTTTGCAAAAAAAAAAAACACACACACAAATACTTTTAAACAGTAAAACAGACCTTATTGCTGGCAGTATTATTTTCTGTTGGATCAATATTACTAGCATATATTTCAACATCAGTGCCAAACAAGTTGTAAGAATTTCGAGAGTCATTACCCTCACATTGACTGAAAAACATCAAAAGCTCTGTAAAAATATTACCTGTTTACTCTTAAAATTCTGTAAAGAATTAAAAAAAAAGCACTTACATTTGTTGAGGTGTACTTGATACTCTTTCAGGTAAAGTAGATGTCATTTTAATGATTGATTCAGATTGTAATAAAAACTACAAATAAGGAAATCAAAATCTAATATTTCCTCACTATCTTGACCTGATACAATTAGCAACTTTGCAGATATATTTAATTTTAAAAAATTCTATGTAGAGTTGCCCCATTTTATGGCTAACAGTTTGACTTACTATGATTATTATATATTAAGAGCTAACTATATAGTATTATAGCTACATCAGTATCATAGTTTAAGAACTTGTTGTATCTAGTCAGTTTTTAAGCTATAACACTCATATAGTAACTATTTTACTGCTGTAGTTTTATTAAAGTATTCTACTTTTTAAAAAAAGTTACCCTTTTTTTTCTAAAAAAAAAACAAAAACTTCTACTCTGCACTTTTAAGAAGTCTTTTTTAAAAAAAATAGTGAAAAGCACGGCTAAATGCATGATAGATTATGGAACTTTATTTAAAATATATATTTATGTTCAATTTTTCAAAATGAAAATGTTAGGAATAGTTAAGTTAATCTACAACAGCTTCCTTAATTAATTTGTTTAAATTACCTAAGATAAATTTACTAATTAGTTCACTTTATAGCACCAATAATTGTTTTACTGTCAGTAATCTAATATGAATGAGATATCAAATCCAACAAAATTGTAAACATTTTCTTCACAATCTGAAAGGACTACCAAATCTCTTTCATGTTTTGTTATAGGATTGTTAACTTTTTTATTTGATAGGTAAATAGTTGATACCAACAGAAAATGTAGCGATAAATATTTTAAAAAGAAATTTAAATAAAAGTTTTTATCACACAAAAACAGTAAAAATCTCCATTTGCCTATTTTACATTTATCAATTGTCTTTTTTATATTTTAACAATCTATAAAATTCGACACTCTCGATTTTAAGGCAATCATACGGCTGCATTAATTTTCTCGGAAAAAAATTATGAAAAGAGCCATTTACGAACCTCTCATCATATCACTATCACGTGTTATTTAAGTACTTAATATCTCTTGTTCCTTATTTCAAATGTATGCACAGTGAAATGGGAGTTAGCAAAACGCTGAAAATTTAAAAGGAGATTTTATCTGTTTAATGTATTTTATATCAAAAAAGGTCCCCCAAGTGACCAAGAATGCACAAACGTTTGAGTCCTTGATTATTGTTTTGGATGCGCTATGCTATTTAAACGTTAACGTAAGGTTGGAAATTTACGTTTTAAAAATCATAAATACACAGAAAAAGTACACATTATTAGTATTCTGTTATATCCTAAATAAATTTCTTGTAATTAAGAATTTTTGAGGGTTTTTTTTATTTAGAAGTTTAATAAACTTTTTTATGTTTTCTTTTTTAAGGCATTTTTTGCTCCAATTCTTTTCACCCAAAAATCCTTAAAACATTTATGGTGCATTTTTGTATTATAAAATTTTTTTAAATTTACATATTATGCATCAAAGTAAAAGTTTCTGGAGTCAAGAAATTCAAATTTGAGAAGAAAAAAAAAAAAAAAATCGCACTTAACACACACTTACCGCGTAAATCCGCAATTGCACACACATTGTGGGTCTTTAATGCGCTCAAATTTGACTTTTTTCGCTCCAAATTTGAATACTTTAACCCAGAAAACCCCTATTTTAACGCACAGTATGTACATAAGATTTCCTCATAGTTTTGCTTTTTGTGGTACAATCAGTTCACTATGTTAATGTTCCAATAAAAAAACATTTGGTGTCTCTTTAAAAAGTTATTCATAAATAAAAATATTAGTTCTTAAGATCAATAGATCTTCTTTCTCGTTTTAAAGATTTTTTCAGTATCTGACGTTGTTATAGTATTCATTTTAGCTCATTAAATTCAGTTATATAACCAATTATAGTCCTTAAAATTTTTAAATGCTATGTAACATCAATTAAGTGTAAAATAGTGTGATGCCGCCCCCAAAATCTGGTTTTTTAATAACTAAGACAAAAATTCTCAAGGAAATTTTAAGGAGAAAAATTTTAATGAGCTGCTAAGGCGTCAACTTTAAAACCGTTGATAATAAGATTTGAAAAGGCAAAATAGACTTCAGCGTAGGGCCTCAAGATCTAGAGGGACCTCGAGATTTAGAGAGACCTTTCCCAGAGCTGTTTGAAATTAATAATTAAGTTTTACCCTTAAAATATGTGTATAAACATTATTTTTTATGAATAACAAAATGCATAAAATTTAATTTGATATTAATACGGTTTAATATTTTTTTTTTTTCAAAATTTTTAATTTGTTTGAATTAAGAGAAGAAAATATTATGTTTATTTATACTTTATTTATTGTATTGGTGTAATTCCTCCTCGCCCCACCTTCCCCAGCCCTTCCTCCACCACCTCTCATTAGAAACTACATTTTTATTTAAGATTTATCAATTATAATTTTTTAAAAATGTCTGTCCTTACATATTGTACTACATTTCCTACATAAGTTCGCATCCTTAATCAAATAAATAAATTCAAATTAAACTCAAGTTTCTTCAATTAGATTGAGCAACCAATTTCTTTCTGATGCTATCAACTTCTTTTGATAATTGAATTCTTTTATTACAACCAATAAAAAAAAACTAAAGTAATACTTTTCTTTAATCTTTAAATAACAGACGCACACAAGCAAGAATTGGAAAGTAAAACTGGTCTGACAGTTATTTGTCGCTACGTTATCGAGTGGTTTATAAAACCATAACCAATTAAAGCAAAGATAGAGGCTAAGACAAATCCAAAAATTAATGCGGGGATCACTTTTTCGCATCTCGAAGATTGTGGGGAACTAGAGTTATTGAATGCTAATCCGCCGTTGTTAACGTTTTCCTAAAATGAAAAAGCAATTTGATTTTTACTTTTTTAGTTGTTTAAAATGCGTTTTATCAGTTGAACCATAGGCGCCGAGTTAACGGGGCAACAAGGGCAGTGCCCCCCCCAGGAAATTTATACTAATAATATATTATCACGGATTATCTAAGGGGCGAATAGATACTCTCGCCCTCATGATAATCCGTGATAAAATATATTGTTAGTATAAACTTCCTGGGGAGGGCACTGCCCCTGTTGCCCCCGTGAACTCGGCGCCTATGAGTTGAACTAAATATAAACTATAATTACATCTCAAGCTGGAAAGCTTGATAAAATTAACACCTTTGCTTCTCTTTTTTTTGTGTCCTCAACATTAAATGATCGGCCTGAGAAGATCCTTAAAGACGTTTAAACATGTAACTACGAGATGAAACATTAACGTTTGTTTGTTATGTTTGTTTATTTGTTTGTTATGTTATGTTATGTTATGTTATGTTATGTTATGTTATGTTATGTATATGCAACATGCATGCATGCATACATATGTATGTATGTATGTATGTATGTATGTATGTATGTATGTATGTATGTATGTATGTATGTATGTATGTATGTATGTATGTATGTATGTATGTATGTATGTATGTATGTATGTATGTATGTATGTATGTATGTATGTATGTATGTATGTATGTATGTATGTATGTATGTATGTATGTATGTATGTATGTATGTATGTATGTATGTATGTATGTATGTATGTATGTATGTATGTATGTATGTATGTATGTATGTATGTATGTATGTATGTATGTATGTATGTATGTATGTATGTATGTATGTATGTATGTATGTATGTATGTATGTATGTATGTATGTATGTATGTATGTATGTATGTATGTATGTATGTATGTATGTATGTATGTATGTATGTATGTATGTATGTATGTATGTACGTATGTATGTATGTATGTATGTATTGCATACATGCATGTATGCAATGGATATGCATTATGCGCCGTACGAAAGTTCTAATTTGCTCAAATTGAATTATTTGAATTAGATGCGACTGAAATTCGGTTAAATAAAATGCTCGGAAAATGATTTTCCTATTAAATCTTAAAATCTTTCTCAAAGTGGCTGGTTTTTTTATTCTTCACTTTCTTATTTATTTTATGTACATTTTTTTAAACATTTAGATAAGTTTTAGCAATAAGTTCGAACTTAGTTAACGTTTCTATTTTTAAATATTATCGACAGACCTTTTCACCTTTAATTATCTTTATAAAAAATTTATTAGATACTTCAGACTAAAAGAAGTCTTACTAACATATGATCTCAGATCAAGATGATCTCAGATCATGCTCCAAATAAGATTTATGCTGGAGATGTTTAAAACTTACGAGTTCCAGGTGCAACTTTTCTCCGGTAACTACTTCAAACTTTGGGGGTTCATCTACTATAAACATTTCGATCAGACTATCATAGTGCGGTAGAGTTGACTTTGAACTACTTTCGTGTAGATTGCTTCCTGTGCTCGATAATTCCCGATTATCACAATCACTACCTGAAAGCGCTAAATCTGTATTTGGCTCTGATTTATTGTTTTTTGTCTCAATAAAAAGCGTTTCTTCAACTTCATCTAGATTAATAGATATACTTGGAATTTCTATTGAATTATTCTCTTCGTCTTTAACGGATCTTTCAGTTTTATGCATATTTAATTTGTTTTTAATATAAGCCTTTTTCTTCCAGGATTTACCAGGAGCAGAAAAAAACCGATGACCGGTAAACATTTAACAATATCACCTTTGAAACTTTAACTACATAAATATTTTTCAATTGTAATTCGTATTTTGAGAAAAATTTCCAACAAAATTTAACCTTTACACTCAAGAAAATCTTTATGCTAAAGTTTTACAGATTTCTTCAGATAACGCCAAGCGGTTATAATTTGTGCAAAGCTATACGTCATAAAACTGTGGTTTTAAAAGTTGTTGGAAGCCACAAAAATGTTAATGTCGCTATTTTGTGTGGTTAATGAAAAAATTATCCAGTGAACCTGTCGTACGGTACCAGGACAATAAATTAGTTTTTAAGCAAATATATATTTTCTCATTTATGATTCTGACTTTCTTTTTATTTTTTAAAAAAAAAAATGTTAAAAATCTTTTTTACTTAAGCGCGTATTTTTTTTCCGGAATTCAGAAGCCATGCAATAGAGCACCAAACGATTTTGAGGTTTAATGTCCACGTGAAACTTATTACGTAACGCGTTATTATTTTTCATAAAGGACCTAACGTATTAATTTTAAAGTGCAAAATGGAGTTCACATAAATTGACCAATACAAATAAGTCACCCTCTATCATCACGGTCACCAGTCATGTAATTTTTTCTTGTTTTACAAAAACTGGAATACGTAGCTTTAAGTTAATATTAAGCAAACTTTTTGCGAGGCGCTCACTAAAAAAGGAGAGCTTAAATTCAGAAATATTCTCTCGTCTCAAACAATTCAGTTGCAAGGAAAGAACTACTACAGTTATGCATCTACAAATATTTGTGTTGTTGCTATTGGTGCTTTTTTTCTTTAATTGGTTGAAAAAAAATGGATGCTGGACTTCAACTTACGCAAAGCAATTGCTCGTGGATTTATTAAACACCGTAATTAACGCAATTTGCGTGACAGACGTGTATTGGATTATGCCATATATAAGATACTGTATATAAAGATATATAGTAATTTGAGCTGACTCTAAGAGATTACCTGCTTGCACATGCTTTATAACATGCATTTTACTTTAAAACCTGTTAAAAATAACAGAAGGGCTATAGGAATCACAAATATTGGAGCAACGTTTTTGAGTAAAGTTTATATAAAAAAAATCTGTTTGTTAAGTGAATAATATATTAATTATCATTTTAACAAAATAATCAATTTAGTTAAAGATTTAAAAAAAAAACAGTTAGATTTTGTCTGTGGATTATACCAAAAAGGTGTAGTTTTCGTAATTTGTAAAAGTTGTGCCAATTTTTATCCAAAATATCTCATTTAAATTCGTTTTCAACTTTACTTGCTCACGATATAACCTCCGTCTTCGCGCCAGAGATACCGTCGTATTTTTTATTTTCTAAATGAAAGATTCGCATAAACATTGATCACAATTCACTATATTAAGAATTGAGCTGTTCGGAATTTTTTAGAGCTCTTCGGTATTTTTCTCTTTCAGGTGTTATAAGTATTTCTAACTAGGTTCGTTTCAAGGGAAATTGATTATTTTCTTTACATATGTTAATCGGAGCAAAGGAAAGTTTCAATAGTAAAATTACTGCAAAGGTGTCATCCCAAACTTTTTTATTTCTTTTTAGAGTAAGTTTTGACCGAAAGGTAAAAATTACTTAACATGCTTTTAAGGGAAAAAAAAAAATTACGTCTAAAGATTATTTTACATTACAAGTAAAAGTAAATAAATTTTTGTAACTTGCATAAAAAGTGAATTACTTCAAAAACAATTTATTTTTACATGTAAAAATTTTAGGCTAGGATTGCTGTGTGAAAAAATTACATCTGCTATGAAACAATTGCATCTGCTATGAAAAAGGTATGAAAAAAGTGCGGTTGGTGAAAGAGAGGTGTATAAATAAAAAACAAATGAAATTGCAAACTTTTTGCTTAGGAAAAAATCTACACTTATTAACAATATAGTTCGGACCGTTAGCAACAATCCTGTACATACCAAACATAACAATTAGATGCATTTATTGGCGAAGAGACAGAGAGAATGAGACACACTGCTGGTTCTTACATCGAAGAAGTTATACAACTCATTGGAGAAGAAATAACTATATTTAAAAATATTTTTGTTAACAAATTGGATATTTAAAACAACCGTTCTTTTGGATGACCCACGCATTGCATAAAGGCAAAATATAAACCAAAAGTTATTCCATTTTATTTAATTACACTGTTCTGCAAATTACACTGTTCTGCAAATGTTTTTAAGCATGGGAATTAGGAGGCGTGCAACAAACGCGATCGAATAAAGCATTTCGTGACATGCACCAAGTGCAGCCTCAATCTCATGTTCAATGCATTACTCTACTGATTGAGTACATTATATACTTCTTTTTTTGGTCAGATAGGTCAAAATATTGATAAGAATTCTTCCTAGTAGATTTAAATCTTTTGCCATTTTAGGCTCCCGTAAGGTAAAACCAGACAACATTAATCTAATTGAAGAAAGGGCAAACTCGTTCATTTGCAATAATAACAGAGTTCTTCCATTGGTTGACATCAAAGACTTGGTATTTCCATTGGTTATTATTAAAGGTCTTGTATTTTTATCGATTAATAACAAAATCGAGCTCCATTCTTTAGATACACTAAAACTTTGTATAATATTTATATGCAGGAAAGCTGCTGTTATTTGCTCATAATTGACAACTAATTTTCCCAAACCTAGCTAATCCACGGAAAGATTTGACCAGGAAGATGAAAATTTTCTATTGATTTAGTCTGACTAGATTTCATTTTCAATATTTATTATGCAAGGTGATTCAAATTCGATTCTATTTTATTTTCACAAGTGATGTTAATATTCTCTTTTTAAAATAAAAAAAAAGCCTATTGCTTGCTGTTTACTTGTCTTTACTATTTTTTCTCAGTACACTGACAGTAATTATGTAATTTACGTAAACTATGTAAACATGCAATACATATTTTAGGGCAATCCCAGTTGAATTAAGCATCTACGTTTCGGAATTTCACTATTCCGATACTGATACTAGACATTTGTTATTTTTGTTTAAACCGAGACATAACTAGACTCAAAAACCTTTATCTAATTAAAACGATACGAAACGAAACGAGAAATATCGATACTTACAAATACTTTTCCCGCTGTTTTAAAAACGTCTTATAGAAAATTTTTTAACTTCTTATTCAATTATTATTATTTTTTTGTTGAAACATTTAAGGGTAAGATATTACATGTGTGGATGTTGATCAAATGAAGATCAGGATGTGCACTAAGCCATCTGCGTGCACATTCTGGTTTAATGGCACTTTCAATGGAAGGTACTGATTGATCTTGTTTGTCACTTGACTCAATGACAAAACAAGTGCACTAGTGAAAGTTGAATCTCATATTATTGCCACATTGGTTGTGTTAGATTGGTAGTTTGTGTCCGACTTCAACTGAATAGCAGAATTTGCCGTTGTTAGCATTTTTTTTTCGGAGAGGCTTGACAACTTTTGGCAACTGTAATTTCCATAATGTCATTATCCCTATCCTCTACAACGAGCAACAATTTAAATTATCCTACTGATATACACAAAACAGAACTTAGTATATAAGATCATATACTATCCAAATACTTTGTTCTGAATGAGAATGAAAACAAGATTGGTGTACTTCATGGTCAGGCACCAAAATCTGTACATAACGCTCATGCTGCCACTTCTTTCTAAATTGGTTGCTAAGCCAGTGCAAACTTACAGCATTTTTTTTGGTAGTGTTATGCAGTGCTTTATAGCTTCAATAAGAGTGCGGGTATTGCACACAAGATCAGAAATGCGCAACTGCTATTGGTGTTTAGCACAAGCGAGTGACTAACCAATAAGAGGATGCTTCTAAATGGTGGCTTTCATATTTCTGGCTTAATCATGCACACCAATAACTTTGAAGTGAGTAATCTTTGGTAATTCAGGCAGCATAGATTTACATATATAGACAATTTGCACTTCTTAAGATCAGCCTTAGATCCAAGTATCGTACAAAGTCTTCGAAAGCTGCAGCGTCAACATGGCTAAATGGAAAATTGTTTCTCGTAATGAGCTTCATGATTTCCAGATAAACATAGATTTACTTGACATCGAATGACTTGTACTTGGTAAATGAGCTGCAACAAGTTAAAAAGACTTCTTAAATGCCAGTGAGTTCTGTTTTATGATAAAAGTCTTTTATGCGGTTAAAAATACTTGCGTAAACATAGTATTAATTTCTTTACTTCTTCTTACTTACTATATGTAAATAGGAAATAGCAGTAAACAAACAAGTTTTTTTACAAGATAGAATTTCTAGTTTTTTCTAACTTGGCATTGATAAGGTTTAGCTAAGATACGATGCTTCGTCACTGTAACGGGCAGAACTGCAGCAAATTTTTCTTTGTTTTTTTTCATCCTCGTTATCCATGTTGTGACTTTATTCCAGCTCTTCATTTGACTGCCTCTCGTTTTTGGGATGGTTTTTTTTTTTTTTTGAAATACTTTTTTTTAACCCAGTTATATTCTGGTTTTTATTTGATACAAATTTTTTCGGAGATTGCATTTGGGTGAATTATTTTTGGCATCAACTTCAGGGTTAAAGTACTCTTAAATCTTGCTGTGAAACAAAAATAATTAAAAATGGTTTCAAAAATATTCAGAATCTTTTGCATTAAAAAGATTGCTACAAAGTGCAAACTGAAATATTTTTTCTGCTGATCAATGCACATATTACAAATAATACAATTTATTATAATTTATTGTCCAGTAAAATGTTGAATTATTTAAACACTTTTAAAATTTTGCTAGTTTACACTTTTTAATTTATCCTGTTTTATATTTAGAAGCTCTTTTTATATTGAAATAGTAAGACATTAAGAAAATTCAGATTTCTTGTGAAACAGTTGCAGTCAGCTATGAATGTTGGTATTTTCATGATAGCAAGCAGTTACCACAGGTAAAACGCAAGTTTGTTGAAATCCCATCTGATCAAGTACTGGTAACTTTCCCGCATACCGGTCTTTTAGCTATAATTAGACACGTGAGATGTTTGATGTGAAGTTACTCTGAAACAAATATCTTTTTCAAATTCTCTTAAAATGTATTGGTACTTCTCATAGCAACAAAAAAAGAATGGTATCATTTCAAACCAGAAATTACGAAATGGCAATATAAATAAACACTTCTCGTATCGGTATTGTGTAAAAAGTGCATGAAACGATAATTTTCGAGACGCGGATGCTTAGTTTGTACATGTCAATTTAAGAAGTATTTAAAGGAAGGTTTTAGGCGAGTGATTTTAGGCGATTTTGAGCAATTTCACTCGTCTAAAGTATATGCTTAAGGTATGCCCGGGAAAGATGGCCGTACGGGAGAGATGGCCAGTTCAATTAATTTCGGAACTAAAAGCTAGATAGCGTTAGTTTACGCTTAGTTCGCTTTTTTCAGCGGAGACTGCTATTGCTCGTGCAAAGTTATAGTGAAATTAAATCAAAAAGTAAGTAAAAACCTCTTTATTTGTTTTGAAAAGTGTAAAAATTTTTCAATGGACTTTACCACGCGGTGAAAAAATTTTAGTTGCAACTTGAAGTTGTTTTTTGTTTTTTTTTGTTTATTATGATTGATTTATTGCATTCAAACCTAAAATTTGTAAGTATTGCAGTCATTCACTTTATTCCGATATGACGAATAGGACCATGCGCAAATAGGAGAGGTGGCCATACGCAGTCCGGTAAAGATGGCCTTATTTTAAGTTTCATTTTTTATGTTTAATTAAATTTTTCACTACTTCTTTGTAGATGCCGAATGTCAATAAGAGAAAAACAGTTACAGGGCGCGGTAATTGGACTGAAGAATCACTTAAAGTTGTTATTCATTCTGTTTTAAATCAGGAAATGAACATCTACTCTGCATCTAAAACCTACTACAGTCCACGTAAAAAATTGTAAAGAAGATACAAAAATGATGATGATAAAAAAGGACCAATGGGGCCATCTTCTATGCTTGGTGAACACGATGAACAAAAACTTGCTACTCGTATAAAAACCATGCAAAGTAAAGGATTCTCATTGACTATTGATGATGTCTGGACAATGACATTTCATTTTGCAGAAGGACTAAAGATATCTCACAGATTCAACAAAAAAATTGAAAAAGCTGGTCATGATTGGATGCAAATGTTTTTTAAAAGACACCCTGATATTTGATTACAAAAGTCTGAAGGAGTCTCATTGGAGATCTTGTCTCAAGCTTTGAACAAAGTAGAAGCTGACACTTATTTCAAATTATTGGAAAAGATTTTGGCAGATAATGAACTTGTGGGAAAAACAAACTGTATTTTCAATATGGATGAATCGGGTCTGCAATTAAATAATCGCCCAGGACACGTTTTGGCAGAAAAAAGACCAAAGGCTGTATCTGCAATAACTTCTACCGAGAAAGGTGAAACTATTACTGTTATTGGATGTTGCAATGCCGAAGGAACTTTTTTGCCGCTTGCTTTCATTTTTAAAGTAAAAATAAAAAAGCTGAATTCTCAGATGGAATGCCTCCAGGTTCGCAAGTTTTGATGTCAGAAAAGTCAGCTTACATAACATCTGCACTCTTCTTAGAATGGCTTAAAACCCATTTCGTGGTGAGGAAACCACCGGGCAAGGATTTACTGCTATTAGATGGTCATTCTATTATGCAGTTGCTAATGATGTCATATTGTTATCTATTCCAAGTCACAGGTCACATTACTTGCAACCTTTAGATAGATCTGTGTTCAAATCTTTGAAAAGTCATTTTTACGAACAATGCAGACTTTGGATAAAACAAAATCCTAGTAAGCGAATCACAAGACTATGTTTTAACATGTTGCTCAGTAATGCTTTGGCAAAAGTTGCCTTTGGTAAAAGTTGAAAATACTATTGTGGGCTTTAAAGCTACGTAGTATATCATTTTAACAATCTAGAAGGAAAAAAATCATTTTTTCAACTTATTTCAAAGTGTTTTATATTTCGATTGTAGATTGTCCATAGTATTTAAAAACCAAACCAGGGGTCACTACTATAAAACTCATTCCGATCGGAACTTATAAAAATCGTAAACCCGATGAATTTCATCGGATTCGACAAAATTGGCGTAAACCCGATAATCCCTAATTGCCTCTACTATAAACATTTTTTTTCGTATCGTAAAAACTTTCCGACGAAAATATTAGCGGATTCATGAAAACCAAAAAGATATTATCTAGTTAATGCATTGTTTTTTTCCATTTTGTTCTGTTCATATTATAGATAGTTGTGCAAACTTTCAACTAAATGCTACAAGAAAAACAAATTTCAAAAAAGAAATGTAAGTAAACCCAATATCCTTATCTTAAATATACATTATACTTATTTCCAATTATAAATCTTTCTGTGCAACTTCCACAGTCCGGCGCTACTGCACTTTCGCACCCCCCTTTTTTATTGCAGATTATGATAGAGAATTTTATGCTGATTCAGAAAAATATAAAAACATGGACCTGAAAATCAACGGAAAGTGGTCTAATTCGAAGTCAAAGTTGTAAAAATTCCACTAAAAATCTCTAATATTCGCCATTTTTTAAAATTCTTTTTCAAAGTTTTAACGAAAATTAATTACCGTTACATTGCGCAATAAGCAGACCTGGTTTCGATTAGCCTTAACATTATTATTTTAAAGTTTTTTAACGAAAGTGAAAGTTAAAATACTTTAAAAATAACGAAATGAAATTAATGGAAGATTTCAAATATAAGTTGAACGTAGAATGTGAGAATGTAGACAAATTGATGAATATTTATTATTGTATTGCCCTATCCCTATCCCTATCCCTAACCCTAACCCTGACCCTAACCGCCTATCCAACCAGCTTTATTGTGAAATATAAATCGCACTGTTATAATAAAATAATTACGCAAGCGTGTACAATATTGCGCTCTGAGTAGCTTATGGCTATATAGAGCGCATTGCACTCTACGAAGACACTTCGGAAAAACATACTTTAACGACTTTTTTAACGTAAAAACCATGCTATTAATGTATTGCTTTTGTAAGCTAAAAGATCATAAACTTATTATTCTCAAAATGGCGAATATTAGGGTTTTTAGTGGGATTTTTTACAACTTTGACTTCGAATTAGAGCACTTTCCGTTGATTTTCAGGTCCATGTTTTTATGTTTTTCTGAATCAGCATAAAATTCTCTATCATAATCTGCAATAAAAAAAGGGGGGTGCGAAAGTGCAGTAGCGCCCACAGTCCTACGTTCATATGTTTTAGGAGTTTTAAGACGTTCTTTATCAATTTACAAGGCCAGCTAATCAATGTTTTATTAAACGATTAAAACCATTAAATAGTTATAAGTAATTTTTTCACTGTAATTTTCCTATGTTATAGACATACCACAAAGGCAATAATTATGTCATAGAACTTCCAATAAAAAAAAAATTTTTTTCTAAGGCATAACAAAGACAGACACACAGCCACAATTAAACAGTAATTTTAAAGTAGTGAAATTATTATGTCATGTTAAATAATTTTCATCACATTACATCAAAGTTGTTCTTTATTGTTATTGTTGCCTGTTTATGTTGACCCTATACATAATACTATTCTCACACATAGTTCATTATATTTAATGTGCTTTAATGTTTTTTATCCAAGGGGACAGAAAAAAGACGCCTACATAGCTCGAGTGTCATTGAGTTTGTCACAATTTGGCAGACTGGATTAAACAATTCAAAGATGTTTTAATGAGAAAATTTGGTGAAAAGTCACAGATGGCTCAAAAACACCAAAGGTTACCAATCTTGAAAAAAACCTGGGCATCTGAGGCTATCTATTCTAAAGCAGTTGCAAATGGACTCCCCATTCCAAACATCTACTGCCTAAGGCATGTAATAATTTCTTACATTTCCCAAAGTATTCTAAACCTAGTTTAAAATTAGATTACCAAGTTTTATTCACATTAGATGTTAGTTTGGTTTGTTAGAAGCAGGATCCATTTTGACCAGACAAAATGTATTGGTCCTGAATGCAACTTATTATAAACCCTTAAAAGGAAGCTTTCGCCACTTCTACTACTCTATAAATAACAATAAATACCTTTAAAAAGCATCAAAAAACATCCTAAAAGTTGTTCTAGCAAACTAAAATTGAACAATTCGATTCCATTTATTTAAATTTTTTTTAGGAGAAATTAAAGTAATAATCAAGCTTGCTCTAACCAATCGAACAAATTTATTTGTTGTCTCATGAAAAGTTTAGTTCTCTTTTTAATCATTTAGTGTAAGTTTTGTAGGAGAGAGAAAGTCAGTGGTTATCATATCCTTGATAATCTTACTTTATAAAAAGTATTGCTTTAGTATCACCTGTCTATGTTGACCCCTAGATGCCATTTACACATTTTGTAAGTTGGAAAATTTGTGTCATTTTTACTAAAATAAAAATTGCCAGGCATCAGTTTTAGTTACCTGACAATATTTTAATATAGTAAAAGTGACCTATTGCCCAAGGTGTAAATGGTTTCTAGATGGTGCAAAATACTGCAATAATGCAATATCATAGTATAGGATGTAATCAATGTTGTAAAATGTTGCAAACTTAAAATGTATTATTTAACTATGTAGGACTTCTGGGACAACATCAAACAAGTGACTACAAAGAAGGTGACAGATTCTAACAAAAGTAGTATGGGGAGTCAAAAGCTAATACCACTGGATGAGATTGTTTTTGACATTAGACTCAAATAGTTCTATAGAATATAGTACAACTATTCTAGAATTAAATTCTGAGTTTTTATATTCAAATTCAGTGTGTTCTACTGCAATATAAAGAAATCTAGATAAAAGTATTTGTAATTGGCAAAGCAGTTTCTTTCATGATTAGTGACACTAACCTTAATAGTCTCTTCTTTTGCAAATAATATTTAATGATAACCTTGGTATTTGCTATTTGTGGAGAAATTCTTATGAAAATAGAGTTTGGTCTGAAAAAGTAGAAATTTATTCGTGCGCAAATTCATACTTTAAATTTCTTACCCACTGTTAATTCTCTATTGTCGAGGTGGACAGTGAAAAATGAAATGCGGAACTTATTATTCTAATTTTGTCAATGAGAAATGTTAGAGATTGAGTTTGATTTCTGTTTTTGTTTTCAAAACAAGAAACTGTTAAAAAAAAAGCTAGCTCAAATTATCGGATTTACGATTTCCGCTACACAGAGATCGCGTAAACTTTAATTGGGTTTTTACGCTGAAATTAGCGGAAATTCCGAAAAAATATGTTTGGGTAATTCCATGTCAAAACAACAAGTCGAGATAACCCACCATCTCAGAAATACTTGATTTTTGGCACAAATGTATTTAATACCGTCGTTAGGAATAATCAAAAATAATTTGGAGCCAATTTCATTATTTTGAGAGTTATGGGTCTTTGAAGTTTGAGATTTTTTACATTTTTTTTATTCTCCGCGCTCTTAGCAACGTCTATAGCAACACTTAAATGTTAAAGTATGCACAGTTACATTAACTATATGTTTACAAAATTTAATAGGCATAGAAACTTTTGAAGAAAGAAGTCAAAAATCATTACTTAAAGTTATTAGATCTTATATTTGAATAAAAACTTTAAGATGAAAACCGGGTTTTTATCAATAATTTTTCAGTAAACATGTATAGTTTAAGATTAATTGCAGAAAAGGTATTGATCTATTCATTTTAAATCTTTACAATAATAGTTTATATATAAATACCTGTAAGAGTCAAAAATTATTTCACTGTTTTTTAATGCACATATCTATTTTATTATTGTTTTATTTTTGCAATTTTATTTTTGCATTTTTATTTACCGTTTTGGTTATAATCTCCATAGAGAGATTATAACTAAAACAAATTCTCACAAAAAAATTATAATTTCTCACATAAGTATTATTATATATAATACTCAAATGTTAGAACCATTTGCTCCATTTAATTAGTTGGACAAGAAACCAGAAATTCATTTTTATTTTGAAAATAAATAAGTGTAACAGCTATGATTACACTTATTTATTTTAAAATAAAGTTTTGATTATAATACTCATGTTAGAAATTATTATTTATTTAATGTTGGTTTTAGAAAAATAAAATATTGAAATTAAATATTTTGATAATGGCTGGAACATCACAATGCTCTCTTGGATTGATTTTAAAATCAAATTGTCACAAGTTAACATATACAAACCACATTGGAATAATATTTTTTAAAGATTTAGCTCCAGATGAGCAAAATTTAGTTGCGCTGAGGTCTGGTGTTTCTCCTGATTTGATTATTGACTTATGTTTTCATCATCAAAAGTTCTATCTTGAGAAGTTCCCTGTGTTTCAGAATAAATGCTGTGATCCACTGTTAGTTCACAAAAGACCGTGCAAAGGTTAGTAAAGCTTGTCATATAATTTATAAATGTTACTTTGTCATAATTTTAAGGTCTTTATGTTTGTTAATACTAGGCATATTTTATTTTATGAAGTTATATTTTTCAATTTAGTATCTCTTAGAGTAGTCACGTTAAGAACCATAGCTTTAAACAACAGGTTCAATATTGTACCTGGTCAAAAAATTTGTACAAATTGCTTAGTCAAATTAAAAGCTTCCACTGAAATTAATACTGATAACATTGATATTTCTGATGATTACACAAATGAAAGTATAAATAAAGAAAATGTATTTCATGTTCAACAAGAAGCTGATATAAATAAAAATAGACAAGAACTTTCGGATTGTCTCAGTATAATTGGCGTGTCACCAGTCAAGCTTCATGGACAGCCATTTGCGAATCGTATGAGTATTGGGAAAAAAAAAATTAAAACTATTACAACAGTTTTCAAAGAAAAGTTATCAAGTTCTTTAAAGATTCCATTGACAGAAGTTGAAGTTTTTGATAATGAATATATTCTTGATTTAAAAAAAAAAGTTGTTCAGTTCGAAAATATGTTAGTTTTGATAAAAGATAAACTTGAAAAATGCTGTTCATTTAGGGACAAAATTCAAATATTGACTTTGTGCCCACAAGAATGGTCAATTGAAGCAGCTAGTGAGTATTTTGGTGTTTCAAAGTATCTAATAATAAAATCTAGATCTTTAGCAAAGAAGGAAGGAATTCTTGCAGTTCCACAAACTAAGCGAGGTAAAATGCTCCCTGATCAAATAAATACTTTAGTAAAAAATTTTTATGAAGATGATGAAAACTCTCGCCAGATGCCTGGTCAAAAGGATTTTGTAAGTGTTAGTTGGAAACTCCATATGCAAAAGCGACTACTTTTATCAAGCTTAAAAGAGTTATTTGTTTCATTTAAAGTTCGATATCCACATGTAAAGTTAGGTTTTTCCAAGTTTTGTGTTTTAAGACCTAAATGGTGTGTTTTGCCAAACTCATCAGGAACCCATTCTGTGTGCATTTGTATCTACCATCAAAACATGAAGTTAATTCTCCTACCCGTTAAAATTGATTACCATGAACTATATAAATTTATTGTTTGTGATATGCAAAACAAAGAATGCATGTTACATCAATGTACACAATGTCCAAAAAATACATCTAAATTAGAAGAAAAGCTATTCGAACTAATAGGACAGTTTGAGGAAGAAGATACTATCGAATTTAACCAATGGGTTACTACTGATAGATCAGATTTAGTTATACAGCTTGTAAGCATACCAGATTTTGTAAATATGGTGATGGAAAAACTAGTCAAGCTAACAGCACATTCATATATTTCTAAATGCCAATCTAAATATTTAAAAAATCTTAAAGAAGAACTGCCATCAAATAGTGCAATAGTTCTAGGAGATTTTGCAGAAAACTATAGTTTTGTTGTGCAGGATGAAGTACAAGGTTTTCATTGGAATAATCTTCAGTGCACACTTCATCCAGTAGTTGTGTACTATAAAGAAAATCAAGTGTTGCAATCCACTTCATATTGCATTATATCAGATGATAACAATCATGATGTACCAATGGTTTACGAGATACAAAAATCAATTATCAATAATCTAAAGCAAAAGATACCCAGCATTGTAAATGTGATCTACTTTTCTGATGGCTGTTCATCTCAATATAAAAACTGCAAAAATATTTTTAATCTATGTCAGCATAAATCAGACTTTGGAATAGATGCAAAATGGGTTTTCTTTGCAACCAGCCATGGAAAGCAACCTTGTGATGGTATAGGAGGAACAGTTAAACGGCTTGTAGCTAATGCTAGTTTGCAGAGAGTTTCTACAAATCAAATATTAAACTCACGTGATATGTTTACATATTGCACTAACAACATCAAAGGTATAAACTTTATTTATATTTCAAGTGAAAGTTTGATAGAAACAAGATTATTACAATCTGAACGATTTAAAAATGTAAAAACAATACCAGGAACAAGAGACTTTCATGAATTTATTCCTGTATGTCAAAATGAAGTTAAGATGAAATACTGCAGTGATGACACTATCCCTATCTTGACTTACAAGTTTAAAAATTGTGAGATGCAAAGTGATGTGCAAAGTTGATGTGGGATTTAAATTTATGCACCAACATGGCCCTTGAATCTTAAAAAACATTTGCTTGCTTCCTTTTATCAATTATTTCTTAGAATTGACAGTTTGCATATGTCTATGATATGTATATGACAATATTTTTTCATTTGTTAACAAATATTACCTAATTTTGTTTTATTTTACAGTCCAAAGAAAAACAAAGGAATATGTGAAGAAGTTCACTGATTTGAATATAAATTTGTCAATTCATAAAAACATGGAATTCAAAGAATTAATGTGTTTTGATATTTAAAATTGAGTTTTTTTACGGACATGAATACTATTCATAGACATGTATGTCATGAATATTGCATTTTTATACCTAAGTGAAAATACCTCTTATTTTTGACTAGCTCTGAGTGAAAATGCCTGTTTTTAATATTTAAGTATTTTTAATTGAGTTTATTACATATGCATATTGTAGTTTTACACATAAGTAAGAACTCTTACTTTCTGGTTGTGCCTAAACATAAATACCTATCAATTTTCTGTCTCATTCTCAATATTCTTTCAATCAAAAATAAAAATTAAATTTTTTAGATTAGTGAGTCGAAAAACAACTCAATTTTTTTTTTTTTTTTTAGGTATTTATATATACTTTAAGAATATGAAGTTTGGAAATATATAGATCATAACCTTTTCTGTAATTCCTCTTATAGTAAGCCTGTTTACTTTTAAATTTTATTAAAAATGCCAGTTTACTCTTTTTGATTTATTAATAAATATAAAAAATTATTATTTCTTAGTATAATTTTATGGTTTAGCATCTAATAATATGTGGAAAATTTCAAATTATGAAATAATATAGTTAAGGTAACAACGTATGTATTGACATTTTCTTGTTACTAAGGACGTTGCTAGGGGCGCATGATAAGTAAAAATGTTACAAAGTTTTGAATTTTAAACGAGCATAACTTTTAAAATATTCCGATTTGTTTAAAACAACTTTGTGGAATTCTTTTTAGCCTAGTTAAGTATCTTTGTTGAAAGAATTAAGTCATTTAGAGATAGTGGGTTATTTTTTTGAAATTTTGTTGTTGTTTTGACACGGAATTACCCGTTTATAGTAACAATCCGCTCATTTCAGCGGGTTTCAGATGAAATGGTCGTGAATTCCGATCGGAATGAGTTTTATAGTAGTGACCCCAGATTTTTTTTTGTAATTTGATAAAGCTGCTAATTAATTCTTCTGAGTTTGCGCGAATTTTTAAAGTCGTAGAACGTAGCTATGACAACAACAAATTTAATACTTTTAGTTAGAGTAAACGTTTCGCTTCTGAAACTTTATTTTAAATAAATTTATTTCGAAATAAGGATTTTTATAGTCGTCTCTTATCAGCTTTTAATGAAAATCTTTTGCTGACTTGTAGAATTCTTTTAAAACGAGAGTAATTTTTTGTCAAATCATAATGTTATTTTACAATTTCTGTGTATCATTTAACGTGTAATATTACCGAATACAATTGCATGATTATATTTAAATTAAACCTCATACCTTTGAGTAATTAAACCAAAAAAAAACATTCTGCAAATATTTGCGAACTAATCATATTTATTCTATTTTATAGAATGGCTCCTTCGATTTCCCGGATCGCTCTTTTTGATTTATGGGTACAAACCCCGAAAATTTCGAAGTTTGATACATTGGTGGGATATGTTCTTGAAGAAATAGGAGATGTAGCAAAGTCTGAAGCTGCTTTAAAGTGTATAAAAAATAAAATTAGAAGTTTTTATCAAACATTTAAGATGAAATGGACAAAAATAGGGAGACATCGGCAACGCTTCCTGGACACCTATTCTTCTTGGATAAATAAAAAAATCCTATATTTCAAAATGTACCACGTACTTCTCAGCAGAATGGCATAAAAATTGGACCTGGCCAGCCAAAAAAATCTTTTAGTTCTTGTGGTCATATAGCTCAATAGTACAAACTGCAACATCTCCTGGAGTCAAGTAGCCAAGAGCTAAGTATGGCCACGGATATGATGCTAAGAAAAGAAGGAAAAAGAGATTCAACTTCTATTGTTAAAGAACTTTCGGTTGCATTTCCAAATCAAGGTACAATTTTTAAAAAGGCATGGGAGTCATCGCTAAAAAAACCAGCATTATTGTCGGTGGAACAAGCGCTCGCACTAATAGTGGATGCTAAACTCTCCAACGAATAGTACCAACGAATTTGTGAGCAAGCTGGAAGCTTAAATTGCAATCTATATCCCTCTTACCACAAAGTTAAAGACGCCAAACGGTTATGTTATCCTCAAGGAGTTATGATAACAGAAACATCTACAGACCTCTACAAGCTCTCATTGATCACACACTCTTTCGCTTTTGTGAAATTCAAGGTGTGAGAGAGAAATTACTTCTACATAAAGATAATACATACGGCTTCGTCATTAATGGGGATGCGACGGATCGGAGTAGATGCGATATAACCAGAGGTTTGCGGAGCAGACTTCAACCGATAAAAGTCTATTGTACCAATAAAAATTTTCTTTGGTATAAGGGATACTAAAACCATCGTTTGGAAAAACCCTGTCACATCGTCTACTCGCTATTGTCACCTCTTTAAATTTGTTTTCACGAAAGAATCTACAGATTTAATAGTTAAAGAAATTAATTTATTTAAGGCGACAAATTAAAATGCATACGCCCACTAAAGTATCTCTCGGAGATCTTGACATTGCGTTAATAATAACTATGATGCTTTGTATGATAGACGGAAAAGTTTGCAATGCGGTGTCATCATGCTCTTCCACAAAATGCTGTTACATATGTGGGACCTACAGAAAAAGAATAATATAAATATATTATCAAGGGAAGAAATAAACAAAGAATATCTTTCCTTTGGATTATCAGCTCTTTATGCCTGGATTAGAATTTTCGAATGCGTTCTTCACATTTCATACCACTTTTTTTTTTTTTTATTTGAAATTAAAACATGGCAAAGAAGTGGGAATGAAAATAAATAAAGGTGGCACGAAAAAAAAGAAGTCCAGGAAAAGTTTAGACGTGTATTGGATTTTTTTTAGTTGATGACCCAACACAGCAAACTGGTAATACAAATAATGGAAACTGTGCTCGTAAATTTTTCAGAAATGCTGTGAAGTCGGCTGAGATAACAGGAGTTTGCTTCGAATTAGTAAAACGCTTAGGAACTATTCTAGAATGCATAAACTCGGATCATAAAATCAATTCGGATAAATTCGAAAACTACGCAAGTGAGACCCGGGATCTATAGATTGAACAATACGGATGGTATCCTATGCCTGTTACCCTTCATAAAGTTTTATTTAATAGCAGAGCCATTATAGAAACTTGCATTCTTCCAATCGGACAATATTCCGAAGAAACCCAAGAGGCTAGAAACAAACACAACAGGCACTTTAGGAAACATTTTACGAGGAAAACACCTCGAACGGACAAAAATACGGATTTATTAAACAGACTGCTTTTACTTCAAATCCGATTATAGCAAGTTTGAGAGTCCGAAAACTAAGCATATTAAAATGGATCCTGAATTGTTAAATTTATTAGAAAGTGAGCAAAGTGAGACAGCTTTAGACAATTCTATGGACATATCTGAGGATTCACTAGATAAATATGTCATCGCCAGTGATACCAAGTAAATGAGTGATCTAATTTTGCCTCTTTCAAAATGTATTTCGTTATTTAATTGTAAAATATAAATTTCTATTTTATAAAAATTCTTTAATATTGAAATTAAAATCTAAAATTCTTTATATTTGCTCTATTTTTTAAAACTCAAAAAATATTATGCATGCTTTATTTTTATAATTTTGCATTTAAATGATTACTATATCTATAATTGTACTTTAAATAAGCAAAGGTATAGTCTATGTGTTTGAAATTTTCCCCTTCTAGATTGTTAAAATGACACACTGTGCTACGGAAGTATTTCCTTTTAACGCAACTGCAATACCGGAGTACACATTTCTTGCAAGATTGGCAGACACCTAATCCAACTGCATGTCAAAGTTCACCCATAACATCGCCTGTTATAAATCCAATACCCTGTGCCAACAATGAAAGGTCTATATTTAAAGCTATATCGAATACATCTAGAACGATCAAAGTAGCTAAAAAGCAAAAGTTTGTTCAAAGGATTTCAGAAAGCAGTGAGGACGAAGAAGAACCAGTATTCTGCAATTCAGATATTGATACAAAAAATGAATAAGACAACTGCACTGGTTGTGGAGAAAATTATTATGCTACTCAAGTTATTGCGGACTGGTTACA
Source organism: Hydra viridissima (assembly GCF_058129835.1). Lineage (NCBI taxonomy): Eukaryota > Metazoa > Cnidaria > Hydrozoa > Anthoathecata > Hydridae > Hydra > Hydra viridissima. The sequence continues at coordinate 5,765,043 of NW_028324311.1, read as the reverse complement.
ATGTGTTATTTGTTCATTTTGGATTCATGAAAACTGTACCGAATTTAACAATATGTGTTCTAAATGTGGCCGAAAAAAAGAGAAGAGATGCTGAAAACTAAAAAAAGAGTGAAGTAAACTACTGGCCATCATTCCCTTACTACCATGGCCATAGGCGCCGAGTTCACGGGGGCAACAGGGGCAGTGCCCCCCCCCCCCCCCCCCCCCCCCCCCCACCAGAAATTTATACTAATAATATATAATCACGGATTATTACGGGGGCGAATATTTGGTCTAGGAATTAATTCGTGCGGTTTTTAATTGAAAATTGAAGGTTTATTTCAAAAAATAAATGGATGAATACATTAATGAAAATAGTGTCCATATCTAGTCACTACTTTTGCCCATCTTTCCGGCAATTTACGAATTCCGTGTCAAAAAAATGCTTCATCCTTAGAAGTGATCCAATCAGAGACCCATTTTTCGATATTTTCTGAAGAAGTGAAGCGCTGTCCAATCAAATCGTTATTCATGCAATCGAACAAGTAGTAGTCAGAAGGAACAATGTCCGGAGAATACGGCGGGTGGGGTAACACTTCCCATCCGACATTTTCCAAATAGTTTTTGACAGGTTTTGCGACATGTGGTCGAGCGTTATCATGCTGAAAAATGAGTTTATCATGTCTGTTACCCCAATCTGGTCGTTTTATGACCAGAGCTTGCTTCAAATGCATTAATTGCCGTCGATAACGTTCTCCATTAATAGTTTCACCAGGTGTCAGAAGCTCATGGTACACCACACCTTTCATACCCCACCATATACACAGCATAACCTTTGCACAGTGAATATTCCGTTTGGGTTGTGATGCACCTGGTTCACCTGGCTTTACCGAGGCCTTTTTTCGTTTAGGATCTTGTAATAAATCAATTTCTCATCACCAGTAACGATTCGATGCAAAAATCCTTTTCTTTTCTGTCTTTCAAGCAGCAATTCACAAATGGTCTTTCTTCTTTCCACGTCTCTGTCTTTCAATTCATGTGGAACCCAATGAGACATTTTTTGAATCATACCCATGGCTTTGAGGCGTCTGAAAACTATTGATTGTTCAACTCCTAACGATTTTGCAAGGTCCTCTTGCGTTTGACAAGAATCCTGATCGAGCAATGCTGCCAATCCTGCATCTTCAAATTTTTTCGGCTGTCCTGGTCGCTCTTGGTCTTCCAAACAAAAATCACCACTTTTAAACCGTGCAAACCACTTCTGACACGTTCGCTCAGCTAGAGCATGGTCACCATAAACTTCAACCAAAATACGATGACTTTTCTTCATGCTAAAGTAATGAAGAAGAATCCCCCGCAAAAACACTTTATCAGGAACAAAAATCGACATTATCAGTTAAATTAAAAATAGTGTTGTTTACGCTTAAATCAAATGATTTATAATGAAAATGATGTGCAATAACAGTGATCTTCGCACGCATGCGTGGCTAAACGAAACGCTGAGACAATAAGCTAGTTTCGTAATCCCTTGTCAAACCGCACGAATTAATTCCTAGACCAAATAGATACTCTCGCCCTCGTGATAATCTGTGATAATATATTATTAGTATAAATTTCCAGGGGTTTCCACTGCCCCTGTTGCCCCGTGAACTCGGCGCCTATGAGCATGGCCATCTCTCCCAGACACCTTGGGAGAGATGGGCAATCGAGAGCTTTGATTTTTTTTAAATTTTATTTGATTAAAATTTGTTAATTACTTAATGATCTTGTTTACTCAAATGATTAAATATTGCTCCGAGATAAATAGTTCGTAAAAAATCCCACTAGTTTGATTTTTATATCCTCTAACAAAAACTACGACCATCTCCCCCGGATTTACCCAATACACTTTAAACGTATAAATAATAAATTTAAAGTATTATAAATCTAATAATAGTTTACATTGATATATTTATCTTTGTATGCGAACATCAGACAAGAAAGTTTTTTTTTAACTAATTTTCATCTCCCAACGTGAAGATAGGCTAAAATTAATTTTCTAACAAGGTTTCATTTTTTCAATTCAATTTGCCTATCTTTTACTTCGTGCTTCAATTCAGATATCAACATTTCATGTCTCAAAATATTTCATATAAGTCTCACAAATATTCTCAGAGCATCAGCGATAAATTTATTCTTCGCGATTCTTTGGTGACATTCTTGAGGCGAATTGGAAGGAGGATAATAAAGATTTAAATTTAATTCTGAGTTAAAGTTTCCAAGAGAGCAGCAACTAATATAATTATCAAGACTATAAAGAACAGCTTTGCATAGATCATTACAAGCGGTGCTATCATCACTAAAATTTAAATTAACATATATGTTTTCTATTATTTGAATAAATTTCTTTATGACATGCAATATTAAAATCGATTGGTAAAATCTTTTAAAAGAAACTACTCGATCTGAATGGTATTGCAATTTTATCAGACACATTTTCCCCTGTTCTCCGAGAAGATTTTCAGATAACTTTTCCAACAACTCATTGAATTGTTTTCCTAATAGACCTTTTACATCTGTGCCCTCATTTTCTAATGAAGTTAAATCACTGTATACACCTAGTACATTGCTCATGAATCCCATTTCCTGAAACTGAAGACCAGTTAACTTTTTACATGACATAGTTATAGGATCAAGCTTAATTGTCTCTAAGTATTCTATGAGGAATTGAATAGGGTCATCAGGTTGGTGATTGAATAAAGCTGAAAGTGCACTCCTTATGATAGAGGTTGCGTTACTAACTAAAAGGAAGTCACGGGCTGACTCATTAAAATTGTTAAGACTTGAAGAACTTGACGAAAATGCACTAGATTTGCGATGATTCTTTTCAAATGGGGCCATGGCTCGTGGACCCATAAGACTTTTCACACCTAGAAAAGTAAAATATAAAGGCATTTTTAACGCGAGTTTTCATTTCAAAGTGAACAAAATTGTTTTATTGATCTGTCTGATAGATCAGTATCAGGGAAAAGTAATTAGTAAATAACTTTTAAGCAAAACTAACATTACATAATAAACAACTTTAAAAAAAGTTTCAAATAATTCTCTTTATTTTTATTCCATATCCAAGTTGCCAGAAATTATTGCAGTAACAAGTACGTTAACAAACCTTGGTGTGAAAATTTTCTTTAATTAAACTCTAAAATAAAAAGCATTTTGTAAACTTTGTGTTTTTTCATTATTTTTGTTCAATGCATTTTCAACGTCTATCTTCAGATGAATGGATTCAAAATCCATTCATCTGAAGAGAATGCATTCAACAAAATCCATTCATCTGAAGAGAATGCATTCAACAAAATCCGCTCATATAGGGAAAAAATCCACTCCATATAGGAAGATGATTATATCAAAACTCATGTTTTTTGCAACTTATTTTACATGGTCAAATTAGGATATAGGTTTTTAATTTAACATCTGGCTAAACAATTTGAAAAATCCATATTACATACATCACTTAACCATAACCAAATTGCTAAGACTATATGAACAAACCTGACTTTTCTATATTATGTAATACGGTGTCAAAATCTAGAATGGGCTAACTTTGTGAGTAATATATAGAATATATAGGATATATAGAAAAAAGGAAAATAAGTTTTGAACTTAAATCATAAATTACAAGACAAGAAATATATTTGTTTTGTTAAATGCTTAACTTCAAACTACACAACACAACACTTTCAAGAGTTGATGCAGTGATAGGTATTGGACACAAATGTTGAATTGGAATTGGAAATGAATTGGAAAAATATAGTTAGGTTAGACAACTCTACTCTAAACAATATATTTACATAGGTTAATAAACAGTACATACGCAGTACAGAACACTTGAAAAAATTTATGCAAAACTCTCTCAATATACATACATACATACATACATACATACATACATACATACATACATACATACATACATACATACATACATACATACATACATATTTCCCTTAATTTTATTTTTAAAATAAATAACAGTTTAAACTGAAACATGTCAATTGATAATAAACCAGTTTGGAGATTTCTCATCTAGCTTTAGCCAATTAAAATCATCTACATTTTTCCAGTTATTTATCTTTCTACTTAAACTAGCTTCTTGCATATGTTCATCAATACCATCATACTTCCAAACAAATTCACCAAAACCTAGATTCTCACAGTCTTCAATAATGGCTTTACTTCGCACAAGGATATAGAAATTAGAATTGAAGGTCGAATGAATTCGCAACTGCTGACAAGCTAAATGCAATATGCTGTCATAACAATTATTTATGAAAATAGCACGACTGACTGGTCCACAATGCACCGTGGTATTGCTCAAATTTTGTATTTGCATAGCGCATGGACAACCTTTAATTTCTACATGGCAATCTTGTAAGTTTAGTAAACTGATATGTTTACCTTTGCAATCAGCAGAACTTAGAGTTAACATTTTTCCAATCATGTTTGAAAAACCATATGTTTGATCAGGAGATTGTAAACTCTGCGTATTACCTGCTTCTGTTTTTACATCACATTCGTTTTTTTCCGTAACTTTAGTTCTTGATTTAAAAGTAAATTTTGTTTTTGGGAGTAGTTGGTCTCTCTTTAAATTAATGGCATTTCTTAATTCTAATAAAATTTCTTGTGCTCTACGAATATCATACGAAGGTAAATCTGAAGCAGAATCAGATACAAATTTTTGCAAAGTCTGCATTTTATTTGAGATAGTTTCAAAAATGTCAGCAATGTTGAGTTTTGTTTTCAATGGGTCAATAGAATTAAGGAGGTCAGAAAGATCTCTTTTTTCTTTGTTGAATGTTATTAAGAAAACATCTGAATTATTAACTTTTTCAGATATTTCTTTAAGTCTTTCCAATCGCCTCTTCTGATACATAGCTAACATTTCTTGATGACGCTTTTCAAAACGCATCTGTATGGCTTTATTTTCATCATTTATCATTTTTTTGAACTAAATATAACACTAATATATATATATATATATATATATATATATATATATATATATATATATATATATATATATATATATATATATATATGTATAATTATAATTAAAAACGATAAAGAAAAACTTTTATTATGGAACTTTAAGTTTCATGCCTAACGGCAATCATCAGCCATATATGGCTGATGATTGCCGTTAGGCATGAAACTTAAAGTTCCATAATAAAAGTTTTTCTTTATTGTTTTTAATTATAATTATAAATCGCTCTGTTTTGAAATTTATATATAATCAAAATAAATTTCCTAAACATCGAGCACTTTTCAACGAACAAGAGCATTGTATTATTTCAATACAACACTACATCAAACGATATATATATATATATATATATATATATACATACAGCGGTGGCCAAAAATTAAAGACCACTCTTTTTTTTTTCAAAATTTATTTTTTTAACCTTAGTATAATTTTATTTTGGAAAAAGGTATCAAAAAAAGAAAAACATTTTTAGAAAGAATTTTTATTGTATTTTATTTTTATTATAAAAGAATTTATGATTTTTTTACAAAATAATGTTAAAAAATTAAAAAACTGACTAGTAAAAAATATAAATGGGAAAAAAAATTGGACAAAATTTTAAGACCAGTTTCAAAAATATTTCAAAAAGCAATAAAAAAATAATTTAGAAACGTGTTGTTCCTCCATTTGTTTTCAAGCACTCTTGTACTCGTTCTGGCATTGAATTCATTAAAGTTTTGATTACTTCATCAGGCACATTTTTCAAATGATGAGAGATAGAAGATTTCAAATCTTCCAAATTGTAAAGTTGTTCTTTACCAAGCTTTTGATCAAGCCACGACCATAAATTCTCTATTGGATTCAAGTCTGGACTATTGGCAGGCCATGGAAGCACTTGAATTTTATTAGAATCTAACCATTTCCTAACAACATGCACTTTATGACACGACGCATTATCTTGCTGGAAAACAAATCCATCTTGCAACCGCCATAAATCAATGCTAGGAATAAGCAAGTTTTTCAAAATTTCGATATACCTTTCTTTGTTGAGTCTACCATCGAATAAATGAAAAACGCCAACTCCACAGGCACTCATACAGGCCCAAATGCCTATTGAACCACTGCCTTGTTTTGTTCGTTTCAAAATGCATGATTCATCGAACCGTTTGCTTGGAAGTCTACGCAACATTATGCAACCTTTTCGGTTGTCTACCTCAACATTCATTTCATCACTAAAGACCATACGGCTCCACTGATCTGTTGACCAATTTTTATGTAGTTTGCACCACTCTTTCCTGGCAAATTTTTGTTTTTTATTTAAGCGTGGTTTTTTTGCAGCAGCACGCCATAAATAATTTAAATTGTGGAGGACCCTTTGCACAGTTCTAGGGCTTGCTTTCAGACCATTTGACAGTGTCCATTTCGTAGACAAGTCCGTAGATGATGCTTGTCTGTTTTCTTTCATTAATCTCACTAGCGAGCAAACATCACAGTCATTTGAAATTTTATTGTGTCCAGTCCTATGATGATCATTAATTGACCGGGTCTCTTTGTATCGTTGAATTATGTTAATAACGCAAGAGTGAGACCTTCCGAGCTTTTCTGCTATTTGTCTGATGCTATAGCCTTCTTCTTTTAATACAAGAGCCGCGCATCTGTCTTTTTCTTAGATCTTTGCACACATTTTTGCAATATTTTTATATCCTTATTGCAATTCAAAAAATAAATGTTTATTTGATATCAAAACTCAGGTTTCAACGTTTTATTTTATAGCCAACGTAATAAGGAATTAAGACAGTTAAAAAAAATAATGGATTATTATTTTTAATAAGTGCAAATTAAAGATTTGAAAGTGGTCGTTAAATTTTGTCCAACTTATTTAAAGAAGATTTATAAGTACTCATCAGTTTTTTAATAAGTTAAACGCTATTTTATTAGAATTAGATTAAAAAAATTATACCACTTTAATCCGTATGTTTTAATTAACAAGATATTAAAAAAAAATCTAATATGTTAATTAGAATCTTCTTAATTTTAATTTAAAGATTAAGAAACCAACTAAAAAATGAGTGGTCTTTAATTTTTGGCCACCGCTGTATGTATGTATGTATGTATGTATGTATGTATGTATGTATGTATGTATGTATGTATGTATGTATGTATGTATGTATGTATGTATATATATATATATATATATATATATATATATATATATATATATATAATCATTAGATGAGGTTTTCACATTTAAAAAATAAATAATTTATTAGTTACTAAAAATGAATGATGCTTAAAGAAATACAAGTCGTAATTTCAAAAAAACTGTGAAAAAGAAATCAAATTCGCAGCACCAGTTAACAATTTAACAAGGTCAACAAAGGTAAAAATCTAACAGATCTACACAAGTTAATGTAAGAAATTAAAAAAAAATCAGTTACAGACTCTTACCATCATAAAGTGCAACTGATACTATCACTAGAATCATGGACACATAGTATTAGCAGGTTTGTTTAAAGTTTGGTTACTACCAAACAGTAAAGCCAAAAATATCTTCAATGGTATCTGTGGTTTGCTGAATGGCTTTGATTTGCAGGGTGTAATCTAAGTGATCATTTGTGATGCAGATGCAGAAAACATAGGATCTATAAGTGATGTAGCTTTTTGAATTAAATGTTTATCCAGAAAAAGTTGCTTATTACACAATATATTAGTTGTTAGCACCGTTCTAATCTAACTTTGAGATAAGAAATAAATTGTATTTTAGAAGGTAAGACTACATCTCCAAACATCAACTATTTCATTATCAAAGAATTTGTGATGCATTACAAATATGTGTAAAATGTACTACAAAATGCACACAGGATATCATGAAACACAAAAAGCTTACACAAAATATTAACAAGAGGTTCCTACTCTACAATCATTTATCAAGTTTGAAATACAAATATTAATGATTGATTTTTATATTTTTTGAGAGAGATTTTCTCAGAAAAACATAGCCATAAAAGTTATTTTAAAAAAAGTCATCACCCTCATATATATATATATATATATATATATATATATATATATATATATATATATATATATATATATATATATATATATATATATATATATATATATGTATATATATATATATATATATATACATATATATATATATACATATATATATATATATATATATATATATATATATATATATATATATATATATATATATATATATATATATATATATATATATATATATATATATATATAAAGGTGGACCACAATACTATACTGAAATGTTTATGTTTAAAGAATTATTACTTCTCATGACTTGTTTTTGTCCATTAAGTATAAGTATTTGGCTTGCAAAATTTAAGGCTGATTGAGCAACAATTACAGGTCAACCTATTATCAACATTACTTGTCTAGTATCTGCATTTGCAATTTCTGTCTGACTTTGACATATTATAAATTAATTTACTTGCTTGTGAGCTGAATTCTAACATGCATGTTTTTATTTTATTTTAAAGGTGTTGCTGAATTAATATTGAGCAAGGATTGAACAGAAATTGAACTAATAAACTCTTCAAGTGATAAACAGTAAACTAAACTATAAAATGACTTCATCCAGTTTAAGATCCACCCCAGAGCCCTGACTAATCCAAAATGGAACGAGAGAGACTAAAGCAAATGTCTGTTTAATGAATTGAAAAATGGACTCTGTGTTGACTAATCAAAGACTTTTTACTTAAGAGTTTTCAAAAAGGCAGATGTGTTAGAGTTAAAGAAGCCCTAGGAACTGAAATGGTCTGGATTACATGCCACCATTATCGAAATTTCATATGTTTTAACTTCTTTTGAATGTTTTAACTTCTCTGTTTGGTCAATTTCACTATTCAGGAAATATCAGAAACAATTAACCAAGATATTGTACAACAACTCATGAACTGTTTCAGGATCCAATATTGAAGAACATGCAACAGGAAATGCTTGTCTATTTACCAATCACTCTTAAAACATATCAATTAGATTTAGCTTTATTTAAAACAGTGGAATGAAGAACCACTTAGAGTCTAAGCCTCTTTCAGTGACACTGAATTTTTTTCAAACCTGAAGACCTATCCAAACAAGACTGTTGCCAGCAGGCACATATTACATTTTCAAGGCATCTCTGGTTACTTTCTGAATATCTGGTTGTTATGGACCCTTTTAGATGACTTAGTATCATCTTTCTTTGATGTCCTCATGGAAGAAGGCAAAGAAAAGTCTGAGATATTCCTTAAGAAACCATCAGGACAGTGGACATATGTATATATGTAGGCGTTTCTCGACTTTCTTCTCTCTCCCACCATTTTTATGATTGATTATGATAGAGAATTTTATGCTGATTAAGAATCGCATAAAGACATAGGTCTCAAAACCAATTTAAAGTTCTCTAATCTGAAGTAAAAAGTACAAAAATATACAGAAAATCGCTAATGTAAGCCAATCTTGAGTAAACTAACTTTACGGTTGCTTTTATTTTCAAAAGCAAAACATTACCTGCCTGGTTTTTACTATAAAAAATGTTTTTTGGCTTCATTATGAACACGTAAGTTCTATCGAGTGTAATCAGACTGACAAGCGAGCTGCGAAGTCTTTTCAGATACTATTTCTGTATTTACAAATAATCAAAGATTTATTATTAAGCATGATTATATTTCTTTTTTGTTTCTAGTTCAAATTAAAAACATATAAACTCAATATAATTACAAAGTTATTACACATGGCAATTAATCTGATGGCAGACAATCTTCCTTTTCTTTGTGGGTTTCTTTACTTAGGTGCCTTTAAACTACATCCTTAAAGTTTTTATTACTTTAAATTATCTATGGTGGCATCCACACTTTTGCAGACAGTGCTTGTGGTTTTGGGTCTATAGTCTTGCAATTGTCAGATAAACATATTGAAGATTTTTTTTTATTTGATTCTAGCGACGACAGAAGCTGAAGGTTACTTCTTCGTATGGATTGGAATCTATTAATAAAACAAGATAATATCAGCAATGTATTATTTTAGCTTTTCTTTATTTGTTTATTTTTTCCACAGATTTTTCAGAAAATGAAAATCAAGTCTGTACTCAAAGATTCCTATAAACGCTCAAGAAAAAAGATTAAGTCACTTTTTCTAACCATCATCTTTCAGATATCCTAAGAAACTGTTGTGATTGATTTGAGTAAGCTCAATTTTTGACTGAGGAGAAATATCCCCCAATACATCAGTTAATTCATAAAAGAAATTTAATATGTATCAAATAACAAAAATGTACATATGGATTCCCGATGGAATCTATTAGTTAATCACTTACAAAGATGAAGTGGTTTGTATTTGATTTAAAGCAATTTAACAACCAAACAGGTAAAGAAAAAAACTAAATATCTATCAAAAAGAAAAATCGGTCGAAGGAAAATTCGGCCACTATTTCGATCTCCCTCAACTAAATCAAATACGTTTTTGCCTTTTACATGTAATTAAGTTTCCACATAATTACAATCACATGTTTTTTTCAAAGTTTAATGGAAGATTATTAAATCTAAATATTCTTAAACTTATTATTCTTCTGTTATTTTTAGGTATAAAAAAATGAAAAGATAATTATAAAACTCAAGGTTATAAAAAAAAACTCATTTTTTTTACATCATTATCTTCTAGTGTAAAGGATCCTTAAAAAGCTTTTTAATTGATTGGCTCATAATACCAGCGCGAATAAATTTAAAGTGGAATTTTCTTGAAGACAATATTAACGACAAAATTACATGTTTTAAGCAGTATAAGCAACATCTTTACCAGTATTGCCCTAACATATAAAGATATGAATACTCGAAGAACTGGAAATACAACTCGAAGGGTAAAAAACGATGAAAACCTTCTAAAAAATCCAGTTTGTAGTGCAAAATCTAATAATTCTGTAAAGTCACGGTATGTTTTAAATTGGTATTTGTCAAACGCTTGGATTACATTAGACTTATTATTTCTATTGACCAAATGTAATAAATATGTAAATTTTATACTATTACATATATTTTCATAAGTAAGAGGGCTGCTAACCATATTTAAGGTCTAATAAATAAAGTTTTAATCAAAATTTTTCTGATCTTTAATCTCGATTACTTTTAGTTTTATTCCCATACTCTATTGTTTATACATGTTTTCATTTCACTTTAGATTAATGAAAGAGCTTTCAGAAATCATGGTATGTTTTAAGAAATTCATATTAATCTGATTATTTTGGTTTTAACATAGTATACCTAGGTAAATAAAATATTGAAGGGTTGTTTTAAAGAAAAGTGTACTAAAAATGTTGAAAGTTTCATATCTAAATTGTGTTAGTGTATTTTTGATATCAACTTTTTTCAAATTTGTTGTGTAGCTTTCAAGTAACAAATCTGTGACAGCATTTCCTGATGAAGAAAATACATTTAAATGGCATGGAAGAATAAAAGGACCATCTGATTCTGTAAGTCATGTACCATCCTCAGTTCTATTAAATAAAATTTTATTGCATGCATACAAATTTAAAAGGAGTCTATTATAACCTCCTTAATGCGTTTAATATAATATTTAATGTGTTTAATACACAGACTAAACCTAATAATATAACATATAAAAAACCTAAAAATTTATAAACTAAGCCTAAGTGTGTTTAATATAAAAACTAAACATTTTTTTATCCTTTATCATTGATTTTTAACAGTTTCAAAAAATAAAATGCTATTGCCATACATGAATTAAAAAGTCTGTTTAAACCCCTTAAATATGTTCTGTACAGTAAAATAATACTGGGTCTTCAAAAGTAATGCTCTGACTAAAGTGTTCTTAGTAAAAGCTAAAATAACACCTTGATAATATTACTAAGTTTTAAAAAAAAACATTCTAATAATTTTGGTAAGATGTTTCTATAGTTTCTCAGGCAGTGTATGGTGTTTTCCCATTTTAATAAAAATTTATAAATTACTGAAAATTCAAAGTGTTTAGATATAAAAAGTTTAAATATCACTTTTTATATTTGCTAGTAATACACATTAGCTAAAAGATCTTCTTCTAACAAACGATTAACTATAAAGATCTAGTTATTCTAATTAGCAACCCTGCAAAATTTAGTTCTAATACAGAAAAAAATGAACTTTTTTTTTTACTGTGAAAAAAAAAATATATATATATATATATATATATATATATATATATATATATATATATATATATATATATATATATATATATAACTTTAATAAAACTTAACTTTTAAAAACTAAAAAGTATTTTGATATATAACCTAAGAATTTAAATGCATGAAAAAAACAAAATAAAAAAACTAATAACCTAAAGTAATGAATTATGTAATTAAAATGGATTGAAACAGTTTTTAATTTAAAACTTTACACATTTACATAATTATAGTTTCACCTATAATTAGGCTTTGCTGTCTGAAACACAAAATTAACGTTTTCTTATAATAATTAGAAAATTGTACCAAACCAAGCAAAGAATATCAGATGAATTTTGTTTAAAAATAGGAAAAAATTTGAAAACAGCAACACAACTAAATGAAACTTGTGTAAACTGTAATAATATTTTTACAAACAGATCTCTAAGAGATCTTTAATACTTTTAATGCAGGTTCTTTGCCAGATCTTGCAGTGTACATAAAATTTTTGTTTTAAATGTTGCTCACTATTATACAATTATATTCTTCCATATCCAGTAAATAATAGTCTGATATTATTGTAAAAATATTTCTTAATGATTTTCTGCAAGTATGATAATTATTTGAAAAATGTCTATTGGGATAAGTTATCTGTTAGATTTTTTAATCCACCACTATCCAAAATTTTAGGATATTGACCAAATTTCTTATAATAGAATGTTGTTTGACTTAAAAGTCTAGATCTTGCAAGTTATTAAGAATTTTGAAACAGTCTTTAGACAATTTATATTGGCATAATGCACATTGACAACCAGATTCCACATTAAAATTGTCAATGTCTACATTTAATTTCAAAAGCAAAGATGCATGTTTGATACTTAATTTTTTAATGACCTGTTGAATACTCAGAAAATAAGTACCTCTAGAACCTTTACTTCTTTTTCCAGGTGATCTGATGTAAATTGACTAAGAAAAGCATTATTTTTTTTTAAGATCATAATTTTTCTTTTTTATGAAATGTGTCTAACTCATCATTTAATGTAATTCTAATGACACCTAAAGATCTTATGGTAGTTCTTTGAGTAAAACCAGCAGTTAATATCTGAAATAAAGGTACTCCCAGCCAAACAGATGGAGGATTTTTTGGTCGAAATTTTCCTCAATGCACTGTAACTGTTTCAAAATTTGGAGGCCAGTATAACTCACAGATAACAGTATTATTAGTAATAACTAAATTAGAGTTTGGAATAGCTTTTATCTATGTTTCATGCTCAACTTTATCACTCAGAAATCGATATGCTGATACTTTACTAGCTTCACAGTACATATATGTGTAGCCTGTATTGGTAGTGCTTTAAAACACTTCTATCAGTTAGGTATTAGCTAGTATCTCTGTTCTCAACAAGGAACACTACTCTTTTAGACTTTTTTTGTAGAATTGCTAATAATAATAAATATACTAAGTACATGCCATCATCAAAAAATAAATAAACATATTAAATACATACCATCATCAATAACACACAAGTTATGTATTAAGTATAAAAAACTACTTAAGGGAAAATTGAGTTTTGATAAAGTAATTTTCTTAAAATGCAAAGTGGAGAAGCAAGCAATACACCTAAGAATATGAAATTCGTTACTGGTACCTAATATGTATAGTTTCCAAAAAAAAAAAAAGTAAGTTTTAGTACTTTAAAGATGTTATTCAACTTCATGAACCAGAAACATTAAGGTTTTTGTGAGATTCCTTGATCTCTAAAACTAATGCTATGAAAGTAACTCTTCACTTCAAATTTCTTTTATGAATTGTTTCCTCTTCAATCTTCTTCATGGCATTGACCAAGGTCTTCCCCTCTTTTTTCATCCCAAAAACCACATTTTTATTTTCTGGAAGAATTACAACACATATCTTAAAAAGGATATAACCTCCATTCAACAGTATGTTTCAGGTGCCTAATTACTCCTTTTCTTCAGTTACTCATTCATTTAAAAAGAAATCTCAGAATTGGCATGAATAATTGATCTTATAACTTTAGTATCTCCTCCTCAATCAAATCCTAGATCTGATTGAATATGATACACATTCAGCTGTCTTGTCCAGAAATTTATCAGTAAGACTTTCAGGATGTTATGGCTTTGTTTCAAAATTGAGTTCAAATTTTAGTCTAGATTAAGTTGATCCATTATTCCTAAATAATTTATATAAGTAAATAAACGCAACTCCATTTGTCTGAAAATATTATTAATGAAAATAAATGTAAATATAAAATATATAGAACAGTAAAGTTGTTAAAATAAAAATCTCAATATAATAAGTAAAATGAATCTTGTTATGCTTAAATGACAACTTTTGAAGGTTTTGATAACAAATATTTATAGTGATTGGATTTTGTGCTAGTAAATTTTGGATTTATTCTAAATCTCCTCAAGGGGAATTAGCAGTGCTATTAATGCCAACTCCATTTTACTTATGCTCATATCCTAACTAACACCTACTATGATGACAATTTAAGTTCATTTTCTTATTTGAAATTCTTTTTCAGATATATCAAGGACTAGCATATAAAATGAGTTTAAATTTCCCTGAAAACTATCCTTATGAAGCACCAACTATTAAATTTGTTACGCCGTGTTTTCACCCAAATGTTGATGCACAAGGGAATATATGTTTAGATGTGTTAAAGGTAATATCAATATTACTAATCAATGAATTATTTGTTGAAGTTTAATTTTGCATCTTTTTATTTGCTATAAATTTTGAATGTAAATTATGAGTGTTGTGGCTTAATATTATTTTTTAAAGATAAATGTGAATGTTTATTTTTGATATAGGAAATGTGGTCTTCTTGTAACAGCGTTTTATCAGTGCTTGTATCCATACAAAGTCTGTTACAAGGTATGTTGGTAATGTCTGAATAACGTTTATGGTTTTTAGTTATGAAGCTTTTGAAATATATGCTTGTCAGAGATGTTTTTAGATGTTTTTTATTATTAAATAAATCTTAAGTATCATAAGTAATGTATATACTTATAGCAATTAAATTTTTACATTAAAAAAATTAACCATACGATTTTTTTGTTGGACAATAAGTAAAACAAATAAGAAGAATTTAATTACGCATATACTTTTCTTATCATTATCATTTGTTATGCCACCATTAGCAGTCGTTACTGTCAACGTTGCTTTGTTCATCAAATTTATTAAATTCTGGGTGACTTCAGGACTCTTGTTCTCCAAGGTTTCTGAAAATCCCTTTTTTGGGTCATCTTCAATTTTTAGAGTGTTTTTAAAATCAATAGAATCTGAAAGATGTTTAATGCGATTCAAATCAATCAAGACTGTTTATCTTAGTTTTCTTAATCTAGTTATCTTAGTCATTGTAAACAATTTTTTAACTCCTCATATAGCAACTCAAAGAAATCTTGTCAAGTGCAAGTTCTACTAGTAACTATGCTATATAATTGCTTTTTAGACTAAAATCTAATATTAAAAAGAACAAAATCAAAACAACAAATAGTTTAACAAAAAAACAAATGAGTTTAAGATTATTAGTTTAACATAACATAAAATAATTATTTTTAAGTTAATAGCAAAGCAAAATATAAGCTAGTAAATACATCTTTCATTGGGATAATAAATGAAACACAGTGCCAAATGATGTTTACATATCTTTAGTTTTATTTTCATATTGTTTGCTCTGATATCCCATGGTGAAATAAATCGAGAGTTGGTATTTAGTAAATATTTAAGTATTCCATGAATGAACAGTAATTTTGTAACTAATTTTATTTTAGACCCAAATGTTGATAGCCCTTTAAACCCACAAGCAGCAACTCTTTGGAAAACACCTACAGGTTTTAAACAAATTACTTTGATTCTTAAAGAAAAGTTTTGCGAATAAGTATTAGTTATAGACTAATATTCTTTTAAACATAATGTAAATGTTACGTATCGATCAACTGGGATATAATCGTCTGTATTATAAAATCAATTTTGATTTAGGTGGTTCACTCAAATTTATGATTTTCCCAAAGTTAAATGTATCAGTTTTACCTCAGTTTGAGGTAATTTTTTAATGAATTTTTGCTTTAAATTTCCTTTTTTTACTTTTGTAGAATACAAAAAAGCTTTAATATCTGCATCTTCTGACGCCATTGATGTATTCAACTCGTGGTAAGGTTGACATTCAAATGTATTGTAAATAAATGCATAATAAATTTCAAATAAATTACTAGTAGATTTTTTAAAATGATTTCTACTTTTTGACTTTTTTCGGGTGCAAAAAGTTGTTTTCACGCGTTTCTTACTTTGGTCATGATCTTACACTTCTTACTTTCGTCATGATCTTACGTTTGGGATAAAATGATATTCAAGATCAGCCATCGGATAAAGAAACCTAAGTTGAAAAAATGTTTTTAGATTTTTTTTCCCTTCTGTACCATTTTTCGGCAGCTTCAACAAACTAATACAAACTTTCCTGCAATTTTTTTTTTGTTTGAGTTTTATTGATTTTTGTTGTTCTCATCCTTTCATTTTTGGTTTCGGTTTAAAATGTTTTATCGTTCTTTGAAATTTTGTTTTTTCTTTATTTCTTGTGTTCACACGTTGTTTTCATGTGTGGACGATTTTCTATAATGTAAAGAAGTTATTTTCTGAGATTCTTCACATTTTTTTAAATTGAAAACTACAACATTGGAATTGGTGTAGTACTTAAAAAGTATGGTGTCATGGTAAAATCAACATGGTCCTAGTGGAAACAATGCCAATGACATGCTTCATATGCAATGAAGTTGGTTTATATTTATGGAAGAGGTTATTAACTCAATGCCAGGAATAGTTTCCCGAAATATAGAATCCTGAAAAACAATTCCTGATCGTCGTGGTGTAAAAACTTGACGAAATTCAAATTTATATTTATCAATGAGACTTTCTCTACTGTCAAATTAATTGTTCACATAATAGCGCTTTAATAGAATTTATGGATAAACCTTGCAGTTTTCGTTGTGATGTTTGAGTGTTTTTTCAAAAATCCACTAACAATATCTCTTGTCACAATTCCAGTTTTTTTAACTGAATGAGTTAACTACGTTATATTTTTCCACATGCTGGAATACGATGTGCTGAATATCGCTTATCGACAATCCATAGAACACTACATCCATTTCTTTTATGTATCTAATCAAGAGATCTGGCAATACTTTCTTAAATGCACCAAGTAAACTCTTGTTATCATCAGAGTTGAAATTCTAAGATTTATTTTTTTCGAAACATTGCTGTCTTTATAAACATGGTTTGCTCAGACCCTACTTAACTTTATACAAAAATCAGCTTAAAACTTAGAATCTATAACATACATATAAAATACAGCGTTAAGCCTATTTTTTCGAAATTTCCTTTTTCAATCCTTTTATAAGTTTATGATTTAGCCAGTGTTACATACCACTGTCTTCTTACTAATTACGGAGAACTTTGAAGCTGGTCCCAATGATATATATTTACTAGATAATTAACTCGCGCTTCCGCAGTGAAGCAATTTTTTTGCCAACCTGAAATGACGCAATTATAATTAAAAGCAAAACAAAAATGAAGCATTGCCAGCTTAAAGAAAACGGCTACCGGCATTAAAAGCTTTAAAAACTTGCTTTACTTTTTTTAAGGATTTTTTGCAAAGTTAGACATCTAGTTAATATATATCGTTGGCTGGTCCTTTAAATAAGAAAAACCGCTAACAAAAACTTTTACTTGCTCTCTTTTGAAAAAGTAATGTCACTTGTATATTTCCGAGGTACTGATATACATGTAGACATAGCTTTTTTATACAGATCAAAAAATATGACATAGTGTCCCTTATTCCGTTTCATATTCTCTTGCTAAGTTTAGGAGAGATGTATCTATATGTAAAAGGGGTAAAAATGGGGGTGGGGGGGGGCGAAAGGTGAAGATACTGAGAGGAAATATTTTAAATGAAATTTTTGAAGTAGGCCAGGCTATCCTAATGCAAAAAGTGTGAAAGGCCTATTCTAAAGAATAAAGAATCTCACAATATAATATGGTTATGGCATGGTTGTTTTAATTGTTCTTGAAAACCTGTGCAATCTGTAGTTGAAAGGGTATAAGACCAAAAAAAACATACACTACATACATATGCTATCAATAAAATCTAAGTTAATGTAATCACTTTGATCCTCCTCAAGTTGAAAAAAGGGGTCATCTAGATTATTCTGTTCTGCAACCCAATGAAATCTTTGAAACAAACATAAGTTTTTGTTTCGCAATCCAATTACTTTCCATTCCAATGACTTCACTTAATTCCCAATGCAATAACTTCATTCTTTGAATTAATTAAACCAACTTCGAGATAAATATATCAATATATTTCGTGTTAAGAAACCTAGATCATTGCAAATTGTAATGTACTAATAAAACGCGATGACCTTAACAAGAAAGAAAATACAAAAGAAAAACGTAAGAAATAAACTAATTACATGATATAAGTAAAACCTAACAAAAATTTAATAAAAACACCCATAAAACAGACTTTTAAAAGAGATAAAAACATAGGTCAAATAGTTATTACATTGTATTTACATACACATAGGTATACACAAATAAAAAATTATACAATGTACATAAGCATAAAGAAAAAAGTTATTGAGGTAAAGAATGAAGTTTGGCCTAACCTTTTAGGTAGAAATGATGGAGTTGACTTTAAGAACAGATTCTTGGACCTAAGGATAAAATCTGTTTTTAGGGTGTACGGAAGGGTGTTCCAAGAAAGGATACACTGGTATGTAATAGAATTTATTCCATGTTTAGTTGTCTGTTTCAGTGGGATAGTTAAGTTATTATAAGTGACTGATCTTAGGTTATGCCCACACGTCTTATTGTTAAATTATGTATGAAATATTGTAGGAAAGAGACCGTGTTGTTGAGTCATATTAAGTCATAGAAACGAATTTTGGATGTAAGATACAGGATGTTAGTGGGGAAGTTTCTTGGGCAGAAACGAATTATTCGTATTACTCTACTTTGAAGCGAAACGATTTTAGAAAGACAGATTGTTGAAATGATTTAGAAAGACGGTTGTAGATTGTCCCCAAACTTGACATGCATATCGTAAATGTGAACCGAAAGTCGAATGATTTATAGATAGTAATGTTTAGGGTTTGTAATCCCGTGCTATATTTAAAATCCCGGGATTTCGGGACTATATTATCCTATTCCCGATATCCCGGGATTTTTAAATACCTGTTCTTGAAAGGTTTTAACATATTATTAGTAAAATTTTAAGAAAATTAATAACACATTCAAAGTATCTTTAGAAAAAACTATTAAATTACAAGGAAATTCTTTGGATTTTAACACTATTCATACTTAATTACTAAATTACAAAGAGTTCGTCATTTTTGTAGATATAGTATGCATATGTAATTATTTTTGATTATTTTTAAAATACGTTTTGACGAAGCAGAGCACATTCAAAGTTTCATCGCCCAGACGACTTCTTATTTTTGTTGCAAAAAGTCCAGCCCTATGATATATATTAGCTAGATGTCTAACTTCACATAAATTCCGTAAGAAAATGTGAAGCAAGTTTTTGAAGGTTGTAAAGCCGGTAGCCGCAGCAAAGAAGAAAAATTTCTAGCGATGTTTTGTTTTATTTTTGCTATTCGTTTTTCCGTAATATCTGTTAACCAATCAGATGCTGGTGGCAAAACAAGTTATTATCCAATCATATGCTGGTGGCAAAAAAAATTTGCTTCACTTTTTTTTCGGAAGTTAGACACCTAGTTAATATATATCATTGGTCCAGCCGCAGAAAAAGCAACTTCAGATTTTACACTGGTAGGCTTAATAGCAATTAAGAAACTATACGCTTTTTGCAAAAAATGCTCCTCCGTTTTTAAATAACAGGATTTCCTTTTGAATTTTAACCAACGTCTCACATTCAATTGGTATGCTGGGTAAATGTGCTTTTTTTTTATAACTTTATTAAGTTCGTCTGTTATTCTTTTGCTTTTTTCAAGGGCAAAAGAAATAGATTCAGATGGAGAGTCAGAAGAATCAGAAGCAATTTAGAGTAGTGCCTCATTTGAAACAGAAAATTCAACTTCAGATTCAGACTCATAAGCTGTTAATGATCTAGCTGGATTTGAAGCGTCTAGCTTTTCGAGTGACTCAACTATTAATTTAAGACATTTTATTGAAGACGGAACTGTTACTAGCTCTATTTCAGATACGGACTGAACGTTGGTTCTACCGTTGTGCAGATACTGAAGGATCCCACTTACATCGGTACGTTTTTGTTGCATTCGAAGAACGAGAGATGAATGCAACTTTTGACTTTTAATGTTGTTAGCATCTTTAAGTTTTTTTAAATAAAAGTTATGGCAACATCGGATTTAAACAAATTAGCATCCCGACGGGAAAGGGCCTCAACTGTTGCTTTTCTGGGACTAGCGCATTAATGATAGCAGATACAGTTTTAATCTCATCATTAGATAAAGCCAAATATTCACTTCCTGGCAGACTTATGTCTATTAATTTTTAATAAATAGACGCGTTGAAGCATTGACAAAAGACTGTTCCATCTTGTCTTTCAGTCTTTTGTTAAAGTTTTATTTTTGGTGATCGTCTAAATATTACTATTAATGTTCGTACCTTTTTGATCACTGGACCACAATTTACCTCAGTAACATCATATTGGTTTCCTTGATGCCTATTATGACTAGCATTGAGATCAATCAATTTATTGTTGTCAGAAAAATCATCATCCTTGCAAGAGTTACTCTCTAAAATATCGTTTTCTATATCTGATTGTTGGTCTTCGTCGAATTGGTGATCTATTTCTCTTTCTACATCCTCCTTTTGATATAGTACTTCAATAACGGCCAGTTGCACACAATGGGCAAAAGACAACTATTGATTTACAGGTAATATTTTCCCAACTTTTTCATCTTACTTGCTTCGTCAATCATAATACCAATAATATCTTTTCTCAAATCAAGTCCATGTTGTGCAAGCTTTTGTTCTAATAGCTCAATACACTTATCTGCAGTCATTGATCCTGTTACACGAATTAAGCTTAAGCTCCAGAACTGACAGTTTTGTGCATGTAAATTAATATTAATGTAGCAACGGTTACGCAGTGATGTCCATTCATCAAAAGATAAAGAAAATCTTTCTTCTACACCGAAGTCGGGTTTTTTTCTGCCGCCTATTTCAGTAATTAAAAAATTCCTTATTTTTTGCTGTAATCTACAACCATTTTACGCACAGTGTTGACTGTTGTGGGTAAACTTTTGAATCGTGTAGCTACAAGACCTATAGCTTTATCACTAGAACGGCATATAGCGTTGAACGAAATTCCATCAAGGGATTGTTAATTGTGAAAGTGTAGCAGGAAGTGATTTTTCTTCTCGCTCCAATATCGGAAAATAATTGGTTAATGTTTTGGTTTTTTTTGTTGGTGATTCATCTCGTGTTTGCTGAAATAGTAGCTGGTTTGCTTCTTTGTGCATGACTGCAAAATTGTGTGATATAAAGCTTGACTACTCAACCTACCTTCAGCAATTAGCACCTATATCTTAAGACATCTTTATGAGAATGCAATGTATGCAGTTTTAGAGATATTTGACACTCCATCTGTCCGTAAGCGCTAATCAAGTTCACCCAAATGTTTCCCTTTAATTCTCTGCTCTCTATAAATTTAAATGCCATAGTGCTCCTGTTTGCTTTTTTTTTCAAACTGTGTTATCTGACTTAATGTGATATGAAACGAAGGTTTTAGCATTTTTTTTGTGATCAAGGGAAGGCCGCAGACAGTCATGGCCAATGATATATGTTAACTAGATATCTAACTCGAACTTCCGTAGTGAAGCAAAATTTTTGCCAGCCAGGTTTGTTTTGCCAGCCTGAAATAATAAATCAAGCAAAGGAAAAATGAATTATTGTCAGTTTAAATAAAACGGCCAGCGGCATTAAGAACTTTAAAAACTTGCTTTACTTTTTCTTAAGGAATTTTTGTGAAGTTGGACATCTAATTAATATATATCTTTGGTCATGGCGGGCTTTGGGGAAGGTTTAGCTTCCAGGCCCTTAGTTTTTAAAATGAAAAAATTTTTTAAAAACCAGGGAAAATTTTCAAATTTTTGATAAGCTATTAAAATCTTATGTTTTGGAAAATTTATTAAAAATTAGTTAAAAAAAAAAGTAGCTTAATTTTGAATCATTTTTTCTTTTTCCGTAGTTGTGAATTTCGATAGAAAGTTGTTAAAATAGGCATAAATGTAAAGTTGAAGACCAAAGAAGTTCTATTTGAATAGACTTGGGAAAAATGAACGTAAAATTGTTCTTAATATTTGCTTTTACTTATAATTATACAAAAGTTTCTTTTGTAAATCTCTCTGTGGGAAAAACTAATGATCCGAAAAAACAACTACAACTGGTTTCCTTTTGTCAAGTTCAAGATATGGCGTTACGTACCTAGTTTGTTTACCAACTATCAAATACACAGTATATGCTTACACTTTGTGTACGACTATTAATGACCGTAATTTATAAAAAGTAATTATATTTAAAAGTGGTACACAGACTACCTTATGGTAGCATACACATAATTTTTTAATATTCAAAAATTGAATTGCTCACTGAAAAAACTAAATTGCCATGCTTTTAAAATCGGTTAGCTTAAACTAAAAAAATATTCTACTTGACCAGTGTTTCCCTTGTTGGGAGAACAGTCAACACTAGTCTAGTTCAATATTGCTTTACGATGGATGTAACGGAAAAAGCGTAGCGAAATTGTGACTTCTCTATTATAGCAACTAAAGTGAAGATTTCTACTTTTGTTGTGTATAAGTTGATATTTGTTTAAAAATTTACTGTAGAAGAGTTTCTTTCTTCACTCTTGTTCACTATTTATTTTACCTTAGTTTTGCTAAACCTCTAATAAATAAAGTAAATAACAAATGACACAACTTCGCATAAAATTCATTTTCTATAATTCAGCGTTTACTTACATACAATTTAAACTGGGACATACTCTCCGTTTATTGAATTAAAAAAAAAAGGGGAAGATAAGATTGTAAAAAACAAAACAAAATAATAAAGCTGCGCAGTTTAATTTTACTTATGACTATAAAAAAATCTATATAAAAATAATTTTCATGAAGAAATATAAATGTTTCAGTTGGAAAATCCATTGAACTTTTCTATTTACATTTTATATATCGGTATTATATATCAATTTCTTCTAGAACGTGATTCTTTAAATTATCACCAGTAACAAGAATATGAAGAATTTCATGACCAATTCAATTGTACAAAGTTAAAAATTTTTTTTTTTACCGCCTGTAGCTTTAAACAGGATTTGAACAGCAATATGCTAAGTCAGTTTTTAAAGTCTATCCCACATGCAAACTCGCCCATTGTAAAGTAACAAACTAATTATCAATTAATTCTGTCGGACAAACTTTGTTGTCCTTGAAACAATAATAATGTACTATCACACCGTTTGGGTATCGCGCAAACGCACTCGTTCCAATCCTTTTGTGACACATGCGACAACCGCGTTCTTCAGTGATTTCACACTTTGTACTCTGGTAATAAATTTTTTGTTCGTATATTTGCAAGTGATCAGCGTATAAAAGACTTTTACGCACGGATGCCGAGCGTTTATTTTGCATTTTATCTTTTAATACGGTTGTTAAGAACGTAGAAATGTCTTTAAGTTGAGTGTGAGGAGGTAGCATATCTAAGGCTTCAGTGATTTCAATTCTTTTAGCGTATTTGCATAGAAGATCAAGAGCTGCTTGAAGATTCGGATCCAACTTTACATCGTTGAATAACGAATTAGATACTCCGAGAGTCGGTAAAAGTTCTGGTTTCAAGTATATTTTTACTAAATACAAAAACACATTTCGATCAGATTCTGTACAACTTTCTGCATTGTATATCCTATGGCAATATTGTTCAGCCATTTGATGATCTTTTAAAATATATATATAGATAGCAAGAGCTTCTTCGTGCCGCTTTTCTCTGCCGTATAATAGAGCACGCTCCTCATAAAGAGCATCTTGAGGAAAAAAGCGAAGAAGCTTCATCGGCTGATACTGAGTAGAATGCTCCAAGAGAAATAACAGTTTTGTGCGAAGTTCGCCTAATGTGCCTGACTCTTTGCCTGCAGGTTTTCGTTGCTCACTGCTTCGCAATGAAAGAAGATAATCTCGCAATAAGGGCATGATGGAATCTTTATAACAATTTACCAGACGGTTATGAAAATCTGCTTTGGTTTCTTTCCAATCAAATATGATGTGTTCTAAATACTTAATAACCATCTCCGGCGCATACGATTCCAAATGAGCTAATACACGATCACGCGGAAGTTGTTCGATTTCCTGCGTATCATTTGTGAATATTGCCAAAGCTTCTTCAGGATACTTCTTTAAAACCCATTTAGAGTAATTAAATATATGATTAATGTTAGAAACACCGAGCTTTTGTAAATAAGCTATCGTTTTATATGGGCCTTTTAAAGGACTTGAACTAATGTCTGACTGTTTCAAAAGAAGATCCAAAGCTTTAACGTGTTCTTTTTTACTTTGATAAAGAAGCACAAGCTCATTGAACTTCTTTTTACTGACGAGCGCGCGCTCACATTCCTCAACATGACAATTGTTACTGAGACGTAAAAGAGGCGCTATCAGACTGTCATTCACTTGAAGGTAGCATTTAAGTAGGGAAGTGTCTATTAGAGAAAGGAGATGCTGCTTTTTTGCGTCGGAGAAAGGTTGGTTTGAGTTAGTCTAAAATGCAAAAAAAAAACAAAAAAAACAATAAACGTTAGTGTCACCTTGATTGAAAAAAATTCTTTGTCTATTTTTAACATAATACGGTTTATAAAAAGATACACCAAAAAGATTAAAAGAGAAATTTCCTATAAGCATGCATGTTTTAAAAGTCTCAAAAAGAAGATTGGAATTTTTCAAGATAATTGTGAAAAAAAAAAAGGGGAAGAACAAACAAAATTTCAAAACATTTTACTTTTACTACCTGTTTTGAATTGCGTTGCCTTATTTCAGCTAAATAATCAATCAGCACACGAAAACCTTAAAAAAGGAAAAATATGTAAATTCAATTTAGTTTAAAAATCAATATAGAAAACAGTTTTAGTCGAAATTTTTAAGCAAAGGACTCATTCCACTTTAAATTTCATGATTTAAAAAAATATTGCCACCTTTTTCTAAATCTCCTTCACTAAGATTTGGCAGAGGCGA
This sequence comes from Hydra viridissima, assembly GCF_058129835.1. Classification (NCBI taxonomy): domain Eukaryota; kingdom Metazoa; phylum Cnidaria; class Hydrozoa; order Anthoathecata; family Hydridae; genus Hydra; species Hydra viridissima. The sequence goes on along the minus strand of NW_028324311.1, from coordinate 5,739,598 downwards.
TGGGTACAATATTTTCTTTTGATAATCTTCAGGTAACATATCAGGAAAAAGTCCAATCACAAATGATGGGTCTTCATCAATATCAATAAATAATTTAATTGCTTCTTCAAAACGTCTTTGACAAAAATACGAAAAACCTAACAGCTTTTTAATTTGTCTAACTTTGTTCTTCTTTGCATCACTAACTTCATTAATTAGTTCAGTTAGTGTGAGAGCCATTTCATACTCTTTTTCTTCAATCAACTGCTCTATTTGCTTATTTATATCAACTGGACAAAGCCTAAACAAAAGATAACTTGAAAATTGCTCCCCAGTATAACAAAAAGACAATCTTTTTTGCTCCTCAATTTCCTAATTTAGCCAAAAAGGAATATATATTTTTACCCTCTCTAAGTTCTATTTTATTATTATTATCAATTTCTTCTTCATTCATTTATAATAAAAATAATAGCAAAAATAACCACAATGAAATTCACCATTTAGCAAAAATGTAGTTGCAAAGATTGCTAAATCATTCCTTGACATAGTAAACAAGTATTTTCCATCAACATTAATTTTGCAATCAAAAATTAAACAATGTTCATTTACCTAACTTTGCCTAATTAAAAATACTCTATATACAGCTATGTATAAAAGTTAATTGAGATGCTTATGTCATTCTTTTTTTTTCTGTTTTTCTGTTGTTTTTTTTTTGTTTTGGTTTTTTTTTGCAACTAAAAAAAAATCTGGAAAATGAATTTAATTAATTCTTTTTTATTTTTAAAAGAAAAATCAATTAGCTTTGCAATTAATATTTCTAAGATAAAATAGTTTAAAAAAGTAATTACAAAAAATCATTTAATTATATTATTAAAAAATGAGTTGATAAAAGTTTAATAGAGTTAAGATTTAGAATAGAAAAACTAAAAAGAAAAAAAAATACAAATTTAATATTTATAGCATTCTTTTTTTGCTTGATAGCTAAGAAGAACTTGTTTCTGCATTGATTTGACCAATTTCATGGATATTTCACATGACATCTTTAACTAATATTCATTTAAAAGTTGCTTCAAATGTTCAGTTGATTAATTTTGATGGTTTACCAATTGAGTATTGATCCATGACCAAATATTTTCAATTGGGTTGAAATCTAGTGATCTAGGACACAAAAACAACAAAGTAATCTTCATTGTGTTGAACCAGTGTATCATACTATGTGCTGTGTGTGCTGGGTCCCTGTCTTGCTTGAAGATGCATTGCTTGCTTCTGCTATACAATTTGTTGATGGAATCAAACGTGATTCTAGTGTATTTTTATAGGTATATTAGTTAATCCAACTGTTATACACCTCACATCTTTACCTACAAGAGCTTGATATGTTATACACCTCAGGCCCTTGTGGGTAAAACATTGCTATATGCCTACTGAGTCTCGACTGCCTTTTTTATCTTGCTTGTAAATAGAAGTTGCAATACTTCTTTGTTGCAAATCATTTTATGTAGATTCTTCCTTTGTGGTTTATAACCTGAAAGTTTGACTCAGCACTCCAAATCACTTTTGTCCAATCTTCTACTGCCCTATACAAATCTTTTTTGCATCATTTTTGATGTCTTTTACTTCAATCCATAATTAACAGGATAGGCTTTCTTAATGCAATGTAAGACCCAATACCTTTTTTTGCTAACATTCTTCTCCAAAGTTTGCCTATCTCAAAATTGCTGTTTCTTTGATTTGACCAGTCCAATAATTTGCCATTTGATGCTCTCTGACACAGGTTTTCAAACCATTTGTATATTTGTATGTGAATTGAAATTTAAAATATTGCAAGTTAAAATTTGATGACTTTCATCAAATAAAATACTGCTTTATAATGCTAAAATATTTTTAGTTAAGCATTCAGTAATTTTATTAATCAAATCAACTAAGTAAAATTAGTTATCAAGTTTCAAAAATGTATAGTTAATAAACTTAATAAAACTTTTATGACATTGGTATACAGTATTATTTTTAGTATACAGTATTATTTTTAGTATACAGCATTATTTTTAGTATACAGTATTATATTTATATATACAGTAATATTTTTAGTAGTTAGTGTAGTGTACAACTAAATTATATGAACTTAAAGTTGAATGTATGATGTTATAATAAAGCAAGTTAAGCTAAAAGTCCTGTGGAATATCATTAACATTCTGAAGAAAAGAGCTCTTATAGCAGGAAAAAAAATTGCTCAAATAAAACATTTATAAGTATGTAACAGCTATGAGAAAAATGTTATCAAGTTTTAGATATATTTATTACTTACTTTTTATCTATTTCTTAAATATGAAACAAAAGTGGTTTCAAGATCTGTTAATCTTAAACTATCAAAAAAAAAAAGAAAATTCCAAAAAAGTTTGAATGATATACCTCCATATATGTGACACAGATGTAACATAACAGTAGGAACCAAAAGCAATATTTGTTGCACCAGGTGCTTCTATTCTCTGTACAATATGACGTGGATTACGACAACAAATTTCAATGTATTTAGGAAGTACAGCAATTAAGTAAGGATGTAGAAACTGAAGTGCTTGTGGGACATCAGACCATGTGACAGCATGCTTTTGGGTGTATTCACCCTGATTACTAACATGAAGAAAAACAGTTACTTCATCTCTACATAGTGCTAACTCACCAGTTGGCATGTTTGCAATCACTGGCTCCATCTTTTTAACTCCAGTATCAAAAAGATTTATTACATCGCCTAAGTAAAAAAAATCAAACACTAATACATACTTGATAATTTTATCCATATGTCAATTTTAGTAAAATGAACTTTTACAGTAAGTGCTTATCTTGCTAAGGTTTGGCTTGTTTTGTAAAAAGCCAGCAAGTTAAAGCTAATTAATCATTATAGTAATTACATTATATGGCAAATCTCTTCAATTTTGGAAAAGAGTTTTCAGAGGGAATAACTTTCATGGGATTCAGCTAAAAACAGAAATAAGCTAAAAACAGTAACAAGGGTAGGAAATGCAAGTCAGTTGAGAACTTTTAGTTTACTGTACTAAAATACTGTCACCCTATTCACATTTGGAATGTGTTGAACAGAAGCCATTTAGAAAAATCAAGTTACTTTTATACTTTAGTAAAATTTACCAGGTTTAATTGTTTTGTTTTCCTTTGTAGTTTATTTTAATTAACCTGGGTGATTTTAAATTGCATAGCAAAAAAATATTTCACTGTTTCCTATTTCTTTATGTCTAAATCAAATAGAAAACGGTCACTGTTTCACAAAAACTATGCTTCAAAAGTCAGTACAAGACATCTTGAAACTTATCTGTTTTCTAGAATGTTTGCAATTCACATACAGTCCTGAGTAAACTCTCAGAATGTTCTAGAACTGTGAGAACTCTCCAGAAGCATTTAGAATGTTACAGAATTTTCTAGAACTGTTAAGACACTTTTAGAACTTTCTTATACTTCCTAAAACTGTCCTGCAGGATCCAAGAGCAATAGCACTTTTCAACAGATTCATTTTTAACTGAAGCCTAAACATAATTGGGTATAAGTGACTTTGCAGAGAACTACAGTTCAAAATGAGGTCCAGAGTTTTCACTGCAATAACCTTGATTGCATATTACATTCAGTTGTACAATAATATAGTAACAACTATATTATTATAGTAACAATTATTTTATAGTAACAATTAATTGACTCACAGGTCATTTTGTATTATCTCTGATGACATTAAACATGTTGATACGGCCATGAAGTACAACTGCGTATCTATCAAAACTAAAACACTACAGATAAGAAAGTTGGGTATTTTTCAGATGGTGCTGACCAATGCAAAAAAAAAAAAAAAAACTTATGCATGTATCAAAATGATTTTATTATGAAAGCACAATGGAATTTTTTTTTAACCAGCCTTAGAGATTTTGTATTTCTCATGTGTATTGAAGGCACATTAAAAAGCCAGAACAGAGGAAGTCTACAGAGACCATTAGATATGCAGATATTAAAGCCTTCACAAACATTTGAATTTTTTTAAAGATATTTTTATGTTGTATAAAAAGAAAGAACGAAAGGAGTTAGGAATACTTTAGCAAACATTTATGAACATATATAATATAAGCAGTTATGACAAGTCGATGTTTATGTTTTGACAAGTTGTTTACAACCCCAAGAATCCAAACTTTTTATCATTTTACACCACTACATGTATTCTAGCAATGACAGGTAGTGGTGTAAAATGATGCAGATTAAATAAGGATGACTTGGTATCTAAGCTCAATAAGAGATTGATAAATTGAGACAAAAGTACAAGACTTTGATTTAACAATTTGTTGTTTGGACAAATTGCAAAATAATATTTTAATATTTTTGTGTTTCAAGTAAAAAATTTTTGAATTTGAGCTAAAGTTATTTAAAAAAGTTTTTTTTTTTTAAAATAATTGCCTCAACAAAGCAATGCCAAAAATATGATTAGCCAATAATGTATTTTGCAAATAACCTAACTTTAAATTTTACAACTATTAAAAAACAGATTCCGATTGCCTTTTGCAATGTCTGATCAATATTATTGTTGCTGGAGAAAAAAGGGCAATCAAATTGGCTCTCCCAAGAATTGGAACAGGAATGAACTCACCACACAAGCAATTACTTTGGATGTTTGCCTATTCACCTGAATTTCCATCTGATAATGATGTGTACGTAAATAGAAACAGTATAGCATTGTTGTTCAGTGTTTGGCCTGGTGATAGTTAATTGTGTGTTTGAAATTATGTGTTGAAAATTGTAACTTCTAAAATTGTAAAAATGTAATTCTGCGTTGAAAATTGTAGTTTCAGTCATTTTTCATATACCCACTTTTACCAGGCTAAAATTTAGACACTTTGGGGGACATCTTAAATACCTCCAAACGAGCTGTAACTTTTTGTGGTTGCATAAATAACTAGAAGAAAACTATTTAATAGGTGGGAGTAAGAAAATTAGGAAGATGATTTCTTTTGGAACACCTAAATAGGAAGGTGTTGATATAACCAGTGGACCTGAAAAAAGGGCTGGTGAAACAATGTCACAGTTCTAGACAAGGAGTTGGCAGCATTCAAATACCTCTAGAGGTTTTAGAGGCAAAGGACCACAAATATTGAGTAAAATTTGCCAAGAAGCTTGAGCAGAGAAAGCAGCTTTGAACAATTCCATCGAAGTGACTTATGGCTTTGAGCAATCACAAGTCTGAAAACTATGAGCAACTGGTTTAGATGCACATAAAAAATTATACTCAAATGGGATGCAGAATGTCTTTTTAAGTCTATATCTTTGATGCTTACCTGAGAAATTTCAAGAACATGGGGGGTTACTCAGAGGAGCAAGATAGCAATTTTGTCAAGATATTCTAAACATCAGACCAAGGAAATTATAATGAAAACAAAGTTTGGGGCTTATTTGAGAGTAAAGAAATTTGCAGTATAATTAACAATAGAGAAAATCTACATTTCTGAATCCTTCTGAGTGGTTTTGACTTTCTTTAGATAATGCCAGTACTATTATTTTTTTTACTGAATGAATGTAAAATAAAAAATTTGTCAATTTTATCTCTATAAGATATATAATTTGTCTATTTTATCTCTGTATCTATAAAATCATACAACTCTTTAAAATCATACTATAAAATCATACTGTGATCATACAAGCTTTTCAGAACAATTGTTGATTTTCAAAAATTTTTTTGATACAAGCGCTTGAAATATAATATATAGAAGCCAAAAATTCATGTAAAGAATTATGTTTCATAAAAACATTGACTTTGTATACATCCATGAATACATCCATTACATACATCCATTAACTTTGCATACATCCGTGCATGCATAAGTGAATCAATGTATGTATGTATGTATGTATGTATGTATGTATGTATGTATGTATGTATGTATGTATGTATGTATGTATGTATGTATGCATGTATGTATGCATTTATGTATGTATGTAGTTTTAAGGATCTTACCTGTATCAGCTCTCATTAATATATACTCTTTCCTCATCCCAACACAGATAAAATTCCCTATCCAAGCAATTTGTTTTGGAGTTTCTGGCAAATTTAATTCTGGATGAAGTTCAGAAAAAAACAGCTCATTTTTATTCCAGTAAAATGTCTGAATCTTTCGTGTTGTAACAATACATAACCGTAACAGCATGGTGCCATTATCAACAGCATATAGTTTAACACCTTTACTTTTTGGAAACTGAAATTTTAAAGAATATGAAGTTGAGTCATGAACACTAATGGTTTCTTCAGATAAGCTTAAAATTATACCAATGTTCTCATAAATATTAAGCTGCTTTATAGCTTTCTTTCCAAAGGTTTTGTTAGATCGAGTAAAATGAACATGAAATTTTTTTCCAGGTGAAGGTTTTTCTTCAATAGTATAAAGTAAGAGGTGACCTTCTTTAGTACCAACTAAAAGTTTTTGCTCTGATGTTGCAACAGACTGAATAGCAAGTGGAAGTCTTTCAACAATAATTTGACATTCAAATGCATCATGCATGTTCTTGTCAAGTTTCAATCTTTATTAAGTTTATAAATAAGAAATATATGCTACAACTTAAGTCCCTACTCTTACAACACATATGACATTTATATATTTTACAACAAGTACATAGATTTAAAAGTAAAAGTATATAAATACATAAGTTTAAAAATAAATTGCACAAAAACATTAAAAAACTTGCAACATACATAAATATACCTATTAGATAAAAAAAAAAAACAACAACAACAACTTATATATATCCAAATGATAATATAGTAACAAATTTATGTTATTATTACTGTAAAAGATTACTCATAAATCTTTAACACAATAAATTATTATGGTGATGCAAACAGTAATTCTTAAAGTTTCAATTTCAATTATATTTAGTTTAGTCTTTAAACATGTAAATCTATTGGAGCTAAAAGAATTTCAGCATTTGTCACATATTATGCTTGCAACAATAGATTCAAAAACCATTAACATAGAAGCTAGCAACTTTAAAAACTGGATGAAACCACATCTGTATTAAAGTGTTTATAGCAGGAATGTAATTATTCTTCAAAATTAACAGAAAAACTTGCTCAAAGATGTTGTTAGGATCTCAAGTTATCAATTTAACATCTTAACTATATCTTCAAATTTAAGTGCAAGTATTGAAGGATCAAAGATGACTTTTAGTTTACCGATATGCCAATAGCTAAGCATAAGTATATTATCAGGCAGAAGAGGTCCAAACGAAGTCATTCTGAACCTAAACGGACCAATCGTTTTTTTTATATCATTGCCAACTTAACTACCCGAAACGCCAATACGAGGGATTTGATAGGCTTGTTGTTTTTAATTGCTTCACCTTTTTCAAGGTTTAATGGTTTCATATCTAATGTGGGATACTATGGCAAAAACAAGGCTCCCGGATGCGTGGTCCGCTGCAGCGCTTTTTTTTCTGAGTGTTGCAAGCATGGGGCACGCAGGAAAAAAATGGGAAGGAAAAAGTTTAAGTTGGAAGAAAAAACAAACTGTCATAGGATTATATATAATATACTATATATATAATATACTATATATATAATATACTATATATAGGCAGTATACTCATAGAAGTCATACGGTGGCATTAGAGTTTCCAGGTTAATATTATCATTAAAGTTAAAGTCGCAGGAAAAAATTTTCTTTCCTGGAAATTTTTTTTCCAGGAAAAAAAGTTGAAATGGGAAAAGGGGTAAAAAAAAAAGTTTAATGTGCAGACGCCATTTTTTCCTAGTGAAAGTAGTTAACTTTTTGTTATCTTAGCAGTGTCACTGTTGGGCCCCTCCCTATCAGGGCCAATCTAACCACAGAGCTTAATAAGCTTCGTAGTGCCAGCCTTTTGGTGAGACCCGAGGCAATATTCTTAACATTTTTTGTAGGTTGTACATAAATGTCGTGAAAATCTCTGAAAAATAATATAGAACAGATATTTTACTTAATATTTAAATTAATAATTCTTAAAAAGATTAAAAACTGAATAAAAGTAAAAATCTTGCCATAGCAAAATAATCAACGTCGCCCCAGTTGATGGTAACGTTTTTTAGCCGAGCAAGAGTAGTGTTAAGTTTTACGATTAATAAAAGAAAATACACACGTGCGAAAAAGTGTAAACTTGTTTACGATACTATTACGTTAAAATAAAATCAGTTTGTGTGCATTTTCACACTAAAAACTCTAACATACTAAAAGGTTTTAAGGAAATTTGTCAATAAAGAACTGAATTCGAGCATATCATATTTTGGTTTATAGTTTCAAATCAGTATCAAAATAAATAGTTACACAAAAGATTTTCACAAAAAATGACGTTATCAAAAGAACACTAGATTCAAATTGCTGTCAGGGCCAGATTATCCAATGGGCACATTAAATGGACACATTAGGCACTGTGTCTAGTGCCAACGAACAATTAGGGGCCTAGGAAAAAGTGAAACAAACTTTTTGTAATCATTTTTTTTTTGTTGAGTGATTAAAAATACAGAAATTGCAAAAAAAGTAAAATCAAAATTCAAAATCAATTTTTTTTTGTAATTAGAAACTGCTTTAGTTGATCAAGTAACAGTAGACTAACTTAGTGGTAAGTCTGGAAGAGATTGCCAATTGGGAGAGATTCCCACTCTTATGTAAAGCATTGTAGTTAATCTTATGCATAAAATAATAGTACTAGCATAAAATAATAGTATTAGCTTAAATGCACATTATGTAACCAAAATCATTCTTTATATTTTGCATTATAGCGTTAGACAGCTAATAATAGTGCAATTTTTGTAAATCCACACAAGTTTGCATTTTTTTTTAAAGCAAGTTAATGAAATAAATATTGAGGTTCAGAGTAATAGTAATACGTAATTAAAATATAACGCGTTAATCATCTGAAAAAGGAATTCAAGAAAATATATTGCTACTGTTGTTGTTTTTAAAACAACACTGGTAGTAATATATTTTCAATAAGTATTTTGTATCAATCCGTTTTTTTGTCATGAAAGCGAAGAGCAAATAGTAAACCACATATACGTTATGGAAAAAAAAAAGGTTTTCCAATTATACGAAAAGATTTGCGTTTTTTAGCTTATAATTTTATTAAGCCTCTAAAATGGCAGGTTATGATTGGTTGGAAGGAATTTTGAACAAACATGAAAAACTTTTCATACAAAAAAAAAAAGAAGGCTTATCACTCACTCGATATCAAGGGATGAGTAGAGAAGAAGTAGTAACTTAGGATGCCTATGCTTCCTATAGTGTGTACATCAGGTGATACCTAACAACTGCAATTTCTTTTTTTTTTTTGTTGCTCTAGTTTAGCAGTAATAAGTAGGGCTAAACTAAAACAACCTTTTATATTTATGCTTACCTCTACGTTATATATTTATATAAGCTATAAATTGCTTACCTATGCGTTTTATATTCGTATAACGCAAAAATTGTTTGACAAACTTATGCATGTGACAAATTTACATATGTATACAAATGTCACACAAACCTGATGAGGTAGTTTTTTTAAACGCTCAAAATGTTATAATTTTAATAAACCTCAGAAAACTTGATCCTAAAAACTGAATGTAGAAGCGAACTTTACTTATTAACATTCATTACTGTACATATTTGGATAGAAACAACTTCTCAGAAAGCGCAGCGCCGTTTGGTCTGTAACTTAGAATTAGAGCTGTCATATTTACTTTGAAGCCATGTCAAAATTTTAACCCCGTCAACTCATAAATTCAATCAAGTTCTGAGTTGAACTTTCTTATGTTCGTTTCTTATAACAGAATAAACAAGTGCTGAAAAAATATACTGCAATTGCTTAAATAAAAGATCTAGGCCGAAATATTTAAAAAATTGAGTGACTTGAGGTGAATCTCGTTCTCTCAGTTTGACTTCTAAAGTTTATCTCTTTTGTGCCATAAAATTTTGTAAGTCAACTTTTTACATGAACCAACAAATTGATAAGAAAATAGCAATGTTTGCAAGTGGATTTACAACTTTTCTTTCGATTAATTCATAGCTCTTGTTATCATCATGTACGTCGAGTCTCCATCGAAATGTAGCTGATTCAGAAAAGAGAGTTCGAAATGTGTGAACTTCTCAACTCAGTTAAAAAACAAATAAAAAAGCATTATTTTAATAGAAAAATGAATGAATCGTGAATGAATGAATCGTGAAAAGTTAATATTGTAGCTGAAACACCCACTTTTTTTCTTCTTCTTTTGTTATTTAACTTTAGACTTGCCGGCAAAAAAATTCACTTAACTTTTTTTTTTTGTTTATTTAATTAAGCATTCAAGTTTGTATCAGTTCTACCAATTATGACTCAGCACCAATCATGGGTGAGAGCTAATCTCTAGCTTAAGAAAAGGTTGTTGGATTGACTCGAATTTGGCCCAAACTTGGCCCATTCTCTAATTCAGTCTCTAGTTGTTAATAAATAAAAAAATGAAATAATATAGATTGTAACAGTAGATTATAAACTAATCTAATTGCAATCCAACCAATCTATTACAAAGTATTGAACTGAAGAACGAGGACGAGATGTTGGTTGCTCAGACACAGGTAACTCAAGCTAATGTGAGAAAATTGTGATAAGAAATCTTGAAAAAAAAATTAAACGCAAATTATCACTCAGATAGATAACCATGATGAGTTCTGAAAAAAAAAGCAATTAGGAGGTGTCATGGATTACATTATTTGTCAGGATTACATTAAAAATGTTTGAAAAACGCTTTGAGAAAGTATAGCAAAAACTATAAAAAAATTTCAGAAGTGGAAAATACTGTGCAAAGACAATATTTTCTTCAGAATGACTTTTCCAATAAGTGCTTGGTAATAGGCCTGGTCATAGGTGCTCGGTGATAGGCCTGGTCATAAGTGCTTGGTGATAGGCTTGGTCATAAGTGCTTGGTGATTTGTTTTTTTTAATTTTGTTTTTTTTTCAACGAAAAAATCACTAAAATATTATTAAGGTACCTGATTTACTTCACATCTAAAAGTTTTATTTTAAATGAAACTTTTAGGTGTGAATTTACTTATTCTTTACTGACAATCATACTGGAGAAAGAAAGATTTTCATATTAAAAAAGGATAAGAAAACGATTTCAAAGATAAAAACACAATTAAATATAAAATAACACAAACACAGAAGGTTGTTGAACCCTGCAATTAGCTCTGTGAAGAAAAATAAAAGATTTCCAGAACTCTAACATGTTACTTTAAGTAATATTACAATGCAAACTGATGTGGTTTTCACATTCGCAGCAATAAAATTTTAAAAATTTGCGTAAAAGTAGGAAATAATTAAATAAAACAACTGATAAATTACTTCCTAACAGTTTGATATCATTTCGAAACCAGGTCGAAATAAATCTGTTTAAAAAGGTTTATTCAACTGTTTCGTAGTAGCAATTTATATATTTATTACTATATGGCTCTTGGTATCCTAAAAATAAATTTAATTTTGATTCAATTTTTTTGACCCAAGTTGGAGCAAAATTTAGAAAAAAAAGAGACCTTTTTATTTAGAGATTTGGGGCATTAGATAGGGGCATAAATTTCTTGAACGATTGAGATGGAAAAAAAAAAAAAAAAAAACATCAACAAAACTGAAAAGTTCTTTGTCAACTTCTTTTAGTTTATTATAAACTTGAAGAGAAATTTTTATTTAAAATATATTTATAAAGCGCAAAATTTATAGTTAACAGTTTGTACACAATAAAATTTGCATGTGTTAAAAAAAAAAATATCGGAAAAAAATAGATTTGAGCAAAAAAAACCTGTCCAGTTACTGCTTTTTATAGAAGTAGCTTTTGAATAATGGAACTTAGCTGATAATGTTGAAAAAATAAATCTTTTTTTTTTTTTATTTACTTTTCATTTGAGTAAAAGGGGGGTGCGCAAAAGAGCACTAGCACCTGATATCGAAATATGTTAAAAACTACAATTTTCCATCAAGAATTTTCAACATAAAACTAACTGAGATTCCATTAAAGAAGGTTGGTTATTTAATTGACCCCATTTAAGTTTCTTCAAGCAATTTAAATTCATTCTACATTCTTTAACACAAGTTTGTTTTTCGTCCTTAAATGTGTCTTTATTGAAAAGGTTGTTGCTTTGGTAACAAATGCACTTTGGAAGTCTTCAGGAAATTTAAGATGACTTAAACTCGAGTAATTGCTTCGATTTTATATGATTAGTTAAATTATTTATTTTTAAGAGTTATGTTATTTTAAGATACTTCTTTATTTCATTTATAAATACCTCGAGGCACGGAAAATAAAATTCTAATTACTTTGGTATAATTAATTTTACAGATTATTCATCAAGTAACATCATAAATCTGTCTCGTACTTGCAACGTCAACACTTATTGGCTCTTATTTAATGAAACTTGCCTTTCATCGGATATAAAAGAAGAAAATATTTTTATTTTTCAAACAACTTGGATACCTTTTTTTATAAATCACAGCAAAAAACATATCCAAGTAATTAAGCATTGTTCCTATTTCTTTCTTTCTTTTTTTTATGAAAATACTTTAGAAATTAATTTAAGAATTGGAGTTTTGTGGATGGCTTTTTTAAATTGAAACATCATTTTTTATATTTGTTATTAGACTCAGTGGAGAAAAGCTGTTGCTGGTCAGATAATGAAAACGTTGAAATTTGTTCTCGTAATAATTGCTGGTGTTTTAATAGCGCTTCTTTACGCTGGAATGATTATTTTATTTATACAAAAAAACGCGATCCTCGCTCAGCTGGACGATATTACCTCAAGCAGCGATTCCGAGAACAATACAGTTAAATCGCCACGTGAAACTGCAGCTCCAACTCAAAAAACATACGGTAGGCCAGCATTTTAATAAAAAGTATTGATTTTTATTTGTTAACTTTTAAGAGTTTGTAAAAACGAACTTTGAGGAAGGCCTTTTTTTTGGGAGAAAATTTAAGGTATAATAAAACGATATCAAAAAAATTATTAAAGAAATTTTTCAGATTCATTATAGTTTACCAAGAAACTTCTTTTTAGCGAGTTCTAATATAAATCTCTAGGTGAGTTTTTACGATATCTTTTTGAGTCTCACAAAATATTAAAACAAACTTGGTTGGTGTAGTTACATAAAACAGTCATAAAACAAACTTGGTTGGTGTAGTTACATTAGCTTGGTTGCTATAATTACATAAAATGAAGGAGCTGATACAATCGCAGCAACTCTTTTTGTCAAAACATGGAAGGTAGAAATAATGAAAAAATTAAAACTTTCAAATCAAAAGTTGATCCATGGAATTCAGCAATTAAATTAAATGCGCTTTAAAATGAGGAAGCAGTTAACAGTAGGGTCATTCCATATAATAATCATTTTAAAAAATGTACATAAATGCATTATAAAAATGTTATTGGCACTTCATAAATTGTCATAAAGAAAACGTTAGAGAATAAAAGTTTGGTAGCTTTTTTTGCATGATACAAAAACTTTATTGCCTAATCTGCAGTTATAACAAATTTTTGATTGTTTTATTATTTGATGCACACAGCCATGCATGATGCAAGATGATATCCTCTTAAAAATATCCTCTTGAAAATGAGCATTAAATTGCTTAGTTTTCAGTGTTTTGTGATCAGTATTTCTAAAGATATTCTAAAAACAAAAGTAGAATTCTGTGAACACAATTCTATTTAATTACAAAATTTTTGTATTTTGTAAGGTATCGATATCTTATAGTATGAAAAAAACGAAAAAAAAACTATTGATTTTAGTTTGGAGGAATATTCAGAGGGAGCAGCACAACTTTAAAAATATAACGTTTTATGGCAGTAATGTTTTTACTCATAGTTGTGCACATTTCTCCCTTTCATCAAAAACTATTTGAATTGACATTCACACCGCAACAGTTTGAAGTCATCTTTCCAGGTGGGGTCTTCTGGTGCCCTCTCTGGCGTGTGGGACCTCGAATGCATAGCTTGGGTTTCTCGGTCTGTCCTGAGGTAATACGACTTTAATATACCAGGAGAATTAAAAACACGGCCGCGATTTTAAGTTATCCTCCCTCTTAAAAAAGTATGCAAAAAAAAGCTCATTAAAACTGAATTGACATAATTAATTTAACATATCCTTAATTTTAAAGCACTTTTGCTTTTTACAAAGTTATTTGTAGTTTTTGACTAAATACATTTAAACTCAAGCAAGTAAGGTTTAAATTTTGTGTATATCACTGCTGCGACTTCTTTCATTTTGAATTAGTGAAGCAATTGTTTAGTAAAAGTTTAACGTTTTTTCCCAATTAATAGTACCCAACTAGAGGTACATTTCGAAAAACAGTTGTGTTCATTACTCACTTCTTGCTTATTCTATACGCTCTTAATAGTGAAAATTTCACGACTACTACTATATGGGATGATTCAGTAACAAATGTTAATATTAGGGTGTTAGCAGAAGTAAATTCATCGAAACGGCTCATGAGACTCATTAATAAAAAATTTAAACTGATATATTTCTATAGTTCCCGGGCCTTTTAACAGTTCAAGTTGATTTTAGTAATGTAAACCACCATCCATATTCAACCAATTTTTTTTTATTGTGGCTAACAATATAAGTTGCTGACAATATTTGAATTAGGCCGTAACTGTAGAAGTTGAAAAGGCTATTAAAAAGTTAGATTTTTGAACTTGTACAGTTAAGAGCTGCAACTCTAGATTTATTAACACTGATTAAGCTGGTCAAATACATTAGAATAGGTTTTAACACAAAAAATTATCTAAACAAGTAGCCAAGTTCGATGGTCTAAGCCCAGATGGTTTCTGAATTATTTCAAAACGTATAAAATAACTAATTTTCACTCAAATATCTATTTCTAGTTAAAGCGTTAACATGTGATCCTTCTATGTGCAAGCTACCAAATTGTCGATGTTCAGGTCCTGATATTCCAGGGTTCTTGCCTAAAAGCAACACACCTCAAATGATAATATTCACAATGGATGGCGGTATAAATGTGAACAACCTTCAGATTTACAAGGATTTATTTGACGGTGTAAAAAATCCGAATGGTTGTCCAGTTAAAATTACCTTTTATGTCTCTGGTGATAACACAGATTACTCAATGGTTCAGGAACGGTTTCGTAAGGGTAAAATGGAGATTTGTTTCAAAAATAAATTATGATTTTCATTTTTCTCCCAAAATTATTTCATTAAACATTTCTTTTTCTTTTTTGTGAGAGCAGGTCATGAGATAGCAGATCATTCAGTAACTCGACAAAATCCTAACACCTGGTGGACAAGTGTAAGCAAGAGTTATTTCTATAAATTTTTTCAAATTCGATTTTATTTCACATAACTGATATAAAGGTTTGTACTTTATTTGTTATTGTTGCTAATGGAAAAAAAAAAAAAAACGCCAATTCTTACTTTTAATAGTTTTTCATTTAAGACAACGATTATTCATTAACTGCAATAAAAAAGGAAGTGCGTCATTAAAAAAAAATAAAATAGCGCTATTAAACATTTTATTTACAGAATTTAATTCTAATGTACTACCTCCGTTCCACAATTTTGTTGTCACATCTGATGCATGAATTTTGTTCCATAATACTTGTCCCGTTTGATCAAAATTTTATAGCTATAGCTTTGTTTGTGATAAGCCGTTTTTCAAAAGTAACAGCTTGTTGAAAAGGGTTATTCAAGGCTTTTTAACAAGCCTTAAAAGTAGGTGATCAATAGGTGAATATAAAATTGTGAGTCAGAAATAAGTTCTATATTAATTGTATAGTAGTAACATTTACTTCAGTTATTCAATATTTAAAAAACTTTTCGTATTCTCCACGGCTTCGGCATTACATTTTAAATTTAGGGCTGTCAACTTTCTCTTCGAAGTTTTTCTTTATTTAGGGCAGATTCACACTGTAATGCAACTAGTATTGTGTTGTGAGTACTTCTAACTTTTTTCTTAACCTTGCACTTTTAGAAAATAGTTAGAACGGTACAAATTTAGCAAATCTTTAAAAAATTTACTCAAATAGCATACATTTTCAATATTCGGACCAAAAGTATCCAAATGTGACAACTATTGTGTAACGGAGGTTGTATCGTTTATTATTTTCATTTTTCATCTTTCTTGGTTTTTAAAAAACTTCCTTTATGTACGTTGTAACTTGTATTCTGCAAATTACAACATATATAGGCTAATAGGCAGCAGTTAGAGCAAGAGATTCTTACTCAAAGAACTACAATCAAAGCTAAATCGGATGCAACAACTTATGGATGGCGCAATCCGTTTCTTGAAACAATAGAAACAACATTTCAAATTCTATATGAAAACGGATTCCTTTATGATAGCTCACTTGGTACTGGGTTGTCTGAAAGATGGTGGCCCTACACACTTGATTACTTGCCATCAGCCCCTTGTTACTTAGCCAACTGTCCGAAAAGTACTTTTAATTTTTCAGCTATTAGATTTAAAAATTATTGCTTTGCCGTAGTTATTATTATTTTTTCATGTTGATTTGCAATTTTTTAAATTTACAGACTCTTATCCTGGTCTATGGGAACTTCCATTGCATGTGTGGTCAGACGGTACAACAGGAAAATCATGTATGACATTTGACTTATGTCTCAACAGTCTTGTTGAAGGAGACGGAAATAGCGTATACAATCTTATAATGCAAAATTTTAAATTAAATTACAATGATAATAAGCAGCCATTTATTATGTCAGCAACATCGTTGTGGTTTGACGAACCCATTGAAGCATATAGAAAAAGCGGTAAGCTTTTTTTTTTTGAGAGAATTTTTTATTTTGCATACTTTAGAGAACAAACAACGAAGAAGTACTTTGTATGTTCAACAAACTTCACTTAAAATTTACAAAATAATTATTTAGGTTTCATTAAGTTTATGAATGAAATCGTTAAATTTCCAGACGTATTTTTCGTATCCGCAAAAGACGCTATTGATTGGACGAGGAATCCGGTTGGTTTGGATCAAAGACCTTTTTCTTGTTAAAAAAAAGAAATGCATAAACTATTTTTTTGCGTTTATACCTGTTACATTTTGTTAAAATATTTTTACTGAGAATCAAATCCTCCGAACTTTAAAAGTTAAAAAGCCGTTTTTAAAGTGTTTTGATGCTACTGGTTAACACTAATTTTCCACCATTTTTACAGGAATGGGTCAGAGGCAGTAACCATATTTTATTCTGTAATTATATTCTGGTTATTTGTAAAAAACTGTACTTTTTTTAGTAAGCTATCTCTAACTAATGTTTTAGTAAAGTTATACAAACAATTTTTCGGATCTGGAGGGAGTGGTTTATTCTCACTTCATTAATTGGTCTAAGTTTAGCGTAACACTACCTAATCGAAAATCTTGCTTTAAGCCCTGCATTAAAGGTCTTTTAAAAAAATTTTATCCTTTCATAAGGATACATAAATTTATAATCTTAAGTTGTGAAAATGTATTGTTCTTCAATGTTGCCCAAGAAGAGGTAAAATGCACAGAGTTTACGACATGTTGTTTACAATTGAAATCATCTGAATACGAACGTCGCAATTTTGTATTAAAAGAATCATCTTTTTCAAGCTTTCGTTTTATTGAATTTCAGCTAAAATTCAAGTAACTTTTTTTAGTAATGCTAAAGCTGGTATATAGTAAAAAGTTTCACCATTTGGTGTTTTTAAATCATTTTTATATGGATTTTCATTCATGTAGTGTAATTGTATTTGATAAAATAAGACCTAAATTTAATCTACAAAATGAAACCATTTTTGCTAGAATTAATCACAGATAAAAGTTTACCTAGAAGCAAGTCATTATTTAAAATTTGATTCAAAACTTTATATTTAAGTATAAAGTTTTCGTCAAGTTGCTGCTTTATTAGATCACGAAGCTTACTACAATGTGTCAGCAAAGATTGAACTTCATTTGCTACATCAATTTAAACAACAGATGGAATTAAATGTTTTTCTGCTACTGCAACTAAAAACAGCAAAATATTACTGCAAATTCCTTAATCAAAACATAACTAGTAAAACCTGTTTTAGAAAACCTAATGATTAAGAGGTCGAAACAAAAGCACTGGAGGAACTTGAAGGTAAAATCCATTGTCTATGCTAGAACAACACCTGATTTAAGAGACATCTACGGACATATAGAAAAATAACAGTTGATAAAGTCTCGCAAGATTTTATACAAGAATTTTTAAGAGAGTTTTGAGAGGGAAAAACAGGATATTTTCAAAGAGAAAGAGAAGACTTTCAAAATGAGAATAGTTTTAATATAAACACATTAGAGCATCCCGCCATCGGAAATTGCGTAAATGCGTAAATTCCGATGTGAGAAATAGTTTATAAAGGTGACTCCGATGTGATGCCATGGTGAGGAATGGTATCACATCGGAGGTGCGATGTAGTCCGAGGCCGATGGGGAGAATTTCACGCACTCTCCGATATACTTCGAGATTTACGCATTATCGTACGATATTTTCGCGTAATTTCCCAATAAATCGTATTTAAAGTGTAAACTCGTAATATTGTGGCATTTCCGATGTATTTATCTATAATTACGAAGTTTTCGCAAAATTACAGCAAAATTTTGCAAGCCACCTCAAACCATCGGAAAATATCGGAAAATAAAAAGATTAAATCACATCGGAGTCACCTTTATAAACTATTTCTCACATCGGAATTTACGCATTTACGCAATTTCCGATGGCGGGATGCTCTAAAACACATTGGCAATTAGTTCCAAAGGCGGTAAGAGAATATTTTTTGGTGACGTTTGATCTTATCTGTATTTGAAAATATTAAGAAAATTTACTCGAGTTAAATATTTATGAAGTATTCATTAAGACAAGAAAGACAGTATCATTTATATTTATATTTCTATCATTTATATTTTATATTTATATGTCATTTATATTTCTATTCAGCAACTATATTATATCCTTACTAATTGTATTAAAGTTTTGTTGTCAGACTTTAGGTTTAAAATGTTTTAACTCAAAGAATGTATTTTTGCACAAACCATAGACGAACCACACACATCCACATTACAATGAAGACAACCAAGCAACCCAACCATAAACACTCAAACACCTTAACCCAAACAAAACAGTCTTTGAAGAACGCGAAGACTAAGCAAAAAATCTCCGTCCTCACAGCATTAACAAACTTATCACTCCGTTAAATTAAACGCCAAATGTATTTTTTCTAAAAGTATTTTTGAAATGATTTCATTCATAGAGTGCTAACGATTTTTCAGCTACTAGAATATCTTTCAACTTTTGTTGACAAACTAACTTTTGAGGGTTACACGAGTTACACCCTAAAAATTAAAAATACAACAAAAATAACACAACATCGTTTGGATAATTAAGCTTTTCCCCATTCAAACTTTCAATTCTGGGTATGCATCAATGAAGGGAATTTTAATCTTTAAAATCTTCTAATTATTACAGTTAACGTATCCAGTCGAAGAAACATAAAGCATATACTTGTAAACACGTTGAAAACCGTTAAGTATAACTTTATTAGTCACATTAAAATAAATAATATAAATATTAAAAAACGAAAGAAAACTACAAAAAATTTTTTTAATTTGAATTTTTACTAGATAAAATCTTAGTCTTCGAAATTCCTATAGCTGGTTCTTATGGAGACAATCAAAACTCATTTTCTCTATTTCATGTTTCAAATAATTAGCAACTAGTTCACTTTAGAAACAGCGCGGTAGATATCAATTCCAAAAACAGACATTTTAGCTCTATTTTATATTTAATGCCGTTAGTTAAATAAAAAAAACATTTAGTCAGAGAGTTCTATCGAAATCAATCTCAATATATAATTATGGATTAAACTGGGGTTTCTTTCTTAGATTGAGAACAATTGCGACCATAACGACATGCTTGATCTACAAGCCTATTAAACTCATCAACCTGATCAGCATATATATGATGGCTAGCATTTGTAATCTCATGTATAGTTATGGAAGAGTCTTTAAGCAACTTCTTTACAGTGTTAAAGTCATAAAATTTAACGACCCAAGAGTCTGAACCATAGAGTATTGTGATCGGAACTTCAGGACACATCGCTTGAATTCGAAGATTCAGAGGACGGTTTGCAAATCCAATGGAAGATATGGAAAAAAAGGCAGTTTCTCCGCTAACAAAAACAAGTAAACAACAGTTAAAAGATAACTAAAACTTAAGTAATCTGTCGACACGCTAAACATACATGTATATTTTTGCTATCTTATGCTGGAAAGTCATTTTGTGTCACTGATTTCAAAAATGGCAGCCATTTTTAGCTATTACATCACATATTAATTCTATACCATACCCCTATTTTATGATGTGAAGTATAAACACATAGCAAAGCTAAGATAGGTTTCTAATTCCTATTACTAACCATTTTTAACAAATTTAAAATAACACAGCAGCCACAATTAAACTGGTAAAGATAAACATATTTATTAAGCAACTTATTTATGGAACAAATTTTCGTCTCCCTAAAAAGTTTTTTACATCATCCGCAAAAGATTTTCATGCTCTTTTCTCTATACCAGTCGCTAAAAACGTGTGAACTGAGTTTTTTATTAACTTTCTGATTTTTGGTCCACCACAGTCAGACCAGTAAATGCAAAACTAATGTACTTGAAACAGTCACCCGATACGTTTAGAGCTTTGACATTACTTCATTGGGTCTAATTTGATATGAAAGGGATGTGTCTATTTTTAAGAAAGTCACTTACTTTTTTAAAATTTTGTAAAAATATTCCAGAGCAGACCCACTTACAGCTTGATGTAATAAAACTGATGATATTTCTGAAATCAGTAACACCAACTTAGATCAGTCCTCAAACTTAAACTGAAAGTGGTTTGGGAAAAGTGAACAAACATCTTTTCAGTTTATTTTATGAGTTAAATTTTAGGGAAATTTATCAACTTTTTAAATTAGTGTTATCTAATGTATTTATATTGAATTCTTGATTAATAGAACTTTTTTCCAACAATTGCAACTCTTAAGCTTTTAATATGATTTGTTTGTTTTAGGCTAAAATAGTCATAAAAAAAAAAAAAAAAAAAAAAAAAAAAAATCAATAGTTAATTGCAATTTTTATTTAAAGCTTTTTCCAATTGTTAGATACCTTATATTTAACTGCAAGTTTTTTGATTTTTATACGCATGTTATCTATAAGTAAAAACATTTTAAAACTTGAATTACAAACCTTGGTTCTTGGGCATTACAATGATAAATATAATCTGTAACTCTAGTATCTCCATCTCCATATAACCTTTCATAGCGAGCTTTAATGTCTGGGCGAATCTTTGATATAAGTGAAGGACCTAAAAGATAACCAATCTCGTCTCATGAATCTTTATAAGGTTTAAAAAATATATTTTAGCTGTTGCTGTATAACTGTTGTTTTATATCAGTATCAAATGTGAAAAAGATTTAAATACTAAATATATATATAATAAACATACCACAAGGTCCTAAAGCCCGCACAATAGCTAGTGGATTAAATGATGAAACCAGTGCACTAAATACACATATCTTCCATTTTGAGACATAATTTTCCAGCACTTCTTTTTCAGGAAAACCCCAAGGATCAGCAAGAATCAAATGAACAACATTTTTGGGATATACCAAAGAATATAGCACAGCTAGATAACCTCCAAAGCTGTGTCCTAATAGAACAAATTCATCTAAACCAACTGCCTTTCTCCATGCTTCAATGGAATTCACAAACATATTTTCAACCTCCTCATGATCATTTGAAAACTTGGGCCTTGAGCTTCGTCCAAAACCCAACAGATCGATAGCATATACATCTCGGTTCTGAGACAATTCATCAAAATTAAGAGACCAAAAACCAGCCCCAGCAGCAAAACCATGAATTAACAATAAAGGTGCGTTACTACAGCTACCATTAGCAGATGAAATTTTATAAGTGCGTATTTGAAATCCATCAAAGATTTCTACAAAGTACTTCTTTATCTGAACTTGCACAGCTTAAAATATAAAAATCACTGCTTACATTACATCGTTTTATATAGAAATCTGATAAGAAGCAATTAATATTATGCTACCTGATAAAACTTTATCTTCAGATTCTTCCAAAAGTTTTTCAGATGTTGGTAACCAGCTAGGCATCCTTTGCATAGACTTTATGTATCAACCATGGTAAACATATCTTAGTACTACTTAATGTTTTTCTTCCTATGACTGTTTAAAATCCTTTCCTTTTTTTTTTTTTTAAAGTAAAGTGATAACTCCTATTAAACTAAAACAGTAAATTATCTTACTTTGTTATCATTACTTTGTTTGTTGAAATTTTGTGAAACAGTATCTTAATTCTAAAGTTTAAAGTAAACTACACAGCTAATAATATTTAACCAATATACTTTAATAAACTACAGTTACTTATACTTAAACTGTTTAATGTTATATTGTGTTCTGATGAGCAGATTGCTGCTGTAAACAGCAATAAATGTGTTTTTACATAAAAGTAAACAGAAGTAAAAATACTAAAATTTTTACACAATATATACATATAATCAAACAAATTTGAAAAATAACCCAAACAATATTTTACTCAACAACTTAACTAATATTGATTTTATAATCTTAAATGTTACATTTTATCACTATTTTGATAAAAAAATAATAAAATATTATTAAAAGCAACCTGTTAAAACACTGTAAAAATAACGATAAACAACTTTCTTCATGGATGAAAAATTTAACAGATTGTAATAGCAAATAAAGAAACTTCAATAGGGTAACATTTATGAAAATTATATATAAATATTCTATGTATAATATTTACAAACATGATTTGAGCATTATTAATATTTTAACTAGCCTATTAAAAGTGACTAAAAAGGTATGAATCTGAACTTGAATTGGCTTATTTGGAACCAAAACATCAAATTTGCACCAGATTAATTTTCGCTTGCATCATTTGGTTGCATTACTATTTCACCATTTGCTCTCTTGCATGCCTCTTGAACAGCACTATTGAATTCTAAAGGACAGTCTGCAAAAATATGATGGCCAGCACCATTTATTATCTTGACATTAACTTCTGATGGATAGCGAAGATACTTTATTGAATACCCTGAAGTAGTATCCATCCAAGACCTTGAACCAAACAAAACAGTCATGCAAACATCAGCATTGATTTCTTTAATTCTATGTATCATAGGATATTTAGCCCAGCCATAAGGTATACTCAAGGATTTAAAAGCCATTTCCCCACTACAAAAAAAAAAAAAAAAAAAGAACTCTTTTCATTCTTTATTGCATTCAAACATTTTTTGGAACAAATTAATTTGAATTGCACTTGACGTTTATTTTAAAAAGATAATTTTTCTACCTAGGAAATTGTGCATTGCAGTGATAAATATATTCAAAAACTCGGTTGTCATCTTTTCCAAAAACACACTCATACTTTTTCTTTAAGTCAGGCCGAGCCTTACTCACTAATGAAGGACCTGCACAAAAAAAATTGTGAATCTACTTGGCACTTTGCTTTTCTTAACTTTTTCTAACTAAAAAATTAAGAAAATTGTAATTTAAAAACATGATTAAAAAAAACTCACCCCATGGTCCTGCTGCTCTAACAACAGCTAAAGGATTAAATGGACTAACCAAAGCAACAATCACTTTTGCCCAAATAGGTATTTTAAAGTTTTCTTCCCCAGGAGGAGGTTTTTCTGGGATTCCCCAAGGATCAGCTAAAATTAAATGTTCAACTCTCTCTGGATACTGAATAGCATAGGAACAAGCCAAGTAAGCTCCAAAACTATGACCCAATAAGACAAACTTTTTTAAACCAACTTTGTCTCTCCACTCTTCAATTGACTGAACGTAAAAATTTTCTGCTTCTGCACCATCCACAGGAAAAGAAGGCCGAGAGCTTCGCCCAAAACCAAGCAAGTCAAATGCATAAACCTTTTGATTTTGTGAAAGCTCATCAATATTTAAAGCCCAAAATCCAATTCCTGCTCCAAAGCCATGCATTAATACCAGAGGTAATCGTTCTGAAACACTCTCTGTCTCAATTGTTCTGATTTCTTGTTTATTAAATATTGGGACAAAATAACTTTTAAAACTGGTGCGAATCTCTAAAGATAGAGAAAAGTAAAATTAGTAATAAAAAAAAAACTTCAATGTGAATATTTGTTAAAAATAGAGAAAAGAATTCTCACTTTCCAACATTTTTTTTTCAGCTTGTGCCAACCTGTTAATAGAAGTGGGTCTCCAACTCCACCTGCTAAAGATTTCTGTGCTTTCTTCCATTGTCAATTTAAATGAACCTGACACCAAATTGAAAATCCAATTCTTTTTAAGTGAAATAGCACTATGCTTTGACAACTCTAGTGAAAAAAAAATTCAATTATATTCATAAAACAAACAAAAGTTTCTCAATTATAAAACTTGTGTAATTTCTAAAATAATAATTTCTAAAATGATTTGCTTTAAAGATCTTGCATCAAGATTCTTGTAGGACTATGTCAAAACTTTATCAGGTTTATTGCGAATTTTAAACTACTGGATCAAACCATTTTGTAATATTTTCATTTCTGCTATAAATTTTTAACAATAAACTATTCTTTTGAATAGTTTATTCTAGTTAGATGAGTAAGGTTAGATGAGTAAGAAGCAGATTTCTTAACATTTTAAACTTTAGCTGAAAAAAGCTT
Organism: Hydra viridissima; assembly: GCF_058129835.1. Classification (NCBI taxonomy): domain Eukaryota; kingdom Metazoa; phylum Cnidaria; class Hydrozoa; order Anthoathecata; family Hydridae; genus Hydra; species Hydra viridissima. The sequence goes on along the minus strand of NW_028324311.1, from coordinate 5,714,887 downwards.
TTCACTATTAGTTAGCTTTAACAATTTCATAGTGAAATTCATGTAATTGTCACATGTGTTTCTGTTACTTGAAATATTTTTGTTACATGCTCAGAGTAAAAGTTATAAAGAGCAATTTATAATTTGTAAATATGTACATGTCTTTTAAAAACTGTAAACAAAATGCCAACCAGATGTTGACATTGACTATATTGACTACGTACAAAATCAATCAATAATTAAGAGTGCTCAAAGATCTAGAGAATGTCTCTGAAGAAGAGATGGTAACTAAAATGGAAATATTATAAAGAGTAAAATCAATGTTACTTACAAAACATAAGTTTGGTAAAACTAGTTGTGGCAATCTAAAAACAGTGCAAACATTTTCTTTACTTTTAAAGAATTTGATAGCTGATTATCTAACCAATTTTTTGATAACATTAACGATACTCTACTGTATGCTTCAAGAGGAAGAAACAATACTATACAGCTATGATAAAAGATGCACAAATGAACTCAGATGGATGAACTTACAACAAGAAAGAACATTATTGAGATGTTGAAAAAAGCAATTGCTAAGTTTTTAAAAAGTAATTCTGCAAGAGGTATGGAGTATAGAACCAGATGAATGTGTCATGATGCCAGTTTCTTGGCAAACAGAATTATTAGTAAAATTGAAAAACAAAAAATGTAGAATGGCTCATACCAAAAAATGACACAATCTATATGAGCGTTCAGCTGGTTGCAATTGGAACTGACACATAAAACCTAAAAAATGTGCTGGACATTGTGAAATGCTAATATATCAAAGGATAGAAAATTTTTTGATATGCTGGCAGAAGAGTATTTTAAAAATGTCAATGTCACAATGATTCCCAGTAGCAAACACATAGCAGATGAACTTACAAGAATATCAACAAAATAGACAAAACATCACTATGCCATCAAAATGTGAGAAATCTTTTTTAAAAAAATTTCTGACATCTTGATGGCAAACAAATTCTTATAAACCTTCAACTATGATAAAACAAGTTCAGTCTAATACTAGCTCATATATTCTTTTCACATAAAATTTTTGCAAAATAACTGACAAGAGCAAAAATAATGAAAGACTTTCCTACTCCGGAAAGAGACCTAAATACTTAACATAATGTAGAGGTTTTATCAACTCCCATCAATTTTTTTTAAAAAATTGATTATTTGTGAAATAAACCGATATGTCCACATTAGAATTAGGACATATTGGTTTATTTCAAAAATAATCATAAGAAAGATATCTTCATGAACAAATCTTATGCTCAATGACTCAAGAAAGTATTTTACTAAGTTAAATGAACAAAATAAAAAGTGTTTCCTAGAAAAATTTCCAATACAAAATACCAAAACAAAAACCAAAACAGATTCTATATATAGTAAAAAGCTAATCAAAATACTAGCATTTTATATAATCAATAAATGCCTGCTATTCACCGATATATACACACCAAATACAATAAAGTAGTTGGCAATAAAGTAAAACAAGTAAATAATATATGGAGAGATATATGGAGATAAAACATAAATATAAATTTTATAGTTTCCTTTTTACGTTTTTAACGGTAAAAATATGTAGCTAAATAGCTGTTAATATTTGTCTATACGTCTAAGACTAAGTTTTTTACATTTGATAATGTGGCTGAGTGTGCGATTCAAAATATATATACATACCTAAGATTTTAAGGGAAAGTGTTTTTATCATCTAACTGCCACTTTGAATTGAATTAATTTGAGAATATGTTGGATAACAAAGATCATACTTAAATTTATGTTTAACTTGTCATTATATCCTACACTAATATTATACAACCTACAGAAAAAAGTTAGAGCGAGTATGTTTTGCTGTTATAATGACGTAATGTAAACCAATGCAATAGAGTCATGCGATGATCATCGTTTATACTCGTTTTACTCGTACTCATCTCGAAGTCGATGATGAGATAAAACCGTTTAGTGAAAAACGGCTACTTTTGGTGAGTTCAAGTCATTAATCGAAAAAACGAGAACTTTCGATGTTTTCACTGGAACTCTCAAAATTATTGATGAGACAGACCAAAAAATGTTTGTGTTCAGAAAATGTTGAAGTTATTTTTGTGTATAATTGGTGTGAGCATGGGACTTTTTCAAAAAAATGGGCTTCGACATCGACTCTGTATTTCGGACAATATAATATTTTGATTTCGTGATTTGATCGAAGGCCGTCCACACAGCCTTTACTTCGACTTCAAAGTAAAATGAAACGAAGAACTTCGCCTACCTTTGTCAGACCATCATTTAATTAAAATTATAAGCGCTATTGTAATAATAATTACTTTACTTAAACGCTTCTACCTTAATGTTTTAATTGCCATCACCCAATCTTTATTAACACTTCGCACATTATCGGATAACTTAGGTCTAATGTTTAATTAAATTTCAAAATTTTTAATCTAATAAAAAAAAACAAAAATTTTTTAAACAAAAAATGACAAAACAATGTCCATAGCCCAAAGCCCATCTGTGCGCCGACATCTACGTGGCAATAAATAGGTTGTGCCTCTGTAAGGAAGGGGTCTTTTCATCATTCACCTGAATCAACACAGATTAACTATTAGGAGAAATACTTTTATCATATGATATTGGACAAAGTTAAATCGAAGTTAGACGAAGTTTGAAATCTTAACAATAATTGAATAGAAAAAGTTGTCAACTTCAACTTCTTTTACCTTCTGTTTAGCTGGGTTCCCTATTGCATCGTACAACTTAGGGGCTTGATCCGGGTGCATTGATGAGGTGGTCGGATGATGTCGACGAATCTGGCCGGCGGATGGAGACGCCAAACACTTTGCAGATGATCCCGTCTGCTTCTGGACATTCATCGAAGAATTACAACACGACAGTGTTCCATCTTGCGACTCGCTTCCTGGAAGGTGTTCAAACTTCACCCTCATCCAAAGTCTGACACCACTTAGACTTCAATATTGATGTTATCTAAAATTCGGAGTAATAAGGAAATAGAAGTTCAGTTCTAAAACCTTTCGATCGTAAATTTATTTATATAGGTTTTACAACTAATTTTCTTATGCATGCAATTTTATAAATGTGTTATTCCAAACAATAATTATTGCAAATTGTTTTTTTTTAATTTCGTTATCAATTCTGGGCCGTCATGGTAAGTGACATTTAAAAAAAATTTACTTTCAAAAAATATCAAGGTTATGAAATTTAATCGTGTTACTAGGCGACAGTTCGCAACACGGTAACATTTATGAAGCGCCAATTAAAGATTTTTAATTCAATAAACATTTCTTTTAAAGTAATATATGCTCTTACTATTTATTTTTTTATCAAGATTTTCATATTTTTAAAATCATTTACTTTTCTTGCATGATGCTTTACATATGCGATGCTTTACAATAAAAAAAAATCAGGTGTTTTACCTCACTCCATCTGTGATATTAAAATGAATTAATAAAATACTCGAGACCGATTTATATGTCAAGATGTTTATAGGAGAGTGCGGAAAGGTAAACAAACAAAGAACTTATATGCGATGGGAAGAACAATAGTGTTTGCATCTGGCTAAAGGAAACAGAAATGTATAGACGGAAATAAACGTGTTATTAGTGTGGAGTGAGAAGTGAGCATGTATTTTTCGATAAGATTGTTTACATGTTTTCTGGCTGAATTAAACAAACTTATCTTTCTCCTACATCCCTTCCTACTTTGAAAATTGGTCAATGTCAATGTTGTAGATATTCATATGTACTAGATATAGTGTGGTAGCTTTAGCCTGTATTGATTTAAAATGGTCCAAGATGTAAGTAGCTGTAGCATTCCTGCTAAATCTGTATTTTCATTAAATGATGTTAATAACTCATGCTTCTTATGTGGATATGATAAAGCAATATGGACTCTGAACTCTAGACCAAATCAGGATAATGAACCATTTTTCCCATTTTTAAAAAATGAAAAGTCAGTGAAACCTTTTAAGTTAGATGTGAGTGGAAAATGTAGATCATGTAATATTTGTTATATCTTCTTAATTCAACAATGGAATTCTTATGAAATAAATAAGACTCCACATACAAAAAGACTATATTGGTTGAAAAATCCTCAAAATACCTTTTTTAACCAAGAAGAAGATCCTTCTGAAGAACAAAAGTTTACAGATAATTCTTTTTTGAATAAGAAAATTGACTCTAATTTTGTTAAAATTGCATCTGAGGATGAAGAAACTCGCATAAATAATTCTAAATGCGCAACATGCTCAGCAAAAATTCATGTTGTTCTTTTAAAATACATATATACTAGCCAACAGAACAATTCAAATATTCCATTTTTTGCAGATATATTATGTAAAGAAGAAAAAAATGATTCTAGCAATGACAAAATTGGCATATGCCCAGCCTGTCATGAAATTTTAACCAGGCAATGGATTTTTTATGAGAAAAATGATGTTCCATTAAATATAAGAAAGTACATAATCAACAAAGTATTTGCAAGAAGCATAGTTCATGAATTTCCTTGTTATTTATGTCATGAACTTCTTAAACCTGATCAGCAACAAATAATTTATTGTAAGTTCATTAAAAATGCTCCCTACTTTCCATTCTTAAAGAATTTAATTCCACCTTCAAAATGTTTTCCTATTACAGAGAAAGGATTTACATTTTGCTGCATGGAATGTAAACATTTTCTTCACAGACAATGGGAAGAGTTTGAAAAATCTAGTGTAAAACAAGAAGAAAGAGTATACTTAACAAAAAAAGACCAAGAAATAGTTAAATCTAGTTTTGTTCAAATTCTTAAGCAAACATGTTTTATATGCTTAAAAACTGTTGATTATGAACAAATGAAGAAAGTTCATTTTGGTTTTGGATCAAATATAAATACAGATTTTCTTGTATCATATTTTAAAGCCAATAAATTACCTTACAATAATAAGTTAAGCAATAAACTGACTTGCAAAACATGTTTTGCTAAACTCAAAAGTGAATGGATACTATATCACAGCTCACTATTTGACCCAAACAAAGAAGAGGGAGTGTGTGAAATTTGTATGAAATGTTGTAAAAAATCAGCAATAAATGAACTTTCTGTTGTTGCTGCCAATGAATTTTTAATTAATGAACCATATTTTCCTGCATTACAGCATTTATGTAAGCCAGATAAAGTAACAGTTGGAGCTTGCCAAGCATGTTCTGAAAACTTGTTAAAACAGTGGGAATGCAAAAGCACTTTGTTACACACTCGAGTAGAAGACTTTATTTGTTCTTTATGTGAAAATGTTGTTAATAACCAGTATGTTAGCTTGCAAAGTATATTTAAACTAAACCATGGAATACTTCTAAATTCCAATCCGCTTTGTGTAAGAATTGGTGACCAAGTAATTGTGTGTAAAGAATGCAAAGAGAAAAACTTTGAATATACTGTAAGTAAACATGCTTTTAACATTTTTGATATATATATATATATATATATATATATATATATATATATATATATATATATATATATATATATATATATATATATATATATATATATATATATATATATATATATATAGACACACACATGCACACACTCATGTAAGCATACCACAGGAATCATTATAGATTTTAATTGAGGTATACAGGTGCCCTAAATGTATTTTAATCCCCCCAAAAAAATTATTCACTGGCAAGTACAAAGGTTTCTTTGATACTTGGGCACATTTGCTGAAAGATTTACAAGAAACTTTTTTTTAGGACTACTTGATAGTCCCAGCACAACAAAGTATGTTAAGACTCTGAGTCTTGAAATAAACTTTTTAACAAGAAATAACATGACTGTCATGTTATTTTTCCAAGACCAAATAGTTTTTTTTTTAATTGAAATATTCAAGACATTTTTCAAAAAAATCTTGAGACATTGAAAATGTGAATAAAGTTTTCTTGATATTTCTTGAAAAAATCAAGAAACTTTTTTTGTCCTTATGTCTTACGGATGATAACATTTATTTGTATTTTGAGGCCTCTTTGCATTTACAAAATGCTTACACCACTTTTCCAGCACTAACCATGATATCATTATCTGGGGGGTTTAGTTTGTTTAAGGCAAATATCATTTTTCTTTTAATATTGTTTTTCTTTGATAGTTTTACTTTATAATTGAATTTCAAAATCTAAATCTTAAGTAGAAGGGTTGTAGTTTTCAAATAACATGTTGCAAATTTCTTGGTTGCAGTTGACAGGCATTTTCTTTCTAAGTGTTTTCACTTTAGAAATTAGGTGGTTGTTGAGAGATGTAGTTAAAAGATGTCTTCTTTTTGCATCTACAGAATTATTATATTTTTCTAATTTTTCATGTTTTCAAAAGCAACTTTTTTTTGATATATCAAAAAAAAGAAAGTATGTAACATGACGAATTTGAAACAGTCCTTTTGGGATTAAATGAAGGATTATATGCTCAGAATAGTTTTATGTTTTTTGAATCTTATTCCAAAACTTGCTCAAGGGCCTGAATATCAGGGTTTCCTAATACCTTAACTTTGTGTTAAAGTCTTTATTTTTTCATAATTATTTTTTATATTATACTAATCTAAATTTGTTATCTTTAGCTTAGTTTTTAGTAATATATAATTTCGGAGGTTCTGAGTCATGTATATTTTGCAATTCACACAAATGCAATAATTTAAACCAATTGAAAATTGCATCTAAACAGTAAACAAGATACTGATAATTTTTTATCTGTAAATTTTGAAACTGTATATATATATATATATATATATATATATATATATATATATATATATATATATATATATATATATATATATATATATATATATATATATATATATATATATATATATGTATATTATATATATATATATATATATGTATATATACTGAAAATTTTATAACTGTATATATATATATATATATATATATATATATATATATATATATATATATATATATATATATATGTTGTGTGGCTGCTACTGAAAGTTAATGAAAACAAGTGCCTTACCCCTAGTTCTTTTCCTTTTTTAAAATACTTCATCTAGTTATTCATGTCTGTTTTATAAATTTGCAGGAGAGTAAACCTCTACATTATTAACAAGTTTATAATTGATATCAAGATATAAACCTCTTTATTCATTTATGATTTTGTTTTTTTTAAAGTAATATTGCATTTCTAATTACTAATTTTTTATCAGTGTAAAGTAAATGTTTTCTACATTTCATTTACAAGTTCTGCAACTTTGCAGTGATATTGCTTTCTAACTAATACATATTTTATATTTGTAGCTAAATAAGTTTTTCGTATAATGTATATACAGTGATGTACTTTTTAACATATCTGGTGATAAAACTGTTTAAGTAATTAATCATCATCACTATCATCACCAGTGTTATTATTTACAAGAATAAGTTTTGCAATTCTTAAAAAATTCCAATAATCCAAATTTTTTATATTGCAAATCTTTTTTTTTTTTTTTTTTTTTTCTTATTTCAGCATCTTTATGTTGATACACATTCAGACTTTTTTTTTGAGCCTCTCTTTACTTCCCTGTATCATTTTTGACAATAAATGAATTCTATGCCAAAAAAAGTTTTTTATACAATGTATTGTTGCACTAATAACATAAATAAATATAAGTAAACATTAATGTATTAAGATAACTTAGTATGTGTCTGCAGTATAACATATTTTCAGTTATACATATATTTTAGATATACGTAATTGTAATTGTCCACTTTAATATAAATTAACCACTTTAAACAGTTTGAATTTCTTTATTAAATGCATTTTTAAATAGGTAAAACATTTACTGAAATAAAGATGAATTTTTCAGCTGCCTTTTTTTCTTTTAAAATATTCTATTTATTATTTAATGGTTTTTCAAATGATGTAGGGAAAGAGAAAAGAAATTAATGCTTTAAAGTTTTTTTATTTTTGTCTGAACTATTTTCTTTATTAGATAGGAACACATCTGTTTAATACATACTTTGCTTTATCTTAACTTAACATGTGTATACATTATGTGTGTGTGTGTGTATATATATATGTATATATATATATATATATACTATATACTATATATACTATATATATATGCATTCACTGACACATATGCTCATATCCACAATTAAGTTATGTAGTACTATAAAGTACTGTTTCTTTTTACCTAAAAGTGTTTTTTTTGTTTGTTTTTTTTCACAGATTTTTTTTATTGGGTGTTGTGTTGGTTTATTTATCATTAGTTGAATAAAGTAACTACAATATAAACATGTTTTTATAATAGTCAATTGCAATACAATTTCTTTTACTTAACAGATTATAATCAGAGAGATTCTTTACTGTTCACTCTTGGTTTTAGCTGTTTTATTTTTATATCTAATTTCTTTGTCTTTCATGGTTTTGAAAAACTAAAAATACTTCTTTATTTTGTAATTGTGTAAGAACAGTGTTATTCCTTAATCAAATGAAGCTGTTCTTTTCTGAGAAATTGTTTTGTTGATAATTTTTTTGTGGTAAAGAATAGTCTTGAAGAAAACTCATAAAAGGATATGCAATGGAGTGTTATAGCTAAACATGTGTTTTTATTTAAATTTTTAAAAATTTTTTGTATAAAAATTATCAATAGATTTTTTGGATTTAAGATCTTTGGGTTGTTTTTAGTGTATATTTGTGACCAGCTTATTTTCTTTTTTATTTAAAAATTTTTTTTTTTTTTTTAAATATTTACTTTACAGCTGTTACTTAATTTTTTTTTATATTCTCTTGATTATAATATATTCTCTTGATTGTTTGTGTGTTTGTATGTGTGCCTGTGTTGTGTTTCTGTATTGTCTGTATATATGTGTTTGTGTGTGTAAGAGCATCATTTCGAACAGAGATTATACTCACATATTACACAGGTATTAACATGCTGAAAATTCAGTCTTTGATATATAATGAATAAGTTTTTTTTTATATTAATTTTATTTTATGTTCTGTGTTACATAAAAAAAAAAGTTGAATAAGTCTATAATTATACAGCTTTGAAAAAAATGTAAATATGTATGATGTATTTTTTCCATATTTAAAAGGGTTAGATAAAAAAACAAGAGTTTTTATTAGATAAAATTTTTTCCTGAGGTGTTCAGTCAACTGTCTGATGATCTTAGTTTTAGAAATTGTATAGTGCTTTTTATTCAAGAGATAAAATTGTTTTATATGCTAAAAATACTAGTCAAATAGAAATTCCTATTAAACTGCAAGTCTGCAACAAGAAACAAAATCTTATTTAAATTCACATTTTAGCAAGTATGCAGCAGATGTATGTTAGAAAAACTACAAAATTGTACAAATACTGCAAAATTTATTTTGTTTAAGAAAAAAATTATGTGACAACTTTTGCAAATTTAAAGAAAGCTCTAATGAATTTAATATACTTCTGCTTTTAATTTAAGATGCAATGATTTTTTTCTCTGTTTTTGTAAGAACATTCATTAAATTTTTGTATACCTTAATGTAGTTTTATTTTAATGTGAATAACATAAACTCAATATCTGCATGAGGTTGCATATGTATAATATTAAAAATTAAGATAAAAACGGAGTCTGGTATTTGCAAGATTTGCACAGATTACTTTATATCCTGATTTTAATCCCAGGTTTTTTTTTCTTTCTTTTTTTTTTTTGTATAAAAAAAAGTACTTTCATAGGAATATTAATTAATGCAACAATTTTAATTTAGTATTAGTTTTAATTATCAAGATAGAGTCATTTATTTTAGCTTTAATTTTAATTTTAATTTATTCCATTATCTTTAGTTTATGGTTGTTGTTTTTTTTTTCTTTTTTTGTGATGTCATTTTTTCTTGTACTTTTTATTAAAAATTTAACTTCTTCTGGTTATAAGTTCTTTTATTCTTCTGAAAAGACATTTTGTGATATTTCTGCAATTCTATTCAAGCTTATGTAATAACAATACTGATTAATTTATTAAAGATAAGAATAATAAAGTTAGTTAGAATTAAATAAAATCCTAAGGTGCTTACATTCCCACTTTTATGCAATCATGAAATAGAATAGGCCATGCAGGATTAATGTAAAAGACAAATATTCTTAAATGCTCAGTGCAAGGGCTATGAAAGCATTTAAGTCATAAACTCTAATTGCATTAAATGTTTTGTTTCATTAATGCTCCATATTTTCCTACAGATTTATGCTTTATGTTTAATAATAGTTTTTCATAGATTATAAAAAAAATGTTCAAATTATCTCAATGACTGTTTTCAGTTAAGTTGTGATTTGAGTTTAATTAGCCATGGGGTCCAGGAAAAAAGCTCTGTAATATAATGGTAATTTGTTTTAATATTAGAATTTTTTGCTGTTAAATATGGATAATTCAATTACTACTGCTGATTATTTATGATTCATATAATAAAAATTTTTTAATGTTCTAAACCTTTTTTATTGAAGGATTTGATGACTTTGTTTATTGTTTTAGGACACTGTCTTTTTATTTATAACCTTTTTTTTATACTTAATAATTCTTTTATAAATACTTTTCTGATAATTTTTTGTTTTTTATTCTTTTTTAAAAAATTAAGATTACAACTTTTATCTTGTTATACACAGCCAGTTGTAAAATCGGAGATACTAGAAAGTAGAGAACCCTTTGAGACTCCTGTATCCCTAGAATCAACTTCAGATAAAAAGCAAATTTCTGAGATGAAGGCCACAGCTACTGTTCCACCATTTCTAAGTCTAGGGACAAACGGACAAGCTTCTTCATCATTCTCCAATGATGCTAACTGTTCAAAAATAACAAATAGATTCACACAACAACATTCATCAGCATTACCAAACACATTCATGACTCAAGGGAAAAATTTATCGCCAGAAAGGATAGGTGAGTCAATCTTATACCAAGATTTATCAGAAGAGTTAATTTCACATAAACTTATATAGCAATATGCTTGCATAACTTTGATATGCAAGTATATTGCATATAAGTTTAGAAGTTACCATGGCAACCCATGCTATGCTAAATTTGAATAAGCTTCATTTTTTTTCTTTGTTAAATTTACTGTAAAGTTTGAATTTCTTTAATTATACCAAAAGAACATATAGGCTGGAAAAATTACAAGATATAGTTTTAGGATCTGAAAAGGTAAATTGAGAGTGGAATGCGCTTAGCAGAGATTTAAGACATAAGAAATTAGAAAATGAAGATAAATGAAGGTCAATAAGAGTAGAATGATATTCCACAAGAAATATTAGACATTTAAAATAGATTTTTTCATTTACATTGATTATTGTTAAACAGGGTTGTTTATCAAGATATCTTAATCATTTTTAAAGTTCATCACCTTTCTAATTTTTGTATGCTTCAACTTTACTTGAAATAATATTTTTGTCTTATTTCATTACTAGCATAATATTTAAATATAATTTTTTATTTTACTTATTAGGTCCATATTCAGTTAACCAACATGCTCTTCAAAATCAAGATATATTAAAATATGGTAAAGTCTGTTTGTGTGTTTTAAAAAATTTGTTGCTTTATTAGGATTAAACTATTTTCTGATATTTAGATACAAAATATTTTCAAATTTTTTATTTTTTTATTTTAGCAACAATTGTAATTTATTGTAATACAATAATTTTTCTGATGCTTTTAACCATGCAAAGTTTTATTTATAGGTGAACGTTATGGAGATACCTATGAAAGAAGAGATTCTTTTGAGAAGCGTTTAAGTTCTCCAACTTTAATACTAACTCCACATAAGGTAATAATTGTGTGCATAATCAATATATAACATAGAAAGTTTAAGTAAGAAGATATACAAAATATAATTGAAGGATATAGGGGAAAATATAAATTTATGTAAATTTATGTAAATGTTGATTTATTGAAATAAACCTTAAGTTTTTATATAAAGTATGTCTTCTCTCAAAGAACTTGTTTATAAAGTTATAACCAGGAATTTTTTTCTCTGTTGCTTAGTGACTTGTTGTTAGAGGCTTAGTACAGCAGGCTTCTACAAACTATTATTTAGTAACACAAGTGTTTCTTATCATGCAGATAACATGGAAATTTTTTGGTTTTTGTAATAATATTTTGAGATGATTTTGTAATAATATTTTGAGGGTCAAAACTACTTTGCAGTTGAGTTCATTTTTTGATATCATACTAAGAAAATTTATTAGGAGTAAAGTTTATAATATTTCAAACTGTAACAATGCTGAAATATAAAATTAAGTGTCTTAACTTTACAAGAATTTACACATAGGATCGTCCACAAAGCAGCATTGGTTTGGTACTTCCGCAACCCTCAAGGATCAAGTTTGAAGAGGTTGAATAATTTATATTTTGTTTCTTTTTTTTGTTTCTTTATTATTCAAAACAAGGATAAACCAACTTGGTTAAATGTGTATAAAAATGATCTCTGTACTTGATTAATAAGTAACAATAAAGTGATAATTTAAGTGTTAAAGTAGATAATTTTGCTTGGATTTATTTATGGTATGTTCATACATTTAAAAATTTGTCATTTTTTAACAAATCATTCTACTCTAAAAAGGTTTATACCACTGAATTTTTTGCTCAATCCAGTGATATATAACAACTTGATATTTGAATATTTTAAAATTTTCATATCACATTTAACCAATATGATTCATTTTTGAATATCATACTCAGAAAATTTATTAGGAGTAATGTTTATAATATTTCAAACTATAACAATGCTGTAGTATAAAATTAAGTGTCCTAACTTTACAAGAATTAACACCTTAGGATCGCCCACAAAGCAGCATTGCTTTGCTACTTCTGTTATATGTCACATATTGGTTAAATGTTATGTTTTATGTTATATGTGACATATCACATTTAACCAATATGTGATATATAATATAATATATTTCACATTTAACTAGTATGTGACATGAAAATATTCAAATATTCAAATATCAAGTTGTTATATATCACTGGATTGAGCAAAAAATTCAGTGGTATAAACCTTTTTAGAGTAGAATGATTTGTTAAAAAATGACAAATTTTTGCTTTAACACTTAAACTATCACTTTATTGTTATTTATTAATCAAGTACAGAGATTTTTGTATCAAAATAAAGTCATCCAAAGATCAATCAAAACATGTTAATAAAAATAGTATTGAGTTTTTAGTTATTTTATAATGTTGTGTGATGTCATGTTTGAATGTCAGCATGCAAGTCTATCTATAAGCAGTAGAAACAGAAAGGTAAAAAGCAACATGTACAGCAATTCTATCTTATAGTTATTTACAACAAAAAAAAACAACAAAAAAAAACAACAAAACAATCAATCAGGTAATGGGATTACAGTCAAATGAACTTTGAACTTCTCAAAGAAAAACGTAGCTTACCAGCCTACCTATTTGATAGCAAATAATAAGTACTTAGTACCTCAATAATTTCACTTAATTTGGGAAATTTAATTATAAAATAATTTAAAATTATGTGCAAACAAGTTTTAAAAGTACATGTACTTACTTTCTATCTCAATTTGTAACACAAGTGAAAAGAAAATTTCGAAAGCCTCTATTTTAATTGAAAATTTGATCGTTTTGAAGAAGTAATATTACGTGAAGTAAACACAATTAAAAGAGTATGATGTATCTTTTATAAAAGTATCTGAATTAGAAACGATTCAAATTAATAATAGAGCCAGAGAAAAAAAAAAAAATTCTAAAATTCAGAGTTTGACCAAAAATAAAAAACCGAAAAAGGCAAGATTTCACATACCTAATATGTATGTTCTTTATTATTGCTTTCCTATTTTAAAGATTATTACGAATGTTAAAAAAAGATGCATGGCAATATATTTCTTAATTTTTTTTGTTGCTATTTAAGTACTTATTTTTTTTAATGAAAATCATAAACAATACTGATGATGTAACTAGAACATAAACGTTAATTTCGATATTGCAATCAATGCTAATTAGCTAAAGTAGATTCTCAGTATGGTTTTTAACTTTATAATAACAAGACGTTCTTTTCAAAAGTAAACCATAACCCATTCATAAGTGATTGTAATATTGCAAACAAATATAGGATTAAGATTATCGATATCTGTTAAACTAATTTTAAACTTTTTTACTCCACGTTGATTTGCGAAAAAAGTTTTAGAGAACACAAGGAAACGGTTAGTGCGCACGGGAAAAATTATAACAGCCCATAAAAACGCTAAATACAATGGTTTTTTAGTTATGGAATTTTCACCTCGCCTTTAAACAATAAAATGAACAGATGGAGTTTTTCTAGCATTTTATTTATTGTTTGCTTTTTCTGGAGGTTTATCATAATATTCGTTTCGTGTAACAATAACAACGCTTAATTGATATATATATCTATGTCATCGTAAGACTTTGGTGCATTATACTTTTGAAAATCAATATTGACCGACTTTTGTTTGCACATAGATAGCTTTTGTTGCCATTTAACTAAATAATAGCCGCTTATCTTTTACAGATATGCGCGAAAATTTGCGAGAGGAGCTTTTCTGTATCTTGTTCGAATTCGTTGTTTATTTTTTTATGCTATGGATCAAATCCTTAAAAGTACTCTGTAGCAAAATTAGGATATTTCAAATTGTTGACGTTGTTTTATAATTGCTTATTTGTTTGTTTATTTGGGATCCATGTGAAAAAGTCCAATTGTTTGTGTACTTAATAGATTAAATAGTGTTTTCTTCACCAGTCAACTTAGCGTATGGTTTTTTTTCTGAAAAAATAGCTACGTCTTAAAGTTTATTTCAAGGTTTGTTTTTTTAAGTCTTTTTTTTTCATCCATGCTACAAAGTTTTGTCAGAGAATTATTATACGTTTGAAAGCATGGATTGATATATAAATGTATACAATAAAAAGTCTTAACAATATTCTTCTTAGTTCAAGTTATCTCTTACTCTTTTTTTGTCATTACCTGAATTAGCGATAAAAAGCTTTTAAATTCAAACGAGAAAAAAAAAAAAAATCGTCACTTGACAAAAATATGATAAGTATCTCGATTGGTACGCAGATTAAGTGGCTTAATTTATGTTTTTCTCTGTTTAAAACCACTTACAAAAAAAAAACTTTGTTAAGTAAAAGCTTTTTGATTGGAAAAGAAATTTGCAGCGGTATCAAGAGTAAAAGTATATATATCGTTCATTTTATTTCACTTCAGATATCTTTAAAGTTATCAGATATATTTAAAATTAAAAAGATATCCTTTTTTTCATTTAATTAGAAATTATAATATTCTATAAGTTAAAAAATATCTCCGATATGTAGTTTTAAAGATCGGTCAGTGCATTTGTCAATGTAATCAATAGTTCTTTGAAATTATTCAAGCGTACACGCCAGTTAATACATACATACATACATACATACATACATACATACATACATACATACATACATACATACATACATACATACATACATACATACATACATACATACATACATACATACATACATACATACATACATACATACATACATACATACATACATACATACATATATATACATACATACGTTTGAAGCACTCTAAAATTTTTATAAAAGTGTTTTTTTTTTGTCTTTTATTGTTAACAACTTTAAATTAAGATACTTAGCATGCTCGATTCCCGATTTCTTACAATATAATTATCCTATTGTCAAACAAAAGAATTTGTAATTTTCACGTTGGAAAGAGAAATTAAAATGCATTTTTATTGATAATTATGATGGTGGTTAGCCTCATAAAAAAAGATTTATTTAACCTAGTTTTTTGTATTTTGAACTTTTTTTGCACTTGTGTATGGTAATAGTTAAATCACAAGTAATTTGTTTGAAGAATTTGTGGTAACGTTTTTTTTTAATTTACTTGAGAATTTTAGGAAAAATCTTTATAAATGTTCTAGACTTTCATATGAAATTTTTAATAGGAAGTTAACGGAGAAAGAAAAAAATCTAAAATAAAAATTACCAGAACATGTTTCCCACGACAAAAAGTTCTATAATATTTCAAAAGTTTTCTACGAATTCTGTAAATATTACAGGAATCTTGTAGACTCCTGTAGAATCCCAAAAAGTTCTTTAGGAATTCTATTGACATTCTATAGGATTTCAAATAACTTTTTGTCCTGGATTCTTGATTGGTTTTTGACCCACTAGTTAAGTATTAGAATATATATATATATATATATATATATATATATATATATATATATATATATATATATATATATATATATATATATATATATATATATATATATATATATATATATATATATATATATATATTCCGTTTTTTGTACGAATCAGTTATGCATTTTTGTTCTTTGAATTATTTTAGAATCAACTGATGCCTGGAAGTTTAATGAGTTCCTCTCGTTATAACCACGAAACTGCCGTTGCAATGCGTTCCCCTTCACCGCGTTTCTCGCCTTTTTTACCGCCACGTCTCCCTCATGCTCCTCCATCTTCGTGCCCTGTTCATGGTCAAGAACCTGGACATCTGCATGATGAAAGACTACCAAGACAAAATTTGCATACTCACGAAGATATAAGAGGACGTTTACCTGGATTACCAATGGATCCGATTTCTCATATACCTAGAGAATTTAGCTCTTTATACGCACAGAATTCGCGTCTTAGAGAAGAAGTACAGTCAATTTATAGTAGGCATCCTTCACAGCAAATGGAGGTATTCAGCAACATTGGCAAAATTTTGTATTTTTAAGGCGAATTTTTTAAAAACTTTAAAAATTTATCAAAACAACTTATAATTGATAAATTTCTTCATAGTACATACTTTTGTTGACAAGTTAACAAATTTTGGGTGCTTTTATTAGCTTAAAGAGCATCGAGCCTTAGAAGAAGATTTACGCAGGCGTGGTCTCGATTACCGCTGGAACACCTTGCCTCCCCATCTATTAGATGAGCATTATCGAAGACATCTTTTGAATAGTGGAATAGAGCATTCTTCTTATAAGGCAGGTTTTCAAATCTTATAAATTCTTCCTTGCAAAGTAAAAACTTTGCAGTAATATTTTGTTAGATCTGAATAAAACCTATTGAAAGCAAAGGAGTGACATAAAAAACTCCATTTCTTGTGTGCAATATACCAACCTGCCTTCAAAACTTTGAATTTAACTTATCAGGCTTTAACAGAAACGTGCTAATATAATCAGGGACCCAGATGTTATTTATCTTTTGTTTATTTTGCATTTTTAGGAATCATTGCAACCTCCGTTATACCCTCCTCATTTTTATTATGGTCGGGATTATCCGTTGCATATTGATCCGTATATGCACTACCCTCCTTATGGTAATACTCATTACCAACATGCTCCAGCGAGTCCTCAGTTAGCGGATTTATATCGAAGAAGTTTGTCACAAAGGCAGGACGCTAAGTTTGATGAACGTATTCATAGAACTCTATCCACAGAGCTACTTAAAAGAAAAAACGAGCAAGGTTAGGATACATATTATTAAGCAAAAGATGATCTCCGATGAATAACGGAAAAGCGAATGAAGATTCTGGAAATTGACAAAGTGTTGTTTTGATTTTTTTTTTTTTTTTTGTTGCATTATTACTTTTTTTAATTATCATTAAAATTTTTAGCCGAAGAAAAAAGTGAAGTTAAGAAACAGCAAAGCATGTCTGCACCGAATGAACAGGTATTAAATTTTCTTTTTTTCTTTTTCTTTCTTTTTTTTTTTTTTAAACGAATCATTTTAATGTATAGCATTATCAATTTAATCAAATTAATGTATGGCAAATGCACTCGTTATTTTAACTATTAGAAAATGCCTCATTTCAAAGGGATTACAAATATGTGCAGATCACCATCAAAACTTCACGGTGAGTAGGTTTATAATTGTTCTAGCTCGTAATAATTTGTTGTGACTATTTTACGTGTTTCATGACTCGATAATATTTTTGAATAAACTTGTTTAGATTCGGGACGGCAACCTAACTCGGTTCGTTCTTTAATTACTTCTGAGCTTCCTGATTCTAAAACTGAATTAGCTGCTGCCAGTATATTGGCTAACATGAATCGAATAAACCAATCGCCTCCCGATGAAATAGAAAGTCTCAACATTTGTCAAACTGATGTTTTTACCAATCAACAGAAATGTGGCGAAGATGGTTCTCCTGAACAAGCGAGTGAGGTGAGAATTTCTTCTGGTTATCAAAATTCATTTTAGAAAAAAAGTTTTTCAGATTTTATTAAAGTTGATGAATGACGCTCGAGAGCTATATTTGTATAATAACTCATCACTAATAGATATTACACGCGAACTTAAATGACCATTAAGTAACTCACAGGGTTTGAAGAAATCAACGAAATTATCATTTTTTGTTTGAAACTCACTTTTTGAAGCACACTGTTTCAACTTTTAGAAATTGGCATTTTTTATTGCTCTCGGACTGGTTACTCATTCGAGAAAAAGAGGTAAAATTAAATATCTATTATTATGCAATACAAGAGTTATACATTGACAACTATACCGCATTTACAAAGTTTGCAATCAAATATTGATAACTTTGTAAAAAAAAAAAAACAATATCACTAAGATTCGAATTCGTTATACCAACACCTTTATGATTGTACTCTAATTTGTGTTGCTCCGTCTACTTTTACGAATCAGTTACACCTCAGCTAAAATAGTATGTAATTACATTTTTCATAAAGTTCATGCTTTTGTTTTAATGATTCTAACTTTTTCATAGCTCTCGAAAATGAAATAAATATCAATCGATGGAATAGAAAGTCTTCGAAGTTTCATGGTAGACCAAAGAAAAGAACTAAGAGAGAGGTACCCGTTGCGTAAAATATTTTCATTCGTAGCTATATTTCTAGGGTTGGCGAACTGAAACTTCTAAGTCAAAAATACAATTTTTCCAGGAGTGACAATAAACTAAGTAATAGAGAAGTTAAAAAGGAAAACTTTTGTTCAATAGATTTACAGACTCACGTGGCGTATGTGCTTTAGTGCAGTTTTGCATTGACAAAAGTTTAATACATTGCAATAATGAAAGACAAATTTTTCGTTAAGTACTTTAGTTCGCCGAGTCTAGATTTTTGTGTTTTAAAAGAACATTGTTTTTATTAGGTGCCAGAAGATGGTAGCAGTAATGGTGACACACGTGCTAACTCAGAACTCGATTTTTACACTGGAC
Source organism: Hydra viridissima (assembly GCF_058129835.1). Lineage (NCBI taxonomy): Eukaryota > Metazoa > Cnidaria > Hydrozoa > Anthoathecata > Hydridae > Hydra > Hydra viridissima. The sequence continues at coordinate 5,695,705 of NW_028324311.1, read as the reverse complement.
CCATGACTCGTCATAAACAACAAATGTTGCAAGAGCAAGAAAGTCTTCTAGAGGAAATCAAAAAAAGAAACTTGGTCGATTCTATCGAAGGGCCTGTTGACGAGACTAAGTCTATAAAAAAAGAAACGGATATCAATGTTCAACCATTTCCAACTGCTACAAAAAAATTTTACAAGCTGTACCAGCCCAAAATTGTTTCACCACCTGAAAAAGAAAATAATGCTCCATACAAAGGGGCGTTAGATCACATTTCGGATCTAGAACGCATAAAATCGATAGAAAATGGTTATAGGCATACTGAGCACACCCGGATTTTTACGCGGGAAAAGTCTCATGAAATTGACCACGAATCCTACCGTCGCGATCTTTTGAATAGGAACGAATCAGAATTTCTGAAACTAGAAGATTACGAAACAAGAAAAGAATCAATTTATTCTGGCTTGCAAATCAGTAGAACACCGAGAGAAAGCAATTTATACGCTCAAACCAATCACGATTCTCCGCTTGAACGTGCAAAATCTTATCGTAATACAGACAATGAGTTAGCTCGATATATGGTAAAATTTGCTACTATAAACTATGGGAGTATAGCCAGGAGTTATTAAAAGATTACATTTATTTTTCATTTTTATTGTTTAGGACGAAGCTAGTCCCGAACGGTTTTTTAGATGGCCTGGTGTTGAGGCAATTGGTTTATCGTATAAAGCATATCATGCCGGTGGGTATTTTTACCGTTAGTATTTGGTCATTTATTTCGCTAATAAAAGAAAAGAAATTTTTTTTCTTTTCTTTTTACTTCAAAATTTTATAGTTTGATGCGTTTTTTAGAACTTGTTACGAGAAGAAACCATCTACTAAAAGCTTACGAAGTTCTTAATCAAGAGGATCGCAATGCCCAAATGGAAAGGGAGCAACTTGAGAAAGATATGATGATTTACAACGACCGACGCATGCGTCTTGCTGAGCGTAGACAAAGTATGCATCAGTCGTTAGAATCTATGACAAATTCTTTAAGAAGCATGTCAAATTTTTGATGGAAAGTAGAAAGTTACGCTTCCATTCGTAAAAACTAATTTTAGTCTCATTTATTTTTGCTTCGATAGACAATAAATTATCATCATATTTTACACGCTATATTTATTTTAAATGTATATGAAGAAAAATGTAATCTATAAAAACAAATATTCCGTCATTTATTTATACTGAAGCTATAAATATTTATACTAAAGCTATAAATATTTTAATTTATGCTGAAAAAAAATATCTTTTAAATTTAAAGTCGTCTTTTTTCCTCACCTAATATTTATATTACAAAAAAATAAAAAATGCTGAAATTTTAAAATGCATTTTGATAAATAATTCAATACCATATTTTACAAATTGCACTACTGAATTCATGTTTGACGAATTGAATTATTCGTTCGATAAAACACTATTTATTTTCAGTTTTAAGACACTGCATTAACATACTTATGAACAACTTTCTGGCACTCTAAACGTCTTCAGTTAATCTAACACACTAAACGTCTTCAGTTTATCTGGCACTCTAAACGTCTTCAGGTTATCTGGCACTCTAAACGTCTTCAATTTATCTGACACACTAAACGTCTTCAGTCTATCTCACACGCTAAACGTCTTCAGTTTATCTGACACACTAAACGTCTTCAGTGTATCCGGCACTATAAACGTCTTCAGTTTATCTCACACACTAAACGTCTTCAGTTGCCGACTTTGTTGTAGTTTTAAACAATTATATTTATAATGAACTCAATTAACATGCGAAAATACTCAGCATTTATTTTTTTTATTAACAGCTTTTGCAGACAATTTTTTTTTTTTTTTATCTTAGTTCACTTAAATTTTTATTCCCAGTCGAAAACTTTTAGAGAAATTTCAGTATGGGCATTAATTTCCTATATACGCATACATCATAAATTTATATAGCGTGTGTATAATTTTAAAAAATCACTTGTGTGATCTGAAGAATAATTTAAGATAATATAAGATTTTTTATGAGAATAAAGAGATTTTCAATAAAAATGCTAGTTCCTTTATCGTCCGCTTCACTTGAGGGTGAGTATTACTAAATTTACCAAAACTCTCAGAGCGGCAGTCTAAAAGTAATTGATTTAAGCGAGCTCTTATTTTGACCGGAACCTTGCTACTTAAAAGTCCTGATAACGGCCATTTTGGATAAAGGATATCACGACAGAAAATCTAAAAAAGAATAAAACAAATTTCTACACACCGCTTTTAATTTGATAAATTCATCTAACGATATCAATTATAGGAAAAGATCACTTTCAAATATACCGCTTACTCAAGCTTATGATTAAAACTATTGCGTTGTTCATAAAGTAATTTCTTTTTTTCTCAACGGATAACCTAATTGTATTTTTTACAGCCAACTTCGCACTTCAGCTGCATAAACAATATTTTGACAACTTAAATAGTAAGGCTTGTTTGTTAGAAAACTTGTTAAACTCTTTGCAATTGTTTTTGTTTGGTGCTCTAGCGAAGATGGAAAATCAAAAGCACCATTTATCATTTATCGGCATATTTTACTCTTTTACTATCGAAAAAGTAGAACTACAGTTTGAGCGAAATTATGTGATGAGTACGGAGAAGATATTTTGATCAAATGACATTTCCAAAATTAATTTGCGAAGTTTCGTTCCGGCAATTTCAATGTTAAAGATGCACCAAGTTCTGGAAGGACCGTTAAAGCCGATGATAGATGCAAACCGCATTGATAGATGCAAACCGCCGAATAACAACTGATGAGATTGCTGAGAGTTTAAATTAGTCAAATTCGACCGTTCATGATCACGCGAAACGTCTTGGCTTAATTTCAAAACTCGACCTATGGGTTTCACATTTTTACAGAACGAAACTTGCTTAGCCGCATTAACAACTGTGATTTGCTTCTCAAACGTCAAAAAAAAAATTATCCCATTTTGAAGCGAATGATTACTAACGACGAAAAATGGATTGTTTACAAAAAATGACTACTAGCTCAAACCACTTCGAAGGCCGATATTCACCAAAAAAATGTCATACTACCAGTTTGGTGGCATTTCAAGTGGATTGCTTTTTTTTTTTGAGATTCTAGCGGACAATACTACGATTAAATTCTGAAGTGTACCGTGAACAACTGGACAAATTGAATGATTAACTCAAACAGAAAAGGCAAGAACCGATCAATAGAAAAAGTATAGTGTTCCAACACGATAATGCGAGACCTTATACAAGTTTGTCAACTTCCCAAAAGCTTTCACAGCTTGAATGGGATATACTATCATATTCATCATATTCACTAGATTTGGTAGCTTCGGACTTCGAACTACTTGTTCCGGCCTCAGTAAAATTTTAAGAACAAGAAAATCCTTTACTCCAAATCAGGACGTCAAATATCACTTGGGCCAGAATTTTTGCCAGCAATGTTTTAGGAATGTGGATTCAATCTCCTGCCCAAAAGATGTCAAATTTGATTGGACCAAAACGGAGAATATGTAATTTAATAAAATATTTACACACTCTAAAAAATTGTCACCAAAAAAACCTTTTCACCAAAAAAAAAAAAAAAAAAAACAAAACGAAATGACTTTATGAACAACCTAACAGATCACTCACATTTATAAAAAAAGATTTTTTAAAGGAACCTGCAAGTTGTTAGTGATAGATTTTGTGGTACATCGACTATTCTTCGTATCACATTCAGAGTGACAATCAAAGAAATTGCATTCACGGTCAGATTGACATAATGGTTGAGATAACATTTCCTCTATTTTTTCCTTTGAAAATACCAAATCAACATCAATCGCCTTCACATCAAAATTTTTTGTCAATCCAAAGTTGCTTTCTTGAATATCGCAATGTGACAACGCCCCTGCAAAAGTGTGCTGAAAATCTTGGATTAATTGAAGAAAGCCAGAAGCTATTCTTACTCTTTCAACCCAGGACGTGACGCTAAGAACTTCAGGAAAAATCCTGCTATAAGGCTGAATTGACTCCACTGCGTAAAATTCTCCACAAGTACCTATTATTTTTGGAAAAGATTTTAAATTCCGGTGAAGTGCAAACATAACCAATTCTGATTGAGCAACCATTAAAAGTGCTGATTGCATTTCCTTAACGGTAAGACTGTCCATGACTTTGCCAAGAATCGTTTTTAGAAATAAATCGATGTCATTAGCGAACACTCTTGCTGAAGCCGCACCAAAAGACGATCGGACTTCTTCACTAACAGTTTTTAAAAATGCTTTTCGTACAGTGGATATATTGTGAGCTTTCGTGATAATGTCTAAAAAAGAAGAAAATTTTATAAAATTAAATTAATATACAAATGATAATTTGAAATTATAAAAACTTAAAGAAAAGAATGTGCATCACGTGAACTTGATTTAAGAAAAAAAAAAAGAACTATTTTCTCACTTTAAGCCATCAGAAGAAATCATTTCTAAAATACCTTTATACCTTCACCCTGTACGTGTTTTTGTAATATTCCCTAATCCAGAGCTAAGAGCTCAAGCGCATCAAGTCGCATTGAGTCGTCAAGGTGTGTTTTAATAAAACGAGCTTACCTCAAGAAAGTCACCTTAGTTAAATAATGCTTCGTTAGTTTGCTTTTGCCTGCCATTTCTTCTAACAACCGGTTCTTTGCTATTTTTTACTCTTATCACTATTTTTCTCTTTTTACGTCTTCTATAGGCACCGCCGATTCGGTTCGTAAAATCCGCAAAAAGCCAATCCGACTTATTTTGCGGATTAAAATAGTCAGTTCGTAAAAATTTTTCGGATTAATAATCCGAAAACTAATTTACGAACCACTAGCGAATTTTTTTTTTTGCGGATTCACTTCGCTGTTCGGATTATCAATCCGAAAAATTTTTACGAACCACTAGCGGATTTTTTTTTTTGCGGATTCTCTTTGCTGTTCGGATTATTAATCCGAAAAATTTTTACAAATCAATTTAACTTTAATTCGTTTAGCGAATTATACGAATCGCGTTCCGTTCGCGTCACCATTAAATGGTGTGGTAGAGACCGCCGATTCGTTACTGTTTATCGGTTTGCGGATTGTGCACCGAATTATCTATGCTAAACGGTTCAAACTACTTACGGATTGATTTGATCCGAAAATAATTTATCGGAAAATAATTCGTTAAAATTTTTTCGGATTATTTTTTCGGATTGCAATCCGATTCAATACTTTCGGATCGGATTGCAATTCGAAAAATTTTTTTCGAATTGGAATCCGAACCGATATTATTTTTACGGATTTATACGGATTCAGAATAAAAAAAGCTTTCGAATTAAAATTCATTTTTATTTATTTATAATATTCAAATATACAATGAAACGAAATGATTTCCTTGTTAAGAAATAAAAAAAAGTCAAAATCACACTGAAAGTTAATCATTTTCCAAATTCATTTCCTGGCCACACAATGTCTTGAATTTTACTGAGTTGCTTAGTGTTTTCTTTCATATATACCAACATCTCAACCTTTGAGATTGAAAGATTGGTTCTTCTAGAGCTGTATATATTCCCTGCTGTTGAGAAAACTCTTTCAGATGTTGATGATGCAGCAGGTATACAGAGGTTTTTTCTGGCCAGCCTTGACATTATTGGGTAAATATACTGGTTTTGTTTCCAGAATTCCAGTACATTTGTATTTGCTGGAGCCGGTTTTGAATTCAAATACCCCTCAATTTCAGCAGAAATGGCTTTCTTGGTGCTTGTTTCACCTCCAGGATTAATGTAACCTGCACCAAACACTTTCTTCCTCAGTTGTTCAGTGAAATCAAAGTCGTCATCATCTTCATCATCCAACATTGAAGGGGAAGGAGTGCTTTGGGTAGCCAAAATTTCTTTTTTTGACAGTTCTTCCATAGCTTTTTTTACTGCAGTTTTGACTACTTCAAATTTTTCCCCCTCATCCACAAAGCACATGCCGTTGCTGTTAGGATCTAAAAAATGAGCTATAGAAAATTCAATATTCATCAACTCCCCTTCGAATCTTTTGTTTAGATCTTCATTGAAGTAGTGAGCAAGCTCTGATGACACCTCGGTTTTTGGCTTGATCATCTCCCTTGCTAATCTTTCTCTAATGTTGTATAGGCAATTAATAACGGAACAGATGCTAACATTCTTTTCACTGCTGCATTTCTCAGAGAATTCTGAGAGGCCTTTCAGAAGCCGGATGACAGATTGAATAGATTCCAATTCATCATCTGTTGGTAAAAGATCTGTGAACTTACAACCTCCAGAAACAGTAGGGTTCGGATTCTTTAAAGAATGCATCGCCGGAAGAAGATCCACCACAGACTCCATTTGATGGAGGTCAGAGTTCCATCTTGTGGGGCATCTCTGTACTAACTTCGTTCTGGAGTTTTTTAAGGCTTTGGCAGCATTAACTAAAGTCATAGCTTTTTGAGAGGACTGGTTGAAGTGACCTACTAATTTTGTTATTTTGTGGTTGAGAATCGACCATTTTGGACATCTTTTATCATCGACAGCACCACTGACAACTAGATTTAGACGGTGGTCGACACACCAAATTGCACTTTGAACCCCAATTGATTTCCTAACACCTGCTTGGACATTAGCTGCACCGTCGACTGTTATCCAGGTTTTGACTCCAAAATCAAGTTCCAGTTTGTTGATAGATTCATTGAGCTTCTTGGCAATATTGTCGGCAGTATGTTGTTCGGGGAAGTAGGACATTTCTACCAAGAAGCGCTTTAATTGGAACTTTGAATCTATATAGTGGAGTGTAAGGCTCATGAAAGACAAATTGGTGTGATCAGTGGTCCACACGTCGGATGTAAAGGCCACTCCATCAAGATTTGACTTGTCTAAATTTAAAATGCTTTTTACTTGTTCCTTGATGAATTTAAAAAGGAGAGGAATGTATTTTGTAGATATATTCTTTGCTGTAATGGCTCTGAATTGACCGTTGGTTGCAGTTCTCATCATCCGGGTGAATGCGTCAGTTTCTACAATAGAAAATGGTTGAGTGTCCTCAATCACCCATTTAGTAATGTCAACAACAGTTCTTATTTGATTGATGTCAGTAACTTCCCATTCAGGTTTGGTAGCCTGTTTTCTGCCTTGCAGTGTCTGTGTGTTGAAAGTGCCACAAGTTCCACTTGGTCCAGGCTGTGGCGATACTGGTGTATCTTTTTGTGTTTGTGGACATCTCCTCTTTTTTCCTCTTTCTTGTGTTTGTTCAAAATCTGAGTCTTCAGAGGTAAGCTCATCAAAAATGTCTGGTATTGTTGATTTTTGCTTGTCTTTCCTTTCTAATTGTTTATATAAATTCAAGTGGACTCTTTTCAAATGGTTCCTTAAAGGACTTGTGGTGCTTTTATTGATTAAGTATATTTTGCCACAGGCCTTGCATTTTGCCTTGTTTTCCTCCACATTGTTGAAGAATTCCCAAATATTAGACAGCTTAGGCATCTGAAAAGAAAAAAAAAGTGAAAAAAAAAAAAAAAAGGAACGAATCGGATTGAGTTTGCCATATCGGATCGGACGAATATTTCGGATTATTTATTGAATTTAAAACCCACAAAAACGGATCAGATTGTTAATAAGGATTACTTTTCGGATTAAAAATTCGAAAACACGGATCAAATCACATTTTCGATTTACTGACTTTTTATTGAAATATTTGCCTCAATATTTCCTTAATATTTGCCTTAATAAAACGTGATAGTTTTTTATGCATACAAACAGTTTCCGAAAAAGAACTAATTATTTATTAAGTTATTTGAAAATTTTCCTTAATATTCGTCTTAACAATAAATGATATTTTAGAGGCATGCATAAAGTTTTCAATAAAAGAACTAATTATTTGCCTTAATTATTGAAATGAGCGTAACAATTTTTCAAACTAGTTTTTATCTCTATTTCTATTTTTATTTCTGTTAATATTTAAGTAGAAGAAATATTACAATATAAATTTTATCGGACCAATCCACTAATTGAAGCAATCCGCAAAGCGAAATAATTCGCAAAGGAATTCGATCCACAAAAAAAAAAAAAAAAAAACCGCAAAAATTCAGTTTGAAATATTCTTAACTTTTAAATCAAATTAATATAATAATGGCTTACCGTAATAAATGTAGGTGAAGAATAGTAGACTTGATCTGTTGAACGAATTGTTGTAGGTTAAGATTTCCAAATACAACTGATTGAAAATAAAAAAGAAATCCACTATTTATAGGACGCGCACATAATAAAAACGTAATTTTTTTGGACCACACCATAGGCACCGCCGATTCGGTTCGTAAAATCCGCAAAAAGCCAATCCGACTTATTTTGCGGATTAAAATAGTCAGTTCGTAAAAATTTTTCGGATTAATAATCCGAAAACTAATTTACGAACCACTAGCGAATTTTTTTTTTGCGGATTCACTTCGCTGTTCGGATTATCAATCCGAAAAATTTTTACAAATCAATTTAACTTTAATTCGTTTAGCGAATTATACGAATCGCGTTCCGTTCGCGTCACCATTAAATGGTGTGGTCCAAAAAAATTACGTTTTTATTATGTGCGCGTCCTATAAATAGTGGATTTCTTTTTTATTTTCAATCAGTTGTATTTGGAAATCTTAACCTACAACAATTCGTTCAACAGATCAAGTCTACTATTCTTCACCTACATTTATTACGGTAAGCCATTATTATATTAATTTGATTTAAAAGTTAAGAATATTTCAAACTGAATTTTTGCGGTTTTTTTTTTTTTTTTTTTGTGGATCGAATTCCTTTGCGAATTATTTCGCTTTGCGGATTGCTTCAATTAGTGGATTGGTCCGATAAAATTTATATTGTAATATTTCTTCTACTTAAATATTAACAGAAATAAAAATAGAAATAGAGATAAAAACTAGTTTGAAAAATTGTTACGCTCATTTCAATAATTAAGGCAAATAATTAGTTCTTTTATTGAAAACTTTATGCATGCCTCTAAAATATCATTTATTGTTAAGACGAATATTAAGGAAAATTTTCAAATAACTTAATAAATAATTAGTTCTTTTTCGGAAACTGTTTGTATGCATAAAAAACTATCACGTTTTATTAAGGCAAATATTAAGGAAATATTGAGGCAAATATTTCAATAAAAAGTCAGTAAATCGAAAATGTGATTTGATCCGTGTTTTCGAATTTTTAATCCGAAAAGTAATCCTTATTAACAATCTGATCCGTTTTTGTGGGTTTTAAATTCAATAAATAATCCGAAATATTCGTCCGATCCGATATGGCAAACTCAATCCGATTCGTTCCTTTTTTTTTTTTTTTTCACTTTTTTTTTCTTTTCAGATGCCTAAGCTGTCTAATATTTGGGAATTCTTCAACAATGTGGAGGAAAACAAGGCAAAATGCAAGGCCTGTGGCAAAATATACTTAATCAATAAAAGCACCACAAGTCCTTTAAGGAACCATTTGAAAAGAGTCCACTTGAATTTATATAAACAATTAGAAAGGAAAGACAAGCAAAAATCAACAATACCAGACATTTTTGATGAGCTTACCTCTGAAGACTCAGATTTTGAACAAACACAAGAAAGAGGAAAAAAGAGGAGATGTCCACAAACACAAAAAGATACACCAGTATCGCCACAGCCTGGACCAAGTGGAACTTGTGGCACTTTCAACACACAGACACTGCAAGGCAGAAAACAGGCTACCAAACCTGAATGGGAAGTTACTGACATCAATCAAATAAGAACTGTTGTTGACATTACTAAATGGGTGATTGAGGACACTCAACCATTTTCTATTGTAGAAACTGACGCATTCACCCGGATGATGAGAACTGCAACCAACGGTCAATTCAGAGCCATTACAGCAAAGAATATATCTACAAAATACATTCCTCTCCTTTTTAAATTCATCAAGGAACAAGTAAAAAGCATTTTAAATTTAGACAAGTCAAATCTTGATGGAGTGGCCTTTACATCCGACGTGTGGACCACTGATCACACCAATTTGTCTTTCATGAGCCTTACACTCCACTATATAGATTCAAAGTTCCAATTAAAGCGCTTCTTGGTAGAAATGTCCTACTTCCCCGAACAACATACTGCCGACAATATTGCCAAGAAGCTCAATGAATCTATCAACAAACTGGAACTTGATTTTGGAGTCAAAACCTGGATAACAGTCGACGGTGCAGCTAATGTCCAAGCAGGTGTTAGGAAATCAATTGGGGTTCAAAGTGCAATTTGGTGTGTCGACCACCGTCTAAATCTAGTTGTCAGTGGTGCTGTCGATGATAAAAGATGTCCAAAATGGTCGATTCTCAACCACAAAATAACAAAATTAGTAGGTCACTTCAACCAGTCCTCTCAAAAAGCTATGACTTTAGTTAATGCTGCCAAAGCCTTAAAAAACTCCAGAACGAAGTTAGTACAGAGATGCCCCACAAGATGGAACTCTGACCTCCATCAAATGGAGTCTGTGGTGGATCTTCTTCCGGCGATGCATTCTTTAAAGAATCCGAACCCTACTGTTTCTGGAGGTTGTAAGTTCACAGATCTTTTACCAACAGATGATGAATTGGAATCTATTCAATCTGTCATCCGGCTTCTGAAAGGCCTCTCAGAATTCTCTGAGAAATGCAGCAGTGAAAAGAATGTTAGCATCTGTTCCGTTATTAATTGCCTATACAACATTAGAGAAAGATTAGCAAGGGAGATGATCAAGCCAAAAACCGAGGTGTCATCAGAGCTTGCTCACTACTTCAATGAAGATCTAAACAAAAGATTCGAAGGGGAGTTGATGAATATTGAATTTTCTATAGCTCATTTTTTAGATCCTAACAGCAACGGCATGTGCTTTGTGGATGAGGGGGAAAAATTTGAAGTAGTCAAAACTGCAGTAAAAAAAGCTATGGAAGAACTGTCAAAAAAAGAAATTTTGGCTACCCAAAGCACTCCTTCCCCTTCAATGTTGGATGATGAAGATGATGACGACTTTGATTTCACTGAACAACTGAGGAAGAAAGTGTTTGGTGCAGGTTACATTAATCCTGGAGGTGAAACAAGCACCAAGAAAGCCATTTCTGCTGAAATTGAGGGGTATTTGAATTCAAAACCGGCTCCAGCAAATACAAATGTACTGGAATTCTGGAAACAAAACCAGTATATTTACCCAATAATGTCAAGGCTGGCCAGAAAAAACCTCTGTATACCTGCTGCATCATCAACATCTGAAAGAGTTTTCTCAACAGCAGGGAATATATACAGCTCTAGAAGAACCAATCTTTCAATCTCAAAGGTTGAGATGTTGGTATATATGAAAGAAAACACTAAGCAACTCAGTAAAATTCAAGACATTGTGTGGCCAGGAAATGAATTTGGAAAATGATTAACTTTCAGTGTGATTTTGACTTTTTTTTATTTCTTAACAAGGAAATCATTTCGTTTCATTGTATATTTGAATATTATAAATAAATAAAAATGAATTTTAATTCGAAAGCTTTTTTTATTCTGAATCCGTATAAATCCGTAAAAATAATATCGGTTCGGATTCCAATTCGAAAAAAATTTTTCGAATTGCAATCCGATCCGAAAGTATCGAATCGGATTGCAATACGAAAAAATAATCCGAAAAAATTTTAACGAATTATTTTCCGATAAATTATTTTCGGATCAAATCAATCCGTAAGTAATTTGAACCGTTTAGCATAGATAATTCGGTGCACAATCCGCAAACCGATAAACAGTAACGAATCGGCGGTCTCTAGTCTTCTACACACTTCGATACTTTCTATCATTTTTATAACAACGTCAAATGAATTATACAGTGCGGTACGGTTAAATAAATTGCTATTAAGGTGCATGTAAATGAATTACTTTTAAAGTACAGTATGGTTAAATGAATTACTCTTACGGTTTGTTTAATTCTGTTTTAAATTTTTTATATCTTCAAATGATTTCATTTCTATGTCTTCAGCGGTTTTAACTGTTCTTACTTCAATGTACTTATATACCAGGTTTTTAGTTCTTGCTGGATAATCAATGGCCTAGAAATAAACAAACTATTGTTATTTCTTTATTAGCAAAAAGACATTCAGACTTAAAAGTCTAGCAAATACAGTATTCTTATTTTAAAATTTTCCAAGCTGTTGAGAAATCTGACCGAGAATCAGTTCTCCTAAAAGCTGGAATACCATATTTAAACTGAGACCATCTTTAAACTATAAGAGAAATTTGAAAAAAAAAATTCAGAGTTCCACCGGCCTACCGGAGAATAAGCTTTTTGACTTTGATTTCTTTAGTTTGAAAAATGTTTATTTTTTAGATGTTAAGTAATTTCTGTGGATTTTTGCGTTTGATTGACAAAATTGTTGCTGATTCTTTAGCTGCATTTGATCTTAAATAGGTAAAATGCCTTGTTGTACTTCTGTTCGTTGTATTTTCCATTTGTTATTTTTATTCTGAAGGAGCAGTAATCGCATTTTACAACTTCTTTCACAATGTAATATGTACTAAACGTACAAATATGTAACAAACGTACAAACGTACAACCTACAACGTACTAAATTGTCTAAAATAAAAATTACCAATATTTCATGTAAACTAAATGTAGTTTCACGAAATTGTAATCACAATATCGAAACGTTGACAGTTTTACTTATTGTACTGGTTTCATTATTAGCACATTTAAAAATTACTTTTAAATTTTCGTAATCACTTTTAATTAATGCCGCAGTTATACTGCGGTGCAATAGTAGCGCAGACCTCTGCCGTCAAATGATTATTTCCACAATTTCCTGCATGCTATTCTAATACTTTTTAAAAAATCTCTTTCGATGTCTGTAATTGATCAAGCCTTGCATCTATCGTCAAAATATGTACGCGCAAATAAAGAATTAAAGACTAATTGTGATAACACGTACATATTGATATGAATGCCGCAATCAGCGCTACTACAGAATTTCTGAAATAAATCATTACGTATCGACACGATTAAAAGGTTAACCAACAAAATTCTTAAACCTATTCAGAGCTATTTTCAACATTCAGACCGAACTTAAGGTGAGTTTCCACTCATCCGTTTTAGCTACGAGAAAGGAATGGGAAAAGTAATCACGTGAGCATGCGCAGTAATTAATTTTCAAATTAAATCACAAGCTACGCATGCTCTCGTGATTAATTTTCCCATTCCTTTCCCTTTCCCGTAGCTAAAACGGATGAGTGGAAACTCACCTTTAGAGGCCACCTTTAAAAATAATTTTCAGTCACAAGACATTCAATTAGCTTTTCTTTAATACGTTACAAATAATTGCTTGTTTGTTGTCAAGACAATCTTTTGACATTTCCTTTTCAAAACTAATCTCTCATAAGAACACCACCCAAACCCCTAGTAGTTGCGTTTATACCACAATATTTTCCTAACGCTTGTAAACTTTATTTATATCATCATGTTTCTTTTTCTTTAAAGAAAACAGTCTAATATGGTCGTTTCCTTTTTACCTTTAGTACTAGAGACAGACAAAAATCACGGTAAAAAAGAAAAAAAAAAAAAAAAGAAGGAAAACCTCAAAAGCACAACAACAGAGCGCCTCATTCATATAACGAAATCATAACAAAGGCATGGCATTTTGTTGCTGTGCTTTTTCCATGGTTTCCTTTTTTTTTTTTTTTTACTGTTACTTTCGTCTGTCCTCTACTTAAGTGCACAAAATTTCAAACTTAGTTTTAAGGTCACAGCATTGTAAAAGACGTTTAATTAGAACAGAACCCAAAACCTTTTTAAACTTATTTAGTCTCTCACAATCTTTAAGGTGATAAAATGAAAATAAATCTTTTGTTTAATTTTCTTTATTTGATTAATCTCTTACCAAGCTAAAACGGACAATGATTTACGAATACATATGGATATGTATTTTTCGTATATTAATAATCTTTTTTCGTATGGGTGTAAAAATCTTTTGGGCCTTTATATTTTTAAATATCTATAACTAAAGATATAAAAGCTAAGTATATAAAACGAGGTAGAATATACAATTATGATTACCATGATTAATGGCGGGAAAAAATGGCGTATTAAGTTTTACAGGTAAAATTGGCGCATCGTAATTTTTCAACTTTCCCTGTATCGGAAATTTATCTGAAACTTGTTTCCAAAATCAATGATCTTTTTATCTTTTAATTAAAAAAAAAAAAAAAAAAAAAAAAAAAAAGTAAATTCTAAACAAACCCCTCATTGAAAGTCGTTACTTCTATGCAGATATCAACTTTCAAAGCAGGTATAAAGATTGTTATTCTTACCATGGTATTTGGATTTTATGTGAGACAGATCATCAGGAGTCAAATCAATTAAACCACAGGCAGTGGGCGGTGTGGATACCACCATAAACACCTCAAATTGTTAAACGCTTCGAGGAATCAGTCTTTGATAAGATCAAAGGGCCCGAGAAATAAAACCCACGAAGAGTGGGAAGATTGACACCACTATGAAAGAAATAACGGAGCAGACGTATCTTTTAAATTTATAGGAACTCGGCAATACAGGCTGCAAGAATGTTGAAAAAATTATTGAAAACAAGGACATGAAGCTATTCTCGATGGGCATCCATCAGATTAATCGCCATGTAAAATAAATTTATTACCGTATTGAGTTTTTGCTTTAAAACTGAACTGAAAACAAGAAAAAAAATATAACCTTGCTTAAAAATAAATCTTTGACTTTTTGTAAATATAAAAGTCATATCTAAAAATATTTCAAATTAACTATTTAAATGAGTTTTGAAAAAGAAATTGTATCATTAAGTTTAATTTTAATATGCGCCAATTTTACCATCGTCGTACGCTTTGTTTTAGGAGATTTGGCGGCTAAAACTGGCGCACTGAGTTTCCAATAATTGAAACTCGAAAAACAGTGCAACATTCGAAAAACATTGTTAAAACCAATTGATTATTAAAACCAACAATTCACCAAAAATATTTTAAACCGAGTATTCTTCAATCGTTTGTAAGACAAAGCTTACTGAAAATGCGCCGCTTTAACCCGCATCGACCATTTTGGAGATAACTCTCATTTTTTAAAATAAATTTTGGTGAAACCTAAACATGTAATTCTGATTAATAAACACAACAAAGAAACCTTACTATTCAAATACTCGAATAAAAACACAAGATCTTGCGGTTTCTTTTTCTTGATGACAATATCGGTCCCGTCGTGCTTTGCCATAAAAACGTACGTATTTCCATGATGAATGCAATTTTCAATCAATATGTTTCTGTTTACACACAACGCATCGCACAGACTACCATAAGTTAAACCGTTAGTAAAACTTACGCACTAAACAAAAATAAATACTACTGTTTAAGTCATGTTTTTCATAAGTTATTTGCTTGTTTTTTTAAACTGTTACATTT
The DNA here is from genome assembly GCF_058129835.1 of Hydra viridissima. Classification (NCBI taxonomy): domain Eukaryota; kingdom Metazoa; phylum Cnidaria; class Hydrozoa; order Anthoathecata; family Hydridae; genus Hydra; species Hydra viridissima. The sequence continues at coordinate 5,680,301 of NW_028324311.1, read as the reverse complement.
ATTGCAGAACCTTGCATTCAAAATATAAAAAAATTCTTACCTGATTATTAATAAGGTTGGTAGCAGTTGTAGATAAACACTTCTCTGAGAATGGACGGTAAAATCGTTCAGAGATCATTATGTCATGCGGAAAATTCATTACATGAAAGATCATGATAACAAACACCGCGAATGATAGGATAAGCAATCGAAATTGCCGTTTCCTCACCCATCTTTGTATTGATGGCATCAGTAAATAATACTAAAAAAACATCTACAATAAACGTTTCCCAAATAAAGCGCTGTTTCCAAAAAAATCGTAATAAACACCAAATTGATAATTGCAAAAGTATTTCATTGGATAGTCGGTATCATTGAATTTTTTTTAAAGAGTATCAAATACTAAACATCAACATGAGTGTCAAGCACAAAACGTTTTAAGTTGATATGAGCTATATACTTTTTGAAAATCTCTTGATTTGATAAAAAGAATTTAATATCCATTATTCGTTGAGGTAACAAAAATGTATTGTTAGAACATTTTGAACCGACTAAGTCTTTTCAAAATAAAAAAAATGGCGTCTAAACGTATTTTTTAACCTTAAAGGTAGTGGTATCGTAACAAAAATTACTTTATATATAATAGTTATCAAGTTCTGACATCACAGAAACCTCGAATTTTATTATTTCAAAGCTATATATATGTTACATATATATTTTATATAACATATACATACATATACTTACATATATATATATTCAATATGCTCAAATTTACAACTTTGGTCATGTTGACCGTAAAAATTTACAACCTTTGTCATGCTGAGCATAAAAATGCAGGGATAAGAAAACTACGAAACAAAAATCTTTGCCACAATATATAAAATAGGCGTTTGTAAATCTGGTATTTGTTTTAAAGTTAACTATCCTTCATTAACTAGGCATTACATCATGCCTGCATGAGGTTCGAGTAATCTGAATAACAGATGTGATGTAATATCACAACATATAAAAACTCATATTGCTAACCCGAGAGCCTTTAGAGCAACTGATGCTGCAGACATTTCCGCTTCTTTTTTAAAGCCTTTAGCTTCCCCCTGATATTGAACACCTTCAACTGTTACTATTGACACGTTGGTCATATCTTTATTTAAGGTCGTATATTGAGGAAGAGGCTTTTTTAGACGTTGGCAATATTCTTGCAGACGATTCTTGGCAGATAAACATGGAGATACCGAAGATGGTTCACTTGTGTTATAACTTTTTTCTAAGGTAAAATATAACACAAGAAGACATAAAAAAACATGTCATCTTTGCACAATGAGGATCAAAATTCATTGAGAAGACAAACATTTTTATTTGTTTTAAACTTTCGACATAAAAATAAAATACAGACAACAAAACCGAAAAAGTAGAAATATAGCTAATAAAATAAATAAAAGATTTACAAATGATTGCAATTAATCCGTAAGAAATTCGAATGTTTTTTTTGCACAAACACAAAAGATAAAGAATAATTCTGTCCAAAAGAAAAGCCTCTCGCACGCCGCTCATGCTAAAAGTGTGATATTTAATGGTTTGTACAACCTCTTAATATTTGATAGTTTACAAATTTCTATCGAACTAGACTTTCAAATAATCTATGATTTCGGATGATATCCGCTACAACATGAAGTCCTTTGTTTAGTTTTTTTTTTCCCCTTTAGTTTTTCAGTTTTTAAATTTATTTAATTCACTTTGCTAAGTGTTTTTGTTTGTGCGGCACACTTTTTTAACCGCATTTTTAAACCAGACAGGTAAATGATGATCAATCAAAAAGGAAAAAATGGTTTAAAGCAAACATCTTTTCGTCGTCATCCGTCTATCTTTTAAAAAGAAAAAAAAAAAAAAAAAAAAAAAAAAAGCACAGCAACAAAATGCCACATTCTCATTCAGGATTCTAAATAAGAATTTGGGATTTTGTAGCTGCTTTTTGTTTTTCTCTTTTTTTTTTTAAACCGTGATTTTCTTCTGACCCTACTAGCAATAATTGCTCAAATTATATAACTCAGCTTGGATTTCTTTATTTCAAATAGTTCCAGTAGCAGATAGATAATTTTTTTGGAGCAACTTTTTAGCGTCTATTTTTAGGCAATTTTACTCTTAGGAGATTGCTTTCATTTTATCCACTCTTTATGAGATATAGTTTAAATGTTGATTCAAAACTAGTTAAATATTGGAGTTCAAAATATACAGAATTAAGACATTAAAACCTATTATAATTTTAGTGGTTACATTATTATGGTCCATGGAATTTCCGTTAAATCTTTTTTTTAAGAAAGAAAAAAAAAAAAAACCACATAAGTAACCCGACAACAAATAGGAACACTAGTGAGTGTGGATTACTAAAATAAACAAAAGCTTTTTTTCTTTATCACTAAGTTTACCAACTAAAGACTGTCCTGAATGATAATAACCCATGGGGTTTTTGAAATATTTTGAGAACCACTTAATAGATTTTTTTTATTGTTTTAAAGCAAAGTTATCTCCCTTTCAAATAATGCAACGGTAGTTAAAAAAAAGTTGATTGTAAATAAAGAAAATCTATTTGCAAATAGAAAGCTCATTTTGGACGTGTGGCTTAAAAATGATACTTGCAAAAAAGTAAAGGAAAACTCTCAATCGTATCATCAAATCTTGGAGGGAAGGTCGAAGATTGAAAAGTTTGCTTTAAAAGAATAAAAAATGATCAAAATCGATTAATTGGTTCTCAAAATATTACAAAAACCTCATGGGTCATTATTATTCTGGACAGTCTTTAAACATTAAATACCTTTTTTTTAATCAAATAGCTCACAAACCAGATACTTATAGTCATAAATTGATCTTACAGTCCATTGAGCTAGCAATAGTAACTATAGCTTGATCTTATAATCTTTTAAACTAGTAATAGTAACTAGAAATAGTATTTTGTTACTATTACTAATTCAATGGATTATAAGGTGGAATTGATGAATTAAATTTAATTAACCAGGCTTTTAAATTAGTTAAAAATTAGTTTAAAAAACTTTTTTAAGAGCTTATGAAATGGCAATAGCAAAATTTTATTATTTACGTTTACCATTTCATTTACAACTTGTGTAAACTTTCAGGACTCCTGGATAACTTTTAGCTAGAATTTGTGTGCTTTAGCAGTTTTGGTATGGGAAAAAAAAAAAAAATCAAAAAAACATTTGCACATTCTCTAAAACACATAGCTAGTTATTTGCATCATAAACAGAACAAACTAACAGGACACAGACTTTGATTATAAAATTGTGTCCTGAATATTGATTTAAAAAACCTTAAAATAACACACCTTTTACTTTTTTAGTGAGATCTTCTCTGAAATTACTGGATGATAAACTTGATAAATCATTTGCAAGAATATTATAGGCAACTAAAGCTGCATTTTGTTCTGCATCCTTTTTCTTTAGATAAGAAGACATACTCTTGAACTCACGACCATTAAAAGTAACTGTTGAAAGGTAGCCACTAGATGAATAAACTGTCTGATAAATAGGTGTGTCTAAGTGTCTCTTCTGTGCTAGCTCATTTAACTTGCTCTTGAAGCTAGAACACTTATTTGATTCAACTAACATTTGCTTAGGCTTCTTTGAATACCAAGAATCCTGGCTAATGTTTGGGCGTTTTGTACCTATTAATAAAAAAAATGAAAACACCAAGTTACATATTCTTAGGTAAAAAGTCTTTTCTGGACTCATTTCCATTGAAAATATTTGTAATGATAAATTTTTAATTAAGGTCTTCCATTACCAGTTTTTTGTTGATGGACAGCAAACCTAGATCACTTTCTTTTTAAACTAGATTTAAATGTTGGACTTTTTTTCTTTCATTGGGAGATTAATCATAATACATTAAAAAAAAAAAAGGTTATTGATATTTTCTTTAACTAACTTGAAAATATTATTGATTAAATAACACTGAATTTTTATTATATTAATTTTTTAATAAAATTTGAGGATTCTAAATTTTAATTTCTTATTCTTTTTTTCATGCAACTTTTATTTGTCAATTATTTTATTTATGCATAATTTAAGTATGCATATAATATTTAATTTTAAAATGCTTTTTTATACTTTTGTTTTTTGACCCTTTTTTTCAAAAAAAATTAATTATCAATTTACAAAAAAAAAATAATAATAATAATAGTAATAATGGAATTTTTTTTGTAAGTCTTTAAAAAATAAGAGATCTCAGAAAAAAAGCATTTTGTATTGTTAGTCTAAGTTACTATATGCACCTAGAGTACCATAATAAAATATACAGTCAGAACAGAGTTCAACTGTAGAGTTTAACTGTAGAGTTTAATTGCACAGAGTTTAACTGTAATAACTGTAGAGTTTAACTGTAGAGTTTAATTGCACAGAGTTAACTGTAATAACTGTAGAGTTTAACTGTAGAGAAATTGCACAGTCATTTTAGAGTAAAGTTTACTCAAAAATGACTCTGTGCAAATAAACTCTACATATATGTCTATTTCTTATGCTTTAACTAGGTGATCTTAGGGTGATCAAGGTTTATTATAATCTATTGTTATATTAATAGTTTTAAGAGCTCTCTATTTACATTTTTTGTTGATTTATCTGTTTGACTTTTAAAAGCTTCTCTATTTATACTAAAATGGTAAGACATTAAAATTGTATTAAGATATTTTTTGTGGTGATATACAAGCTACCATTTAAAAGCTATTGATGAACTGTGAACTTCTTAAATAAGAATGTTGGTATTTTCATTATAGCAAGCACTCACAGCAAGTAAAATAAAAGTAATTTAAGACTTAGGTTATTGGTTTACAATAATTTAAAATGCATTGATAAATTACGTGGTGATACTGATTAAAATATTTCCTTACCAAAATATGGTTTTTAAATTAAAAAAAAAAGAAAAAAAAAAAAGAAAAAGAAAAAGACAATAATAAGTGCTTACCACTAATTGGAATATAAATACTACTTTCAGCTAAATAACCAAGCTGCTTGAGTGCATCAAATGCAGCATGATGCTCAGCTTCCTTTATACTTCGATGCCCTACAGTTGCCTGCACCAAATTATTATTGAATGTTACACTTCCAATATACTCTCCTGGGGCATTTAAAACTACTTTATATGAAGGAGTTGGAATATGGCTTTTTTGACAATATTCTTGCAAACTATTTTTGTACGAACAAAATTTACTTGTACCAGGAAGATAGATCACTGGTACAGCTAAAATAAACGATATTGACTCAAACAGAGAATGATAAATTTATGTTTGTATGCATGCATGTATGTATATAAGTATGCATGCATGTATGTATGTATATTTGTATGTATGTTTGTATGTATGTATGTATGTATGTATGTATGTATGTATGTATGTATGTATGTATGTATGTATGTATGTATGTATGTATGTATGTATGTATGTATGTATGTATGTATGTATGTATGTATGTATGTATGTATGCATGAATGTTTGTATGAATGCATGCATGTACCATTTTCCAGATTACATGGAAAAAAACTAGTGGTGATTTTGTGACTTGACTCAGTACAAACTTTACTTAACTATTTATCTGTTAGGCAGGGGCTATAACTTAAAAAATTCAATCAGAAATAAATACATTAAATCAAGATGTGTGTACAATTGAAGGTGAATAATTATGCTGAAAATGTTATTTTTAAAAAATCAGCATTAAAAATCTGATATAAATCTTGTTTTTAACACCAGATAAATGAAAGATTTAGAAAAGTAATTCAACTGATTAATTGAGTTGCTAAATGTTAATATTTTCATTATTACCCATTTTTAATCATTTTAAATTTTCCTTGAAATTTTAAAATTTTCAAGAATTATTTTGATTTGATCAGAATTACAAATTGCACAAAAAATATTTAACCATTGTATTATTATTGTTCAATCATTCCATTAATATTATCCAATCATCATTTTAATATTATCCATCATTCCATTTTTATTATCCATCATTCCATTTACATTATCCATCGTTCCATTTATATTATCCAATCTTTCCATTAATATTATCCAATCATATGCTTACCCCAGTAATATAACACAATTACCCCATTAATATTATATAATAATCCCATTAATATAACTAAGCACAACAACAATTTTTAAAAACAGTAATTGATTCAAAAATAGTAAAATGTTAAAAATGAAAAAAGAACATGCAAGATAATACACATGATTTTCAATAAAAAAAGAAAATTGAAGACATATAATAATTTACCTGATTTAGGTGTATAGCTCATTGGTGTTACATTTTGGCAAAAACCATACTGAATGTTATCTAAAAGTAAAAAAATAAAAACTTGGAGCACAATCACAACTAAGGTCCAACAGTTTTTCACATGAAATGTAAATGCTTACTTTGTCCTTCATAAGCATTTTGTATATGTGAACTTATCGAAGCAAATATGACTTACTCAATTGATTGGAATAGTTATAATCTGAAATGACACGATAGTGTTGGGTAGGTGTAACTTCAACAAGATATTGATTGTGTAACTCTGTTAGTATCCCTTGAACTGCATTGTTGTCTTTAATACCAAGGATGTTTTTTATATCATCAAATTGCAAGCCAACAGATCCAGCATTCTGTAAAATGTCATAAATCCCTAAAAATCAAATAAATAAAGAATTTTCTTCTGGAAAAAAAGTTTTCAAAATGACTCAAATTAACATACGTTGATTGATATCATATTGTAAAGTATTGTGTCTGATGACAAGTTAGGATTATCTAGATCATTTAATTCTTATGAGGTCCAGTACATTATATGAGTCTTGAGTAAATCATTAACTTTTAAAAATGACTGGAAAAAATAGATGATTTTTGTCTGAAAAATGGAACAATGAAGGTGGAAACAAAAGTGACTTCATTTTTAAACTGGTTTATTTGCAAAATCCATCATGTAACAAAGAAACAATTTCTTTGCTACATCATAGATGATCTGAATCAAAGATAACCAGATAGGATCTAAGATAACCAGATGACAGATTTGCTAAGAAATCTAAAGGCTAATATTCCTAGTATAACGATGGATGTATGTTAGGATGCCCTACCAATAAATATGTAAAAAATTTAAATTAAAAGTTTTGATAGTTTCAACCTTCCATTTGGTTTCAAATGTAATGAAATCAATTGTTCTATAATTTCATGAGAATAAAAGCAACTTTAAAGGTTGCTTAAGACAAAAACATGAATTCTCAATTTACTGTTTTGTTTGTCTATTACTTAACAGCATTGAATAGTGAACTAGACCCAATCCTTTATTGCTTGTACCTTGGAGTGCTTTGTTTGTCTTACTGTTTACTTGTAGGATAGAACAAGAAGTAAAACAGAACTTTGGCTCTTAGGCTCTGATTATAAGAGGAAGTCAAGTGCCTTCAAAGAAAGAAGTTCTGCAATTTTTTGTTTTCTGTATAAACAACATATTGTAAGATACAGTGCTGGAATTTTGACTTATCAGATTATTGGTTTCTGGAATAAAGCTCATATTCCAACAAAGCAGCACTACCACATATTTTCCCATGTTGAAAAGCTATTTAAACATTACTGTAACTGAAGAAAAACAAGCATCTAACATTAGAAATACATAACATAATGAAAGTGAATTTGTTTTAGAGATTGAACAGCTGTTTGATTTAGCTCATAAAAATGCAATGCTACTGATTACCATTAAGGAAGACAAACAGTTTCTACAGCTACAGAGAGAAGGTAGAATTTAGTACATGGGACAAGAATGTATAGCACTGTCAGCACTGGAGGTTTGAATGACTAAGAGAAAAGCTACTGCAGCAGAATGAAAGGCCAAAGAAGACTTAAAAAGCATTGAATTAAAAAGCAGTTAGCAACGCAATTTTGTAGAGTGACAGTGACAGAAATAGTACTGACGAAAGTGATGATTGCTCTAATTATGAACAAAGCACACCAAAAACACAGACCTAAAATTTTACTTTTTATTAACAGCTGCAACTTATCCCATGACAATTTGTTAAAGGATTATGATTTCAAAACATTAAATGTAAACAATAAATATTTGTTGCATCAAGGCTTATTGCCTTGTAATTATTGCAACTGGTAATAACAAGCTTCAGGATATTAGTTGTAGATCATAAAAAAACAAAGCAAGCACCACTTTGAGCCAACAGAATTTAACTTGAAGTCTGGAAATTTGACAGTCCAGGAACAAGCAAAGCTCCAGCAAAGACATGGATATTGCTTCTGAAACCAATATTATAAATCAATGGCTGTTATAACAAATAAGAAATTTACTTTCAGGTGTTTACTATGTGGGAAAGTTACAATTACCTTTTACCTAATCATTTAGAGTTTACACTAAAAAATTATGAAAAAACTTTTAACATATGAAATGCTTTTATTTGTAAAATAAAGCACCAAAGAAGTTGTAAGAGAAAAAAGAATTTTACAGACTGAATAAGGAAAAAACGTATTTTGAAAGTTGTAAAAGAAATTAGAATAAACTCAATGAATTGCAAACTTGGTACAAATAAGTTGTGTTTAGATAATGCATTTAATAAAACTTGCTTAGAGAAATTAAGTCCATTTCTGTCAAAGATAAAGGCTACTTCAAATATTGGAGTTCTTTTAAACATTCTCATATATTTACTTGATATTCCTTCAAAAGTTTGCCTACAGCTTACAAAGGTAGATATCAGCATAATGGAGGTGATTAAGTGAACTTAATGAGATACTTGAAGACTTTCTATTATATTAGATGTGTCCCAACACTATTATCAAAATCTATAGAAATCATAAACTTTTCAAATTTCAGAGCAAATAGTTTAAAAAAAGGTCCAAATTTACAAAAAATGTTTTGTTCCTAGTTTTATGTTTTAAGAAAATTTTAGGATTATAACAAAGGAACAAAAAAAACCTTTAATTTACGAAAATTTTGAGGACTTAACAATCTCACAGTTTTTAATCAATTGAATTTCAATAGCTGACATAAAATTACCCAGCAGCAATTAATTTAGTGCCTTAAATACATTAGTTACAATTTTCACAACCGAAACAATCCTTATAAAGTTAATTTTGTTTAGTCAATTTTCAAGAATGAACTGATGTATGAAACAAACATACAAATTAAGATAATAAATAAAAAAACACAGAAATATACTTAGCAATATAGAATACAAAATACCTTTTTTCCAATCATAATCCATATTCTGCATGCAATCAAAATTTAAATTGCTTGCAACTAAAAAAAAAAAAGTTAGTCACTTGTTATAGGTTTTAATTAATAACATTAAGTGAATATTGATGAAAAATTCTTGAGGATTTCAGCCATTTTATAGAGAAAAGAATGTATAAAAAAAAAAAAAAAAAAGAAAAACTAGCTACACAATGGCATTCATTTTTTATCATCAAAATTATTAATCAGCTATTTATAATTATTTATGTACGAGATAATTTAACTACTAAAATCATCTAGGTCTTTAGTAAACCGTAAATAACAACTCTTATTAAAAATAGAAAATAAAAATTAAATGAACGAAGGAGAAAGAACACACTAAATTTATTCTTTTATATTTGCAACGTTTTAGAATAAAGGACAATTTACTTAACGCCTGGCCTGAAATTTTATAATACTAGGACAGAATATTAAACGGTTGCCGAGAAGATGGAAAAATAAACTGATGGAATATCGACACTTGAAATATTTCACTCATCTTGTATTAATAAAAATTAAAATCATTTAATTACAATCGACTCTTTCCATCTAAATTTACAGCTTGGAAAAGGTTTCCAACAATAACAAACTAAAGGAAACCTTTCCTGGGGTTCTTCTTTGCAGAGTAATATCACCGTAAATAAAAACCTAAACAAATCATTTAGAGAGTGAAGTGTGACTAAAATCAATTTTCTCTCCAGTAAAACTTTCATCATTTAATATTTTTAGTTGATTATTTTTCTTAATAAATAATTTAATTCAAGACTTCTCCATTGGCATTGTCTTCGTTGTGATAGTGCAGTTTTCTAAGCAAAAACATTGATTGTTAATAAATAATCCCAAAGAAATTTTTGTTTCGCAATGTTTGGTGAAGTCCTAAAGATAAATTACCGGAAGAAATTTTTTTTAATTTTTTCTTTTAGTTTATTAAACTATTCTTTACAATTTAAGCAGAGAAAAGTGATGTAACCATCTTAAAATTCTTTATAAAGTTTTACATAAATTTTACAAGTATTCAGCAAGATCTCCATGCTAAATCCTTTGCAATACAATTCCGCAAGTTTCGCAAATCATCACAAACACTTTAGGTCGTGTTTCAAAAAGTTAACGCAATTTAAAAGTGAGGTCAACATGTAACGTGATGATGAAACATTTTAAAATGCCGTTTGTTTTCAACTTTCGCTTTCACGTTTGTTGACATTTTTTTAACGGTCAACGAACAAGTCAACTTTCACTATTATCTACAGTCATATTGCTGGTATTATTCACGGACATTAAACTTAAGTTTTTGTGTTTTAAGAATATATTTTATATAAACTTAAATTTTTGGGCTTAGTTCTCGAATTTTTATTGGGCTTAACTTTTGGTTATTGTGGCTTATGCTTGTACCTCAGAAAAAGAATTTAAAAGAAAAAAATGTGATAATTGAAACCATTACTAAAATTTAGTCCTCTTAACAAAGGTTATATATTTTCACACTTAGGGTAGACATGGACAAATTAGCCCTAGGTGCATTATGCCCCGTTTAAATTAGTTCACAGTTAAGCAGTTGGGCGCGCTAGGAATCAAAACAAAGGTTGGCAGTACTGCTCTCCTCATTCCTAAAAGGTATCTAAGATTTCTGAGTACAGCTGGTAGTGTAGTGTCTTTTTATCGATTTCAGGTAAATTGAAGTAAATTTTTTGATGTGTTTGTGTTTACTAGCTTTCAACCCTAGTGCTATAGGTAAGTATTAGCTTTTGTAAATTAGGGTAGATTGGGCTAACGTGTCCCTAATTTACAAAAGTCGTGTAAAAAAATAAACTTGAAAAATATTTTTTACCTAGGACCAGAGCAAAGTCTCCACCAATCCCTCCCTCCCTCTCAACAGGTCTGAGTTTGATTTATCTTTTTACATTAATCCATTTTGAAGCTTTTTTTTAGTTACATGTACATTTAAGCTAAAAATTTAATGAAAATACTTGATGGCCTTTTGAACTATTTTTAGTTATTATTTTATTTACCAGCCTGTTTAATCAACCATAAAAGAAGGTTTGTTTTTAATCATCTTTTAAGTGAAAAAAAAAAAAGTCCTGTTCAAAAGAAAACTTTGAAAAAAATAGCCGTAAACAATAGAAAAACAATCAGAGCTCGGCTTTAAATATTGATTATCTCGAAGCCGCAAATTTTTTTCCCCAGTGGTCTTCATTTCAAATATATATATTAAGATTTGTTAACAAAAATATATTGTACTTGTTATAATTGCTTACCTTTAGAAACAATATTCCAGCAAACATTTAAAAAGCCTATTAAAAATGATATGATGTCATGTTTTTCTACTACTTCTTCGCCATTAATCCCATCAAAAACTAATGGTTTATTAAAGAGAACCCGTTCAAGATTTTTTGTTTAAACGATAAAGTTGTAGAAGAAGAAGAAACAATTCTTTTTGCATTGCTACAAAGTATTATACGGTTAAAAAAAAAAAAAAAAAAAAAAGGTTGCATATAAGATATTTCTCTGAATTAACAATGTTTCGTTATTAGATCACAAGCTAACAATTGGTTGGCGATCATTGGTTTTAATATTAGGAACATATGAAAACCCACAAAGTGTTTATATAAGCTCATGTTTATTAACTTACATAAGTAAGAATTTTACTCTCGGAGTGAAAAACCTGAAACAATTTTGGAATTATTTTCAAATAATGTACTAAACATCAAGAAAAATTTATTTTAGTTAAGGTCTTGGTTACATTGCATAAATACAAAACTTGTTATGGTGGCATTGGTGACATGATCTTTGTAACAGTTGAGTTTTACAAAATATTGGTTCACAAACAAAAATGGATTTAAATGCAGTTAACATTTATGTCACATTATATACACTAAGAAAAAGATAGAATCGGGTATATTATACCCTATGAGTAGATCCAAAATTTAAATGCTTAACTTAAATACCATTAGTTTTAAAAAGTATTGATAAAATATGAGTATATCTTCAAACGTATGCAAAATATATCAAAGTTATTTCAAATATTTTCTATGCAATATCCTTTCAGGCTACTTACAAAACGTTGCACTTAGAAAGATTTAGATTAACATAGCATTTCCTACCGTGTAGATATTTGGTTTGTGAATATTCCACTTTATAAATTAAAATTTTTTCAAAAGTGGCAAGTGTGCAAAAACATTTTATTTGATGCTACTTTTATAAATCTGAAACTCATTCTTTACTGTTGTTAACAATTTTGTTGACAAAAAATCTTTTATCCGTGGATTGAACAACCTATTATTCTACTGAGAAAATATGAAACATAGAGAATAAATTTTGTCCTGATATACAAAACAACAGACCTTGGAGTTCTTTATCAAATTTTTATCACAACTTTAGATTGTGCAGTCTTAATTTTTAATTACCTACTCTTAACATGTCTGAAATCTCTTTTTTAGGCTACAACAAATCTAGACTAAGTTGGGTTATAGCTTTATAAATTTTTTCATAATATCTTATGTTTTCCTTGTTTTATTTATACTTTCTGAATATTCTCTGTTAACCAGATAAAACTTAACACACATTTTATAGCTTTTTATACCAACTTAGCATCGGTATTTAGTTTTTCCAAAAAAGGTACAAATTTCTATATCATTTTTTAAAAATAAATCGAATTTTTTTGAAGTTTGTTAAAATAGAACATTTTATGGGTTTAAAACAGCAAAAGTTTATGGTGTAACATAGTAATATTCATACAAAGTTTATCATTTTTGAAAAACAAATTCTGCACATTGTCTCAATGTCTGAAGGGTTGAAACTAAATAATGTAATGCATGTGAATCATCGCAAATTATTTACTTGTATTTGAGGGACTAAAAATTTATTTCAAATGACTGATATAGAAAATCGTCTGATAAAAAAAAAAAAATTGCTACCACAAAGAATAAAATTTCGCTGTGTAAGGAAGGGGAGGGGAAAGATATTTCCCCTCCAACTGTTGATGATCATTAGGGTATTCTCCGAGATATTTTTTTTTATATACCTTAGCAAAATAAGTAACGGTTGTTAAATAAAAGCTAAAATAAAAAACATGAACACTTTAAGACTATTATTGCACTGTAATAATGATAACGAACAAACCTTAGATAATGAACAAACCTTGTTAAAAATAGAAAAGTTTAAAGGTATTGTAATCCCTCATAAAAAAGTGAGGAGGGGGTCAAGACCCTTGACCCATCGGAATTTACATGCTTCCAAACTTTAGGTTAAACTCTTTATTATAACCACACAACGCAACAAACCAACTTGTTGTTAAAAGAAAACAATTTAGTTATTTAAAGAATTTTTATTCATTATTCTCGAGTAAAATTTAAGTTTACAAAATAATTTTTCTATCGTCTAATATATATTTTTATTCTTTTACGGACTTCTATGTTCTAATATCAGAGCCACCCATTTTTTTAAACTATTGTTATGTATATTTAAATATAGATGGAGACATGTATTTCTCATTTAGCACGATGGGATGGATATACTGACAGCCGAGTTTACTAATCAATTGAAGATTTCTATAAAGCGGTTTTGTAGTACGAAGTTTCTTAAGAAGGATAAACCACGAAACCAATTATACAGCAGTAGCTTACCATCAATCAAGCTACAGCATGAAAAATTGAACCAATCAAGTTACAGTGTTAAAAATTGGCTGAATTGTTTCCATATAGTCATAAAACAAAAAACGGAAATTGCAAATGAAAACTGGTATTTACGAACGGCATCTGACGTAGAGTCTAAAAGAAATTCACTTTGTAACTAAATCGTTAAAGAAAAAAAAAAAAAAAAGGATAAGTTACTGCTTCCAAAATGAAAAACCGATTTGAAACGAACGTACATATTTTTAAAAAAATAATTACCGTTTGTTTTAGGCCGATAGACCATCACTGTAGTCGGTCCAGACTGTCCGAGTTCGTTTAAAGATGTGACGCTAAATGTTGCATACATTGACGATTGCAAAATATAATTAACAAAAAATGTTGTGTTTACAGTCAAAGCGATATTGCATAAAGAAGAAACTGATTCATTATAGATGCAATGTTCAATTTGATACTTTAGCATTCTGTCTGAGGATGAATCTTTTTCTTCGATAGGAGGGTCCCATTTTATCGTGAATTGTGTACTGTTTTCAACTGTGTGTTCGGTTATCAACATGTTAACAACACTTGAGGGAGGATCTAGAAAATTTTCAAAAGTTGTAAGAGACTGAAGTTGCCACCAAACACTTGAATGAAATTGAGATTGAAAGTAGAAGAATGAAATCGAGATTGAGAGTGTTCATAATACAAAAATGGTTTTATTAAACCGTTAAATTTTTTTTTCATCAATTTTTATAAAGAGTGATCAGTTGAATCCAATAAGAAAATAGGAATCTGCAAAAGTTTTAGTATTACTTAGGTTTTCACTTTATACTATGAAAACCTTAAACAAACTTATGATTAAAAGAGAAACCTACCAATTCTCTTAGTTTTGAGATTAAGCTGGACTGGCTTGCTCATCCCAGCTTTGTTGATTGAGTAGATTGTTAGAAAGTATTCTGTATTTTGTTGCAGTTCGCTCAGCGTTAAAGACCCTTCCGAGGTCGTGTAATGCGTTGTACCCAAGTATTTTGAATCGCAAATAATCTTGTACTCTATAGCATGCGAATCTTTGTCCCATGTAATGAAAGCACTGTTGAACGTAACGACAACAACTTTTATGTTTGCTGGTGACGGAGCAACGTCTATGTGATTTTATCATTATATTATTAAATTGATTTTATTAAAAAATAAAAATAAAACTTTAAAGAAAAAATTGCTTTAGAATATTAGTTATGTGAACCTAATATACCTACCACAGTTATGTAGAACACAGTCTTCATAGGAGCTGCAATCATTTTTTAACACACACTTTAACGTGCCTGGACAAGCCCACTCATATTCGTTGGCGCAAACTTAGAAGAGAAGGAAATGAAATTACTTTAAAAACAAACAAACAAACAAACAAAAATATGCAAATAAAAATTATTGTTAAATAATTTTTTTTTTTTTTTTTTTTTATAACAACAAAAAGAAATTTTGAGATTTATTATTTTTATTTTATGAGTTCCAATACTTCGGTATCAAAAGAGAAATAATTTATACAAGTAATAAATTAAGAAAATATAAAAATATTCTCAATTCTATCTCTGAAGATAAAAAAAAAATAAATAAATAAATAAATAAAGAAAGAATTTGAAAAGTTCGAATTCATGATCTACTTTACTAACCTGAAACTTTCGTTAAATCGGTATTCAATTCTTTGTTGGTTTCGTTTATTAACGGAAGTGCGTCTAAAAAATGAATTGTATTCGAACATATAAAGGTCCAGTAAGATCGTTTGATTTCCCTTATGACAAATGACAGACTAAAATTTTAGACTACGATAATGTTTCTGCACGACACTCTGAAAAAATATTTATTTGAAGAAAAAAAAAACAACATTTGTTAAAATGCAACCTTACCAGATGTGAGGATAGTATCAACCATGCGGAAAATAAACAGAGCATAAAAACGAGCGTTCATGGCTTCGTTCTTTATCTTCTTCCTTCTCTTAAAGTTCACGTTTTTATCAAATTTGAGTCAGACTAGATTTTAGATAATCTTATAAATATGGAAGAGGTATATGTAAATCGCATGCACCATGTATGGTTGTAACATTTCATGATTGCAACACGATGAATGAATTATTTACGTTTTGTTCAAATTTTAAATTTAAAAAACTTTTTCAATCAGACATAACTCATTTTATGCAATTTATGTGCATATTTTAAGAAGACGTTGTTTCGCAATTAAAGATTCTATTAACGCTTTGCATGCCGAGTCATTGAATTATTTAAAAGCGATTTTATATCTAAGCGGAGGAAATAAATGCACAAAATATTCCTTAAACATTTATTGCGAAAGTTGAGGTTATTTTCAAAATTGCTAAAAGGTGACGAAGCATTAGTGATAGGGGAGGGGGAGAAGGGGAGGGGGTTGGAGTGTTTAAACAGGAACAGATGAAATGGATTATTTTCTACTGTCTGATTATGTCTGAACCTAAACCCTTCAGAGGGCTTGCTTTGATCAAGGACGTAATAATAGACCTTATTTTACATCCTTAGTTTGATAAAGAAAGTGGTTTGAGGCTTTTGTTTTTAAACTCGGCCGATCTAATAAAAAAATATTGAAAACCTTGGAAGAAAAAGCTTTTACTTTTTTGAACCGTGAAAGAAAAGAAAAAAAAGGAAAATTAAAATTTCTTTTTTCATATTAACGTTAATTCCAGCCGAATATATAAACAAATTTCAAAGACCTAAAATAAGTTGACGGTTTTAAATAAACTTATCATCAATTTTATGATCATTTTCACAACACGTGGATTGAAAGCAAAAATTTTTTTTCGAAAAAAAAAAAAGATTTTGTTTTTTCTAACAAATCAAAGAATTTTTGAAAAGTTAACCAAGGTTTTTCAAAGAAGCATAGGTCTGAAAATTAACGTAAAGTTCTCTAATTTGACGTCAGTGTTTAAAAAAATACCACTAAAACGCTAACAATCACCGTTTTTTAACCCATTGACGGACACTTATGTCTATATCCGTCAAAGAGAAGTTCGCGTAATGTGGCATGACGGCAACAGCCGCAACCTAATTAAAAGTGCTGAATCAATCAAAATAAGGTTTATTTAGGAAGAAAAAGAAAAACTATACTTCTAATATTCTAAAAATTACAAAAACATATAGTGTTAATTTTTGAACTTCACTTGTTCCTACTGTCCGTCAATATGTTAAAAAATCTTTTTATAAAGTAACGAACTTAACATAAATTTATTAACATTGTGTATTTAAAGCACTGGTTTCTATCAGCATTAAAATAACTATAATTGTTGATTTAATCATTTTAATGATTTAATCATTTTAAGGATTAAATCAACAATTATTTAATCAACAATTGTTAACAACCATTAAATTAATGGTAACTATTAAAAGAACTGTCATTTTCTAGTCTATTCTAATAATTTTATTAAAATCAAATTTAAAAAGGAGTGTTTTACAAGATCAATTTTTTTCCATTTTAAAATAATAACAACCTTACCGTCAGTCGATCCCAACAAACAAAAAGATATCTAAAATGCATCTAATATACATCTGAAAGGTGGTCTAAAAGACGTCTGAATTCACGTCGTGAATGAACGCTAAAAGGACGTCTATCTTATAGACCCCTATCCTATAGATGTCTTTTAGATGCATTTTATTCGATAAAAGGTGCATCATTTTAGATGCATAATAGATTTGCAATTTACATCTGATTTAATTATTTCTTATTTTCTTACTTAAAAATATCTTATTTAAAAAGTCTATCGATTATCTATAGAATTTTAGTGGAATTTCTATCAAACCTTCTTTGAATATTATTTTATAGCAATATATATTAACAAATGTTGCTTTAGAAAATTCTATAGTATTTTTAAAGCAATTGAGATTTAGTCTAGAATATTCTAAAGCAAATAGCTACAGAATTACGTTAAACTAAATGTATACAGTTTTGATTTAAAGTTAAGCTTTGTATACATTGAACAAAACGTTTTGTGCTTGATTAAACTTAAAGAAAAAAAGTTGGAGCTATATACAGTGCATAAAAAGGCGACACCCAATACAATTTTTTTTCACTGAGTATATATATATATATATATATATATATATATATATATATATATATATATATATATATATACATATTAATACAATAAGATAAATATATTTTAAACAAAAAATGCAATTTTTATTTCAATCTTATAAAGATCTTAGCATAAATTTGGTGTTCTTATATGAGAGTATAAAATTACGCACACAGTGAAGTATAAGAATTTGTTATTTTGTTTAATCAATATAGACCATGGCTATTTTAAAAAATGCTGAATTTCCACTCTCAATATTGAAATTACGTAATTTCAATTACGTAATTTCTGAGATTATCAGACTGCCATGGTACACAGTGGAGCTTTAATCTAACATAAACAATAGTTTATAAAAGATATTTGATTAGTTCCTTTTTTTTTTAATTTTTTTTATTTCACAACGAATCAATTTTTTATTTGTTGCATGTTTTAAGTTTAGTTTTTTTTTTTTTTATTGAAAAAGAAATAGTCTAAACGAAACGCCAAGAATTTCGCTATAAGATAGGAATAGAATAACTGTTTTACACCAACAGGGCGTAGTCAAATCAAAGTAGCCAAAAGTGTTACATGGTCTCAAAACGAGGTGCAAAAGTAATTGAAAGCTACCCTGAAACCGACGACTATGGATAAAAGATGTCTGTTTGACCCAGAGAGCTAAATAGACGTGACGAACAATTTTAAGCCAATTGCTTGCGCCATCGTAAAAAAGTTAGCGCAGAACTAAATAAAAACTTAGTGAAAATAAGGGAAAACTAACAGGGGAAAGTATAGACTAACTTTAAAGGACCGAACCGTGCCTCCGTGACTAAGATTAATCAAACTTACCCCTATGTTTATCTTTCTGCAAGATAAAAACCCGAAGCACACTTTTAAAATGTCGTGGTCTCCTCAAATATAAATAATATCGAGCACGTTTAGTATTATCTACAGAGAAAAAAGGTGGAGAGTAGTCCATAGAATGTGAACGAGCTGTGAAACGTACTTCAAGAAGAATGGAGCCTAATATTGAAGGTGCCTATCCTTTGCAAACCACTGCACATGAATGATAAAATAACGTTTATATGGAAAATAAAAAGAAATGTTACAAACAATATCTTCAAGTAAACTATGTTAATGTTTCACATTCTATTTTGTGGATAAATAAAGAATCTGATACTGTATGCATTGAAACTACCTAATAATATAGTAGAAAAAGAAAAGGTAGCCAGTTATTTAGTTAAAAATGGAATTTGCAATGTTGCTCTTGTTTCAATGGCTGAAGTCTTTGTTTTGATCCTTTTATTTTCTTTGAAACATGGATTGTCTGATGTAGCCACAGATGGTTCAATAAAATAGATATTGCCCATTAAAATCCGTGTTCTTCTATTTATTTTTACAAAAAGAAAAATCAACCAATATTCTTTGAAACATGGATTGTCTGATGTAGCCACAGATGGTTCAATAAAATAGATATTGCCCATTAAAATCCGTGTTCTTCTATTTATTTTTACAAAAAGAAAAATCAACCAATATTCTTTACAAAAAGAAATTAAAATATTCTTGAGCAAGTTCAAGTTCATTTGTATTGTCTAGATTGTGAGTATTATCTTAATGAGGTAGAAACCGGGGCATGCCCTATAAGCAATTCTTGGTTTAATTAAAACAAGCAAATAACAAGATTCACGAGAGAATAAGAATATTGATGGTTCCCCCTTGTACAACTCACTAACAAGATCAATTTATCCCAGCTCAGCATCAATCAATCAATGAGCTTGTTCCACATGGCAGGAAAAAACTTTGTATTGAAATTAGGTATGAAAAAGACAAACCTATTGTGGCAAAATAGTTATGGAATGTTGAATTTGTTTGGGACAACAACCAGCATACTCCCTTTTTGCCTATTATTTTTACAATTGGTGTTCTTGCTTTTTTAACTGATTGTCCATTTTTAGAAATGCTATTCAATTAAATTAACTTGCTATCGTGAGCTTCATGAAGGAACAAATGTATTACGTGAGCTTCATGAAAGAACAAATGCATTCAAATCATAATTTTCTGCATTGTTTACAAGATTCACAAATAATCGATTGTTTAAATGCAATTGCGGCTAGTTATTCTCTGAAGGGGTAAAGGCACTTCTCTTCATATGGAAATTCTACACTTTGATACATGGTCGCCGAGAGGGTGTGTGTGGACGGGGAAGATTCCCGGGGCCACGTATGATGTAAAAAAGACTATATCTAAACCAGTTAAAGTTACTGACACTTATATCATTGTTGCTAATAGATACACTCATGTCTCTTATTAGTTCATCTTAAATTTCATGTAAAAAACAAAAATATATTTGTATAATTTGTTCTTTGAAAAGGTGTAGAAACCAGGACCTTATAAAGGAAACCACGACTGCCTAAAAAAAAATTTAAAGGAAAATTGGAGAATTAAAATTTCAGTAATTTGGTTTTGACAGAGATTTAAATCGCTCTTGTAAACGTGCTTTTTCGATAAATAACGAAATACATATTATAAAGGTTTAAACCCTTGTACAAGGTTAAAGGAGGAGGGAATTAAATGAAGAGGGGATTGCTGCTCTGAAAAGACAATTGTTTTTCGTATTTTCATTTTGTTAAACGAATTCCTATTTCGATTAATGGATGGTTTCTACCTTCTTAAGTGTAAATTCAGCATTTTAACTAAGTGTCATAGGCAAATGCACCTTATGAACTTTCGCAATGAAGTGACCGGCTTAAAAAAAAACAAAAGAACACGCTAGTTGACACTTCTAAAAAACAACAACCAAAAGGTTGTAATTAAGACGATATAGATCTATTTTCATTAATCTGGATCAATATCGAAAAGTTTCCAACCATTAATTTATATTAAAAAGAATTTAAAACAATATGGCTACATTTTCAAATTAAGAAAATTTGAAAGACTAACTTTAATTCAAAGACTTAAAAAGATTTGTAAAGATCATTTAGTCGTTCTGGAACTCAAAATGTAAAACCGCCATAGGCGCCGAATCCACGGGGGCAACAGTGATCAATCCGTGATAATACATCATTAGTATAAAGTTTTAGGGGGGGGATGGCACTAACTCTGTTGCCCCCCTGTACTCGGCGCCTATGAATACTGCGCAAAATCCTTGTACTTTTAATTTCACGTTGAAATTTACCCTTTTTATCTAAAATCTCAACGGCCTTGAAAAATCCAACCTAATTGGTATGAGCAAATCAATCCTAGTCAGATCAATCAGTTTTAATCATCACCATTTTTTATTTATTTTTTATCAAAAAATAGTGCTAGTGTCGGAATACCTTTAAAATGCGTTATTTCGTAATATAATATTAAGAAGTTTTTTTTCTTTCAGATAATTTACGAAACCAGCAGCCATGATTTCAATCTTTGAATGAAAAGATTTTGAAAGGGTAGGTTAACGTTTGTAACGGTACTGTATATTTTTTTAATATGACGGGTTTTAAAATAGTTTATCAAGTGAAGCAGATTTTACTTTCTGCCTATAAACCAATTAAAAGATTAAATATCACAGAAACTCAAAGGAGAAGAGCAACACTCCCTCCTTCCTCTTTCTTTATATAAAATAGATATTTAGATAAGTAAAAAAGTAAACTTGATTTGCTTAGAATTGAAGAGTAAGCGTTTTAATTTTTAAAACTTTATGATAGCTGTTTTTTTTAGGAAAGAAGAGAAAAACAAAAAAAAAAATATTAAAAACAATTATTAAAGCAAATGACTCAGTTTCAAATGTTTTGTGTACTTTTATAATTACTATGTTGTTACTTTGTTACACAATCGTTGTTACTTTCGTTATGGTTATTTGCTTTTGTCGTTTTAAATTTAAGTGAACCTTTGAGGAATCTTTGAGGAAATTGTGCGTGAATCATTATGTACAAGAACAGTTTTTTTTTTTTTTTTTTTTTTTTTCTCTTCATTACAGAGGTCTACAAGCAAGTTTGTAAAAAAATATTTACTCAGAGATAAGAAAAGATTTGCGCCCACAAAAAGAATTTTAAAGTTAAAACGTTGAAGATTTGTTTAAAACTTTTTTTTTTTTTATCACGTTTTATACAAAGTGTTTCCTTCAGGTCAAAGTTAGAATACTTAACTTACATTGGTTAAAAATGTCGAACTTTCCGTTTCGCTATTGGGAGTTTTTTTGGTATTTATGCGTAGCAATAATTGGAGGAATTGGCAATCTCATTGTCCTTTTTGTCATAGTTAAAAACAAGAAGATGAAGAGGAGCTCACCATTTAACATGTATATTTTTGCTTTAGCGTTGACCGATTGGTTTGCGTCATTAATAGGTTTACCAAACTATGTTTTATCAACGGATATATTCCACCATCCTTTCAGTGTAGATGGTGATATACTTTGCAAACTTTTTACGGGTTATTTTTGGACATTTTGGCTGTTGGAAATGTCTGTAATTTTTCTCGTGATCATTTCGATTGAACGCAGGAATGCAGTTTTAAATCCCTTCAGTGCACTTGAAGAAAGTTCATTGAAAAAAACTCTCGCAGTAATTTTTGGCGTTATTTTGATTTCTTTCGTCATAAGTGTTCCAAATATTATAGGAGTTGTTTATGATATGAAAAATGCTAGGGGAGGAAACTTCTGTCGCTATAAATTCACTTATTCTGAATCCTTGTGCATTTATGGAGTCATCTTTGCAATTGACACTATCATTCCTTTTGGAATAATTATTCGTTGCTTTTATGATATAAAAATGACGCTCAAAAAAACAGACGATTTGATAAAACCTGCTTTTTCTATTGAGGAGAGTTACTATAAAGTAAATAAAGGAAAAATCTGTAATCCGAAAATAAAAACCACGGAAACTTTGCAACTTGTTGTTATAGCTTTTTTCATTTGCATAATTCCCAACCAAATCTTATACGTCCTATCTTTTGCGAACGTAAAAGGAATCACGTGGAACTCACAGATTTATCAAGTAGCCGTTTTGCTTCGTTTCTCAAACTCATGTATAAATCCTATCTTATACAGTTTCCACAGTTCGAATTTTAGACGAAACTTTTACACGGTATTCAAAAGTTTACAGAGAAGAAATCCACCGAAAAATGTTTTCCCTGGAGGAGAACTTTTTTCTAATAAACAGCGAAGTCAGAGCTTGGACTCGAACTTAGAATCTTCAGAGATTAAAACAGTCATTTAAATGCTGTCAAATGATTTATCTGTTTGTGCTCGTTATTTATTTGGTAGCGAATGAAAACAATGCTTCTATAACTTGTTATGTTCTTTTCGTTTATCAGTTGTAAATTTAGTTTCGAATAAAAAATTTTCGATGATATTTTTAAAAAATTTCTGCAAAACCGTCCACGTGAGTTTTTGCAAAATCAAAAAGAACAACGATGTGTATGCCAATATCACTGTTGTAATGATTGCCAACAAAACACTTTTGAATTCTACAGATAAAATTAAAGAAAAGAATAAGAATTAAAAGTCAGAAACTGAAAAATGAACTCAAAAAAATTACTTGTAATTCCAGTCCGTGTTTTGAAAATTTTTGAAAATTTGAAAATTTGAAAGCTTTAAATTCGGTTGCAAACTTTTATTATGTTGTAAAAAACGAAATTTCGAAAATATTTATCTATTGAATAAAAAAAATTAGCAAATGTATTAGCAAAAAACAAAAATCGCAAATATTTTAGCAAAAATATTTGCTAAAACAAATCAACTTCAAAGAAACAAAAAGACCTATGGAAACCAAGGTCTAATAAAAAGGATTGCAAACCTTATCGAATGGGCAAACTTATGGCGTATTATAATTGGAATGGCTATTAAACGTTGATCAATTAACTATTGCAGTATAGTTATAGCGATTTTACTCCACTTTATTTTTTAGGGTCTGAAAAAATTTGGCAACACCTAATTTTGAATTGGGGCTTTGGGGTCAGTTAGTTTTTATGACTACTTTTTGATTGATTATAATCATAAATGTTTAAATGCATATATTTTAATATATAATGTTTATATAGAAATTATTGTTTTGCTACTAATATTGATGTCAACTTTTATCTCCCACCAAAAAAAGGGTTGTCTTTGTACAAATAGTTTGTGCTATCGTTATTGATGTATCACAGAGTACACGCTCGCATGTACATGTAGTCAAGACTTCCTTCTTCCTGGATAGCGTTCCTCACGAGCGTTTATAGGGGGGCGAGCCCCATATTGATCAGGTTTACTTCCCCGCCTGGTAAGTGCACATTAGTTCACAAAATTTTTTGTGTTTTAAAAAGCAAGTTTGCATTACTTTAATGCATGCACTTTATCACGCCCTAAGTCAACCTTAGTCGCCATTAGTTTTTGCTACTACTTTTAGAGTTTTCGCCCCAGGTTTACGAGTGATTGAAATCTGTGGCTCATCATCAGAATTACGGAGCTTCATCGCTCTGCCATAGATGTGCCTATCAGGGACAATCTATTATAAGGTGTGTCCGAAAATTAGAAAACAATTAACCTCATTGAGTGTTTAGTTCCCAAATAGCATTCAGTGTGCCTCCTAAAAGAAGTGTCTAGGAAACATACCTTGTGAATAAATATTCGAAGGAACACCGTCTAAAGTAAACTTTGATTGGGTTTAAGATAGCAAGTGTTTTTTCAGCCTACTAAATACCTTAGTGCTGGAATACATGATCATTACATACTTTAACAATTAATAAAGGATGTTTACATCGAAGATCCAATTTATTTAAGTAGTATTACGGTTCATACGGCTGTGGCGGACTATTAATTCAAAGGGTAAGGCAACTTTTCCAGTGGCTTCCAATACTATGCTAGAAGTAAGTTCACAAGATCAGACTGTCTCAACCTGCAGGGTAATATCATTATGATCCACGATGTTTCGTGCAGAATGGAAAAACTAGTGATGCTTATTACATTCATCACTTCACAGGTCTAATACCAGAGCTGACTGATGGTCTTACTAGCAGGACGCAACAATATCTCAGAGCCCATTCGTATATACACTATTTGTATGCGCTTGAAACATTGTAAGCACAACTGCTGTCAGTTTAGATGTACAAGCTGAGTTTATGAATATTCTCAAGGCACACATAAAAAAAACTGATAGAGCATCTGCTGATAATGCTCGATATCAAAGTTTTTTATTTAACGCCTCATCTCATCTAAACTTAACACTTGCAACGAATTTATATCTTAGACCACAGGACTTGGCACTCAATTCAAACTCGGCTCTTGAGTATAACAACTAGCTACTTCAAACGCCTCCAAATGCATTCTATACTGTCAATATTAATAGTATTAAAAAATTCCGATGGTTGGTGTTTCAGGCGGAAAAACAAGCAGCACCGCTGGAATAGTAATCTATGGTACGGCAGGTGGTATGCTATCTGTGAAATTCCTTCACAAATACTTCACCCCATTAATTATTTAAAGTTGGCGTACTGTGTATTGACTTTGTCAGGAGTCATACGCGAAAGTTCATCGTGTGTCAAAGCACGTCTCAGAAGATTTTTCTTTTCCTCCCGAGATTTTTATGGTCTGGGTATTAAAACTGTAACATACGGTTTCGAACTGAGATGCTTCCTAATTTTTTCTATGGTATTAAAGGTTTTCCTCGATGATTAAGTTGAAGGAAGTTCTGTTTTTGAGGGGTACGATGACCGCTATGTTATACGGTTGTTTTCCATAGGCTGCGACTGCGATGACAACCTGAAATAGTGAGTTTTGCAAGAGCACTTTGCGTCTTATCAAGAATCTCTTCAGCAATGCAGTCATCAATGAATATTATACTTTCAACACGAGCCATCACGGATGAAATAATTTCGAGTATTTTCTGCATACCAACAAGCTTTGTCTCAAACAATCACAGTATATTGGTATGCCATGTTAAACTCTACCATTGGGCAGATCAGAAGCACTTGCGTCGTGGGACGGTTCTCTAAGAGCTTCAAGTCCAACTTTTTCCTGAACTCCTACGACCCATTCATAGTAGGTACCCTTCTAAGATGTACTTTTGCTATGCGCTCTGCATATTGTGCCGTATCATTTGAAGAAAAACCTATAGTCATTTACAGTTTCCACATCATGATTAGTTATAATGAACAACGTAAAGACCGTAGAGACAGAAGCCGCCCAAGTGCAAATGTAAGTGAAAGTACAAGTGCAATTAGAATGGCCTATCATTCAAGATGCATGGTTTTTTTTACAAGTAAATATGGTTTTAATTGCGACCAAACGTGCAAGTGTTTAAACGGTGGTGAGTCTGACAAAGCGTGTGAATTTTGTACTTGCTTGCGAGGCTGGGAAGGAGGGCGTTGTGATGAAAGTAAGAACAAGTGAAAAAAGTTTAAATTTCTTTATAAAACACCGTTCAATAATATTTTTGAGCTTCATACTTTTAATGATTTAGCCTAAGTAGCGATTGGTGTCAATTTAAGAAAAACCCCTAACCAAGAGCGGCTTTTAGTATCAACAGTAGCTTAATTAATATATTATTTATTTCTTTTACAAGGCATAGAAACGGAGTTGAAGAGTTTTATAAAAACTTTGTCGTTAAGAAAAAATGGTTCCATAAAGTAGAATTCTTCAACTCAGCGAGCAGTACAGCAAATGTTCCACAACTCCAATGATTATCATACACCAATTGTGGACCATACGCCCGAAAAGGGTAAGTGAAAGGTGGTACTTATGCCGGTGGTCTTACTTGATATTGGTACTTTGGTCGATAGTTTGTCTCATTCTATTTGTGCTGGATAAGCTCCAGATCAAATTATGCCTTTGCAAAACGGGCTTTAATCTAACTTACTAAAAAAAAAAATTAAGACCACTCGTATGTCTTTTTTTATCTAAGGCCACAAAACGTGGGAGCTCGGTAGATTTATCTCTAAGATGGATTTCTTTAATTTGAGTGTGTAAGTGTGTGCTCAGCTGATGTGATTGATAAATGATTTAATTCTTAATGTGGGCATCTTCATTTGTCTCTGTGTTTATCTCTGCAACTATTACAACCACGGTTTCGCGTTGAGCGTTCTCAAAAGCGATTTTTTTAGCCTGGTTACGCTTATTAACCGTCTTAAAAATTTGGCGCCGTCCGCATGAGACAAACCATGACCGCAATCTTTTCGACAAGTTGTTAGAAAATTTTATACATTGATGAATTTGGCAAATGCCAACTGAACATTTTTTTCCCCCCATGAATCTTTAAATAAATAAAGAATTACATAACGCATATGGAAACTGTGTATTACATACATTTTTTTTCATAATCACTGCAAAAACTTTTCTCTAACATAGAAATATATATTTTTTTAAATTTAGAAATAAAATTTAGATTATAATAGCAAGCTTTACTATACTCATGCAGTAAATTATGGGTCCAATAAAAACTCAAACGTTGTCTAATCTCAAGGAATTACCACTTTTAGAATTGATCACACTTATCAAGTGGGGAAATGAAGTTATTTTGTTGAGAGCAGGATGGAATCCACTTTCACCAGAATCACAAGCAGAGCCGCTGGAACATTCGGATGCAGATAAAGCTTTTACCTATAAACTGTAAAATTACAAAAAAAAACACATCAAAGAAAGTTGAATCCGCAGCTTTGTAACAGAGATGCTCTTACATATGTTCAACTTGATGAAATGTCTCATATCTTAGCAGTGCTCATAAATTCAGCTACTAATAATGAGCCAATAAAATTTTTTATAATTAATAAAGTAGGTATTTTAAAAAACCATATTGCAGTTGTTCCACTTAATGATGAGCTCGAAAAGAGTCCACTTATAAAACTGCAACAACCCCAAAAGTAGTTCATATAATCTACAAATATACTAATTGATGCAAAATGAAAAGGATGGAATAAAGTTTAGTTTGTTTTAATTGTCGAGCTATTCAAAGAACTCAACATGGATATAATTAGGAATGGAAGTCTCGCATGTATACTAAACCATTTATCTGGTAGCTAAAAAAAATTCATGCACTGTGCGGGAGGCGATTTTTCATAAATAAATAACTTATCATTTTGTTGTTAGTTGTATAAAGCTGCAGTAAGGGACGTATGAGTACGAGAGTTAAGTGGAAGTAGTATTAGGAGATTGGGGTCTAGATTGATTGTATGGGGATGTTTGGTTAGGAAAGGGCAAGGTCTAGGGACTATTTGGTCAGAAATGGGCAAGGTTAAATCGTTGGAGGATTAAGGTTGTGTTTGCCGCCCTCAGTATATTCTATTACACAATATATCTCAATTAACGTTCTATTAGTATGCAATGGTTTGCGCTCTTTTAATCAATTTGTTAATAAAATTACACATAATACTTACTTTTCTTGAAGTATTTAATTCTATTTTTATTAACTTCTCCTCTTCTCTATTCTTCTTTAAACAAATAGCTCATCTTCTTTTCTTGTATTTGAAACGACCTAAACTTCTGTTTATTCTTTTTTAATCAATATTTTATATCAATTTCTTTTGACTTCTGTTTAATTCTTTACTTCTATTTGTCAAAACTTACTTCTTCAAAAACACTACGTAATGCATGTGGTTAAGTTCCTCTCTAGAAGTGGTGGAACGCGGTCTTCCACGTTTGTTATCTGCTGCCAACTTCCTCGTAGAACGATATTTTGAACATAGTCTTGATACGGTCCATTTTTTCACGCGATATTTATCACAAATACTTTTTTGTGACATTCCACTTACGTAATCGCCAATAATTTTCTTTCTTAGTTCCAATCCAAGACTGTCGGGAGCCATTTTTGCACTTGAAGTCATAAAAATAATAAATATTTCTGGATGCTACTGGATGCTTCCAGATGCTTCTTCTGGAAACTTCTGGAAGCTTCTGCATGCTTCTGGAAACTTCTGGATACTTCCTTTAATTATTAAAAAATTCCGTGACGTTGACACGGACCAGACTTAAGAAAATGAAACAAACCAAAAAAGTTGCACTTGTTTTGTCCGCTGCAAAATGGCACTTGTAAACGAAATTCTGCCTGTGTGCTGTCACCTGTCAGCTGATTGTTCATGTCATGGCATGCTATGGACTCCAGACTCCTGAACTGTTTGCTGTGGTAGTATAGTTCGTTTCGTTTTTAAGACATGTAAAATTAGGAACACTTTTTAGCATTGTTCAATGTTGGTTGCAAATGTTTTATCCAATACTATATATGTATATATATATATATTAGTATCTGTGTCTGTGTTTGTATGCATTTGTATGTATATTTAAAAGAAGAAAAATTTGAGTGTTAAGATCTATTAAAATTGTTAAATACTGAAAAAACTCATCTAAATTAAAAAAAAAAATTAATTTCTACGCACAGAAGTGTAAACAAATCTGCATATTCAATAATGTTAATTTACTTAGAAATTTACTTTAAACTTTTTGATATAATTTTTATTTTCTTATTTGAATCACTTTCTTATGCAACTGAGATATGCTTATTATGATTTCAGTTTTAGAAAGAGTTTAAAATGTTGATTTATATGGAAACATATATAAAAAATCAATCAACAAACTAAAAAAATTCGTTGCTACGGAATTCTTTTAGGTTACTTATGCTTGCGTATAATAACTTGTCGCTTCTGAACGACTGTGAAAGATAATGATTTTAACGAGTACCCAAAAGATAACCCACGCTACAACATAGAAAACAAGAAGTTTGTTGGTAAGTTAAAAGATAATTGCATCTAAAGAATTCTTCCCCGTGAGTGTGTGTCTGTTTGGAATAACGCGTTCCAAACGGGACGGATTCCTGGAGCGAATTTTTTTTTGTGGAAAGAAGCTTGAAACCTGCTCTTTTTAAAATAACGAAGAAAGAGAACGAATTCTTGAAGGAATGTGAACGAAGAGTAAAATTTCCCTAAAAATATATAACTTTGTTTTTCTGATATAGCTGTTTTTGACAGTTCAAAAACAAAATGCTATCACTTTTTATCTATTTTATATTGAATTGACTTTAATTTATTATTTATAAAGTAAGTTTATTAACTAAAGTACTTAACTTAAATCAAGTCACAAATTTTTGCAACAAAAATATTTATTATACTTAACACTATGTAATGTTTTATTTTTCTCTCAGGTGAATATTTGCCTTGAAGTGGGTTAGAATCATTTCTTGTATTCAATGGAATAAATGGCAATAATATAAAAGCAAGTTGTGTTTTATGTGGCCCTTTAGGAAAAATTGAGCGGCTATTTTCGACTCTTTGAAAAATTAGTTACATAAAACAAAATAGTTGGTGTTTAAAATTTTCTTTGTCTTCATTTTACTTCTTTTCTAAACTTTTATTTTCCAATAACATTTTTGTAATGCTCATATTTCCAAGTTAAAATTAATATATCAGTTATACAAAGTACATGCAAAAGCAGGCTATGCCGGCAGGACACCAGAAATATTAAAAAATTTTCTAAAAGCAAAGATTAAATAAAACACGCCAAAGAAACCTCGCTTGCACAATGAAACAATAAATTTGCTTTCATTTGATCATAAATGTGGTGTAAGCAAAACTATATATATGTAAAAATAAATTCAAAAAAAGAAATGAAGTAGGAACGAGTTCTAATTTTTGAGGAACGTGTAAAAAGTTCCTTTTTTGAACAAGGAACGAGGAACTGGGACGAGTTCTTACTTTACAAAATGAACGGGAACGGAACGGAACTTTCCAAACACTGGTGTGCGTACAACTTCAGATAAAACCCGGATCCATTCAGTACTACGCTCGGGCGAGCTCCTTGCAGCCAGCAGAATCTCCTACGCTTATTGGTGTCCTAATATTCCCTCAGAAAATGAGCTGTTGAATCTTTCTGCGATGCTTGGTTTAGATGTGTACCCGCCCTGCAACGACACGCCTACACTTTGTTGTTGGCTACCAACTGGCTAAAGGTCCCCATGAATTCGCGACCTGGGTCTATATGTCACCGGTTGTCCTCACTTATGTATTCGAGTAAAAGCTTTTTACATCGTAAAGCGATGCAAATATAACAGTCAGAGCTTATATATAAGTTTTGCAGCCCACCACACCAAGAGTTTCGTAAAGTAGATTGGACCGATAAACTGCATAGCTCGGAATTCATTAGCATATGTCACGAAATATAGAGCTTTAGTCATGCGTCCGCAACCTCATCACTTATCTTGGTCTTAGCCAATAACCTTGGAAGTTATAGCAAATAATTGATAGTTTATCATTTATACTCCATCAATACGAGTCTCTGATTTCAAGAGTTGAACTTTTAACATATCACCAGTTTTTAAATTGTAAACCTCTAATTGCTTCTGAAAGTGCGGATTCGACAAACGAAGGCGACACGAAGATTTGGGTTGACAATAACAATAAAAATTAACAGCTACCTATAATCAAGAGCATTAGCAAAAACTCATCGCGACTAAGAGTTAACATATGGCGTGATAATATGCATGGATGAAAAAACAGTACACTAGTTGTTTTTAAACAAAAAATAGTTTGTGTGCTATTGCACATTCTAGTGTTCACGAGTTCTGCGTGCTGTGAATTGCACATAATAAACCCGTTGTGCCTTTAAGGCAGGGAGATAATGATTGACATCAATAATCAAAAAGTAGTAGCAAAACATTGATGGCAGTAATCAATCAAACAGTAGTCATAAAAACTGACCCAAAAATGTGAAATTAGGTGTTCCCAAACCAAATCATACCTTAGAAAACAAAGTTGCAGCACAAAGTTGGAAAACCATGATTTTTTGCAAAGTAAATAAAAAAAAAACAAAAAACGAACAAATCCGAGTTTAAAATAATCTTAGTTGAGGACACGTTCATTGCATTTCATCGCTGAACAGCCAACCTTTTCAATGTATCAAATAACACAACATTGGAAGGGCTGTAATATAATGAAGAATAGCGATTTCTTATCAGCCACAGATATTCTCAGAGCACCCTCTTAGTATTTATTATATTTATATACATGACCCTCTAATTTTTTCATTCTTTCATATCACACTATCTCTGTAAAGGTACCAAGTACTTGAACAACTATTTAAATTCAATCTGTGAAAATTCAACCTGTGAAATTGGAGATATAAATTTTTGGTACTTTACTTTTTTCAGCAATGAAAATGACAAATAAGTCATATCCCCCTGACTTTATTTGAAATGAATCTCACTACCTCACATCTTTTACCATTACAGTTTATACAAACACCTGTTTGTGTAAATATTGAAACACAATACCTTTGGTATTGTGTTTCAATATTTTTACAAACAGATATTTCTCTATTTACTTTATTAAACATAATAAAAGCAAAGAGTAATTTTCAATCCAATCAAAAAAAATTACGACACGTAATTCGACCACCAATGATTTTTTAAAAACATTAAAATAGAGAAGAGCATTTGAACTGGCTATTTCATAAAATACTTACATCAAACTTAGACAAAAAATAAGTTAAAAAAATATTACAGAACAGACAAAAATAAGTTAAAAAAATTTAACACTCAATCAGACGTTAAAAATACATAAGCTTCATTGATATCACTAAACAATTGACGTGCAAATTTCGCATTAATTTAAGAATTCATAAATTCATATTAAAATCTACCAGTTTTTGGATTCAATCACTTTTTCCACTTAGAATTCAAACATGCTTCTAACTCCTCTTTTTCGTGTTTTGCGTAGATTTTGTACTTGAGCAAATACTCACCGATTCTTTTCTTAATCTCTTTAACGCCAGACAAGTGAAAGTGATCTCTGTCAAAATCACCAGGAGCATCTTCAACATCTTCAACGAGCCAGTCAGTAAAGAGAATGTCCTCTTTTCGGATCCTAGATAAAAACTAAGGTTTCATATTGATAGTTTGAGTAAATCACTATACCAAAGATAAACCCAGCACTATGATGTTCACATTTCAAGTTGTAGTAGGGTATTTTGGCGTCCGCAGTAGGATATTTTGGCAATATTAAAGTTTATGCCTCTCTAATCATCAAAATATAAAAAATTATTTCATAAATCCGAACATACTTGGTATTATTTCCAGATTGCTCATAGTGATCATTGAGCTTGTCGCTGTACTTTTGAGCTAACGAATCAGCCATTCCAGTCTTTCCGAGTTTGAAATCCTTTATCCATTGAGGATCTGTTTCTTTTTCCGGCTCGTTCCTAATTATTCGAAGTTCCTCCCTGATCTGATTAACGAATGGACTGCATTTGTTGATGCATAAAATAACCTGGCAGGCGGGGTAAAAGTTGTTAAACAAAAATAATACGCTATTTTAACCCGAGAGTCCTTGTCGTCGTCGTCGTCGTCGTCATCATCATCATCATCATCATCATCATCATCATCATCATCATCATCATCATCATCATCATCATCATCATCATCATCATCATCATCATCATCATCATCATCATCATCATCATCATCATCATCATCATCATCATCATCATCATCATCATCATCATCATCATCATCATCATCATCATCATCATCATCATCATCATCATCATCATCATCATCAGGCGGGGTAAAAGTCGTAAAACAAAAATAATACGCTATTTTAACGCGAGATTTTTTCTTGCGAGACTTTTATCCTTAACAAGTCATCAAGTAAAAAGAATACAAATTAAGTTTTTGGTTAAAGAAGATCCATTTAAAAAAATCTTAAGTGTTAAAAAATTACATTAAAATACAGTAAAATGTGCTATACAAAAACATAAATAAAGAAACTTGTATGTGTAACGCACCCTAAATAACAGAGATAAACAACTGTACGATGCATTAAGAAATACTTTTATGGCAAAAGTTATTTTAAAGCGAATATTATTTAATAAACTTCTGCATAAACCAATTTTTAAATGCATTTTAATGGCGAAGTACAGTTTAAGGGTATCACAAGCCTGTCTCTTTTTAGCATCAAAACATGTAATTGTTTTGTAACTATTGCTACAACAATCATCATTTTGAGGGACATTATTTACAGTTTTCGAGGGACATTATTTAAAAATAATAGATTTCACAAATTTGAGCTTTTTAAAATATAACTTTAAATTATGTAAAGAAAAATTTTTGGAAATGCTGTTTTTTTTTAAGTTCTTTTTTTCTAAATTTTGCTCTGGCTGCAAATAAATAAATAAAACATCACTAGTATTGTGAGGAGGGAGAAAAGTTAAAAAAAAAACAACAGGGAAAAGACGTTAACACGTCTTTTTCCAGTTGTTTTTTAACTTATGATTATGTATCGCAACCTAAAACAAGCAAAAGCTTTAAAAGCTCAAAAAATAGAGTTTTAGCAAGATAGAAGGACAGAAGGTTGGTAAGACGAAGTTTTACAGAGGTAAAAAGAGAGTTTTAAAAAGAAGTAAAATGAGAAAAAGAAGTAATTTTCGGCAAACAGAAGAAATAAAGAATTAAACAGAAGTAAGAAGAAATATTAATTAAGAAAGAATAAA
This sequence comes from Hydra viridissima, assembly GCF_058129835.1. Taxonomy (NCBI): domain Eukaryota; kingdom Metazoa; phylum Cnidaria; class Hydrozoa; order Anthoathecata; family Hydridae; genus Hydra; species Hydra viridissima. The sequence goes on along the minus strand of NW_028324311.1, from coordinate 5,645,989 downwards.
CAGAAGTTTAGGCCGTTTAAAATAGAAAAAAAGATTTTTAACTTTTCTTTTGCCCGTTATTATAGTAATTACGGTTATGATGTTTAGTAAAATATGTTTTCCATTTTTAGGAAAATCTTAAATTTAACTTTACACCTAATAAAACGGTCAGTTGTCTTTTAGTTAGGTTGAAGGTTAAATTTGGTTTAAAATCATATCTATATACTTAACTTAAAATAAACAGTATATACCTGTGTGCAATCTGATCCATGCATAACTTTGAACACTTTGGAAATCTCTTTGCTAATAATCTGGTTGATGTCTCCAGTGAAGGGAATGACAACCAGTATCAGGTTGTTCATGGCTCCACAGATTGAAAATGTCTTAGAGTGATAATCCAAGCTGTTGCTGCCAGGAAAGTCAACAACATAAACTTTTTCATTAATTTGGTAATTGATTGGAACCTCAGTGTGAGTGAACAATCCAGATTTACCTTCAATCCCCCATATCTTATTTAGAAGAGTAGTTTTACCTGTAAATTTCGTTGTTTTTACTTATAATCACTGTTTTTTAATAATAAAGTGCCACCTTTTAAATAATGCTAAATTCCAATGAATTTATATTTAAAAACAAAGCAATTTTTTAAAAAAACATACTTTTATATTTAAATGCTTTTTACTTGCATAATTTGTTACAATACTTTGCATATAGCTTTTAGAAACATAGATTTGTCATGATGTACTACCAAGAAGTTTGTTAAAATGTTTATTGTCAATTTTGAATAATGATTTACTATTCGATAAATGCAACATGTTTGAATTAGCTTTATGCAACAACGTCGGTAATTTTTGTAATATACAAACAACATTATTTACTTAAATATTGATATTATATTATTACAGGAAACTTAATTTGATAATTGTCAAAACTATGACAATATTAAATGTTAAACAGTGTAAAGCAAAAAAATATGAAGTATCAAAAAAATCTATAAAGTGTTAAACAATGTTTCTGATAAAAATGTTGTTATATTGGAGATTCTTAAATAAACGATAACACTAAAAGATTAGATCTTATCCCGAATATACATGGAGTAGATAAGTTATGATTATGGACGGATTTACTGAACGAAATGAAAAAAAAATCTGAAGAAATTAAAAAAGAAGTTTAAATGAAGTAATGGTTATTTTATTTCAAAGATAAAGAAAAAACTAAAACAATGTGGCAGAAATATGAGACATTTATTGAAAAAGAATATCAATAGTTTCAAGGAAATCTTGTAACGAATAAAAATAGCCATTTTGATTCTGGAAGACCCTTGCGTACAAAAGACACACCTGGCACCTTCTGTTATGTGGACAATCCCACAGATAAACTTTGTTTATTGACAAAAAAATTTTCACAGTAGGCATATCATTCAATAAACAGAACGATAAAGTGAATTCTCTGTCGTGGAATACAGCGGAAGACTCTCTGAGACAGTTTAATGGGATCACCAAGCTTTATTTTTTGTAAGAAAGAACTCAAAAAAGGTTTGCGCAAGTGTAAAAATCAAAAATTCACGTTATCAGTATGGTAAACAAGCAGGTAGTTAGAATATTCGTGCAGCTATATTTGTATCTTAAGCTTGAATGAAAACAAGGATTTTTCAGGTAGGCCAAATATCGATCTTGATGACTGATTTTAGGCCTTCATGAAAAGCATGATTTTTTAAAAAACCCTAACGTAATATTTTCAACTTAAAAGACATTCGTTTATGAAAGACATTTGTTTATGAAAGACATTCGTTTATAAAAGACATTCGTTTATGGTTCTGCTTAAACAAAGTTATTTTAAAGATTGCAGTTCTAAATTTATTTCATTAGTTTGATGATTCTTGAGATGTAAATGTAAATGGAAGACTTTTTGTATCTTTGAGGGTGTTTTCAATGACACTTTTGATTATCTCTTTTACCCTAAAATTTTTACATACGTATCTAAAACCACAACTCTTCGCATACACTTGTAACTGACTTAAAATTCCTAGAATGACTTAACAAGTTTGTGAAAAAAATTAAAAATGGTCACCTGCATCTTGAATTCCGACAACACCAATATAACATTGAGTGGCAAGGAGGTTCCTAATGTTGTGAATAGCTGCAATGCAATCAATCCGTTTTAAAAGGGACTCCTGCGAAGATGCTTTACATTCACTCAGAATTGTTCCTCTAAAGTTTTCCCACTTCTTTTCTTTGTCATACATGAGCAAAAGAGCTTTTTCTAGACTGTAAGTCTTTCCCTCCATTCTGTAGTCGGATATTTCTTGATACTTTATTGCATTTTTTTGTTGGTTGTCTAGCTGCCAAGTTTTAAAGAGCTCATTTACAATGAACTGGAGAAACTCATGGTAAACCTGATCAACCAATCTTTCGTCTAACAAGCTGTTCGCAACATATCCCGCCCCAGCAAAACCAATAACACCTGCCGCGCTAGTTGCTGCCAGAGATACAGCTTCAATTGTTCCTAACATAACCAGCCCTGGACCTGCTATGATTGCCATCAGGGCTCCACCAATAATTGCAGAAAGTCCAATTCCGAACTTTTTGGCAATAGAAGGCTCTGTTTTAAGCTTGACCGGTGATTTTAAGTATAACGACACTTTGTCGCAAAGAGATTGAATCTTCTTGTATTCCTGTTGTGATAAAATACATTAGGAAATAAAAAGCAATTCACTATTTCTTGGTCAAAAGAATATTGATAGGCTTTACCTCTTCATTGCTAAGGATGAACTGATTTTGTTTTGGATTGTCAAACATTTTGATCAGTTGGGCCTTTTCTTTCTCCGGTAGACAGAAGTTAGCAAGACTCTTCACTTTGGTTATGATTAACTGTTCTTGCGTCTATTGGAAATACAGAGAAACAGCTCGGACTATGAAGAAACTGCAAATAGCGCAATTAACTATTTAAATACTTTTTATTCAAATAAATACTTGACATTTACTTCGTATTATATAGATATAAATGTGTAACCCGTTCTTATTTCTTATTATTCTCTTTATTTCAAAACCGTTTTACATTGTTTCAAACGCTATTTAATCTAAATTAGGACTTTATCGCAAAATAAACCTGGGTTTCATCTGAATACTTGTTTTAACGGTAAAATGTCTAAAAATCTAAGCCTGTACTTCATTGATCAAGCGGGTTTTCTTGCACACAAAGAGTGTTTAATATTTATTATTTAATATTTTAATATTTTACTTAATTTACCTGTAAAGGTAAATGTTAAGTTATCAGTAAGTGGGAGTCGCATCTTATAAACATGGAGACTACCTCAGTATGATTGCTTTGTCTGATTATCTGGGTTATTCCCATTCCCCGTTGGATAGCCATTTTGATTACTCTTGAAACGGAATCGTGATGAGACAGTTGATTGAGACTCGGAATTGCCAAGTTACGAAGCTGAAAAAGAGTAATATTTGGTAGTTTCAAATTCTTTTTTTTTTTTATAAACAGAATATTTAAATTTATTTACAAAAATGAATATAAAAGTTATGAAGCTAACATGCTTCTATAGAAAAATTTTTTAAGCATGACCATTTATTACAATATCAAGAATCCAATAAATAATTTGCTTAAAAAAGTTTTTTGTTTAATTACTGATAAAGTTCATCAAATGAGATTACTTGTCAACAGTAAAAAAATAGCTTGCAAAAACAAAAATCATAAACTTTACTTTGTCCTTCATTAGATAATGTTCACACTTCCCAAAAACCGTTGTCAACTGGATTCGAGATCCACAGTCTGCCATATTTGGCATCATTACAAAGTCCTCCTCCAGGATAACGGAGTCTATGTGTTCACTCATTACCACCTGTTTGATCTGAAGTGTTAAACAAATGAGTTGCAATTTTTACTTAGCTCTTTATTGCATAAGTTAAAAAATCTTAAATATCAAAAATACGTTTTTTTACAAAAAAAAGTATAATTTGGCTACCTAATAACATTTCAATTTACCATTTTCTGTAATTATGTTAAAACTTATATAGTTTCATACTTGAAACAACTCTGGATTTTTTGCAAATGGAAACCCGAAATCAAAGTTGCATTTGTCCAACACCACGTGAAACAGATTAGGACCGGTCAATCGCAGTTGAAGACGCTCACCTTTCTCTTCAGAACAAACCTTAATCAACTCAGCATCCTGGATCTCTGGAGTGTAACACTTTTTTTCATTTACTCTTCTGGGAACTGAAACTTGAACTGCATATTCCTGATCAAAATGCTCTTTTAAAATGAACATCGGAAACTTCCCTTTTGGAGTCCCCCATGTTGATAGGCAATATTCGTAACGATCCACACTGTGTTCAACTACGCATGGGGTCTCTTCAGAGAAGCAGGGTTTCCCAGAGACATCCAAATTTTTTTCGATTTCCTTGTCATCCTTATATTCAGCCGTAACGCACTTCTCTTTTGTCTCATTTAGAAACAGGAAATTTCCGATCGTAGCGTACACGCTACCTGAATTGGGAACTGTTGCTGAATTTTGATTTTGAACAGAGTCAATAACATCCTAAGAAAGGTTAAAGTTAGATAAAAAATCAAACTAAACTGTTTCAGTACATATTAATAATATTAATGAATTACTTAACATTACCAACTGACCAATTAGAAAAATCAATATATATATATATATATATATATATATATATATATATATATATATATATATATATATATATATATATATATATATATATATATATATATAAAAAAAATCAAATTCTTAGCTGAACACCAATGTTCTATTTAAACTAACGAGGTATTTTATGTGGCAACTTGAAGGGTCCTAGTTTTTTTAGGTGCTGATTCCTACGTTATCACATAGCTTAATTTATGCAATACCTTTATTCAATTGAGGCGTTTATACGGGTTTAATATAATTTACTAGCTAACTATCTTTCTATAAATCCGTACCTTCACCATCTTTGCAACTCCAACCGCAAAAGTTAGTGTATTGGACTGTGAAAAAAGACAGCATGTTTCTAAGACCTGTTGAATGATTGGAGCAATATTGCTGAGTTTGTTAACGAAATCGGTTTTCATGTCGATTAACGCGTTTTTGTTCGAGCAAAAATATTCAGCTCCCTCTTTTGTCGCGAAGGTGTTAACTATTGTCTTCACCTAAAGTTTAGTAAAAAAATTATTTGGAGCTGTCGTAACGTGACAGTGTACAAAGTTACTCTACTCCTTAAATCTAAATGAGGTATATTCGTGTCTGAAAGTTGACTAAACTATGTTGAGTCGGTAAGAAAAAGCTTTAAGTTTGTTTAAATTAAGTCAGGCTAAAAGTGCTTATAAACTTAAAAAATGATATTTAAATAATAAATATCCGGCAATGACTTTTAAGTAATAAATATCCGGCAAATACGATAATATTCAAATCCAACAATCATATCAACTGTTAACAATCAAACCAAGTATTGTGAGTTAACAATCAAACCAAGTAATAATTTTCTTGTAATTGAAAGTTTTTATTTGATTAAGAACTGTTATTATGGACCCGCCTGTGTGTTTAGTTGTGTAGCCATAGCTTTCAGACACATGCTGTACGACAACAACCGAGGAACTGGATCCAGGAAGTTAACTGAGTGATACAAGTGCTTCGAAATGCCTCTCTCGTTGCAAAACTGAAATTGGAATTAATTCAATTAGTTGAAGGTCGGACTTTATTTCTTATTTTAATCTCTCTTCTCTTTATTTAAAAGATTAAAAATAATTGATAAAAAAAGAAAATGATGATTGATTATCTTTTAAATTTATCAAAGTAAGAAATATATATATAAACATGCTAAAAATATAAGTCTATCTAACCATTTGAAGGTCACAATCCCCAACCATTGGCGCTCCAAATGTGAAACACTTGACCGATCTTTGATCTTGATCCTCTTGGAAACTTCTTCGTTTTTTCTCTTTTAACAAAGCAAAGATGGCAACAATGGTAGCGACTGCTCCCCCCATTGAATGTCCGCAGAAAATAATGTTGGAGTTTGTGTATGTTTTTTCATTCAAGATTTTCTGAAGAGGAAATATATTTGCACGTGAAAGAAATCCGGCGTGAAACTTCCCTTTTATGCCGCAATTCACACGGAACGCTTTCATGTTTTCTTTCCAATCATCGACTGATTGTGTTCCCCTGGAATTTAAAAATGTTCAAAAGTCAATTTTAAAAAAGCGTCTGAAGTTTCTCTCGAACGATATTCGACATCCGGAGACAAAATATTCAAAAAAAAAAAAGGATTTAAATATCTTAATGAAGATTGCTGTTAGGGATTTTTACTTAATGAATCAACTTTGGAGCTCAAAGCTATATAAAGAACTCCTTAAGAGGTGTTAATTAATAATCATTAATTAACACCTCTGAAGGAGTTCTTTATATAGCTTTGAGCTCCAAAGTTGATTCATTAAGTAAAAATCCCTAACAGCAATCTTCATTAAGATATTTAATTATAATCAAGCATGATAAAATAAAACTCATATTTTTCACAACTTCCTAAATTAAATAGGGGACCGCTCGCATAAACTCGCGTAAAATCAAAGTTTGAAGAAATAATAAAACTGTCTTATTGCACATGGAAGCTATATCTAATTCTTCTCCTTCAATAAATGTCATTTCCTCAAATGAACAGGACAAAATGTTATCGGACGCAAATATCTAATAAACTCATTTCTATCTTTCTACATATCGAAATAAACACAACGAGCTTTTAACTTCAGATTAAAACAGATTTACCTAAATGAAATGTACACGTCCTTACAGTCAACATCTTCGGCCACGATGAAGGAACACTTATCATCCTAGTTTATAAAACATTCGTTATTATTAAGGTTGAGATAGCAGCAAGTGCGCGCATAGCGTATTCCTTTCTATACATAGCTTTAAAATAGAATTACATTTTTACTGAGAAACTATTTCCTCCTCTCCTTTCCTATCTCCCAAAACTGTCACTAATATGTGATACATGAAATAAATCCTACTGTTGACCGAATAAATAATACCCATTCTAGTGTAAATGGTTAAATATTATTGAAAATAAAAAAACCTGACTCTGAAACACGTTCTTCAAATTATGGTTTTGAATATTTTTATTGAGAAAATTTAAACACTCTTCAACCCCCGTAAGGTACGCCGCTTTGCTAGCAACGACAGCGTTTTGTAGTCTGCTCTTTATTGAACTTTCTTCCCACGCTGATTGCGGTTTTTCACGATGAATATTATTAGGTAGAATCCGGTAATAGTCTCCTATATAAAAGAAAATGACCTTTTCTTGACTCTACTTATTGAACAAAAACGAGTTTACGGTTGTTACAAGCTTAATATAATAAAAAGCGTTCAAAATTTCTAATGTGATTGCATATGAGTTAAATTTCTTTTGGGTATAATTTCCCCGTAATAAAAGCCGTTTTAAAAAATAAAAATAAAATTTCCTATCACACTTAGTGATAATATAATTATTGTATTTAGTTCCAGATTTTGATTGCTAAATTAAGATATGCCGCAGAAAGTACATTGTGGTAATATAGGATATTTATGATATGAAATCAACGTTGTAGCTAAATTAATTTTACGGCATGGGAGAAAGAGATAGAGAAAATATTATGGCCTCTCTCCGATACAGGTAATAACCTGTGTCGGAGAGAAACCATAATTTAAGTAAGTGTGTGTATTTACTTGTGTTTGTGATGAATAGTCTATCGCTTATGTAAAAAAAGTGACGCAATAATTCTTGTTCATTAAACAAGATATAAAAACCTATCCTAACCGGTACCTGCAATAAGCTTTCCTTTATTCTTAATGACGACATTTTTTCTACTCATCTCATGCTTTAATGTAAGTGGAGTGAAGTCAAGTCCGAAAACTTGCTTCAAAACTTCCGGGTCGAGATCTTCAATGTCGAATTTCTCTTCTCGACCTTCATACACAATAAAGATTTCGTTGTCGTTACTCATTATGTCAGGCTCTCTCTTTCTTCTTATTCTTCCAATATTTTTCTGGTGATAAAAGCCATTTTGATGAAACAGACAAACAGATTTAAATTCGTCTTAACAAAGTTCTACCAAAGAAAGAAACCAATAACTAAATATCTTGCACATTTCAATTTATAAAAAGGTAATATTTTCTAAGTAAAAATAGTTTGTCATGCAATTGAATTCTTAAATATTAATAATTATTGTTAATAATGAAATATAAATAAATATTTTAATAATAAACATCGCATATTAATATTATAACATAATATTAATAAGCGATATTTATTTAATACTGTTAATAATAAATATCGCTAACAGACATTTACAAGAGTAAAACGAAATAATTTGAAACAAAAAATCATAATTAGAGAAAAAGAAAACTTTAAAGAGCTTTTTAAATCATTTTATAATTTACAATTTGAAATACTTACAAACATATACGCCTTTTTAAAAACCAGCCGAATTGCATTTTAAAAGTTTTTTTACTTTCATATTGAATTACATCATATATTTTTAGCTGATTAAATATGGCCGACAAATATTTGGTTTAATCACATGGCCGTCTGTACTAACAGACGGCCATGTGATGAAATCAAATATTTTTTTGTGAGTTATTCCGCATAATTCTTATTCCGCATAATTCTTAGAACTAAAAATCAAAAAGGGATCTTTTAACAGAACTAACTGTTTTTAATCCTACTTTAGAATCAACTTGACTTGATTTTCTTCTGCTAAAACTGATTAATGTCCCTCCCAACATGAGACGCCTTTAAGACGTGTGTAACTTATTTTTAACTCGCCTAGATGTCGGCAATTAGTTAAAGACGTGTTTAAGACGGATTTTGCACAACTCTTTAAGACGTTTTCCGACAACCAGTTTAAGACACCGTTAAGACATCTTAACAAGACGTCTTTCGGAATAACCAGTTTAAGTCGTCTTTAAGACGTTTTAAATAAGATAACTTTGAGACGTTTTAAGTAAGATGACTTACAGTGTTTTATTTAAGACCATATTTAGACAACTTTAAGACCAATTTCAAGACGTCTTAAATTCGTCCTTAAGACAACTTGTTGTTGGGTGGGGTGTAGCTATACAACAACTTTTACTAACACGCAAGTCGTGCTCGATTAGTTGCATATTCTAATGTATCCTGACCTCATATTCAAATGGATTCATTTTAAAATGACAATTTACTGGGCTACATTTGTTTAATTAAATATATATATATATATATATATATATAATGTAGAAAAGCGTGCTTGACATGCGATTGAAATACAGCAAGAAATATTCCCAAATGTAGCTTTACATTTGTCTTCATCAAATGTGTATTTAATATTTTCAAGTAATTTTTTAAGTATTTCCTAAGATTTTATAGTAAAACCTCATTTTTTTGGACCTGATGTACAAACGTAATGTACAAACGAGACATCCAAACGGAATGTTAAAATTTTCAACAGAATAAATGTTAATGCAAAAGTGTTATTGTTAACCCGAAATGTTAAACCAACACAGAATATAATTAATTTTTGATAGTTTAACATTTAACCTAATGGTTTAATTGAGTTTTAATAACGAAAAAAGTTTTTTATGGTGAGCTGTTTTTTTGTATACAGTTGTATGCATATGTGGTGTTAACTTGTATACAATTTTTTTACCAGTGACTGAATAAAGGCTGTGCTAACTATTTTCAGTAATTTTTTGTGTATTGCGTTACCTTTAATTGGCTGCTGACTATAATTCAAGTATCCAATTGTTCTTAAATTTGACATTAAATTAAACTTAATTTAGAAAAATTTCGTAGCAGTTTTAACAATAAAATTGGATTATAATTATTTTTATAAAACACCAGCAAGCTGTAAAGATTTAAATTTAATAGTGAGGCAAAGCAGATTTTTAAAGTCGAAACCTTGAGGTAAGTCAATTTTTGTGCAAAGTAACATCTGTTAACCGTAAGTTGAGCTTAAATTACATAAATAAATCCTAAAAACATATCTCCAAAAGTTATGCTGACCATTAAAGTAAACTAGTACCAAAAAAAAAGCTATTTACCCCCCCTGCCTCTCCCCCACCCCAAAAAAAAGATTGCTCTTTAAAATTAGGAGTACATTTCTTACTATCACACAAAAGAGAAAAAACTTAAAGATGTGTAGTGAGACTTAATTATGTTATATAGATTAGGTCACAAAAGTGAAATTAACGTTTGAAGCCAGCACTAAAGGCAATGTTAATTTATGAGTTGTTATAATTTATGAGTTGTAATTTATAGATTTTACATTTGAACGTACCTTTTTACTTTTCGATTTTAAGCCTTTATAACTCTTAGAAATTCATATCGATCAATATATCGCTCCTCAATTAGTAAAAGAAAATAAAAACAAATAACAAAAACTATCAACTAAAACAGCGTAAAAACTGAACACTACGTTGCAAGGAAACACCGGAGAATTTAAATTAAGATAAAGAGTTTGAAAAGTTAATCAACTAAAAACACACGTAATTCGAATGTATTGTTATTTTTGTTGTTATTGCTGATATCTTAAATTTAAAAAGTAAAAAATAATCACAACTTTAGTCAAATGCCAAACAGTTAAAAAATAGAACAAATTTTTGATGGTTGAATTGTTCAAATTGTTTGTGGAAAGAAGTATGGGTCTAAAGTGAAGATCTTTTTCAAAATAAAATATAAACTACGGTGTTTTTTTTGTACGTAAAAAGTTAATTTTTCTAGCAGTAACACAAATGTTTTTTGGGTGTTTTTAATAAACTTCAATAAAACCTCTTTATATTTGGAATATTTAAATTTATTTAAATTTGGCATCGTGAATGAAGTTCTCTTAAGATTAAATTGCTATTTGACTTAATTGATAGATTTAAGTTAATCGAAGCTGATTGAATACTCTCTTAAAACTTCTTTAAGTAACAAACAAACTGTTAATGGCATTCAATCTGAGTTTTTAAACCCAGGGTTTCTGATTTGATATCTAGTTTTAGATCCTTGATTTTGAAACTGAATTCTGGATTTACGATTTTGTATAATTTACTTACAACTAATATGTTTTTATTTTAAGTATCAGTTATTTAATATAGGTTTTATTTGTCCAGGAATTAATAATTTTAATACTAACTTTTTTATTTCTGCTCACCAAAAAAATTTGATTTGCTGAATCTAAATGATTTGGAAAGAAACTTAGGCTACGACATCGAAACCGAATTCTCTTTACAACATGATTTCCTAAAATAAATTGGATTGAATTACAACTGACATTTTAGTTCACGCTACCCTTCAATTTAAAAAAGCATTATCTCTATGTAATAAACTCACAGAATGAGTTGCCTAACTTTAAAAAATATAAAACTGGGCGACACTTGGTTCGAATGTCGTTATCGATTTGTTAAACAGATTTAAAAACGCTTAAAACTAAAAGTTTGCAATACATTTGATTGAATTTTCTTATTGCGATTGGTTGAATTTTTTTATTTTTTATTTATTTATTACAAACAACAACAAAGTTAAAATGAATCATCGCGTATTAACAATCTTCAAGTTTGCTTTTATTTATTCAAAGAAAAAAGTTATCTATTCAACATTTTCTGAGAAAAAAAATCTTGGTATTGAACATTTTCTGAGAAAACCTCTTATATGCTTATTTTAAGGAAGAATTTAATGAGTTTGCTGGTTAAAACTTGAGCGGGTATTTAACATTTAATACTCCTTGTCTGAATTATTAACTTTCATTGTTATTGTTTAGAACTTGCTTAATCTATTTCTGAAGTAGTATGAGTTTTAAAATAGGGTTCATTATCGAAATTGCAAATTTTGAAAATTTTCGATTAAAACGGTACCGAAATACTTCTTTCTTTTCGAAATCTATAAAAACTTATGAAAATAATTGAACTAGCCAAATTAATTTCGAAAATAAAAAAGGAATTTCAAAATGTGAAATTAATTTCGAAATAAAAAAATGTACTTCGAAAAGTGAAATTAATTTCGAAAGAAAAAACGGAATTTCGAAATGTGAAATTAACTTCGAAAAAAAAAAGTGTATTTCGAAAAGTGAAATTAATTTCGAAAGAAAAAACAGAATTTCGAAATGTGAAATTAACTTCGAAAAAAAAAAGTGTATTTCGAAAAGTAAAATTAATTTCGAAAGAAAAAACAGAATTTCGAAATGTGAAATTAACTTCGAAAAAAAAAAGTGTATTTCGAAAACTGATTTTAATTTCGAAAGAAAAAACAAAATTTCGAAATGTGAAATTATTTTCCAAAGAAAAAAAAGAATTTCGAAAAGTGAAATTAATTACAAGAAGAAAAAAAAAGAATTTTGGAAAGTTAAATTTATTCCAAAAAGTAATTTTAATACCTTATATTTTATTTGCATAATAATATTAAAATAACCGGGTGCCTAAATAATTTACCACGGGGTTTTTCGGCAAGTATACCTTTTATTATTATTATTATATATATATACAGTGGCGTATCTAGGGTAGGGCAGATAGGGCACGTGCCATGGGCGCCAGCCTGAAAGGGGCGCAAAAGAGGCCTGGTTGCGATACAATAAGCGAGAATTATATAAAATAAATTAAGAAATAATATATCATATGAAATAAATATATTATATAAAATAAAGTTTGTGTCATCATTTATTAAAAAATTGTAATTAAGCACTTTATGTGGGGGAAGAGGGGTGCGAGATCGGTGTTTGCCCCAGGCGCTATTTACCCTAAGTACGCCACTGTATATATATATATATATATATATATATATATATATATATATATATATATATATATATATATATATATATATATATATATATATATATATATGTATGTATGTATATATATATATTATATATATATATAATAATTTGCCATATATACATATATATGAATAATATATATAGATATATATAGATATATTATACATATATATATATATATATGGCAAAATAATACTATCTTGGTAAATTTAAGGTGGCACACAACTGAAAACAAGTTGTTTTTTTTAGTAATCAAAATTATGATTTTTTTTTTTTTTGATGAGAATAAATTTATATTAAAATGAAATAAAAAACAGCTAATTTTTTTTTTTTAATTTTACTATCCATAATGGCCAAAAATGTGTTGTAAAACACGTGTTTTTAGTAAATCTTTAAACCTAATAACTTGATTTTGCCTCAACAACTCGAACTAAAATTTTTAGTTATGTAACAAAAAGATTGCTAAGGTATAAATATAATTGTTTGAAATCGCTGTAAATCTCATCTAAATAATCCCAAGAGAGTAATTAGCCGTTTACATTGCAACAATGGTTTCATATACATGCGTTACAGGCCTTAAAGGAATTGCATATTATAACTTTTAAATTGTATCATTTAGGAAAAGCGCACGAACTTTTATGTAAATTCTATAAAATTTTATAAAGTTCTATAAAGTTCTATAAAAATTCTAAATCTAAAGTTTAAACTTACGTTATGCAAATTTAATATTAAAGTGTTTAAACTGGTGTTGTTATCGACTAAGATTAAATCGACTAAAAGTCGAAATTAGTCGACTTTGAAAAATCTAAGAGTCGATGTAATCGACTTTGGATTTTCTACTAATCGACTAAAAGTCGATTTAGTTAAATAGTAGTACTTATACATGTATTTCTAATATCTTTTTATTTGATTGAACATTATAAATCTTTTTAATTTTATTTTGTTAACAAAAGCAAATATGACTGTTGAATAGAATGTAGTTTTTTCAGAGCCGGAATAAAATATTTACTCCCTTTTCTTTCATATTAAATTGAAAATTAAAATATAGCATCTCCCTCCATCATATTAATTATTAAATGAAGATGCTTTTAAGCATCTTCATTCAATAATTAATAAGTAAAAATTTGAATAGTAAAAATTCTACGTTCAAAATTTACAATTTAAATTGTAAACAAAAACACTTTAGTAGCTTTTGCTATAGGTAGGTTTTATTCACTTTGAGAGGGCTAATATTTTATATGAAACATTTCACCGTGTAGAGGTAAGTGGTCATTCGCAAATTATGTCACGCAAAAAACTTTTCAGATCCCCCTTCTCCCTTTTCCGCAAAATATCACAAAATATCAAACCCCTATCTTATCCTGAGCGTTTTAATCCCTGTAAAAGAACCTTTGGGGTTCTAATCCCTGCAAAAATATTTCGAAGCAAATTTTAGAATTTCGAAGGTAAAAAATCGTTTCGGTATTATTTTCAGAATTTCGAAATCGCAAAAACATTTCGAAGCAAATTTTAGAATTTCGAAGGTAAAAAATCGTTTCGGTAATATTTTTAGAATTTCGAAATCGCAAAAATATTTCGAAACAAATTTGACAATTTCGAAATGAAAAAATCGTTTCGATGCAAAATTAATTAGTTTGAAATTATTTCGAACTTACCGAAACAAAAATAGAGTTTCGAAAACTTTTTTTTTTTATCGAAAATTCAACTTTTGCTTCCGTGAAGAACCTTATTTTAAAAACCACTTTATTAAAAAGGATTATTATTAAAATAATTTTTAAATGAAATTAAATCATTTACACTATAAATGAAAACAACTTTTATAAACAAAAAAACAGTTGGTGAAATAGAAAAATCAATTGTAGTTTTCTCGCAACGAACGCAATGTTTCAATTTTAGATCTTCTTTACTGATTAAAAAAAACTGACTGAACAACAATTTCGCGTTCAATTTATACTTTACAAATCACCTCATATACTAGGTATGTATGCAAAATTTTTAAACTATTCAACTATTTAATTATTTTACATCATTGTAAAGAGCTTTAAATCAGTATTACGATGGTGAAAATTTCATAAAAAACTAACGATTCTACTAAAATTATACCCATTTAAGTGACAAAAATTCATTATAAGGAATGCTTAGGAAAACTGCAACCAACTTAAAAAATTAGCGTTCGGCTTACGGTGGTTTTATAATAGAACTTCATTGTTTAGTTTTTAGCGCATCACTTTGCCTCGGTTATATTTTTATTCAACTAATAACAGAATATGGTTTTTGTGTGTGTGTGTAAATTATGTTTTGAATACTTTAAAAAAATCACCATTATTTTTTAATGAATAAAAAAGTCAAATATACAAAATGTTCATAATCGTGAATCCCCCCCCCCCCCCTTTAACCTCTACAACAGAAGAATATTTGGTACCTTTACTGCGTGCAAAAATAGAATATGAGCGTGTCATTATTTTTTTAATAAAATTTAGCAGGTACATAGAAAATAGATATATAAAGTTGATTCAAAAGTTAGAAAAAAAACCCATCATCTCTTCAATGCCAATTCACTTCCAGAACAGGAATGATGTTTTCAATAGCAATGAAATGACTAAAAACGTTAGTAAGTGGAAAAAAAAAAAAAAATTGCAATAAACTTACAGCACTCTACTTTTAAAATATTATCTAAGTCAATATAAAATTCTAAAAAAAAGACGAGAAAAATCCATCCTTACGACATCTACCTCGAGCACGCGGTGAAAAAATGGTCACAGATTTTATCTTTAAAATCGGTGCCGTATATCGCAGATACGCACGTACCTATATATACACTCATAAAAAAACCGCTAAATCTATATTTATAATTTCTCAAGGTAAATACGTCATTCAAATCCGCCGTACATAGTTTCTCCCACGCAATTCAATTACACTCCTCCTTGATCCACAGGTATCACAATGAAGAGCAACAATGTTCAGAGTACTTAAGGGGTATCGGTCATTCTCGATTGCTCCTCCGCAGGGGCACTTCGGTTTCCCGGACCTCTTCCCCAGTCTCCAGATGATTCACGTCCTCGCTTGCCGGGATGGTTTCCATGTCTTCTCCGCAACTTGCACCATTATTGCCAACCTATATTTCCATATCTGTTACATTATTTGCTCAAGTTTGCTGCGTTCCGCTTCTCGGAATTTGCTTTATGTGGCGCGGCATTCAGTGCACCTCGACTACTTGGTGCGACACATTCCGAATAATGATATCTTGATGCCGTTTCGTCACACAGCTTGCCTCGGGTGGCTTCAGCCACACACTCTTACCAACTCATGAGTTTTCAGGCACATTCATCGACAGCTCAGTCTTTCCGTCCAATCCTTCGGCATCGGTGTGCAATTTACTCATTAGATTCGCTCCCTTTTCGTCAATTGAGACGTTATTCCAATAAACAGCCTCCGATATGGAAATATTTGATCGCTTCGCCACTCTCTTGACAGTTTGGTGGTTTCTCTCAATGATGCAATTTCCCGAAGGACAGTAAGTAGCTCTAAGCTTCAAACACACCCCCAGCTTTTAAGAAATTTTCTAGTCTCTTCACTTCTAAATGAAGTATCATTGTCTGTCAATATTTCTTCTGGTGCTCCCCTTTCGCAAAATATAGACTGCAAGTGTCGAATCTCTGCGATGCTTCCCGGAAGTTGACTCCACAGTACGATTCATGAAGGCCCACAGTCGATCAAGCTCAAATAGCTTTCTCCTATGTAATGAGTGATATCCATGCCTAATCTTTTCCTATATTTGTTGACTTCTAACTTAACGTGCGTCCACGAAACGGGTGCCGGATCTATCGATTGGGATATTTCGCACTCCCGAATCACTTTTTGTACATTTTCCTTGTTGCAATCGGGAACTTCTTCTGACTCCAAAGTGTCCAGTCCGCTAGTATATTTCCAAAATTGATTCTCTATCCATCAACGCAAGTCCGGCACAATTCGCAATGTCGTTAAGTTTTAACATTCTCATACACCGACCAGGTATTTTAGTCAATGAGTCGGCCAAGTTGTCCTTCGACAATATCAGATTTACGTTGAACTCCAAGTTATAGGCATCAAACAAATCCGGGAACAAGTTTACTCTTCGCCGTATAAGTAGTTCAGACTTTTCGGTGAAAGCATCAGAAATCCAGTAAAAAACCTTTACGGAGTCTGTGAACAACTGAAGTTGGTTGAGCTTTCATGCCAAAGCCATGTTAACACCGCAAAGAACGGCGTCCAGCTCTGTCAGGTCTATGTGAACTTCAGATCTGTCTTTACGCAGCCATGTTGCGTCTTCTGCGATGACTCCTCCAATTTGAACAAGAGCTCCAAATGCCAAAGAGCTTGCATCAACCCATAGTTTACCCTCATCACTACTTAATGACCCTTCTCGTGGAGAATGAGAAGTAACTCCACCCTCTTCAACACTTCTTCCAGTACACAACTCACCCCCATGTCATGGACCTCATCATCCCATCCGTTTGTCAAAGAAACTACCTTCCGCCTAATAATGCTGCAAACAACACGCAACCAATCGCACACCGGCAAATGACTCATGAACTGCCCACAAATGGAGAAAACCGTCCTCCTTAATATTTTGACTCTACAATGCGAGGACTCGTGTCCCACTACCACCAATCCTTTCGCCATCCTTACTTTTTAAACCATATTTAGAAAAATGTTTTCTAACGTATTCCATGTTAAACGCATTCTCATCAATAAAAATATCATCCACGTATGTCGATGTCCCTTCTTTCACTTTGCCATCTTGTTCAACGATAGCGATCACTACTGATTTCATAATTATTGGTGCTACATTAAGTCCAAAACCAAGCCGCGTTAAACAATATGGTTTGCTTTTAAACAGCTTCGTTTGATACGGCCATAGTGTCTTATCCGCTTTCAGCTGGAGATATGCTTTTCGCAAGTCAATAATTGCTGGACTGTTACCCATTCGTCTCCACTGCCTCAACTTCTCAGCACAGACATCCAAATCTATTGTGAATGCCTCGATGAACCTATTGGTTTCTCTCCAATCAAGCACCGGCTGAACGTTGTTTTCATTGCGTTGAAACACCGCCACTAGTGGTAGCTAGCCATTTGGCAGTCCCATCGTATGTTTTTCACATTCCAGTAACCATCTTGCTTTATCCACTCCCGTAATTCACTCTCATACTCTTCTGGAACTGAGCTGTAATGTAATGGACTACTTCCATATCCACTTAATTATCCAGTCCAATCCATCGAACACTTCTTCATGGTCCCGTTTCTTGATTTCAAATCGTGTTTTTTCTTCGTTTTTTACCATTGTGCACACATTCCCCGCAAAACTTTCTTTGCCTAACAGAAGAATGGTAAGCTCTCCTAGCATCCATATTGAGCTCATTCCAAGCATGACAACCTGCTCCAAAGGGTCGCAAACTCGCTACTAAAACTGGATCACGCGCGCAGACATTGCCAATCTCAAGGTAAATCGTTGCCAACACATTTTTTCGCTTCCGAATGTTGTAACCTTTACATCACTCGATCGCTCCAGTCGGTCGTTCGAAACCAATTTTTGAAAAATAATCGTCGTTGAACATCCAGTATGGAAATTAACTCTTGCGTTTTTACCATCCACCTTGATTTGAATGACCACAAGTGCGGTTAATCCACGAGTATTAGAAAGGGAAATAGTGCACACCAATCGCTCTCCTCCTGTTGCTTTGTACATTTTGCCGCCACGTGTCCCATCTCTTTGCATTCGAAACACCGAACATTCCTCTTTGGAGCGGCGCAGTTCTTCGCGATGTGATTTAACCTTGGATAGTTATAGCTTACTATAGACTCAGGTGATTTCTTTTTCACAACGTTCCGGTGGGTGGTGGCAGCGGTTATATTTGACTCATTCGTGCTATTTCAATTCAAAGAGGCCCTTAATTTCCGCAACATCACGTCAATTGTCTCTTTCGCAGCTCTAAATCTTGAAGAAACTGCTTCTAGCAATCCAACAACAAACGCCAGTTGCACCGCCAAGCGTTTTAGATCCACAAAATTGACGTCCACTCGTTCCTCATCGCTCATCTTTCGTAGACTGTGTAATCATCACTTTGCAACAAGACAGAATAAAGCACTGTCAACTTAACATCTTGCATCTTCGCAATCACTTTGGTTCGCTGCAACCAAGTTGCGGCATCGGACGTACTATCATATATTTCTAAGATATTCGAAAATCTAAAAAATGAATCCATTATGCCCGGTTAGCTTGGAGTTTTCTCGCAGCGAACATAATGTTTCAATTTTAGATCTTCTTTACTCATTTAAAAAACTGTTTCTATAAAAATTTCGCATTCAATTTATACTTCAATTTACAATAAAAAACCGCTTAACAAGTTTATAATTTGTCAAGGTAAATAAGTCATTCAAATTCGCAGTAGTATCTCCCACGCAATTCAATTACATGAATATAAAAAAGAACTCTTTTTTTTTATTTAAAAAGATTAAAGTTTACTTTTTCAAAACTGTCAACAGACCAACATCAGGGATGACAACAACGCAGTCTTCATCGTGTATGAAGATCAAAAAGAGACCTTCGACATTGAAGGCATCGACCTGAATATTTTACATCTTTGTAAGTGATGTTATTCTGTATTTGATTGCTCATATCAGTTCAATTGACTCTATTACTTAGAATTTGAACCTATTTCACTTTTTAATGAAGCCTGAGAAGTCAATTAACAAATTTTAACATTTTTCTATTATCAATTTAATCATAAAACATGAATATGCTGCAGAATAAAAATTAAATGTCATAGATAAAAAAGGAAAACAGATTTGAAATTAGGTCATCAAATTTTGTAAAATACAGCCACTAATTCTAAGTCAGCAAAAGTTGTGTTTACCAGTGTAATACGTATCTAGATGTAAAAGATTTGTTAAAAATTCTTTAAGAGTACTTACAAAATTAAGTGCTCAAAAAGAATTTATGGCAAACCATCCGAGTAATATCAAGACTAGATGTAATATCAAGACTAGATTTAATATCAAGACTAGATGTAATATAAAGGTCAATTGTATGTTCAAACATGAAGAAAAGGGTGAGATTAGTAAAAAAAAAAAAAAAAGTCTGTTTCAAGTCTAATGTGTATTCAATGCAAATGTTGGATGGAAGAATAGAAAAGAAATATAAATCTGTAAATCAATAATTAAAAGTAGTATTATTTTTGAAGGTCATGAAACCTGCTCGTTAAAGAAGCAATATATGTGATGAACTCTATAAATGTCATTTGTAGACGTAAAAAACATGAATTATATACAGAATTAGAAAAAATTAACTTTGAGTTTTGATGATAATAAACATAATTTTGGATGATGGTTTACACACTTTAACATATGGTCATTACAAAATTTAAAAAGGTATTGTGTATAAAATGTATTATATGAAACGCAAAAAAGTTACAGAGTCGTTGGGTGAAGAATTTAATTTAAATGCTGATATCATTATCATTTATGTTATCTATTGAACAAGGATGCATCAGCTCGCAATAATCTATATAGCAAACAAACATAAGAAGAAATGGATAAAGTTGATAATCCTACGCTTAGAAAAAAGTTGTAGAAATCTGTTGTTGAAAATAGTGTTGGAGCAAAGCTAAAATTTGTAATGGAATTGTCGAGTAGACGAAACCTATTGAGTTTATACAATTCTTTAATTAAAAAAAAAAAAAAAAAAATTAAAATCATTCAGTGCTAGATTTCTCTCTTTCATTTTTTATTTTTTTTATTTTACATTTTTTCTTTTAGACAACTAATAACTAAAAAAGCAAAATAAAAGCCATGTTAATGACTTATATGAAATAAAGGCTGCTGAACTAATTGAAATGCAAGCATTCTCCAAATTTAACAAAGGTAGAAAATACTAAAAAGTAGTCATTGATGCATTCTCCAAATATGGCTTGTTAATTTCTCTAAAGGGTAAAAAATATAAAACTGTAGCAAAAGCATTTAAAACATTAGTATCAGGTTAGCCAAAAAAGCTGAACTTGTTTTAGTTTTAGCTATCCAGGCTGGAGTCTCTTAGTTTTATAAGGGGATTTGCTGAAAATTCATAGCTATTTTCAATTTGCAAGTGAAACTTAATTTGCTATTGTTCATTTCGTTTCCAGGTTTGAAAAATGAAAGGTTTTTGCAGCATAAAGTTGGGAAAACATAATTTTTAACAAAGTAACTAAAACGAAAAAACGAAGCCGAGTTTGAAATAATCTTAATTGTGGACACCTTCATTGTGTTTCAGCTTCAACTCTTTCAGCGTATTCTATAACTCAACATTTGAAGTGCTATAATATAATGAACAATAATAGTTTCTTATCAGCCTTAGACATTTCCGGAGCATGTTCTTGGTGTTTATTATTCTTAAAGTCATGGCCCTCTGTAATTTTTACACTCTTGCATACACATTATCTCTGTAAAGATGCCAAGTAGTTGAGCAACAATCTTAACACAATCTGTCGCAATTCCAGAAATTCATTTTTGGTACTCTTCTTTTCTTAGTAATAAGAAATGTAAATTAAGTCAAAGAGTTTAGGTCAAGAGTTTCATTATTATCAAATAAGGGTGTTGTGTTTCAATATTTGTAAACTGATGTTTTTTAACTTTCTTAAAGCTAAAAGAAAAAGCCAATTTTCCATTGAAATCAAAACAAATTTTGACACGTTATTTGACACCCAATAATTTTTAAAAACAGAAATTGAAGAGAACATTTAAAGTGGCCATTAATGGTACACTATTTATTTACATAGATAATTACATCAAACTTAGACAAAAAATAAGTTAAAAAAAATTACAGGCTAAAGATTCATTTGCTCTCTATTAAACGTTAAAAGTACATAAACTGAATTAAAGTCACTAAGCAATTGACGTTCAAGTTTCGCATTAATTGTCAAATTACAAATTCATATTAAAATTGGTCTTTGGATTCTATCACTTTTTCCACTTTGAATTCAAGCATTTTTCTAACTCTTCTTGCTCGTGTTTTGCGTAGATTTTGTACTTGAGCAAATACTCTCCAATCCTTTTCTTAATCTCTTGAATACCAGATATGTGAAAGTGGTCACAGTCAACATCACCAGGAACATCTTTAACATCTTCAAGCCAGTCTGTAAAGAGAATGTCCTCTTTTTGGATTCTAGATAAAAATCAATATTTGGCATATTTAGAAATCATTAGTTAGGTATTTTCTAAGAATTGTACAAAAGGTATACCCAGCACTATTAAGTTCAATATTTTAGGTCGCAGTATTTTGGCATCGTAGTTTGGTATTTCGGCGAAATTAATGTTTATGCCCTTGAAATCAAAATATTGAAGGTATTATATAAAATTGAAAATACTTAGTATTATTTCCGGACTGCTCATAGTAATTATTGAGTTTGTCGCTGTATTTTTGAGCTAACGAATCAGCCATTCCAGTCTTTCCGAGTTTGAAATCCTTTATCCATTGAGGATCTGTCTCTTTTTCCGGTGTGTTCCTTATCCGTCGAAGTTCCTCCCTGATCTGATCAATGAATGGACCGCATTTGTTGATGCATAAAATTACCTGACAAGTGGGGTAAAAATTATTTAACAATAATAAGTTTTTTAACCCGAGATTTCTTACGAGGTTTTTATCATTAAGGAGTAACCAGGTAAAAGAACAAAATTAAGTTCTTGGTTTAAGAGCAGCAATTTTATACATATAAAAAGACGTAATACTGATTAATAATGACTTTGCGATACAGTGAAACATGTTATAAAGTAGCATTAATAAGGAAACTTGCATGTGTAACATACTCTGAATTACAGAAATAAACAACATCAGCGGGATGCAGTTTGTTTTAAGCGACTTAGGCTTTAAAATGCTTTTTTTAAAGCCTGAGTTGCTTAAGACAAACAATATTTAATAAACATTTGCATAAACCAATTTTAAAATGTTTTTTATGGAAGAACAAGGTAAAATTATATGATGAGCTTTTTTTTTTTCAAGCATCTGCCATTGTTTAATAATTACTGCTTCAGCAATCATCGTTTCGAGGGAGATCACTTACAGTTTGAAAACCACGAGAATAAAATTATTTATGACAAAAACTTAAACGAAATTTTTAAAACATAATATTATATTATTTAAATAAGATTTACAAATTCGTGGAAAATCGGTTTTTTAGGCCTATTTGCCTGAATAAATTTTGGTCTGACTATGAAAAGAAATGAAAACACCGTTACCAGTAAAGAAGATTTTGAAGTGCTATATTCTAAACAGAGTTTCTTATAATATCTTGTAAAAGATGAAGCCATTTTTATGTAAGGCCATTAATGCTATCTAAGACAACTTATGGCTTACACACAAGACAATATAGTGTGCTTACAATAAAGTCTTCGTGTGCACTCTATCATACTGGTATATTTACATTTAATACTTACAGTTACGATCTCAAATAAAGTATGCTTGTCGGTGTTAAGAAAGTCCCAAATTTAAAATATTTACCTAATTATAATGCTTCTTGCCCTTTAATTAGATGTAAATTTAATTTGGTGTTAACTTTTGAAAGCCGTGATGAAAAATTCCTTTTGAAAGATGGATCTCAAATGATTTATTTACACAAATGTTATATTTGCATAAGGTAAGAAGCATTGCTAGTGTGGTGAATAATGTCTTCAAGATGCAATTAGCGTGTGTGTAGGTGTTAATGTATGTAGGTGCTAATGTGTGTAGGTTTTAATGTATGTAATTGTTAATGCACGTAAAGTCTTAATTTATCAAATGTGTCAAAATAACGCGGTTGTAAAACTGTATAAAAAGGGAGTGTAGTTTGTAAAAATGTATGATTTGCAGTCAGATGGAAAAAAAATATTATCAAGTTCATAAAGAAAACAGTGAATCTTTAGTGTCTCAGGGAAAGTCTTAATAATTCCCCACACTAGCTTTGCAATATGCAATTTATCAAATAAAATTGCAAAAAGGTTTTCAATAATAAAAGTTTAGCTTTGTACATTCAAAGTTTTAACTAAAATATGATAGAATAGACCATCTTTTCTGCTATTCATCAAATTTTTTTTTTTTTTTTCATTTTCATTTTCATCAGGCAAAAGACGATAGAGGTCTATAAGATAGACGTCTATTTAACGTTCATTCAAGACGTGATTTCAGACATCTTTTAGACCAGTTCTCAGATGCATATTAGATGTATTTTAGATATCTTTTTGCCTGCTGGGAAAGAAAAAACAAAAACAAAAAAGAGTAGTACAATTAAAACACTGTTAATGAATAAGAAATTATAGATAAATGGTGAAACAGTTTATACATTAAGCTTTAACAAAACAGTACCTGAGTGCAATCTTATCCCTGCATAACTTTGAAGACTTTGGAAATCTCTTCGCTAATAATCTGGTTGATGTCTCCGGTGAAGGGAATGACAACCAGTATCAGGTTGTTCATGGCTCCACAGATTGAAAATGTCTTAGAGTGATAATCCAAGCTGTTGCTGCCAGGAAAGTCAACAACATATACTTTTTCATTTAGCTGATAAGTCATTGGAACCTCGGTGTGAGTGAACCATCCACATTCTCCCTCAATCCCCCATATCTTGTTTAGAAGAGTAGTTTTACCTGTAAATTACATCTTTATTAATGGTAATCATTGCTTGGTTGAAATTGGTAGGAGGCCTCAGACACTAATAAAACTTATATGCTATTTTCAAGCAGTTTTTATTATTTTTGAGCACCGCTAAACTTATTTACTGCGAGTAACCCCTGAACGAGTTCAACTCGTCTTAGCGGTAAATGTGACTTTTCATAAGTAACATTTTTGCTACTCCAAGTAAGTAGTTTTCAGCGTCAGTTTTTTACAATTATAAAAATGGTGCTCGATCGGAAATAGTGTTGCAGTAGTAGGTCTTGTAAAAAATAGATCAGAAAGAGGGAACACCTTGCAAGCCATGCGACCTCTCAGAATCACTTGTAATTTTTTGTATCATTAGTGAAAAAACTGGTGGAATTTTCTACCGTCCGAAATCCGGTCGTCTAAAATCCGGCCGTTTACTCGTTGGTTAAGGATTAAAAAAAACAACAAAAATTGCAATTTTTTCTAAATAAAGTGCTCTTTTTTTTAACAAAATAACATACAACAAATTTTTTACTCAAAAACTAAAAACAATTTTTTCATATCACTTTTCTTTACTATTTTATAGTTAAATGAAGATAAAAAATTTAAACTTATTTCAAAGAAATCAGAAAATCGAGAGATTTTTATTTAATTAAAACGGAGACTTTTTAACTTAAATAAAAGTCTATATTCAATTTTAAGATAATCTTTTGACTTAATATATTTATATTATGTTTTAGAGTTATTAAAAATTTAACATAAATTCAGCTGTTATTAAATTTTAGTTATGTGCACAAAAACAAAAAAAAAGAACAAAAAAACAAAAAATTTACGAGTGGAGGCTGCTGTTTTACGTAAGAGTCGTATTGTAAAACAATTTCAATTTATCAATCAATCAATCAATCAATCAATCAATATATTTCGTGTTAAGGATGTTACAAAAAACACAGGTCATTGCAAATAGTAATTCACTAATAAAACGCAATGACCTAAATAATATAAAGAAAAGATAAGAGAAAAACATAAGAAATAAACTAGTTACATAGTAAAAGTAGAACTTTACAAAAATTTATAAGTAACACTTATAAAACAGACTTTTAAAAGAGTTAAAATATAGGTCAAATAGTTATTATAATGTATTCACATATACATACATATATATGCATATAAACAAATAAGAAATAACAAAATGTACATAAACATAAAGAAAAAAGTTATAGAGGTTAAGAATAAAGTTAAGCGTAACTTTTTAGATAAAATGATGGAGTGACTTTAAGAACAGATTCTTGGATCTAAGGATAAAATCTGTTTTTAGGGAGTACGGAAGGGTGTTCCAAGAAAGGATACACTGGTATGTAATAGAATTTATTCCATGTTTAGTTGTCTGTTTTTGTGGGACGGTTAAGTTGTTAAAAGTGACTGATCTTAGGTTATGCCCACACGTTGTCCTAATATTAAAGTAGTTACGAAATATGGACGGAAGGAGACCGTGTTGTTGATCCCAGACAAATGAACAATTTAGAAACTGGATTAAATCATAGAAACAAAGAACTTTAGATGTAAGATACAGGATGTCAGTAGGGAAGTCTCTTGGACAGAAATTAATTATTCGTATTGCTAATATATTGTAAGAGTATTGTTATATAAATATGCGATAAACACAAAGAAGAGATCGTATATCACAACCAGTGGTAGAAGAGTTGCTCGAGTCCGTTGTTGTTTGACAGGTTACTTCAAGAGAGCGACGTTTCGATGATCACGCTATTTACAAATTAACCATATTTCACATTAACTGTTTTATGACAATTTGATTACCGCAACAGAGGCCTTGCAAATGAATTGTGACATCAAAACACTAAACTCTTTTTGGATTGCTACTTTTAAAACTCTTCTGGATCCACTCTAAATTTCCAGGCAACTAAATTTCCAAGCAACTAAATTTCCAAGCAACTAAATTTCCAGGCAACTAAATTTCCAGGCAACTAAATTTCCAGGCAACTAAATTTCCAGGCAACGAGAGGTTTTATCATTTTTAGTTAAGATTTTTTAATTTCACTGAAATTTCAACTTTCTAAGTTTTCGATTTTAGCCATTTCTTTGAAACTGGAGAATTTGTAGGTAAATGAAGAATTAAACATGAACTTTGTTCACTTTTTTTTTTAGTTCTACGGAAAAAATGTTCCGCTTAGTTCTAGATGGCTCTGGATAGTTCTAGAGAGTCTTATTATATCAAATTAACTGAAATGGTGAGAAACTTGGATTTGCATTTTTTGCTTGAATAACATATATGAATTAGGAGTGGATTTAATTGCGATTATTGACTTACTTAAAGAAATAAAAAAACTGAAGACATTTGCAAACAAAAACTTAAATATGATAAAGCTTACTTTATCTACATTTATTTCAAATGTGAAGAAAAAACTAAAATATTGTGGTAGAAACTATGATACATTTATACAAAAAGAATATCAATTGCTTCAAGGAAATGTTACGACCTACCTAACAAAAGAGAAAAGAGAAAATAAACTAGCTGATAAATATTATGAAGCTCTATTAGCTTTTGTCAAAAGTGCAAATGCTGCTGTTAAAAAAAAACAACTTTTACTTAAAAAAATTATTTCAAATGTTTTAGAGATAAAAAACTCAAAGACATTTTGGATAAAGTTTTTCCATTAAATAATTGAGGAGGAAGCTAACGCATTAAAAATGAAAACTGACCTCAGTGATAAACAACATTAAATGATCAGAAACTCAGCTCTTGCACGTAATCTACTTATATATCTCATCTTCCACAATATTTTAATTGAAAAGCTTATGTTATCCTGCAAAATAAACTTTGTTCTGAGATTTCTGTACTCTTTAAAGTATATTCTGTTTGTCGAATTTCAGTTAGAGCAATGAGCAAAAGTATTTATTAGCAAAAGTATGAAACAAATGATAAATTTATAGAACTTAAGCATGGAGAAAGGCTTTTCAGTAAACCTTTTGTGCCTTCATTGCTTAAGATAAAAGATGCCATAATTTGTAAAATAGAAAATCCTTCAAATTGTCACTTTTGTCGACTTCTCCATTTACAATATAAGAAAGAGAGTCCATTATTATGCAAAGAAGAAGAACAGGTTTAAAAAGTCTAAATGCTATGTTAGAAATATTTTGCAGAGTTATTAATAATGCAGGAAGAATGGTGACCTTTACAATCAGTTATAAGATTGATATATCCGAAAGATCGCATAACATTCTCATAACCACATCTTGTGGATATCACATTAATAACAATAAACTAGAATCATGCTGTACTGAAACAGCTAAATTTATAGTGAGTTTGTATGACTGGTATGTTACTGGTACTAGTATGTTACTGGTACTGGTATGTTACTGGTATGACTGGTATGTTACTGGTATGACTGGTATGTTACTGATATGTTACTGGTATGACTGGTTTGTATGACTGGTATGTATGGCTCCTACAGTACACAAACTGCTACTGCATAGTTCCATTACACAAAATCAAACTTTGCAATTCAGGGTATCTTTAGAGGATGCCCTGGAGTCTTAGAATAAACAGATAAGATATTCTAGAGCTCAACACACAGCAAAAAATTTGAGGTTAAACACTATGATAAATTAGATGCATTATCTTCTAGTAAAGGTCAGGAAACAAAAGAATTTTAAAGAAAAATCATTACTAGATGAGTTAAAATGGTTGTAATGTAAATAATTGCATAAACAAAAAACCCTGAAATAAATCCTTTTTTTCTATGAATTAACATCCTTTAAAAAACATTTTTATGCAAATATCAAATTGAGTAATGAATTTTAAATTGAGTAATGAATCAAATAGAGCAAAACCTAACACGCGCATAAACGCATGTGTGCGCATTTACGCGTCAAAGGTGCGCATAGAAAATATCTTTGTTAACAAATTTGAATTCTAGTTCTTGTTTAATTTTAGTTGAGCAAAACGTTCTTTAAACATTTCGGGTAAATTTTTCACAATTTCTTTAGATCTTAGAAATAAGCTAGAAAATTTTTTTGAGAATTTAGTCCAAAATCTTGTTGACAGATTTTAGGCCTTAATGAAAACCAGGTAATTTTGAAAAAAAACCGATGAGGTATTCCAATTCTTTTAATAAGTACTAATTTTATAATAATAATAGCAATTGTACTGAGTATTAATACATGTTGTAATGCTAAACTTAAAGAATAAACTTTTTAATAAGAATTCTTCCGTAGGAATAAAAACGCAAAAATCTCAGACTTGACTAGAGTAAAAAAATACTTGCTAGTGCCAATCCCACAGCCCCGAGGGCCACTGGTTGAAGCTTAAGTTTAAAACAAACATGGGGTTTTTTACAAAATAATTAATGGTATAAAGGTTACAAATTAATTAAATATGCAAAAATAATACAAAAAGCAAATTAATAATCAATCAACTGTGATAACATAAGTAAGTCAAATTTCATACTATTTTTTAAATCCTGTTGATCCCGCCATTTTCGTGGTTATACATGTAAACAGTAGTTGTTTATGCATGGTTGATCGTGTTTTTGATGACACTTCATTATCTCTTTTACCAAAATATTTTATACCTACTTATCTAAACCCATATTCCTTTACATATATTTGCAATTGACTTAACACTATTAGAATGGCTTGACAAGTTAATGAAAGTAATAAAAATACTCACCAGCATCTTGAATTCCAACGACACCAATGTAACATTGAGTAGCAAGAAGGTTCCTAATGTCGTGAATAGCTCCAATGCAATCAATCCTTTTTAAAACGGACTCCTGTGAAGATGCCTTACATTCACTCAGAATTGTTCCTCTAAAGTTTTCCCACTTCTTTTCTTTGTCATACAAGAACAAAAGAGCGTTTTCTAGACTGTAAATCTTTCCCTCCATTCTGTAGTCGGATATTTCTTGATACATTAATGACTTTTTTTGTTGGTTGTCTAGCTGCCATGTTTTTATAAGCTCATCAACAATAAACTTGAGAAACTCTTGGTAATTCTCCTCAACCAATCTTTCGTCTAACAAGCTGTTCGCCACATATCCAGCCCCTGCAAAGCCAACAACACCTGCCGCGCTAGTTGCTGCCAGGGATACAGCTTCAATTGTTCCTAACATAACCAGCCCTGGTCCTGCTATGAGTGCCATCAGGCTGCCACCGATGATTGCTGAAATTCCTATTCCGATCATTTTAGCAACAGATGGCTCAACTTTAAGTTTAATGGGCGATTTCAAATATGACGATACCTCATCGCAAAGAGATTGAATCTTCTTGTATTCCTGTTGTAGAAAGATACTTTAGGAAAAAAAAACAATTCAGTATTTCTTGGTTGAAAGAATATTGATAAGCTTTACCTCTTCATTGCTGAGTATGAACTGATTTTGTTTCGGATTGTCAAACATTTTTATCAGTTGGGCCTTTTCTTTCTCCGGTAGACAGAAGTTAGCAAGACTCTTTACTTTGGTTATGATTAACTGCTCTTGAGTCTATAGAAAATACAAAGAAACAGCTCGAACTATAAAGAAACTGTAAATAGCACAAACAACTCTATAAATGGTTTTCATTCAAATAAATACTTGACATTTACTTAGTATCATATAGATATAAATGTGTAACCCATTCTGACTCTTTATTTTAAATCCGTTTTATATTGTTTCAAACGTTATTTAATCTAAAATAAGACTTGATTACGAAATTAATCTGGGTTTCATCTGAATACTTGTTTTAACGATAAAATGTCTAAAAATCTAAGCCTGTACTTAATTGATCAAGCGGGTTTTCTTGCACACAAAGAGTTTAAAATCTTCCTGTAAAGGTAAATGCTAAGTTATCAGGAATTGAGAGTTGCATCTTATAAACATGGAGACTACCTCAATATGATTGCTTTGTCTGATTATCTGGGTTATTCCCATTCCCCGTTGGATTGCCATTTTGATTACTCTTGAAACGGAATCGTGATGAGACAGTTGATTGAGACTCGGCATTACCATGTTACGAAGCTGAATAATTGAAAAGTAATTATTCTTATTATTCTTATATATTCTAATACTTTTATATGAGTGTTAATTATTTATTTAATTAGTTATTACATTATTAACATATATATATCAAAGGTTCAGTCGCAGATTGTACTTCATTCAGAATCCTCATACAACTTTCAGTTAGTAAATCCTAAAGGTAGAGCATTCCAATTAAAGAATCAAAATGAAATAAAAGACCATCTGCCAGAATTGATTCCTGCTCATAGAGAAAAAGCAAATTAAGAACTCGAGGAAAAGAATAAGTAAGATGTAAAGAAGAATATAGTTAAATGTAGTTATTAGGAAGAAATTAAGATTCAATGTAAATTAAATTCCTTATAAGTAAAGAAAAGTTCTGAAGATACTCACAAATGAATGTCAAAATTTGTGTTTCTTCATTTTATGTGGTGTGAGTGGGTGAAAAAACAATGTGAGTCAAGTATTAATATTATAATTAAATCATTATTATTAAAATTAATTAACTATTATGAACTGTTTATTCAAATTTGAATATTTAAATTACTTAAAAACTTTCTTTCTTCAAAACTAATGAGTTTTAAGCATAATAACGTTTTTTAGAAAGCAAGTTTCTTTTTTATCCCTACCAATTCATTATAACAACTAATATCAAATAACTGATTTGGTAAAGTAAAGTTTTCAGTTTCCTTAAATGCTCACCAAATTAAATTACTTATCAACAATACCAATTTAATTTGCAAGAAAAAAACTCTTGAGCTTTACTTTGTCCTTCATCAGAAAATGTTCACACTTCCCAAACACCGTTGTCAACTGGATTCGAGATCCACAGTCCGCCATATTTGGCATCATTTCAAAGTCCTCCTCCAGAATGACTGAGTCTATGTGTTCACTCATTACCATCTGTTTCATCTGAAATATTGTACAAATGGTTTGTAAAATTGAAATATTTCTTTATAAACCTGTATAATAAAAATCAAAAATAAACCTATGACTTTTCTTACTTGAAACTTCTCTGGATTTTTCGCAAACGGAAATCCGAAATCAAAGTTGCACTTGTCCAACACCACGTGGTACAGGTTAGGACCAGTCAATCGCAGTTGAAGACGATCATCTTTCTCTTCTGAGTAAACCTTTATTAACTCAGCATCCTGGATCTCGGGAATGTACCTGTTTTTTTCAATGACTTTTCTGAGAACTGATTTTTGAATCACACATTCTAGATCAATATGCTCTTTGAAAATGACATTTGGAAACATTCCTGCTGGAGTTCCCCATGTAGACAGGCAATGTTCGTAGCGATCCACACTGTGCTCAACCGCGCATGGGGTCTCTTCAGAGAAGCAGAGTTTATCAGAGAGATCCATATTTTTTTCAATTTCCTTGATATGCATATATTCAGCCGTAACACACTTCTCTTTTGTCTCATTTAAAAATAGGAAATTTCCTATCGTAGCGTAAACACTGCTTGAGTTGGGAACAGTCGCTGACTTTTGATTTTGAACAGAGTAGATAACATCCTAAGAAAGGTTGATATTAGATTTTTTTTTTATACTAAAGTAACAAAAGTAATGAAATTGAATTATTATCAAAGTTTATTTACGCATTTATTTATTTAAGCCTTATTCAGCTAAAGCAATTTTTTTGTTTCCTTTGCGCAACGGACAATATACAATATAACCTACCGTATATACAATATAACCTACCGTATATACTCGCGTATAAGTCGAGAAATTTTGGACGAAATATTTACTCTAAAACAGCAATTCGACTTTTATGCGGGTCAGAAAAAAAACAAATTTATTTCTAGAAATTTTTTTTTTCGTATTTCTTATTTTTTGATTAAAAAATGTTTCATTTAATATTGATTTTGTATTGATTTTGGATCGACTTATACGCGAGTATATACGGTAGTTTAAAACAGTCTTTATATAAATCTTTACCTTCGCTATCTTTACAACTCCAACCGCCAAAGTTAGTGTCGTAGATTGTGAAAAAAGACAACATGTTTCTAACACTTGTTCAATGATGGGAGCAATATTGCTGAGTTTGTTCATGAATTCGGTTTTTTTAACGATTAACGCGTCTTTGTTCAAGAGAAAATAGTCGGCTGCCTCTTTTGTTGTTCGGAATGTGTTGACCAATGTCTTAACCTAAAGTTTTATAAATCAACTTTGTAAATAAAGATATTGCAAAGTGCCTAAGCATGACTGTGAACAAAAACGTTCCGATTTATACAATAACAATCAAATTCAATAATCGTATTAACTGTTAATAGTCAAATCCTAAAAAAGTATGCTTTCAATACAGCCTGTTTTCCTATTTAGAACTCTTATAATGGACCCACCTGTGCGTTTAGTTGTGCAGCCATCGCTTCCAGACACATACTGTACGACAGCAACCTAGGAACGGGATCCAGGAAGTTAACTGAGTGATACAAGTGCTTCGAAATGCCTTTCTCATTACAAAACTGAAATTTGAAAAAAAAATACCCCGTTTCTCAAACTTGAAACTTATTTTCTCATTTTACCTTTTTTTAATATCATTTTTATCTGAAAAGTAATGGCACTAAATATCACTCATTTCAACCTTTCGGATATCTCCATCTCCAACCATTGGAGCCCCAAACGTGAAACACTCGACCGATCTTTGATCTTGATTTTTTTGGAAACCTTTTCGTTTTTCCTCTTCCAACAAAGCAAAGATGGCAACGATGGTAGCGACGGCTCCCCCCATTGAATGTCCGCAGAAAATGATGTTCGATTGTTTATAAGTCTTTTCGTTCAAAATTTTCTGGAGAGGAAAAGTATTTGCGCGCGAAAGAAATCCGGCATGAAACTTCCCGGTTATGCCACAATTCACACGGAATGCTTTCATGTTTTCTTTCCAATCATAGACTGATTGTGTACCCCTAGAAATTAAAAGTGTTTAATTGTTAATATGTAAAAAATGCTAATTGAAACTGAAATTTTAAACATTTTTCACACCAAGAGAGTGCATATGTTAAAAAAAAAAACATTTGAATATATTTATGAAATTTCTTATAAAAGGTTCTAGTTTACTTATAAAAAACGTTTGGGCTAAAAGTTGTATCAAAAACTTCTTAAGAGGAGTTAAATCAGTGATTCCCAACCGGTGGTCCATGGACCCCTGGGGGTCCATGTGAACTTTTGAAACAGACCACAAGGTAAACGTAAATTCAAAATAAACTTGGGTTATTGAATTTTAGTTTTGATATTTTTCTCTGTTTTATAGAAACAAATAAATCTTAAATTTAAA
Source organism: Hydra viridissima (assembly GCF_058129835.1). NCBI lineage: Eukaryota > Metazoa > Cnidaria > Hydrozoa > Anthoathecata > Hydridae > Hydra > Hydra viridissima. Next base: position 5,612,329 of record NW_028324311.1, on the reverse strand, counting down.
ATGTAATTCATGCTAGACAACATGTTGAACAAAATCTGTGTAAGCCAATTCGACGTTAACCGTCTACGACTTGCGGACCACTACGAAACAATAAATACATTACATATTATTCTTACATCCCTAAATTTTAAATGCTACATAAAATTATCTTATTTTATGATAAATATATTTTTCCTAACTACTTAGTTTGAAAGAAAGTTATTTTTATTATTTTCTTTGAATAGTCGAGAAAATACTACTCTCCAATGAATTATACAAATCTCGAGTTAATATGTTACATTATTTTATATTATTTTTTAAATTCTTTAGATGTCTAAAAGTAAAAAAAGGTCATATTCAGATGAATATATGAAATATGATTTTACCTACATGCTGAAAGAAACCATTTGCTACCACAGTGTGTTATATGTTACTAAGTACTTGGAAATGACTCTATAAAACCCTCAAAGCTTGCTATTCACTTGAATAAGTGCCATCCTGATCTTCGAACAAATGATTCTGATATTTTCAAAAGAAAATTTGAATCACTGAAGAAATGTAAGTTGGATAAAACTGAGATTATTCACCTAACTTAACAGAATATAGTAGAATCATCTTATAAGGTTTCATATATAATAGCACAGAAGAAAAAAGCTCACACATTGGCTGAAGAAGTTATACTTTCATGTACAAATGTAATGGTTAGATTATAATTTGGAGAAGAAGCTGTAAAGAAGAGAGATAATATATCTTTATCAAATACTACAGTCAAGCGAAGGCTAACTGACATTTCATCAAATGTTAAAGAAAATGTTATTAAAGAAATTAAAGAATCACCATATTTTTCTATTCAGTTATATGAGTCTATAGATGTAAGTTCAATGGCACAATTAATTGTATTTTGTAGGTATATTCACAATAATAAATTCAAAGAAGAATTTTTGTTCTTTTTTTTCCTTGAAACAACAACAAAAGCAGCTGATATTATGGAAATTATGAAACAGTTTTTCAATGACAATCAATTACAATGGAAATATTTGTTAGAAATTACTACTCATAGAGCTCCTGCCATGATGGGTTGTAATTCTGGATTGCAGACTAGGGTAAAAGAGATTGCTCCAAATGTAGTTGGTGTACACTGTTTTATTCATAGACAGGCTTTGGCAACCAAAACATTGCCAGGTAGTTTGTATTTAATCAATTAGTCAAATTAGTGTATTTAATCAATATGCTGACCACAATAAGTTATTGTTTTTAACTTCAGTGTGATGGCTTTCTGCTGGAAATTTTTTGGAAAGATTTTTCAAGCTTAGAAACAAAGTGAAAGAATTTTTATGTCAAATGAAAAGTGGACTGGTAGAATATTTTGAATTTGATGATTTTGAAATAACAACTGCTTATCTTGTGGACATTGTGGGTCATTTTAACAAGGTAAATTTGCAACTTCAAGGCAAAAATGCTTATGTCATTGCACACTTGGATAAATTCAGGCATTTATTGAAAAGCTCAAACTGTATAAGACAGAATTTTTAATGCAAATCTAATAATGTTTCAGAATTTAAATAGCAAGATTGGAAATAACATGCTTCTTGAAGTTATAAAGATAGAAATACTAGATAAATTGATTAATGAAGTTGGTTACTATTTTCCAGATGTGAACCTCTTGAGCAGTGAAGTAATTATATCACCAATTTCATGTGATGCGAAAAATGTGAATGAGAAAGCACAAGAAGAATTTATAGAGTTAAAGAATGATACCACTGCTAAGGATCACTTCAAAATAACACCATTAAATAACTTCTGATTGAAAATGAGAAATTCATATTCATTGTGTTCAACAATTGCACTTAAAGCCCTTATTCCTTTTTCAACATCATATTTGTGCGAAGCAGGATTTTCAGCCATGTCATCTATAAAAACCAAAAAAAGAAATTGACTTGAAATCAATGCAGATATTAGATGTGCTCTATCAAAAACTAAACCGAATTTTCAGATGTTAATTGCTGGCAAGCAGTGCCAGAATTCACATTGACCTGTTTTTGTATCATATATTAACTAATACAAAATATTTTTAAGTCATAGATAGTCTATTCTATTAAAAAATACCTTGAATAAAATATTGTCCTAATGAATAAAAATTGCATTACTAAAATATTCGCCTTGTAATAATTTTTAAAAGAAAATGGGTCCATGGAGATTTTATGATATATAATTTGGGGAACGGGTTAGAAAAGGTTGGGAACCACTCCTATAACTAATTTTTCTCCTTCAATATTGTCATTTCCTCAAATGAACGTTACAAAGTATTTTGGGACGTAAATATCTATTGATCTTGTTTCTATCCGGTGCATATTAAAACAAACTCAATGAGTTTTTAATCTCAGTTGAAAATAGATTTACCTGAATGAAACGTACACGTCATTACACTCAACATCCTCTGCCACAATGAAGGAACACTTATCATCCTAGTTTTTAAAGCATACGTTATCATTAAAATTGAGTTAACAGCTGTACACGCGTATCGTAATGCTATCAATATATTACTTTAAAAGTATCTTTAAATTATACTTGGAAACTATTTCCTTCCCCAAAACTATCACTAATTTGTGAAGTAGGAAATAAATCCCATGATAAATCCTGAAGTTGACGAAACAAATAATACCAAGTACTAAATAAAGTTGAAAATAAATACACCTGACTCTGAAACACGTGCTTCAAACTATGGTTTTGAATGTTTTTATTGAGAAAATTTAAACACTCTTCAACCCCCGTCAGGTACGCCGCTTTGCTAGCAACAACCGCATTTTGTAATCGGTTCTTTATTGAATATTCTTCCCAGGCGGATTGCGGGACCTCACGATGATGATTTCGAGGTAGAATCCGGTAATATTCACCTATATAAAGCAAAATAACCTATTCGTGACTACTAATTTCATAAAAATTAGTTTTAAGTTGTAATGAGCTTCACACAGTAAAAAGCGATCAAAATGTGAAACTATTTCAAATGAGTTTGGTTTTTAATGGTATAATTTACCCGTATTAAAAGCCATTTTAAAAAAAGAAAATAAAGTTTTGGGATTTTACACGGGAGAAAAAAAAAAAGAAAGAAAAAGAATAAAAAGTCGAGTAGCAGGGAGACATATCACACAGAAGTGTATGTATTTACTTGCGTTTGTGATGTATAGTCTATCAGTCATGCAAAAAGAAGTAACTGAATAATTCTTGTTCACTAAACAAGACAGAAATCAATCCAAATCCGGTACCTGCAATGAACTTTTCTTTTTTCTTGATGACGATATTTTTTTTACTCTTCTCATGCTTTAATGTTATGGGAGTGAAGTCAAGTTCGAAAACTTCTTTCAACACTTCCGGTTCGAGATCATCGACGTCGAAAGTTTCTTCTTGATTTTCATACGCGATAACGACTTCGTTATTGTCACCCATGATGTTGGTCGTTCGATGGTTTTGAAAAAGTTAACTCGTTTTAATCTTCTTAAATAAAGTTTCTTTTTTAATATTGACTCCTTCTGATTCTTTCAATATTTTTCTGAAGGTAAAGTTCACGTTTATTCTATAGACAAATGGATGAAAATTCATCAAAATAAAGTTCTACCAATGAAAGAGCCCTTTAATCAAATATCTTGCACAAATCATCTCAATTTATAATACATTGATTTTACTTCAATAAAAATTGTTTATTAATTAATTCTTTTCATAAAAATCGAATATTGTTTGTTAATAATAGTAAAATACCGTTTACTATTAATTTAAAATGAAGTATCATAATTATAGAAACAGAAAGTTTTATAAACCTTTTTTGGTTATTTAAAAGTTTAATTACAATCAAACGATATTCGCCAAATTCAAAACCAGCTGAACTGCATTTTTAAAGTTAAAAGTGTTTTATTTTCATATTGAAATAAATCAAATTTAAAACAACACGCGAAGTTGATTAAAGCAAATGTTTACTTGTGATTTGTTTCGCGTAATATTTAGAATAAAAATATTTAGAATAAAAATATTTAGAACAAAAATATTTAGAATAAAAATATATTTAGAATAAAAATCAAAAAGGGATTTATTATCTGCTTTAAAACTTTTTATTCCTTCTCTAGGATCATTTGAAACTTGATTTCTTCTGCGAAAGCTGCTTATCAATGTGTTGCTAAACAACAAATATTACTAATACAAAAATCATGCTCGTTTTTAGTCTTGTTAAACTATTTTAATGTATCCTGAATTCAAATTTGAATGGATCTATTTAAATTAAGCATTAACACTTAAGCAAGACTAATGTTTGATTTGTTAAAGATTATTTGTTTATTAGTTTTATTTATTTTTTGCACGCGTCTGTTTGAATAAGTCGTTTAGTCTAGTCTCGTTTTGTAATGAAATAAGTTATAAGGTATTGCACTTTCCAGTCGCAGTTTTTTTCATAGATGGTCTCCCTCTCCACAATGAACGTTGTACAACTGTGGTTTTTCTTCCCTCATTTATCATTCCCTCCGCCAGGGGAACTAAAAATTGCATCAAAGGAATTTCGTTCTTTGTGACGTCGTTATGTGTTATACAAGCATTTACAAAGGACATCATAAGTTAGCGATAAAATACTTTTTTCCGCCATTTGTTCGATTAACGATCCAGTTCATATAGTCCTCTCATTTGGTCCGCTAAATCCACCCCTCCCATAATTTTGCGATAATACGCAATCATCTCTGGGCAAAGAACACTATACTTTGAGCCGTCTCTCAAAGTTTTCGTTAAATAGTGTAATTGTGTTTTATGACAATTACTTAAAATAAGGGCTTCTTTTGTGTCTGACTATTTTACAAATAGCAGTCCATCTTTACTGCACTGAAATACATATTCTCTTCTTTTTAGCTTTTCAATAAGTTTAGGTAAAATATTTTCTATTTTTGTTGCACGTTCCTAAAGAATCATCAGCAAATGAAAGTATATGCATTTCAAGCAAATTTAATTCACTGAGAGCGTCTAGATCAGCTATGTTATTTAGTGGTGCATTTATGAACCAACAGTCTCGAAAGGGTAAAGAACTTAAAATTACATTTTTTAACTTTCCCTTTTGTTTTGCGTTTTTAAAAGTTGTATTCATTACTTTTTAATATTGTTTCAAATCTTTTAATAACCGAACTACTAAAACTGATTCTGTGTTTTCAATTATAACTGTCTTAGAAGTAGCATTAACTTAAAAACTAAGACTACTTTGCACCTGTGACAAAGTTTTTAATGTTTTTATACACTGCCTAAAGTAACCACTAGTAATTTTGCACATTGTTTAAATAATCTGGAAAAATTACTTCTGAATACATACAAAATAAAATTTTGACAAAATTTGATAAAGTTGGATTTTAGATACCCAAACAAAACGATCAACAAGCTTATATAAATATAATGGTGATGTAAATCAGATTTTAAATTAAAGCGGAAAGCTTGAGCTTAATCTACATAAATAACACCTATAAAGATCTTTAAGAAATAAGTCGACCATTAAAAAAAACTAGTATTAAGTAAAAGCTGTTGAAAAAATACACTTTTTTAAAATTAGAAGTTTGTTTCTTATTATTAGACAAAAGAGAAAAAACTGAAAGAAACTTTGTGTCTTTATTATGTTATATATTTAAACAAGAGCAATGAAAGCATTTGAAGCTAACATTAAAGGAGCTGTTAGTTTACGAGTTAAATTTTATTGACTTTTTGCTTTGAAGCCTTTACAAACCTCGGAAATTCATATTGGGCAATGTATTGCTCCCCAAAAAATAAAAACAATAAAAAAACACATAAGAAATGCTAGCAACTAAAACAGCGTTAAAACTGAACCGTAAGTTGCTTCGAAGCATAGGAACATTTTAATTAAGATATAGAGTTTGATAAGTGAAGCACACTTTTTTTTTTTGATTCCACATATTTCTTAAATTTAGAAATTAAATCTTGATCACAGCTATGATCAAAAGCCGAATAGATAAACAAAAAAGTTGAATGAATTTTTGATGGTCAAAGTTATTGAATTGCGGAAAGAAAAATGGGTCTGAAACCAAGATTTTTTTCAAAGTAAAATATAAACTACGATGTCTTTTTTTCTTTTTTTCTTTGTACATAAAAAGACAAGTTTTAAGATATTTGTTAACTTTTCATTGTACAACGCGTCAACAAAAACCTCATTATCTTTGGAAGATTTAACACTATTTAATTTTGGCAAAGTGAATAAAGTTTTCTTAAATTTAATTGCTATTTAATTCAGTTGAGAGTTTTAAGTAAAGCGAAGCTGAAGTTATAATCTTTTAAAACTTTAAGTAACAACCAAACAAACTGTTAATAGTGTTAAATCTGAGTTTGTAAACAGGACATACCCTGGCTTTTTGATTTGATATCTAGTTTTAGATCCTTGATTTTGAATCAGAATACTTGATTTTCGTAAGAGACCATATTCTCTTTAGTGGCTATTTAATATATTTTTCTCTAAAGCAAATGCCTAAAATAAATTACATTTGGGCAGAAATTAACAACTTTACCATTAATTTTTTTATTGCTGCAAATATAAAAATTTGGTTTGCTGAATTTAAATGATTTTGAAAGAAAGATAGGCTTCTTACTTCAGGGTTTCCTCAATATTATAAACTAAATATTATAAATAAGTATTTTTTTTTTATTAAGATATGTAGCGAACTACAAGTAAGTTAAAAAGACGCTTCAAGTTTTTTTTACAAATTTCAAGTTTGCTTCATTGATACAACTAAAAAAAAGTTATCCTACTATTTAACTTTTTCTGAGAAAAATAATGTTGTAATTGAACCTTTTCTGAGAAAACTTCTTGTATACTAAATTAGAAGAAGATTTGATTGTGCTTGCTCATGAATATTTTAGGCGTGTATTTAGAATTTAAAACTTCTTGATTAAATTATTAACTTTTATTGTTAACTTTAAAGTTTACTCAATATTCTTTTGAAATGATTTAATAAAAGATTTCTCTCACTAAAAAATTTAGACAAAGGTAAATTTTTTTAACGATTATACAATAACAATTCTAATGAACTTTAAGAAAAACTTTGAGACAATTCAAAAAATTTGACATAAATAAGAATTCCTATTTTATTTTTAAGAAGATTAAAAAAAAGACATTTTCAAAACTTTTAAAAGACCGACATCATGGGTGACAACAACGAAGTTTTTATTGTGTATGAAGATCAAGAAGAGATCTTCGACATTGAAGATCTCCACCCGGAAGTTTTGAAGCAAGTTTTCGGACTTAACTTCACTCCTCTTACATTAAAGAATGAGAAGAGTAAAAAAAATATCGTCATCAAGAAAAAAGGAAAATTTATTGCAGGTATCTTTTTTACATAACTGATAGCCTAAGCATCATAAGCATAAGCAAATACACACACTTCTATATTATGTCCCCCTGCTACACAGTTGAGTCTCTCTTTTTATCTTTTTCTCTCTTGCCTTAAATTCAAATACGTGGTATCCGTTTCGAACATATAATGGTAAAGTTAACTTCCCAGCAAACTCTCCATGCATGGGCCATGCGAGGCTCACCATTGGCAAACGAGCATGTTCTTACTTACCGTATAATTCATGGTCCATGCATGCCTTCTGTTTTTCGAACAGTGCTTATCCAGTGTTTGGCCGTTGCTCATTTAATCGGTTACCTTAGGAATGTTTTGTTTTTCACATCTATTATTATTTTTCTTAATGACAAATAAGTTAAACGAAAGCAAAATTTCGAACCAGAAATTATAACTTTGACGGGATTCTTTTAAAGAAATCTAAAATAGGTTTTAGAATGGGTTAAACACTCTAAATATATTGTGGATTTAGCAACACTCTTAATATAATGTGGATTTAGCAACACATTGTAAGTTAATAAATAGTTTGTATTTTAATAAAAGTTCATTAAAGTATACATATAAAAGTTTAAGATTAGCTTAGGATTAAAACTCGACCATCATTTCCATTTGGTGTTTTAATGAACTAAAGATTGACTTCTCTATATTAAATTTTACAGTAATCTTTTTCGTCTTTCAAACTGCATCAAACTGCATACGATATTTAAAACATTCATCACAAATTTAACACTAAATAAATGCATATTGAAATACTACACTTACTTTTTAAAGACTAGCTCACTCTTAATTAACACACGAGTTAAACAAATTTACAGCCCTTAAAAAGAAGTAAAGAGAGAGGAGATAAGCTTTCCATAAAGGAAAGATTTCTAGGTATTAGTTAAGCATACTGTAAACTATGCATAAAATCATGTTATATATAAACCATCGGCAGTGGTGAAGTCACAGGGAGTTCTGGGAGCAGTTAAATAAAAAATAAAATAGAGAGCTCCCCTTGTTATAAATTGTTGTAAATTAATGTACTAAATTTACAGCTACATCACTGACTATTGGCATGAGTTTTTTAAATTCTGGAGCACTTACTGAACAAATACAAAATTTAATTTACACAAAGCCAGTCTAATGCTTTTTCTTTATGTTTTGAGGTTATTCATGTTCAATTATGTATTCAATTTCAAAAATATTACCTATTAGTAAAAAAATCAACAATATCATCATTGTCGTGGGAAATTTCATGCCTTTCTATTGCCCTTAAAAATAGCAAGATATTATTTAGTATAATAAGGATTAACCATGAAATAACAATACAAATAACATATAAGTTAATAAAAAATGACTAAGATATGCTTTCTCTTTCTCTTGTTTTCTTTTGTTTTGGCATCTGTATTAAATCTGAAGTATCTAATGCTAGTGTGGCTTTAGCACATACTATTTTGTAATTGGCACTCTAGCTTTAATTGACTTATAGCATGATCTTTCCCAGTAAGCACACTACGTTGAAACAACGTTGAAATAATGTTGATCAACGACGATCAACGTTATTTCAACGTTGTTTCAACGTCGTGTGCTTACTAGCTTGATGTAAAAATGGTAATAAAAATTATCATTTCAAATATTGTCGATAAAATAAGAAATTTATTTACCAACAGGATCATAAATGCTTGAGGGTAACTCAGGATAGAATAACTTAAGACAACTTAATAAACTTAAAGCAGCAGTATCAACTATGTTAAATTGAAAATGCCACTTAGGGAGACTAAAAAAATCATCATGTATGGTTGGCTTCTTATTAAAAAACATTTTATCATCCAGATGAGAACTACAATAGCTGCTTTCTTCGTTTGATTTTAAATTTAATTTGCTCTTAAAAGAGCCTTCTGCTTTGGAATTTTGATTGCAACTGGTATTATTTTTATTCTCAATTACATCTGTAATAGAACTGTTGCGCGATACTAGCATTTGACAAATTTAGTGAATAAAAAAATAATAACAAGTTTAATGAATTGTTTTGAAAATTATTTAAACCCACTTTACTTTTGTTTTGTTCAAACTCTTTTATTCAAAGATTCTTCGAAGTCAATTATTTACATATTTTATTGCTTACTTTATTTCAATTGTTATTTTTCTTCTTTTTGTCCAGGATAAACATTCATTTTTCCTTCGAATACTCATGAATTAAGCATAAAAAAGGCTAAATGATAAAAAAGTATTAGTTTTTTTAAATATTTACCTTCTATCATAGTTTATAATATAAGGTATATAAATGTTATAAGGTAACGTAAAAAGTTATATGAAGTATACAATAAGGCAATGTTATAATATTATAATAGACTACATAAAAGTACATGTTATAATTATTACAAATTATATACATTTGTTATTACTTATTGTTTTATTGCAATACTTTTGTTAATAAATTGTAAATAACTCTAAATAAATGTAATTAAAATTAAGATGTAAATAATACACATAGATTATGTCAACAAAAAAAATTTACATTGTGGTGCAGATCATAAAACAACAATGGTAAACCGTTGGATTATGAACGGTACGACCGTGCCTCTAGTACCAATCATAATCAAATGATAAACGTGCATGGCCCAAACATAGAGAGCTTGCTGGGTTAGTAATGACGTTGATTTTCACACCATTAATAGTAGAAAAAGACATGAGTTGACTCACTCCTTTTTTAAGCCATGTAACAACCATAAAAAACTAGTGTTGTTATCGACTTCGACTAAATCGACTAAAAATCGACTAATCGAAAGTCGAAATTAGTCGACTTTGAGAAATCGAATAGTTGATTTTATTGATTATGGGTTTCCTACTAATCGACTAAAAGTTGATTTAGTCAGATTATCATCTTAACATCCTCATTTCTATTTTTTCACTTTTTTTTTCTTAATTTTTTCAATGCTTAACATAATTATAATGCTAACCACTTAGTAAAGTGATATCTTTGTAAGTAGTTTATCTTGTAAAGATAAATTTCTCATAAAGATTGAGCCATGCGTTTCTTTTTCTCATTGTAGTAACTAGTTGATGCTTTTAATAAAAAATGTTAAGTAATGTGTTATGGTATTAAGTTAAGGTTTTGAAGTTTGACGTTTTATAAATCTTCTACCCAAAAAAATGTTTAGCCACCCCATCTGCCCCCACCTGTCTACCCCACTGTTTTTTATTAATTAAATTTTTTGTTAATTTTTTCTTTAATTGAGGTGAAAAATAATATAAAATGCCCATCTGTGTTTTTTTTTCTTTACTTGGTGATTGTAATTTCCGTTTTATTTTTGTTTATTTATTTTGTTTATTTATTTATTTTATTTGTTTGTTTAATTGTTTTTGCTTATTTGTTTATTTTTATTACTTTTTTTTAAAAATTGAATTTTTCTATAACTTTTATAATCTAAATTTTGAAAAGCTGATATATCAAAATTGGATGTAAAGAGTGAATAAAGACTAAGTTGGACTTTTAAAACTTTAGAACTTGTTCATTTAAAGTTGATAAACGAAATGAAAGTTAAAAAAACATTGGCTAAACATCTTCATCTGCAATCCATATATAAAAATATTTTTTTCTTTGTTAATATTTTGCATAACTAAAGTGTTTTATGCCAAAATTTGAAACGTAGATATATTCTTGATAACTGTCTCTACTAGAAACCAAACTAGAAACCAAACTAGAAACCAAGATTGCTGTGGCCTTATAAATCATTTTTATATGGTATTATAAAAGTATTAAATACCACCTAGTTTTTTTCGTTTAATCTTTTAAAGTTCTATTTGTTTCATAGCATCTAAAAATAGCCTTTCAAGCAACATTAAAGTATTTGATTAAAATAACATTTTTTATTAAAATATTTCGACTAAATCGACTTTTAGTCGACTTAGTCGATTTTAAAAATGTATTAGTCGATTTTGGTCAACTTTGAAAAATACATTAATTGATTTAGTCGACAGTCAAATAGTTTCAAAGTTGTAACAGTTCAATAAAAAAAACCCATCTCCAGAAATATTTTTTTCCACCATTCAAGCTTTTGCAACAAAAAAATGACCAAACGATCGACCATATAAGCAACACATAGACTCAATTTAATCATTTATTTCAACCATGCAAGCAGCTATTAACATATGGATAAAATTTAACCATTTTAAATCGCTAAGTGACTCGGTAATTGCAACGGGATTATCAAATTTTTATATTATGAATAAACTTTACAGCGATGTCTATTAAGCAACCATCAGCAAGTGGTAAACTTTTAAGCATTATAATTACAAGGTGATACATTATTTTTACTAAAAAACATTTCAGTATTTAACGTGGAGTGTCGAGTAAATCTTTTTTTACCTATCCATAAATGGAATGAGTCTAGATTACCAACCCACTATACTGAAGACTTTGTTTTGATTTTACTTTTTAATCCTATGTACATCTTGTTTCGTCTTTTATATTTTTCCTTCATATAATGTTTCAGCAATATCTTTACCATTTAAATCCTTAACCTTATATGTAACTGAAGCAGTGTATAACGCACCACAGATGCTGTAAAAAATTTTTCAGTTCATCTTGTTGTATAACACTTTTTCTTGCTTATTCTTAATCTATCACCAACTGATAACTTTGGTTTTGGTCTTGGTGTTCTGCTATCTTAAATATTTCTGGGTACAAATTTTTCCACGCCATATTCTTCTTATAAGATAGCTTCAACAGGAGTCATTTAAATTGAAGAGTGAATAGCATTATTATATGCTTTAACTAGGTCAGTCGCAACATTTATTTATAGATGAGTTGAGTAGTATTTCCACATTTTTTCTTTCATTGTACTATTCCATCATCACTAAAGTCGATTTTTCTTCACTTTCGGTAGAGTTGTATCTCTTGGAGTTGTACCTCTTGGAGTTGTACCTCTTGGAGTTGTACAATCTTTTTGTTTATTTCTTTTTAATACACTTGTACTTTTCATAATTTAAGAATAATTTTTATAATCTTTATCAGTATATACTTTTTTTATTTGGTTTTTTCGTCATAAATATTTCCTAAAGACTATTAGTGCCTTAATACTCCTTAACACCTACTATAATACTATCATTGGAAAAACCAATTTCAGTGTTAACTGTAATTAGTTCATCATTACTATCTCTAATAGCAAAAAGTTTTGTCAGCGTCATTAGATGCCAAATTTTTTAAATATGTTGCTGCTAATGGTTCAACTAAATTATTTTCAACTTTGGGTTCATCCTTTGACATCAGGTCCATTTTAGGTGTGCTAAATATGTTTGAAGTAAATTATTCATTAAAGCAAGAGATTGGAAGTCCTAATCTCTCCCAGCTGTATAATGGCTTTCATCAGTTTTATTTTTCTCATCTGTTGTTTTTTCTAAACCAGTAATACCTTCTTTTATTGGCACTAGTTGGTTAATGATTGGTTTAAACTGTGTGGTGTAAAAGTCTTGAGCATTCTGTTGTCCTAGTTTTTCATTCATAAACATACCTTTCATTCATAAACATACTCGCTCCACTTTGAGATATTGTGACTAACTGATCTTTTTTTTCACCGTTGTCAATTTTTAGTAAAGACATTCTTTTCACTAAATATAATTAAGTAAAACATGTATAAGCATGTTTCATGTAACACATTTTATTGTTGCATGAAAAGAAAAGTTCATACTAAATGAAAACCATTTTACTGTTACATGTAAACAAAAATTCATGCTAAATCAAACGGAAAATTCATTTTGTTTTATTAGGTTTTCTCTCGCACACTCGATATATATATATCTGTTCCAGTCACTATTATTTCGCAAAAAGTTGATTACAGTGCTAATAGCTTCTTCTCTACCTTTATTAATGAGTGATGTTTCTTCATCTTCATTTATCCTATTACGTACATTTTGTCTTATCTCTTCCCTCATCTTTCTATTTTTTTTTAATTCGCAAAATTTTGCAAAACAAATTTATCGCGAAGTGCTTTTGAAACAATATCAATAATAATACTTAACTTTGTCTCTGCTAAAGTTTTTATCTTTTGATGATTTTTAGCATTTTTAATAACCGTTTAGTTAACAAATTTACCTACAATGATTAGAAATCTCTAGCCTAAAGCTGTTACCTTAATAACCACTACTACTGGGGCTGCAATAATAGTGTTTAATAGTCCAACTCTAGCAATACCTAATTCCATAGATATAGCTGTAAGTGTTGTGTCAGTATTGGTAATTCTATTTGAGATTTTATGATATTTCTTACATAGCTTCTCTAATGGATTGCTCAGATTTTTGTAATCGCTGTATTTCATTAATCTTTTCTAATCTATATTCAAAACCAGCAACATGAACATCATAGATGTCTAATTGAGGGCAATTGGAAGTGTGGGATAAATTTTCTTAGATTCTTTAATTTTGATTTTTAGTAATGAAAGAAAAGTTTTTTATCAGATCTTCACTCAAAATAATACAGCGTACAAATAGCTGTACCTTTTCCAATGACAACATTAGTATCTGAAAAACTCTTAATAGCAATAAAAATGTCATAAAAACTTTCAAGTAAAGTCTCGCTTTGTAAAGTTAATTTTCGTTTTAAAAGATATTTTTAAAAATGACCAAAAATCTTTTTGACATGGACACACCAAAACATAATTACAAGCCCTTCGTTTTTTCAGCTCATGTTATAATATTTTATTGAATATAAATCACCCATGAAACTGATAACTTTTTTATAGCAGGTTTTTCGATTGTCTGATAGGGCTTCCAATATACACTTTTTAGTTGCAGTCATGTTCTTACTTCTTGATGATGTATAAATTTGTGAAAAAGCATTTCTTTTTGATGGATCCGAAAGATTTGTTGACCTTTGCTCAAAGTTGCACAAAGTGCAATTACAATATCAAACCTAATAGAGGTAAGCTATCAATCTTACAAAAACATCCTCACTCATCACATCTAGTTCCTTTTTATTCTTTGCGCTCAAGCACAACAAATTCCACTTCCAATTAGTTTTTGTGTACCAGCAAATGCAGGACCAGATAGAGCACCAACTCAAATTGCCCTTAATACAGTTCTTGCAATTGTTTGTAAAAGAGATATCCAAGTCCAGCCAACTATCCTAAAAACTCACCTTCAAGCTTTTGCTCATTTTTATAGTAAGCCTTTTACCATTTTCAAATGCTTTTGCAATCTTTTTAATTTGTGTGTCTGTAAAGGCAACTAGATCTTTTCTCTCATCTGGACTCTTATTTTCTTCATAATTTAAACGAATACTTACAGTTTCAGTTCATTTGATAGTAATATATCTTTTACTTTTGTCCGTCAGAGATTCTCAAATTTACATTTGTATATCTCATTTTATTATAATATAATAAATATTATAATAAAAAACTTAGCACTAAAAGAGTCTGGGTGCGTGGCACGATTAACAAGCGTCAATTACATTGTTTAAATAAGAGAGATCTTCATATGAATTGAGTAATTGAGAATTTTAACATCTTCAGCACACCAATGCATTATTTTGTTGTTAAATTTATATAAGGTAAAGTTTCCATACACTATTAGATGAATAATCTATAAACTCTTAAGTTAAAAAATATATTTTTACAGAATATTTAAATCTCATATTTATTAAATATTTTATTTATTAGAAAATCTTTATAGTAATCATAAACAAATGAAAAATATTCTTCTATTTACATTTCAGCATTCTATTGTATATATAATATGTTCTGGATCTCAACGTTTAACATCCGAATTACCTTAATTAAAAACTTGATCTTCAAAATCCCTTCTATCATTTTTGTTAGTTAAAAAATACTCTAAATACATTTGGCAAATTTCTCTTTTAATGTAATTAGCATCCAAATGTTTCAACTTATCCATTTTTTGAACGATAAATTCTGTTCTATTTAGATAATGATAATTTAAAGTTACTGCAAAATGATTAGTCAAATTTATAGATTTATTTACATATTTCATTTTTGGACTTACAGAATGCACTTACGTACATTAATGTATGTACGTTGAATACCTAAATCAGGCTGTACAGATCTACAATACAAGTCAAAAGAATCATGATTTGAAAATGATGATTTAAGATTTTTTATAAGCTCATTCATAGCTGGATTGTTCAAAACCAATTGTTGTGAGTGTTTGCTATCATAAAAATACAAATGTGCCACACTTAGGAACGTCTTCACAGTAACAGCCATTTAATGATAGCTTCCACATCAGCATAAATAATCTTCCTTTAGACTTTTATATTTTTCCTATAAATAGCTTGTAAATTTAAGTAAAAAATATACTTCTTTAATATAATCAAATGTAAATGAAAAAGAAGTAACAATTATAGAAATATTAAACAATCAATAATCGGTATTATTCTGTGATACCATCGGATCATGCATGATAATATTATTTTCTCAACACATGCATCTCTGATACTTTTCAGTTCATAAATGTTCTCTTCAATTAATTTTGCTGCTTCTATATTATAATTTTTACATAAAAATATCATTCTCTAAAATCAATTCCTGTTGAAAATATATTTTACATATGTAAACATGTGATAATTGCTGACTCCTTATCGACCGGGTGAGATCCATTTGATCTGCCCGACCGCACTGGAGCTAGCGCTCCATATTTGATCTTTGTTAAACTTTTTGTTCTTCAGCAATCTTTGTTAATCCTTGACGTTGCTAATACGAATCACACATATAAAATAAATGATATTCAGCGTTTTTATCAGTATTGTTACTCTTTGGTGCCTAATAGACGTCCCTCCCCTCCCCCGCTAATTATTTTTTCAAAAATTTTCCACCCAGGACATTCTTATTCCAACCCCCAACCCCCGGCTATTAAATTTTAGAAAAAATTCCATCCAAGACAAGACCATTTTTTTAAAAAATTTTCTTTTTCACTACTTACTTACATTACGTAATATCATTCATTCAAAAAACTTTGTTTTAAAAAAAAGAACGTTCTATTTTCTTCTTTCTATCGTTACGTCATTATTCATTAAAAAGAAATTTTCTTCTTTCTATCATCGCATCATATCATTTACAGTACTTATTTACTTGTATACGTTGTAATATCAGAGTGTAAGAACGAAATGGCGACTACGAAAAGAATTTTAACGTAGCAAAAATGGAGCTTGGAAAAATTATGGAAAAGTTCAAAGAAGAGTACGATGCCGAAGGGATAAAAAACAAAGGAAAGACGAAATACGATGCAAAAAGAAAACGACACGTGCCAATAAAACCGACAACTGGATATGTTGCAAAGTCTGTCCGATTCTTTTATACTGATTTGGTCGATGCAAAAGGTGACGACCCTGAATTCGTAAAAGCAGTTAAACTTGCATCCCGTTCATACAACATTACTTAGTTATTGCTTTAAGTATTTAAAAAAACTCGAAATTTTCCAAACCCCCCCCCCCCGCTCATTCCAGCCCCCCTGCTTATTAAGTTTTAGTAATATTTCCAAACCCCCCCCCCCCCCGCTTATTCCACCCCCCACCCCCTTTCTATTAGGCACCAAAGAGTAAATTATTTACAAAAGAAAGATCAATCTCATCCAACCTAAAAACACCATCTTCCTCTTTTTTAATCATTATAACCGTATTTATGTATTTATTGTGAATCTTTTAATCTTTTTAATTTATCTTAAAAATCATGTTTTTCTTCCAACATAAGCTCTTTTTATTTGTTAGTAGATATCGTTATATAGTTAATCATCTCAATTAAACATGTAATTTTATATTTTTTAATGATTAAGGTTTTAAAATTTCTATTAAATTATTTAAACTTATTTTTTCATGTCACACATTTAATTATCTAATTAAAATTACCTGGATGATAATCATTTACTAATACTTTTATTGGATGCTTAGTGCTTTCGCATTTCTTATTCTTTTCTACACAAAAATTTTTGTATAAATTAAATTCTGTTGCTAAACTTTCTTCCAATAATATTTAACTTGTACATTCCTTCTCCCACCTTTTTTAAAATGAGTCACAAATGTCCACAAAATGCTTGATCGTCACCTTGTATTTGATCTATGTTGTAATATATTGAATGCATAGTATTTTTTTAGTTATGTAGTAGATGGCAAAACATAACTATCAAAGAAATACTTTTTGCTTTTTATACCCATCTACTAAGGCGTTTCACTATTTTTACTAGGGTCTAGGCTAAAAATGCCACATTCTACTCTTCTTTGCTTTTTAAGTAATTCATCTTTTAGTTATACACTTCTAAAGTTTTTAATCTTTAAACCACTGGCTGTTTCTAGATCAAAGTTAGATAATGGTTTATTATCTAACACAATTTCATTAACTTTTGTTTTCATTTTATCTAAATGTTGTAATTTTCTGTATACAAAAATGAACATCAAAAAATATTGATGAAATGACTTTCTAAACAATCGTCAAAAATAATCCATCATCACCTTAGAAGTATTAGAGGTCTACTCGTTGGTAAATCTGGTTGTGGCAAGACAACACTATTGCTTAATCTGCTCATTAATCCAGGATGGATTTTTTATAATATATTCATAGTTTTTGGAAAAAGTCTTTTTCAGCCAGAGTATTGCAATGTAAAAAAAGCCTTTGAAGAAAAGTTAAGGAAACAATATCAAGATTTTTTGGTAATAATAATGCAATGAGAAGTTGCATCATTATTATCGAAACTATGGGACATTGAATGTAGTTTTTTCGAGTCAGGGTTTGATGTTCCAGATCCTAGAGAGTTATCAATAGAAAATAAAAATCTTGTCATTTTTGATGATGTGTTATTAGAGAAACAGAAGAAGTGTGAGCCATATTACACTAGTGGGAGACAGTAATGTGGATTGCATCTACCTTACACAAAATTATTTTAAACTTCTAAGACAAACACTACGTGAGAAAATTTTATTTGTCTATTTCCTCAAGATGAAATATGTATAAACCATATATACTCTGATCATATCAGTCACGACATGCTAATCATTGAGTGTAGAAAAGTTAAATAAAATGGCTTAAAGGAAACTACTTGGATTTGTCGTTCTAGATCAACCTTGTAGAGTAATTAATGAAGAGTGAAGATGCGAGTTAAATAACTTTTATTTTCCACAATCTGGTTTTACGGAATAAATTTTTTGTCATATAAGAATGGAAAATTTTAAAATGTTTGAAATATTAGAGGAGATTAAACGTACCAGTACTAAATTGGTTAATAATACAATATAAAAAAGTATGCAAATAGTATTGTCTGATTACAAGAAACAACTCAGAAATAAATTTAATCCTCAATTATAGTTTGAAAAATATAAAAAATATAAGAATGCATTGATTAACATGGAAACATACTACTCATTTCCAACCGTTAATTCTACAAATAACTAACTTAAATATTCTCCAAATGGTGAAACATCGTGGCATGTCATTTATATTCCATAATTGGTCATTACAATACTTCTAATGATCAATGCTAAATTACCATATCAGCAAATCAAAGTACGTTGAAATCTGTACTCGTGTCGGATAACTATTATGAATTGAATTTTACAGATTCAAGATTTTTTTTTTCAGTTTTGGGTTTTAACAAAATCAAATACATTAAAGATTTTCAAGAATCTAAAAATTCTGTCAACATACAAAAAGTAAATAATATTCAAGTTCACATGGATATCACTTAAGGATCTTAAAGTTATTTAAACCCCATCAAACTTGGTTTTTCTTTTAGTCTTCCAATACATAATCAATGGAATAGGTATAATATTGGTTGATCAAGATTGTAGCTTGTTAAATCTTAGAGGAGAAAAATAGTCATGAGATTTGACCTAAGTGAAGTATGATTGTAATGCTAGTTGACAAATTTGGTGAAAGGAAAAATTTTATCTAGAGCAATGATAAGCAAAACTTTCAAGATCCTAATGAACTTAAAGCTATTACCAAAATAGTGGAAAATTTAAGCTTTTTAGGAAAAACTCGACAAGATCAAGTTTAGCAAATCATTAATGATAAACGTAAGCCTATAATAACAATATATAGTAGAGTTGTATGTAAACAGCTAAATGAGCAGCATTTGAATCTGCTGACAATGATAAATAAAATGGAAAAGATTATGTCAATTTTTATCCTATGTTAACCGCAGGTAGAATATTAAGAATGGGTATGAAACATGATAATAAAAATTTTAGTAGAGTTGCTGAACTTATAGTGAATGATGAAGTATGGCATATTACCTGGAAAAGGAGTTGTAAATTTACTTGTAGAAATAGATCAGTAATATATTTCTGAAAGTAAGATTTACTTAAAATTAGAGCTTAACTTTTTAAAGAAATAATAGCTTATGCTTTAAATAATTTATATTTAAAACTATTTAGAAAAAAACTTTAAAATTAAGATATATTTCAAAAGTAATCATTAATTACTAAAATTAATAACTCATTTTTTCCCAAGATTTAAAATGGGAGATAGAACAAAACAATTCAAACCTCGCGATTAATTGTGAGATCTCGCATGCACGACAAGTATAATAGTTGTAATGATATATTATTAAATAGAAATAATATATCATAAATACAGTTCAGATTTTTTACTTCTAGTAAAAAATCTGAATTGTGTGTAAAATTTTTCAAACTTATTTGTATTTACAGTGCTTAAAAGTTTACCACTTGTTGATGGTTGCTCAATGAAAATCGCTAAAATGTTTATTCACAATATAAAAATTTGATTACTCTTTTGCGATTGCCGAGTCACTTATTTTAAATGGTTAAATTGCATTCATATGTTTACCGCTGCTTATATGGTTGAAATAAAAAAGATCGAAAACTCTATTGCAATCATAAGAAATGGTTAAATTAATTCAATGGGAATGTATTTTTTTTATGGTTGGTAAATGGGGTGAGCCAGCTCCTGCCTTTTTTTTTTTTTTGATTTTCACCACATAGTAAGTATACTATACCGCCACAATGTACTTTCAGAGGCATTTCTTAACTAAGTAATGAAAACCTGAAAAATTGATTGCAACATTTAGATTGGACACCATTTCGGTTCTTAAAACGGCTTTTACCACAGGGAAATTATGCCTACAAAAAACTTAACTTTGACGCAATCATACTTGACATTTTGATTGCTCTTTACTGTGTTAAGTTTGCTGCAGCCACAAACTCATTTTAATAAGTTTAGTCAAGAAAAGATCAATTATTTTTATATAGGTGAGTATTACCGGATTCTATCTCAAAAAAATTATTGTGAAGTTCCGCAATCTGCATGGGAAGAAAGTTCAATAAAAGATCGATTACAAAATGCGGTTGTTGCTAGCAAAGCGGCGTACCTTACGGGGATTGAAGAGTGTTTAGATTTTCTCAATAAAAACATTCAAAACCATAATCTGAAGAACGTGTTTCAGAGTCAGGTGTATTTATTTTCAACTTTATTTAGTCATTTACACTAAGTTGGTATTATTTCTTCGGTCAACAATAGGATTTATTTCATGTATCACACATTAGTGACAGTTTTAGCAGAGGAAAGTTTCTCAGTAAAATGTAAATTTACTTTTAAAGTAATGTATAGAAAGCATTAAGCTATACGTGTACTTGCTGCTATCTCAACTTTAATAGTAATGAATGTTTTATAAACTAGGATGATAAGTGTTCCTTCATCTTGGCCGAAGATGTTGACTGTAAGGACGTGTACATATCATTTAGGTAAATCTGTTTTAATCTGAAGTTAAAAGCTCGTTGTGTTTATTTCGATATGTAGAAAGATAGAAATGAGTTTAATAGATATTTGCGTCCCAAACTGTTTTGTACTGTTCATTTGAGGTAATGACATATTGAAGGGGAGTATATATTTTCCATGCGTAATAGAATTGTTTTGACTTTTCATCAATTTTTGTTTGATTTTAAGCGAGTTTTATCTTAGAAGTTATCTTTTTAATTAAGGGTATTGTGAAAACATTTAAATGCTATTTTACCATGAAAGATTTCCAATTACCTCCTTTGAAGGAATTCTTAATACATTTTTGGGTCCCGAAGTTGATTGATAATGAAATCATTAAAAATGAAATCTTTTATAATTAACTTCATAAAGATATTCAAATGTTTTTTTTTTTTACATATTGGGTCTCTGGTCATCAAAAATCGTTCGTGAGAAACTCCAGTTTCTACTGGCATTTTTTACTTATTGAATTTTAAAACTTTGAATTTCCAGGGGTACAAAATCCGTTAAAGATTGGATAGAAAACATGAAAGCGTTCCGTGTGAGTTGGGGTATAAAAGGGAAGTTTCACGCCGGATTTCTTTCACGCGCAAATACTTTTCCTCTCCAGAAAATCTTGAACGAAAAGACTTACAAACAATCGAACATCATTTTCTGCGGACATTCAGTGGGGGGAGCCGTTGCAACAATTGTTGCTATCTTTGCTTTGTTAGAAGAGGAAAAACGAAAAGTTTTCCAAGAAGATCGAGATCAAAGATCGATCAAGTGTTTCACATTTGGAGCTCCAATGGTTGGAGATGGAGATATCCAAAAGGTTGAAATGAGTGATATTTAGTACTATTACTTTTCAGATAAAAATGATATTAAAAAAAGGTAAAATGAGAAAATAAGTTTCAAGTTTGAGAAAAGGGGTAGTTTTTTTCAAATTTCAGTTTTGCAATGAGAAAGGCATTTCTAAGCACTTGTATCACTCAGTTAACTTCCTGGATCCAGTTCCTAGGTTGCTGTCGTACAGTATGTGTCTGGAAGCGATGGCTGCACAACTAAACGCACAGGTAGGTCCATTATAAAAGTTCTAAATAGGAAAACAGGCTATATTGAAAGCATACTTTTTTAGGATTTGACTATTAAGAGCTAATACGATTATTGAATTTGATTGTTATTGCATAAATGAGAATGTTTTTCTTCACCTTCATGTTTAAGAACTTTGCAATATTTTTATTTACAAAGTTGATTTATAAAACTTTAGGTTAAGACATTGGTCAACACATTCCGAACAACAAAAGAGGCAGCGGAATATTTTTCCTCGAACAAAGACGCGTTAATCGTTAAGAAAACCGAATTCGTGAATAAACTCAGCAAAATTGCTCCCATCATTGAACAAATGTTAGGGGCTTGTTGTCTTTTTTCACAATCTAAGCCACTAACTTTGGCTGTGGAAACTGTAAAGATGGTAACGGTAGGGATCTATAGAAGGTTATTTACATTATAATAGGGCGTATTTTGTATGTTTAATTGCATAAAAAGACAATAGGGATTGTTGAAAAAGGCTAATAAGCGAATAAAATTATGAGATAAGCTGGAAATCAACAGCTAAAAAATTAAGACTTGCCTAGTGATCAATTAAAATACTACGTAAGTTATAAACATGTAAATTGAAATAGCACGTTCTGGTTGGGATAAGCATTTGAAGGAAATGTTGTTATAGAGTTTTTATATTGTTTCCTTTTTAACTTTAATTGTGTTATTGTTTAATCTTAATACGTTTTGTAAAAAAACCTTAATTAAATAATTAATTTTGTATCTAACATCAACCTTCATTAGGATGTTATATACTCTGTTCAAAATCAAAAGTCAGCGAAGGTTCCCAACTCAAGTAGCGAGTACGCTACAATCGGAAATTTCCTGTTTCTAAATGAGACAAGAGAGAAGTGCGTTACGGTTGAATATATGCATGACAAGGAAATCGAAAAAAATATGGATCTCTCTGATAAACTCTGCTTCTCTGAAGAGACTCCATGCGCGGTTGAGCACAGTTTGGATCGCTACGAACATTGCTTGTCTACATGGGGAACTCCAGCAGGAATGTTTCCAAATGTCATTCTCATAGAGCATTTTGAAGATGAACATTTGGTTCAACACACAATTTCTAGAGAAGTCAGTGTAAAAAACAGTTACACTCCCGAGATCCAGGATGCTGAGTTGATTAAGGTTTGCTCTGAAGAAAAAGGCGAACGACTAGAACTCCGATTGACCGGTCCTAACCTGTTCCATGTGGTGTTGGACAAATGCAACTTTGATTTCGGCTTTCCATTTGCAAAAAATCCAGAGAAGTTTCAAGTAAGAAACGTCATAAGTTTATTTGTTATTTATGTTATACTGAGTTACTTACAAATACCGAATGATTTGTTTCATACTTCAGATGAAACAGATGGTAATGAGTGAACACATAGACTCCGTCATCCTGGAGGAGGACTTTGAAATGATGCCAAGTATGGGAGACTGTGGATCTCGAATTCAATTAACAACTGTATTTGGGAAGTGTGAACATTATCTAATGAAGGATAAAGTAAAGTTCAAGAGTTTTTACTACTTTATTTCGTGTTGCTGATAAGTAATTTTATTTTGGTGGGCTTTATCATTTATTTAATGGAAGACTGATTTTAACAAAATCAGTTAGTGTATATTAGCTGTTGTAATAATTTTTAGGGATACAAAAATAACTTTCATTACAAAATAAATTATTATGCTTAAAAATAACATTTTATGTAGCACGATAGCTTTTACATAAATTTTTTCACATATATTTAAATATTCAGTTTATGTAAATTGTTAGAATATAAAAGTATTTTTACTTTTCGATTTTTCAGCTTCGTAACTTGGTAATGCCAAGCCTTAATCAACTGTCTCATCACGATTCTTTTTCAAGAGTTATCAAAATGGCCATCCAACGGGGAATGGGATTAACGCAGATAATAAGACAAGGCCATTGTATTGAGGTAATCTCAATATATATAAAATGTGACTGCCAATTATTGATATGTTTATATTTTTCTTTACAGAAAGCTGTTAAATACTCATAGAGTACAGTGGAACTCGTTTTTTGAATGAAGTACAAGAGTTTTAGACATTTCAGCCTTTAAAAATGAATTCATATGTGACCCAGGATTTAATTGAGATAAAGAATTTTTGAAACAATATAAAATGGTTACAAAAAAGCAAGAATGGGTGACACAAATACATCTGTATGATAAGCATGAAATGTTAAGTAATCATTTAAATAAGAAGTTTTAATAAGAGTTATAAGAGTATTTAGTACCACTTCATACTACGAATCGTTTCTCTGTTTTTCTTATAGACGCAAGAACAGTTAATCATAACTAAAGTAAAGAGTCTTGCTAACCTCTGTCTACCGGAAAAAGAAAAGGCACAATTCATAAAAATGTTTGACGATCCAAGACAAAATCAGTTCATCCTCAGCAATGAAGAGGTAAAGCTAATCAATATTCTTTTGACCAAGAAAAAGTGAATTGCATTTCTTTTTCTTAAAGTATTTTCCCACAACAGAAATACAAGAAGATTCAAGCTCTTTGCGATAAAGTATCGGAATATTTGAACTCGCCCGTCCAACTTGAAGTGGAGCCATCTATTGCCATAAATATTGGAATAGAACTTTCTGCAATTATTGGTGGCACTCTGATGGCATTCGTGGCAGGACCAGGGCTGGTTATGTTAGGAACAATTGGAGCTTTATCCCAGCCAAGAATTTTTTCAGCAGCTGCTCTTGGTTGGGCAGGAATTGGATTTGCAGCAAAAAAAATTTTTAACAAAAAGGTGATTAAGGAGAATTACGATGCGTTTCTCAGGTTCATTGAAAATGAGCTCTTTAAAACTTGGATGCCAGAGAAGCAACAAAAAAATGCAATAAAGTATCAAGAAATATCCGACTACAGAATGGAGGGAAAGACTTACAGTCTAGAAAAAGCTCTTTTGCTCATGTATGACAAAGAAAAGAAGTGGGAAAACTTTAGAGGAACAATTCTGAGTGAATGTAAAGTATCTTCGCAAGAATCCGTTTTAAAAAGGATTAATTGCATTGAAGCTATTCACGAGATTAGGAACCTCCTTGCCACTCAATGCTACATTGGTGTTGTCGGA
Organism: Hydra viridissima; assembly: GCF_058129835.1. Lineage (NCBI taxonomy): Eukaryota > Metazoa > Cnidaria > Hydrozoa > Anthoathecata > Hydridae > Hydra > Hydra viridissima. The sequence goes on along the minus strand of NW_028324311.1, from coordinate 5,587,131 downwards.
ATTCAAGATGCAGGTGACTATTTTCAATATTTCAAATAGTTCTAGGAATGCTATGTCAGTTATAAATATATACTGAGAACTTGGGTTTAGATGGGTAGGTAAAAAGTTTAGGATAAAGGAGATAATCAAAAGTATAATCAAAAACACACTCAAAGCATACAAAAGGTCTGCGATTTATATATTCAGCTCAAATAGTGTTGTGTTAACCATAAGAAAAATGAAGCAGCTTTATAGTTCTCACCAAACGTGCTTCAGAAGCGCTCTACCACAATGTATGAGAATTTTGATTGCAGGATACAAATCTGGGTTTTTTATTTGTGCTCTAGCCCCTACGCTTTATCATCAAAAGTCTTCAAAATTTGAATGTTTTGTTAATTGAATAAAATTTTTAAGACCTTAGGTTTATAATCCTGTTTATATGATACATTTTCAAATGGAGCTCTTTTTTTTCCAAAAATTTATTTTCGGTCTGTGGATCATTTTACGATCTTAGGTACGTCTTTGGTAAGTAACTTAAAAAAGTCTTACAAGAGAGTGTGGTATTGATATTTGCGGAAGAGTGCTTATTTAAAAAAAATTAGAATCAACATTAATACGTGTCAAACTCAATTTAGTAGCATAAACGAATAAAAGTCTATCAAAAGTTTGATGAAAAGCTTCCGTTTATTTTAACAAGGTTATGTTTTGTGAATAAGATCTTAGGAAGAGGTTTAAACTATTTGTCTGAGTGTATTCCTCAGACATAAGAAACAATTTAGAGTGTTGCATTTTTTATAAAGTTATAAAAGAACACAACTAATAGTACGGAAAATAATCAAGAGTTTATACCAAAAAACATTTCAATTCAGCAAACAAAAGAAACAACACTTCTCAATGAAAGTTTTGTTGTCAAGATGGCCTTGATGTCTATTGAAAATGATTTGTTACAGTGTTTAGATTGATAAAATTTATTACAGTGTTTAGATTGTAAAAATGCGTGTTGTAATAGGAAATTATTAAATTTATGAATCGATACTTTCATTGAGGAAAGGGAGTTTTGTATGTATCTGTACCGATTCTCAAAGTTTTGCGATATATAGTAATAATGTGTATCTGAAATAAAAATATAACTACTTTTTACAACATTTAAGTTTTTAAATTACCTCTGGGCCCTCACGCATGCCAATTAGACAGTGATTATGAGTAAAAAAGTTACAAGTAATTTATAGGTAAAACTACTCTTCTAAACAAGATATGGGCAATCGACGGTAAATGTGGATTGTTCACTCACACCAAGGTCCCAATCACTTATCAGCTTAATGAAAAAGTTTATGTTGTTGACTTTCCTGGCAGTAACAGCTTGGACTATCACTCTAAGACATTCTCAATTTGTGGAGCCATGAACAACCTAATTTTGGTCGTCATTCCTTTCACTGGAGATGTCGACCAGATTATTAGTAAAGAGATTTCCAAAGTCTTCAAAGCTATGCATGAATCAGATTGCACTCAGGTAAATAACGTTTCATTAAATTGAAAGTTAATGCGTAAACATAGTGCCATTTTTTAATTTCTATGTTAAAAAAAGTTGCTTAAAAACTTTTTTTAACGGATAACTAGAAAATGATGCTCAACTAACATGTTAGTTAGAAGTTTTAAATTAAAATATAGTTTTTAAATTTGAAAACTCATTTTGAGTTTTGTTTGATAAAATGTATATTATTTTTGGAATTAACACTTCTCACCTAATGCAAAGTTTTTATAATTTTATTCAGATTAAAATATTTGATTTCCAATGTTTGTTTTACAACCGAATTTAACTTTAAATCTCATTGAAAAATTGTTGATCCTCACCATTTATTGTACATCGCAAACACTTTTTTAACCTGTTTGTGCTTAAGTGAAGCCTGAGGCGAGAACAAAAAATTGAGGCATTTCTTGTAACAACTATTTGATGCAAATTTTTAATACACATTCCTTTTTACCGCAGTTTACTTACGTTCTTACAAGATAGGCAAAAATTCTATGTCAATACTTCATAGAGGCATTTGTCTGCCTTTCACTTCAGTAAAAATTTGCAATAAAATACGAATTTAACAACTTTCCCAAATTATGTTTAATAGAAATATCATCTAATCTGAAAGTTAGTCTTTTGATATCACTTAATCTGAACGTTCATCTTTTAATCATACTTGAATTTTTCCAAAGCTAAGGTAACTCAAGCGTAACTTCTATTTTACTTCCCATTAATGTTGTTCACTCAACTGAATTTTTAAAACCAGAATTACAATAATTTGATAAAAATTTTTTCGTTGATCAATAACATACATATTGAAAATCTATGTTTTCACCACAAATACTTTTCTGCAACCAATTTTTTACTGTTAGCTTATATTTGAAAGTGGTTTTAGTGTAATATTACAACAGCTCTTAAAAGTTTACAAACGGGTAGTTAAAACAGCAAAAAAAAAGTTAATATTTTTTGAATCGCCATTTGAAAATTTTTAGAAGGTGTTCACAGCAGCGCTAAAAGTCTAAAAGCGTTCAATAACACAAAAATTCAGGCAAGGGATAAAAATGCAAGCGCTATACTTTAAAAATGTAGAAGCATAAACTGTTTTAAACAATAAGTTTTTTTTTCAGATAACACTTTCTGGGCTTCTAGAAAGTTCGGTTCATCATAAAGAAAACTTCGCATATCTTTGAAATTTTTACTATTATGTAACTTATAGAATAGGCAATTTTATTGTTCATATGTGTATATTGTTATTCAAGTACAATATACACATATGAACCACTACAGAAGACTGCTGGTACATATTTGTACCACCACCCCCTCCAATCCTTTGATGATTTATTTGCACTTTTCCAATAGATTAGGTACTATTGACTAACAAAATAAAAATATATGCATTTCAAGCGAATTTTACTCACAAAAATTTACCTATTTTTATATAAAATTAAGAACTTTTATTAAACTAAGTTTACACAAAGCAATAAGGAAGAATAAGGCACTCACCTCATTCAACTCAACCACGTTCATACTCTGGATTTACTTAAACCTGATTAACTTTTTACAATAATAAGGAAATTAATGTTTAAACATCTATTACTTTCATGTTTTCGAAATAAATCCATGAGTGTTAAACTAATTCTAAACAGTATTAGATTCAAGTTTTTCAAATACAAACATTATTTGATATTTTAATTTCATATACTGTTTGTAACTGTTGTTAAAATTGATTCATTCCTCCCCTTTTAAAATGTATCAATTAAAAAGAATATCTTTGTAGATTTTTCATTACTTTTACCGCAATGAAAAATTTTTCTAATAATACTACACTAGTTACTTACACAAAAAGCTAAGGATGCAGGAAAGCTATTTTTACAGACCTAAAAGATCAATTATTTTTTTATTATTCACTAATTTTTATTCAAAGCCAATAGAGGCTACATAAATAAGCATAATGATAGAAATCATGATGGCATCAGAAAATACTTGAATCTTGCAAAATAATAGTCATGACCAATTGAATTACTAATAGTCATGACCAATTGAATTACTGGACGTTCATTTTGGTTAGCATTGTTTATGGCTTCCTTTTTCATCATCAGTTTATTTTGTTACGAGACTAAAATCGCTATTTTATCACAGGATACATTTAACACTTGACATTATATGCTCTATTTCGTTCGGACATGACATAAACTTACATTGTCGCGTTTTGAAATCCTCTTTAATTCTGAAAATATGAATTGAAATTTAACATGAAAATTAATCCTAAAAAAGGAATTGAAAAACTATTGAAATTTGTAATTCTAAATTAATATTTTAAAATAAAAATTTGGCTTAACATGTTTGTTTGGGCTTGACATGGTTCTAGCAATAGTTGCTGTACATATTTTAAGACTAAACAAAGAGGCACACATTGTCATAGCCTTAAACGGTGTTTTTGCATAAAAATGCAATCTTTAGTTGCTCTTTACAGAAGGGTTGTAACTAATATTAGATTTAAAGCAAGTTTTGTCCTAAAAATGCAACTTAAAACTTGTTTTGGGTTTTGATATCTTTTTATTCAATGAGTTTAGCAGATGCTTTTTTCTTAATTCAGTTTTGTCCTTAATGATAATGATAATTATAATGATATTTATAACTAAAGCTATAACTTTGTTTAAATACCTTTTAAAAGGTGACTGTGAATAGTTATTTTTTACATGGTTTCTAGATAAGGGTAAAAATATCTGTAGGAATCTGGAGTTAAACAGTAACATTGCTTAGTAAAATTTACTCAACCTGTCTAGGTTATTTTATGCATCAACAAATGCGGTCCGTTGATTGATCAAATCAGTGAGGGACTTCGAAGAATCCGGAACAAACCGAAAAAAGAGACAGATTCTGAATGGTTAAAAGATTTCAAACTTGGAAAGATAGGAATGGCCGAGTGGCTGGCTCAAAAATATAGTGAAAAGCTCAACAGTTACTATGAGCAGTCCAATAATAATATTAAGTGCGTTTAAATTTAAATAATAACTTTTAATATTATTAGGAGCGCTATATTTTAGTCTTGTTGAGGATGAAAAAATACCCTTCCTCTGCAGAAAATATTGAATTTGCTGGTGATGGGTTTATTTTTTGTGCAATTTTTTGAAAAAGTTGTAATTTCTAATTTACTCTAATTATCATTGTAGCATGTGAACTTTTATCTAGGATCCGAAAAGAGGACATTCTCTTTACAGACTGGCTCGTTGAAAATGTCCCTGGTGATGTTGACAAAGATAACTTTCAGTTGTCTGGAATTCGAGAAGTTAAAAAAAGAGTTGAAGAGTATTTGCTCAAATACAAAATCTATGCAAAAAACGAGCAAGAGGAGTTGGAAAAATGTTTGAGTTCAAAATGGAAAATATGATTGTACACAAAGAATTATAAATTGTATTAAAATATTAATTTTTCATTCCCATAATTGTGCTTTATAAAATAAATCAAATATAAGCTTCATTAATTTATTGATAACGATGCAATATATGTATAGTTTTTTTCTGGTTGACTGGAGCGAATGAACCTCCAAACGTACACCTTTTCATAGTTATCTTTAGTCTATAATTTAAGTATCTAAAGAAGTTAAATATAGAAAATTGATGCCAGTTTCAAAAATTCAATCTATTTCTTTTACTTTTATAAAACATGAATTTTGACCAATCGAGGGTAGGGGGTACTAACTTGATTTCTCCCTGGGCGTCACGCAGTTTTCATTCTTATCAGTCTTTATTTATTCATTTATTCAATGCAAGAAAATTTTTTTAACACGCTAATAAATATATTTATGTCAACACTTTATTTTTTTTTCAGTTTTTTAAATTTCAAGTATTTTGGAAGATTCTTGTTGGTTTTTTTAAAGAAGTTAGTATGTTGCGTGGCAAATATTATTATTTCTGTTTATTGTATTTGCTCAAAGCCAGTGAACAAGACTGAACATATTCTGATTAATAAATTTATTTAGTTTTTTGAGAGAGTTTATTACTAATTGAAGATAAGTATTGTCTGCAGAATGATACGTTTTTTGAGTGTTTGATAAAAAGATTAACATCATTGATATAGATAATGAAGAGAAAAGGACCTTACATAGATCCCTGAGGAATGTCAATGCAAACGCTTTAAATGTCTGAGAAGGTGCCATTTAAAGTAACAAACAATTACTTCAAATGACACCTTGTTATGGTTTAAACGATTGCAAAGGTATGCAGTGTACACCATAGTAGTTAACCCTTGATAGGAGAATGTAATGGTCTGCGTTGTCAAAAGCTTTTTGTAAAACAATTGCTCTTGACAATGGAAGCTTTACTTAAATATAAGCAAAGCTTCCATTGCCAAGAGCAATTTCTCTATTTTCGATAAGAGCGTTCGCTGTAGAATGCTTTTTACAAATACTAAATTGGTGTTTATATAAGCATTTATTTTGATTTAGGAAATCGTATAATTTATTATGCATACCTTTTTCAAAGATTTTTTTTAAATTAGAAAGAAGAGATATCGGACTATAGTTGGTGCAGTCAACCATAGATCCTTTTTTTGTGGACTGGAATAGCTCGGGCCAGCTTGAAGACATCAGGAAATATTCCTTAGCTAAATGAGTTATTTAAGATGATACTTAGTGGTTTGCATAGAATTTCTGACACCAGTTTGAGAAGTTTTGTTGGAAGGCTGTTTGGTCTAATACACTTACCTTCTATGATAGTGGAATTTATATAACCGATAGTTTCCTCTTTCGTTATTGGTTGCGTGTAAAAAGAGTTGCTATTAGGATTGGTCAGATACTTTTGAAAGTTGAACCTAGAATTTAGAGTTCCGTTGGATAACTTTGAGACAATTGCAGTGAAGAAGTTATTAAAATGATTGAAGATTGCTTTAGGATTAGTTTCGCATTTGTTGGGGAGTAACTTTTATTTGGCATAACATTTATCAACTCTTTTATAACTTTCCGAGTGTTTTTATGTTATTAATATTGTTGCTAAAAAAAATTTGTATAATACTTCTTTTTCCTAAACTAAGGAAGATTACTACTACAATATTGTTTAAACAAAAAAAGTAAATTTTTCATTCTATATATATATATATTTTAATACTTTTTATGAAGCATGTTTTTATTTTTCAATGACTTCAGAATGTCTTTCGTTAACCAAGGTAAAAAGAAATAAATTTTTACTTTAATGTTGTGATTAAGAAAAAAGAACAAGGGCAAACAAGATGGCAAGCTTAAGTGAAAATGATGCTTCTGTTATAGTTGCTTCTCATAAAGGAGAATAGATTCGTAATTACGCTGTGGAATTCTGCCCTTTTTTAAAAAAAAAACAGCTGAATCCTCGGATTTTTGAAATCCTGGGAAGGAAAAACTGCTTACAATTTCCGTATTTTTTTGTCTTATAATCTTACTTTGGTTGAACATTTCAAATCAAGTTTCTTCAGTAGAGGTTTGAGTATTTTGAATGACAGGAGCCAACGAAAATCATCATATAAAAGTTTTTCAAAATAAAAAATCTTTTTATTCTTTTTTTACGTAAGCATGCTTCCGTATTTTAAGTAATTAGGTTAGTAAGTTACTCAGAAGATTTTTTAATTTTTTCAAATTTCTAGCGGCTAGCTACAAACAGCATGAACAATTATGTTTGTAGTTATTTGGTTAATTACATCTATGAACAATGATTTTTCGTGTTGTGTATTTCTTGATATATAGTTCAAACTTCAACCATCTTGAGTATATTGAAATAATCAGTCTACTGGTTATTGTACTGAGGTCTTTCAATTTTTATCTCGAACAGCTATTATTTGTTTTTAAACACCAAACAATGTGAAAATGTAAAAGCTCCTATGATGGGCAATGAAAATAAAAGAAATTCTGTTTGTTAACATTTTTTATGAGAGAAAAAGCCAGGCTGCTATTCGTAAGTATTCCGATTTTAAAAAGATTTACTTTCTGCGCATACAATTATTTAGATTAAAAAATCAAATGCTCCTTTTTGCAAAAAGCACATGACTTTTTAATATCTTTTATACCTACTTGTGTAAAGTCTGAACGCGTTTTTTCTGTAGCTGGACTTTTCGCAACTAAATCTTAAAGATTATTTTAAAAATAGGAAGGTAGGCACATCTATATTATATCATAAAAATAATCAATTCTTTAATACTTAATTCCTTTTTATAAATCTAATTACTTCATTAATTTTTTTTAAAGGATTACAAACCTTGTTTAAAGAGACTCATTGAAAGCCTATATTGAGTACCTTAAACCAATCCATAATTTTACTTATCTTTTGGAATTCTTTGATGTTAACAACATTCCCTTCATAGAAGCTACCTGTATTTCAGATCATTTACATATATTTCTAGTTTTCCCATTGATTTTGCTTGTGTATGATTCTCTACATTTATATTGTCAAGAAAAAGGTTCACCTATATAAGTAAATACTTTTTATTCTGCTTCTTCTCTTCATACAAATGTCTTAAAATGGGCCCTAGATTTCTCGCTCTATTTTTATTGGTTGTCTGGTTAATTTTCCATGTTGCTAAAAGTTCTTAAACTAGAATTGTTATTGTGATCCACTTTTTTATTTTCTTCAGTATTCTTGGTATTCGTATTTCGTATAAGCTTTTTCCTATTAGGTTCATTGTTAACTTTGCTAATAGAGCTTATCAAATATTTCTACATTTTTTATGCTAACATGTTTAACAACAACAATAGGTCAGCTTCTTTTTCCTTTTATTAGTTCCAACAGATCTCAGAGAATATAGTTCTGAGTTCTGCCCTCTTGAGCTTCTTTATCACAAGTAACACCTGATCGGTCAATCTAGGCTAAATTTCTTTGATTTCTGCTTCAAGAACCTGGTAACATCTATTAATTTATCTTTGAAGTGGCATTCTGCATTTTTCTTGTAGCTTTAATTCTTTTAAGAGCACTACTTTTTTGAGAATGTAGGTATCGCATTAGATTACCGGTCCAGATATCCTTATTCATCGAATTGTTGTATAACTGGACAGCTAAAAATATATATATGTAAATATACACAAATATTAATAAATAAGACATCAAATTTTTGTCAAGGAGTATATACTTTTATATCTTTGTAAATAGGATAGAGAAAGTTTGTCTTTGTTAACACGTACATTTTGATCAGATTCTTTTCCTCCTCGCTTTAATTTATAAGGTGAGGACACTGTATACTCTTGCTGACTCATGCTTTTTTGGGATAAAACTAACAAGATTTTGTTGATGCTATTCGATTATACTTTTTGAGTAATTGTAAAGTTAGGCCCGAAGACGGGCCGATCATTTTGTTTTCGGATCATTAGCACAAGTCAGTTTTTTAGATATTCTTTATCGTAAACTTTGGAGTTCCCGTTTCAGCTCATAAAAAATGGCCGTATTTTGAAGCCACAAGAGCAGATGGGTTGCCAAACCATAACTTTTTTGTCAAATTTCTCTGTTTTTATTGCTTTAAGCAAAACGTCAGACTTTGTTCTTTACGACATTGATAAATTCTTTGCCTTGGGAGCAACGAACAATCAAGATTGCAGTAGGTTTTATCACCCATTGCAATTCCACTTTTGATTTTCCTGAAGCTTTATTTGTACCAGTTTTCGACCGCGTTTTTGGACTTGGCTGAATTGCTGTTAAGATCTTCCGTGGAACATTTGCTTCTTGTATGTCTTGACATGTTTTGTTGTCATATCTCATTTTGATTCTTGAATTTTTTGGTTCGGAAACTCAAGTGTTTTTTTTTCAGTATTCCGAATGGACTTTTATTTTTTTTAATTTACGTAAGTTTTACTTCTCTAAGTTTTTTCATTTTTTTATTCAGCTTCACTGACATCAAGTCCATTATCTATATTATAGAAATCATTTGAATTAACTATCTCTGGTAGAATTTCACCTAGTGTGATATTTAGATCACTAGCTGGAGGTAAGAGGATTTGTACTAATGCCCCTGATCACTTTTTGATCAAATTTTAGAGAAAAATCTCCTTTTTAGATTCTCGGCTTTCTCTCCTATCAGTTTTTCTTTAAACTTTATACTTTTTTGCTCGCAAGTTAATAAGACCAATACATTTTTAAAGCCACTTGTTCATAATATATTTTCTCATTTCTTTTTGTAAATAAATTCTGTTTGTTTACAATTAACTTTTTTAAGATTCAAATGATTCTCTGCCGGTCTAAAAAGTCACAGCAATTTTAACCAAAAAAGGACAAATTTTGGACTTGAAATTAGCAAGTGGTGTCTACTCAGTTACAAATTTAAATCTAACACTGAAATTAGTTTTCTTGGTGTTGTCTTAGATGAAAATATTTTCATTTCTGAAGTGAAAGTTCACAAGCAGTTCTAAAGCAATTTGCTTTGGAGGGCTCCAGTTAAAAATGACGTCCTTCAAGAAAAAAGTAGAAAACCGTATATAAAAGAGGTTTCAGTTCTTCAGCTACAAAAAAAATTGGAGCAGAAGAACTGGGAGGAGTTTAGTTTTAGCTGTTCAATTCAAATTCAATTATTCGAATAAGTATTGAAAACATTTCTCTGTATTAGATCTGCAGTGGTGATAAATCCCAGTAAACACACAAACGCTTATTAAACGTCGAAACAACGTTTAGATAAAAGTTTAGTTTTGGTCGATTATACGTTCAGAATGAAATCCAGATTAACGTTTAGATCAAACCTCCATAAAACGTCGAGATTACAACGTATTTTCGACGTCTATTATAGGGTTAATAAAGGTATATAAAGCGTATATTATACGTATATAAACTGTTTAGATTTAGTTCAATTAACGTATATAAATTGTTTAGATTTAGTCTAATTAGACGTATATTAAACGCTTAGATTTAGTCAAATAAACGTATGTAAATCGTTCCTAATAAATACATACATACATACATATATATATATATATATATATATATATATATATATATATATATATATATATATATATATATATATATATACCTTATATACTTTTCCAATATATACAAATATTTTATATACTTATATAACTATATATTATTTTTAACTTTTTGTTATTTACTACTTTTATACTATATATACCCATTAAAAACTTGTAAAAAACGCTATAGTTTGGATTTACCCCACAAATAGCAGAGAATGGGGGATTCTTAATTTATATTTGTTTCATTAACTCTAAAAAATTTTAATCGCTGTATCCATTATGTCTTCGCAGTAGCAATATTATTTTGCAAGAACACCTATACAAATATTTTTTGTAAATTTAATCTCATTTAGCAGATAATAAGTTTACATTAGTATTAAGTTAAAGATTACTAATAAAATTATTAAACTTATAAAAATGTAATTTGGATCACTATGTTTTCTGGTTTCTCAAAAATCTTTCTAATATACCGTCCAACGCATGTTCATCAAGCGCCGATTCTTGTTCATCATGCGCCAGTTCTTTGTTCATCGGCGCCGGTTCTTGGGAAACATCATCATTCTTGTTCGTCTCCTGATCGTCTTCTTCTACATTTTGATAATCATTAATAACATTTTCTTTAATCTCGAAGATTTCTTTTTTTGGCCCTCCTACTCGCCACGAGGCCTGTTTTAAATATGCGGCTATTGAACTATGTGCTTGAGCTATTGACATATTGGGAAAACTGTACATTAGAGAATCTAAAAAAAAAACAATTAATGAAGTTAATAAAAAATCGATTATTCAATTATTAATGTACCTTCAGGGTTACAAAAATAGACTTTCAATAGTCTATTTTTGTAACAGCAAAAAAACTGGTTTAAAATAATTTGTATTTAAAAATCAACATCGGAATTACCAACAACAACTTTACATATAGTGGATCTTCTGAACGGAATTTTCCCCAAATTTCCTCGACCATCCATGTTCATTTTTGACATCAAAGAATTAGTAAAAAGTCGCGACATAATATATGCAGTGGTCTTTCCCAAATCTGATCCACCAATTTTCTTTAGCAAATGTAACTAAAATTAAAAAAATTAAACTAAAATTAAAATTTTTTTATTATAGCAACGACAAATAGTTACTGTTAGACAATCATAAAACGTTTATAAATTTTCACTGTTCAGTTAATTATAAAACTTACCAAAAGAGTTCTTGCAGCAGGACTTTCACAACGAGAAACCAGTGACTCGTATTGTTCAACTGTGTCAATGGGGCCATCACTAATTTCAAAAGAATCCATTGAATTGTTGGCACCTAGTAAAACAGCTGGCATTGATTGTCGCTCAAGGAGCTTTTTGACTTCCGAGATTTCTATGGTGAGTTGTGACAGTTTGAAGAGAACTGTCTTCTGGAATTCTGAAATTCAGTTAAGCTATTAAAAACACCATCTTGAAAATAAAGGTTAAAAAAATTTGATCTATGCAAATAATTACCATTATAATATATAGCTAAATATTATTTAATTTTATTTATTACATTAAAACATTATTTTAATCCATAATTAAAAGTAATATTTTACTTGCATACTTACTTGCATTTAATTTATCGGTGCTATTACCTAGTTCATTGGATGTGCAATTTCTTGATTGGATGTTAGGAGAATCACTAGCTACTGTTTTTAGTGATCTGACCGTGTAGACAGACTTGGGTGTTGACCTAATCAGTTGGTTCGATGTTGTTAGTGGCAGACTTGACTGGGTAGATTTTGGTGTTGACCTGATTGGTATCTTTGATGCTGTTAACAGCAAACATGATTGGGTAGTTTTTTTGGGTAATACTAGGTCATTTATTGTTGATGTTGGTTGTGATTGAGAAGATTTGATGCTTGATGTAGGTTTTGGATGAGCAAGGAAACTTTGATGGACTGAATTAGTAGATTTAGATAAAGTATTAATTTGTCTGCAATGTAAACGTAAACTTAGTTTGCTGGGCGCATTTGGAGGAGTGGGGAACTTGGACAACTCTTCTAAAACAACAACAAAAAAATAAAATAATTTACTTAAAATAATCTTTTGAGTAAATTGTTTTAAAGGATTTTAATTTTGACAAAATAAAAAACTAATTGTTATTTCTTGAATGGGAATGAAAAATAGATTGACATCACTAAAGTATTAAAATTGTAAAAGCAAAAATCATAATTCATAATCAGATATAAAAACGCACCATTTGACTCTTGTGGATAATTGTGGTCATCACTATCTAAAATATAAAAAATGACACTAAACATTTTAAAGAATATAATTTTAGCCAATGTAATAAAAGTTCATATATTAATGATTTTGTTTTCAAAAATACTTATAATATTTATTGAAAATATCAAAAAAACATTCTTTTTTCTACTTTAGACCACTAACTTACTTAATTTTTAAAATTTTCTTTCGGTTTAATAAATACTTTTTAGAAATTGAACTAAATTTTAAGATTTCTATAAGTTTTGATTATTTTTTAACCATCTTCACTTGCAACAAGACTGCAAGCAACCACTGTTCACTGAGCTTCACCCTCATTAGGAGATAATAGAATGAATTGCCTAGTCATACAAACAGAAACACAAGCAAAACCTATGCCTTGAGTCAAGAAGATCCACAATTCAACATCCTAAACTGGAAACAATGTATTGTAAATACCTCTATGCCAGCCTAATAGATAAGAAGGTGTGTGAAGCTGGTCAACGGATAGAATCTATTTAACCCTTAAGTCTTTGCTTAGGAGACCTTCTACAAGACAGTACTCTTGTGCATTGAATGTCTGCCCGAGATGAGTATTTTTATTGAGACACCATCTCTAGCCTTTACTCAACCAAGAGCCCCAAGGCAGGGGGTGTTTGTCAGAGTTAGCTTCTCCTAGCCTTTGCCTAAAGAGTATCCTACAAGGTGGCAGGGCATGAATTAAACTATTACCTTTTATTAATTTTTTTTCTAACTTGGTTAATTAAAATTCTTATTACCAAATTAAAAATTTTTAAATCACTCGACCTTATAAATTAAAACAATAAGCGAAAATTTTATTAGATATTCAGAAGTTGTTAAAACTTACCACAAGCATTATTAAGTATAAAAAATTTAGTTTCAATATGAAACAGCTATTTTTAAAACAGCGTAGTTTTTGGCAGTGATTTTGGCAAATATTTGTAGTATCTATGTATTAGTATAATTTATAAAAAAAAAATACTTTTTTTTTCCTATGCTTTTTAATTTGAAACAATGTTAGGAGTACTTAGTACTTAGATCCCTTTAAGAACTTGTATACCACAATATCTCCACTCTCATCATCATTATATAAGTCTTATTAAATGTTTAAATGTAATAAAAAAAAAAATAATAATAATTCTAAATTATTGCCACCTTTTTTTAAATTATTAAACGATTACAACATACCATCTGAATATTCTATATAGTCTGTCTGTAGCTTTCTTTTTTTTATTCGTTTCTCCACAAGAGGTTCATCAATGTCTGTTGATGTTGTGTATTCAAAATTTTCACATTCCTGAAAGCTATCTGAAAATGCAATTTTCAAAATACAAATATATTCAAATGTAAAATTTAATATTATAGAAAATATTGAAGAGATAGAGATATTTATAGATATACAATTTATTTTAATGATTATATTTTGTCTTTTAAAAAAAAACCATCAAAGAAGACAAACTTTTTAGTCTCTTCTAAACACTATACCTGAACAGAATTTTATTTTCACTAATTCAAATTTGAACCAGTTGGGTTGAGGTTCAGCTCTCTGCTCATATAAATGCTTAACGTTTTTTGGAGGCCATCTAACAAATTTTCCTTCTACCCAATTGTTTGGCAAAGTCCCTTCTTCATCTCTAGATTTTTCCTTCCAAGCTGCTCGTATCCATAACATTATGCTAAATAAATGTTATATTATTATTTATATTATATGGGAATGTAATATATATATATATATATATATATATATATATATATATATATATATATATATATATATATATATATATATATATATATATGTATATATATATATATATATATATATATATATATATATATATATATATATATATATATATATATATATATATATATATACACACTATATGTTTAGCCAAATTAATCTGGTAACTTTTGGTTAGGACTATCCAATAATTTTTATCTAATAATTGTGTGCATAAATTTTGCGTTAAATCGTCTTTTAACCTAAACCTAACTTTTTTAAATTTTAAACTTTATTTATATCTAACCTGGAAAACAAAATGTTATCTTATAAAATTATTATCTTAAAACTATCGAAATGTTTAAACACAGCAAACCAAACTTTAAAATTTGAAAAAAACTACCAAATAATAATACAGCATAAAGAAATTAATGAGAATATCAATAAAATTTATTTTATTTATAATGTACGACTACTCGTTACAATGCAGAAACGGCATTAGGACGTATCCATCTCCACATGGCAGTTTAAGCCCCTTTTTGGCAATATCCTCATTAGTCACCAGTTTTGTTTGGGTATGTTTATGGCGGTTTTCTGAATAGTAGATATCTACAATAGCTGAAGAGCATGGTTCTATAAAAAAAGGCTGTAGATAGGAACAGTCAAAAAGACAGCATAAATACCCATTTGTTGTAACTTCTATAATTTGAGCATAAGTGTTATTTTTAAGAAACACAATTGAGTCTCTAGGATGTGTTGATAGTTTCCAATCTCTTTGTTTTAATTTGATAACACCTTTTCGAACAAGCTCAATATTTTCATACTCTTCAATCCTCTTAGCAACTTGAGCAAGTGGGTTTTTTGGCGCCCGAACATACTTTTTTAGTGTCTGTAAAAAATTTTCAAACGGAAAAGCACTAATTTCATCAAGCGATAAATTAAAAAAACGTACATCATCTGCAAGGTGGAGTAAATGATGAACATTATATACAACAAAATTATCTCCATACAACTTTTGACAGTGTAGAACATAATGTTCTAGTAGTTTTTGTGCATACTCAAGATATTCAACTCGTTTATCTTTATCAGGTGAAAGTAAAATAGTCACAGCAACAGACAATGTTAAAAAATGTTTGTACAAATCCGGTTTTAACACGCTCTTTAACGTAACTTGACCTGTATATAACAAGAATTGGCGGAATTCTGTAGCCTTCCACCTATCCAATTCAATCAGTGCCCGTGGGCGCCTTGCAAACTCACTAGGGATGAACTTTCTTAATTCAAGTAGGTTTTCAGATATATTTAAAATTTGACGGCTACATAATCTTACTACTCTATCTCCTTTTTTCAAAAATTGAAGCATTCGTCTAACCACACCCAAACAAACTAAATGCATATAGTCCAGAGAAAAAATGCTTAAACAGTTATTTGTTATTTGTACTAATGGTGTTGGACCATGCTGGTGACTATTAATATAAGCCAAGTTGAGGAATTCTTTGTCAGTGCGTCTTTCTGCGTTAAAACAACCTGGGTTAACAAATGTTGTACGTCTATTAACTGACATTCCAACTGCACAACATCGTTCACACCCATGCAAACTGTTATGGCCTTTAATATTTTTTAAAAAAGCCCTACCAGGTGCATCACACACAAATGACTGCAATAATAAGGTATAGGTTTTTTCACCATAACTAAATCCATTCTCTTGGAGGTGATTAACCTCATAAATAAAATCTTGCAAAAAATCATCTACAGAGTTTGGTTTTGAATTTCCACTAAAAAGTGCAGCAATCATAGGAGTAGAATGATTTATAGAACATAATATTGGCCAAAATTGTAAGCTAGATGTACAAAGGTATGCCATCCACATTTACTTTCAAGTTCAGAATTTCATTACTGTCATCTCTTTCTAAAGATTGTGTGATGATTTTTTCAAGCCCAAAATACAAATAGTCACCACCACATTTTTTGTATGTAACTATTGTTCTTGTACTTTTTAAAAGAGTACGACTGTCCTTTGGAAGATCAAAACCATACTTCCGCAAGACACTTAGCACTCCATTCACTTGAACATGCGTCATTTTACATCTAACTGCCAAATCAGCCAAATCATTTCTCAAATTTTCTTCATTTCTATTAACTGATTCTGGATCACCTTCACTTTCCGAGCTACTATTAACAAAACTCAGGTTATTAGTTTCAAAATCATCCTCATTATAGTTATCAAAATTAGATATGTCAATATCATGTCTAGACAAAGATTGTAACATCTCAACATCCGGTTCATCAGCATTCAAAAAACTCCCCATTTCCTTTATCACCTTTCGATATTTTCTTTGGTACTCAGAAGTCATTTTCTATCAATAAAATGCAAAATCTATTTTAAAACATACATATAATCAATTGTAAGGTAAGTATGGGTATTAAGGCCCGGCGGGTAATAAGGCCCACTAATCCAAAGTTAGGGAAAAAATAAATTGTGAAACTTTTTTTCGACATTAAAATATTAGAGTTATCTGGTTTTATCACTGGCAGCAAAAAAAAATCAGCATTTCTTTACCGCGCATTCGACAAAGGTGGGCCTTAATACCCATACTTATCTTATTACATTGTATATTACAAATTCAATATATTTAATATGTAATATATTTACAAATAGTTTTCATATTACAAATACTCAACTGATTTTTAAGTAAAATATTATAAACATTGTTAAATGAATAATTTTTAATGTTATGCTATAACATAAAAAATTACTCTTACTTATAAATAATAATACCTATATTTACAATAATTTGTATCATGAGAAAAAGTGGATATGACTTTCTTATAAGAAAGTCCATACATACACACTATGACTTTCTTATAAGAATATGACTTTCTTATAAGAAAGTCCATACATACACACATGTCCATTATAGGCATGGTGTACACCATACCTACAAGCTAAATTTTAGCATTATTAAAAAATATATCCACTTTTTCTCATGATACAACTTTTCCTAATTCCTTAATAACCACTTATTCACGTATTATAATCTTTATATCCCATGTACTGCTAACTTTACCACTTCCTCGCCTAACTTAACTTAGCAACAGCTAATTGCAAATCAATTGTTATACAAAATTTCCGAAACGATGATTTTATTAGGTATTAGATAATCATTACTAAATATTTGTTCATTGATATAAAGAATATATGCTAATTTTTGGTATGCCTTCATAATTTTTTTTTTAACACATTCTTAGGTATTAAAAAATTCCTTGAGGATTTTTTTTTATTCTGCGCAATACACCTCTTTCAACAGGACTGCCGACTCGATTGTTTTCGTTTGACGTCAGAGCGACACATATTTTAGTCAATTTCAATTTCTAAAAGTCATTAAAATTTATAGACTTACATTAGTCAATATCTAAACGATGGATCGCCGTTAAATAAAAGGTTTAAATAAAAAGTTTAAAGGATTCATTTCAAACCTATGTAGGTTTGAAGTGTATTATTTAGACATTTTAGTATATACATTTATTGAACGTCGATCCAACGTTTAGATATGAACTAATGTAAGTCGAAATTCTAAACGTTTGATCGACGTTTAATTAACGTATATGTCAAAAAATTTGAAATGTAGATCAAAAATCGAGCGTCTATTTTAGGTCAATAATTGGTCGCTAAACGTTTAGTCAATTTTTCGACCAATTTTGACTATATATTGACCAATTCTAAACCAATCTGTGTTTATTGGGATGGATAATTTATCTTACATTGTTGCTGCCGTAAAACGAATGAACAAGAACAATAATGTGACTATTTTTACTACAACAACTTTCGAGTTGTTGAAGTAACTAAGTTTTACAAATGTTTTTGTCTAATTTTACTGTTTTTTTTTTTTTTATATTCTGATCATCTTTATAAATACATTTTACTTTATTTATTATCGTGATTCTTTGTGGAAAAGTCTCGATAACGTCTAATTGGTGAAAAAATAAAGGTTTATTAAATGCGTTTAACAATTTTGTAGTATGCGGCAATTTATCATTGATTTCGGGGTTGCTATAACCAGCTGATCTTGCATTAGCAAATTCAATTAGTAACTAGTACTCAATTAATATTTCGAGATAAGTTAGAATGTTGTACGGAATTAGGCCGAATAGTTTAAAAGCATTAAAGAGGAATAGCATATCACGAATAAGAAAGTTAAGTCATTACATTCCTCATACTCTATAAGTATAGCTCTTTTTCCCTGAAAATGTTTCGAGTAATTGGTAATTTTTAACAAACACATTTATGTTGAGTCCCCTAAAAACCCTATAATAAACAAAGCCTCAAAAAATTATTAGTATCTAACTTATAATTGCCCATATTCAATCGCAAATAGTGCTAAAAAATTATTTTAAGTATTTAATGGGCAATGCAGTAACTCTTTCTACGAGTGAAAGCGCATAATGGTGGTCTTGGTCACTGATATCTATAACATTTAAGTTTATCTTTTCATTACTATTGATACATTAAAATTCTTTTTTATGCTAATTTCATCAGTCAGGCTAAACATGTTTATTTTGAAAATTTAATTTACTTTCTCATAGGTTTATTTAAGATAAGAGCCATAATTTCATTTGCAAGGCTTAGTAACCAAAGACTTTTAAAACAGTTGGGGCTGGTGCAGCCACTAACCTTTTGTGAGATGAATTTCAAGAGAAAAAAAATTACTATGAAATTCTTGAATACATTGGCAGGGTATTCATCATCGAGCATCTGAACCATAGAAAAAAGGTAACAACGATCCATTTACAAAGTTTTCAATGTTACTCTACTGGTTTTTCACTAATTTGTAAAAAAAATTTAAAGCAACAAAAACTGTAAAAGATTTTTTACTTTAATATTCTTTCTAAAAGAAAAATTACTACTTCAAATACTTTCAAATACTATTAAAAGGAAAAAGATCTGAAGAAGTTACAAGAAATTTCTGATTTGAGAGACAACTGAAGGACATACAGCTTAGAAAAAGCTTTCCTGATAAATTTTAATTTGAACGAATGATTAAAAAATTCAAGAACTGTTGTGGAAAAGTGTGAAGAATCGTCGAAAAAAATATTCCTAAAAAGGATCAAATAAGTCTAGGCAATTTATGACACACTTTGGAAACCAGTGTTACATTGGAATGGTTGTCAGGATACAGGGAAGTGAAATTAATGACTAAACGGGACCCGGTCCAGGTGAGAAATTTAAACTAGGAAATACAGGAATGTCTGAAGCAATGTCTGAAAAGTTCGCATTTAAACTGCATGTTCAATTCAGGAATAAAGTCTGGTATTAGTTTATAAGAAAAGTTTTAAATTTGTTATAAAGCAACATCTGTCTATAAAGACATTCAAAACTACTTTGTATTCAAAAATTGTCTCAGTATATACAAAGTATTTACAATCTTGATTTAACTTGAAATTAGTGTTACCCCTTGGCAGAGGTTGTATAAATGAAAACTTGTGTTTTTAGTCATCTTCCTTTTTGTATTTCACACCACCCATCACAGCCACGGTAATTGATTCCACTACTTAAAATTTTTTTCGACGGTCCTGTTAAACGATGAAGTACATCAATGTTTTATTGGCAAAATACTCTAAATGGAGTGATTTACTTTTCAGTAATTTTGATTGTCCGACATAAGTTATTCTGAACAAGTTGTAACCCTTTGGTAAATTCTTTTCTGATATCTGGCCTTATAATTTTCTCTTCACTAATTATATTGTTGGTGATGAAAGTTCTGCAGATTCCGCAACCTTCGGTCTGCGTATAGTTGAACAAATTAAGAAATTAAACTGGAGATTAATTAAGTACAACATATATAAAAAAGATGATAAAGAACTTAACAAATGCTTCATCACAGAAATGAAAGTTTGAAATAAGAACAAAACAGTATTTTAAACAATATTATTCATATTATTGTAAATGCTTTTGGTTTCAGAGTAAATTTTAACATAACCACCGTTTTCCAGAAAAAAATTTCTAAGATGGTCATTTATTTTTCTTTATAACATAAGTTTATCAAGATTGGTTTTAGATACTAATATAAAAGCGAGAGAGTTAAAACTGCAATGAAAATTTTTTCTATGCTGTACAACCAAGTAAAATAAGGGGTACGAGTGGTACGCTTTTTTTCCAAATTTTCTGTAAATATCACTAATGACATTTACAAAAAATTTGGAAAAAATTGTTAGTAAAAGTTGAACTTAGTGTTATATTTAAGTAACTCCTGCACCAAGCATGTTTTTTTAATAGTTTATTCTAAAATATTTGAATTACTGTCTATCTTTTAGGAAATCAAGTTATCCAATTTGTTTACAAACGAATTGTTAACAATTTATTTTTCTGCCACTCTCGTTGTAAAAATGCGATCGGGAATTTACACTATTTGTTAATTGAAATTTACAGCATTTATGAATGAGCTTTCCAATTTGTGAAAAAAGAATTAAATTTCAAAAACAAAAATGTTCCAAGACGAGTTTTCTCGTAACCATCAAAAGCTGCTCAAGACAAACTGCTTCAGATCAAGATGACCCAACAGTTTCAGTGCCTGCATCGTCCAATTCTCTTTTCAGAAAAATCGAACTTCTCTATGAATGTTTGACTAAACATTCATAGAGAAGTTCTTTTTAAAATCCTCATAAAAACTATTCATAAAAATCTATTAAAAGATAAATAAATAGAAACTAAATTTTCATCATTAAGCACAAATTCCTTAACCACATAACTAACTGAAAACGATGCTTAGGGGTTTAACCTGGATAAGAATTTGCACAGGTTGGTTTTAAATAATCCAGTTATAGTTGACCAGATTACAATTGACCAGACCCGTCATTTTCAATAAACAAGGATCCCATGATAGTACCATATTGCTCAGTAAAGCTGGAGGAAAACTATTGCCAGTTGTTTCAGGTAAAATGCGTCTATTTTGAAATGGATTAAAAAAAAAAGAAAAGTTATTGAGCTAAACTTTGAAACTTAAATAAAACCATAAACCCATTCACAGGATGCCAATTTCAATGTAATTTACTTTTCAAATATAACAATCTTTTGATTACATTCAGTTTCCTTTTGCTAACACTCACCTAGCTCTCATTGGAAAGTTGTTTATATATATACAAGAATAATATTTATAAACAAAAATTTCAGATAACTTGCCTTATTGGGAAAAACAACTTTAGAGTTTTTGTATAAATGAAAGAACTACATAGGAAATAATTTAAACTTTTAACTTTTTTTCCAAAATTATTCCAATCCCCATGAGATTTTCAGTATATTTCTATGTTTTAATGTTGAGCAATTTCAAAAGCCAACCAATAGAGAATATACTGAGTAATTGACTTTTTTTAAAATTATTTTAGACATTTTTAAATTATTTTAATAAAAGGTTCAAACTAGAGTTATTCAACAATGTTAAAAATTTTTATTACATGTTAATGAATTTTAAACTCTTATAAAATTATTATTATTATTATTACTATTATTATTATTATTATTATTATTATTATTATTATTATTATTATTATTATTATTATTATTATTACTATTATCATTATTATTATTATTATTATTATTATTATTATTATTATTATTATTATTATTATTATTATTATTATTATTATTATTATTATTATTATTATTATTATTATTATCATTATTATTATTATTATTATTATTATTATTATTATTATTATTATTATTATTATTATTATTATTATTATTATTATTATTATTACTATTATTATTATTATTATTATTATTATTATTATTATTATTATTATTATTATTATTATTATTATTATTATTATTACTATTATTATTATTATTATTATTACTATTATTATTATTATTATTATTATTATTATTATTATTATTATTATTATTATTATTATTATTATTATTATTATTATTACTATTATCATTATTATTATTATTATTATTATTATTATTATTATTATTATTATTATTATTATTATTATTATTATTATTATTATTATTATTATTATTATTATTATTATCATTATTATTATTATTATTATTATTATTATTATTATTATTATTATTATTATTATTATTATTATTATTATTATTATTATTATTATTATTATTACTATTATTTTTATTATTTTTGGTTTTTAAGGAACTTTGTTAAGAATTTCTTTAGTTTTTAGTTTCTCTTAAGAGACAAGAATTATATTAACTTACTGTCAATTTATATGTTGCGTAGGCTTTTTACTTAATCTATCGTGGGCTTTATACTCATTGCATCATTTCCATTTGATGGTAATACTCGATGGAGAAAGTAAGCACATAATACTTTATGACCAGCAATATTTATTTAAAACTATAAGAACAACAATCGATTTATAAACAAAAGGGCAGAGAAACAAAAAACCAAGTGTCATCTGGACGGAAAAAATATTTTTCAGAAAATTTTTCATTTTCATTACTTCTTCAATATTCAGTTTGTAAACAACAATTTTCGCTTTTAACGAAATAATTAAGTAGCAAACCCATTTTTAAACAACAATTTTCGCTTTTAATGAAATAATTAAGTAGCAAACCCATTTTTAAACAACAATTTTCGCTTTTAATGAAATAATTAAGTAGCAAACCCATTTTTAAACAACAATTTTCGCTTTTAATGAAATAATTAAGTAGCAAACCCATTTAGCTGGAAGAGTTAATTTAACTTGTGATCTATACTTCTATGACGTTAAAACAGAAACTACAGCTGTAATTAATCTTCTAAGACCACAAGAAAAAGAATGGCACACTTTTGTGATTATCTAGTAGACAGGGCTGATGGTTTATAAACTTTAAAAGTTTTTTTCAATTAACATGATAAGCTTCTATACTATTGGTTGCCGATTTAGCACTTTATACTATTGGTTGCCAATTATAATCCTAAAATAAATAAAAACTTTAGGAATTTTCGTTTCTGTTTGTTTAAAGTTGTGTTTACATTAAAAGTGTTGTTTATTTTTCAATTCAAATAAAGCAGTTGTAATTTATAAAAGAGAAAATTGTAAAAAAAAACCCGACTAAATGAAAACACGGCATGTGTCTGGATATTAACCAGAAGGTTTTATAACCAGTCAGATAAGAGCAATACTAATAATATCATGAATAACTCGTTAATTATCACGAGCAGATTGGATCTCGTAAAAAATCATCAGCATTAAAAAAAAAAAAAAAAACGACAACAACATTGTTCCTTTTTAGTTCATATAATATTTTTAGCAGTAAATATTCAGAGTTAGCTTATTAGAATGGCAAAGAAATTCAATTTTCATTGTCATAGCTAAAAAAGTTATGGATAAACTCTAGTATATAGAATACTGTTGATTAATCCAACCGAAATCTAATGCACTTTTTTTACAGAGAAGGAAGAAAAAAAAAAGATTGAACCAAACTTTAAATAAAGTTTAAAAAACTCAACGAAAGAAAACGATGGAGAAATGAAAAGGTATTTGTTAAGATTTAGCCCGAAAAAGATTGTCTACTTAGTTGCACTTTTAATAACAATTGGAATCATCTATTGTATTATTGAATTTAACACAGCTAGAAATCTTGTTGCTGAAAGCCTGAAGGAAAATCTTATCAAAGAATCTGAAGCCTTAGCTCACACCACTTTTGACACGATTCAAAAAGACAATAGAGTTATTTATACAGTCCTTATTTTGATTTCTTCACATGTGAAGCATAGAGAAAGGAGGAACGCAATACGAAAGTCATGGGGAAATTCTAGCACGTGGACAACTAAAGATAAATACAAAATCGTTTTTTTGACGGGAAAAGTGAAAGAAGCAAGCTCAATGATAGAAATTGCTGAAGAAGCAAAGGAATCAAGAGACATTATTTCATTAGACATACCTGAAGATTTCTACTTGTTAGCAAAAAAAGTCATTATTGGATTAATATGGGCTAAACATAACATGAAGTTTAAAGCCATTCTAAAAGGTGACGATGATACATTTATGAATCTAGATAACATAATAGGTTTTATTAATCAGAATACGATAGTGGATGGGTATTTCGGATATAAAATGACAAATCAACTTGTTTACCGAGAAGGTCGATACAAGCTGACAAAAGAAGAATACCAGAAAGATCGCTACGATCCTTACTGCTCCGGAGGAGGGTTTATTCTGACGAATTCTAGCGTTTACAAAATTATACCGATTCTTGATTTAAATAAAGTCTTAAAAATAGATGATGCCCATATTGGAGAGATAGCACTAAAAGCAGGTAAAGGATTATCTTCAGGTTTTTTAATACTTGAGCTGCGTAATACAACTAATGAATATACAAAATTTGTTTTCAATTTTAATTTACAGGTATTACTGCAACAATGATACATGGTTTCTACATGTGGAACACGTGGTGCGAGTATCGAAAAAATATTAAAGTTTCCCATCCCTCAAAAGATCCTGAGTGCATTAATTTCCTTTTAAAGAAGTCAATGGTTGACAACGGTAGACTTCCTCGTAACCCCCATTTAGAGAATCAAAAGTATTTCAAAAATATATCATTGTTAACTAAAAATCAAAAAAAACCCTCCTCTTAAATAAATTTATGTTAAAGCTTATGAAAATAAAGTGTTAAAAATAGTAAAATTCTTCTTCTTTTAGGCCTGAATTAAACGATTTGACTATTTAATAGCAATCTTCGTAACGTGTGTGCGTATGTATGTATGTATGTATGTATGTATGTATGTATGTATGTATGTATGTATGTATGTATGTATGTATGTATGTATGTATGTATGTATGTATGTATGTATGTATGTATGTATGTATGAATGTATGTATGTATGTATGTATGTATGTATGTATGTATGTATGTATGTATGTATGTATGTATGTATGTATGTATGTATGTATGTATGTATGTATAAATGTATGTATGTATGTATGTATGTATGTATGTATGTATGTATGTATGTATGCATGTATATAAAAATTTGAGGTGTTACATAATTTTAATTCATCTAATAGAATGAATTAATATTGAATAAAGAAAATACTCTTGATATAATAACAACATGTGTTATATTACATACCACCTAGGATTTTTATTTACTCTCTTAAACTACTATTTGTTTCATACCTTCTAAAAAATAAATTGTCTAGCAACATTAACCCTTTCGAGACGTTTTTTTTTAAAAGCACGAGTATGTCTTTTTTGTGTTATTATAATTTTGTTAGTCAATTGTACCTAATCTATTAGAAAAGTGCAAATAAAACATCAAGGGGTCGGCGGGGGTGGTGGTACAAATACGTACCAGCAGTCTTCTGTAGTGGTTCATATGTGCACCATTTTTACCATACAACTATTGTTCTTGAAAAAAGTTGAATTTTTTATTGTTATATAATAGAGCATTTTTGCTCAATAAATATTGTATATTTTGAGCATAACATAACTAATTAACATTAAAAAAATGAAAGTACATACATATTACAAAATATTTTATGTATGATAGGCTGAAAAACATTTTGAACATAATGGAAGGTCATATTCCAGACAATTTGTTTTTGTCCGTTTTTGTGTTTGGTTTTCCGCACATTTACATCTAAGTCTTGGTGTTCCTTCGACAGGAAGATGTGGAGATACATTTTTCAGTCACAGTTTTTTTATAGAACAAATAAACATATATGCATTTCAAGCGAATTTTACTCACAAAAGGCGTCTAGATCAGCTATGTAATTTAGTGGTACATATATGTTCCGAGAGTCTAGAAAGGGTTAAAGTATATGATTACTATAAAATTTTTATCCAAATATTTCGACTTAATCGATTTTAAAAATGTATTAGTCGGTTTTCGCCGACTTTGAAAAATATATTAATCGATTTAGTCGATAGTCGAATAATTTCAAAGTTGTAACAACACTAGTTATAAATGAGTACTAAATAAGTCCATAAACACATTAATAAAGACTTTGTAGACGCTGCTGCACTCACAGCTAACCTAAAAAAGAAAGTGAAGGAAGCTGATATCCCAATTATTATGCATTTTGACGGAAAAATTATCAAGGATTACACAGGCTCAACAGATGAAACTAAAGATAGACTCTGTGTTCTTCTAAAGCATGAGGGAGAGACACATCTTCTTGGTGTTCCAGGATTAACTCATGAGACTGGTGAAGCTCAGTTTGAAGCAATTCGAAGTTGTTGGCCTCTTAAGATATTGGTGAGCGGAATGTGGAATATATTTTGACACTACAGCTTCAAATACAGGACGCCTCAGAGGGGGTAGTACGAGGTTGGCTCACTTTCATGACCAACAATTGGTTATGTTGGCATGTAAATACCATGTTGGAGAAGTCCACATATACCACTTCAATTCCATAGTTGCTGGTAACAGAACCGTTGGACCAGAAATGTGGCCTGAAGTTGGAGCAAATCAGGTTGACACCTTTTTCAAGTTTGATTACAATGAAATTAGTGGAGACTGGCTAAAGAGACAGGCAAAAGCTTGAAGAACAAGAAGCTAGATGTCTGCAAAAGCTTGAAGAACAAGAATATTCTGAGAAATGATAAGGTAAATTTAAAAAGATTTTGTAAGATTTAAATCAATATGCCAACTCTTTTTAAAGATTTAAAAGCACATATTTTATTTTATTCAGATATTGGAGAAGATAGGGGACTATTTTGAGTTAGCAGAGTTGGCCATAATGTATCTAGATTGGGGATATGAACTGCTCTGTACAAGTTTCACAAGCCTGGAGCCATATCCCATGGGGAAAGCCCTCTGTTACCTAAAGTTTCAGTTCCTTCTTTCCAAGATCCAACAGGTTATTGAGATTAGTGATAATCTTATCAATGCGATCAAGAGAATGGAAGACATCATTGCCATCTTCTACATTTCCTGGATCTTAACTTGTGAGTTTCCTGACTCTGCTTCAGTCAAGTTAAAATAGACAAAATTTAATAAAAAGATAATTAATGGTAAGATTTCATTGTGCATTATGCAATATTCGTTTTACAAATATAGTATTAGAAATAATGAAGTTGAATTGTATATATATTTGTACTGTGCAAGCTTGATTGAGGTAAAAATAATACTCTAGTTAATTTTATTACGGATTAGTTCAGTTATTGGCAAATAAGCCACTATGCCCATATTGAATTTGCTGCTGAGTCAGTACTGAAGTCGTGGAGAAACCACGTTTGGTATCTAGACCCTTCCTTGGTTGTAATAATCTTGGCTTCTAAGGACAGTAATAACTTTGCGCAGATGGAGGAGATGGCCAAGGTTCTGTTTGTCACAGAAAGAAAGTCTTTTGGAAGAGATAAAGTAAGGGCTGAGATGCCTCCAAAGTATCTTTACCTGAAGGTGAAGGAGAAACCTCCCTAATTAACCAACTTCATCAAGGAGGAGAGTGGGACTCTGTTCAACATTCTAGGCCTTACCATGGAGCAGTGGGTTTGGATGGACTACCGCATCAGTTTTGGTATAAGTTTCTAGGATACATCAAGTTCCAGGAGTTTGTGAACTAGATTTATGTTGTTTATAATTGCTCTGAGCTGGCCGTCAAGTTTATCCAGCAGAATCTGGAGAAGACCATGAGTGAAGACAAACTGCAGCATCTCCTCCTGGTCAAGAATATTTGAAAGAAACCAGTTTGCAGAACCGCAGGATCATACAAAGAATCCGTTTCTTCTGTGCATCCAACTCTAAAATCCTCTACTAATGAAGAAATTGAAGTTTCTATTCTATAGAACTAATCTTCTCTGTGTATATCATTGATTTTTTAGAAAGAAATTAAGGAAATAAAGATCTTAATCTATTATATATTTCATTTTATTTACTTGCTCTGAAGAAAAGTGAAAATGATAAATCTTCATCCACATAAAAAGCTACATGCTACAACTTTGCTGCGACATAATTATTACTTGGGGATATTTCTCATAATTTTAGTGTTAATATGCCATAAAATAGACCTTCATAAGCATATTAAATTAAAAATGAACAATATTGGATAATATTTACTATTTCCGCCGATAAGCCAAAAATGGGTAAAAACAGGCAAATTTCTAGGCAAAGTTTATTTTAAGTGATTGGCGGGAATAGTAAATATTACCAAAAAAAAAATTTTTTTAATCTGTAGCTAATCACCCAGTAAACATCGAACAGTTGGTAAGTAGTTGGCCCGATCCTAATAACCAACTATTAGCTACAGTTGGGCCAACAGTCGGCTATTTAGTTGGTACCGTGAAAAAAACGTAACGCTTTTACCAACACTTAGCCAACTGTTTTTAAACAATTGTTTGCCATTAACGGCCCAACAGTAATAAAACAGTTGGCTAACAGTTGGTACCATTACCGGCCCAACTATATGATTTTTTTTCGCGATTTCTTAAATTCACTTTTGCGCTTAAATTGAAAGTGCAAAAGTTATAAATCATGTTTTGAATATTGCTTAATAACAAAGTATAACTTTGCTTTTTCATATTTAATTTTCTATCTAATAGTGATTGTTTGTATATCAGACTTTACCAAACAGTACTACTGTCGACACAAAATATTGTATTATTTATAGATAACTTAGTTGAATACAAAAAAAAGAACAAATTTTTTATCATTACACTTTTATTTCCAGACCATTAAAGAAAAATATTTACAAATAAAGAACTAAAAATATTCTATTATTGTAGTTAATATTATTAAAGGTTTGAAACTAATATTGGCAACTTTAATTAAAAACAATATTGTAAAACGCTAATATTTAAAAACGTGGCGATTTATTAGATAATTATTAATAATAATTAAGAAAAATTAGATTTATAAATAAAATCAAGAAAAATAAGCTTTTATAAATTTTCAAAAGAAAATAATAACTAAATATTCTTTTCATTGATTAACTGCAACTGATTTTTTATAACCTTGCTTTTCGCCTGTCTATTTATTCGCCCATCTCCTTGATCATTTGCGCCCTGAAACCATCTTGAAACCATCGGGTAAATATCTTTATCCTTGGAATTAAGATACTGAATTCTTACTGCTGCTAAAAGAATAAAATGAAAATAAATTTAAAAACTCAATTTATTTTTTGTTTAAATATAAATTATTTTTAAGTTATTTTTAAGCTCTTATACGTATACTTTGCAAATCAAGAATTACATTAACTGGTTAGCAGTTTTAAAAATATGTGCATATGATAATAAGTTCAAGTCACCAAGGGAGAATATAATATCTTACAAATTTACAACTAATGACAACACTGGTAATTGTCATAAGTACTAACATATTATATTCTTTCTTAGTGTTGTAAACATATTTTTATAAATATAAAAATACAGTTGACTTTAATAGACTAAAAATTTACATAACTAGTAATACTTACATAGTAAGCACTTTAACACAAAATGATAACATCGCAACTTAACCTTGCCCATTCCAGTAGCTATCATCTTACTTGAAGATCCGTTTAGATTACATAAAACGCTAAAATTTTTGGAAAACATGGCTCCCAACACACATCATATGTATTTTGGACGTTCAACTTTACTGCCAATAGAACGCAGATATTCGACCTAAAAACAAATAATGCTACATATTACAACTTTTTTATTTAAACTATTTTTTCAAAGGTAAATGAAAATGTAATGCGGTATAATATAACTAAGGTATTATTAAATTACCTTTGATAAATTACAATTATAAGACTTATAAAAAAACTTATCTTTGATCTTATAAAATAATAGTTACTAGTTTAAACGCAACCTGAAGACTGCTAGAAACATTATAATACAAAAAATAATTTCAAACTTTATAGAGAGCCATCTCAGATTTCATCTGTATCATAAGGTTAAGCCTCTCCAAATCTTCCTTACTTTCCATTGGAAGGCCAGGGGAACAACAATATCTTCATTATCCAAAAAACTTTGAACTTCTAAAAACTTATTTTTTTGCTCCAGTTCTGTTAATCTTAACTCCAAAGCTGCTAACTTCTCTATAAACATACATAAATAATTAAATAATATTTGATTGCATTTGAATCTTATTGGAAAACTGGTTTCAAAAACACAATCTAGTTTTTAAATTGAAGACATACATGGATAAAGGTGTTATGGAACTCAAATATTTGGAGTTAAAATTTTAAACATTCATGTTATTTATCCCTGTAGGTGAATTGATTGCTGTAAAAATGGTATTCTAGCACATTTTTGTGCTGTGTTATTAAGGCCATGGAAAAGAGCGTTATTTAAAACCTTTATCTGCATAAAAAAGTAGAAATGTGTATTTTTGTAACATGAAATATGTATTTTTTTAAAGCCTTCATCCATTTATGACTTATATTAAAACACAAATTAATTTTTTTTACAAAAAATATAAATAGTTTTCCTTTGTCAATATGTCAGCATCTTAATCAATGTATGTATGCGTAACACATATACAATGTATAACAAGTAGTAAAACAAAAAAAAAAACAAAAAAACAAATAGTTTATCCAAAACCTTACTTTCCTGATCCCCAAAATTTTGAACAGTTTTCTCATAGTTTTCAGAAGTCAAAGTCCCTTTTAATAAAATGCTATAATTATATGCATTATATGAATATATATATATATATATATATATATATATATATATATATATATATATATATATATATATATATATATATATATATATATATATATACATACAAACATACATACATATACATACAGAAATACACACATAAACATACTACTATACACGCACATA
This sequence comes from Hydra viridissima, assembly GCF_058129835.1. NCBI lineage: Eukaryota > Metazoa > Cnidaria > Hydrozoa > Anthoathecata > Hydridae > Hydra > Hydra viridissima. Next base: position 5,556,033 of record NW_028324311.1, on the reverse strand, counting down.
TACATTTTAGCTGTATTTAAACTTTTGATAATAGTTAAAATAGAGCTAAAATGTCTTATACAAATGCAACAATGGTGTCATCATAAAAATAAATTAAAAACTCAACCAATGTCAAAAATTATATCTGAATGTGTCACTAATGGATAAATGTAAAATATTTCTACTTACCAGCGTAACGGTTATATTAAGAGGTGTACGAGAGTTTGAGTTTAAAAGTTTAATTAAAGGGTAGAAAAAGCGTTTGAAAGAAAAAAAAATGATAAAAAGCTTCAAACTAAACTAACTCTATTGAATAGTTTTAATCATTGAATGAATCTATTTGAATAATTTTGATAATTAGTCGCATGGTCTAAGTGAATATATTTATAATATACATTTACAAACTTACGGGAAACTTACGATTCAAAAACACGCCGGTATACAGTCGGTTAATGGTTGGCAAGAAATGCCAACAGTTAGCCAACTGTAGCCAATACTGGCCCGTCAGTTGGACCAACTAAAGCGTGTTTACTGGGCAGTGTCTCTAGGATCATTTTTAAAAAAGTGATCCTAGAGACACTGATTAGCTACTGTGAGTCACAAAATTTAGCTATGAAAAAAGAATGACCCAGGCGACTTTATATCAAGAATACGGCGTTACTGCTAAATAAAGAACATACAATATAAAATATATCCTAGTCGTTCAAAATAATGAAGCAAGTAAAAATATGTAAAAACCTCACTTAAAAATTATATAATCAAATATATGATTTAGTTATAATTAACCAATAATAAATTGATCAATTACATCATATATTTTTTTAAATTCTTTTGTTATTTTGATTCATTTCCTTTTTTACTTCGTTTTGAATAATGATGTTTTTTTATCCTAATGAAAGTTTTCAGATGTGAATATTCTATCAATGTTTTTGAATTTAAAGATGGAAATTCTTATTGTATTTTATAACTCAACTCTTTTGTAACGTTTTTTTAATGAGAAATATGATTCCCATGAACGGAATTATGTATCACCTCAAATTTTTTAAATACATACATACAGTTGCATGCAAAAGTACCCGGAAAAATACAGTTGCATGCAAAAGTACCCGGAAAAATACAGTTGCATGCAAAAGTACCCGGAAAAATACAGTTGCATGCAAAAGTACCCGGAAAAATACAGTTGCATGCAAAAGTACCCGGAAAAATACAGTTGCATGCAAAAGTACCCGGAAAAATACAGTTGCATGCAAAAGTACCCGGAAAAATACAGTTGCATGCAAAAGTACCCGGAAAAATACAGTTGCATGCAAAAGTACCCGGAAAAATACAGTTGCATGCAAAAGTACCCGGAAAAGCCCATAACTTGAGATAACTTTGGAATAGTCCCATTCTTGTTTCAGAATTTTAAATAAATCATGTTTACTTGTTGGTTTTCGACCTAAAATTTGTGGATTAAGGTGTTCCCATATATGTTCAATAGGATTAAGGTCAGGACTTTGCGAAGACCATTCCATTAATCAAGAGTTGAAGTGTCCTTTGGATCATTGTCCTGCTGAAATATCCATCCTCAAGGCATTTTATCTTTAGTATGTGTTAGCATAACATCCTTATAGTTATCTCTGTACCTATTTTTGTCTGGTATTTAGGATCGTTTCTATGGCCTTTTGTTGAACAAACATATCTTATATCATCAGATCCAAATAACATAAACTTAGATTCATCACTAAAATGTACTTTCGACCATTGTTCTCTTGACCTATTCAAATGTTGGTTTGCAAATCTCAAGCGTGCTTTTCGATCCTTTATAGAAATAAAAGGTCTCTTTTCAGGAAGTCTTCCAAATGAATTTGCAGACTTCAAACAACGCTTGGTTGTGTCAATACTTCATTTTTACATTATAAAATTCTTTCATTTCAGCATTTAACAAGACGGCATTTTTGTGAGGATCATTTTTTACTGTACAAATTAAAATTCTATCTTACTTTTCAGATACAATTCGAGGCACTTCTGACTTTAGAGAGATTCTATTATTATTTCTTTCCTTATATTTTTTTATATATATCCGCTACGGTTAATATTCCTATATCAAATTGATTCGCTGTCTCTTGTAGTTCTGCGTTGTTCAATTGCACGCAATACCGCTTCTTTGAAAGCTAAACTTGTATATTTTTGCTTTGTCATTTTTAAAATTTATTCAAAACAATCTTCTTTTTAATTAAAAAATACTTTGATTTATTTACTGTTTTTAAACGTTAAATAAAAAGCCAACAAAAGTATTGGAATTTTATTATTTTAATTCTGCCTGGATACTTTGGCACGCGCATATTTTAATAAAATGAACTTTTATGATTAAATTGCTCAGATTTAGTGAAAATTCTTTTTTTTTTTAGAATAGTAATCAATTTTTTGACATTCCAGTGAAAATTTGAAAGAAATTGGACTTTTCATTCAAAAGTTATCTCAAGCTGTGCGCTTGTCCGGTTACTTTTGCACGCTGCTGAAAGCTTCTCTTCCACTGCTTGAGTAAATTTTTTATTTTTATTTCTTGACAGATCGAATAAAAAACATATGAGTTCAAAGTGTGGCAATAAAATCATAATTTATGGCCGTGTCTTGAATTTATTAACCGTCATAGCACAAACAAAATCAGGTTATTTTATTTGTGTTATGAGCATACATTGGAACGCAAAAAAAACTGCGTTTTGCGTTTGCGTTCCGAAATAAAAACTCACACGCAAACTCAAACGCATTTGAAGCAATTTATTGCGTTTACTTACGTAAACGTAAACGCAATTTACGCAAATAACTGCGTTTACGCACGCATTTAATACGCAACTTACTCATATAAAATGCGTTTAAAAACGTAACTCAAACGCAACTTACACGTATAAATGCGTTTACAAACGGAACTCAAACGCAACTTACGCGAATAAATGGGTTTGCAAACTTGACACAAATGCGACTTACCTAATCCAATATAAAAAATGTGTCTTTTTAAGAAAACGCGAATCGTTAAGTAATTACTTTTTACTTTTTAATTCAAAGATATTATATAACTTTTTATTTAAACCGTTGTGTTACTAATGAAACTATTGCATTATATATTCATTTTATTTTTGTGCTTTTCAAGTTCAAAAAATATATTATCTTTATATGATAAGTTTACATTTCACTATCTGAGTCATCGTCGTCCGAAAAATCATTTAAACTTTCAAGAAGTTTTAAGTTTACTTTTAACAATGAGCGACTGATAATCAGATCAGCAGTCATGTTGCCTCGTCTCTTTTCACATACAAAACCAGAAGTACTAAAATATCTCTCTATAAAAGCTGCTGATGATGGAATATTTAGTAAGGTGGCAATTAGATTTCGTAAAATCGGCATTTTAGAATTTTTGAACCAAAAATCATAAGAAGGATACACAGATACAGCAAGTCCTTTCTCTTCAATTTGCTTAAAAAAGTAAAGTTTTTCTTTTTCGATTTCAAGTAAATAGAGTTGTAAATTAGGCTGCCGAGCTTCTGGGCAATAGTTATCATCTAGCATAAATCCGCTGAGCGAATCAGTTTGCTGATCATTTGAACTCAATCGTTCTTTCGCTTGTGTAAGCTCACATCCTGGTTGCGATTCTAAAGCACTTTGATAAATATTACGTGGTGTAAAGAATTTCAGAACTTTGTGTAGCTTTTCCACTGCTCCTAAATAATTTTAGGTTGCGATACAAACTTTAATATAATAAATTAATATATAAAAGTAGTTAAACTTATAAATTAGGTTTTGAAGAACTATTTTTTAAACTAAATTTTAAAACTTTTTCTTTGTCTTAATTAATTAATAAAACCTTATAACTAAATACCTTTAACAATAAATTGACAATCAGGTCTAAAGAACCACAATTTAAGCTTTGAGATATTCAACAGTGATGCTACTTGATAAATTCCTGAGTTAAGTTCGTACTCAAACTTTAATTTAAAAGAAGAAATTAACAAGTTAGCAAATTCTTTTCCATTTCCTTGTAACTCCATTCTACTCCATTTTGAAATCATAATAGTCAATGCAGGCAAAACATCAGCAATCGATGAAAGATTTTTTTGTACAATTAAGTTGAACTGGTATGCGGGAAGAAGGATTTGTAGGTATAGTTCAATCTTATCTAATTCGATTGGGCATTGATTTTCCGGATCAAATGCATTTCTTTTGTAAGCCTTTTGAAAACTCTGTAACATTAGGAAAGCAGCTGACCAACGAATTCCATCACAGCTTGTTTGTAATTTAGCTTCATTTTTTATGTGGTATTGAACGCTATTTATAGATTGATTGATGCTTCTTGCGTACTTTGAAAGCGTCGCAAGTAAACGACACATATATTTTTGTTTCTTAATAGCGATTCGTACAGCGATGTTTGTTTTATGAGCTGCGCAAGAAAACCGCGGTAGTTTCGATGTTCCCAATTCAATTTCAAGATCTTTAATTAGTTCAGCACTATGAAGATCGTATTCGTTATCTTCGTTAAAGTCATAAGTGATGTTTACATCCTCAGCTGTTTTGGCTAACTGAATAACATTTGTAAAAGTAAGCTTCCTTGATTCAGTTAATAGCACTTCAAGAAGTTCATCAGAGGTTTGAATTTCAATACTTAGGACTTCATCTTCACATATTTTTAGCTGCTCATTATCTGCTTCTTCAATATAAAGGGCAACCTCTTGGTTCAGCAATTGATCATTTTCAAATGCACTATCGCCTCCTTTCGTCTCTTCAACTCTATCTTCTTGAGACTTTTCAAATAATTGCTTAAATAGTCTGACAAATGAGCTCCCTTCATCACATGTAATAGCTATTAAATAAATATAACTTAAGTAATCAATAAATTCATTGTATTTACAGTAATTAAAGCTATAAAATTTTTAAAAAATTACCATTTATTTTTGATTTATTGAAGGTAAAGGTATTTATAATCTTTTCAACCCCTAATTTAATATTTTCTGCATTGTGACGTCCCGTCATCTGTTCCATACCAATAATGATGATTTCTTTTTTTAAATCACTGTTCGTTAATGTTGCACCAACTGCAATAAAGTCCAACATTTCAGGAGATGTCCATATATCACTAAATAAAGTGACAAACAGGGCATCGTCTAATTTTTCATTAATTATGTTTGATAATTTTGCCATCGTTTCTGGTATCAAGTTTTCTCTAAAACTTTTTGCACAAGGAAGTGGAACTTTGACTATTTTCCTCAAAAAGGGATTATTAAATGCATTAATCGAGCAGTTTGATGTAATAAAGAACTTGATAGCGTTCAAAGTATCGGCATCTAGCACGTTTCGCTTTTTATTTGATTTGTTTAGTGTATCGTATGAGTCAAACCACTTACCCAAAATGTCATGATGTTTTCTTTTTAAATGCTTCTTAATGTTGGATGTTCGACCAATACGAGCAGTAAACTTTTGATTACACAATATGCAGAAAAACTCAACACCATTTTGTGATTTATTTATTTGAGTATCAGATGTAGTGAAATGAAGATAAGAAGTATACTCCTAAAATATATGAAAATCATACGCTACATTGTTCTTAATAACATTTTAAATCTAAGAAAAAGTAATTTAATTACCCGTTCAGTTAAATTTACAATAAACTTCTTTTTGGGAAAAATGTTTCTTTGACCAAAATCTTGCATTTTCTTTATCAAATTACACGAGTCTTCAGATAATTTTGCCAAGACTATAACCCTGAAACCTTAATCTCGGGTTCTTGCTGAATACACTGTAAAAAATGTCACGGCAAATTGTCTAATAAAATTGCCATGTCACGAAGCCCGATTTAACGCGCGACATCAAGGAATTAAACTGTCACACGACTTTTAGATAATAAGTTTGGCGTGACATTTATAATTAAAGTAGTCACGCGACTTTTATCAATTAAGTATGGCGTGACATTTAAATTTTTTATTTGTCACAGGACATCTAAAACACTATTGGGTCGCATGTCACCAAGCCCGATTTAACGCGCCACATTAAGAGAAATTAAATGTGGCGCGTTAAATCGGGCTTGGTGACATGCGACCCGATAGTGTTTTAGATGCGCCGTGACAAATAAAAAATTTTAATGTCACGCCATACTTAATTTTAAAAATCGCGTGACTAATTTAATTTACTAATGTCTCAACATAATAAATAAATTGAATTAATGGCACACTTTACATAAATAAAATGAATTAAAAGACCAAAAAAGTAATAGAAATTATATTTCATTTTTTAAAAAAGAAACCATCATCAAATATAAACATAAATATTTAATTTTGAAATTTCCTAATGTTTTTATTTGAAGAGTTGCACAGTTTCAAAATTTAAAGATACCACAACACTTTTCACAAGACTTTGCATTTTTTTAGCCAAAGCTTATTAGTACAAGCAAATGGTATTTGCAAGACATAATGCTGCAACAGTCCCAAAACTCCTCCAAACGATCTTGGGTACGAGAGGTCCATGATATAATAGTACGCGATAAGTTGAAGCACATGTAGTGAATCATTATGCCGATGACTCATTGCTATTACTTTCCCTTTGTCAACAATTGTAACGTTTTCTCCTAAAATAAGTTGCGGCCCAGGAGAAGAAACATTTTCTGCAGCCTAAAAATTTTTTAAAAAGAAAATTAAGTTACCTTAATAACATACATTACAAAAAGCAATATCAAATTAAAAATAAAAAAAGAAACAACTTTTCGTTAAACTTACACTAGCAATAACAATTGGACACAACACCCCTCTTCTGGTAGTGTTCTTATGAAATTGTATTAGGGCAGATGGAATATCTATACCGGGATACAACTTTTGAACAACTTGCAATAGCCTATCTAATGCTGCTTCTTTGGTAACTATGTTCATTCTTTCAAATTCGTCCATGATCTAAAAAAGTTGCAACCACATAAAGAACATTTTGCTAAAAGTGCACAAAACACAAATTTATTAAAGAAATGAAAAACTCTTCATACTCATAAAATTTTCTGAAAAAAAATTTTAATGTTAAATCTTCTGTTTCATAAAAAATCGCCCTTAAAACAAAAGTTTAAAGAAAAAAGTAAACCATTTGAATGAAAATAATAAATCAAGTTTTAAAGGTTCATACTAGTTTTATTCATGAAACACATATTATAATAAATCATATTAATAAAAAAAATATTTGTGCTTTGGTCACATATTCACAATTGAAAGTTCAGACTAACTCCGATCTCCCCCATAGGGGATGGGAGGGACGGCATATATATATATATATATATATATATATATATATATATATATATATATATATATATATATATATATATATATATATATATATGGGTTCATGTGTTCATATTGATTTTGATAAATTTTTCGAATTGCACCCTTTTAACAAAAAGCAATTCATATATCCATATTATAGTCAATGTGTCATTAATATAAGTATTATTTGCTTACAATTTCTGGATGGAACAGGTGATCTTTGTGTTCTGAATATGGCAAAGAACAGTGCATATTCCTAACTAAACAACGTATGTGATCAATATCAGGAACTTTTTGTACCAAAGCAAACTAACATGCAAAAAAATTGGATTATTTAGAAATTAAACCTTATTAAATTCTTACTGTATATTTTAGGTAAATTTTAATTTAAAAAATATTGATAAAAAACATTTCTTTTGAAAAAGGTTTTATGGGTATCACCTGCATATCTTCATCAAATGAGCTATCATTTATTCCTGAAACGTTAAGCATTCTGTTAGCATTTTTTACATCTATCAAACTTTTTAAACGACGCTCGCGTCGCTTCCGAATTACATTCGACACACGTTTTACAACTCCACCCTGAAAAACAAAATTTATTATTTGAATATTATCTAGCTTTGTGTAACAAATGGATGTGTTACATACACCTGAACATTAAAAAAAAAATTATTATTTTACCTTTATTTGGAGTAATAAGCTATGTTGTGCTTAATTAAACATCTAATAGAATTAATGCTGTGAACTATTTATTGGTTTTTATAATTTATTTTTGTGTGAATTATTTCACCGATGTGTTAATGAAAATTTTAAAATATGATAATAATATATAAGTGGTATAACTCAAACTTACTGCACCCTCTTCTCCAAAAGTACAGTTTGGATATGACTGTTTCAAAAGTATAGTAACACGATGATAATATTTTTTTCTTAATGAAGGCGTTCCCTCGGGAAGACACCCTCAAGGTGATGTGCCAATTCATTACAAATATCTTTTAAAGTGTGTTTACGGCAAGGCACCAAACCGTTTAAATAACTGCTGCATTCCATTGAAAAGATAGGTAACTAATAATAAAAATATATATAAATATATAAACAGAATACACATTTCTAATGCTTAGATGATATTTTAGCAAGTATATATTCTACATGCATTTAAACGCTTATATATAAATGAACAAAATAACTAAGCCACAAGTTTTTCTTTGTAAAAATAGCAACTAATATACAAAATATATTCATATACAAAATATTCGTTGTAACTAAGAAAGTTTGAGACAATGTTTTGACCTAGGCACAACTAATATTGTGCCGTCTACAGTAAATTTTGTCAATGGCCACAGAATTAGGAGATTTTCTAAAGTAATTGATTTAAATATATTAGTACTTCTAACATGAAAAGCAAGTTTATGAGGTATATAGCTGTCAATTGTCATGATACAAAATTTTACGTAATTAGATTGAAGGTCAGTGATCTTGTAAAGTTGATAAGAATCATTAACTGTTGAAATAATATCACCAACTTGGTATACAATTGAACCAATCACAATTCTTTTTTTAAAATGTTGAGTTTTGGCCGTAAAAGGATAAGGAATCAGTTGACCATTATCATCAAGGAAGTTTGAAATTGTGTTCCACCGAAGATGTTGACAAACTGATTTGGCAATGTTTTTAAAGTTGTACCAACGTACACTTTTTACTTTGTTGTGCTTTGCTTCAAAAGTCATGCAAAATTGATTTTTTAGTGGACCAAATCGATGCATTTGTCCAACAAAATGAAGTAAAAAATGGTGTTTTGGTATCAGACTATTTGGCCACAGTAAAGCAAATGATTTGTTATGCTTTTCAATAAGAGTTCTCAAACTCATCAATTTGCAAAAGGAAACTAATAATATCAAATAGTGAAAAATAGTAACCTTTGCCACCACCAAATAAAACTTCATTTATTTTCAAAATGTCAAACAAATCATTTAACAATTTTTCTCTTCGATACTTATTACTAAGGATATCCACTTGTGTAAAATACTTGTCAAAAGTATGAAAATGCTCTTCCTTTATCAACTTCCGAATATCAAGTAACATATTTGCAGAAATACCAAATATTTTATTGACTGTTGTTGAAGGCACTCTGAACTGACCACATAGTTTAACTGCTAATGTTGTCTTGGAGTCTATCCTTATGGTCTGAAAAGGTACAACTGTATTTTCTATTTTTTTGCAAAGGTGCCTTAAAATTCCTCTTGATGATTTAAAAGATCCATTACAAACTTTACAGAAAATTTTACAAAGTGAACTCATACCTAAATGTCTATCCATACGAGCATTATTTACAGACTTAAAACCACAGCAACATACCTTTACTCCAATTTCTAGAGAGAGTGAAGACTGTACAGGAGCTTGGATATTCATACTCTGTGGATGAAAAAAAAAAAGAAGATTGTGGTGAGCAACTACTTGTACAAGGATCATCCCCCAAACATTTTTGGCTATTAACTGGGATTAAATTCAACATTTCCATAAATCTAGGTTCGTATGGTTTTCTTTGCAATAGTAGGTCTGATTCTGAAAAAGATGAAATAGAATTAATATATCAAATATAAGACAAAAAAAGAACATATTGACTTAACTTATAAGAAAAACAAAGAATATAAAAAAATATAATAAAATAACATGGTTATATATATGTGTGTAATTTTACCAATAACCTTGACAACAATTTCACATGGATTAGGAAGAGCCACTAACATCTCATCTTCTAAGACCATATCAGAAAACATTAAATCAAATTGGTCTGAAGATAGATTTATCTTTGAGGACACTACAACAAAATATTATTTTCGTATATTTTAAGCATACATTAGTTAAACTATGACAATTCTATTAACTAAGTTAAACTACACAACATTAGATAGTTAGGCATAGAATACAATATTAGTATAAAAATTGTAATTAGATTATCTAATAGATATTATTTTACAAATTGTACTTTAAGCACATTTTATAAGTTTACTTTACAAACTTTTACAATTTTACTTTGTCACATTTGTGACTATTGTCACACATTTTGAAAATATTATATTGAAATTATATTAATATTATAAAATTAAAAAAACATGTTTGCAACAGTAACAATGTATATCTAAAAGTATTATCATTGTAACTATTATTATTGGGTCTTGACTTGATTAGTGTAAACTACTTGTGAATAACCTTTTCTGTAAAAAAAGTTTAACAGAAAACAATTGATCCAATGATTGATTTAAAATGCAGCTGTGTTTTCAATCAATTCATTTCTGTCAATTGTATATGTAAAATTATGTAAACTGTAAAGTTTACTGATTAGTTTTAGATAATCTTAAATAAAAATAAAATACTAAACCTGAAATAAATTTATCAGAACAAACTCTAGAATAATTTATATAGAAATTCATCTTTTCAGATTTTTTTTCAATAAACCATTTACTTTTAGCGCAATAAGAGTAAACATTTTAGTGCAACAAAAAATTTCGTATTTGTTTGTTATTTGAACCCTCATGACTTATTAAAAATTCTATTTCTGTAAAAGCTAGTGAGGCCAGGTCAGAACACTGACACTATATGACACAAATAGTCTGATAAAGTAATTTAAACAATAATAATAATTGTAAATAATCGATTGGCAGTCTAATTGCGAATAATAGCAATGTACACAATGGAATTGTGTAAAGATAATCATTATCATAGTATATAACATGGTAAAATGAGCTTTAAATACTGAGTATTGTATTAAGAATAGCGATTATAAATTAAGAATAGGTATTCTTAATGCATCATTGAAAATACTTATATCAGATGTATTATTAACTCATTTTAATAACATAAGTTATGACAATTTATGTAGAGTGTATTTTTAGCTAGTTTTTTAAACATTGTATTAATGGTAATATAATAAAAAATACAACTCGTTGCAAGGAAATATTTACCTTTAGATTTAAGCGTGAACAAATTATCATCTACTGCCAAAACCACTGGCATAAATTTTGATAAATATGACATTTTAATTATTTTAGACATTTTAGTCACAGAATTACCACGAAAAATTAATTGGTGTGATATTTCTTTTTTTTTCGCTGCGGACAGTTGTATGTTTTATTAGTCACGCGACATTTAGCCCGTGGCGCGAAATTTATTAGTATGACGTGACATTTAAACAGTTATACTCTCCGTGACATTTATAATAGCTTGTAAATTGTAATGAATCGCGCGACTTAGAGCATTTCTTTGTTAAGATTAAAAAGTGGCGTGAAATTTGAACACTTTGATGGGACATTTAAGAACTTGGCGTGACATTTTTTACAGTGTAGGAGGAATAGAAATATTGGAAACTGAAGTATTATTCGAAGACTCTCCCGATAATGATGTCAACGCAGCACTTGTTGTCTGTATAGTAGATTTCGTCGTTTTTGTAGGATTTACAGATCTTGTTCTTTTTGAAATTGCTTCTCCAGATTTAGATGCAGACGAACTTTGAGATAAATAAGGTTGCAATTGCAACTGTTGTGATTGCAATATATCTTCTTCATGTCGCTTTTTTGAACTAGACTTTATGATATCCTCATGATAGATTTTACTCTTGCGAGATTGATGTGTCATATTAAATTAGATATTTATGAAACGATTTAGTAAAACTTGGTTTTGTTTCCTAAACTATTTTTTTTTATACTTTTATGTATAAGCTGCATACCATAAGGAAATGCCTATAGGAACTTCCTTAAGCTATAAGGAAATGCCATTAGACATATCCCTTAAAACAAATTATTACGTGTTTTACATGTATTTAGGCCATTTTATAACGAATTTAAAAAATAATTATTAATCAAATTTGTTAAAAATGATATTTAATTTCTCATTATAATGGCTCCTTTTAAAATGAGTGAATTATGTTTTTAAATTGAGTGAATATAGCCAGATTTTTATAATAATTGAAATGAGCATGCTAGTTAAAGGTATTAAGCTATACTTTTTTCTAAAAATAGTTTTGGTTAAAATAATAGTACCGTATACAACTGAGTATTATTGTGTTCAATTTGTGAGCGGAAAATGAATTTTCCTTTGTTTTATGCAATTTTTAAAGTGTGCTCGTGCGCTGACCAATAACATAGTGTTTTTGTGGTTAATTGCCCGTTTTAAGCAATCTTTCTTACATATAAAACGCCCTGTATATATTTAGTTTAATTATTTATGTTTTGTTTCAAAAGAAATAAACTTACCTAAAAGTTTTAAGCACTAAATAATCACAGGACGTTTTGCCCCCCACATAAAAGGGCATTTTTCTTCATCCAAAACCAGCTAATTTCAAATAAACTAGTTTTACTGATTGAGTTTTAAAGTTTTTATACTTGGAATATTGTGGAATAAATTACCCACAAAACAAATATTTCTTTATTACAATCACACAAATAATACAACTAATTTTCTGTATATTTTAGTGGAGCAAGATGTTCTTAAAGTCAAGTCCCTTGCGCATTTGTGAGACCTAGGTAAATTAATAATGTTGACTTTATGGACATCTTGCCCCACCCTATCCTAAACTTGAAAAAATAAGAAAGCAAAAGAAGAGAATAAAAACAATTGTTAAAAAAAATGAAATGAAAAAATTAAACTGTAAGGTGCAACGAACGAAGGGGGAGAAGACTGAGTCAAAGTAAGTAACTTTAGTATATATCGTACATATATATGCTATATATACACGATCTTTCTTACTGTAAATTTTATGATACGGAATATATATATATATGCGTACGTTCCGTTTGAGTTCCGTTTGTAAACGCATTTATACGCGTAAGTTGCGTTTGAGTTACGTTTTTAAACGCATTTTATATGAGTAAGTTGCGTATTAAATGCGTGCGTAAACGCAGTTATTTGCGTAAATTGCGTTTACGTTTACGTAATTAAACGCAATAAATTGCTTCAAATGCGTTTGAGTTTGCGTGTGAGTTTTTATTTCGGAACGCAAACGCAAAACGCAGCTTTTTTTGCATTCCAACGTATGGTTATGAGGGTCATGTAAGGGTATTGGTTCATCACTATATGCTTCCTGAGATTCTTCCTCACTGTATTCATCAACGAATGATTCAGGTGCTTTTAGGATCGATGGTAATCTTGGGATTGTTAGCAATTCTTCTGCCAAAGCTTACTTAAATTTAAAGCTGATAGAAGGGTTCATTTTTCTAAAAGGTACTGGATGTAGCGATAAAGTCCTATAGCTATACTGCGAAAGGTATTGAAGGCTACTTGATATTTCATCAAGTTTTGTTTCATTTGAACTACAGAATATGGTGTGGCGCCCAACATTTGCATAGTGTTTTATGACTTTTATACAGTTTTGTGACGTAATATTAGCTAATAGTGCACATCGTGGTACGCGTGGTGGTTTTCTATTGGTCATCAATACTCATTATACAATCTATAGCGTAAGTTGCATCATTTGACAAGCCTTACTTTACTTGGTGATTGATTATGTCATGAAAGTTAATGCAAGAGTAGCTGTGCGATCAATTAATTTACAAAAGATCTCTTTGTCTTTTCTGTTTTTACTCTTCATGATTAAAAATGTTTGGCTTCTGAACAATTTTTATTGTTACCTTTTTTTAAAATTCAAATTTTTTTCCGAATATTAAAAATATTCCATGAGAAGAGCAATTAACAAACGTCGCTACGGAAAACCTTTTAGCAATGTTAGCCAAAGCTTACTTTAATTTAAAGCTGATAGAAGGGTTCGTTTTTCTAATCTAAGAAGCTTTATTAAATGCATATAGAACAAAAGAAAATCCCTCAGAGAACTTGTTTAAAGCTTAAGGTTGCTTTATATTGTATTAAAAAAAAAAGTGGATGGGATAAAATGGGATAATATTAGCATAATTCATAGTAATTTTAAAAGCTCTATACGTTTTTTAAAACTTTAAAAGAAGTATTTTTTATTTAATTTTCAGTTAATGTAAAGTACTTAGAATCAGATGTATATAAACTGAATATATTTCAAATGAAGAAAAATTAATGCAAAGAGATTGATGAAAAAAGATGCGTAGGAGTTGATGAAATTAAGAATGAGAACGTTTTTCACACCGAGGAAGATAGGCATTTTCGTTATAATTCTAACGACAGCGCTGATTTATTATCATGGTACCAGGATGAATCAAAAATATTTTAGTCAGGAATTTTCCTTATTCAATCGCAGTGAACCAACCGAAAGAAATTTAAGGAGTACTTTAAATTTGACAAAAGAGGAATTTTTTGGGACTTTAGCTCTTGATGTTGCAGTACCAAAGGAAAATCTTATCAAAGAAACTGAAGCCTTAGCTCACATCTCTTCTGACGCAACTGAAAAAGACAATAGAGTTATTTATACAGTCCTTATTTTGATTTCTTCACATGTGACGCACAGAGAAAGGAGGAACGCAATACGAAAGTCATGGGGAAATTCTAGCACGTGGGCCACTACAGATAAATACAAAATCGTTTTTTTGACGGGAAAAGTGAAAGAAGCAACCTCAATGACAGAAATTGCTGAAGAAGCAAAGGAATCAAGAGACATTATTTCATTAGACATACCTGAAGATTTCTACTTGTTAGCAAAAAAGGTTATTATTGGATTAATATGGGCTAAACATAACATGAAGTTTAAAGCCATTCTAAAAGGTGACGATGATACATTTATGAATCTAGATAACATAATAGCTTTTATTAATCAGAATACTGTTGTTGATGGGTACTTTGGGGCAAAGATGGTGGGTCAACCGGTTAACCGAAACGGGCAATACAAGTTAACAAAAGAAGAACACGAAAATGATTTTTATGATCCTTACTGTTCTGGAGGAGGATATATTTTTACTAATTCAAGCGTTTACAAAATAATACCAATACTTGATTTGGAAAAAACGATAAACATTGACGATGCTTATATTGGAGAGGTGGCATTAAAAGCAGGTAAACATCAGTTCAACCCCCAGGGTAGAAGAAAGCCCTGGGAGTGAAATTTTGATAACTTATACACGTGAAACAGATTTTTTTTACTATATATGAAAAAACTTTTCTGTTTTAGGAATAGGTGCAACAATGATAAATGGGTTCTACATGTGGAACACTTGGTGCGAGTATCGAAAAGATATTAAAGTTTCTCATCCCTCAAAAGAACCCGAGTGCGTCAGTTTCCTTTTAAAGAAATCAATGATTGACAACGGTAAACTTCCACATGATCCACAGCTTGAGAATCAGAAGTATTTTAAAAACATTTCGTTAACATCATAACAGTCAACGGACACCCCGGCTTAAATAAATTTTGTTATCAAAAACAGGACTTCGCGTGCTCATGATTCCCAAAACCATGATAAATTTTATTATAAACTGATTGTTATTATTATTAACATTATAATGATCAATATCCGTATCATCTTATCATGATCATATTACGAAAGAAGTCTTTTTTTTTAAAGCAAGTAGAGATTTATTAAGAAACTAGCAGGAATACCCAGCTTATTTCTTGATATATATTCAATGCTCCAGGGATTCTAGTTAGTAAAGGGACGTAAAACTTGTGAAACTCATTGATTTTCTGAAGAGGATCATCTCCTTTTCTCATTTTTTTTGTTGGTGGATTGAAGCGGCCAGTATACTGGCCAACAGGCACTTTTTCTGCTCTGATTATGAGCTTGTGATTGTCAGTAGGCATTCTGTCAATGGCTGTCTTAAATAAGTCCACTCATCGGTTGTAAGTGGTTTGGCAGGAAACTCTACAGTTTTAGTGGGAAAATGAAAAAAATTTTCAACTTTTAAAAAAATTGAAAAATCTTTACATATAGTAAAATGGGACGTTCTATGGTAGTTTACTTAATAAAAATATCTTTACCTTATTTTGTTTTGAAGATGTGCAAGTTTTTTGTTTAAATGTTTCCTTCCTTTTCAAAAATATTTGGTCCTACAGCACTAGTGCACTGAGTTAGGGATGTCCAATATTATGACCATAGGGATATCTATGGTCAGGAAAGGGATATCACTATGTGCAAAGTTTCAGCACATTTGAATAATTCCCATCGAGTTACCACATTCCACCTTCACCTTGTGGTATCCTCCCGGAACTATTATATTTGTGAAGAAAATCTTCAGGACGGCCAAAATTTACGACTTATTGTTGTTGTGTGTAAATATGTTGGAGAAGCTTGTAATTATTTTGAGTAAAACTTTTAATGTTAATAAATATCGTATTGATTTGATAAATAAATTTTAATAAATAATATATATTAATAAATATTAATAAATATCGTGTTAATAGTAGATTACTATCAAATTATGATAGGTTACTTTCAAGATCCTGATCATCTCCACGCCGGGGGCAATGAGTGATCGGCTATAAGCACTCTGAATGTGGAGTCCAGGGTTGTCCAAACCTGGTCTAAAATCTTTTTTGGAAAAAATGAGACCAAAACTGTGGATTTTTATAAAGAACTCGCCCACAAACATGCAAACTTTAAGCTTTATATATTAGATTTAAAAAAAAAAAAAAAAAAAAAGATTGCAAGGGTTTTTCTTGATCGTTCGGAAATTTTATTGCGTAAGGCATCTTATGCATCATATGGTATTTAATTTTGTAACGATAAAATGATTCACTAACAAAATCGAGAAAACTGAAAGAAAAGAATTGTGCCAATCATAAGTTTAAGAAAAGATTTGTGATAATCATAAGTTTAAGAAAAGATTTGTACCAATCATAAGTTTAATAAAGTTCGAAAATATCTTGGTGGCGGACAACACTCTTGAAAATTACGAAGAGTTATGTTTTATTATGACAGTAAGCAGTTATTGCAGTTTTAACTCGGAATAAAGAGCAAATTTATCTTGGTAAAACTTTCCAACTTCTTATAGGTAAAATATATAAAACTTTCCAACTTCTTATAGGACAGATATTGCCATAAAAATTATTTCGAGATAGACGTTTGTAATAATGAGACTAGAGAGTGCTTAGCGTGAGAACAGTTATAGAGAAAGGATAGAAAAAAAGAGAGAGAGAGAAAAAAAAAAAGAAATAAAGAAAAATATATAAAAGGTATACTAATAATATACAAATAACATACAAGAAATCTTATTTAGATAAAATGTGATTTTATCTAAACTAGATTTTTTGCAGCAAAAACAAAAGCCTTGAAATACTTAAAAAATGAGTAAATGGTAGTTTCACGTTAGGCCATGTCACCATGTAAATTCAGAATTGTTTAGTTTTTAGAACTCTGAGAGAAATTTTACAACTAAAAAAAAATCCAAAGTTGGAACTTCCTTTTTAAGAGGTTCTGTAAATATTTTTTATTACAGGTTACAACATTTCAGTCTCAATCACCTCCTTCCGTAAAATTAATTTTGTAACTTTATCAACAACTTTATAAATAACTTCTCCAATTAGCTGAAAGTTGGTATCTAAGTGAGTTTAAGGTCGAGGAATCAAGTAAAATTGCTTAAATTGTTAGAAAAGAAATGAAAAACATGGGATTTTTTGATTTTATATTTTGATGTTACATTTTACCCAGCCCTTTTTTGATACTATACAAGTAAATGTTGACTTGAAAAGAAGCGAAAATACTTTACCACTGGACGTTATTATTTATAATACACCACAAATTTGAGATATTAACACGTTGACTGCCAATAGGATTTTAGTAAAATATCCAAATATTGTTTTCACGTTTTTAATTTAGTAAATGGGTCGAAATAAAATTACTTCATTCGTTTTGAGATATTTTTGAGTAGATTTGTGTTTTTTGATGTCAGCCAACTGGTGATCGACATGGCGCCAATGATAAAATATTATTGATGGCATGCCCGACGAACAGAATAATAAGTTAAAGTCAGTTATGTCGTGTCGGACACTGGTAGCCGACGCGGCCCATTTGGAATACCTTGATGTCGGCCACCGGTGGCTGACAAAGCGGTCAACGTGTATATACAATTATATTGCTTTTCATGAGTTTTACATTTTACAATGACATACCAGATAAAAACTATTAAACTATTCTAAAGATAAAAAAAGTAAGTTGAGTGAAGCATTTGTAATTTAAAATAGCATTTGCAATTTAAAAAACTGTCCTACAGTTTTTTAAATTACAAAGCGTTTTTCAGAAAATGCAAAAATTGCGTGTCGTTTAGTTTTGTACAATACCGTCCGATTATCATTACATTTTTCTATAAAAAAAACAAAAAAAAGAAACAAAGGATAATTAATTTTTCGCTCTAAAGGTTAAGAAGTGGTATAATTGCTCACATAAAAGTTTACTTTTTGATTTTGAATAGTTAATATCTTAAATATATTTAAAATGCTTTTTTTTTAAAGAATTACTTTTTACAATCAAAGTTTTTTCCACAAATAAGCTCTTTTTCATTTTTTATTTGAAAATTAATAAATAGATTGTTAATATTTTATTTCGGTTATTCTCACTTAAAGTTAAAGGAAAATTATGTTTTTGTAAAAGGTAGCTGCGCAAATGGTCTCGATTGAGGATACAAAAATTTGACTTTTACGTATTTTTCAACAAAATTAGTCTCTCTACGATTCCAATCCAATAAAAGAAGCCAAAATGGCATAAAAGATTAACAGTCTGAGTTAGAACTTTGTACACAAAATAAGTGCAATGGTAGAAGTAAAACTAAGGAAACAAGTAGCAACAAAAACCTCTGAAGTAAAACAGAAAGAAATTTAGTTCTGTTTTAAAAATGAGTTTTGAAATTAATTATTTGTATATGAATAAGAGAATAAAATGCAAAAACCAATAAAATTCCCAAAGAAATTTTAAGGGAATAAGAAAATTTCTTAAAATTTCATTTACAAGTATACAAACGTGCCGGAAATTTTAAGGTACTTTTTCACACTTGTTTGAAAATAATCAGCTTGGAAGATTGCAAAACTGTTAATGCTTTAAGTATTATGCAGATACTTAATGACATTAAACGATGAATGCATTTTGTGACCGGATGTATTTTGAGGCTGTCTGAAGAAACTAGTCCAAATACCATTTTGAGCGTGGTGCCATTCATGGAAAACTAATAGCTGAATGATTTTTAATAGTTCATATGTACTTTTAGACAATCTTTTTGCGTTTGTTTTTAGTGTCAAAAATTTAGCATAAAACAATAACAAATTGAGGAAGTGAAAATTATTTCTGAGCGTTTGTTTTGAAAACACCGAAACTTTTACACAATTTGCAGTCGCATAGGGTATTATTGAAAATGCGAGGTAACTTTTGCGAATGAGTTTATAACATTTTTTTTCAGAAGACAAATCAGCATACCTTTGTTGATAGCAATTTTCTTTTGAGCTGAATCTCAATTTGGTAATAAAAAGAATATAAATTTAGCCGAATTCACTTTTTGTGAATTTTACTGCGATTAGCCGTATTTAACTTCGTGAATATGGGGAAACTTGGTGAAGCTCAGTTTCACAAAAAATGTTTACGAAGATATTTTATGATGAAATCGCTAAAAATGCTGTAATTTTTTTTTTTTTTTTTTTCATT
The DNA here is from genome assembly GCF_058129835.1 of Hydra viridissima. NCBI lineage: Eukaryota > Metazoa > Cnidaria > Hydrozoa > Anthoathecata > Hydridae > Hydra > Hydra viridissima. The sequence goes on along the minus strand of NW_028324311.1, from coordinate 5,536,253 downwards.
GAAAAATGAAAAACTTTAATTAACGAATTAGATTAAGTTTAAATTTATTATATATTAAGTTTATTTATTTTTTTCTTACTTGAATCTTTAATCCTCAACGGTCGTTAACTTTAAGCAAAACAGCTGTTATTATGCGCATGCTCCGGAAATAAAAATTGAAAGCAATGTAAACATTAAAAAAGTTACGATTTATCAATTGCTACCCCCTTCACATAAAACCTGAGAATTTTAATGATAGAATAGAATAAAATTTGATTGTAGAATTTCATGATTTTTTAGTACTAGAGTTTTACAACATAACTAGAGTATTTGTAACATAACTTACTAAGTGTTGGAGTATTTACAACATAACGAGGCAAGTTTTGCTAACCATTCAATTGTTTTACGTTAAGGGAGAACCTTAATGAATGGGACGCTTATTGAATGGGACAAACTCTGATTCTTATACAAGCATCGATGTAAGGATATTCAAATTCCTGTAACAAAGAGTGGTAGAAACAAGAACTCAACTGACCGACTCATCCATCCTATTGCTCTATGACCGTAATGGCAATGGATGTTATTGTGTTTTCGAATGTAAAAAGTAATTTTTAAAAATGTTTTTTTTTTCTGATTTTGCAGCAACTTTTGAAGTTACGGAAAATAAAATTCCATGCTTAAATAGATAGCAGTCTCTAGTACTATAGTGAGTAAAACATTCAAGCTCAATTAATGGTGTTTTTGGTGTGACTAATCATTTTTGGATAAAGTGATGCACATATTGAATGGACCAAAATACTACCTATTGAATGAATTTAATAAAGTATTATTTACAGCTCAGCAGAGGGATGCTGCAGTCCCTTACTTTTATCCTCATGGGTAATGGGTATTATTTACACAATTTTATACTGCAATATTTTACTTAAATAAAAATAACTAAATATAATATTCTAAAATGAGAAAGTTCTACTTTGATTGAAATTTAATTAGAGTTAAAATGTTTAAAGTTAAAAATATTTTTTGTGTGGTCTTTATGTATGTATCTATATATTTAACTACATTTACAATTAATAAACTAATTTGAAAAATGATTGAATTAAATACGTTTATTTTAAATTCTTTAATGTTTGTCCCATTCAATGAGACATACTTAATGAATGGGACAAATGTCATGCTCCAATAAAACTCTCTTTTTACCAATAGCCAAATGCAAATCCAGTTTTTTTGTTTTACTATATCATTGAGCAAGAGTCGATGGTCATCAAGCATATTTAAATATATATATTAAACAATTTTATCTACGTTTAAAAAGCATTTTGCAAAAACTGTCCCATTCATTGAGGTTTTCCCCTACGCCTACGGCCTACAAAAGACGACAGTAATGCACTTCTTTCGCTTGGTTTGAAGCTATACAAACTGTATAACTGCTGCAACTCAAGCTGCAAACGTAGTTTACAGATTTCTTTTGTTTAAATAGTTCCATTGTTTAAATAAATTTTTTCTCTTCTGTAGCTTTTACTACAAAACACAAACTTGAAATTCATGTGCAGAAGTTATGGTAAATTGTTTGAAAAAAGTACTGTTAGCAACGAATATTAGCCTAAAAATCAAAGTAGATATTTCTCTTGCCAAACTGAGACGAATAAAAAGTTTTCATCTCGAAATATATTACACCACATTAATGTTTAAAAAAAAAAAACAGGAGAAGAAATATCATCTGTCTTTATTTTCTCACTGGCAACCACATATCAGCAATTATGTGATGTATCAGACGGGTGAGAAACTGCCAAAGGGGGCATTAGGTACACAAACAATTTTGAAAACGAAGAAATACAGCATAACTGCAATTAACTGATCAGCTAAAAAACTTTTACTACGAAAGACACTCCTGAATCAAATAAACTTTAAAGTAGAATTTTAATTAGCAATTCTTTCTATAAACAATTATAGTTCGAAAAGAAAATAAAACGAAACGAATGCAAGTGAAATAATTCGTTCACCACAAACCATGTTTCAATTAAAAAGTGAAATAATTCGTACACAACAAACCATGTTTCAATTTAAAAAATCAGGTCTCAATTAAAAAACGAAGACCATTAATTGAAACACAGAAGACTAATTTTCAAACATTTTAAAAAAAAGTATTCAAAAATTATTTTCTAGGAAAGTATGACTGAAGAGTAAAGATATAAGGTAATGATTTTTAAACACCGAAAGTTTTTAACTGGTAAAGAAAAACCTGTTTGTTAATACAAAGTCAATTTTATTCCATGCAGAAAAGAATAACAATTTCATTGGAATTATTTTTTATTTAAACAGTTTTCATATTTATTATCAGTAACATATATTAACTCTGCGTTGTATGTATGTATGTATGTATGTATGTATGTATGTATGTATGTATGTATGTATGTATGTATGTATGTATGTATGTATGTATGTATGTATGTATGTATGTATGTATGTATGTATGTGTATGAATGCTTACATGCATGCATGTATGCATGTATGTATGGGTGAGTGTGTTGGAATGAAGATAATATTACCGCGGTAATTTCTTCTTTTAATATATTATCGTACTTTATATTAAAAAAAAAACATTACCGCGTCACTCTCAAGTGTTTATATATATATGTATATATATATTTACATTTACAACAAATATGTTAAATAGCTGTTACTAAAAATTTAGAATATACAATTAAAAAAGTATTAAAAGTGAATTGTATTTTTATTGATATAATAAAAGCGTATAAAATGTTTTAAAATTTTAAAAAATATTAAAGATTTGTTAAAATGATTGTAAAAATACTAATGATGGTTACGTTGTAATAGTAACGATGTAAAAATTGTAACGATGGTTACGTAACATTTAGCCATTATTTTGAGTGAGTTAGTTGTCGCATGAATTCCTTTTCTCCCATCGCATAGAAGTGCTTTAATAAATGTTTGCCTTTATCTGCATGGAGCAAAAGATAATCATTTCCTGGATCTATGAAATTGTAATTGTAATTGCTCATGCAGATTGATGCACAAAATCTGGTGAGTATTAGTGTGTAAATAACATTGAGCTCTGATTTACTTAGCGTGATCAGAGAGGAGTATCCTCTAAAAATGGCTGCAACAATCCTCATAGAGTTTTTTTCACCACCATCAATTGAAAAATACATCAACGCAGTTGCAATATCTACTACTCGATAAGAATAAAGTAATTCGTCAAAGTCGATAATTCCAACCATTTGTGTTTCGCTTTGTAAAACATTTTGGTCGTTTAAATCAGTATGTATCCACTGCTTGGGTAGTTCGTGAACAAACGGAGTTACGCGATTTTTAAATAAGAGCATTACATCCTCACAACATTTTTTTAAATCTTTATCTTTTATAAGAGCGATATATTCGGAAAGAACATACGGGGCCTTCATAGTATCCCATACGTCTTTACCACTGATGACATCTTCACACGAACTTGGGGTGTTTTGCTTAAATTGAAAAACAAACATAAAAAATCAAAAACATAATTGGAAAAATGATAAAAGTAATTGAAATCCGTAAAGAATTTTTAGAATAATTGTTGAAGAGCAAGTTCACAAAATGCCTAATTGGTGAGCTCATCAGCATATGTCATTGATGTTAAGTAGACACCGCAAGCTTAAAGAAGCTGAGCCGAACACAAAAGGATACCTAATTTTAATTGATGAACAACACGATATGCTCGTAATGGCTTACCAATTTTGTGATCCGTTAATAATTAGAACTATTCATCGTTTTACATTATTATTTGTATTTAAGATAAATCACCAAACAAGATGATCGATAATTGGAATTATTAAAGCAGTAAGTCACACAAAGCATATTATCTAAGAAAGTTTTACCAATAAAATAATTAGTTTATTAAGGTAAAAACACACCTGCAAACCTATAGTTAACTCAGCTACCATCCTGCCAAAGCTAAACAACAGATCTTCATTCATTTCTCTTACTTTCACAACTTTACCGGGAATAAAAACAACCAATCTAACTAGATGTGCAACTTTATAACAACCTTCATTCAAAAGTTCATCTTTAGAACCACCCTCAAGAACAAAGCCCTGCTGCAAAGGAATCTTGCACACACCCATTGTTTCTTCACTTTTTAAGATTTTCATAGGTATGGGTGTTTGGAATGACCAATTCTTGGAAGAGTTTAACAAGATCGAGTTGTTGTTTTCAAAAATGTGTTTACTCTGAGTATATTCTCCATTGAAAATCTTTAAAATAAATTTGTTGAACTTTTTGTCATTGTTTAACAGGCCTGAAAAAGAAAAGTTTGCAGAAATTTAAAAAAAATTTTAGAAGCAACTTTATATAAATCAAAAACATTTAAACTGTCACATGCATATTACTTGGTTTCAACCTGTAGTTAAAGTTATAAGATCTGTTTTTGTAGAATTATAGTTACATGGAAACATGTCAATAAACTTTATTGATATACACAATTACAGCATTGATCTTCATAAAAACAGATTGTCAAAATTTATAAACTTTTACACATACAGGATTGTAATTGAATATCTACTGGTAAACCCAAAATTTTTGACTGCACTCATTTTGCAAACTTTACTTTCATTTAAAAAAGACTCACAATTTTTGTAAAGTGATGGTAATTAGTTTTGGATGAGTAAATAGCACATTATCTCTCTTTTTTAAAACAACAAAAGAAATCAGTAATGTAATAAAGTATATTTGTTTTTGAACTATGGAGGCAAAGTTATTACCTGGATAATAAAGAGCAACTGATTTGTAAGGTATATTGGAATATTTTTAACAAACTCAACAATAGTGGAAAATTATCAGTAAAACTTTTCCAAATAAAGTAATTATTTTGTTTTAAACTTTAGAGTAAATGAATTAGCTTTATGAAAACATTCTTTATGAATTTAAGGCATCACTAGGAATACCAAACTTTAACTGATGAAGATCATAAGGAGGTTTCTTTAGATTTACATGTCACTACAAGAGTTATTTTCATGGATTTTGTATAGTAAGCTAGTATTTTGCACAAAATTTGTATAGCAAACTAATATTGACTAATTTCATCCTCAAGAATCTACCAATGTGATATATATTAAAATAAGCTACATTGAAAACCAGCATGGACACATTTCAACTTTCTCCTTACTATAGACCTATTACCTTTATTACCTTTTTTTTTATCAGATACAAACTGTTAGCTTAAGTATTTACTGAACCTACTAATTGCATTATGTGAATAAAATAAATTGTACTTATATTGTTGTGCATATTAGTTTGAAGTTATTACAAATCAGCATGCTTTAACTAAAAAACATTTTGAAATTGATTCATCAATTTTTTGTAGCTGTCACATTTTTAAAAAAAAAAAAAATACAGAATGAAAAAAAAGCTAAAAAAAAATAAAGCTGACTAAGCAACACAACAAGATTCAATTGCAATAAATGAAAAAGTAAAAAAGCTTTTTTTGAACAAGTGTAATCTTTAGTGCTTAATTACTAAGAGGCAGTGGTTATCTTGGAGCCTTTTTCAAAAAACCACAAGCAACCTAAGTTTGTTTAAAATTCTAATACTAACTGTGTTTATTTCAAATATAATTTGTTATTAGAAATTTTAGAGCACTGTAACAAAAAATTATTACTGCCAGGTATGACACTGATGCTACAGAAATCATTATTTTAGTACTTATAAACAATAGGTGGTGTCACAGAAGCAGCACAATTTTGAGAAATTTTGCTTTCATTTTTAATTTCACATCCACAACAATTGACTCTTAACCAACTGTATAACACAGTGCCCAAGCATTGGATCATTGACAGCTCACTTTTCAATGCAGCACTAGAGACAGAATGAAAAACTGCCTTGACAAAAAATTTTGATTATTACACCTGCCTTTGCTACAGTAGGTAGATGGAAACCTGTTACTGTTACCTTTTAGAAGTAGTATGAAGCTTCCTTCTCTGATGGAAGTTTCATACTACTTCTAAAACTCTTGTAGCAATTGTGAAACTTGACACCCAACCAACAGTTCCACTTGCTGTACACTTTGATGGCTAAAAATTGGCATATGTTGATTGAACCAATCGTGACTATCCACCAATTGATGTTTCTGGCTTAGAACTGCAACTGGAGATTTGACAGGACAGTAGGCAGTCAAGTTAGTTCAAGTATGGCCTGACATCAAGGATTTTTTTGCAGGTCTTTGCTTTGCGCTTTTCTTTTTTGTTTTCCTTATGTGAAAGCTGTGTTTGGTTAAAAGCTTGTTGCACTTTTATTGATTTCAGTCATTTTTAACTAACTTTTTTTTTTCAGAATAATTTTCAAAATAAAATCCTCAGATAAAAATATTTTATGGTGCTCTCTGAAATGATGATTTGATACAGAAATTCAATGACTAAAGCTGATTCTGCAAATAAATCAGATAAAAATATTCATAGAAATCAGTGCCTCAGGGGCTTAGAAACTAGATTGCACTAAACTTTTTACTGAGTACCAATTTCATCTAACCTCATCAAATGAGAGGGTGTACAATTTAAAAATTTAAATACATTTTCTCCAGTTGCCATAGAAACTAGTATGACAAAAAAAAGAAAACTTTCATTTTTTTGGTATTTTTCTTACCTTTTAACAAAAAATTTCTATCCTCATAGGAAACAATTTCTTCAACTTCCCCATCAACTTTTAATCCGTAACATTCATACGCAATCTTCTTTACTTGTTCATTTGTAACATAAGGACGCACTTTCCATAAGTTATCATCTATTTTTTTTACTACTTGTTGATTAATACTCATCTTAAGGCATCTAACTGAGTTTTGTGTCTAAAATATCAATTATTATGTAATGCAAACTAAGTATTTCATCTAACAAATTAAAAATGCATTCAACTATTTTAACAATTTTTGCATTTAAAATAGTGTTCTTTTTTTTTCTTCTTTAAATATAAGTTAATCTAAATGAAGATTTGTTTACAGACAGAGAAATATTTATTTATAAAATCAAACAGAACAGACTTTAAAAATTAATACATAGATTTAAACTTGATTCATAAAAATATTCTATGTAATAATGATAGTAATATATGTAATAATGATAATAATATTTATAATGATGATAATAAGGTCTATTTATGATAACAATATAACTATAAATTTCTCTAACAATAACAAAAACATAACCAGTAAATAAAAATCCATAAAAACAAATGCAACACTATTTTCAGCAAAGAGAATATGTCACATATTATAAAACAAATACACAAAAGAAGTAGTACATTAAACTTACATGTTTAAAAATTACTATTTTAAAACTCAGATTTTTTTTACCATGAAAACATTTATTATAAAAGCCATGGTTAACATGGTGAATGTCAAAAAGAAGGTACTCTTTGATTTAAGAATCGCTGTAAATCAAAAATGTCAAGCAACTCAAATACATATACAAAATTTAACACAAATAAAAACAAATACAATAGCTTAAAAGAGACAATTTTAAAAAAAGTTACATATCTACTATTTTTATAGCACATCATCTTTTAAGCATTGTAAATCATGCAGAGTTCTTTACAAAGGAGGGTACTTATTGATTTTATGAATCCTCGCCTTTTAAAAATTCATCATATCCTTCTTTTGATAAAAGTTCATTTAATTCACTTTTATCACGTAACTCAATTGTATATATCCACCCTACAAAAAAACAACTTTGCAAAAACATTTCTATTATTTGGAGAAAACATTGAGAAAACAATGAGAAAAAAACGAGCAGTAAAACAAATCGATAAAATTATATTTGTAAAGTTTCTTATCAAAATGTGATATAATTTTATAAGAATGATGTTAGAAAAAATGTAACTGGGATGAAAATAGATGAGATTCAAAACTAATGAACAAGATTTTTTTCTCAATTTATTTGTGCAAGTTTCAGTTTCAAAAAAATATATCATGCAGAATAAAAATTAATTATCATTAAATCTAACTTTTAATTTATCTAATGAATTTTTTACAGAAAAATACTTGAATTTAGTAATTTTTATGACTACTATCAAACAAGATGGCATTGAACCTACCAAAATATTATTATCATTTTTGCTATGGTTGATTTCACTTTAAACTCTTTCTAAAGCTGCTTTCATTCATCTTTGTGAATGCTCTGTAACCATTTTTTTAAATCCAAAATATACCACAAATGTTCTATTGGGATAACATGTGAACTATATACACACTATTTTGATGAATATACTACTATGTTAACTGCTTTTACTTACTAAAGAAATCCTTTGTTATTTAGTTCTAAAATTCACTTTTTTTTTTTTTTTTTTTTTGTTATGGAATGGAGAACATTAGTTGATCAAATTTGTGTCTCAAGATTGACTCCAGTTAACATTTTTAGGGCATGGAGTTACATTTTTACATAAATATTAAACTACACTTCATTTGTTAAAGACGCATGCCTTTAGTTATATTTCTTATGGTTTGTAATATCACCTAATATTCTATACTTTTTTGGCATTCTCAAAAATATTTTTCCTTACTGAATCAATACTTTAGTGATTTTGATACATTATAGTTTCAGCAAATAAAACCTGAGCTGATGTTTGGAAATGCAATTTCAGTACCTGCTAGAATGTTTCTATAAGAATTACCTTTTTTTAAAAGTACCACATCAAGATTTCTTTTAGTAAAACATTTTAAAAGTTTTTGAAATCTTGAAAAAGGATTCTACAAGATTCTTTGAATTTAAATCAAACTTTATTTCTTTTACTTTTTTTTTTAAAAACATTCAAGAAAAAATACTTGAACTGTTAAGTTATTATTTTTGTTTGGTAATCATTTATGCAACTAATATATCTTTATTTTTTGGGTTGGAAATGGTTCGGTAATTCTTCTAGAAATTGTGCCAACAATAAGTGTTCTCAATTTCTATCTGCGGTTTTTCGCAAGCATAAAAAAGTCTGATCAGAATGTACAACAGGATTTACTTTGTTCAACAAATTTTGAAGTGAATTTTAAATTATGTTACAAGGATAGAATATCTAGTTACTAAGTTAAAATTAAATTTTTTTGTTGACCTCATCTTTTATTAGGTTGGCAACTATGTAATTTTGGTTTTATAGTATGAAACAAACTCATGTATTTCAATACAAAGAATCTTAAATCAATTATATATTTTCCATTTTGTTCAATGACATTTTGCCATCTTTCTTGCAACTTCATGATTCCATGCTCGTAAAACTTCAGGTCCTTATCAGCAAAAAACTGAATCACATGTAATTTAAGGTCATCATCACTTGTGAAAAATTTGCCATTCAAAAAACTCTGCAAACTTCAAAATAAATGGTAATTAGATGGTGCCAGATCAAGATGTATGAAGTCTTGCATTATCATGGTAGTATACTATTCCTTTCCGATTTACCAATTCCAGACATTTTTCCTTGATACATTCATCCAGATTCATTAGTTATCGACAGTAAACCTCAGAACTGATTGTTTGGTTCCTTGGTGATCATCTTAAACCATAACTTTGATTTCATCATCATCAAATTCAGAAAGCCAACCAAGACATTGCTCATCTTTGAGAGAAAAATCTCCAGAACAAATTTAAACACATATTTTATAAAACATATATTTAAACACATATTTCTTTGTGAGCTTCAGTCGCTTTTTTTGTGCCAAAAATGTTCATTTTTGCACTCCATTTTAAAATTGATGCACAGCTGACATGTACACAAGAACTCATGCACCAATTGCTTCTAAAGTACCTCAATATGTCTTGTATCAAATGTAAAAAACCAAAGTACATTAAGATTAACTGGTTGTTGAAAAAATAAAGCATGCTTTTTAAGACTTAAAACTGAAATTACTTAGTTGCCAACTAAGTTATAATTCAATTCATTTTCTTTTTTTTCTTTTGATCAAAATAAAGAAAATAAAGAAAATTGTTAAACTCTAAAATTTACAGAGTTGCAAATAAAACTGTTAAAAACAATTGGATATTTCTTTGCTCATCATATATAAAATCTTTAATATAATGAATTTTAAAATTTGATGAATAAAATATAAATAGAATGGAGTAAAACAAAAGATATACAAATGTAAAGCCCAATAAACAGAATGATTATCTATTACCTTTACTTTCAGCAGATTTGTTTACTAAATCAGGAGTATTTACAAGTTCTTCATTTGATTTTTTTATAGTTCCACTGACTGGTGAAAAAATGTCAGAGGCAGCTTTCACACTCTCAACTGTTCCAACTGAATCTATCAAATAAAGCAACAAGCAAATAAAACCAAAAAGGATCTTATCTAGTCTTCATTTGTACAGTTTAACAAAACATGTTTCACTAAAAGACTTTATTACTAGTTAAAAACAATAAAATTGCAAGTAAATAAATTAAAAAAAAAATTATAAAGGCATTCTAACACATCAATCTTAACCTTTATTTTGTAATAGAATATTGTCCACAAGCTATGAAGCAATTAACAAAAAAATTCATCAGCCTGGAACTATACACATTTTTTGCACATATAACGTTATTTCAAATTTTCTTTTTATGGTAGAAATTTTCAGAACAGCTACATCATCTACCAAATAAGCATCACTGACAGACCAAAGTTATCATGGTACAATTTTATTGTGTCTGCCTTAGAAAGCACAACAGTTAATTTTGTGCCACCCAAAGTTATGCAACACAAACACACCCAAAAGGAAATGGAAGCTGCTAGAATGGGTGAAACACAACTTCCTCAGGCAGTGACTGGTCACCCATTTGATGGACCTTATAAAGCTCCCAACAGGTAAAAAAACAAGTCAAAACTGGGTGTACTGGATGTAAAGTAGGACCAAGTGCTTAGCAGAATATCACAGAGAACAGTAAACTAGAACCTTTTTTACATTTAAAACCTTTGTGTATATGTGGATATCAGTTTCTATAAAAATTTTCAATTTTCAGGGGTTATTTTATTTATGCTATTAACTTGTGATTCTCAAGAATTAAATTTTTTGCATTTTTTCAAATTTTTTTTAACATATATTTTTATTTAATTGTTAAGAGTTCATCAAATTCTTTACAAAGCATCAAATTAATTACTAAGCTTTTTAAAAATATATAGGCTTACTAGAATATGATACAAACTTTAGTCTTTAAAAGCCAAATTAGCAAAGTGGGTAGGATTTAATTTTTTTGTTTATGTTTGTAAGCAAAATAAATTTAATCCCACTTTTCAATTTACTCAGTTTAAAATAACTGAGCACTTAAAGGGTTAATTGCCAGATAGCAGTTTCAACAATATGCTTCAATTTGTAACAGAATATTAAAACCAGACGTGATTTGCATTTACTCATATTTTCTAAACATATGCAGCAAATCCTTGTTTACTAGCAACATGAGTGAGGTTAGAAATAATACTTTTAAAAGAATATTTTGACTTATATTTTGAACATATTTGAAGGATTGAGCCTGTGTTTTTTAATAATGCGCTCTTTAGGAAAGAAACTACAAATTATCAAACCTTGAGCATTAACTTCAGATCCAGCTTCAGGAAGCTCAATATACACTAATTCCCCAAGTTTTTCCTAAAAAAAAAAAACAAAGAAAAAATAGTTACTACACATTTCAAATTTTATTGAAAACCGTGCAAAAGTTTATAAACAATTCTGTGCCCCATTAAGAAAATCAAAATTTCATTAAGAAAAATGTATTTATATTAAAATTAATTTACTGGATATATTTAACTTAAATTGAATTTAAAAAATAATTGTAAAATTAAAGTAATCATCAAGAGAAAAGAAAAATTTAATAACACGTGCTGTAGAGAAGTAGATTCCTTATAAGCAAATTTATAATTTTAAAAATAAATCAATAATTAGCATACTAGTTAAGAGATATATAGACCAAAAGACACTTGAAAACAAGCATTATTCAGGCAGGCTAAAGATAACTATTAAAATTATTAAATAATTGCTCAGCCCAAATAAAATTTGCAAAAAATCATTTGCATTGGATTTCAAAAGAATGGTAAAAGTCTTATTCAGTGACAAATCAAAGTTTTATATGTTTGGTAGCAATAGTATCAAGTACATAAGACATCTGAAATATGCAAGACACTTGCTCCTTAGTATTAAATGCAAACAGTTAAGGTGGTGGCAATATAATGGTTTGGGGATCTTTTAGTTGTGATTCTCTTGGTCCACTTCATCGCATTGAAGGCATAATGGATCAGAATGTATATTTAGATGTAATTAGGAATGTTATGCTGCCACATGGAAAGGAAAAAATGTATCATGGTTGGATTTTCAAGCAAGAAAACAATCTAAAGCACCATGCAAATTCTATGAAAAAAAACTCCTACTTCAGACTTGCCTTATTAAAACCCAGATTTAAATCCAATAGAACATCTTTGGGAATATTTCAATCATCAATTGCAAGGCGAAAAACAGACTAATAAAAATGATTTATTCTAGGTGCTTTCAGATTGATGAGAAAATTTCCCCATAGATGTTCTGATCAACTTAGTTGACTCTATACCTTGTTGTTGTTAAGCAATTTTAAAATGTAGAGGCTATCCAACAAAATACTAATATGCTGCAATGAAAAACTAGATGAAAAAAATGAAGAATTAGAAATAGTACCTTTTTCTTGAATTTTTTTATTTGTTTATAAACTTTTGCATAATTATGCTTTCAATAAAATTTGAATTTCTCCCTTCCATACAAGCTATTATTTTTTGAGTAATTTTTAGTATGTAACACATTATAGGAACAATTGTTGAAAATTTCATTTATTTTCAGTGAAAAGTCAAAAAGTTATGACAAAAAAACTTGAAAAATTTAATACATACATACATACATACATACATACATACATACATACATACATACATACAAAATGGCAAATAAAAGTTGCAATGTTCAATTCTTAGCAAAAGAAATGCGCAAAAAATATACTTGGGCATAATCTGTAATTCCTACTTTACCAATATTTCCATCCACATCGATCCACTCATGATCTTTTGTGAAATATCGCTGGTCTATATTATGAAATTTTATTTTATATATATCTGTGTGTGTGTGTGTGTGTGTGTGTGTGTGTGTGTGTGTGTGTGTGTGTGTGTGTGTGTGTGTGTGTGTGTGTGTGTGTGTGTGTGTGTGTGTGTGTGTGTATATATATATATATATATATATATATATATATATATATATATATATATATATATATATATATATATAACCAAGTTGAGTCTATTTTATGTGAAAAATAATTAAAATTATAATATTTGGTTATATATATATATATATAACCAAATATTATAATTTAATTATTTTTCACATAATGTAGACTCAACTTTTTAATAACAATTTTGTTGAATAAAAAATTGTTTTGTTAGAAGTTTGAGGTATATTACATATCGTAAGACAATTGGCTTTATTAATTGTTTGACTTTCATAGACACAAATTTGGCACTAATATCATAGTAGCTATAGTAGCAAATATATATGTATATCATTAGAAAGCATATGTTAGTGTTAGTCATTTTAGAAAAGCATGCTTAAATGTATTGTAATCAATCTACTGAGCTGCCCATGACCCATCACAAAAAAATCTGTTTCGGAAAGTCTAATGATATATATTAGAAAGTCTAATATATATATATATATATATATATATATATATATATATATATATATATATATATATATATATATATATATATCATTAGAGATAAATTAACTCACATTATTTATTAGATATATGATATATATCTAATGATAATGTGGTTTTCAGAGGGTTAATAATAATTAGTATCCTTAATTGTAACTTTTACTTGATTTTAGAGGAAATAAAAAATAGGGGAAAGTGGAAGCAGAAAAGAGAAACCTGAATATTTAGTGTAGAAGTGTTGAAATGAGGAAATACTATGTCAGAAAACTTGAGGAGACCACTGTATCTTTTAGACAGGGCCATTAAAGAACTTCTCAGGTAGTAATTACCTACAAATGAAGATTATCATTCCCTCAAAGCAACTAATATTTAAGTTCAAAATTTCTATATACATTATATTTCAACTCATTTTTACAGATTTTTTTACAGAATTCCTAGGGCATGGAGTTACATTTTTACATAAATGTTAAATTAAAAAATGTTGAACTGTCAAATTAGTCTAATAACATCTAGTCTATTACAAGTATATTTGCTGACCTCAGCAGGCATAGTCTAACCAGCTTACATGTCAAATACCTGGGATAAACTGTGTGGGTTACAACTAGGGAGTTCCTTGTCAAAGAAGTAGTAAATGTCTGGAGCAGAGTTGGTTTTGAATATGACTTCTTAATGAGAAGATAAATGAAAAGGAATAAGATTGAAAGGCTTAACAAGAAATAGAGAATGCAGATCAACTGTAAAAAGTAAGAATAAAAGAAGTAATAATTTTTTTGATGTAAACATTGATTAATTTATTTAACATTGTTGGATTTAAATATTTAACATTAGTTTGATATAATGTTATAGTTTTGAACATCATTGAAAAAAAGGCTGGAAAGCATCTCCAAAAAGGAACATGTACCACTCATTATTATTCAAAGAACAAATAAATAAAAAATAAAGAATGCACTGGAATATTTTGAAATAAAGGAAATCATCTTTGTTGTTTGTGTTTACACTACAGCTACCAAAACTTATCAGTAAATATATTGTTGTAAAGCAAATTATGTGGCTTTTATGTCATTAACACATAGAGACATATCTGTCATTAAGTACAAGTACTGACCAGAAAGACTAAAGTATCTATGCAAGATTTATAAAATGTTGACCTGACAATTTTAAAGCACGCAATCAAGATTTTGCCTCTTTAAACAGATTTAATTGAAACATTTTTTAAACTGGCTCCTTTAAGCATCAGACTGCATAGAAAGCCAAAAAGTTTTTAGGAAACGCAATTGTCCATTTTTAAAACACCATTTTTAATAACAGGACTGACTAAAGAAAGTTGTGTGAGGATATTTATATCTAGACATTGAAGCACTGGAATTTTCTTTACACCAGTACAGTTACAGCAGACAGGACATATTCATTTATGCTTCAACTGAATTACAAAAAAGGACAGAGAAAAATATTAACAAAGTGGCACTTTATGTTGCTATAACATATATTGGTTTATTAAGACATATTACAGGTAAGACCTAATGACCTTAAGGCTATTAAAGTTGCTAAAAGTGTGGAAGAATACAATCAAATGTTAAGTATAATTCTTAAGAACTCTCTTCTTGGAAATACATGGTACTTAGTAAAAGATGTTGTTATTGTGTTACTTGCTGACTCAAATGTAGATGATGAGGAAAAAACTTTAATGATACAGGAACTGATGAGGTATTCCTTTCCAGAGGATACATCTTACTTTGATGTAACAAATCAGACATCCGAGATTACTTAATCATTGAACAGAACACTCTGTTAGTTTAGTGAAACTAGCTGGTGCCTGATTTTCATCTTGAATTTTAGCAAGGAAAATATCTTGTCTTAGCTTTCTGATGATACATTTGTAGATATTATCCAATTTCAAGTTTTCCAAGGATTTTGTCTCAAATATCAGTTGTGAGGATCATACCATCTGTTCTTCCATATGAAATAATCAATATCTGTTCTTCCTCATGATATAATCTAAATGGCAGTTATTTATTGATTGGCCATTATGCAAATGAAGTTGACTACAGGCAAAGCTATAACAAAATCTTATTAGAATTTTTGATCAAATATGATTCAGCCATGAACATATTCAACTTTTAAAGCATAAATTAATTTTCAAAAGTAAAAAAATTGGCCACTCAAGTTTGCATGGAAACTGGAGCATCTTTATCATACTATCATAAAGAACAAACTTTTTTATATTGTTCTTAGCAACTGGTAGTGCTGTATATTTGTAAAACATCAGCCATGACAGATGTTAATGACATTAGAAGATGTCCACCATTTCCAAGTACAGTAATGTATAGCAGCATTAGCTATTTTATGATTAAATAATTCTTTGAATGTCAATTCCCCTAATGGTAAAAACCTCCACCATATTAAGCTCTACCTGAAATATTATACCTGACCATTATCTACCATAGAAAGGACTTTTTTCATACATATTTATGTCATAGAATTATAAAAAATTAAAAATTAGTAAAACAACCCAGCTTTGAAATAATTTTACCATTATCCAGTTGGTCCTCTCAAAGATAAAGTATGAAGGCAAACATTTACAATTACAATTTCCACAGTACATAATAGAGAAATTGAGATTAAGTATTTCCTTTTCAACTTGACTTAGAACAAATGGATAACCAATCTGGACTTTCACAACTGTTCCTTTCTTTGTGACAAAACTGCTTAAAAGATTAACTAAAGTATATACAACTATATCCTTGTTATATATTTTTTAAATTATTAATCTATATATTATTAGATATTTTCACTAGGATTGGATTAGGGTAGCGCTTCATATATCAGGATATATATTGCATTAAAATAGGGTTTTATTGAAAAGCTTGCAGTAAAACTTTTTTTTATTGGCAACATCTTTTTTTTTTTTACTCAAATTTGTTATCTAATCAGATTGCTCAACAAAAGCATATATGAAAATAAATTAAAACAATTATTCTAAGAGATAATTAAACTGATATAAAGATTTAAGAATTTAAAAAACTCTTTAGGAATTATGCTTATCATTTTAAAGAATATTTATGTTATATTTTTCGGTTTGTAAAGTTAATCCAAGTTTATAATACTTAAAGTTGTTGTATAGCAACACTCAAACAAAATTCAGCAAAATTTTAAACAAATTAACATATATAGGAAGTATTATTAACATTTCTAAGATTTTTCTACTTTAGTAACATTTTAACATTTGCATAATAACATTAACATTTCAAAAAGTTAAAATATTTTAAAACTTTTTTAAGTTTAAGCTTCAGTATCCTTAATAAAAAAAAAAAAATAACTGCTTTATTAAAAATAACGTTTCAATAAGTATAGTTTTTTTAAAAATTATTTAATTAAATATGTAACACACTCTTGAAACTTTTTGTGTTGATAAAATTCTTTGTAATAAAGATTTTATTTTCTCTAAAATAAACACTACTTTTACAAACGTGAACTTACATAGGAAAGAACTTTTTGATAGTGCTCTTGAGCTTGGTAATGTTCGGGGGTATGAATACTTCCCCAAAGGTAACTGTATTAGCTTTAGGTAACGACAGGCATTAGTACGTATTACTCCTGCCATTTTGTTTTACGGCAATGTTCACTTACCTTCAGCTCAGCCTTCAGCTCAATCCGGTTCCTGAATTTATTTTCGGAAAAGTTTAAAATATTCTTTGTCACTACTTACTCCAATATGGCTTATTGTTCAGCCCTTTCCCGTCAACATCGGAATAGATTAGGGAAACTCATATCTTGTGTTTAAATAAATCACTAAAACTGATGGAAAATGGATAATTTTTTTTAAACGATAATTTTTCAATCTTCTGTAGGTTTTGCTCACATTTTTGTAAAAAAAAACAACACTATATTTCACATACTCAGCACAAAAATTTATAATCAAATTTTAAAATCAAATTCTAAGTTCCCAGTGGTGGAATTAGAATTTGATTTTAAAATTTTGATTTTTCTTATTAAAATCATTTTTATCAAAATTATTCATACTAAAATTATTCTTACTAAAACTATTTTTCCAAAAATTATTTTTACTAAAATTGTTCTTATTAAAATTATTCCTACTAGAATTATTTTTATTCAAACCATGCTTATCAAACTTCATCTAATGCGCATCCAAAATATTCAAATTGTATTGCAACATAGCTATTGCGGGTAGGAATAGTTATGTTGCAATACAATTTGAACATTTTAGATACGCATCAGATGAGATTTGTTTCAAAGTTTTAAATAAGGTTTTCAAAATATTTAAATTCTTATTGAGAAGAACATGAAAATTTAATTATGAAATTTGAAAAATTTTATCATTAAACTTGAAAATTCATCAAAATGTATTTAATGTACTGAAAAAAAAAGTCTCTTATGGTTAAAAATTCATTTAAGCTAGTTCCAAAAACTGTCTAGGATCGGATTCTCCGTAGATACTTTAGTGACGCAGGTTAAATAAGAAAAGAAACGACACAATTTTGTTCCAATACAAGGCGATACTTATTACAGGCCTTCCCGTCGCGAATCCGTATTTTTGACTGGGGGCGGACAATGTTACGGAAAGTTTAGTTTTAAAATTTCGATTTGAGAGCAGTTAATAGTCACAAAATGGTTAAAGAGTGCTGTATTCCTAGATGTAGAGGAAACTATGACACTAAAAATAAAGTACGAGTTTATAGGCTTCCCTCGAACGAAGAAGAACGAAATCGTTGGATAAATTCAATTCCAAGAAGTAATTTTCCAAATAAGCCAGATACTGTTGTCTGTTAAAGATATTTTCCAGAAAATTTTCTTAAAAGCTCGTGTCAATGGGAAAGATAGACCAATCGAAACTCCTTCAATTTTTCCTATTATTCCATCAAGTGTTATACTAACTCAACCTTTAAAACCAAGGTCCACTACTAAAGTGATGTCTTCTATCAGAAATGAAAAGTGTGATGAGTTGTCACAATATTTAAAAAGTGATTTTTTTACGTTCATTTCTTTATGTGAAGATATTAAAAATCATAAATTTGTTTGTCCTGTAACAATCTTTGTTATAAATGAAGTTTTGCACATCCAATCAAATTCCTTTTATGTTAACTGTATACCTATGTTTGCTGTTCATATCTCTAGCAATTTTAAATTTGAAAGTTTTCATGCTGGTGTTGATTGCTTTATTTCTTCATTATCTAAAGACCATATTACCACTCTTAATTGTTGGTCAAAAGTGGAAGAAACAATTCTCTATCTGAACAACATTGAAGTTGATCATCAAAGATTGATATTACAAGATCATATTGCATCTATGAATGCATCAGAAGTAGGTAAAAAAATTTATAATATAGAAACAATCATCAGATTGTATTCTTATTTTTCAACATCTCCAAGTCTACACAATCAGTTAAGAAAAGATTTTAAACTTCCAAGTGTAAAAACACTGACAAAAATTACATCTAGGACGAAGAATGTTTCAGATATTAATTTTATCAGCACTGTATTTTCAAATATAGAAGAGAATCAGAGGAATTGTATAATATTGGTAGATGAGGTTTATGTAAAGTCTCTTCTTCTCTACCATGGTGGTTCTCTATTTGGAAAAGCTGAAAATAATCCTAAGTTGTTAGCAAATACTGTTTTGGGTATCATGGTTAAATGTTCAAAAGGTGGATGATCTTTTTTGGATGCTTTTTTGTTTTAGCAAGTATGCTATGTTCAGAAATCAATCCATCAGAAATAACTGGATAGCAGAAAAAAAAAGGAATTGCATTTTGAAAAAAATCAAAATATGACTGCTAAATGGAGTGACCTTAAATGTTTATTTGATTTTGAAAAAGATCAGCTAATTAAATTATCTAGACTAAATTTTGTAGCTATACATTCAAAACCCATTAAAAGACAAAATGTATCACACTGTTTAAAAGTGTTTTGTGATGAAACTATAGCTGCTTTCAAAACTTATTCAAGAGTTATTTCGGAAGAAGTAGACATAAATTTGTAATATTTACTTGATTTTGGAGATATGAGTGGTAAACAAGGGCGTAGAATAAAATCCCTAACTAGAGATACAAGTTCTTCAATTTGGCATACTTGTTATGGGTTAGTAGAGATGTGTAAACATTTGTTAAAAAACAATTTCATTTATGTTATGTTAGGAGAGTTCTCAACAGATTATAATGAAAAAGCATTCAGTAAGTTTAGACAAGGTTCAGACGGAACATATTTTATAACTGTTTAAATTGTTGTTGAAAAATTAAACATTGAAAAAGCTAAACTGTTATTGGAATTAAAAGTTGATGTTTCAGATTACACTACTGATATTGAGCATTTGTCAAAAATGTGGCTATTTTAGAAGTGAAGAATCTTATGATATAATTAATCAATTACCTGAACTAGAAGCATTTTTGCCACTGAGTACAAAAATGGCTCTGTTTTATATTGCAGGCTATGTTACAAGAAAAGATGATGTCAGTGAAAATGAATTGTTGACTGACACTGCATTTTATTTTCAGTTGTATGGAGACTACACAAAAACCATGGACAGAGGAGGATTGAGGGTACCTCTGGATTGCTATGTTCAGTGGGTTTTTTTTTTGTTACATTATTTTTGAAGTTGAGAAAAAAAAGACATGCAGAAAGTCGTTGTGCAATATATTTATGATGATATCAGATATTTATAACTTGAAAATGCTAAAGAAACATGGTGTTATATTGTCAAACATATTTCTTAAAAATTATTATTTGTTTATTTCACCTAAGTCCTCTAAGGAACCTGCATTAAAGGTTTTAAAATTATCTGTAAAGCATTAAAAAATATTGTTATGTACATTTTTTATAACAATTTCTAATATTTGATGATTATTTTAATGGCTTTTTTTTCGCATTATTTAAAAGGTTGTTTATTTTTCTTTTGTGATTTCGTTTTTAAATAAAATTCATTCATGATTCTGAAAAATATTGTTTTTCATTATTTTTTTTTTATTTATTAAAATTTTATGATATTTAATAAACACTGCATTAGACATTTTGTGCATTGGAACAGTTCCTTTTAAATTTAATAAATTAACTGAAAATAATGTAGCTCGCTTATTTTTTCAGCCATTTTTTTATATTTTCCGTAACATTGTCCGCCCCCAGTTAAAAATACGGATTCGCGACGGGAAGGCCTGTAATAAAATTAGGCACCGCCGATTCGGTTCGTAAAATCCGCAAAAAGCCAATCCGACTTATTTTGCGGATTAAAATAGTCAGTTCGTAAAAATTTTTCGGATTAATAATCCGAAAACTAATTTACGAACCACTAGCGAATTTTGTTTTTGCGGATTCACTTCGCTGTTCGGATTATCAATCCGAAAAATTTTTACAAATCAATTTAACTTTAATTCGTTTAGCGAATTATACGAATCGCGTTCCGTTCGCGTCACCATTAAATGGTGTGGTCCAAAAAAATTACGTTTTTATTATGTGCGCGTCCTATAAATAGTGGATTTCTTTTTTATTTTCAATCAGTTCTATTTGGAAATCTTAACATACAACAATTCGTTCAACAGATCAAGTCTACTATTCTTCACCTACATTTATTACGGTAAGCCATTATTATATTAATTTGATTTAAAAGTTAAGAATATTTCAAACTGAATTTTTGCGGTTTTTTTTTTTTTTTTTTTTTTGTGGATCGAATTCCTTTGCGAATTATTTCGCTTTGCGGATTGCTTCAATTAGTGGATTGGTCCGATAAAATTTATATTGTAATATTTCTTCTACTTAAATATTAACAGAAATAAAAATAGAAATAGAGATAAAAACTAGTTTGAAAAATTGTTACGCTCATTTCAATAATTAAGGCAAATAATTAGTTCTTTTATTGAAAACTTTATGCATGCCTCTAAAATATCATTTATTGTTAAGACGAATATTAAGGAAAATTTTCAAATAACTTAATAAATAATTAGTTCTTTTTCGGAAACTGTTTGTATGCATCAAAAACTATCACGTTTTATTAAGGCAAATATTAAGGAAATATTGAGGCAAATATTTCAATAAAAAGTCAGTAAATCGAAAATGTGATTTGATCCGTGTTTTCGAATTTTTAATCCGAAAAGTAATCCTTATTAACAATCTGATCCGTTTTTGTGGATTTTAAATTCAATAAATAATCCGAAATATTCGTCCGATCCGATATGGCAAACTCAATCCGATTCGTTTCTTTTTTTTTTTTTCATTTCACTTTTTTTTTCTTTTCAGATGCCTAAGCTGTCTAATATTTGGGAATTCTTCAACAATGTGGAGGAAAACAAGGCAAAATGCAAGGCCTGTGGCAAAATATACTTAATCAATAAAAGCACCACAAGTCCTTTAAGGAACCATTTGAAAAGAGTCCACTTGAATTTATATAAACAATTAGAAAGGAAAGACAAGCAAAAATCAACAATACCAGACATTTTTGATGAGCTTGCCTCTGAAGACTCAGATTTTGAACAAACACAAGAAAGAGGAAAAAAGAGGAGATGTCCACAGACACAAAAAGATACACCAGTATCGCCACAGCCTGGACCAAGTGGAACTTGTGGCACTTCCAACACACAGACACTGCAAGGCAGAAAACAGGCTACCAAACCTGAATGGGAAGTTACTGACATCAATCAAATAAGAACTGTTGTTGACATTACTAAATGGGTGATTGAGGACACTCAACCATTTTCTATTGTAGAAACTGACGCATTCACCCGGATGATGAGAACTGCAACCAACGGTCAATTCAGAGCCATTACAGCAAAGAATATATCTACAAAATACATTCCTCTCCTTTTTAAATTCATCAAGGAACAAGTAAAAAACATTTTCAATTCAGACAAGTCAAATCTTGATGGAGTGGCCTTTACATCCGACGTGTGGACCACTGATCACACCAATTTGTCTTTCATGAGCCTTACACTCCACTATATAGATTCAAAGTTCCAATTAAAGCGCTTCTTGGTAGAAATGTCCTACTTCCCCGAACAACATACTGCCGACAATATTGCCAAGAAGCTCAATAAATCTATCAACAAACTGGAACTTGATTTTGGAGTCAAAACCTGGATAACAGTCGACGGTGCAGCTAATGTCTAAGCAGGTGTTAGGAAATCAATTGGGGTTCAAAGTGCAATTTGGTGTGTCGACCACCGTCTAAATCTAGTTGTCAGTGGTGCTGTCGATGATAAAAGATGTCCAAAATGGTCAATTCTCAACCACAAAATAACAAAATTAGTAGGTCACTTCAACCAGTCCTCTAAAAAAGCTATGACTTTAGTTAATGCTGCCAAAGCCTTAAAAAACTCCAGAACGAAGTTAGTACAGAGATGCCCCACAAGATGGAACTCTGACCTCCATCAAATGGAGTCTGTGGTGGATCTTCTTCCGGCGATGCATTCTTTAAAGAATCCGAACCCTACTGTTTCTGGAGGTTGTAAGTTGACAGATCTTTTACCAACAGATGATGAAGTGGAATCTATTCAATCTGTCATCCGGCTTCTGAGAGGCTTTTCAGAATTCTCTGAGAAATGCAGCAGTGAAAAGAATGTTAGCATCTGTTCCGTTATTAATTGCCTATACAACATCAGAGGAAGATTAGCAAGGGAGATGATCAAGCCAAAAACCGAGGTGTCATCAGAGCTTGCTCACTACTTCAATGAAGATTTAAACAAAAGATTCGAAGGGGAGTTGATGAATATTGAATTCTCTATAGCTCATTTTTTAGATCCTAACAGCAAGGGCATGTGCTTTGTGGATGAGGGGGAAAAATTTGAAGTAGTCAAAACTGCAGTAAAAAAAGCTATGGAAGAACTGTCAAAAAAAGAAATTTTGGCTAGCCAAAGCACTCCTTCCCCTTCAATGTTGGATGATGAAGATGATGACGACTTTGATTTCACTGAACAACTGAGGAAGAAAGTGTTTGGTGCAGGTTACATTAATCCTGGAGGTGAAACAAGCACCAAGAAAGCCATTTCTACTGAAATTGAGGGGTATTTGAATTCAAAACCAGTTCCAGCAAATACAAATGTACTGGAATTCTGGAAACAAAACCAGTATATTTACCCAATAATGTCAAGGCTGGCCAGAAAAAACCTCTGTATACCTGCTGCATCATCAACATCTGAAAGAGTTTTCTCAACAGCAGGGAATATATACAGCTCTAGAAGAACCAATCTTTCAATCTCAAAGGTTGAGATGTTGGTATATATGAAAGAAAACACTAAGCAACTCAGTAAAATTCAAGACATTGTGTGGCCAGGAAATGAATTTGGAAAATGATTAACTTTCAGTGTGATTTTGACTTTTTTTTATTTCTTAACAAGGAAATCATTTCGTTTCATTGTATATTTGAATATTATAAATAAATAAAAATGAATTTTAATTCGAAAGCTTTTTTTATTCTGAATCCGTATAAATCCGTAAAAATAATATCGGTTCGGATTCCAATTCGAAAAAAATTTTTCGAATTGCAATCCGATCCGAAAGTATCGAATCGGATTGCGATCCGAAAAAATAATCCGAAAAAATTTTAACGAATTATTTTCCGATAAATTATTTTCGGATCAAATCAATCCGTAAGTAGTTTGAACCGTT
This sequence comes from Hydra viridissima, assembly GCF_058129835.1. Taxonomy (NCBI): domain Eukaryota; kingdom Metazoa; phylum Cnidaria; class Hydrozoa; order Anthoathecata; family Hydridae; genus Hydra; species Hydra viridissima. The sequence goes on along the minus strand of NW_028324311.1, from coordinate 5,512,004 downwards.
TAGCATAGATAATTCGGTGCACAATCCGCAAACCGATAAACAGTAACGAATCGGCGGTCTCTAAATAAAATATCGCCATGTTCCAATATTATTACATTTTTGCGCCCCGTAAGTAAGTGCCGAAAATGTGTTGATGCGTGTTGTTTTCTACTTGTAAAATTCTTTTGTTGACATGAAAAAATATATATTTCTTTTTCATTTAATTTATTGGTGAAGTAGATATGGGGCGCAAAGAAATCAACAAATCTCATACAGATATTGAAAAATATAGGAAACAACTAGGTATATTCATAAATGAACTGTTAGAAAACCCTGTATTAGAAGGGTTCACAATCACACACACAAACACGCACACACACACACACACACACACGCACACACACACACACTTAAGTAAGTATAAATACACTTAAGTAAGTATATACTCAAATATACACACATGATTGCCGGCCAAATGTTAGAAACCACTTGAGAAACCCATGCATAAATATTTTTATTTACAAATATTGTAGTATTTTATCAAATTTAAAACTATTTGGGCACACCTGTACAACTGGCTACATATAAGAAAATGCTAATGTAACAATTCTATTGTTTCCAAGAAAATAATAAAGTATATAAATGTGTTTATAATTGTTAATGTGACTAATTGGTGTTTTTTTCACTCAATTGTTGCCAATTGACAAATTAAACTAATTTAATTTTTTTTGTTTCATGCTTAAAACTTCTATTGTTTAATTGATACTTAGGAATGAAAAAATGAGAGTTAATACAGTTTCTTAAAATTAAACATGATTGTAGCCTTCAAAGCAAAGCTGATGTTATTAAAAATTTGTTTTCATTATACAATTTAATATTACAACCCAAGTAGAAGGTGTTGCTTTTTCAAGATACCCAAAACCTACAACATTAAGAGAAGAGCTGTTTATTGATAAAATAGCCAAGAAAAATAACTCACAACACTAAAATTTTCTGATAAATAGTTAAAAATATTTCATTTGGAAACATAAACAATTTAGTAGTTCAAAAGCCCAGGCTAAAAAAAAAAAAGATAAAATCTGAAGAGGATTTTTATTTCATGAGAAATATGTTTAGACATCAGTATTTTAGCATCATCAGTATTTTGTATTTTTTTTTTTTTTTTTTTTTTTTTTTTTTATTTCTTGAGTCCATTTGAATTTGAATAAACTTTTGACTAATTTTCCAAACACCTTCCATTTTTTCATATTTGTCTAAAACTTTAGCTTGGAGGTGTATATATATACATACTCATACAATACACACACATAAGTATGCATGCACTTTAGGAAGCATGCATTTATATAACACACAAAATACACACATCCAAACAAAAATAAATCTGGTATAATATTTTTGTAATGCCGTAAAAATAAGACAAAGCTCTAGTAAATTTTTCATTTTAGGTAAGCAAGAGTTTAAAGGTCGCAATAAAAAAAATGTTTTAGCAATAAAAGCAAAAGCAGAAGCAAGACGACAGGAATCACCATTAAAGGTTAATAGCTCACAGTTAAAATTTTAACAAGTTTTGAAGACAATTGTTCAACAATATAGCTATTTATTATTTATCACTTTTTTTTTTTATCACTCATTAATATTGTAATACTACTGATGTTATTTATCTTTGTGTATTAAAATTGCATTTTTCTAAAACAATATACCAGATGCGTGTTAAAATCTTTTAAATTTTAAAATTTTTTTCTGAGATAAAACATTGGAGCTCAAAGATAATGACAAAGGAAAAAACTTTTATTTCTACATATAAATGTTTAGTTTACATCAAGGTTTTGTTGTTTACAAGCTTGTGCTTGAACTTTAGCCCAGATACTGAAATCCAAAGGATTAAGGTCAAGAGAGTTAGGTGGCTAATTATTTTTGAGCTAGAATTTCTGGTGGTACAGAGCTCCATCTTTCATGAAAGCATAATTTGAAAGTTCAGGATAATTGGCTTGAACCCAAAGAAAAACATAAAGTTTCAGAACTCTTTCAATGTTGTCTTGGGCATTCATTTTCAGCCCAGAAGGTAGAAATACTGGTGGCATTTTCTTGTCTTTGGAACTGACCAATCCAAAAATCATGATCTGTAAGTGATGCTTTGTCTAAGGTGTATACTTGACCTTATCTGGGATATCCAATATCTTCAAAGAAGAGATAAATCAATTGTGATGGTAATTTGTATCTGGATATACTGTGAAATACTTTTCATCAAAGAAGAAGATAATCAATACCTTTGTAAGAATAGATCTAATCATACATTTTTCAAGTTTTTTTTGTTAGGTTTTTTTTTTCAAGTTTTTTTAAGTAGCTTTTAGTTTTTCAGAGAGAATAAATTTTTTTGTCTAAGCTAAAGACAGTGAACCAGCTTCCTTCACAGTTTTTCTGACAGAGAAATCATTTACCTCTAGATCTCAAGCCATTCTTTTCATTTTCTTAGCTGGGTTGGTCCATATCCTCCTCTTGATCTCCTTGACAAAGATACAGTTAGCAACTGAAAAGGGTCTGCCACATTCTTTTGTGGTCCTACAAACCACTAGCCTGTTCTTAATATTGTAAACAGTCCTTCTGGGGACCTTGAGATTTTGAACAATCTTAGAAAATAACATTCCTGCATTAAGAGTTGTGACAACCTCTGTAGTTTTAATATTCGCTATTTTTTCAGCAAAATTAATTTAAGGGTTTGGTTTAATTTTTTATATCTTTGAAATTATCAAGATCTTTTGGTGAAAATATTTTTTTTTTGGAAAATTGCTTGGTGTAATCACAAAACCTCTTCAAAGTTGAGTAAAAACAAACACTCGTGGTATTATGAAATTACTTTTCACATATATTATGAGATAACTCATTTTAATAAAGGAATAAACCATTACAATATATATTATGTAATGACCCATTTCAGTAATAGTAAGTTCTCATGAAAAATGAACATTTTTGAATGATTTGAATTTAAGAGTTAAGACCTTAAATCATTTCTTTTTTTTTTTTAGACTGGAATTGTGACTTTAGGTATCTTGGTCGGTTTGTTAACAGCAGTGTATTTCTTTTTTTATTTTGGATTCACTAAATAATCTATTTTTAAATTTATTATTACAATACACAATTATTAATTTTTTAACTTACTGTAAGCTTTTTGAAAAGTTAAAAACTTGTTTCCTTTCTGCGTTGAGTACTCTCTTTTTAATTAGGAAATTTTTATATCTGGATGCTTGGGTGTTGACAAAAATATCACAAAATTATCCTTTGTATAATTTTTATAAATGTGTTACAGGTTTGTATTTAAAGCTCCACTGTAAAAGTTTTTAGATATATTGAAAAGTGTGAAATATACTGCAAGTCGGTAATTTAATAGATGAATTTCACTGGGAATCTTTCACCAGATTTGTAAATCTTGTAAACAGAAATTTTAAAAAATCCCTAATTTTCTATTTGTTTTGTTTTTTGTTATTGAATCAAATGTGAACTTGATTTCCAAGTAGATTTGTTGGCTCTCAGATTTCTAGTTCGCCAGTTTTAAGTTGCTTTGTTTTAATCTGCTTTGTTTTAATCTAACTAAAATTTTTGTCTCGAAGTCTGCGCTCACTGGAAAATGGCCATTTACCGTTTATAAAGGGGTCGATGTTATAAAACAGTTACCTACGTATTTGTTTAACAACATCAACGCTAAAGTTGTTAAGCAAATTTGTTATTTTTAAAAACTAAAGGTGTGCATAACTAAGAATAAATGATTTTTTTTTATCACGAAAATGTTTCGTAGTTTTTTTTAATCATGAAAATGTTTTCGTAGATGTTTACGTTTTCGTGAAATTCGTAGTGCTATGAAAACTAAGTTTTTATATTAGGGGTACAAATAAGTTTTAAGGGTTTTTCTAGAAAATTTGAAACTTTATTCGGAGAAATAAGTACAATATATTTTATTCAAAATATTGTCCAACATTTGCTACGACTTTTCACCATCTTTCAGACAGCTTATGGATTTCGCGTTGAAATAATTTCTCGTCTTTTGAGGCGATCCGAGAATCGACCTCGATTTTGGCTTCTTCGTAAGCAGTGCAGTGAGTACTCGGCCAGGCTATGAGATATTAATCGGATCAAGTGGTAGTTGTAAGGAGGAATATTTGGTAAATATAACCGGTGGGATTCCGACACTATCCCATTGAAACGCGTTCAAAGTGCCGTTGATGAATTTTGAAACATGTGGCCAAGCGTTATCATGTTGAAAAATCACTTTGTCGTGTCTTTTGGCATATTGGGGCATTTTAGCCTCATCGCTCAGCTCAACTGCATCAATTGTTGTTAGTGACGTTCCCAGTGATGATTTTGTCTGGCCGGAGCTGATCCCATTAGATGCACAGCATTAAATATTCTGTTTTGCAGTTATAGTTGATGCATGGCCAGGTTTACGCATACTTATGTAAACCGTAAAATATATATAAAAAGTAAAACTATAAAAAAAATACCTTAAATAAAAAATAGGTTTTATCTTCGTTCTTGCAAATAAAAAAATTCAACAACTGTTTCAACGTTACGTAAAAAAAAAATTTTTTGAACTGATGAAACAGGTTTTTTACAACTTATCTTACAAGTGGGAGTAGAGCTTTGTGGTGTCCAGACAAAGTAAATGAAACTGATAGCTGATACTAATTTCAAATCCACATTGTGTACAAATTAGAGTTATGTACAAAATTACAATTAATTTTTTATTTATTCCTGTAATTTCATGTGAATGCATCTTTATTTAGAAAAACTCGATGAGCAGTGTTACATGATTTAATATTCCTGATTATCCTCATTTTTGGTCAACAATAAGTCTTATTTTTTGTTGGAATGCTTTTTGTATAATATTTTTTTGATGTTTAAGAGCTTTCTCTGCGATTCCTCTTGCTTGCCAACTTCTGATTGGCAACTTGTTAGATTTGATAAGTCAGTATTGGCTTTGCCAATTATCATAGTAACTTGAATGGCAATTTTGACTGAAATGGACTTGTCATTAGATAACTCAACACAAGTCTCTACAATATTACAAGTCTTAAAGTAATCTTTTAAAGTATTAAATTAGTTGATTCTTTTTTAAATCTAAATTTTAAAGCTCGACAATATAAAGAAGATGAAGGTTTCGGGTTCTACCAAATAGCCGTTAGAGTTTCTCTAACATAAGTTGTAATCTAAAAGCGGAACATGGCATTAAGAGAAAACGATTTTTCCTTTTTTAAATCATGGAATCTATCAATATTTTTTGTTTGATAGTGTCCGTGATTTAAAAAAAGAATATTTGTTCCTCAGGTATTTGTCAAAAAATAATGAATATATTTATATTTACACAATTCAAAAAAAAGATTAGTAGTTAATAAGTTGTTCGGAAATATTCGTCTGTAAACAACTCATTTAAAAAATCCTTCTCGTATTACCGACTATTAACCGAACATGAATATTCTCGTATTACCGACTATTAACCGAACATAAATTCTTTGTTATAAATTTATTTAAAGCAAAAACTTAAAATCTACGTTGCATATTTATTTACATACTTTGAACAGCAGGTTCACATTAGCAAAACAGTGTTAGCTTAAAAATTTTCAAAAAACTGTTCCTAGTACATAAAATCTAAGAATTACACTTGAGCTGTTTTTAAGATATTAAAAAAAAAATACTGTATTAATAAAAGCTTTTAAATTGAAATGGTACTCAGTAAAGTTAACTTAAAGCAATGTTAGCATAAGAAAGTTAATTACTAAATAATCAAAAAAAGTCTTATTGAACACTCATCAAATTTCTGTGTCAAAAACCAAATGAAATGATTAAATTTGATATTTACTGTTTATTTTAATAGATATATCTACTAATGAACATGTGTTGATCATTATGACAAATTTTCAGTATGTAAGATTGACAATGGATTTTTGGTATTTTGGCACACTGTTCCACTGTGCATCTATAAAAATCAACCCATTGAATAAAATGTTTAAGCCGACCTGGCTTGCTGAAGGTGATTCACTTTAAATAGGATTTTAGACGTAAGAATTTTAAAAGCAATCGCTGAAACGAAACATCTTTAAAGCAACTGTTTCAGCCGGTTTCATATCTAATTTAAAAGTTATTATTATTTAAAAAAAAAAAAAGACTATTCTTTAAAATAATCCTAAATAAAAGGAGAAAGCGGAGAAAGTTTCTTCTTAAACAAAAACCTTCAGTAAAAATCTTATTCAATGGTTTTTACGAATTGTTCCTTTATAAAATTTAGCCTTGTTTTTCTCTCTTATGCGTCCTAAACATTCAGATTTTCAATGCTGCATGTTAATTTTACTTGTGATAATCTTTCGTTCGCAATTTACGTGGGTTTCTAACTATTTCCAAGCGCTTTTGCGTGGTTAGGTTTTTTCTTCGTGTTATTAAAAACTAAGGACTTCATAACTATGATTGACTATAAAATTCTTACAAACTTGCTTCACGTTAAAATAACTCCGATATAAATTCGTATAAAAAAATTATATGTAACAATTCTAACGAAAACTATGAGTAAATATCAAACAAAAGAGAAATTGATGTTTTGAATTCTTTTGTGTTTAAGAACTCCAAGGAATCCTCTTAGATCTTTTTTTTTTTTTTTTTTTTTTTTGAGGTTAAAATCAGTGAAAAAAACTCTCTGAAATTCGGTCGTGTAAAACCTACTTTGCTTCGTGTAAACCTACTACGGTCGTATTTAGCCTCTTTAGCTAAATTTTCAACTGTGCAAGTGAACACTTCTCCCAGTCTGTCTTGTGCAAAGCTCCTCTCATCCCAGTAAGATTTTAGGCTACATCTAAGCATTTGAGCGACAATATGTTCAGTGACGCCCTGCGGGCCCATGACTTAGGTCGATAAGTCGTATTGGTAATCGTGTAAACAGGGCCTGAAAAAAAAATTAGCAATCAAATTTTTTTTTTTCCTAGAAATGGAATTTTGCAAAAGGCTTTATATAAGTGTGAGTGAAGATAAGAGAAAATAGGAAAAATAATAAGACGAACTATAGCCAATTTTAACTAAAATATAGTTAAATCTATTTAAAATTTGATTTGAAAAATGACGAGCAAATTCAATTCTATGGACTTGTCTAAATATATTCATCGATAGGAAAGAAAAAAACTCGGCACTGCAACTTGTTGAACGCCTATAGTACACCTCTAACTCATGGAATTTGAAGATGATTTTTTTTCACAATTCCATGAGTTAAAACTACGTCTAAATAGTTTAGCAAAATTAACCATTGAAGTGTCGTAGAAAAAATTTGGGTGTTGACCAATCGAATATTATAAATCTTTTGGATTTGTTTTTAAATTTTTGTCAACTGAAATTTTTTTCTTTCCGAGTTTTAATCAGAGAAAGGAGTACATCATTTTTTTGTGATGAACTTCTAATTAAATCCTAATAAATATCCCTTTTGATGTAGTTTTTGACGTTGTTTTTGACGTAGTTTTTTTTACAGAATCGTTTCAGAGAAGTTTCCCACCTTAAAGTTGAAGCACAAGAGTCTTGTTATAAACAGCTACCTCTACTTCACGTAGTGATGCCCTGCCATTTAGAAAAAGAACCTACCATCTCAAGAACGAAAAGTAGTTGTTGAAAATTAGTTGTTGAAATGTTTCAAAAGTTTAAAATCTTATTTCAAAACATGTGAAAATTTGGAATGTTCCTCATCCAAAAAAAAAATCAATCAATAAAGAAAATTGAGCAGTGAGTACAATTTCTGGTAGCTTGTTCATAAAATTGGTAATTAATGCTAAATTGTTATAACTTTTACAATCAAATTCTTTTTTTTTCTCCTATTTTGAATTTTAGCTTACAAATGAAATTATCAGATTTAAGAGAGCGATGTTAAAAATTATATAAAAGAACGACGTTTAAAAACGTCAAAAGAACGATATTGTTGCTGGGTGCTGAGATCTTCTCTCGTTTCTGTGAGCGTCTGAGTATCGTTTCATTTCCGTATCGTTATCATTCCGATATGATATTGGAAAAAAAGTGTCATCGGAATGACGTGAGCTCCGGTATATACCGAGATTTAAACTAACTACAATACCGGTTAAAAATTTTTTACCGATATTTTGTCGTAATCATTCCGATGACTTTTTTTTTTCCAATATCATATCGGAATGATAACGATACTGAAATGAAACTATACGCAGACGTTTAGTCTTCTGTGGCTCTTTTTTTTTTAAATTTGCAACAAATTTACACTTTACACGAAAGAAAAGCATAAACTAAACGTCTTGATTTGAATAAAATATATAAAAACACTATTACTGTGTTAAGTTTCTTTAACATTATAGATAATCTCATTTGATATGCAAAAAATTCTTTAACAGTAAAATTGTGAACTTTTCCGACAAAAATTCCGACAGAATTTTACAGTCATTTTACGAAGAACGAATTCCTACTATTACTGATTTTTTTTTAAGTTTAAATGGTTATTTGGCTTTTTTTTTTTTTTAAAGATTATTATGTTAAAAAATACTGGAAATGATCTTAAAAAAAAAATTTGGAAAAAAGTAATGTTTTAAAAAAAAAAAAAAAATGGAAATAATATTAAAGAAGAATAATGTTATTATTAACATTTTTTTTTTTATATTATTTAAATATACAAATTTTTGCAAAAAAAGTTTCTCAAATATTTTTTTTTTTTAAATAAAAAAAAAGTCTTCCAGAATAAAAGTGTTGAATACCTGGGCCCAAATTCTTTGAAGAGGAATTGGCAAATTTTTTCTTTGAGTATTTGTCAGGTAATTCCTTGTATATTCTTTAGCCTTAAAATTTTTTTAAAAAGAATCTCAAAAAGCCATTAATAGTTATAGAATATGCCATAGAAGAATACTTTCTGTTTGGCCAACAGCTGGAAAAAATTGTGATCAATGTCAAGTGATCGGAAGAATTAACTAAAATTAAGTTGGAGCTCCCCTCCCCCTCCCCTCCTCTTCATTACTGAGAAACAAATTTTGAAACATTTCAACAACTATTTTTTGCTCAGCGAAAAATAGTTATATATCAAGCTTCTTGTACGCAGTTCAGTAACTATTTCGTGTGAAACTTTTTTTCCTTATGCGTAAAAATCGGAATTAAAAATCCACCTTTAATGGAGATCGTTAACAGCAAGAAGATAAAGCATCATTTAAGTTGACTTTTTAAAAAATATAACTGCTAATCAAAACATCTTTCACGATTGTGTTTTTTATGCTGATAAACGATTTGGCCAACTCGTTGCATTTGACCAACGATGCGACATTAGACTTTTTCGTTTTTTAAACCATCTTTGTGCGATAAATCAAAGTCGTGCAGACAAGCACGCACTAAATTTTGAAGCGTATACCTTTTCTTTTGTGAATTTTTTCAGCGAATGTGCGGTTTGGGTTAAAAGATCAACAATCGGTTTACCCAAGATTTATCACCTGAAACATCAAGTGAGTCTATTACTTAAATCAACCCATCAACTGCCTTCTGTCTTCTAAAGGAATTTTAGAGTTACTGCTCAGAAAATTTATAATTCATTTACAATTAATTTATTTCGTTTTTTACACTTTGTAACTCTTATTTCATATTACTTTAAATACTTTTTTTTTAAAATCATTTAAGCCATAGTCGTCTAAAGGGATGCGAATAAGCTTGGGCATTTTGTTGAGCTTTTTCCTGTTGTGTAATGGAAATAACGATCAGGATTATTGCGATCGTGATGAAAAAGGATCATGCAAAAACAAAGTAAATGAAGAGCAGTGCGAGAACGAGGACGAGCCTTGTTTTCTTGAAGAAAAGACGCCGAAAAAAGAGAACACTTACCCCCATTTCGAAACTCTATCAAGATTGAATCCGGGAAAGGTATTCATTTGTTAAAATTATTATAGTTTGTACCAATTGTTATAAAATGAGAAACTTGTTTTCAACCCCCATTTTTTTGCTTATTATGATTGAATCAGCCCTGTTTCTTTAAAAGTCTTCAAATAAATTTTGAACTTTACATAATACTGTGCGTTTTTAAATTTATTTTTCAAAAAAATGAAACTACCTTTTTTTTTCTTTCTTTTGTAAAAAAATTCTTCTTTTTAAATCTTTAAAAAAAAAAAGGTAAATAAAAAAACATTTTTTAGTAAAAAAGAAAAAATTTTTTTCAACGTTTAGGTCGGCAGTGAACACGTGTACAACATCGGGGGGCAAGAAATGAAACTGATCACAAGAGCATTGAAACCGTTGTTATTTGGTAAAAAATGATACTGCACATACCCTTTCTGCACATACCCTTTCTGCACATACCCTTTCTGCACATACCCTTTCTGCACATACCCTTTCTGCACATACCCTTTCTGCACATACCCTTTCTGCACATACCCTTTCTGCACATACCCTTTCTGCACATACCCTTTCTGCACATACCCTTTTTGCACATACCTTTCCTGCACATACCCTTTTTGCACATACCCTTTCTGCACATACCCTTTCTGCACATACCCTTTCTGCACATACCCTTTCTGCACATACCTTTCCTGCACATAAATATAAGTCACATTAGTAAAAGTCTTGCCCATAGTTTTTATTTCTACTAAAAAATCATAAAAAATTATTAAAGGAAAACTGAAAGACTTATTTTATTTCATTAATATTCACAATAAGATTTAAAGTAACTGCGTTACATACAAAAAGATATCGAATGATTGCGTTAAATATAAAAAAATATCGAATGATTGCGTTAAATACAAAAAGATATCGAATGATTGCGTTACATACTAAAAAATATCGAATGATTGCGTTAAATATAAAAAAATATCGAATGACTCGATATTTTATTGTATGTAAGTTTTACTGGTAATTATTCGAAATATTTACGTAACGATTCCAAGTATTAGAAATTTTTATATTTCTTTTTTTTTAGAAATACCGAACGCGCTGAGCGACGAGGAGATTGAACACGTCCTTGAAAAAGCGAAAAACCCAAACTACAGCGGTGGTTTATTTACCAGTCAAGCTCGTGGAGGCCTTACACCTGAAGACACGTTTAAACCGTCCAAAGGTGAATACATTTTACAATAAATTACACCAGCATTAATATATATATATTGTAAGTTTATAAGTTTATATTTACTAAACTTACCATTTTTTAAAACGTAAATCATCTTAATCTAAACCAACTTAAATCAAACAGATTATTTTTTATTTTCGATACAGGTGTCAATTAAAATCTATACTTAAATATGTCGAGAACCAAAGTGAACTTTACTTAATTCTTATTTTCATGTAAACAAGGAAATTACAAAATATTTTTTTGAACAATTTTAAAGTTGATAAAATTTGGAACCAAAAGTGATAAAAACTTTACTCATTCAACTATGTTTTAGGTTTTAAAAAAAAGTGTGTAATTTATTCGATTTTAGAAGCGGGAAAAGGCAATGGACCAGCTTCACTGTTTGAAAATTGGGATTTCAACGACGATCAAAAAATTGATTTGGAGGAGGTATTTCTTGCAAAAGTCGAATTTGCTTTGCGTAATTACTTCGCCAATTTTGTTTTTAATACTGATTACCATTTAACTTAATTAGGGAAAAAAAAATCATTTTTATTTAGGTAGCCATGTTCTGTCGAAATTACAATTTCTTATATTTCAAAGAAGCCGATGTTAAAACAATGTACGCGAATAAATGTCCTTTTTTTTAATTAATAATTAGGAACTATTATTTTCCTTCTAATAAGCTATCTTTCTCATTTTGTATCTCATTTTGTATGTTATTTTTAGGATTGATACCCTTCAACTAAAAGAATTTGAAGATGGTATGTAATGATAATTATTTTTACAAAACTTTATGCATGTTTTTTAACCTCTCTATATGTGCTATATGCGTATGTATATATGAAGTTTCTAATTTCAACAACAAGGTGAAGTTACAATGGAGGAATTCAAGGGGATGAATACGCTCGGAGTAGAAGATTATCTTAATCAAGTAATGCGTGACCATCCTAAATTTAGACAACGCTTCAGCGATCAAGTTTGGCTTCCTATGGCGAAGGAATATGATCAAGTCCTTTCAAAGATCAGATACAGGTAATACACAGGTTTACTGGTTATATTGAAATTTGAAAAGAAAAAATATTACGGTAACGAGAAAAATTTACTTTAACTCTCTTGTCTATTTTGAGAAATGAAATACTTTTTTAGATTTGGTGAGCTTCTGAAAATCCCCGAAAAAATTTTGTTAGGGTCCGAACATTTACAGGTTTGCTATTGGAGTTTCTTATACTGATTTATACTAAATCGAGGTTCACGAAAGGTGATGAACTTGCTCTTTTCTTTCTTTTAAAAGCTCGAAAAAGTTTCAATTAGTTTTTTGCATACCTCGTTAGGTTGTTCGTTATCTACCACTTGGTCATTACCATGCTCATCACGATAGCGAAACTGAGAAGGCAACTGATAAGCCTTGCTGTCATCATACAAATACAAAAACCGTCATGCAGTTTAATAAATGCAGACTTTGTAGGTAGGTTCATTAACATCTCTGCAGTGAAATAAATTTTGCACTTAAAAAGCTTATGTTAAAAAGAATTGTGAATTACAAAAACTTACACCTAACAGAACAATTTTTTTGATTATAGTTATTCTGTGTATTAAATTATTCTGTTTATTTGATTTATTCTCTATACTTAATTAGTTTAATGAAATTGAAACCATTTCTTATGGTGTCGTGTTTCAGGTTCATCACAGTTATGATTTACTTGAACAATCCAGAGGAGGGAGGGGAGACAGCATTCCCAGCCGCAGATAACATAACCTACTCGGATTCGGTAGGTTTTAACATTTAGTTCAAATATTAAACTATTAAAATATCATTATTTTTTAGATACACAAAGAGAAAAAAAATATTTATAACACTTGAAAATTTTCAATTAAAAACCTACTCGAATTTCTTAGTATTAAAATACAAACTTAAAATGTCTGTTAAAGATGAATATATTATTTTTACTTAGTCATTTCGAAGGAGAGGCACTGAAGCCATTGATTTATTCAATCTTTCGGAGCATTGCCATAACGCTAATCTCGTAATAAAACCTCAGAGAGGAACAGCAGTAATATGGTACAACCACTACGTTGATTATAAAGGATGGCTAGGTGCATTAGAAGAACGCAGTCTTCATGGTGGGTGCGAAGTAAAAAAAGGAGAGAAATGGATAATGAATATTTGGATAACCGCGCCGTATAAAAATGCCGTCGACAAATTGAGCATGTATTCTATGGAGTATGCCATGTCAAACGCTCACAGTAAAGAATGACGTAATTAGCTGCTTTTTAGCCATTTTTTACGTTGTTTTTTGCACAAATAATTTAAATAGTTCACTATTTTAAATAGCTCACCTAGGTATTTACATTAATGATAGATTTTAGTGACTTCGAATATTTTTTTAAGTTTGATAAAAAAATAATAATAATAAAAAAAACTAATTGATTACAGATATTCGTTGTTATTATTTCATAACATTTTATATTCAGTTTCAAATTTACTTCATATTTATGTGTTGCAATAAATAAATGGGAATTTAAAGATTGGTTTCCTTTCTTCGTTTTTTAACTTACATCCCTTCAGATGAGGTTGAAAAACAATGTTTCCGTCATTTTATGGCGCTTCCCTCAAAGAAGCAATCATTCAATGTTATCACTTTCACCGACTCATTCTTGAAAAACTTGATAATAAAACCAAGTAACTGATGACTCGTTCACCTTGAATATTTAATCGGTCCAATCACAGTTTTAATCTTTGAATATCTTCATTACGAAAGTCATTTCTGAAAAAAGAAATTTATCACGTGAGCATGCGCAGTTTGCCATTTCATTTTGAAAATTAATCACTGCGCATGCTCAAGCGATTAATTTTCTAAAACTAACATCTGGTTACAAGATTCATAATTATATGGCTAATATGTTTAGACAATACGTTTATTACCTTAAAGCAAGAACAGCACGAACTTCACCGGGAGTAAGTCTCCAAGTCAGCGGACCTGAATTTTCCCCCCAATAATCTAATAACTCATTTACCTAAAAATGATATAAATAGCATAAAATAGCAATACAAAAGTCGCAAAGTTAGGATTAATTACAAAAAGAAGATAAGTATTTTGCAGACTAGATCTAAGCTGGATTAATTACAATAACAAGATAAGCATTTTGCAGACTAGATCTAAGCTGGATTAAGATAAGCATTTTGAAGACTAGATTTTAAGCTGGAGTAATTTAAAAAATGAGTCAGGAAGGTCATTCAAAATTGGTACTTCCAGATACCAATTTTGAGTGACCTGAACTGACTAAACCAAAAAAATTCTGCGTGTAAATAGTATTTTTATATTAAGTGGGTAGTTGTACATAAACAAGATTACATGTAAATCTTTGTTAATTCAAGAATGTTAAAACTCTGTGGTATAACGTGATACATTTAATGCAAGATGTGAGGGGCACAAATCCAAACCAAATAGTATTACAGCAAGCATCTCGTTTCCTACTTTAGTGGCTCAATTTATTGTGGATTACAATGAATACTTATTATTTTGGAAATAAAATTTTCAAACTAGAATTTAGCATTATCTGCCTCTCAATCTACAATTTCATTTGGTGTAGAAAAATTTGTCTTTGGTGTTAAACAGATTTGACTTTTTTGCATTTCTAACTAATACATAATTAAGTGGAGTTCTTTTCTGAAAATTCTGTTTTAAATAAACAAGCATTTTTGAAAAACTTCATTTTCTTATAAGCAGGTAAGTAAGTTCCTCTAATTATATGTCTGGTAACTGTCCCTAACTCAATTTCTTGAGCAAAAGTATTTCTTTTTTAAAAAGAAGCAAAAGTATTTCTTTTTTAAAAAGAAGCAAAAGTATTTCTTTTTTAAAAAGATCAAATGTGTAAAATTTGTAAGCTCTGGTTGCTTTTTTTTTTGGTCCAACATCTTCATCAATTTCTTCAACACTTGCGCTACTGAGCAAGTCTGACAAAAAAAAAAAAAAGGTAACATCGAGTGATCTGGTTTAAATGAAGTTGAAAAACTCTTGAAAATGGTGGTAATGGACTTAAAAAATGTAGCTAGGCAAAATTTACCTAAATCTTGAATAAAACGCTCATTGTAACTTGTGGAAATATTACTCTCAAACTAACTTATTTCCAACTACTTCGAGGTGAAAATATGTTGTTAAAATGAAAATTAAATACCTATAAAATACTTTTCCAGCTGTAAAGTACTTTATAGGTATTTAATTTTCTGTTTCTTATTATATAATACCTTATCAAGATTTAGTATGGTAGAAATTTGTGTAATTCGAGCAAACTTATCACGAATTGTCCATTCGCTGGCATTTGTCAAGTACTGAATTAATGAGCGGATATCTTTGTCTAATTGCAAACCTCCAAGCTAAACATTAAACAGAAAATTATTTAAATTGAGATAAAATATTATAACATATTTATACTAAAAATGTTTTTAAGTAAAATTAAGTTTTTTTTATCACCCTATTGAAACTGCACTTTATAATGACTTTCTCCAATCTTGTAGATATTTCATGGCACAACATGCCAACCACAAAACCATAATTTGATGCTGTCAAACAATCCTAAAAAAAAAAGTAAATTTTGATTAACAAACTCAGATAAACAGTTTGTTAAATGTTCTTTTTTATTTCTTATTTTTCCTTGCATAAAAGCCTTTTCATGAAAGGAATAATAAGAAATAAAAAACAACATTTATTTTGTATGGAGACTTTTTGATAAAGATAAATGCTACAAAGATATAAAAATATTGTGGAGCATTAAATGAAGGGGAGGGGTAAGCATTGCTATAGATACATTATCATTGCTAAAAGTTTTTTAAAGCTATGTTACACATGACAAGTTTTCAACTTCTTTAAAGAATTTAAAAATTAAAAACTACAAACTTTTGTTTTTAAGTAGAAATGCATATTGACAATTTCTTTAATTATTATTTTAGATCCAGTGTAGGTACAAGATTTACTTTAATGACGAAGCACACCAACAACTTATATACCTTTAGGGAAATGAGTTTATTATCCAATGCTGCTATTAAATTCTGAACAAAAGGATCATTTACTTCGTAGTAAGAAAAGTCTTCCTAAAGCAAAAACCACAAACTGTCATTTGTTTGATTATTTAACTAGTGAAATAATATACTTGTGTAAGAATTTATTGAAATTAGCCGTTAAATTCTATTGGTTAAGGCAGTATTCAATTAATTCAAAACAAATGATTTAATCTCTGAAATTATATAAATACTTAAGCCTAACCAACTAACCTCAGTTAAAACATGCTTAACATTCAAATAAGCATCGATTAAAGAATAAATCTTGGGTAGAAGAGCATTTGAACATAGTTGCAGCATACCAGCCTAAAATTTAAGTATTTAAAATCTTTATTTATATTGCAAATATTTTTTGGTTTTCTTTGAAAAAAAAATCCTTTTTTATTGAACAATTTTAAGTTTTACTGACTGTCAAATGAAATTTCTTCGGTATAAAAATTACGTTATCATAAATGACAAAAAAGAAACTTTAATCAAAAAATATAAACAAATAAAGCAAATAAACTAGGAAAATTATAACTAATAGTAACATCATGAATAAAAAAACCAAAAACCAAACAAATAGCAATAAACAATAAAAAACAATAAAAAATGAAAATAAACAATCAAATATTATCAAATACATTACAATTAAAATAAACAGACAACCGAAAATATTTAAGAAACCCTACTTGAAGGATGTTTTTGAATTCTTGGGAACAAGAAGCTAAATCATTTAAACAACTCTAAAAATTTTAAAAATATTATGAATATGAATGATAGTATCTATGTCATAATGAGCAATTATTGATGCTTATAACAGAAAAATGAAAGAAAAAAAAAAGCAATAACAGTTAAACATTTTGATAGTAAAAAATAATCACGTGCTAAATTCACGTGCTCTAATCACGTGCTAATTTGCGTTAAAATATTATCAATGATTTGTTCAAAAAACATTTTTCAACACACATAATTCAACAAACACTTTTTATAAACTCAAAAAAGTGCAACTAAAGATTATACAAATATTGCTAAATCAGATTGTACAAGAAATCAGATTGTATAAAGATTGGTGTGATCTAAAGATTATGAACCTGAAGCTTCAATTGTTCCACTTCCAACTTGTTTACTTTTTGAACAAACTCTTCCTGAAGGTAGAAAAAATGGAGCAAACTTTATACATACATTTTTTTGGATTTAAAAAAATTTTCAAATAAAACTTATGTAAAAAATGTTTGAAAATTTTTGAAAATTCAAAATAAAAAAAATAAAAACACCCTTCAAAAATACTCACACTGATGTCTGCAACAAGTTTTGACAAATACTCACAACTCGTGTCAATATTGTTAAGAACAACCTCAAAATATAGAAAAGTTGTGGCAATAACTGAACACATTTAAAAAATTGCAAAATTTCATTCAACAAAAATTAAAATATTGAAAATATAGTAAAAAATCAATAAACTTAATTTCTATACATTCATGGCATTTTCAAATCAGTTATAAAGTACTGGCTTGAAAACACCACGAGTCTATAGACTTTAAAAAGCAATCATAAAGTCTCATACCAAGAAGTCTCGCTTAGTTGTCAACAAATCAGTATTATTAGTTTGAGTCTTCCCTTGAAACATACCCGATATATCAAGACTAAAAAATATATTTATTTTATTTTACTTAAACCCCACTTAAATGACTTCAAAGTAACTGAGGGGATTTATTATTGGAAAATTTGATTTTTTAAATTTTTTTTAATGTTTTAAAATGCTACACAATTTAAATATAAATTGCAATTTCTCATTTTTTCTAAAGTTAAGGAAGTACTTTCTCTTTAATCATCTAAATAGATTTTAAAAGTTAAAAATCATTGTAAATATCAGAAATGCTAATTAGTATATAATTAGTAAATTACATTAGTTTTACATTTATTGTGCAAAGACTATCTATAAAAACAAGACAACCATGTTTTCCAAAGAAAAAACAGAAGTATTTGGCATACCTGCTTGAAAGGAATCCAACAGATTTCATTCTTGATTTAAGGAAATCCATATACTCACTGGTTAGTATAGCACTATATAAAAAGCATAAAGATAAGTGATATATTTAATATTAAAAGTATTCATTCAGATTCCCTTGTAGATAAAAATTTTAAACTACCTTGCATTGTTAATTATTGCACAAGCAATATTCATATTCTTTGCAGAGATAGTTCTTCTATAAACCAAAATATCAAATGTAGTTTTCATACAATTTGTAAGACCATATTATACAATAAAAACTAAATAACAATATATATATATATATATATATATATATATATATATATATATATATATATATATATATATATATATATATATATATATATATATATACATATATAACTTTTTTAGAGCGAAAGATTGAAAAACTAGTTTCAAAAGTAGTTTTAATGATAGCATCAACCATTTTTAGTCAGGAAACTAAAAGACAACAAATAGCAGACTTGCTTGTTGTCAGAGTCAAAATTAGATGTATTATGGAGACTGTTAGGATGTCTATGAGCACCGTCTACAATATTAAGGGTCACAAAACACCTTTTGACCAAAATATTGAAATCAAGAAGACAGCCACTGGCCTGAACAAATTGTCATTTTAATGGTAAAAGTATACAGCTAATATGGGTGCATACATTGATGAATAAAATCATTCCTTATATTTGTAACTTATTAACCAACTCGGCCTCTTTTTCTAGAAATTTTGTTTTTGAAAACCTAATGTTTATACACACACACACAAACACACATGCATACACACACACATATATATATAGACTAATAGTTTTTCCATGATATTTTAAAATAGCATCAACAAAAAAAGAAATCCAATAACAAAGATTAAAATAATAAACCTTAGAGACTTTTGCAATACAAAGAATATATCATCTACAGCACTTGAAGTTATGGAATCTCTGTCACTCATATCCATTGTGATTGCCTGAAATGAGTAAAAGTTATAGTTAATATATGATAGATAAATGTGAAAAAGTATTGAATTCCTTTCAAAATACACTACAGAATAAAATTATTAATGTAGCATCCTCAATATGGTTCTATACTTAGCTACAAATGCAACAAAATAAATAAAACTTAATGAAACAGGTATTTAAAAAAATTTGAACTTAAATCAGAGAATATTCAACTTATTTCATTCACTTCACCTTAACCATCATCTGTTTCATGAAATAGCTTTCCATAACTATATAATCACTCATCAATGTTTCTACATGGCGACACAAGCCGCTTTTTAAATAAATTTCAGAGAATTCATTATCTAAATTAAAATACTACATCATAATAAAAAATTT
Source organism: Hydra viridissima (assembly GCF_058129835.1). NCBI lineage: Eukaryota > Metazoa > Cnidaria > Hydrozoa > Anthoathecata > Hydridae > Hydra > Hydra viridissima. The sequence goes on along the minus strand of NW_028324311.1, from coordinate 5,492,592 downwards.
TGAGAGAATTCATATTAAGATATTTCATTCAACTTGATTAAAAAAAAAAGAAAGCAGCAGAAGTTTAAAAAATAAGTTAAAACATACCAGTAGGTTTTCCATTGTACATTACATCAAGATCATTCTAAACCAAACAATCTTTGATATTTAATTGAATAGTTAACCAACCTATAGAAAGCAGTGTCAGAAAACCCAGGGGTTTTCTTTTTTTTTTGTTTTATTTTTATTTAAATTGGACATTTAAAACATTTTAAGCTGTAACTTTTTTTTCTATAATACTCTGACATTTTCACTAAGGAATGGTTGAAACATTTTCACTAAGGAATGGTTGAAACATTTTGGAGAAAAATTTTTCCCAGGTATTTGTGGACAACATAGTGCATTATTACATGATGGATAAATTAGTATCCACAGAAACACTCTTTTTAGCAGTTGTGATAAACCATAGGTAGATTATGAATTGAAAAAAATTTCAAATTACAAATCCTAAACTTTTACTTTTTGAAGTAAACCAAAAAATTAACAAAAAAATATTAATATTTTTTTCTAGAGACTTTTTTAAATCAGAATAACAACCTGTTTAAGTTAAAATATAGCCATTCGTGTCAGAGACTTGGGATAAAGTCAATACTCAACAAAACCCTCATAGGGTATGATAATATGCACCTCTAGGGTTTCCAAATATGCAATAGCTAAAATTTAAAGTGTAATTCAAATCTAAATAAAATTGGTATTGTTGAATGTACTGTAACTTAATGGACGTAGCAGAAAAGAACTCTTGATTCTCCTAAGGGTGTTATTACAGCCTTATCTCGTCAAACGATAAAATTATTGTGTTTTTAATTAAGTGTCAAACCTGCCAGTCATGCCATAAAAAGAACAACAGAACGTTGAATTAATGCTGGATCAATGGAGGCATAAGTCGTATAAGTTAAAATTTAAGCATCTGAGAAAATTTTGATTTTATATTAAAAAATGTAAACAGGGTAAAAAGATATTTAAAAATATTTTGTTTTCTAAAACTGCAGACAGTAATTTGATATTTCTCCAATTATACAACACATAACTAAAAAATATTAAAAAATCATTCAGAAAAAAAATTTATAAATTTTAAAAGTTTTAACAATTGTCATTTTGAATCTCTTAAACAAACTCTTGGCTTTGTTGCATTAAAATAAATTTAATGAGAAAAAAAAATTATTTTTGATCAGACACTTCTCACACTTCAGATCCAAATCCCTTCTTTTAGATTTGATTCCACCACTGGAATTTCTCCTTCCTCTCGGAGTTGTGAACCACATTGTGAAGTGACTCCACATCGGCTGGCCCTCAAACATTTACATGCAGCCATACCATGGTGATCACTTTGCTGGACCAGACTGTTACAAAATCCTAAGAATGTTGATTTTTTTCATCAGCATGCTGAGAAAAATGTTTCTTTCAAAACAATTGGTCTCAATGACTTGTTATGAAAATTTAACTTTGTTGTTGAGTCCTGCTTGGGCAACACTCTTGATGATAAGTTTGAATCACATGTTAAAGTCATTGGGGCTGTGTAGTGAGCAAGCAAATGAAGCCATTCATCATCTATGTATACTTTAATAGCAAACAATTTTAAAAATTGTCCTCAAAAAATTTTCAAGTTTAATTAGCTATACTTTTTTGTTAGTATATACCTCATTCTAAATTTCTTTAAGCGTTGTAGTTATAATATTTATAAGAATTATAGAATTAATTGAAGATAATTAATTCAAGATTACCAAATTAAAAAAAGTGAAAATTTAATATCAAAACTTCTTTCTCTGATGTTGCAACCAAATTTCAGCTGTTGCATTTTTAGAATCTTGGAGGTGTATATTATCATATCCCAAGAAGGGTTTTTCAGGTTTCAACTTCATCCCAAGCACCAGTTTCTGAGATTGTAATAATTGACAACATTGCCATCAAACATGATGCAAATAACCTTGATCAAATAAGTTTTATCATATAATGACGACTCTGGATACACAACTTAGTTGTTAACTGAACCCCATTTAATCAATTTTTAGAAAGAATCGACTTGAGCTTTATGGAGAAAAGGCCAGATGCAGAAATACATTCTGCTTCAACTGCAATTTATAAATATTTTCTTTTAAAAAAACTCCTTAAAACAGATTATAAAATATGTTCTGCTCTTTTAAGCTTTTAAAGTATTTTTGATCTTAGCTACTAAATAAAGTAAATAAAGATTTAAATAAAACTTTGTTACTTGGATTCTTGTGTTTAAGAATGCATGGTAGACTTCTGCTCTGGCACTTAAAAGAACTATTTCCCCTAAAAGTAGGTCCAAATCTTTTGGGTCCACTCTACAAATAAAAAAAAAATACTTAGATTGATTTCAATCTTATTAGAAAGTTGATAAATGCATTCATAAAAAGGTTTATAATAAATTAATTAAATTTGGGTAAAAAACCATGGATCAGCATTGAAAACCATGGGTATCTTTAACAAACCTGTCTTTATTTTCAGATCCTTTTTGTTTATCAGAACTTTTACCAAGACTTTCACACTATGAAAATGTAAGAGAAAATCACAAACTTAAATAGCAGATTATTTGCTATTATCCTTTGGAAAATTATTACAACAAAATCATCATACATAAAACTAATTATTATTAATTATTAATAATTAGAATCATTGTGTTAAATTATCGCTTTAATCACAGTAAAAATTACTAACACGTATAACCTTTGCACTTGGATGTATAAGCTTTGCTGATACATTTTATATTTATGAGAATGATGTACCAAAAGAAATTTCTATGCTATTACAATTATAAATAACAAAGTTTGCATTCAACTTTACATACCACTTTTTGAAAACCCCTTGATATGAAAAATTGTTCAAAAATATATTTTGCTTGAATATCACATTCCACCTGCCAAATAATTCATAAATGTCATTGTCTAGCAACTTACTTCACAATAAAATCTATTTCATTAATTATTAGATTTTTTGTCACACACAAAAAAGAAATATAAAAATAGTAGTTTTTGTAATAAAGAAGTTTTGTTGCGGTGTCTTAAGTTCATTTTTTATTTATTTACTAAAAAACAAATCAATGCCTGTAACTCTTTTAAAACTGTTAGCATCATACCAGGGCCTAAAAATAATAAAAGATTTCTTAATAAAGTTTTTAACAAAAAAAACACTTTAACTCTCTAAGTTTGTTTTTTATATAACTCTTAAGAAAAAAGATAGCCTGAACATTTTGAAAAAATGAGAAAAATTAAACACAAAAAAAAATTACAAGAAAGCAATATAAAAATTGTTTTTTTTTCAACAATTATTTCATAATCTATTACCATAAAATGTGTCAACAAGTGGCTGCTGATCATCAACCACTTTTGCAATACTTTCAAATAATTTTGTAAGTGTTCCAGCAAAAATAACAGATGACAAACGCTCTAAAATGAAAGACAGCATTAATCATTCCTCATGAAGTGAGAAAAAAACTTTATGATTCATCAGATCTAAAAAAAGACTTTTTACCTTTAGGATCAGCACGAAGTGCTGAGTCAAGATTTAATTCAGATTGCTCAGCTATCTAAACACAACACCAGTCTTCAGAGAATAATAATTTTATATAAAGTTGTTTCTTTTAAGTTGAAATGTAGAGTTTGAAATTTAACTTTAAAAGTAGTATTTCTGCATTTAACAATTACAGAATTATTAACTTAAAAATTAAATTTTAAACTTTACAAAAAAACCTTTCTTAATACCAAGTAAAATTATTCTAAAAAGCTTAAATTAAAAAAATAATAGTGTACCTGAGCTCGAAGATATTTAGAAAACTTTAACAACCCCTCCTCCTGCAATCCAACCAATGGAAACAACTTGAAAAATCTAAGAGAAGATTTATGTTTTTTTAGATTTAACTATTCAAAGTAAACCTTGAGTAAAAGTTGAGCAAAAGATCATATTAAATGGTGTTAGAATACTATGATGATATGACTGCTTAATTGTTTATTGATTAGAGCAATTATATCCAATAAACTGGGAAGTGACAACTTTTTAGTATTTATTAACTGATAGTTTTTTTTCTCATCATCATCATCATCATCATCATCATCATCATCATCATCATCATCATCATCATCATCATCATCATCATCATCATCATCATCATCATCATCATCATCATCATCATCATCATCATCATCATCATCATCATCATCATCATCATCATCATCATCATCATCATCATCATCATCATCATCATCATCATCATCATCATCATCATCATCATCATCATCATCATCATCATCATCATCATCATCATCATCATCATCATCATCATCATCATCATCATCATCATCATCATCATCATCATCATCATCATCATCATCATCATCATCATCATCATCATCATCATCATCATCATCATCATCATCATCATCATCATCATCATCATCATCATCATCATATATATATATATATATATACACATATATAAATAAATGCACACACACTTATATACATATACATCTTCGTTTAACAAAATAAAGTAAAATGATTACTATTGTAATGCACACTAATACATCTTAAATTGAAACATTTTTGACTTATCAAATCATATTTGACCACAAAAGGTTCTAAAATGTCTGCTATGTATCATTGAGAAGTCAGACATCCACTATCAACAATAAAAAACTCTGTGCGAGCTGTTAAAAATATTCCATCCCATACCATCAACAAGCCACCTCCATATAAAGTGGTTTCTCAAATGTTTCAAGCAAAATATCTTTCATTTGGTCTTCTTTAAACTCTTGGGCAGCAATCAGAACTTACAAGGCAAAACCTTGACTCATTGGTATATAAGACCTTTCCCCAATCATGCATTTCCCAATTCATATGTGGTCTAAAGACAATCTGGGACCAGTAGCTGCTGCCCGTGTTTATAAATTTAAAGCACAAAGTTTTCTTCTTATGGTATCGTGACTATCAGCAGCTCCATGTACCTCAGCAAGTTGTATTTGGAGACTTCGTGCAGTAGTTAACTGTTCTCTCAATTTTTGAAACATTAAAAATCAGTACTCCATGTCATTGGTAGCTCGTGGTCTGTGTCTAGCATCTAGGCCAAGTCGTCTAGCATGATCATTGTTTCTACAAACCTTTGTTGAACACTACTGACTGTTGTATGAGACACTTCAAATCTTCTACCAAGTTTGCGATTTGTTAATCCTTCATTGGACAAAGTAACAATTGCAACACATTCATCAAGACTTAAATTTCATTTAGAATGCTGAACTGCAAATAGATGTGTTGCTCAAATGACAGTTATCTATTCTACTGTTAAAACAATTTAAAAACAATACATACTTTTCTTTTAGAAGTGAGGTTTAATTACAGCAAAACATGCTACTTATGGAAAGCTGCTATAATTTCGAAATTAAATAAGGGAAATGGAACAAAACCTACAAAAGGTGTAACAATAAACATTATTATCATCTTTGTAATTTATAAATCTAGGAAACACATAATGTTTTACAAAATAAGTAGAATTTATAAGTGTTGCGTTATTTTTGCGGTTAAGTGTATATATAAATATAGTTTTGATGAGAAACAAAACTATCAGTTAAAAAGTACTAAAAAGTTGTCACTTCTCAGTTTTTATATATGTATACATATACAAATACATATATACATATATATATATATATATATATATATATATATATATATATATATATATATATATATATATACACTGTGTGACAAAAGTTATCGTACACTTTAAAAAAATTACTAACTCTTAATTTAGAATAAAAGAAATGCAAGGAACAAGTTAAAAACTGAATAAAAACTATTTGATTTATAATTATTTAAACAAAAATTGAAAAAACAGAACAAGAAAAAAATTTTATTTTAATATCTTGATGAAAAAGCAAGAAAAGTAACAAAAAGAAGGTGACAAAAGTTATCTTACGCTTTCAAAATAGTACACTTTGATAAATATTATGGGAACTAAACTTATATTTTAGTATCGTGTATTTTGTCCTTTAGCTTTTACAACAGCAGCAAGATTACAACCAACACCTGCTGCCGACATACATCCCCAAACCATTACTGATCTATTTCCGTGTTTAAATGTTCGGACTGTAGTTCCATTTTCTAAGCAATTTTTTTATGAACGCCATACACAAATTCTACCATCAGATCTTTTTACATTAAATTTAGACTCATCTGTCCATAAGACTTTATTCCAGAATGAGCCTGGCATATCAATGTACGTTTTAGCATAGTTTAATCGAAGCTTACAATTTTTATCACTAATACAAGGAACCTTTCTTGGAACGCGACTCACTATTCCTTGTCTTTTAAGACTTCGAATGACTGTTTTTGGACTAATTTTAACCCCCAAATCGTTTTCTATTTTGCAAGCTAAAGTTTTGGCACTTACAAAACAATTTTTCTTGATTGTGGAAGCTAAGCTTCGTTCAGCACGCTTATTCAGTTTTTTTGGACGACCACTTCGGGGCAAATCAGCTAATTTTCCTGTTTTTTTGAACTTGTTAATAATTGAAGAAACTGTGGATTTTTTAGAATCAACAATTTTTGCAATACAATTTAACGATTTTCCTTCATTCCAATGCTTAATTATTAGCTTACGAATTTCTACAGTGGTCTTAAACCGTTTCGAGCTCATTTTACTTTTTTTTAACCAAAAAATTCATTTAAAACAATTGAAAATAATCTTAAAGTGTTTATAGTTTACTTTATTTTCAAAAATGTATGAAAAATGGTGGACATAACGGTTTGGAGTTAAATAAATATTAGTGTACGCCAAGTGTACACTAATATTTATTTAACTCCAAAATCTTTAATGTACTTTTTTCAAATTTTGAGCCTAATTTTAATGTTATTTCAATATAAATTCCAAAAAATTCATAAATTAACAAAATAAATACTATTAAAAAAAAATTATAAATAATTTTCATTAAATATAGCAGAAAAATTGTGTCTATATTGAATTTTTTTTTTTCTTCTTAGCGTACAATAACTTTTGTCACACAGTGTATATATATATATATATATATATATATATATATATATATATATATATATATATATATATATATATATATATATATATATATATATATATATATATATGTATAGTTTTGATGAGAATGGAGTCAAATACCACTAAGTGCTTTTTGATGTTCTAAATGAAAAACTCATAAGTGCCTATAATAGTATTAAAAGCATTCATTTTTAAAAGTAAATCCTTAAATTTGGGAAAAAAAAAAAAAAACTACAAGCCTCTCAACTTGTTGCCTGCTTCTTGCTATAACAGCCTCTTCAAACTTTTTGCGGACATCTTCCTGAAGAGATGCTTTTGCTTCGTGTAGGTAGGAAAATGAAGCACTTAAGTCATTTTCTAAAAATTGAATGTATTATGCAGACAATAGATTTTAAATCAAACTTAATTTAATAAAATAAACATAAGGGAGACTGGGGCTAGTTGTCTACAGTTTTAGTTTTTGAGCTCTGTGCATTACTGGAAGAACTTTTTTGAGGATATCAAATTGCAGTTCAAAAGAATATGAATTTGGAAAGCATGTTCAAGTGTCAAACATTAAAAAAAATAATTGGTGGCCCAAAAAGGGACCCCAAAAAAGAAAAAGGTAAGTTGCCTATATTCTCTGGGTAAGTTGGCAAACCATATAAAAAGAGACAAGTTTAGCAACATTAAGCATCTATTTCAAGTGCATCTTTTTTATGAAAACTCTTGATAATTTTTATTCAACAATATTTTTTGACATTAACTTTTATTGCCCTTAAGTTTGATCGAATAGACTTTTCTTCTACAAAAATAGCATCAGCAGCATTTTTTGTAACATTTTTAGAGTTTACAGGCCTGTCTACTTTTTTTTTTATAATTTTGCATGTCTGTAGATCTGTAGTGCTATATAACTTAAGTAAATTTACAGCTAATGCAAAAAGTTGTAAGTTAGCACATGTTGCCAATTAGCCCCGCAGTCATTGTGCCAACTAACCCCAAAAGGTTTTTGCTCACAAAATGTCTAATAAATCCCCAAAAATGTGAAATATTGAGAAACACATGTGACCTACATCTATTCGAGTTTACTTGTAACTAATGCTATTGCTTTTTTATTTTGAAAAAGTAATATAGTTACAAAATTAGTAAAAAAAACACAAAAACTGCTATAACTTCTATGAGCATGCGGTTATAGCCCTGATACTACACTGAAAGATTAATTAGTCAAGTGAGAAGATTCCATGTGAATTTGGGAAATTTCTGGTGGAAAATTCCAAAGTTTAACTCAGTGTGTCAACTTACCCCTGTAGCCAACTAGTCCTGGTCTCCCCTAACATAATAAATATAATAAAGGCTAATGATAATATTTTAGTTCTAATTATTCAATACTTAATAACTTTATCTATTTAAGAGAAACTTAGGATAAGTTTTTATTAAATAAATGAAGTCATTTTTGAGTAAAATGGTTTTCACCATTCACTGCAATCAACAAAATTAATTGATGGCATTATTTAAAACAATTAATCAGAATTATTTTTTTTTTTAAACAAACATGACCATCAAAAAAAAACATTTTCATAAAATGTAAGTAAAATGGAATTTTTCCCTGAAAAAGCCTCCATGCATTCAAACAAAGGTCTGTAAGTTAATTTACAAATTCATACCTTCTGTGTCAGCAGGCAGTATTTCACGAAGAGCTCGCTCATCCAAACTTAAGTACCTGTGAATAAATGCAGCAGCCTGACACACAAAAAAATATAATGGAATGGATGAGAACCACTACGAAACATATTTTAGTAATTTTACAATATAAAAACAAAATATTTATAATAATTAAAGATATTAATTGATATTTCTAATGAAATGTAAACCTGCTCATATTCTTCATTTTTGAAAGATCGTTCAACGCCTTCAACACATGACTAAACAAGTAAAAAATAAAAAATTTGAAAACTTTCTCTTTTTTGACTTATTTTTTCAAAAATTCATTCAACTAAAAAAGTCATTTAAGAAAAAAATTACCTCATTTTTTAAAAATAAAATAGAATAAAAAGTGACAGAAATTCATAAGGTAGAAATAGGAATGAAACGAAATAAATCAATAAAGGAGAACAAAAAAGACTTAGTCTCCTTTTTTGATTTGGTCTGTCTCACAAAAAGAAGTTACCTTTAAATCAAGTATATCATCAACTCTTTTAATTGCATCTTGAACACAACCCTAAAACATAGGAACTCATATACTGACTTAACTTTTATATAACTTAACTTGTAAATAACTTAAACATAGGAATTTATCTGCTGACAAAATATCCAAAAACAAACAATAAACAAAAAAGATTCTATATCATGGACTTTAAACAACTTTAATTTACAGTTTTGGGAAAATTTATGTACAAAAGCACTTTTTTAATAAAAGATTAAAATATCTTCAAATTAAACATTAGTGGCAATAGAGTACTGAATATACTGCTTTGGCCTTAGCATGCTTAATCAATTAGATAAATAAACTGAAGATAATATCTTGATAAATATATCATTTTAATAAAGATTTATTCCTATCGTAGATAAATATTATACATAAAGAAAATGAACTCAATAGCATGGAGCAGGATGATGGCATTTGGGAAAATGGGTAAATATTTACTTTTTAATTTGGAATTGGGAGTAGCAAATTTTTATTTGAATGTAAAAAAAACAACTGATTGTTGGGTTATGCAAGCACATTGCACAATCAAAGAAGGGTAAAGCCATGTGAAGAAGCCAGGACTTACAAGATTGTTGATTTTTGAAATGCTGGAAGATTCCTATAAATTTTTCCCAAAAGTTCAGGCTTTAACTGTAAGTGGTTCAAACATGAATATTTTTATTTTGTCATTAATCTGCTTCTCTTGATGAAAATCCCTTTTATTTGAAAATTGTTTTGCCCCAGGTTTCTTTTCAGTGTGCAATAGAAAACTGAAAATTGGTACATTATTAGATTTGGGATGAAACTATTAAAAAACATTTTTAAAAAAAATTTTGTATTTAAAAACTAATCATAAATTCACTGGATCAAACTTTATTAGAAAAATACTAATGCAAAATAATTTATTTCTAATTTTTTTTTCATGCAAAAAAGATACTAATTTTTGGGTCATTCAAACATTTTGTAAAAACAAGAAAATAGAAGATATAATTGTATTAAGTTTATAGTTGAGGAGAGACATATGGTCGTGTACTGGTGTAAAAATGTGTGGTGGACATTTCTTTTCATTTTCTTAATACAGTTTTTCTATACATTTAAGCTGGTTTGAAGTTTAAAAATTTGCACTTGTTCAACTTCCTGATAAACTTTTGCAATCTTAACTTGTTGAGGAAACGATTAGACAACTCTAAAGTATTACATTTAGCAAAAATTATTCTTCCAAGTAAGTGATGTGTTTTTGTATATAGTAAAGTTATTATCAATTAATATTGTTCAGTTTACTTGTTACTATTTTTACTTCTAATATATCTAAAAAAAAATTGTCAAGATAATTTAAGAGATATGGTAACAACTAATATATGCAAAGCACTTGTACCTCTGCATTTCACACAAGAGATACAAGTGCTCTACTTACTTTTAGTAAACTTGTTTAATTAATATTAGGGTAAAAAAATTCTGTTAAAGAATGTGAAAAATTTAAAGGCAAAAATTACCTTTGCAAAGTCTAGTAACCTAACTTTACTACTAACATTTTCTGCCAACAAAGATGTTTTCGAGATGATGTTGCTTAGTTGATTTCCATCCAAAGTTAAAATATCCAATGTAGAACTAAAAAAAGACATAATGCAAGTGTACTAGCACAGATCAAAATACCAAAAGATATCTGATAAACAGAGGTTTTTATCTTCTTTTTTTTTATTTTAAGGTTTGTTTTGACTTTTCTATAAACTATTTTCTCATAGTTCAATCTGTGCCAATACTGTAAATGCATTGCTCTTTTTAGAATTATACAAATTATTTAACCTATGCTACATAATCTAAAAAAACTGGTAAACATGCATTTGCTAACAGCTTGAGCACAACCAATGCTTCTGAAAATTTCTCGATAAAATGTTTCATGATAATTACTCTAATAAGGATAAATACTTAGTAAGTGTTAATGATGTATTGAGCAGGTGAAAAAAAAAGTGATTTAATTTTGATTTACAATATCTTTTGTATTTCTTTTTTTTTTTTTACTTTTTAATTTTTATAATTATTTTTTATTTCTTCACTAAAATGATTTAATTCAAAATCAAAATCACATCCCAAAGAGTGATTCAAACCATTATAATTTTGTACTGAAAAATTTGTACATCCCAAAATTGTCAGTGAGAGTTCAAATGTTTACATAAAACCTTTATTAAGCTTACACAAGTTTAGGCACAGATTCCAACTGTGTTAAAAGTTGATCATTTTTCTTTATAATATCTTCTAATTCTTTCTCAACTTCATTCTGGAAAGAAAAAGATGAATTATTTCATAATGATAACACTGGGGATTTAAACAAGATTTTTAATAATAGTAGGTGTTTTGGTAATGGTTCTTTAAACTTAGAGTTTGTTTCAAACATTAAAGGGCAGATGCAAATGTATGGGAATCAGTGATTTTAACAAAGAATTCTGGAATAGCTAGATGTTAAGCTTACAGTTTATTGTTGAAAAGAAAAAAGCAAACCTCTTGATATTGGAGTTCATCATAAACCTTTTTAAGACTTTCATAATCTTGCAAATTGTTAATATTGTTAATTGAATTTAAATCTTTCATTTCTTAGATAATATATATATATATATATATATATATATATATATATATATATATATATATATATATATATATATATATATATATATATATATATATATATATATATATATATATATATATATATATATATATATATATATATATATATATATAGGCGCTACTCGACTTTCTCCCCCCCCTAATTTTATGATTGATTCTGATAGAGAATTTTATGCTGATTAAGAATCGTATAAAAACATGGGTCTCAAAATCAATGGAAAGTGCTCTAATTCGAAGTCAAAGTTGTAAAAAATCCCACTAAAAACCCTAATATTCGCCATTTTTTTTCAAAACACTTTCATTTTTAACGAAAATTAATTACCGTTACATTGCGCAATAAACAGACCTGGTTTTTATTAACATTATTATTTTAAAGTATTGTAACGAAAGTGTTATAACGAAATGAAATTAATGGAAGATTTCAAATAAAGGTTGAACGTAGAATGTGAGAATGTAGAAAAATTGATGAATAATTATTATTGTATCCTACGCTGGTTTTTTTTATTAAAAAAACGGTTTGAAGGTTACATTTTTTAAATTTTACATGTGATAGAACAACTATGTACTAAGTTTCATAAGTTCTTCTTTTAGGAAACAAAACTGTTGAATTTTTTTTTTAAATTTATTACAAAAGTACATTACTTGCAATATAGTTTATTCTCTAATAAATCAAAAAACGGCTATTTTCATTGCCACAAAAAATTGCGCAAGATAAACATACTTTAACGACTTTCTTAACGTAAAAACCATGCTATTAATGTTTTGCTTTTGTCAGCTAAAAGATCATTAACTTAGTATTTTCAAAATGGCGAATATTAGGGTTTTTAGTGGGATTTTTTACAACTTTGACTTCGAATTAGAGCACTTTCCATTGATTTTGAGACCCATGTTTTTATACGATTCTTAATCAGCATAAAATTCTCTATCAGAATCAATCATAAAATTAGGGGGGGGAGAAAGTCGAGTAGCGCCATATATATATATATATATATATATATATATATATATATATGTACATATATATAAGGGAAATATTCGAAACCTTATTTATGACGGACCTAGTTCTGCCCCCCCCCCTCCTCCTCTAATTTTCTGTCCATTTACCTTACAAAAAAAAAGGGGATGAATTCTCAAGAGAAGCCCTAATATTTAAACATGTATTTATTGATCATTAATGCAGCGTTCGGTTTTTTTCACTTATATTATTTGTTGCTTATTTATGTTGTTACTTATTTATTATGTTACTTGTCAATGCTTTAAGAAAGAGCACTTAACTTTGTTTCTACTGAATGAAAGATTTCAATTGACAAAAACATACAAGGGGTAATATAAATCATATTACAGTCAACCCGATGCCAGAGCCACTGTAGGCTGAAGTTGTTTAAGATTTTAACAACTGCGGCCGTCTCCTTGCACCATTTAGTGCAACTGAAACCGCTCGAGTCAACTTGAAAAGAAAACAAACAAAAATAATGGAACTTTTTACACCTCGGCTAAACAATATTTTTTTCGGAGCGGTAATATATATTTTTTATTGATGTTATATATATTGATGTTATGTATATTATTTATATTGATGTTACGTATATCGCTCTTGATAATGGAAATATTGTTAGTGGAGTTTTGATTGATTTACAAAAAGCCTTTGACATCTTAGACCATCAAGTCTCATATCAAAGCTGAACTATTATGGTGTACCCGTATATCCTTGCAGTAGTTTAAAGCTTCAACTTTTCAATCGTCAACAGTATGTAGCTTTATATGGCACTTAGTCAGATATTAAAAGCGTTTGCATTGGTATTCCTTAGGGATCCATGTTAGGTTCACTTCTCTTTATTATCGATATCGATCTTAATCTTTCTATCAAACATTCAAATACGGTATCATTTTGCTGATCATACTAATCTTCAATTAATGACAATCTCTCTCAAAAAAAACTAAATAAATATATTAATCTAGATTGGGCCAGTCTTCTTCAATGGCTTCGAGCAATAAAAATATTATTAAAGTACTAAAAATAAAAGAAATGGTAAATACTTAAGATGAAACATACAAACCTTTCTAATAAAACGAACAAGAATCTTACAAAATACTTGAACTTTAGAATAAGTTGTCAAAAACATTTATTTAAAACACAAAAATTGACTTTCTAAAATCCTTTCACTTAAGCATAGAGCAAAACGAATAATTCCTTTCTTCTCAAGAAAGGTGGTTTCTTTGACAAATGGGTGGGATGATGAGATCCATGACATGGGGGTGAGCTGTGTGCTGGAAGAAGAATTGAAGAGGGTGGAAGAAAATGACCCTGCTCGTTGAGAATGGGAAGTGCGTGGTGATGAAGGTAAAGTATGGGTTGATGCACTTCGTTCGGAAGAAGTTCCCGACTGCAACAAAAGAAGATGTACAAAAAGTGATTTGGGAGTGCGAACCATGCCAATCGATAGATCCAGCACCCGTTACGTGGACGCACGGTAAATTAGAAGTCAACGAAAATAGGAAAAGATTAAGCATGGATATCACTCATTACAGAGGGGAAAGTTACTTGACCTTGATCGACTGTGGGCCTTCAATATTCGCACTGTGGCGTCAGCTGCCAAACTCGCAGGGAAGCATCGCAGTAATTCGGCAGTTGCAGTCCATATTTTGCAAAAGGGGAGCACCAGAAGAAATATTGACGTACAATGATACTGCATTTAGAAGAGACTAGAAAAGTTGGGGGGGGGGGGTGTGTGTGTTTGAAGCTTAGAGCCGCTTATTGTCCTACGGGGAATGGCACCATTGAAAGAAACCACCGAACTGTCAAGAGAGTGTTAGAGCGATTAAATATTTCCATATCGGAGGCTATCGACAAAGAGGGAGCAAGTCCGATGAGTAAACTGCAGGCCTATGCCGAAAGATTTAAAGGATTGGACGAAAAGGCCGAGCTGTCGATGAATGTTTCTGAAAACTCACAAGTTGGCGACGAGGTCCGCGAAACCGAAGTGCCCATGCGGAGGAGCAATCGAGAACGACGGATACCCCTTAGATACCCTGAAGGTTGTTGCTCTTGATTGTGATCCCTGAGGATCGAGGAGGAGTATAATTAAATTGCGTAGGAGAAATTCTGTTCGGCGGATTTGACTGACGCAGTTTCCTTGAGAAAATATAAATACAGTATGAGCGGTTTTTTTTATAAGGATATTTGAGGTGATTTGTAAAGTATAAGTTGAACGCGAAATTTTTGTAGTTTTTTAAATGAGTAAAAAGTAAGATTTTTAAAATTGTAATGTTGTGCTGCTTGCAAGAAAACTACACTTTTAAAAATAGGATAATGAGTGGACAGAACCTAAGATCACCCACTTATAAACAACTTAACACTCCACTAAAACAAACAACTAAACATGGGATTAATTCCAAGTTTTATTGCCAAACACCCTAAAGATAGATTATATTTATCCTTAGGTCCAAAAATTTGTTCTTTAAGTCACTCCATTGATTTTACCTAAATAATTACTATGTTAAATTCTGTACTATAATAAATTCTACTATAATAAAATCTACTATAATAAATTCATTCTTAATCTCTGTAACCATTTTCTTTGTGTATATGTATATCCTCTAACTTTTTATATGGGTATATGTACATGTAAGTATATGAATAGATTTTATGAATTACTTTACTTATATTTTATTTCTTTTAAGCCTGTTTTATGAGTGTTACTATATCATTTTTTGTGAAATTCTACTTTTGCTATATGAACTTAAGTACTTATGAGACTGTCTTGTTAAGATATTGATGAAACTGTAAAACGTTGTTTACTAAGTTTCTCTAAACTGCGGATTGCAAGTAAATCATGCTAATCAAGCTATCATCTTCTGAAGTAGAGTACTACTGTTGGCTAGTAGTCTTCTGCATCACATACCTACGCTCTATTTTCACAATTATGTTTTGTAAAGCTCTTAATTAAAAACGAAATAGCTAACATAAAAATATAATATAAAAATAATTAATAGTTACTAAATAATTTCCTATTTAATTCTAAATAACAAAAGCATTTAACCTTTTTTTTTTAAGTTTTGCATCAAATTATAGGAACAACTCACAGCTAGTAAATTAAATTATCGGGACCAATATGAAGAAACATCTAATAATTCTAGAATATTAGCGTTATTGATCTTACTCAAGTGTGCTAGTAATCAAGTAAACTTGAGATGAATTTTTCACCAAATATTTTACAGGATGTGTAAAAATTAATATTTTTTTTAAAAATCTTAAAAATGATTTATCATATTATCACCCTTCCCATTTTCCCTCCCAATCCATTCTACCATCTTCAGAAACAAAATCTTAATTATTTCAGTTATTTACTTCACTTCATGCATTTACGATAAATTTAGATTAGCGAAGCTGAAATCATGCATAACCATAGTGTATTACTTTTCGAAACTATCTAATATCACTATTTTGGGTTTATTTTCAGCAGAATATAAATTGAGACAAAATAAGACAAAGTACCGCGAATTCACGAACTTGCTTACGAATTTCACAATTAAGCGTTACGCTCGATTACTTTTCGTAGTCAAAAGAGTAGTGCGTATGAAAAGATATGCTCAAATCATCTATGGTTGCATTTCTAATTTTCTCAAACGAGCTCTCCAAAAATTTCGCAGTATTGAGATTTGTGAATAAATAGCTTCTTTACTTTTCTTTCCAAATCGCTCTTGTAAAAACTTAAAAAGTCTAGAAAGGATGGTACGGACTTAAAGAAACATTTACTTCTTTACGCCCAAACCAATAAACACATTAGATTTATTTTTTAATATAGGTATTGTCACACTTTATGGATTCATGTAACAATAACTCACACGGTAATCTTCTAACACTATTTAGAGAGCGCCTTTAAAAAAAAATTTGTACGCGCTGTTTATTAATACTCATAAAATATCAATATGTTAGGCAACAGGTGTAACAGGTGTAACTTGTTCCAAGTCTATAAGTCTGTCTAACAGTGAGTTGTCTAGGTAACGGTCAGAGCTATTTGTCTAAATATAGATAATTGTCATTGTGATATCCCGATTGAAAAACTCTGCCTTTTTTTATTGCAGACTTATATTACAAAAAACGAAGTTACAAATGCTAAAACATACAGCAAAAATATTTTCACTAGTTCATATAACTACACGGATAATAATAATAATACAAACGTGTTCAAATGAAAGAGGAGAGATTATTTATAGGGACATTAACGTATTAACAATATTCAAGGTACATTTACATACGGTCAAAGTTAGGGGTGCATATACGAGGCAGCGGTGAGAATTGGGATCCGTAACAGTTTTTAAATTGTAGTTCAAGTTTCAAATACATCGCTTTAACTCTTGAATATTGCTTTTTAAGAATTTCATAAGATGTGTTTGTATAAAGGACAATCATTTTAGCTAAAATACATACAAAACAAAATTTCTTTTTCAAATAGATACAAATTTCTTCATAGCGAAAATAATGCATTCGAGACTATACCACAAACAATATACTACAAATACGAATTATAAATATCGATATAGAACAGACGGCTTAGAATTCTAATGCCTATTTCAACGTGCCAACCATGTGAAGACATATCAACTTTTTAGACGTGAAGTTAAAAACTCGTTAAGTCCAATAGTAACAAGTTACCTTGACAGTTTAATGTTGGCGTGTTGATATAAGGCATGAAAAAATTGAAGAGCTGCCTTGTCCATATATACATATTTATTGTTTGCATGAAGTATATATTTGATACTTTGATATAAAATCCTCTCTTAGTAAACTGAATAATCTCATAGAGCTAAATTTCGATAAAAAAATAATCGATTCATTTAACATTTTTATCTCAGTTGGTTCACTTTTAGTGTACAATGGCTCAATATTTCGTTGTGTGGTGTTAGATTATTAAAAAAATGTGCTTTCGGGGGGTTGCTATATGCTATTTTTAGCCCAGAAAATTGGCATTTAGTAGATTGTCCTCGTTGACCACTTCGTGACCGTTGATGACTTCGATACATTTGTAATAAACCTCCAGATATTTGTAAACATCCAAACAGGTTTGGTCGTGAAAGAAGAATTTAGTGCATCGAATTTCACACATGGTGGTTCCTTCGCACGCATCTTTAACTTTTGTTAAGAATAACGGAGTCGTTGGACAATATTTGTTCGTCACTAGGTTACCTGTATGTTCCGTACATAAACCGAAGTTTCTTCTTCCCCAAAATGCGGACATAATGGAAATGTGCTTATATTCATTGCATCTCAACCAGGCTGTATCTTCTTCGCATTTAACAGTTCCATTCTAAAAACATTAATGAAATTCAACAACTTTGATATTTACTTTTACTTTGTTTTCTTTTTTCTTTAAATAAAAGCGGTAAGCTTATGGAAAATTCTAATGAAAAAAAAAAGAAAAAAAAAGAAATCGAAATATAGCCATGAGAAAGATTTTAAAAATTTCTTTACTTACATATCTAATTGGTGTAGGACCTGAACCACCAGCTGGACCGGGTAAACCGGGTGGACCTGGAAGACCGGGCATACCACTACCACCTGGCCATCCTGGAGAACCAGGAAGACCTGGTGGTCCTGGGAGACCGTCATTTCCTGGTGGACCTTGAGGACCTGGGCCCCCTAGAAAACCGTTTATTCCCGGAGGTCCGGGTAAACCTGGGTCACCTTTCCATCCAGGTGGACCTGGGGGACCTGGAAAACCGGCGGCACCTGGTAAACCATCTCTACCAGGTGGACCTTGAAGTCCCTTTAATATGAACCCAAGTGTAACATTTTGGTCTTTTAACAGTTTATTAAGAAGCGGTGGTACCGGAGAAACGGGCAGAGATTGCTATAATAAAATATACAAGAACAAATATTACAAACTTAGCCAAAAAATAAAAGAAACAAAGACATATTACGGCAATTATTTTGATTAATGATAAGAGAACAGATTAATTACAGCGCTTATTTCGATTAACTATCGTTGAGCAATTACAATATATATTTTTATTTACATTATGTGAATACTGGTTTTATGATAACAAAAATAAGTCTGTATTCTGCATTATGATCAAAGTGGTAGTGCAGCATAAAGGATATTCGTTTGGAAAAAAAAGATTCTCGCAATATTATTACCGAATAAGTACTCAAAAGCAGAAGTATTAAGGCGCAAAAAATCATTTGGCTGCTCCAATAAAATCTACCATTAGATAGCAATGCATCCGGCATAGTACATCGAAGGAAAATTAAGCGCACGAAATATTTTCTATCGTTCCAAAAAAATAACAAAAACTCTCCACTTTATTTCAAGTTCACGTCATCTCGCCATTATCTCTAAAAGTTCATTGTTTATATTTTATAGAGTGATTTAAAAAATCCGAACTATTTTGATAGAAATTTTTCTCCGGGCGCATGTAGTTGCGAATATTTTTTTCTCTCTCGAACTTGCGCATAAACACGCTTGAATAGTTTACGCATAAATGCGTGTAGTTATAAAGTACTTAGAGGCTGGAGTTGGACCAGTGCGAACAAAACGTTTGTTTGGTTGATATGGAAATGGCGTTCCATTAAGCAAAATTATAAACTATGTTAGCAACTGACACTGAAAGTTTAAAATGGATCGTTCATTGAAAATATGTAACGAAACAGAAACTAAATGTTAAACCCTATGTTTGATTAAAAAATATATACGTTTAACTTACTGCATGGTCAGTGTAGAGCACCACTACCACGGCCACTACAAGTGCCTGTGGCAATAACCTCATATCCTACAAGCCAAAAATATAAAACAATTAATTACTATAAAACAAACACATAACAATTTGGTCTATTAGCTATAGTAGACTTCACATTACATGTCTATGAGTTTGATTGATCTTCCTTCTTCGTTTTCGAACCTGTTTGCTAACAGTTAGATCATCAATAGACTATGAATAATTAATGAGACCGCTTGAGACTCATACCTTGAAAAGGTATTCATAAAACCATGCTGCCAGCCATCTGCCACTGCATGGCTGTTTTTAGAAACAACTCTTCAACAAGTTTAAAACATTTTTGTTCTCACGGGAGAAATAAAATAAAAAATTGAACTTTACTTATTTTATAATAATTATATCTTTATATGATAACGACTTTATGCATTTTCACTTTTATTTTTTACTATTCTAATTATTCCAATTATTCTATTAAATTATTATGAAACTGGCAAAAAAAAAAATTTTTTTTTAAGCAATAACGAGACAAATTACTCAGAAAATATATATCAAACATACACAAGACGTTCGTACCTTAAAAAAAACATATAGATATTTGAACATTAAGCCTCATGAGTCACATATGCAATCAGGTAACCTGAGGTACGATGTTGCATTTATAACTCTAATTTTCACAAAATTGAAAATTGAAATTTTCACAAAATTTAATATTGAAATTGATGACTAAGTGATTCTTAGTTGGGAACAAAAGTACGAGACGTTTCTTCGATTCTAAGACAGTTTAACCTCTTGCGTAATCAATGTCATAATTAAATATTGTGTTTCATTTGTTCTTGTTCCATTATCGTTGGTCGTTAAATTTTCTCAATTCATTTTTGTTGGTGTGTTAAACATGAGAAATCATTTTCATGTTGATAAATATTTAACAATCTTAAGTTCTTAGCATCTGAATAGTCACCTCATCCTATAAACATCCCTAGCATAGAGTTGTTTCTTAAAATAAAAACAGCACCATGAGTTAAATGAAGAACTTTACTAAATTTCGTATACTTTAATATTTATGACCTGTTTTTAAAAGTATGCAAAATTTTTGCTTGAATTCATTTTCAAAATTTAATTTGATTTATAAATTCTTGGAATAATTTTTTATAAAAGATATTAGAAAAAAATGATAAAAGAAAATGTAAGCTGGAAATTTTGAAAATGTAAAATGAAAACGTAATACCATGAAATCTGCTGTTAAATCTTTTATTATCAGAAAAAAGAATTATCCAATTCGTATGTATAGTTTAGTTCGGTCCAATACAATTTCTTTTATAAATTTCATGGTGCAACTCACATAACTTGTAATATGGAAGCAGAGGGCTGCGTTTATATTTTACATTATTTATCACTTAGAAATAAGCAATAAACGTATTATTGGTGGAGATACAACTATGATGGAGATAAAAGGTGTATATAGAGACTTATTTCATTTGATGCACAAGTATTTTGCTGCATCTCCATCTTAATATTTAGGTAAGATGAAGAAGCAACAATTTTAACATGAGCAAGACTCTTTATGAACCTTTTACACGCATTTCACAAATTTTCGATAAAAGGATTACATCGGAAACAGAAGCGTGATATAAAACAAAAAAGGTTATCATTCTGACCATTATAATTGATGGTACGACCTTGATGGTACGACCTTGATGGTACGACCTTGATGGTATGATCTTGCAAAAGATAAAAGAAAGTTGTATGAACGAGTAATATCTTTACTTTGCCAACAAAAAACAACGTTGTACGAGCGATAAATATTATGAAATAACAATTGCTATTAAATAAAAAACCCAAAAATGGATCTCGAACTATCTTGATTCTTTATATTATTATAAATAGGTAAAAACCCAAAATAACAATTTTCTTATTCATGAATCTGGGAGGGACTTTATTAAATGTCGAGAGAAAGAATAATCAAATTTTTTTAACCGCTGTGTTAAAAAAAATCTCCAACAACAATTTCTTCTACAAGTAATTTTTAAAAGTTTTTTTAATCTAAAAAAATGTTATTTGAAAATTAATTAAAATTTTATTTAAAATGAATTCTTTATGTAATTTATAACCTTATTTGTATGATTTATACTAAATTCTCTCACAACACAAAGTTTAATTTTAAATGTTCCCCTACGTAAAGGTCATAATAAAATGATGTTCTTGATTTCGTGTAAACGCAATTAAAATTGTAATCAAATTTTTCTGAGTTTAAACTAATTCACATTTGTAAATTATGCGAAATGTAAAAAAAAAACAAAAAACACTCACAAACATTTTCATGAACTCAAAATTTTTCATAAATTTTCTTAACTTTTCATAAATATCCAAAATTTGTCCTAAACTTCCAAAAATTTTCTCCCTTTGATTTAACAAAATGATTTTTTATTTATTGCTTATAGTTTGTTTTTTTTTTACATCTACAATTTTAATACAACTTAATTTTACTTCGAAATATATTAGTTGTTTATCATTCACTTATAATAATGTCAAAAATTAATCGCCTTTTTTTTTATATCTTAATAAAAAACTAGAACTTTCCCCTAGACTACATTTACACTAGACTTCTTTTAGCCTTCAATGAAAAGTAAAAACATCCTTCCAAGAGTATAAATGCAAGGAACCTTCTAATCTTTCTTATTGACACTTTTATATGCATTAAAGTTAGAAATTAGTATAAGTTCTTCGTATAGACTAAGAAACCTTTGCCCATCCAAACGAAGGACTTTCAAAAACAAAAAACCTCGAGTTTGTTTCAGACCAAAGATCAGATTAAAGTGAAACCACAGTTTAAATAATGAAGTACTAATTTGCATTTTAACGAGTTGATAAAAAGTATTTACAAAAGTGTTCAAGAAACTTGTGAGAAATAGTGAATATTCTCACAGACAATATTCACAATTTCACATTTCTTTTTTAATCTCTTCTTTTACACGCGTGTTAATTGTAAAAACATCAATAAAACAATTTTTTTTTAATAAATAAATAAATAAATAAATCATTTAATCAGTTTACTAAAAACTTTTCCGCGAAATTTGCTTTGGCATCTTTGACCTTATGTTCAAACTTCTCACGAAAAATTTAGGCTAAAGTCTACTTTTGTAACATGAGCGAGGATTATTTCAACCATATTGTTTGATATTAATTGAAGAGGTCTTTTAAAAGTTTTAGAAAAAACAGAAGGAAAAAAAGTGTAAAATTCAGAACACTTTTCTTGTTTTTTTTTTAAAAACAATATGAAAATTGTTTTTTTAAAAAAAGAGCATTTTTTAAAAAAATTAGTTACCAAGCTTTTTTGATTTATCCCTTTAGTAACTTTTATTGTAAAAATTTTCTAAGTTTTGCTTCAGTGAGTGAGAATTTATTGTTTAAGTAAACGAATTTTAGATATTAGATACAATAATAGACAAATTGAATTATAATTCTAGGAATTTTACAGGATTGAATGCATTATAAATATCATGCAATGCAAACGAGTTAAGTTTTAAAATGGCGCTGGCAAACTCAAGGTATGTCTCTAAGGTAAGATGGAGTTATTTAAGGTCATTACAGTCAGGTATGGGGTCATCTGAAGCAAATTTTTGTTAGTCTAGCAAAGTCTGTTCTAGATTCCTGTAAATAGCATTTGTATTTCTAAAATATATACGAAATTACATGCACATACATAGTCATTGACTTTATTAAGCTGAAAGTAAAATAAAAACGCATATTCAACGCACAAAAATGTAAAAACATACAAACTTGTTTTTATTTTAGGCTCCAGTTCATTTTATATAACAGCTCTCTGCAAGAAAAAAAACTACAAAGGTTTTCGCAGACAAAAAGAAGCCCAGTTTGTGCGGAAGAGAGCGCAATAAAGCTTTGCACGGTTATATGATTTTACTGTAAGTTTGTGCATTGGAACAAATTGTTTGCATACAAATATATTACCTTTAAACAAATGTTAGTTAAATATATTTAGGAATTTCTTTCCAACTCTTTTCTTGTTTCCAACTTCAAGATCAGTTGACTCCCTACAGAGTCAAATACTGTAATAAACAATATCTATCCTCGCGCTATATTCCGCGGTCAAAGTATTTTGCGCTAAACAACGCATGCGCAAAATTGCAAATTTTCAGGTAGAAAAACGTTATTGGAAAGTTACGTATATAAATCGATTGTTCCGCAGATTGAAATTGTGATGCCGAAAGTAAGTATGTTTAACTGAGATAATATGATTCAATGAGCAAAAACAATTGAAACTCGCAAACTTGCGCTAATGAACGCAACTCACGGTTTGCAAGAGTAACTAAAACAGCTTAATTAAACAAATTAACTGCGCGTTTGTTTATTGTTTCAAAAATTCAAACTATTTTGTTGTTTCGTTGTGTACAGTTTCAAAAGGTTCGTTTCTTAACAAATTTCGTCTGTAAAAATAATTGAAGTTATTCGCAGTGTGCAAACAGTTTCATAAATCAAATTTATTGGAATTAAACATCGATAAACTTTTAAAAAAACAAAATTTTGTTAGGTATTTCTCATAAACATACTATAAACTGATTAATGTAAGTAATTTTAAATTTCAAATGATCACAAATAATCACTAAGAATCATCATAATCAATCTGAATTACAATCACTATCAATATTAAATTATACAACTATCATCGTTACATGCAATTAATATGCATATAGTAATAATCATGATGACGAGGAAGATAATCATTGTGCATAAAAGCATCATTAATGCCAATTGTGTACATAGTCTGATCTATTCACGATGTGAATGATTAATATGAGAGATGAGGCACGATTATAGTATTAAAATGGTGATTATAGATAGTGTATAGTTTTTGATAATTCATTTTACGGCCAAAATGGTAAAGATATTATTTTTAGTACAAATTTAGCGCTAAAGTAGCGATGACAAGGTCGGGAAAGTATCGATTATAGCGCTCCATGGTACTCTGTAAGACCTTGCGGCATTTAAATGTAAAATCTTACGTTTTAACGTTAATATTTTGACTCTGCATTTCTTTCCCAGTGCTAAAAGTACTTGCTTTAAATTTGTAGGTATTTTTCTAGATTTAATATGAATTTGTTTGAAGAATAAAATGCGCTATAGGTGCTATATATAAAAGTGCTACATAAAGGTCCGTTTTATTAAAAATTCTGTAATGATTAAACCTTCGATTAAATTTAAATTAACCATGGTCAAATTTTATAAATAATTAAATTTCATAAGACGTAAAGGTTTTAAGCTTAAATGCCAGGCCAGGCATTACGCTGAGGGTGGTCAGATTATCAAGACACCCCATTTGAATTTAGTTATGTCCAGAAATAATTTTATCCACGATATTGCGAAGATTAAAACAAAATTTGTAAAGCATTTTTAAAAAAAATAATTTTAAAGATAAGATTTTTAAAATGGCTTTATTTTGTCATTAATCTAAAATATTTTACTATTCGATAAAAAGTTAGAATATTTTTAATAAAAAGTTTAGTAAAATCTTCCATTTCTCAAAACTACTTATTTGTGAATTGTTCATTTTTCAAGAACTACTTCTGATTGGTTTATGAAACCCTCTTGTTTTGTTACTAACACGGCTTATTCTTTTTTTTTAAAAACATAACAGCAATTCCAAAATAGTGAATAGAGTTTTATGTTTGTATGTTTGACCATTTCTCAGTTAACTTCCATGTTAAGTAATGAAAATAAACCAAGAATTCTTTGTTTTAATACTCAAGCGATTTATCTACGACATAATTTTACTGTTATACATATTTACCTAATTATGTATAACAGTAAATCGCATTGGTTGACACCAAAATCCTCTCCATTACTTTGATAAGTGTTTTTGGCTAATTTGAAGGTGCTGAATCCTGATATGAAAACCAAATTGCTCCATCATTCAATTTAAAAAAATTTGCAAAAGTTTCTAATAGAGAGTAATTTAAACCAAACTAACCAAGGTAAAACCTATTCCCCTGCATCCAAATCACTAAAGACAGATTTCACAGAAATGCCGATGTTCTGTTGGTATCAAACAGTGAAAATTAAAAATAAAAAAATAAAAAAAATTGAGAGAACTTTTCAGATACTTTAAATCTTTAAATGGATTTTAAAAATTAAAAGTATTTGCGATCGTGTTTTCGCCACTGATGGTAAAAAGATGGTCTTACATCTTATGAGCTTTTAGTTATTTTAATCACTTATCCCTCGTGGTATTTTGTTAAGTTATTTAAAGAACCATTGAAGTTGTTTAAATAAATGAACAAAATACCACAATAAAGAAATTTTATCAAATTAATGTAGAAAGTAAACAGGTGATTTGTACGGTCAGAATACAGTTTTAACAGAGTAGCCATATTGAGCTAAAAAAAAAAAAAAACTGCTAAAAAGAACTAAATTTTAATTAAAAGGGCAGTTACTATTACTGTTCATTGAAAACTAACAAATATAAATTTCATATTAGATGATAAGTATTGTATATTTGGTTATCAAGATTCCATATTACGATAACAAAAATCCATCTTAGGCTAAGGTACATAATAGGTTTTTGATAATAATATACTAAAGGAATTTTTTTTTTTTTTATGTAATAATATTTTTAACATTTCTAACATTATTTATAAACTTAATTTAAAAAATTTACAAGTATACATAAATAATGGTAATTGTACAATTAACTGGTATTAGAAAATATTTACATATTAACAATAAAAGCGAAGATATTAAATTAAATAAAAAAACAAAAAACAAAAATAATTTTGAACCTCATTTCTAGCGTTTTCCAAAGTATTTCAAAAGTAAAGAAAAAAAAGAAAAATGCTTTAGGAACAAGGTTGCATATGGTCACACATAAAAAATCTCCGAGCTAATTTTGAAGATCCGGCTCACGTGGTTTTTCTTTTTTACTTAATATTCTAAAATGTGTAGTGAACTTGTTTTAAAAAAAAAATTTTTTAAAAACTAAACTAAGGTCTGAACATACTCCTCACCGTATAAAAAGCTCTCCTCCACGTTTGAAAAGTTTGAAAAAGTAACTGTTTTACATTCGCTATTTAGAGGATTATAAATTTGTGATCCCTTCAATTCAGAGATTTCGGTGTCATCAGAACTCGAGCTGGAGTCCTGACGGTGGAGGCCTAATTGATGTTTAGAGTTTAGAGATTGTTGTTTGTATGACGTACAATCTCTGTGAAGAGAACCTCTTTTAGCTGGTTGACTTAATAATAAGTCTTTTTTAATTTTTAAAATCCCTTTTTTAAGGTAACACTCTCTCTCAGGTTCTTCGTTTAGCTTAAAATTGTCCGAACTTTCGTCATAATAATACTCTGTGTCACTTCTGCCAGAACTTGTACACGATGATTGACGATAAGAAGGTACGCGACGACATGGTGTCATGTCAATATGATCAACTGTTAATTTAATATCGTTGCTTATTTGAAAATTGTTTGTTTTATTGTCATGAGAGATTTCTTTTTCATAAAGCTGAATGATATGGGGACGGGCTTTTCCATAACTTGGCGAGAACCACAATCGCTTGACTATAAAAAGTAATATAGTGAATATAACTACGGTACCGATTGTAATTATAATCGCGTATAACAGTTTCGTATTAATAACTATTAACGTTTCTTTTTCGCGGATGGTTTTAGATGTAGTGTTGATTAGCTTTGTAATAACTTCAAGCGGCGTTGGATTGGATGTAAATTCAATGCGAGACGTAAAAGTCACCGTTGTATTAAAAAGAGTATTAGGAACCGGACTTGAGTGCGTAGGTAGTTTATTCATTTCTTTTTCATTGTCTAATTCGCGTATGCTTCCTATGCATTCTAATGGACCAATTTCAAACGAAGATCGATGATTCGAACGGAGCAGACTAACTTTAATTTTTGAAATCGGCAGTTCGTTTTTCTCCGTATAAAAACCGTCGTCAAAGCGCATTTGTTTATCCATGATATCACAGTTACATTTTAAAGACGGATCGGCACAAGTTTTATTTTCAGCGCATCTACATGCTAAAGAATTGTTTTTGCCGCCTGCCCAATAATTTTTTAGCTCCCCTTTTCGAGAAAACCATCTTACGCCTAATTGAGTTGATAGGAGTAATGGCTCTTTCGAGTTCATTAGGGTTGATTCGTAGCAGTTGTACCTTACATATTGCCTACATTGAACACTGGCTGCAATTAAGTCAAAAATTTGTTGTTTACTTGCTCTGTAGGATATAGAATGATAATAAAACTTGTCATCAAATGTTGTACTCGTAAAAATAAAAAATTTCGATTTTGAAACTGTTTCTATAATCGTTGTACCTTTTCCTTCTTGTGAATTCATATTACATTTAACAGGAAATGGTGCATCAGACCCTGGTTTAACGAAGTACATTCCATTTTGTCTGTAACCAACTTGATAATAAGAACTGCAAGACTGTTGATATTGAACTTTATCTTTGATTTCACAGTAATCTCCTGAATACCCGGTGAGTTTGCAATCGCAGTGAGTTTTTTTCCAACTTTGTACGCAATGCCCGCCGTTCTTGCAGGGATTATCCGGAAAGCACAAATCGATCATTGAGCACATATTTTCTTCATACGTAACATTTAGCGGTTCATTCAAGAAGAGCCTAACTGGAGTGTGTAGTCTACTAACATATATATCTTTTAAACAGCCTGTAATGCCTGGAATGTCTTCAAAACTTCCCCCAAATGATAACTCGTCAGGCAAAACTAATGAAACTTTGTCATTGAAGCTGTACTTAACTGTATTAGCGTCAACAGATAACAACGCGTACAAATCATTAACCTCAATTCGAATCAGATGCCACATACCGTCATCGTTATTTTTATCAGAATGTGAAAGTCCGAACGAAACGGTGGACGTGAGATTTCCGACGAGTCGAAATTCATTATCTTTTAGATAAAGTAAAATGGACGGGAACATGTTTCGAGATGAGGCGTATTTTACAATGATACCAGTTTGGACGTAGGTTTTTAAAAACATCTCCAAAAAAAATGTTCCTGTATTTATAGGATATTTAATTTGTAACGAATCATTAATAGAAGTGAAAGATTTCAAAAATGTAGGAGCCGAAATGTTGCACCCTAAAATTAGACTACCTATAAATGAGGATCCTGGAAACGAAGTTTCCTCAAATTTATGTAACGCAATTTCTTTTTTATTAAATTTTATCACATTTAAACACCCTCTGAAGTTTCGCGTTGATAACAATTCTGTTTTTGAGGTTCTCCATTCATTAAGCGGCATGCCCATAAAGTACGCCATTTCGTCTAAATCAAATCGAAGATCTTTTGCCTTGGTTTGTTTAATAGAATCATTTGATTTTCCATGGGGGTAGCTATACGTATATATTTTTGTAAATTCGTCTACTTCTATATTGACTTGATGATACATGCCATCAGCAAAATTACCCGGGTGCACAATGGTAACCAATGAATCGGATGAGAAACCTTCGCTGTTTGCAACGTATCTAAAAGTCAAAATAAGATTTTATCATAGTAAGTGAGGTTTCCTAATTTCTCTCCATATTGTATTATAAATTTAAATACAAACGTTAGAGTGTTTGCACAGTGTTACCAAACGCACCAAAAGCTAAACTATGTTTTACTCATTACACTCTTTACAAACTTAAGACCAGTAGAGATAACTGTCACTAGCACTGGAAATAACCACCAAAGCAGAGAAACATTAAAAAGTATTCATAAACATTATGAAAACTAATTAAAAACTTTTCTTGCGCAAAAGGATACACACATGAGATATGTGCACACAAGTGCGCATGCATTATTTGTTTATGGCTCTCAATTATTACAGAAACATATTTCAAATATACCTTATACTACCATGATACAATTCCAAAGCAATAAAATCTCCTTGAGATCCACTTGCGTAAAAAAGCAGACCGGAAGATTGCGTCGTTTGAAAGATGATACCAATCTCATGAGCTACTTTATGCAAAGGATTTATAACAAATGACGACGCTAGGTACTGGGTTCCATCGAATGTTACCATATCTTCGTTGCATTTTACATAGTAGATCAATAAGGTCATTATGAACTCTAAACTCATTCCCAAATAGCCCTTGCAATTTATGTGTAAATGAAGCTCACCAACGTTTACATTGCAATCTTAAATAAAGACGAATAACATCGGCAATACAATCCGATAAAGAGAAAAATAATTCTTCTATATTTCCCGTTCAGCAAATTAGTACAGGTTTCTAGTCATCCCATGAGTTTTTAAATCACTTTGAACTTTTTTTTAAATTCATAAAAGGTAATAATAAGAAAGAAAGAATAATAGCGATAATAAATTATGCAGAGTAGAAGAACACTGAAAGAGACCATCTGGATACCATATTACTCAATCAGTTGCAAATAATTCTAAATGAATTTAAACCAATGTGAGAGATAACGTCTTTAAAAAAATAAATTTAGAGTGCAAATACTAGGTTTAGCAAAATAATTCTTGGTGGAAAATTTAAAATTTATAGGTGTAAAGCTCCCCAATATAAGTGTTATTGTCTGTAGTTGTCTAATAAATCCTAAACAAAAGGTTTGGATACAAAGTTGTTTTAAGAGTTTGAGTACAAAGCGTTGAATTTAAAGGAATAGAAAAACGAATCTATTTGTTAAAAAAACGTTTCTTTATATCTCCGTTTTAAATTTTCTCTTATTTGTTTGCATTAGGTTGCATTTTTAATCGAAGAATGCTTACAGTGTGTAATCGGTAAAAAGCGCGACTCATATTTAATATCTATATATTTTAGTTTTTTTTAATTCAAGATTAAAGTTATTTTAAAGCAACTTAACAACATATTATACTTCTTATTTTGGAACGTGGGGATTTTTCTGGACATTGAAAAAACTATATGATCCATGTGTGTGGAAAATGGATACCTAGCCTCTATATCGATTTTATTCCGCCAACTCAGAACACAAATATTTAAAAAATATGCTTTGTAATGAAAAAATGTATTTGAACGCAGCAAGGTGGTCTTTTGTTCCACTTCATTAATATTAGTGTAATTGAAAAAAAAAAAAACGAGAAAATATAATAAATGCAACAACAGCACAGTTAATAAAAAAGTTTATTCGATTTTTGTTTCATAGCATTTCCAACAAACTCTAATTTTTTTTAAAAAAAAACATGTTAACCATTGAGGGCTGAAATCAGTTCTAACTGTTACAATATCTTTGTATGCAAAAATTCTAAACATACCTATTTTTTATTTTTATTGCTGAAGTGTATTTAATTGCTTTATTGCATACTTTTTTTGATATTCAAATAAAAATATTTCTAAAAAATTGAAACCAAAAATAATCTAAGAGGAGAAGAACTTACCTCAAGGCAAACTTCTGAAAATAAACTCTTTCAACGCGAAGATCAAAAAATTATTGTTTTATTTCATGAATGGTTACAATCGTGGCGTTCTGCACAAGAACCAAAAGAAAGCAAACAAATTTGTTAAAGAAGAACTCGTATCTCCATGGAAATGCAATCGTGTCTTTAAAATGCATGTACCTTACAAATACACGAGGTTTTTTTCGGTGTTGTTTTATATCCATTCCTTCTAGATCTCAAGAAGCTGCTTTCTCGTGCGTCTCATCGCCAATAATGAGTTCTATTCATAAAATCTTTAAAATAAACTTTAATTAAACTTGTTTTTTTCCAGGAAATTTTGAAGTTATTGGTTTATTGTTATTAGTGGAAGTGTTTATTGTTGCTACTATTGTTTTATTACCACTAATGTCCATCATACCGATCCTCGGGAGCCTCTAGTTTGCACTGAAATACAACGATCGGTACTATGTTTTTATCTATAAGCGGAGGAGCGCAGAATATTTACTGCAATATTCAAAATTGCTCTTTTTTTGCTTTGAAATACTTAAAGTTTACTTAGTCGAGTTGTTAGTTACATTTGTTAGAGTTATGCTTTCTCTGAAAAAAAAAATCAAAAAAACTTGGAATTCTATTCTGGAAAAATATACATCGCGTACAAAAAAGCATCGCTCTCGCCGATTTCACTATGGCTCGAGCAAAATCTTTTGTATTTTTAAAATGTGTGTTTAGAGATATGCATTTTTATTTTTATAAAGATGTGCATTTTTATTTTTATAAAGATGTGCATTTTTATTTTTAAAATATGTGTTTTTATTTTTAAAATATGCATTTTTATTTTTAAAATATGCATTTTTATTTTTAAAATATGCATTTTTATTTTTAAAATATGCATTTTTATTTTTAAAATATGCATTTTTATTTTTATAAAATATGTGTTTAGAGATATTTTTATTTTTATAAAATATGTGTTTAGAGATATTTTTATTTTTATAAAATATGTGTTTAGAGATATTTTTATTTTTATAAAGATATGCATTTTTATTTTTATAAAGAGTTTCTTCCGTTTTTTTTTTTTTATTTGTTACCTCAATAAAAAAGTTTATTAAAAATACATTTCTATATTGGTAATAAAAAATGCATTTCTATATATATAATAAAAAAACAAAACATTTCTACATATGTAACTATAAATGCCCATTTTATTCCACACATGCTGAACTAGTTTCTTTTATTTAAAGTTAATTATGTTGTGTATTGAAATGGAAGTTATAAACTTCGTACCTTCGTCTTGCAAAGGTTTACGATCAGTAGAAACTCAGTTAAGCAAATTAGTTAATGCAGCTTCATTTATTCAAAAGTATGATATTCTAGTTTTGTTTAATCGGCAGCTTACATCGTTTATGACAATAAAACGATCCCTTGATTACGTCAAGAAAAAAAAAAAAAAATCATTGTTATAAACCACGTCGAATTTTCGAGCAGATGTTTGTAAATATACCTAACATTTCAAACAGTAACCTTCTCTAGTTCTTCAATTAAGTTTCTCGCTCTAGATCTAATCTCTAGATAATACAATACCTGGATATTTGCAGATCTATAAAAGTCTATCACAGATGTTGTAAATAAAAAAAAAACCTACTTACGCTATAGCGTTGGTTTAATCGACAAGGGGGTACTAAAAACATTTCATACGTATAATACAGAAAACAAAGCACAGCTGTATGTGTCTGTATTTCTGTGTGTGTTTTTCGTTCTGCATTTTTGCGAGTGTTTTTCAGCTCCAGATTCATAAGTTGAACGGAATGTATACTTAATTCCACTACAATTCAGAAAAGCCTCCTGTTATACAAAGGATCTCCTTCACAATATTTATATCCACTGATTGCAAAATTGTACTTTACAATCAGTGGATAATGTGTAAAATATTCAAACAGGTTTGAATAAAAAACAGGTTTGCTAAAAAATATTTTCAGTTCACTTATAAAAAGTTTATTTGAAAGGTTTTTTTTTTTTTTTTCAACGATCGTTTTGGGTTCACCGTGGTTTTTATGATTTCTCTTCATCAGGATGGAAATTTTGTCCGAATTTTTTCGCTCGTGTGACACTTCTATCACGTAGATTGAACACACAGTTCTTCTTTTAAACTTCATTATTGCTTTTGTTGCTGGCTCGTCGTGGTAGTACTGTAGTTTGTTTTTAAATCTTATTTTTTGTTATTGTTCTTAAATATGAGATTAATAAACTTTGATGTTTGTTTTTTGATAATATGCTGGCTGTAAGGCAAATACTAACAGTCACACAACAATATTCTTTGAAAATTCTTATCCGTGGCTTCACGCACAATAAAATGAAAAAATAATATAAGCAATAGTGAATGCATTTAACACTTTTTAAGAACATTTTAAAGAATGTGAGAAATGCTAAATATCATAATGTAAAACGTGCTTTTCATTGTGCTAAGAACAAACGTTAAAACATGCCTCAGTCTTAAAGTTTAACTTGACATAAAACAGTAAAAGTGTATTAACTTATTTTTTTTTTTTTAATAAAGTTGATGTGATAATCTGGGAATGCAAAATTTGGATACAAAGTTCACTCAAGAGCAAGAGAACACATACAGATTAAATATTTCTGAAAAGAACTCATT
The DNA here is from genome assembly GCF_058129835.1 of Hydra viridissima. Taxonomy (NCBI): domain Eukaryota; kingdom Metazoa; phylum Cnidaria; class Hydrozoa; order Anthoathecata; family Hydridae; genus Hydra; species Hydra viridissima. Next base: position 5,458,992 of record NW_028324311.1, on the reverse strand, counting down.
TTTAGACAGCCAGAGTAGTGGTGTTTGGATATTTGGATATGGCTCTCTGATATGGAATGCTAACTTTAAGTATTCAAAATCTCTAATCGGATATATCAATGGGCATGTAAGAAGATTCTGGCAAGGAAGCACTGATCATAGAGGAGTACCAGGAAAAGTGATTTTTTATGTTTATTTAAAATGATGGCCTTTTTTTTTTCCCACGAAATTTAGTTGGATGAAAAAACTGGGTTCTGAACAAATTCTTTTCAATCCACATTTTATATTAGGCAGTAACTGCTCCTAATGTCTTCTCAATTTCTTCTTTTCTAGCCAGGCAGAGTTGCAACTTTGATTCCAACTGATAGCGAAAAGGTGAATATTGTTAAGAAGGTACATGTGTTTGGTTTTATGGCGTCTACGCTTGTAACTGTATATCAAATACATAATTTTGCAGGACATAGTTTGGGGTAGAGCATATTACGTTCCATCAGAATACATGGAAGAATCCTTCAGTATTTTGAACTACCGAGAAAAAGGCGGATATTCACAGAAAATATATGATTTTTACCCCAGGAAAAGCGAAGAAACAAAAATATCAGTTGTTGTTTATAACGCAATAGAAGGTAATGAAGATTACCTTGGTGACGCAAACATCGATGAGATTGCAAAACAGATCAGTGAAGCAGTCGGGCCGAGTGGTTCAAATAAAGATTACCTATATAGTCTAGCAAAAACTTTGACAGAGCTCAACCTAGCTACAGAAGATGATACTTTGCACACAATCGAATTGATGAAGCGTGTTAAAAAATTAGGCGAATAGATTTAAAAGATGCAGATAGCGCTGTACAAATAAGGAACAAATTGAATTAAAATAAATAGTTTTTAGGATGTCATTTAAATAGTTTTTGGAATTACTTATTTTATATAGAACAACTTGCTTGAGCAAAACACGTGAAAAACTAATTACTTCTAATTAAATATAATCTTAAAAACATTTTATCACTTAATGATGTTTTAAGTTTAGTAATGAGTAAGCCAGGTGCACTAAAACAGTTTTCAGCATCAACAGGTGAAGGTAACAAAGAAGAAATTTCGATGAATTTAACTCTCTAAGTTTTTTTGGTCAATTATTTGAAACTTCAAACAATGCGAACTCATTTTTAATAAATGGCAAAGGTTTTTAACTAAAAAACAGTAATGGCTTTGAAGGGGCATAATTCCCTTAGTTCATTAGATAAAAGCTTAATTTAAAAAAGAAAAAAATAGTATTTTAAGTGGTCAATTTATTTGCATATTAATTTTGTTTAATCAAACAATTGCGTCTTACGTAATCTAATCGACTTACCCTTTTTCTTTGAAAACGCTCCAAAAATTCTCGATCAGACGACATTCAGGCACATTTTCAGGGTTATTTTCTCTTTTGTCAAAATTGATCTTTTTCTCATTCATGTAGTTTTTTTCAAATAATGCCAGATCGGGCTGAAATTTGTATTCGCCATAAGAACGATGCTTTTCGATAAATGGAACGATAAAAAAGAACGATGCTTTTCGATAAATGGAACGATAAAAAAGAACGATGCTTTTCGATAAATGGAACGATAAAAAAGAACGATGCTTTTCGATAAATGGAAATAGTTTGTTCTTGATTCAATCAATTTTGTAGACTTCATGGTTGATTGCAAAGCTACATTCTTTGAATATTGGCGAAGAGATACCTTTATCGGGATTGCAAATCCAAACGAGTAATTTGTTTTCAAATTTTGCAGTGGGCTTTGAAATTGACACTTGCCGATGTTTGAGAAACATCACTTGAATAATAAATATAATTTCGATTAATTGAAGAGTGGTTAAATGTGAAATACGACTCGTCATCAAGGATAAACGATTTATGGGTGGAAATTCGATATAGACGACCGCACTTAGTTCTACCCGATCCTATTTGGTCAAAAGTTCCCAATGGAATCTTCTTCTTCTTCTTTGAACTGATCAAGGACTTTATTTTTAATGTTTTGCTTTGCTGCACTGGAATTTCTGAGCTGCTTGTGTTTGCAATACGCCGTCTTTGTGCTCAAAGATTGTTTTAAGTCTTTGTATGTTCCTTTTTGTCGTTATTTTAGCGATTCTACTACTTGCAGGGACTCTTTGGTACACAGAATCTTTTTCAGCGCGTTGAATGATGGTATACTTGGTGTTAATTGGAATTTTTTCAGCCAGGAAGTGATCAGTTGTAAACTTTTTACCTTTAGATTGATTTTTCAAATAAAAGCTGTACAAACGTTCTCGTCGGGCATCTTGTTTTTCCGTCGTTTTTCTCTGTAATAATAAATTATTTTAATCTAAAACAAAAAAAGTTTTGTAGAGAACTGAAAATGCAACAAACTAGGATTGCGAGCATAATTAATATATGTTACATAACGTTCTGAATAAAATCTTGTGTAGGAATGTAAAAAAGCAGAAACTCCGGCATTTCTTCTTTCGTAGTTTCTTTTTGTCACAGTATTACAAAAATCTTTACCAACAATGCTTCTCTTTTCCTTTAACTTTTAAAAAGCAAATTTAAAAATCTTTTCACTTTTCAAAATGTCAACATTTTAAAAAGAGTAATAGTCCAATTTCAATTTCTTCTAAACAATCCACTGAATACTTGATGAGATCAAATTCTGATTCAGTGAATATTCATTCACTGACAGACAGTTCTTTGAGAACAGGATCTAAAACACTTTTATCTGCAGTTATCAAAGAGCTCCACTGTGTCTATGTGTCAAGAATTATTGATAATTGCTTTCCACCCTCTATACGGACAATTCTATTCAAGAATATCATTTTTTTCTTGAAGATCTCTTAAATAAGTTAGCAATTTTACTTCAAATTCAATTACCTGATTGATGTCCAATTTTTCTTGCCATTCCTCAACTTGATCATTGTTAGAATCTTCATAAACTTGATCATCACCTTCATCAGTTTTTTTTTTATCCATTACCAATCTCAAGTTCTTCTAAATGCTTTTCTTTAAATGACCTCAACAAGTTGGATACCATGGAAGCGACAAAGTTGATCAGCCATATTTAAGTCGATCAACCATTTTTAAGTTGATCAGCCATATTTAAAAGATTTAAGTCAGTCAACCATATTTAAGTTGATCAGCCATATTTAAAAGATTTCCTAATTTCTTCATAACATTCGCATCATCTGTCACCAAGTCAAAAATATCTTGATCATCATTTAAGTTAATCTTTAAGCTTTTAATAACTAAATTTCAAATGCTTTTTCTACTGGCATGAAAAACATTAATTCCTAACAAGTTCAGAGACTGAACTTGCCGTTTAAAGAGATACAAATTTAAACACAAACATTTTTTGATGTGCATTCATCTGAAGATAAAAAAAAAAAACCGGTTGTTTTTTTTTTTTAAACTCGCGAGGTTATATTTATTTTCTTTTATTTTTATTTTATCTCCCATTTTAAACGTTGGGAGAAAATGAGTTATTAATTTTAGTATGTAATAATTACTTTTAATACACCTTCTTTTTAACTTATTTTTTCTAAATATTTTGTTTAAAAATAAATTATTTTAAAACATAGGTTATTATTTCTTTATAAAGTAAAGCTAAAATTTTAAGAATAATTTTTACTTTTAGAAAAAAACCAACTTTTCTCCAGACGTTTAAAATGGGAGAACAAAATAATTCTGACCTCGCGATTAGTCTTTCATCAAAGTGGATTTTACTTTTTTGCAACATTTCAAAAGCACTTTTTTTTCATTACATATCTATTACTCGGAATTTTTAAGTTTAGTGCGAGCCAACCACTTTTAATAGGAACCCTTTTTTCTAGTTTAAAAATTGGAAAAAGATCTATTGCTTCTAGTTTTACAAGAACAACCTCAAGTGGATCAATCTTGGTTATAAAACCAGCTATAATTGACATCTGACCATTTTTTCTCTAAAGTCTACGAGTTTTTTATTTCAATATTTTCAAAATTTTCAAGATGATAAATTCATTGAGCTTGTGGTTGCTGGTTGAAATTTTATTTTATTTACTTTTCACAAGCACCAAAACTGGTTAAAAACGCTATACAAGCAAGCAAAAATTAAATGTAAACAAAAAAACTAGTAAACTTAAGAGTAAAAAAAATAAAAAAAAAAATAAAAAAAAAAAGATGCAAATTCAATGTAGGAAAAGATTATGGTAAAAAAATTATTTGGTAACAGCGGTAGACACAGATAAAAACATACTTGATATCTGAATTCAAAGTCTGATGAAAGTAAAAAAGAAGTCATACACCCAGAGTTCAAAAAGATACAATAAATCATACAATAAACATAGCAATCTATTAAGCTCTTTTTTACATTATATACATAACACGTTAAAAAGCATATATATTGCAAATCATATATGATACATAATAATTTGTATGAGTGCAGTTTATTGAGAACTTAACAAATAAATTGATATATCTATTCTGCAAATCTAATCTAACAATTCATAGAAAATGAATTAACTTATTGCAGAAATTTGTTACCAATAATGTAACTGAAAAAGAACAGGTTTTGATATATAATACATTTGACTTTTAAATAATATCCTTTGTAGTCAATCACATCAACAAGAGTTTAATTAAAGTTTGATTGGACATGTCATCCAACCATTATACAAGTTATATACAAGTAAACTCACATAAAACTTCTTTTGAAAATAAAATTATTGAATTTTTTTTTCATTTTGGAGAAGCAAAATATTGCAGGCTGAAGCGTAACCTTGCTGATAGTAAGAATCCTTTTTTTTTAAAGATATAAATATATAACAAAAACTTTAAAATATAAATATAAAATGAAAGAACAAACAGATTTAAACAAACTCCATTTCGTTTAAAATGATTGAAGAAGTGGATTTTATCAAATTAAAATATTGATTTCATTATTCAAATGATGGACATGCTTCAGGTTATCAAGATAATTTAACTGATGCATGTTTTCCAAGCTGTTAAAATAACAAACATCAAAACTTTAACTTAGGTCTTCTAGCTCATTACAAACTTCCATTTGAAAAAGGCTGCAACTATCATCAATGTAGCCTGAAGAATCTCTGGACAACCTGGAGAATAAAAAATAAAACTGATTGAAGAATTACATAACTATATTGTTGCTAAATAAATATGCATAAAAGAAAAGTAGCTACTATTATATATATAAACAAATTTTGCATAAAATAATATTACAAAAAAAAAGATTTACCTCAACCCATTGCATTTAAAGAATATAATTCTTTTCATTTGCTTGTTAAAAAAGAAATAGTTAAATGACCAAACACTTCCTTCTTCACCGAAGGGATCAGTTTCCATGTCAGGATGATAACTAAAGAAATGATTCCCATTTATTGACAACACTTCTACATAATGTAAAAACAAATAAAACATCAAGAAATCTCTATATAACTCTCTACATAAATAGACAACTAAGAACTTTAGCAACAACTTTAGAAAACTAAATGAGCTAAGATTGAGAAAAAATCTCATGATTGCTTTGCCAATCTAAGTAAGAATGAATATAAAACATTATCTTAAGATAATGTGTTCAATAATATCTTTTACTTAAATATACAAACTACTAACAAGTTACAGCAGTAAGTATATATATAAATTGTTTGTAGCAGTAACTATATAAATAGTAGTTATTTGAGCAGTAATAAAGTACAAAAACAAATTTGATAATCTAATTACCAAAAAATCAAGAACAAGATCTATTTTATTATTTATGCAGAAATTTTTCTTTTCTTACTTTAATCATTATATTTTAAAAACTTTTGATTCTTACTTTAATTCTTGTATTGAAAAAACAAATATAACATGGCACTAAACTTAATGTTTAGTCTTACAACTCAAAAGATGCCTTGAGTAAAATTTAAAAAGTTGCTGTGTCAACTTTTAACTTTATTAAACAATTTATTTAATATGTAGTGTAAAATAAAGCATCAGTTTAGTAAATCAGATTTTTACATTAAAAAGAGCATTCAGTTTTTGTCTATAAATCATGATATGAATTATTACCTATAAATCTGGCAATCTTGTAAGCAAATCTCATCGTCTATAGCTTTCCACATATCAGTACTTATAACTGCAAATTCTTCACCCATAGCAGTTGACAAGAGGGAGTTAACATTGTTAACAACCCAAGATAAATCTGGTTCCCTGCTAAACTCTTCTGATTTGACATGGGAGAACTCATAATCTGGAAATGCAGCATTAAGAGTTGAAATTAAAGTAAATAACATCTTCCTATTCATAACTAAGACTAAATTTGAAGAATCTTCTTCAGTACTGGATAAACGATTGCGAGGTTGAAATGTTGAAATAGGAGAAACACTATTCTTTTGCATTTGTGATTCAGAAGGAGCCAAAGCCTCTAAGTCTTTAGGACTATGACCATGCGTGTTGAGTTCTTTGTATAATTTTTTATCATTACTAGTCATTTTGCACGAATAGCTTTCAATGCTAAAAAAAAAAAATTTTAAAAATGAGCAATATGCAAAAGAAAAACTATGTAAATTTAGCATCCATCTGGCAATCTATTATAAATATGTATATATATAAAATTGTATATAGGTTATTTATCATATTTATATCATACGAATGAACAAAATAAATTGCAAAACATTTAAACACTTGTGTTTACCTCGCCTGTATGTTGATATTATCTCCAGCCACTGAGAGAGCTGAGTTCAAAGATTCAAATACCATATTTTGCAAAAGCTTCATTTCTTTATTGGAGTTAGTTTTGACAACACAAACTTTTCCACTAGCTTTTATCAAATTTAACGATAATTTAAAAATCCCCTCCGAGAAGTTTTTTAACTTGAAGATTGTAAAAACTCTGTTCTAATTTTTCAATCACTAGGTGTCTGTTTCTAGAATCTTTAACTAAACTTTTTTGTAATACTGATTGGTGCACAAAGTATTCAAAAATAGATGATTACATGATTGCAAACAACTGTAATTTTTACCATTTAATTATTTAAGCAGTCTTAACTTCGTAACTTGAAATTTATAGCAACATCCGTTTCGTTTACTTCTGTTTATGGTTTTGGTAAAAAAAAAAAAAATCTGTAAACAAGCTTAAAATGTTTTTTTTTATTCAAAAAAAAAAAAAAAAAAATGGTAGGTTAGGTAATAGAGCCCACTTCCCTAACTCTTTTTCGGAGAAAAAAAACGCTAATTTAAGCAAAAAAAAAAAAAAAAAGAGAGTTTAAGGGCGAGGCAAAAAATCTTATTACATAGTATTTTTAAATATTTTTCTTTTTAACATAGAACTAACCGCCTTATTCCTCAAAGAACAGTTTAAAATCGGAATTTTTCCACTAAGTTTGCTAATTAAGCATTTGTTCTATCAATTTTTAAGTAAGCAAGTATTAATTTATTTTCCCGAAAAAAAACTTTAATCAAAGTTATCTGATTTATCGAGTTCAATTTATCGAGTACAATTAATCGAGTACATTTTATCGAGTACAATTAATCGAGTACAATTAATCGAGTACAATTAATCGAGTACAATTTACCGAGTACAATTTATCGAGTACAATTTATCGAGTACAATTTATCGAGTACAATTTAACAACAAATATTAATATAAATCAAACAACAATCTTCCACTTACGTTGACCAATATAAACAAAAGGTTTTGTTTTTTTTATTTTACTACTGATTTGATTTTTTAAAGCACCCAATAACAGATAAAGAAAATTTTATTCGCCTTAGTTCGAAAGTTTGATTGGCTAGCAGAATCCCAAAGTAAGTCACGACTTAAAACTATTCTTAACTTCGATATAAGATACATTAATTCTGTTAGTTGAATTCTAAAAAAACTATCTCTAAATACTGAAACAATATAAAAAAAACAGAAAGAAATTACATGATTGTATTTAAGTAAAATCATATTAAACTATTTTTATTTCTATAATATTAATTGTGAACGATGAGAAAATCTAATAAAATAAGATGAAAAACTTTGCTTTGTATCACAAAAAAGATTTATTGATTAAAAATTGTTTGCGTTATTGTCAACAATAATTATGATGATATATTCAATGATAATTTTAGATTCTGATTTTTTCTAGAACTTGTATTTCAATTTTATACTCAGCTTTCCAACTTTTAGATTTTAAATGCAATATACGAAACATTTTCGTAATCTTAACAAAAAATATAGTGTAACACAGTTAACTTTATGAGTTTATATATTCCTACAAAAAAAAATCAGTTTGCAAGTTTCAAAAAAAAAAACAAATCTCCATTTGAAAATGGTTTGAAAAATAGATACTAATTAATTTAAATGCTCTGTTTTCAAAAATTTCAGAGTATTTTTATACGATTACATTGGAGAATTTCAATTTTTTGCTTGATAATCTATGATTCACTGGATTTAAGTAACAAATAAAAATCCGTTTCATTTTGAACTTAATTTTGCCAGTTGCCTGTGCCGTTGCTACGCAATGTGACCTTTGTTTAATGATAGCGGTAAATAAAATAACGAAAATTTACATGAGGTGGAGATCTTTTTGAGTGGTTGTGATATAATTTTTACTTCACAAACGGATACGACGAGCTTTTGATGTGAAAAAGATAAGAGCGATGGAGTGAGAGAAAGTCAACCTCTAAAGGTGAGTTTCCACTCATCCGTTTTAGCTACGGAAAAGGGAAAGGATGGGAAAGTGAATAACGTGAGCATGCGCAGTGATTAATTTTCAAAATTAATTTACAAACTGCGCAACTTCACGTTATTAATTTTCCCATCCCTTTCCTTTTCCCGTAGCTCAAACGGATAAGTGGAAACTCACCTTAAGTTAAAAAATGCGAAAAATAGTGAAAGTAGGTTCCAGGTCTGAGGTACCGCTCTAGTAAATTTGATCTTTCGGTTACTTTGTTTATTTTTATTTCAACGGTCATTCGGATCAAAAACAAAATTTTCTTAAGATCTCTGTTGGTAATAATTTGCGTCACAGAAAGTATAAACATTAAAGAAAATGAGATAATTGAATTTGTTAAAAAATTTTTAATGTCTCTTCAAATTGACAAGAGCTTGGATAAGCTTTAAAAATACGGTATAAAGAATTCTTTTTATCCCTATTGCAGTTAACGAGCTAAACAAATATCGCTAATCTGACGTCATTTACACCTACAATTCGTGAAAAATAGTTATAAAATGACGTAATTAAAAATCACTTTTGTATTAATGTTTCTTTAAATGCACTAGAGCTCTTTCTTTAATCGGATTTCTTTTGAAGAGCGACACCAGAAGCACTTAATTTATCAAAACGACATTTACCTAAAACCAAAAAAATATAAGCAACGAAGTTACAAATATGTTTCTGTAATGCTTTGTTAGTCGTTTGTATTCCAGTTCAATATTTATTTGATTGATAGGGATTTTCTCAAACACGCTTTAAAACTATTTAGAAATAAGCCGCTACCCACCTTCCAAATTTGTGCATAAATCTGTTTGTAAAGCATTAACTCCTGGCGGTATTAGCTCTTTTAATTCTGGTATTCTTGCCGGCACTAAATACAAAAATATTGCTGCTAATTTATAAACCATTCAAATTTCTGAATAAAAAGAAATTATTTTACTTACATATCGTTTAAACAATTTAAGCAAGAATAATACACACGATTACAAATATACTAACAGCCCGCTAACGGCTTTTTCACTTGATTTTGAAACTGAGACAAATAATTTCCAGGAGGTGAATACTGTGCAACTATGATTGTAGTTTCTATATCTGGTCGATAAGCAACACCTACGCCAATTTTACTTGAATTAAACCATACCAGTTGAGTGAAAGTACCACTCGACCATGAGAAGCCAGGGTTTTCAAATTTGTAATACTTTACACCTTCATACCTTAAAGTTAAATTTAAAAATCATTATTGACGATAATTTCTGGAAAAGTTGTTTAATCCCCTGAAAACTCATTTAGAAGAAACCCGAGTACCAAGCTTGTATTGGTAAATAAAATGGCTGCCAATAAACTGGATTAGTCTTTTTTATATACCAAATAAAGTCTTACAAACATCTTTTATAAAATTGAAAAAAGCAAACCAATATAGTGCAGCATGGTAAATGTGTTGAGAGTATGATGTTCCTTGAACAGAATAAATATTTTCACCATATCCATCTTGTCCTGAATGATATAGTCCCCTATTCTCTGTAACTAATTTCTCCGCCCATTCTTGTGATTGCATTCCAAGCATATCATCCCAAACTAGTTTTGGTGCTCCATGCAACGCGCGTAAGTAATTATGCGAATATAAAGCGGCATCTATTAACAAAAAAATAGCAGTTGTAAGAAAACTCTACATTATCAACGTTATCTGGTGAAGTACAACATTTTAAAGGCTGAAAGGACAATTTTAAGAAGAATGTAAACAAGTACTCACTTTTTTCAAGATTAGGGCGAACTATTTTGATATTGTCTAAAGATATTCATAAAAGAAATTTTAAGATAGTAAATAATTAATTCTAAATTTTGAAAAACAGTATAAGAAAAAAAAGAGTCTAGAAACACCATTTTTTAAATTATTTAGTTTGCGTTTATTTTTAGCTTGAAAACACAGCGTTAACCCTCAAACAGACTTTTTAAGAATATATTTTTTATTTAAAAACGGAACACTTTTCCTCAAAAGTGGAAGCTCAAAATTGTCGTAGCCACATACAAAGATTCAGCAGTTCTGTCTTATCATAAAAGCTTTTTTATCTTGAATCAACAGAAGTCAGAATGAACTTATTTATGTTAAATAGCTAATACTTATATTTGTAAGGGTTCGTTCACTTTCATGTTCGGAAAATCTTTTTCAAAAACATTAAACCTTTTATTTATTTTAAGTTTGTTTAGATAAGCGGAAAATAATGTTTTTTGAACAATTTTCATGGCCAGGGCTGAATTTTTTGTTTCTTTTTTTCATTAAAGACGCACTTCTTAAAACTTATCATTACATTCAAACAATCGAAAAGCATATTCACCATTAAAGTAAAGTCTGTTACCCCCAGTTGTTTTATGAGGTCTAAGTTGCGTTCAAACACTACCAACTGTTTCACTCAATACTTGATAAGAATATCAAGCTCTCATCTCAAAGTACGATGCTAAATTATTTTAGTAATTTTTGGGAATAAGTTTGTACTCAGTCTATAAACTTTTATTATAAAATTTTAAATTACAATTATTAACTCAGATAACAAAAGCTCCAGTTTTTTTTTTCGAATTGTGGCGCGTTGTACAATCAGAAGTAAGCAGTCAAAAAAAAAAGACACCTACCTACTAAATAAAAGGAGGGTGACAATACTTTTAACTTAAGCTCTCTATGTTTTTTCAGTCAGCATCGTATCAACATCGTAACAACAACAGCATGTTTTATATTTACGAACTCAAACAAATAGAATTGTTGAAACAAACTAATAGACGGAAAAATATCTCTTCTTCAAGAATAAAACCTCTAAAAAGGATTTATCATTTTTGCAACCTCTTCATCTTTTTTCAATTGCAGAAATAAGACAAAAACTTTAGGATTGGATGGTACTTAAATAAACTAAATGTAAAATATTTTGATATTCTTGCTGTTAAAATCCTTCAGGATAGAAAACAAGATGATGATGTCATTAAATGATAAAGATGATGAATAAATTTAAAGTAGGAACATTTAAAAAACTTGAAATTAAAAGTTGACATTCTGTTGTTACGTCTAGATTAAAATTCTCAAATATTTTCTCAGTAACTGACCAGCAAAACCTTCTTTGGTCAGATATAAGTTATTATGGTGAACTTATCATGATTCTTAACTTTGAAGCTCGATTAGTCCGAGCTAGCATTTGGTTGCTGTTTCCAAGTAATTAATTGAAAACTCAAAGTACATTAAAAAAGTCCTCAAAGTATTTATAAAAAAGAGTTAAAGTTGCAGGATGATTTAAATCTTGTGTAAAAAATGCACACGTTTCTAAAGAGCTGCACAATTTTATTGCTTTCCTATTAAAACATCAATGTACTTGTTTCTGTAGCATAATGTTGAGAAATTCTTCATATATTGTCTTTATTTTTTTTTTATTAAATAACGACGTATATAAGAGAAAAGAACGTCACCGTTCCAGGCAACACAAAAACCCGTAAAGGCTTAAAGACATAAGCAATATATCGAACTCAGAGAAAGAATGAAATGCTTTAATTAAATAATTTAGTTTATTTCTGTTGGAAGTTAGATTTTTGTAAGAAGTGAATTGTGAAATGGTATCGGTAATAATCTATGTAGGCAATAGGGTTAAATTTACTTCTCGATTTACTTTGTTCTTATTTCCATTGATAATACCGTCATTGTTACTAAGGCTAATCGCGTCAGCAGCGTTTTTAGAATGTTGGCTGTCATGAATATTGATGACAACTTTGGGAAACACCAAAGATTTTTCATGGATATATTTAGACCAACATCGTTTGTACACTGAGAAATATATTGTTTGTATATTATATTTGTATACTGTTTGTATACCTTCAAGGTGGAAAATTCACTTATCGAAGACAAAATATGAACTTATGGAAACTAAAGCGGAAATAACGCTAAGCAACGAATTTACATGAGCTGTGATGCATTGCAGGTCTCATAAATTTTCCTTTTTGTTTTATCAAAGTTACAAAACCGCCCCTTCTAATGGTTGATGACATTGGTAATGAAAGATAAAATAAATGGATTTAAAACCTTAAAACAAGATGACCCTAATGAGTCGCTGAAGTTTAAATGAACGTAAAGAAAGGAAAAAATAAGAAAAAGAACTAGAAGTTTGCATTTCAATAAGGTTTTTACCAGGCTTTACAGACTAAGTCACTGAGTATTACCAACACCGTACTTTAACTGGCTTTAGAGACTTCTAAGTCACAGGCTTTACAGATTTTTGTTGGCTTTATAGACTTTTAAGTCACAGACTTTACAGATTTTTGTTGGCTTTATAGACTTTTAAGTCACAGACTTTACAGATTTTTACTGGCTTTATAAAGTAAATCACAGGTTTTATAGATAAAGGCATTGAGTATAACCAACACCATTACTTTTTTCTAGATAACTTGTTTTTGAAATCCTTTATCGTTTAAAAAACTTTGCGGTTTAATTTATAGCAAAAAAGTCTACGGTAAATAATGAGTAATAGGTAAATTTAATTTGAGTCAAATTTCTGTCGCAACCCTAAACAGATACTAAAGAAAACTTTTTCACGAACATGTGTGTGCATGTTTGTGAGCGTGTGTATGCATGTCTGTGTACGCGTATGTATACGTGAGATTGAGACAGTGAAAATAAAGTACGATTAAAATTTTAAAATGAGTTTCCTAATAATAAAAAAAAAAATGTATACCATAATCGTTACAAATTGTTTCGACGAGCTGACTTTGCGGAGTGCTTTCAATGTTGAAAATTTTCACTGGATTTATTAACCGATGCAATATGTTGGTCTCACTTATCTCTTTTACCAGAAAGAAAAAAACTTCAATTCCTTGTAAACGCAGCACGCTGATGTAGTCCTAAAGACAAACTGAAATGTAAAATGACTAAAGAAGATTATTTATACTTTTACTTATGCTTTTTCAGGCAAACAAGCCTACTATTTTAATTTGGGGACGATACTATTACGGTCACTCAGTAACTCTTGTAAAGATATCTATAAGAGCTTGTAATCAAAGGTCTATAAAGTGCTTTTCTTACAACTTTTTTCTTTTCTTTTCTATATAATGCTGTTGTTTTGATTGATAACGGACTTGTACAAGTTCTAGAAATTCATTTTTTGAAGAGCGAGGGCACATTTAGCTATAACTTTTTATTTTTCTCAATGACAATTTTCTAAAATTTTTAAAATTAACTTTAACCAATTAACTTACGTTTAATGTTTCTACCATTTACCCGAACATGAATTTAAAAAAAAAAAAAACGAGTACTCATTTTTTCATCAAGCATATTGTGGTTGATAATTGATCTTTCAATAAAAGTTTAACTTTAAAAAAAGTTAAAACTAACTGCTTCTTAGGGTGTGCATATATTGCTGAGAGGTAACCAATACAACATTTTAAAACACAATTATTGAGTTGAACTTAAATGTAACTATCATAAATTATAAAAGAAAATCTGTGTAAATGATTCAAGATATCGACATTTTTTTCTTTTTCTTCTTCCACTCTAACTCTAGATATTAACCTACCTCCATAACTGAGCTTTGAACAGAATTCCAGACGGCATCTGTATAAACAACCAAAACCTTTTTTCCAGGGTTTTCCCGTTGCTTAGCAGCAGAAAATAACTCAAGAACCCATCCTATTCCCCTTTCGAATGCACTGCGAGAGTTTTGAGGTCTCCTTCTTAACACTTCTAAAATCTCGAATGTTTCTTCATTACTATTGTTGCTATCCAGATGTTTATACACATTCGAGATGATGCTGTAATCAATTATACCTATACGCGTTTGGTTATCACTCACAAAGAACTCATATTCGAATGTTTCTGCATGATCGATTGTCGTGTTCCAAACATCTTGAACGCTTTCAGAAGAGTCAATGAGCAGTATAATATCAAGTTTTGCGTCACAAGGACCTTCTTTAGCTAGAGAAGTATTTTTAAAAAAATCAGACAGAAGACACGATGGCTTCTTCTTACAGGGAAACGGTAAAAATTACTACAAAGAGCGCTGATAACTACAGGTACAAAATGAATTAACAACAAACAAAAGGAATTTCTTTATCAAAATATTTTTTTTTACGCTAGGAGTTGGAATTAATTGACATGATCGAAGGTGTACATAATATGCTCTTAAGTATTATAAAAAATCAAGAAGCCTTCAAATCTTTGAATTTCTCGCATTAAAAGTTCGAACGATTTTTAAAAAAGAAATGCCTAGGTCCCAGAGATCCATTATATATCCATATTAAATTACATGCATAAAAATTGATTGAATAAAAGTACCTTTATATGGTAGTGATGAAGCAGACTGACCAATTACAATTAAAACCAATGCATTAATTAGTACATGCATTTTCAAAATAGATAAAACGTTTGTTTTTTCCCCATTTGCTGCATTGATAGAAAAAGTATACCGAAGTAAATTTCACCGGGGTTTTTTGGTAATTTTTTTTTTAAATGCACCAAAGGCACTTCAATTGGGCTTAGAACCGAATGTAAACAATAAACAAAAAAAGGCCGTTACAATCCAAACTGAGTTACTTTATTTTTCAGCTTTAACCTACATTAAATTATTGTTTGCTCCATATACGCTCGAAAGAAACTCATTTTAATATCAGTCAAATTTTTGGTTTCATCTAGCTTATGTACTCAAAGTTTCTTTGTAAATTATACCTTTAGCTGCATATTACACGATAAATTATACAACATGCAAAAAACTCTTTGCAGTAATAAAATGTTATGATAGATTAGAATAATTTTCAGATTGTCATGTTTATTAAAAAAACTCAGCTCTAACGTCTTTCACATCTCCATATTTTGTAATTGAGGTATTAAACTGTTATATTTCAAAAGTTCCCCTAAATTGTGACTATTAGTAAAAGGATAATCAAATTTTTACCTTACATGTAATACAATGGTCGTGTAAGTGATAATGAAACTAATACTTAAAACTTAAAAATGTTCAATATTTATTTGAGAAAAAAAAAAAAAAGAACTTTGTTTTTTCCTTCAACAAAGTTTTACTTTAATTGCTTCCTTAAAAAAAAAAAAAAACAATTTAAGTTTTTAACTTTAAATAAGTAAAAGATCTACTAGTTTTTAAATAAGTAAAAGATCTACTAATTTATGATAATTAGACACGATGTCCAAACAAAATACCACTTGAAAAATATGCCAGGAAAAGATGTCCCAGGAAAAAAGTAATTGTAGCGATTTTGTGAGATTGCATTGATTGTAGTGATCACAAAAAAGTGTGCATCATGAATTTGAGCAAGTAGTTCTCGAAAAGTTCCAGATTTATGACTTTTAGAAGAAGGCTTTAATTTTTTAGGATTTAAAATAGCATAACATATATGATACAAAGAAACTAAAAGTAATTAAAATAACTAAATTTGTTTAAAAAAGCAGCCAGACGTGGCTTTTTGGTTGATAAACAGATGTTTTTTTTTGCTTAGTCATTTTTCTATTTATGAATTCCATGCAGAAGGATATTATGTAGAAGAAGAACATTAAGTAAAAAGTTAAAATAACTCAAGTTTAAAAATGATTATAAATATTTAGAACAAACAAGTTAGGACCCGGTATTTGTATCATTTAAAGGCTAGGACTATAGAATCGATGGAATCAGCCTTTGAGAAATCATTTTTTGCAATTCTGTTTTTTAATTTAGAAACTACGATTAATCCTCTTTTTATGGATTGTCTGAATCTCTCTTTTTATTTCAAAACATCAATAATTCTCTTTGGTCATTAAGTAAATCCATGCATTTCAAAATGTATCCCAAACATACAAAATAAGATCATTCCTACAAAAATCCCAAAAGATTCCTCAATCATCCAAAACAAGATTGAACTTTTAAATATTTTTTTCTTTAAAGATTTTACCGGGGGTTATTATTTTTGGCCAAAAAAATTTTTTTCTTACAAATTTATTTCAACTTTTTGCTTTCAAAACATTTTTGCAATAACAGGAGGCAAAAGACGTTGAAAAAGTTTCAACTGTAAAGCTTTAACACCCTGAAATAATATTTTGCTAAAAGGTTCCAGTTTCTAAAAAATGAAAGGCTCCAAAAGCTTTCAAGGGGATTCTGCTCAATGAAGCGCCTAACATACTCATAAATCGCTAAGCACCCTAACGTAAAATAGAAAATTTGAACAAACTTTGTTTCGATATGCTTGAGGCACCGTACTTATTGTAAACTTATCTGACCTTCCGTGTTACATTACTTTGTTAGGAAAGTTTATGGCCCCGACAATTTTTTCCCATAAATTGAAAAGTTATACCTAGGTGTTTTAATTTAATATACGGCTGGTCCGTATAATAAATTAAAACACCTAGGGTAAGTCCGGGAAAGATGATTGTACAGGAGAGATGGCCAGTTCAGTTATTTTCGGAACTAAAAGCTAAAGAGCGCTACTTTATGCTTAGTTCGCTTCTCTCAGCCGAGACCGCTAGTGCACATACAAAGTTATAGTGAAATTAAATCAAGAAGTAAATACCTCTTTATTTGTTTTCAAAGTTGTAAAAATTTTTCAATGGATTCACATTTTACCTCGCGGTGAAAAAATTTCGATTGTAACTTGTAGTTTGTTTTTTTTATCTTGTTTATTATGATTGATTTATTTATCGTTCTAGAATCATTTAGATATCATTTAAGTCTCAAATTTTTAAGTATTGCTGTCATTCACTTTATCCCCATATGGCCAATAGGACCATGCGCAAATAGGACAGATGCCCATACACGGTCCTGTAAAGATGGCTTTATTTTAAACTTTATTTTTTATGTTTAATTAAATTTTTCACTACTTTTTTGTAGATTCTGAATGTCTATAAGAGAAAAACAGTTACAGGGCGCGGTAATTGGACTGAAGAATCAGTTAAAGTTGCTATTCATTCTGTTAAAAATCAGGAAATGAACATCTACTCTGCATCTAAAACCTACAGCATTTCACGTAAAAAATTCTAAAGAAGATACAAAAATGATGATGATAAAAAAGGACCAATGGGGCCATCTTCTATGCTTGGTGAACACAATGAACAAAAACTTGTGACTTGTATAAAAACCACTCAAAGTATAGGATTCCCATTGACTATTGATGATGTCAATAGCATTTCATTTCGCAGAACGACTAAACATCTAAACAGATTCAATAAAACAATTAAAAAAGCTAGTTATGATTGGATGCAACTGTTTTTGAAAAAACACCGTGATATTTTATTACGAAAGTCTGAAGGAGTCTCGTTGGCTAAATCTCAAGCTTTGAACAGAGTAGAAGGCGACGCTTATTTCAAGATAGTAGAACAGGTTTTTTCAATATGGATGAATCGGGTCTGCAATTAAATAATCGCCCAGGACACGTTTTGGCAGAAAAAAGATCAAAGGCTGTATCTGCAATAACTTCTACCGAGAATGGTGAAACTATTATTATTATTATTGGATGTTGCAATGCCGGAGGAACTTTTTTTGCCGCTTGCTTTCATTTTTAAAGATAAAAATAAAAAAGCTGAGTTCTCAGATGGAATGCCTCCAGGTTCGCAAGTTTTGATGTCAGAAAAGTTAGCTTACATAACATCTGTACTCTTCTTAGAATGGCTTAAAACATATATTCGTGTTGAGGAAACCACCGGGCAAGGCTTTACTTCTATTAGATGGCCATTCTTCCAAATGTAATTCAATAGAAATGTTAGAATATGCAGTTGCTAATGATGTCATATTGTTATCTATTCCAAGCCACACGTCGCACTATTTGTAACCATTAAATAAATCTGTGTTCAAATCTTTGAAAAGTCATTTTTACGAACCATTTAGACTTTGGAAAAAACAAAATCCCAGAAGGCGAATCACAAGACTATGTTTTGGCATGTTGTTCAGTAATGCTTGGGTAAAAGTTGCCTCCGTTGAAAATACTATTATAGGCTTTAAAGTTACGGGAGTATTTCCTTTTAACTCAACTGCAATACCGAAGTACGCATTTCTTACAAGCTTGGTAGATATAGCACCTAATCCAACTGCATGTCAAAGTTCACCCATAACATCACCTGTTTTAAATCCAATATCCTGTGCCAACTATAAAACGTCAATGTTTGAAGCAATACTGAGTACATCTAGAACGCCATTCGCTGCACAGAAAGTGATCTGCACTTATCAATCAAACCTTACTGACTCTTCCAAAGAAATTACTTCTAAATGCCAAAAATCAAAGAAAACAACTTTTAGTGCTTCTAACAACGATGGTGTGTAAAATTTTGAAAAAGAATTTACTTTTTACCACTGAAATTCACAGAAAGTTGTTGAAGCAAGAAAACGGGAAAAGCAAGTAAAACAGGCGAAGCAAGTAGACATTCTTCGAAATTCTGAATGTCATATAGAGTTAAGAAAAGCTAAAGAACAGGAATAAAAATGCCAATGTAGAGAAAAGAAAAATTAAAAAAAAAAGAAAAATTAATGGAAAATAAAGAGAATAAGATTGAGAAGATTAAGGTGGCCAGAAAGCGAAAGTTTGTTCAAAGGATTTCAGAAAGCAGTGAGGACGAAAAAGAACCAGTACTCTGTGATTCAGATATTGATACAGAAAATGAACAAGACAGCTGCACTGGATGTTGGGAAAATTATTACGCTACTCAACTTATTGAGGACTGGTTACAATGTGTCATTTGTTCATTTTGGATTCATGAAAACTGTACCGAATTTAACAGTATGTGTTCTAAATGTGGCCAAATAAAGAGAAGAAAAAAGATGCTGAAAACTAAAAAAAGAGTGAGGTAAACTACTGGCCATCATTCCCTTACTACCATGGTCATCTATCCCGGACACCTCGGGAGAGATGACCAATTGAGAATTTTCGTTATAGTTTTTTTTTTAAATTTATTTGATTAAATTTGTTAATTACTTAATAATCTTGTTTACTCAAATGATTAAATATTGGTCCGAAATAAATAGTTCGTAAAGAATGCCACTTGTTTGAGTTTTTATCCTCTAACAAAAACTACGACCATTTCCCCCGGATTTACCCTATTTGAATAAAAAATAGCAATTAAAAAAAAACAGTTAATTAACAGAAACTTGATTCTTTGTTTTATTATGATTTAAATTTATGTGAACAAAAAAAAAAAAGCAAATGTTTAGATTTAAAAATTTTATTTTGATATGTTTTTGAATAACTAAAATTAATTTCACCTTGATGTCAATTAAGTAATACATATGTGCCTTTTCCAAAATAATCCAAATAGATGAGTTTAAATGATCTATCTAATGATTTAATTCCATTTATAAGTCCTGATTCAGATTTACCAATTGTTAAATTTGTTTCGCTTCCGTTATGCTAAACTGAGCTAAGAATCAGACAACTAATTAATAACTTAAGTCATCATTGACCTCATTCTATCTTAACCACGTTTTATTTGAATTTGATTTTTCGTAAAAAAATTTCATGATAGAAAGCTATTTAAAACAAAAATTTCTTGGCTATTTGGAATTTTGTTTTTCTGCAAGTTATTATGCTTAGTTCTTTTAGTAAATTAATGTAGTTCTTTTAGTAAAGTTATTATGCTTAGTTCTTTTAGTAAATTGTTGCCTAATGTAGTTTTTTTTTTATCTTTTGATTGCAAGTGACAAAGAAAATAAATTGCAGGGGAAACAAAATCACAAATAGTGACCAAAGTCAACCCAGTTGATGTTATTGACTTTAAACAAGTTTGGCGAACATGTTAAAATAGAAATTTTAACTTGTTCGCCTAACTTTGGCTTTACAAAAGTCGAAACTTTTAAAGATGAATTAAAATTTATGGGCAGTAATGTGTATAAATTATATTCATATTCGAAATATATTTACTATTCAAAAAACTTATTACTATTATCATCATTATCATCATTATGATTTATTATTATTATTATTATTATTATTATTATTATTATTATTATTATTATTATTATTATTATTATTATTATTATTATTATTATTATTATTATTATTATTATTATTATCATTATTATTATTATTATTATTATTATTATTATTATTATTATTATTATTATTATTATTATTATTATTATTATTATTATTATTATTATTATTATTATTACTATTATTATTATTATTATTATTATTATTATTATTATTATTATTATTATTATTATTATTATTATTATTATTATTATTATTATTACTATTATTATTATTATTATTATTATTATTATTATTATTATTATTTATTATTATTATTATTATTATTATTACTATTATTATTATTATTATTATTATTATTATTATTACTATTATTATTATTATTATTATTATTATTATTATTATTATTATTATTATTATTATTATTATTATTATTATTATTATTATTATTATTATTATTATTATTATTATTATTATTATTATTATTATTATTATTATTACTATTATTATTATTATTATTATTATTATTACTATTATTATTATTATTATCATTATTATTATTATTATTATTATTATTATTATCATTATCATTATCATTATTATTATTATTATTATTATTATTATTATTATTATTATTATTATTATTATTATTATTATTATTATTATTATTATTATTATTACTATTATTATTATTATTATTATTATTATTATTATTATTATTATTATTATTATTATTATTATTATTATTATTATTATTACTATTATTATTATTATTATTATTATTATTATTATTATTATTATTTATTATTATTATTATTATTATTATTACTATTATTATTATTATTATTATTATTATTATTATTACTATTATTATTATTATTATTATTATTATTATTATTATTATTATTATTATTATTATTATTATTATTATTATTATTATTATTATTATTATTATTATTATTATTATTATTATTATTATTATTATTATTATTATTATTATTATTATTATTATTATTATTATTATTATTATTATCATTATTATTATTATTATTATTATTATTATTACTATTATCATCATTATTAATAGTAAAAGCAG
The DNA here is from genome assembly GCF_058129835.1 of Hydra viridissima. Lineage (NCBI taxonomy): Eukaryota > Metazoa > Cnidaria > Hydrozoa > Anthoathecata > Hydridae > Hydra > Hydra viridissima. The sequence continues at coordinate 5,437,319 of NW_028324311.1, read as the reverse complement.
CCAATCAGTTATGAAGACCATCAGCTTTAAAGAGAGCCAGTTGTTTAAATAGCTATTGTAAATAGATTTGTATGTAAAATGTATTAATGTTTATTATTGTTTTTTGCGTTTACTGTTCATTTTGTGTGAATTTTAAAAATTGTTGCGTCAAATTTTAGAAGTTAAAATATGTTTAATTTTACGGTACGTTAAAGCTAAACATGGTTGACCTCTTGGGACTATGATTGCCTATACAAAGTTGTAAATTAGTGTATGAAATGCTAATGGCTAATACGCTCCAAAAGTAATGATATGTGTAAATAAATATTTATGAGCTACTTTTTGTCCTTAACTTTGCTTTAAACTGAAGCAAATTGTGCCATTTATTAATGGCGATTAATTGACAAAGCAGATTTACATATTCAATGATCACTTTGCTTTCAATGATCACTTTTATGATCATTGAAAACAGGGGGATGTAAATCAAATATGATAAATGTAAATTTTCTAACCGGGGTTATTTTTTGCAATAGCTTTACTCAACTCTATAAGAAATAATCACCCCGTGTATAACAGGAACTCTTGAGAGATGGGTGTAAGCAACTTCTTTGGATATTTTTTATTTTTTTTATTGTATTACGTTGTAGGCATGATGATAGTTTTAACGTGCGACATCCGTTGATTTTTATCTCTTTTATAACTCTTTTAGACATTTATTAGTTGTCTATCTGATACGTTCGTCATGACAAAAAAAACCATTAAATTTTTTTGGTGATTTTTAATTTAAGTGTTTATGACAATTTCCGTCGACTTGAGGATTATTATTGAAGTGAGAAAAATGACTTCACGTTTTCGTGATCACTTTGAGTAACAGTATTATTTTGATCTTAATTGTCATCGTGGGCTCAATTTTAAACTTTAAATTAACGATACCTTTCTCCGGTGCATTCGTTATAATGTGATGATTCGTTATAATTGCTTTAATGAATGAGAATGTTTTTTAAAAAAAAAATTCCTTTTAAGTACAAAGTGTGTCGAGTGAACGCATGTTTTAAGTGAGTATAAAGTGTTGTATTAACGCATATTGAAATATTTCTTCAAATAGTTTTATGATAGTTTGTTATAAATGAAATTAAGTTGCTGAACTTTTTTTTTTTTTTTTTAAGAGAAAGAAGTTGAAAATGATTAAAGTTTGCATCTGGATTGTACTTTTGTCATTAACAAACGCCAAGCAGATAAGACCTTCATTCGAAGATTTTGAAAATGCAAAGTACGATCTTCTGAATTTAATTGAGTCAGATATAGAAGGAAAAAACTTACCGTTTATTGCTGGAGCTGTGCGTCTTGCATTTCACGATTGTGTGGGAGAGGGCTTTTGCGACGGATGCATTGATCATTCGAACCCTGGTAACGCAGGTTTAAAAGAATATTCTGATAAAATTGATGAGCTATATAAGAATTACACAGGAAAAATTTCTAGAGCGGATATGTATGCATTGGCTGCTGTTGTTGCTCTTAATAGGTCCACTTATGACGCTCCAGTAAAGTATCGAGGCTTAAAACAATTCAAAGTTGGTCGAAAAGATTGCAGCAAATCACCAGACGAAGATCAAGACGTCAATTTGCCTAAAGGAACTGATGGAACAAAAAAAACATTTGAGTTTTTTGCCAAAGAGTTTGGATTTAATGAGAGAGAAGCGACCACATTACTGGGAGCGCACACTCTGGGAAAATGTACTTTAGAAAACTCAGGTTTTGATGGAGCCTGGGTCGGAAAAGAGTTCTCTACTGTGAAACCAAGAGCAAATACATTAGCCCCTACAAGTATACTTGATAATGCCTACTACAGGGAGATCATAGATCACGTTGATTGGATACAAGTACCATTGAAGAGTGGAAAAAAACAGTGGCAGTTACCTAACCACCCCATTCCGAATGATGCTGTAGACCAAAATCAAAAAACAACATTGCTTTTGAACTCTGATATTTCACTTTCGTGGAACATTGAACCTATTGATGGGAATGGAACAGTTTCTTGCAAAGTGATAAAAGCAAAAACTCCTAAAACTTGTTCACACTCACCATCACATAAATATGCAAGAGAATTCGCACACAATAACAGAAAGTGGGTAGAAGAATTTACCTCTGTATTTAATCGCATGATAGAAAAAAACACTTATACTTTGCATCATGCACCCACAAGAAAATACCCCTACCGACCTTCTCCTTATAGCGACTTGACAATGAACAAGAATAGAGACTTGTTCATTGACGACGTAGTCAGTGATGTTGTTGATAGCTTAGTTGATAACGTGGTTAACAAAATGACAGAGGATTTTGAGGAAGACTACAATTAAGATAATGATAATAAACAAAAACAGAATTGTTATTATCATTTTTTTTTTTTCAAAGTTTTTGTGAAGGTTGAGAAAGTAGAAAGCTTTAACATTTATAACATTTTTGTATAAACTTTAGAAATAAAAAAAAATGCGAACAAATCATGCACGTTTAAACTATCGTAAAAATTCGAAAGGATTTAACCTCAAATTAGATCTTCTTAAGACCAAGCTTTAAGCCTATTAACAAAATGATGACCAGAGCTAGACAACTGATAGTTTTTTTTAACATCCAATATTACTTGGTTCGAATTCTTAATCCGATAACTCAATAGTTTTCCTAATTCGCTGGTCCGATAATTAGTATACAATTAGCTCAAAAAATATTGGGCCATTAATCTTTAGACCAATAATCCGTTAGTTCACAAAAAAAAATTATTAGAAACTTTTTTTAATTTTTTTTTACTTATTTTGAAAAAAAAATCACTTTTTGCTTTAAATATCTTGCCACCCAACTTGGTCAAGCATCACAGGGCATCACGGTTCTGTGGTAAAGTGGCCGTCTCCTGTGCGAGGCATTATCACCTTTTTATCACTCCTCTGGCTCATTGCAGTTTCAGGTCGGCTTGATTATCCCCTCCTCTTCCCCCTTCCCAACTCCAACCCCGCCCCTCTATTCCACCAAAAAAATATGGGAAGGATTCATTTGCTTTATTCCGAAGGTCATTGAATGAAAAAGCTTTCGATCGATGAGCATGCATGACCCCATTTGACACTCAATCGCTTGAAGGTATTCTAAGATATAGTTGTTGTATCAGCTCTAATTACTATTCATTTTAACCGCATTGCTATTCAGAAGTTGATATTATTACTGACTTTTTCATTATTGCGATAATAATTTGCGTAACGTAGTAATTTGCTGACCAAGCTTGGATATATTGTAATATTTATATTTCAAGGCTTCTTAATGAAAAGTAATTAATTTTATCTGAGAATGAGAAATGGTAGGCCTTGTATATTGCAGATACAGCTGTTGTGGGTACAGATTTGTATAAGAAGTTTAAACAAAAATTTCTTGATGAAGTAGACGCAAAAGATCGTAGAATGTTTTCTGATTAAATTAAGTTTTATTGCTTAGTTTATGTTTGATTGTTATTGTCACGAATTGTTATAATTTCAAAACTATGCTATTATTTCGAAAAAATCCTCCTATTTTAAATGAAAAAAATTTCTTTGGACCAAGTTTTCTTAAAAGTTTTTTTGGCATGTACTCCCTGGTTTTTTTTTGTTAATGATCTATTGGAGTGCTTCAAGGCTGAATATAGAAATAAAATATATCGATTTCACAAACTGTATAAAAACTGAGGAAAAGTTAAAAAGATTGAAAGCTCTTTGCGTTAACTGATTATAAATTTTATTTCACTATAATTCTATCATTTCAATGAAAATGACACTATCTGCTAGACATGTCCTTTTTCAGTTTTTCTAATGGCATTAAACATGGCAGCGTAACTTCACAAAGTGTTTATGATATTGAGTACATGAGTAAAAACTGATAGGTACTAGTACAGTTAAACCAAACCTACTCCAATTTGAAAAAATAAAAATTTATATAAAAAAAATTTTCAGTAGTATGTTGGATACTAAACAAAACCTGCTCATTGTAGATGTAAAACATTATTTGTTACGAAGGTTAATTAGAATGAATTTTATAAAATATTTTAGAACTCCAGATAAATTTATATTTTACCATACTGAAATAATTTTATTGCGTCAATCTGCGCCAATATTCAGAAATAATGCTTTGTTTTGGAAAAACGTTTTTTTTAATTTTATTTTCTGGCACAAAAAATGAAATTAAATTTATTTTTAATACATTTTTAGAACTTGCACAGTTTTTTGGAAAAAAAAAGACCACTGTAAACTCATTAGAGAGTTGAAATGTGCTATTGATCAGGATATAATATTAGGTAAACCTTGTTGATGGATAGCTTTGCATTCTAAAAGATCAAAGAATCTCTTCCGTGCTTAATCTTTAGTGCTTAATCGCCGTCTTTTCCCTTTCTATGTAGAATGTTAGTGTATAAAGAGGTAACATTGGTTGTTACAGAAATGATTCTAGAAGAAGTTCTTTGCAACTGTTACAACTTTTTGAAGTTGAATCCGAATGTTTTGGTCGGTGGTTGGATGAAGTATGCAAAGAACTTAGATAGATTATCGAAAGGTCACTTCCATCCTGATATCATAGGTCTTAGTAATATATGGATTTTATATTTTTGGTAAACCACGAACTAAGGTTAAGCAATGCGGTATTTTAGAGTGTAAAAAGTTTGCAATTTTTTGTCGGTTATCCGGTGAAGTTTCATCTAGTCGATCAGGTTATTAACGTCAGCAATTACGCAATAGAATGGTCATTTGCCAAGGGTTACAATCAGCTATATTTTTTTTATAAAAAGGTACCTGTTTTTTTACAAAATGGTGTCTATTTTTTTGTATCAAGCTGTTTCCATCGTACCATTCCTTCAGCAAGAATTGTTTAATTTTGTCCAAGTGCAAATTATTGATGTGTTGTAGAGGGTTCGCTGTTCGGTCCTCTACTTCGAAACTCAACTTCTGTATCTGATAGCTCGTGCGAGGAGATATTTGCTTCTATTCTAAACATTCCACGTAAACTAATTAGGCGAGCCACGATAAAGGTTAATAGCATTTAGCTATTGCATAGTTGGAAAATATGCTTTCAGCACGAGAGTCATTAAGAAGTTTGACAGCATATCAACATTTCTTTTTCTTACACTTTCGAAATCGTTCGTTTTTTATGTCTAAATATTGCAATCACAACATGTTTATACATTTTTGTTATAGATTTACGACTGATAAACCGATATCTAAAAAAAAAAACTTACTATGAAAAAAAAAAAGTTACAATAATAAGCTATCTTGTAGCACAATTTATGCCGTCATTTCATTTAATGATACAAATGAATCTGATTTCCTTTCAATGAAATAAATTGTTAGAGGAGATAACATCAAGAAGTTTATCAAAATAAAATAAAACTGAGGTAAAGCTTTATTGGCCAGCAATTTTTGCCACTCAGATATTTCCAAAGCTAAACAAACTGTGTGGTTCCGTAAAAAGCTTGGACAATATATTGAGCAAGAGTTTTTAGCACTGCAGGTACGAAACAACAATCAAATGCAAACAAACAAACAAGTGCAAATTTAAGTAAACGAATAACTAAAAATAATGAATAAATATATTGCTTAATGATTTTACTGTAACTTTTGCCCATTTTTAGTGGAATTGATGCTCGTAGTATCATGTTTATATGGTGCATAAAAACCTGTAAAATTTTCGAGTTTATTTCATTACTCTTGTATAAGCAACAGAAAGTGAGAGTAACTAATTCCTATTATGCAGCAATACAACTGGAAGCATTAGAACAACTTCACTTGAATTATAATTTATGGTTACGAGCAGCATTAATCATGACTAGAGACAGACAAAAATCATGGTAAAAAAAACAAAAAAAACCGCTAAGAGCACAGCAGTAGAATGCTAAGAACTTTTAAGAATTTTTTACACATTTTTTGCTAAGAATTCTTAAGAATTTTTTACCATGATTTTCGTCTGTTCTTTGATCGTCAGAGAATTATTTACCATGATTTTCGTCTGTTCCATAATATGGGGAATTTTATCTTAGCTACCAACCCTTTTTAAACTTGGCACTAAATAGTTCTAAATATTTCGACAGCTAACCCATGAATGACACTCACTTGAAAATAAATCGAAGCCATTCGTAGGTTCCTCTTTAGGGATCTTATTAATAAGTATATCGATGATGTATATTGAAATTTTATTAGAACTTCTGATTTCTCTTTTTATATTCACTTATAATATGCCATACAACTCATCAATTAGTCCGTTGTAAAGTTTGTTAAAAACATAATTTATCACTTGTGTGGATATTTAATTTTCTTTTGCCACATTTATTTATGGCAGATCGTATGTGAACTTATTTCGGAATTGACATTTTAATCTTTAACACCTCGCTTCACGCCGCGAAAATGTTAATGATAGTGATCCATGGACTTCGAAGAATCATCCTTCTTCAACTAAAGCAGCTTTAATTGATTCAGCTGTTGAGTTTCCAACAACCTTTGCAAGTTCCTGAGAAAGAGAGTGAAATTTTAAAAATACTTACAGCATTAAATTAAAACTAAAGACAAATGGTCAAACTCCGTAAAACTTCTACGCTTACAGCGATTGGTGCGTTAATGATGCCGGACAGAGCTTTAAAAAAAAGAAAAAAAAGATAAAGTTATTCAATAAATGAATCAAATTAAAACTGAATCAAATGAATGAAAAAGATTCTTTTAGTATGAGAGCGTAAAAAAAAAAATTTACTTTTAAAAGTTTTTAAAAGTTCCACAGCTTTCTTTTCGCCAACTCCAGGAAATAAAATGACAAACGATAGTAAAGCGTTTTCAACTGGTACACTGCTTGTTGACTTTGCATAAGTTTTGCTCTCACTATTTGCCTAAAAAAAAAAATCATATTGCATGACCATTTTGTCCTAAAAATATAAACTGCGTGACCACATGTCTAAAAAATTATATTACGCATTTAATTTCAATATAATTGGACATAAAGTTACCCAGCAAGCACACGACGTTGAAACAACGTTGAAATAACGTTGATCAACATCGATCAACGTTATTTCAACGTTGTGTGCTTGCTGGGTAAAGATCTGAAGAGCTGGTCATAAAAACATCCATCCCCGTTTCTAGTTTCCACCACAACTTTAAATTGTCTTCCCCTACCATTCTATGCCTTTTCATATACAAACAATTACTACCAAATATGGGAATAATTTAGGCAATAGAACTCGCTCAGTGATGATAACATTTTTCAGTAGTTCCAGGTCACGTGGCGGTTATCAGAAAAGATTTTTTTTTTAATTTTTATTTTTAAAGTACCTTGATGCATCATTATCATTTATCTTATCATTTAAACTTCATACATACATACATACATACATACATACATACATACATACATACATACATACATACATACATACATACATACATACATACATACATACATACATACATACATACATACATACATCGTACATACATACATACATACATACATACATACATACATACATACATACATACATACATACATACATACATACATACATACATACATACATACATACATACATACATACATAAGCATGCATACATACATACATCAGATCATCAAGGATGAAATTTGTAGTTAAGAATATTGCCAACTTTAACAGCTTATTATATGAATTGACTAAATATTTTACTGAATAAATCCTACCTTAGTAAATTGCTGAAATTTAACAAAATGTTTTGAGACATAAGTTAGGAAAGACTGCAAATTTTTTTCCTAAAGTTTTTGTTTAGGATTAGCAGCTACTTAAAGTTTGTACAATATTTACTGAAAAATAATGGGGGAAAAGAGCCAATAATTTTTCCCTTTACTAATAACTTAAGTAATGATATTTGCAGTAATGGTATAATGCTGAAATTTTTGCCCAAGGAGTTTAAAACCTCTTGAATCCAAAAATTATGTTTGTATCTTTCAAAACAATATAACATAATTTAGCTTAAGATCCACATAATGTACTTAGTAATGACAATAAAAAAGTGGTGTTGACAACTATAGCTCTAAAAGAAATCTGACTGAAAGAAAGAAACATTTGATTATGATTTCCTTAAAGATTAGATATCTACTTTACAGAGTAATTTTGTTTTGGCTATACATTTAGTTTAGGAGTTTTGAAGTTTTGATTTTCCATTTTTCTTCAAAAATTTGATAAGTAGAAACTAAAATATGTATGATAAAATGATAAAAGATGATACAAAGTATGATAATATTGTTAACTAACAAAACTTCAGAGTCTAAAACAACAACTAAAAAAATATAGCTGACAATTCTTGCTCCAACTGACTGGACAATAAAAAAAATTCCTAAAGAATTGAATTTAACAAACTTTGCTGCCCAAACTGCACAGATTAGCATTAAGAAAAGATATTTTAGCCATGTCTAATCCATAATAAGTTAGGAAAAACACTTTTTGATGAAAAAAGGATTATGTTAGCACAAGGAAAAATGTCCGGATGCAGAAATTTTGTAATGTTATGTAATTTAAAGGAAACTTATGTTACCTTCAAAATTCAGAAATAAAAAATAGGGTTTTCAAGATTTTGTTTATTGCAACCAAAATGGTGTAGTACTGTTGGTGCTTCAGAAACACATTGTATTGCAAGCAGACAATATCAACTCATTTTAAATAAGTATATATTGTATGTTTGTTAAGAACAAGCTGAACTTGGTAAAGTTAAAAAGTTGGATAAGTGGGTTCCATATAGACTGAATGAAAAACAGAAACAAAAGTTTTGTTTGGAAGCCTGCTTGATGTTGCTTTCTTATCACAAATATGATCCAGAATCAAGGTGTCAATTGTGATGAAAAATCCATGATAATAGCAAACATTTTGCACTGGTTGGACAAGGATGAATCCTCAAAATACACCCCTAAGTGTAATAATCATCAAAAGAAGCTGATGGTGAGTGTTTTGTTGTCTAACACAGGTATGATCTATTGTGATTTCATGTAACCTGACTTTTCAATCAAAGCAAAAAAAAATAGTGCAACAAACTAGACAAAATGATGCAAAAAAGATTAGATTGATCAACAGATCAACTCCTATCTTATTGCACATGCTACACAAATGATTTTGGGAAAACTATAGGAATTGGAGATAGAACTTTATCATCATTTTCCATACTCATCAGATCTAGCCTCTACTGACTATCAATTGTTCCTCAATTTATACAAATTTTTAAAAGGAAAAAAGTTATATTCAGACAAAGCTGTAAAATGGCTTTCCAGAAATTTGTTGAAATTCATCCATCTGGGCTTTATACCACTGGCTTGAAAGACCTGCTGCTTAAATGGCAAAAGTGTATAGACACAATGGGTGCATATCTTGATGAAGAAAATTTTTTTTTTTACCTACAAATTTCATCCTTGATGACCTGATACATGCATAAATTTATTCTATATATTGATGAAATATATTATACTGATTATAGTTTTTTTTTTATGGGAGAGCGAGAAAGATGTTTAACTTACAAATTGAAATATAAGAAGACCAATATCTTGCACACACGTGAAGGGAATTACTTGTACAAGTGACCCCAACATCTTCATTTGAAGTTGCTTAAAATATTGATCGCTAATTTCTGTTGACTCAGCCAATATTATCTTTTTACCAGCAAACTAAATTAAAAACAAATTTCCATTTGAATAGATTTTTGATTTTAATTTTTTAAAAAATGAACAAAATGATACTTTATTTTAAAGGTGCCATTTTGTGAAATATCTAATTTTAATAGTATAAGTTGTCAAAACAAAAGAAATAACAATTTATAACTTTTGCACATCACAAGTAATTTGCAGAGATTGGTGGTATATCTAGTGCCAAACATGAGATGAAGTGTAAAAACTAACAAAAAACTTAGCTCCTAATACTCCATCTCAAGCATCTATGAACTCATCTCTATGAACTATGCAATATATTGTTATGTATTTCATCACACTATTTAGTGAATATTGGAGAAATTATTTCTCCATAAAATTTTTATAATATTTTTTTAAATATTATATATTTGTATATATTTGAAAACATTAAGACTACTTGTTATCACCACAAGCATGTGTTTGGACCTTTACTTATATCAAAGAACTATAAATTAGAAAAAAATTTTTACTTATTTTATTGTTTTAAAACAAACCATGTTCATTGAATACTTTTGGTATTTTATTTGGCCAAATATTTATCTCTCTTGAAATGGCATGAAACATAAGTTCAAGGATACAGACTGTAAACCTGGATTGATATTTTGTCATTTCTGTATTCAGTTTCTGTCAAAATGCAATGGTTCTCCACAACAAAAACAAATATTGCTATGAAACCTTTATGAACTTAATATTGAAGTTTAAATAAGATAGCCTACTGTCAAAGTAGGTTTTTCTAAGTTTTTCATTTTGAAACCTAAATGATTCATCAGTATGGGAGCAAGTGAGACACATTCAGTATGTTTGTACTTCATGATGCTGCAATTTTTAAATTGCAATTGTAAAATAAATGTTATTCTTAATTATAAATTGTATCAATAAAAATGACTCTCTTAGTAGAATAAAAGGTAAAAAATCTGTAGCACTCAACTGTAGATCTATCGAATGTAAGATTTTTTGATTGTAAAGATTTTAAATATTTGAAAATATTTCATAATATACTAATTTTTCTTCAATTCTAAAATAATTTGAAAATGATGGAGATGCTGAAAAAAAAACAAACCAACAACAAATTGAAATTTTGAAGAAAGTTGAGAATGTCTTGTTGAAATATTTAGTGCATAGTAACAAGTATGTTTTGAAGTTTTGTACTGTTTTGTAATAGCAGCAGCAGCACCTGATTTTATAACTATGCCAGCTTTAAATGATTTTATTTCATCTAGCTATGACTTGTCAGCTTTGTATAGTGTTAAAGATATTAAAATTCATTGGTTGTGATAGCACAACTACAGATGCAAAACATGATGGAGGTGTACAGAAAATTATTAAAAAAATATCTGAGACCTTCCCATTTTGAAATCTTATTGCAAACATTACTTTGCAGCCAAAACAAGATTGAAAGAGGATTTTCTGTTAATAAATTTCAGGAAATTTATCTTTTAATTTTGTTTTGGCTGCATCTTAACCTGTCAAATTAACAACAACTATCTAGAAAAATTCCTGGAGTATCCTATAGTAGTTCTGTATATACCTGTTGCTTTCATTTTGATAAATTTATATATTCCCACCCTTAATGTGTATACCTAAAGACAAAAAAGTCTTTAGGATCGACCTTGTTAATGAAAGTTGAAAAGTGCAGGATGCCCTACTATATATATTTCTCTCTGAATGTTCAAATTCTATGTTAAACATAATACCAGCAAAGGTTCAACAATTTCACCCTTATTTTTATTAAATGGTACTGGAGTTGACAGTTGCTGAATTGATTGCCCATGAGAGAACTGATTAATCTATTACTTTATAGTAAAGAGAGATAATTTGAAAAAATAAATGCAAAACAAAAGTGAAAAATGACACATAAAAATACTTATCTTTTTGTTTTATTTAACTAATATTTTACACTATATATTTAGATTTGCTTGGATCACTGTTAAAAAAAAACTAATTGACTTTAAAACCCAACTGTCATTAAAAAGTTAATTACCTTTGTTAATTTTTGAACTTTGACTTGAAGCTCAGAGTCACCTACCAGATCTGCTTCATGTGCAATAACTAGAGCACAACTATTTGATGGGTAACAGTCAATCAAACCAAGAGTATCATCATAAAGCAACTTCAAACCAAATCCTAAAACCTTATGAAGGGAAAAAATTAATATACATTACATAAACAAAAAAAAACATTAACAAACATCCATCATGACCATGTTAACCCTTTAGCGCCCGTGTGGCAGATCTGCTACATAACTTCAGAAACCTTTTATGGCCATCCTGTCAACACAGTGATCTCAAAAACACCTTTTGTAGCATATTTACAACATATTTTTGTTGATCTGATTTAGCTAGGTTAATATAATTAGATAATCAAGACTTAAAAACACATCAAAATTGTCTTTTTAAAAATCGGATGATTGCTGTCAGACAAGGTATTTTCAAAGAGAGTTTTTTCCTGTTTTTTTACGAATATTAAAGCTTATTTGTTTATTTTATTTTAAATTAATAACACATGTAAGTTTTAGAAGTATTTAAGAGAGTTTCCTCTTTTTGAAACTATCACAAAATGCTATCTGAATTTATATGTATCACATATGCTACAATGACAAAATTGGGTTTGCTAGTGAAATTTTAAAATTTTATTTTTTAATTCATAATCTAGGCCCTAAAACAATTGCTTTTTGAAGTTTTTGGAGTTTTTTGAAAATTTTAAGCCCTGGTGGGCGCTAAAGGGTTAAACATTTTGATATACATTAAAAAAAAAAACTTATCCAATATTAGATAATAGTCAAACATTAAATAAATACTGATGGTATAAATACTCTTACCAGAAAGAGATCTGCTTACAGGGGAATTTTGATGTTTAGAGTTGATAATAATATGGCCATTAGGTACTTTTGAACCTTTCAAAGAAGGTTGTGTTGGAGTGATAGAACATTTTTTGTTTTGCATCTAGAGGGTATTTAAATTTGAAGAAAATTTTGAAATTTTAATATGTATTAGACAAATGGCCTGATATTTATTTATTAAATTCATAGATTATTACATGCTTCACTAACAATTCACCTTATTGACAATAAAAAAAAAAAATTTACTGATGAGTCAGTTGGGCATAGCTTATAGGTTCAATTTGCACATGTTAAATCTAAGAATTTTAGGCTAGTAACTTTGCACAGGCAAAACAAAAACTAACAGTACTCAGCTGGATCAGCAAAAATTGTTAAGAAAACATAGTTATATTGGGTAAGTAATATAATTATATTGGGTAAATAATATAAGTATAAGGGACATTTGCACTTAGGTATGATTGGATTATAAGGAGAGTATTTTACGATGTAGTATTAAAACTGATTTTAATTTATAGCATTAACAATACTAATGTAATAACTAAATGATGTAATTGATTTAATAATGTTTAGAAATGTATGAATATGATTTATGCAAGTTCTCTTACGTTTCTCGAAATGCAGGGTTACATTTGGTTAATTTTTTAGGTAGATGAGTAGACAGAAAATCATCTCTGTTTTTTGTGTCTATGAGTAGTTGTGACAAGCAAAAATATAGACATGCTGACATAGTAAAGCCTCGGCAAACAGAAACAGAATGGTCCGGCGCTACTGCAGTTTCTCCCCCCCCCCCCCCCTTTTTTTTTTTTTTTTTTTTTTTATGATTGATTATGATAGAGAATTTTATGCTGATTCAGAAAAATATAAAAACATAGGCCTGAAAATCAACGGAAAGTGCTCTAATTCGAAGTCAAAGTTGTAAAAAGTCCCACTAAAAACCAGGGCTGTGGAGTCGGAGTCGGAGTCGGAGTCGGAGCTCATTTTGGCTGGAGTCGGAGTCGGAGTCGGAGTCGGAAAAATTGTACCGACTCCGACTCCGGTTTAAAAAAAATCTTTCAAAGTTTCATAATTTTCATAAGGATTTTATAGATGTTACAAAACTACAAGTCCCAGGATGGTCTGAAAGCTGTAGGATATCCAGACACAATGGGAATTGTAGTTTGCAACAACTGGAGGACAAAGAGTTTGACATGTTATTTTTAGGCCTTTAAAACAGTGATAAGCAATAGGGTATTTTGCTGCTTATCACTGAGAATCATATATCACCTCCCTTGCGCTCTCCTCTACCTTCCCTTAAACTATATAACTTTATGATCCCCTAACTCCCGACTTAAATTGTCTGGCACTGTGCTACATATTCTTAGTAGAAAGCTAGGCGTGCCACCACCAAGCACCAAAGAGTTGCTCCACAAACAGAAAGACTGTAAGTATTCAATTAACTTTGTTTCTCTGGAGAGAGAGAATATTAGAAAATTAGTGATTGAAGAAGCTGTTAAACAAAAAGAAGAACTTAATGAATGTCTCAAGGGACGCTTTGTGTTTCTTAACAGAGTGAACTATTTTGCAATCAATGTTTAATTCTTTTTTGAAAAAAATGAAGCAGTTACCAAGACATTGGCAGTAAAAGACGCCAAAACTAATCACACCAGCGAATTTCTCCAGGTCTTAGTAGAAAAGATTCTTAAAGAATATGAACTTAAAGAAGAACAAGTTCTTTCATGCTTGAAATATTGTCCAACTGACAATATTTCAAACATGATTTTGACAAATTCATAATGTTATTAGCGACTGCATAAGAGTTTATTGCATAACAAGAGTTCAGAAAAGTTGTTTGTTCAGAAATTGTTTTCTTATAAATATTGTTTAAAGCACTAAGTGGATGGATTGTTTGTATCAGTGATGAAATAGCCAATGTTAACATTTTACTACAGTTATTTGTTGTTACAAACAAATAACTGTAGTAAAACAAACAACTATTTGTTGTTACAAATTGGTTACTTATGAAGGAGTCGGAGTCGGAGTCGGAGTCGGGAGTCGGAGTCGGAGTCGGAGTCGGTCCATGATAAAATCAAGGAGTCGGAGTCGGAGTCGGAGTCGGAACAGCAGCTTACCGACTCCACAGCCCTGCTAAAAACCCTAATATTCGCCATTTTTTTTCAAAACGCTTTCATTTTTTACGAAAACTAATTACCGTTACATTGCGCAATAAACAGACCTGGTTTCCATCAGCCTTTGCATTACTGTTTTAAAGTATGAAATTACTGTTTTTTGTATTTGCATTACTGTTATTTTGTATTTGCATTACTGTTTTAAAGTACGAAATTGTTATAACGAAATGAAATTAATGGAAGATTTCAAATAAAGGTTTAACGTAGAATTTGAGAATGCAGACAAACTGATGAATAATTATCATTGTATCGTACGCTGGTTTTTTTATTAAAAAAAAATGGTTTGAAGGTTACTATTTCTAAATTTTACATGTGATAAAACAACAATGAACTAAGTTTCAAAAGTTCTTCTTTTAGGAAAAAAAAAACTGTTGATTTCTTTTTTAAAAATCATTACAAAAGTACATTACTTGCAATATAGTTTATTCTCTAATAAATCAAAAAACGGCTATTTTCATTGCCACAAAAACTTGCGCAAGATAAACATACTTTAACAACTTTTTTAACGTAAAAACCATTCTATTAATGTATTGCTTTTGTCAGCAAAAAGATCATTAACTTATTATTTTCAAAATGGCGAATATTAGGGTTTTTAGTGGGATTTTTTACAACTTTGACTTCGAATTAGAGCACTTTTCGTTGATTTTCAGGCCTATGTTTTTATATTTTTCTGAATCAGCATAAAATTCTCTATCATAATCAATTATAAAAAAAAAAAAAAAGGGGGGGGGGGCGAGAAACTGCAGTAGCGCCAATGGTGCTTGGTGAGAAAAAGGTTTAATATCAGATATTTTGGATATCAGATAAATATTGATATTCAGAAAATTGGGAAATATTAGGGACGCAACTATATATATTCTGTTTCAGACCACTAATCTCAAAATATAACTTATATTTTATATTTTGAATATAACTTATATGTTAAGATGTAACTTATGGTAAATTCTGAGAACGGTGGTTCCAGACAATCTAACTCGGGACCGGTGTAGGAGTCACGAAATACTTAACCGGTTGCGACTATTTTAAATAAACTTCCAGTGGATGGTATATTTGACCAAGTGGTACAAGATGGTACATTTGACCAAGTTAGCCGTACGTAGTTGCCAGACCCTGCACTCGTGTAACAAACACTTAACAGTTTTTTTTTTGCCTTAATTTGATTTGTACTCATGTAATAAAGAATTTAAAGATTTTAAAAGAACTTAAATTTCTTTACTTTTTACTTCAATCATATAATTTTCGAGGCATTTTAAAAAATACAGATTACTAACTATTGCATTAAACTACACAAGCTTAGGGTTTTGGATTTTTTTCCCTTTGAATTTAAAGCAAAATTCATTTTTGATTTTATCTTATTTCTGGGAAAGTTTAATGTAAAGGGTTAATGCTTGCTGCTTGAGTTGTAATATTTCTGTAAAAACTTGTAAAATTTTGAAGAGTTAATGGGAAAGTTGTAGTTTAACAATGAAATATAACAAATAACTATAAAATATCTATATTATCTTTTTCGTCTTTCTTATAATAACTTTATAGTTTAATTTAAAAGTTATAGAAGAAAAAGTAATTTTTGTAATCATCAATATTCGTCGAGAACAGTTGATTTCACGTGGTGAAAGGAGGAAAATAACTTACTAGTGTTTATGTTATTAGGGATATTTTGGAAAACTCTATTTGAAGAATTCCCTTTTTTAAAACAAGTACGACATGCATAAGTTTTTACTTTTACAAAAATTGTATCAAATCTCCGATGAAATAACCCCCCGTAGAGTTAAAGTTTGGAGTTTGCATGACGGTATTTGACTTTTACTTGATTTCAACATAATGGAACCAATCAACACAATAGTTTTAAAAATGCTCCGAACTAAGAATGATAGTATATTTTTTTAAATATATTCATTTTTCATCTTTTTATCATTATTTATTTGCTCAAAAATATAATAAATGTAAATAAAACGTTATTTTTAGAGTTTTAATCAAAATTTTCTTCAAGCAACTTTTCTATTTCGTCTACTTTAATCTTGTAGGCAATTTTTGGGGCTTTTTTAAGTTTATTATCGTTTTTTTCTATCATGCGATTAAACACCGCTGTAAACTCCCGTACCCACAAAGCATTATTATGCGCGAATTCTGCGGCATGTTTATGGGCAGAAGAATGTGTGCAAGTCAAACGATATTTCCTTTTTGATGCGAAGCAAGATACTGTCCCATAATTATCTTTAGGCTCAATATTCCAAGACAGAGCCATATCAGAGTTAAGTAGCAATGTCCCTTGAAGATCTAATGGCAGTTTATCATTTGGTGTTGGATTTTGGGGTTTCTGCCATTGCTTTTTTTTGCTTTGTAGTTGGACTTGCATCCAATTTACCTCTTTTATAATCTCATTATAATATGCGTTATCAAGAATACTCGTTGGAGCTAACGTATTTAAACCTTGCTTTACTGTTGAATATTTTTCTCCTACCCAAGATCCTTGAAAACCTGAATTTTGTAGTGTGCACCTTCCAAGCGTATGAGCTCCCATTAATGCTACGGCTTCTTTCTCATTGAAACCAAATTCATTTTTAAAGAATTTAAATGTTTTTGTTGTTCCGTCGGTTGCTTTAGGCAACTTTGCACCTTTTGGCTCAATAGGAGATTGATCGCAATCTCTTCTTCCAACTTTGAAATTTTTTAAGCCCTCGTATTTTACAGGAGCATCCCTAGTGGACCTAGTAAGAGCAACCACTGCAGCTAAAGCATAAAAATCAGCTCTTGATATTTTTCCATTGTAGTTCAGGTCATATAACGAGTCAATTGGATTAGTGATATACCTCAAGCCAGCATTATCAGGATTTGAGTGATCGATACATCCATTGCAGTGGCCAACACCAACGCAATCATGAAAAGCCAAACGAACCGCTCCAGCGATCAAAGTCAAATCATTTCCCACTCTACTTTCTTCAATTAAAAAAAGAAGATCTCTTTTTGCTTTCTCGAAATCCAAATATGTCGGTATTATTTGCATCGATACAATAACTGACGGCAACACTACTGCTATACAAAACTTCATTTTTACTAATGTAACGGGAGTATCAAACTACACAACTTTAATGGGAGCATTAATATTTACACACCTGCTTGAGATAATGAAAATGCTTAGGGTTTGATTAAAAGCAATGCAATTAACAGGATTAGATCAAACACTCGATGTTTTGCAGCATTTTGATCACATTGCTTCTAACTTCAGTTGCAAACGTATTACCTTTATACCTGTTTTTCCATTCAGTTTTACTTATAATTAATGAGGTTTTATGACGCAATTAAAAGTTATAAAATAGTCATTAGGAACTTTGATAAATTACAATAATCATTTAAATAAACGTATATAACGATTTAAATTACGGATGCTTCCGAATCATAAGGATATTTTTACATCTTTACAAGAGCATGAAGTTTTATAAGTGAATGTTATTCAGCAACTGCTAAGTTATTTAATAAAAAATTAAAACGCAAAAAAAAAATATAATAAGTCAGTGCCTTTACTTTATTGCAATCCTTTTATTTATTCCGTGACCTTTTTATTTATTCCGCGAACTTTTTATTAATTCCGTGACCTTTTCATATATTCCGTGACCTTTTTAATTATTCCGTGACCTTTGACGCACCTGCTAAAATCCTGTTACGTAAAAATACGTTTAAATACTTTAAAGAATTCACTTTAAATTGAATTCGTTTTTCAAGTCTTTATTTATATATGTTAAGTTATAATCATTAAAATATTGGTTCTTAAATATTAACTTTATGTTAAATAAATGTTGATAAAAAGTTGTTTTATATTACATAAAATTGAAAACTAATTGAAAAATAAATGAATTAAAAATAGAATGAGAACATTTTCGAACTCTTATGTCCAACGTTGAACACTTTCAAACAATATTTTCCCAAAGTTCATCTTTAGTAAAACAATTATAAACTATTACAATATAATTATAATATATAATTTATTACTATATAACATTACTATATAATTTTGGATACAGGTTCTAAATACAAATTTTTTAAAGATTCTTGTAAAATATTTAGTTTGTAGAAATATTTTCAATATTTTCACAAACAAAAAATCAAGAAACTAAAAAAGGGGTTTAAAAATCTGTAGGTCTTAAATTTAGGTCTATCCCTGTGGCCTGGTCTTTTATTGAAAAATGCCATTTTCAATCGTTCATTATTATTGTTATCGGTTTTTGTCATTTTCTGAAACGATTTGTGGTTTTTTCTTTGCTACTTAGCGAATGACGCCTAAGTATGTTATTCAGTATAGCAGTTTCTATATTAAAACAGCCTATTAAAGACGTCATTAACAACTCTGCTTGAATGCAAATCCCCGCAACATCTTTTAACTATCAGATTGTAGCGTAGCACGATTGTTATAAAATAATGCTGATTTGACGTCTAAGATTACACGGGTCTCTTAAGACTGATTATTTTTTTGTGATGAAAATTTTTTGGTTGGAACCATAGCATAGTCTATTAAAGATATGGGTTTTGTAAGATTTTTGAAGAGGAAATGGTACATAATGTATGATAATGTATGATAAAATTTAGTGAGCTCACGTAAACTTAATTTACGTTAAAAAACAAAGTATGAATTCATATATATATATATATATATATATATATATATATATATATATATATCGTTGTTACGTCTTTTTACGGTTTATAATATCTGATGATCGCTATTGCGTGAAACTTTAAGTAATATAATATAAACCAAATTAATAACAAGTAAAATAGTAATAATATATTTGCTCTACTTATTCTACGCTGTATTGAGCACTCGTACTGGAAATATTAACATAATTTCTACAATACTATATACTTTCACTTAAGAAAACACCAAATAATACGAGTTCTCTTACTACAATTTATAATTTTTCATAAGAAATTTTCGCTGGATTATGTATTTTTTAGCATCATCAGCTTGTAGAGATTATTTTAACTTAAAAAAATAGTTTAAAATTATCTGACGTCAGCAGTTGAATGTCTTCTTTCTTTTTTTTACATTTTACGTAAAAACGTCAAAAATGGAGTCCACGATTTAGTTTTAACAAATTGGCCATTATCAAGATTAATTCCGTTATTGAAAGAGGAAAATTCTCCCAGTTTATTTCTTTCGAGCAAAACTTACTATTTGTGGCCCTTGTTTATACTTTTTTGATGTTGTTCAGTTCGAGTTCTATTCTGTAACTTCGTTTCGCCAACGTATCTTTTTAAGAAGTTGCATTTAATTAAATAAGTTCCAGGTTGGCTATTGCGTGGTAATTTAGATTTAGTTTTAGATGTTAGCAATGATCTTAAATTAGGATTTAAAAGCTGCTCTATATCCAACTTTTCTAAATATTTTCCTTAATTTTGAGGACAGTAATGATATGGTATTCTCTTTATACAAATAATAATTTATCATAAGAAATTTTGGCTGGATTATGGTTACCAGCATCATTGATTCGTAAAAATAATTTTACTTATATGTATATAGTTGTTTTAAATATATACTTATATGTATATAGTTGTCTGTAATTGTTGATTTGTTCGTGCCTAATTCTATACTGCCACGAAAAGTTTATCTGAACGAGTAAACTCAGCGAGAAAGAGGAGTAATTAATAATAAACGTAATACCCTTTTAGTAGAAAACGCTGAACGTTTGCTTTGGGCAAAAAGTAAAAAAAAGCTATTTGTTTAATAGCTATATAATTTTCTGATTTCATTTGAGTTTCGATTCGCGAATCGATAGTTGTTTGGATTTCGGTTAAATTTAAAACCAAAAAAATTGATTCACAGGGGGCTTGACCTGAAAGTATTCGTAATCTTGGAGGGGATGGTTGGGGATTTTTAGTTGATTGTCGCTTTTTTTCTAACGATCAAACGCCGCTGTAAACTCCAGTACCCACAAAGTATAATTATGAGCGATTTCTTTGGAATGTTTATGAGCAGAAGAATGTGTACAAGCTTAAAGAGATCTCCTTTTGCGAAGCAATAGCATAATATGTTACATGTTGTTATATATGTTAATAGTATGTAAGGCAGGTGGTTGGATTCGACATGAATATAACTTAGGGCACCTCGGGTTTACTTTAAGATTGGAATGAGTTGTCATCGAGGTTAATAGCTATATCAAGATAGTTGATATTTTTCATGTTGAATTGGATAGAAACAATCCAAATCTTCAAAGACAACGGCCAATAAGATTGGAATATTTCTATCCAAACATTTGAACAAAGTGCTTTTTGAATTTTTTAAATTTAAGGGCCGTTGGTATTTTTAAATACTGCTAGAAATTTGTCTCCTAAAATATAAACCTAAATTAACCTTCTTGTTGCAACAGTTGGAAAAGAAGGAAAGTACAAACAAGTTCACAAACCTCTGCGCCGTCGAAAACAACCAACGGTAACATCAAACAAAATGCTTTTCTTTTTTACCCTAATTTGTTTATTATTGAAAAACAAAATTTTTTTGCGTGTTTGATAATTATATTATGTTCATTATTAATTGTTACGCGTTGTTCGGCGAAGCTAATTGCGTCGTTTAGAAGTTTTTCATTAATTGATGAGCAGAAGTCGTTGATGCTAAAAATAAGTAATTTATAAAGGTGTTTTTCATATACTCTCTTAAACCAATCTTTAACATTTGAGTGCATTTCGATTGGTTGAGGGCGAGTATACTCTTCATTTCAAAGTTTATTTTTGATAATTTTAGTGTTTCTTCCTATACAAATTTTTGCAGGACTTAATAATCGGACTGTTGGGTTGTTTAGAAGGTTCTTTTTGTAGCCTTTCAGATTTTAAAAATAGATGTTCCATTAATTTACATTTCGCTAAAGACTTGCTATTCAAAATTCTCTTACTTTCTGTATGTACTTGGCTTTTTGTTTTTGGACTGGCCTTTTTGTATGAAGTTATAGTATTCGTTAATAGATTTTGTATTTGTCTTCTGATTTCTTGTACATGTTAGAAGTTTTGTCAGCTTGAGTAAGGGTTTTTTTTTGTGACTTCCGTATAAGTCTTAATATCTTCATTTAAGTTTATCTGGAAGTTGCTTTTGATTTTCCGGAACTTGATGTTCTTAACCAGATCCGATAAGTCATTTTCAAAAGAAGCCATTTCTTTAACTTGCTGCGGGCATATGTTGATTTCTCTGTGTTAATTTTGAAAGTCTTAGAACTAGTATTTTCTTTGTTCTTCAAATATTTGTTGTTATTGAAAACTTTCCATCTCATTCTCGTCACCAGCATTTCTGTTTTCTTTAGTAATTGTAATTTGTAGTTTTTTTTCAGATGGTATTGGAATATTTCTGATTGAGTATCTAATTTAGTTCCTTTTTTTTTGAATATATTGTTGTTTCGAGCTCCCAGTAAACATTGGACGTCCTTAGACGTGCGGTGGACAAACAAAACTGGTCCAATTGTCCAAATTTGAACGATTGGACCAGTTTTGTTCGTCCACCGGACGTCTAAGGATGTCCAATGTTTGCTGGTTTATATTTTATTAAAAAACATAATCTCTACTTGTATAAAAGTGCTCAATATTATTTACAGAGTACACACACACACACACACACACACACACACACACACACACACACACACACACACACACACACACACACACACACACACACACACACAAAAAACACACACAAACAAGATCAACTTAAAGACGACAAGTAAAAAAAAACCACGTAAGGTTGACGGTCTAAAAATCAACGAAAAAGTATCACTTTTAACTTTGAAGAAGTCAAGACTGACGAGTAATAGTTTATAACTGTTATGTTGACTTAATGTTTCGTCAATATACATAGTGGACTTTTTAACAACATAACAATGTTCAACATCATCACAATAAATGTCACATTTGTTTTAAAGTATGTCACATTTGTTTTAAAACTCAAGAAGCATAGTCTCCCTACTTGAGAGACTATTCTTATTTACATAATAATGAAACATACCTTGCTGAACAATAGGATTTTATTATTGTTTATGCTGTCAATATTCTGCTGAAATTTTTAAATCAAACAAATTTATGGTCATTGAAATTATTTTCTAAAGGTATTTTTAAATAGGATAAAGAAAAAGCAGATGCTATCATACTTTTCCCTAGTACTATTTCTTTTTTTAAACTGATTGGTTGGAACATTTACAGAAGCATTATGTCTAACAATCAAAAAAAGTGGACGCTTCTGACAAAATTATGTTTTTTTTTAAATAGTCAAACTTTAGCAAATAAATCTCATACGAAACGCAACTTTGATGTAAAACTTTCATTACTCCGTCCTCCCTTTTAGCGGAGGGAGACAACTTTGCACCATAGTCAATCTTCTACGCATTTTTATGGTAGAAATTTTCAACTTTAAGTGGATCTGACTAAACGCATAAATTTTAGTGGAAATAACTAAACACAGATTAACTTGTTCATCAAAAAATTATTTCTTCACTTTTCACGGATTGAGAACATGCTAGTAATTAAAAAGTTTTTATGTCGTAGATTTTTAAAATGATTGGGTTTTTGTTTTTCTGTATTATCTCTTTAATGCTCAGCCATTTTCTTGAGATATAATCTATAAGTTTAATTCGGTTATTATATTCAGAAGAGATAAGACAATAAATTCTCAAATCTATTTCGTTTTCACGAAATTACAAATTTTTTTCTTCATCACTAGGTAAGAAAAACAAACCATATTTAGTGAATATTTACTCCAACAGTTGGAATTCGAATTTCTTTTTGGT
The DNA here is from genome assembly GCF_058129835.1 of Hydra viridissima. Taxonomy (NCBI): domain Eukaryota; kingdom Metazoa; phylum Cnidaria; class Hydrozoa; order Anthoathecata; family Hydridae; genus Hydra; species Hydra viridissima. The sequence goes on along the minus strand of NW_028324311.1, from coordinate 5,413,893 downwards.
TTGTTGCTAGCATTTTTTTATTGTTAATAAAACATAATACAAAAAGAAAAAGTTTCATCATCTTGGAATTCATGCTCACCAGTATTGATAATTTGTCGTCATTTCTATTTTTAATGTCATCTTTGTATACATTTTCTAAGGGCGCTACTCGACTTTCTCCCCCCCCCTAATTTTATGATTGATTCTGATAGAGAATTTTATGCTGATTAAGAATCGTATAAAAACATGGGTCTCAAAATCAATGGAAAGTGCTCTAATTCGAAGTCAAAGTTGTAAAAAATCCCACTAAAAACCCTAATATTCGCCATTTTTTTTCAAAACGCTTTCATTTTTAACGAAAATTAATTACCGTTACATTGCGCAATAAACAGACCTGGTTTTTATTAACATTATTATTTTAAAGTATTGTAACGAAAGTGTTATAACGAAATGAAATTAATGGAAGATTTCAAATAAAGGTTGAACGTAGAATGTGAGAATGTAGAAAAATTGATGAATAATTATTATTGTATCCTACGCTGGTTTTTTTTATTAAAAAAACGGTTTGAAGGTTACATTTTTTAAATTTTACATGTGATAGAACAACTATGTACTAAGTTTCATAAGTTCTTCTTTTAGGAAACAAAACTGTTGAATTTTTTTTTTTAATTTATTACAAAAGTACATTACTTGCAATATAGTTTATTCTCTAATAAATCAAAAAACGGCTATTTTCATTGCCACAAAAAATTGCGCAAGATAAACATACTTTAACGACTTTTTTAACGTAAAAACCATGCTATTAATGTTTTGCTTTTGTCAGCTAAAAGATCATTAACTTAGTATTTTCAAAATGGCGAATATTAGGGTTTTTAGTGGGATTTTTTACAACTTTGACTTCGAATTAGAGCACTTTCCATTGATTTTGAGACCCATGTTTTTATACGATTCTTAATCAGCATAAAATTCTCTATCAGAATCAATCATAAAATTAGGGGGGGGGAGAAAGTCGAGTAGCGCCCGCCTTTTCTAAGATTACTCAACGTTTCATTACTCAACGATCTTCCAATTTTTTAATTGTGATTTGCTTTTTAATGATTTAATTTTATTTATTTATTTTTTTTAATGCATTTTGATTTAATAGTAATTTAACTGTTTTTAGTTGCTTAAAAGATAAACATTTACAGACCATTATGTACTAATCCAACTGTAAATAAGTCAAAATTGTTTCAGAAGGCTTGGGTTTCGCTCTTATTCACACTTCAACTGATATTTTTAATTCAAAGCAGACAGTGAAATGTAATTGAAAAAAACAAGTCGGTATTTGAGCAATTGTTTAAAATTTTGAAATACTGTGTGAAGGATAGTTAACTAAATCAACATGTTGGGTTTATCATCTTTTAACAATTTTTATTAGAATTATTTAATCTGAGGTTTAGGGTTTGGAACGAAGAATTGTTAATAAAAAAAGCTATTCAAAATTTTATATATTAGGTAATAAGTAAATATTTTGGTGATGTTTTGATCAAGAATTGATTTTAGGGTTTTTTTTAATGATATGTGCTAATTCTTGTTGAAGGAAAAATTGCTTTTTTGATTTATTAAAATTATCTTTTTTTTTTTTTTTGTTAAGGTACTTAGAAAATGTCAAAAGTTTGTACTTCAATACTAAGTTACAGATCACTATGGAGTATATCTTGTGCCTTCTCAAAGTCTAAACAAGATTGTTGCTATTTGTCAAATAGATCTCAAAAGATTTCTACATCTGTGCCATTATGTAGTGAAATAAAAGATTCTGAAAAAGTATTAAATAAAAGCACTGCAAATGGTAATGGTAGAACTATTGAGGTAGAGGATAAGCCCTCAAAATTAAAACAAACTAGTAAATTAGCAAAAATATTTGCTGAATATGGTACAACAGCTGTAATATTTCACACTACAATTTCATTGACATCTCTTGGCATATCATATACTGCAGTTAGTAGGTATGAACATTTAAATGTTTTTTTGTAAATCAATTTCAGATTTCAAGGTTTTAAGTTTGGTATCAAACCACATCCTTCTCTGCATTCACATATTACTATTATTGAAAAGATTGGTAAGGCTCTTGGTTCTTTTAATTTAGCCTAAAAGTTATGTTAGAAAAATTTTGCTTTTCTTTATTTGATGTATCAATATTATATTTATAAATATTGAATTACTTTTTACTTGTATATTTAAAAGCAATATACTTTAATAATTTCCAAAAATAAGATTTAAATGTACAATGTCCTCCAAAACATAAAGCAACCAAATTAAAAACATAAGCAACCAAATTAAAATTACTATTTTTTTTTAACTTCAATTACTAAATATAGCAATTGTTTGAAAAAGGAGTACTATTTAAATGGAATTAATTTATTATTACATATAAAGAAAAGGTTTGTAATTATTACCAGTTCCTGAAAGTGAATAACTGTGTTGATTTATATAAATTAGTATTTTTATGTAAAAATCTGATCCTCCAAAACATTAGCAGCATTGTAAACTGCTCTATTATAATTGGAAAAAAAAATTAAGTGTTAAGCTTTACAGTTACTGTCATATTACCTGGAGTGATATTGACTTTAAATCATGGTTGTTTGTGCTGTTTTGGTTAGAGAACTTTGTAATGTTAAGGATATCTGTCTAACAATCAATTTATTTGAATATAGGTCTATAATATCCCTCTTCTATAGACATTTCAACAAGACAATGAGCCAAAATATGTCTAAACTCATAAAAAAATGGTTTGAAATGAGTCAAACTGAAGTAATGAATTGCCCAGCTCAATCACCTGGTCTCAATATGATTGAAAATTTATGGTATCAAGGTGAACTTTCTCTAAATCACCTATATAAAGTTATTGAAGCTATGTGGAATGAGATCACAGTATTAGTTTTAGTATTTTTTTATTAGTTATAAAAAAAATGCTTTGCTTTGGAGTTCAACAGTTTCAGCTTTTTTCATAAAAATAGATGTCTTTTTTTCTAGAATTCACATGAAAATCAAATTTATAAAATTTCATACTATTATGAAATCATCTTAATGAAAAAAATTACATTAAGAAATTATATAAAATGATAAGAATAAATGCTATTTTATATGATTCATAAAAACTTTTTGTATCAAATAGTTAGCTAATTTCTTTTCAGAAAATGTCTATTGGTATAATTTTGTGCATAATTGTGCATGTCATCAGTGCATAAATTTAAAAGCTCTTTTTTTATCCGTTAATAGATAGATAAAAGAGCATATAAATATTGTTAAAATCTATTATTGGAATGTAATATTATTCTCAGTTATTGTCAGAGTAAATATAATATAAATTACTGAAAAATTTAATGAAAAATGGAAAAGCAATAATAAATATAACTGTATATAGCATTTACATATAACCTATAGGCAAATAACTATTTATAATAGTGTGGTATTATGATTATGTGTGTATAATATTGAAATATTCAATTTAGCGGAATAGATGTTGTTGCGCTTCTTCAAAAATTGAACTTGATAACAGAAGTTAGTACAGAAGCAAAAATTGCAGGTGGAGCGAGCACATTCGTAATTGCTTATGCATGTCACAAAGTGTTTATGCCTTTTCGAATATTTCTAACTGCATCCTGCACTCCATTTATTGTAAAAAAGTTACGAAGTGTTGGGATTTTAAAAACCCCAATTAATAAAAGCTCATCTTGAAATTTTTAGATATAATCTTTTTAAGATATACCCATCCATTTTTTGATTAATAGTATTTTTTCATTATTTAATTCTATTTTGTAATTTTCTTTATTTAATTATATTGCTCTTTTGTAATTTAAAACTGAAACTGGTGATGTATTTTTTAATTACATATTTAGTTTAACATAGGAAGTTTTGTTAATTGCTTAACATTAGTCAAATGTAGTACGTTTAGGTTGAAAAGTTGATTAATTCAAATATTTCAATTGCATGTTATTAAGGACTAATAAACAGACTCAACTAAGAAGAGAACAAATTATTTGGTGTACATCCTGATGAGAAAATAAATTTGTAGGGAATGGGGGTAAATTAGTCCCCCTCCCCTGAAAAAAAGTCATCTACAATATTTTTTATAAAAATTTTTTATAAAAACTCATTAATAGATATTAAATTTCTTTAAAAAATATTTTGGTGTTTAGGATGTATTAACATGTAAAGTGAAGCCCACAAAATGAGGGGGCTAAAACTTTAGATGGGGCTTTATATGATTTACAGATTCTGTTAAAATAAAAAAAATATGTATAGGTACATATAACATAGTACACAAAATATAATGTACAAGACAATATAATTAAATTACAATATATTATAATGCTGAAAGTATATATAAATTTATAACTCTTATCTTTATAAAGCCTATCAAGATTTATATGGATTAATGTCATCTAAATTCTATTGCTTGAGTATTTTAATACTGCTCTTCTCAGAAACTTTCCCTGATTCGATTTTGACTCAGAAGTTGAGAATCTACTCAGAGTTTTTAAAATGTTGTGATGAACAGATTCAGAACATTGCTCAGCAAATGGCTCCTAATGGCATCCTAGTTTTGTTTAAGAAAATGACAAGGTGATGTTCAACAATGTGACCTTTCCATCCCATTGAAAGATTTTGATTGAAATTAGTCTTCACATCACTCTCAGTTTCCTAGATTAAAATAAAAAAAAACTAAAAAAGAAATTTTGTATGCTTACTATATAAAAAAATTTATAAATGAGGATTGTCTTAACATACTTTGCAATCGCATCTATAAAAACTTCATGAAGTTTCATCCCAAAGCACATATCAACTACTAAATGTAAAAGATAAATTTTTCATTCTGTAATGATTTCATATTTAATTAAGTTTTGCTGTTAATAGAAAAATAATTATATATATAGTATATGCAATTCACCTGTAGATAGAGCATATATATATAGTATATGCAATTCACCTGTAGATAGAGTTGCAAAAAAATGCGCTTTTTTCCTCTTGCATTTTTTTGGGTAAAAAAAAGGGGTTTTTTGGTTTTTTGGTTTTTTGTTTTTTTTGACTTTTTAAACAATTTTTTTCTTTTTCTTGGTAAATAATTTGGAAGAGTTTTTTTTTATTCTCTCTGTTTATAGTATATGATAATTATAATCACAAATACAATATATAAACACCAATTTAAAGTTTAATGTTTTAATAAAAAAACTTAAATGAGCTATTTGTTAAGTATATTTTTCTTAGGCAATTTAATATTAAGTTAGTTATAAATCTAGGTATTTTGTATGAGAATGTTTATTTGTCATATTTTACTTCTTAAATATTGTTGTACATCCTAAATATCACACTCATTATATACAGAAACTATACTTGTCCATTAGGGCATCCCGTACTTTTCAACATTTGTTAAAAAAGTTGGCCCTAAGGATTTTTTTGCCATTAGGTACACACATTAAGAAAATACAAAATTTTTTTTACCAGAATAAATGCATCATTTGCAAAAACAGACCTTAATTTTTCAAAATTTGATTGAAATGGGGAGGGGGACCAAAAATCACATATGTCTAAGAACATCCCATATAGACGGTGAAAATTTTTTTTTAATGTTTTAACATTTTTTCATTAAAGTAAATAGAGAACAGTTTTAAAATTTAGAAGTAATGCACACGCCCCCCCCCCCCTCCTTTGCCTATAAAAAATTTCTTAAATGCTTGTTTTACACCATAAAAGCAAAAACACAAATGAAGACAAGTTAAAGTTGAAATGAAACTCATAACTCTATCTTTCTAATATATTACATCAGAGATACTAAAAATGATAAAAAATATAAGTTAAACTAAAATGAGGTCCTGCTTGCTGTTAAAACGAGGAATTATTGCTCTATTTTCTGCTCTAGCACGAATAAATCCATCGCGCCTCTCAAAACCAAACACTGTTTCAGAAGCTGCAGTTACCTTAAAAAAAAACACATTTTAAGAAGATTTTTTGAAAGTTTCTATTGATTAACATATTATTAAGTATAAGGAAAAACCCTTTACCTCTTTAACTGCCCTCTCAATTCCTTGTGTGTGAATAGGGAAATATGGAACTACCATAGGACAATCCACAATCATTTCTAGCTCACTTATGTTCATTTGACAGGTTAAGATGGGTTCATAAGCCTCTTCCCATGTTATAAGCTCTGTTAATATGGTTGCATCCAAGTTTAAATAAGGAAGCTTGTATGTTCTGGTAGCTAGATTTCCCATTTCCAAATTTTTTCTAATTTCCAGAATTTTATTAACAGCAAATTCTCTTTCAATTTTATTTTCGCTGCAGAGTAATGTTTGCAATAAAAATTCGGAATGAGAATTCCATGCAGAAGATCTCACACACTTTTCAATAAGCATTTGTACAAGTTCATCTTGAAGTTTTATTAGGGTGAGTTGGTTCAAGATGTGCCGTGGCCCTTCTATCCAACTATGCTTCACTTTAATTTGGAACCACATAGGGAAGTAAACTGATACAAGAAACTTAACAATTAACTCTAGGTTTTTTAGGTCATCCCCCTCTAACCCATGCTTGCTTATCCACAATAAAAGCAAGGAAGAACCTGTATTGAGCCACCTTGAAAGGACTAAAGTACCTGGTTTTTGGTTAGCCAAATCTTCAGTAAGAGTTCCATTAATTACTGTCTGGCATATTTTATAGGCATATTTCTGATCTGAAGATAACTCTTTTACTATTTCTTCAGGAAGTTCAATTAGACCAGGACCTATAGATATTGGCTTAAAACTGTAATTTCTTTCCATTTCAGTAATCTTTGCAAGCAACTTCCCAATGGGTCCAGAAAATCCTGTCTTTGAGGTTGTCTTACCATTAAGCTCTTCTATTAAATGTCGAATACAAAGTTCATTTGTGTGAAGAGAACATATTAGCCATCCTAATTATCTTTCTAATCTAGTTTCTAAATAATGGATAACATCTCCAATATGACCTGTATTTGTCACCGTGCTATCACAACCAATGAATTTTAAGCTATCTTTTACCCCATGCAAATTACACCACTGAAATATTTTATTTGCAATATGTTCAGCAGGTTTAATTTTTGATTTTTTAGGTATTTCTTCTTTGGTTAAATGATGAAGATATTTACCATTTCATCAGTTAAAGTATAGTGATCTTCCTTTTGAACTGAAGGATAAAATTTTTTAGTTTCATCATTAAATGTCAATACATTTGTTTTGTCACTTCTTCCATCAAAAAGAATGCAAGAAATATCTTCACACTTAAATCTATTTTCTCCAATATTCTGACACTCTGACATAACTTTATCTTTGGCTCTATGCACTTTGTTTTTGTCTAATAACAAATAAATAGCTGATTCTGGAACAATTTTAGCCTCCACCAAATCTTTTAAAAACCCTGAAGCAATAGCAGCAGCAGCAGTGTTTGAAACTTCATACCTAATTGCAGCAATAGCTGTATTTTGTATCTTCATATAATTTCTCTTTAATTTAATATCCTCACTTTTATCTAGTACATGAGAACTTTCTTTGTTATAAGAACACTCTAACTCACTGTTTGACCACTCTTCTTTGTCATTAAAATTTTCCAAAAACTCATCATATGTTTTTTTCAAATAGCAACTATTTACCATCTTTTTTTTGAACTTTTTCAGATTATGTTCTTTTTTACTGCTTCGCTCAATTGCTTTTCGCTTCCTTTTAACCTCTTTATAATCTTTTGATCCTATCATAACTTGAGCTTTGTCCCCCTTTTTGTTTCTTTGTGATTGAATAAATTCTAACTCTATCAAGGGAATCCTTGCTGATTTTTCACATTTACAGTTAATATGAACTTTTCGCTTACATCCCAGACAACTTGATTTATTACAGTAAAGAATTTCACATTTACATTTAGTTATATCAAACAGTCGTGACATAGAATCCATTATGTTGTCAATTTTTTCCTTTTTGGTTAATCTTTTTCGGCAAATATCCTGAACATCACAATAACTTTTTTTGATCATTCTGTCAATGGACTTATCTGTAAATATTACTGGAGAAGAAAAATCTGAATTTGCTTTTTTCCATTGATTAACAACTTTCAATCTTGTCTCCCTAATCAAATCATCCAATGGATATATCTTCTTTTCTGACAACTCTTTAAGCAGTATAGCTTTACGAAGAACAGCACCAAGAGTTGGTAGCTCAGATGGAATAAAGTCTCTTCCTTTTCCTGGAGATAAAATATTATCATACTATATATAGTTTTTAATTAATTATTATTGTTACTCTTATTATTATTGTTGATAAAATGGTTACTGTTCATAATGTTGTTGATGATAAAATTTTATACAAGAAAATATATTCATGATTCAATACTAATGATAATAGTAATAAAATAAATTAATAACATTATATGATATAATTGTCGTGAATATAATATTATCTTTGTATTACAAATATTATTTTAGTAATATTACTAAAATAATATTAATAATATATAGAAAATATTATATTCACAACAATTTCATTACCTATTAAGTCGGACATTACTGTGCTTGCTTTTTCTTGTTTTTATACCACTCATTGCTTATTATATATTTTATATCACGACTATATGACAATACGACTGAAAAGTAAAATAAAATATTGAAAAATGCTTTAAAACAAATATTCAAAATAATTTATATTCCCGAAACATTCCTTTGTGTTTGATATTTTATCAAGAAGTTTCTTGGGCTTTTGGTTGTTTCCGCAAAAAAATCTCTTTTTGTCTTAAGTTAATTTTTTGGTCAACAAAAGACCAATTTTTGCAAATGAAGACTTTTTAAAATCAACTTTTTTTAAACTGAACTAAAATATATGTTCAGGCAAAAAAATACTTGGGGCCAAGATTTTATAATGAAAAAATATGTTTTTTGAAAAGTACGGGATGCCCTATTGTCCATGACAAAATAACCATTTTTATAATTTAAATATACTAATATACAATATCATGCTTATTTAATATCAGATTTCAAATCTTTAAAGAAATAGAAAATCCTAATATTTATTATGTAATAAATTGGTCTTACATTGTTTGTTACATATGTTGAATTATATTGCCAGTAAGGCCTTATAAAAAAAGCTCTAACTTTATTTAGTTTACATATTCTAATATTTTTGAATAATGTTTTATAAGTTTTAATTGCTTATTAACTTAGTGCTAAGTAGTGTAGCACTGTGTAGTGTAGTATATACACAATTTAAAAAAAGTATAAATATTTAAGCAAAAAAACTCAATAGTAATTTTAACATGTATTTAAACTATAAAAGATATTCTAAATGGATGTGCTTTCTGAGTCCGAGTCTTCCCACCCTAGACTACCTTCATCTAATGATTCAAAAAGTCACTGTCACTTTCTATATTAACTGCTTCAGACTCTGACCAAGGCATTGAAGTGCTAGGAACTTTATTTACACTCGAGTTGTTAATTTGAGGAGTAGTTATGCTTGTACTCGAGTTATTAATTTGAGGAGTAGTTATGATCTGTTTATTAACTAAATAATATAGCTTCAATTGCATTAACTAATATTATAATAAATTGTTACTGTACCTTAAATTGCTCCATCCATCACACATAAATCCAAGATAATCTGCAGTTGCTACCATTTCTTTAACATTTGCTGAAATCCTTGAAAATTCATTATCTAATAACACATAAGTAGGACGGAACTTGTTCAAAAAGATTTTCCAATAGTTATTTTCTACTATATGGAGTGGCGATTCACTAGCATATATTGCTCTGGCTAGGTGTGTATAAATCAATTCCTGCAAAAGATAATATCATACAAGTACATCAGTCAATCATGACAAAAATCTAAAATCTGAATGAACTTTTAATAAGCTGGTTGCCATATCAGTTAATTCTTCAAATAAGTCTTATAATTTAAAAATACAATACACACCTTTTCAGTTTTTGTCATGCTGTCAAACATGGAACTTGGTATTTTACTTCTACAAATTGATTCAGAAAAGGATGTTCCAAAAGAATCAGATCGTGGATTTTTTGTTTTTGGTTCAGCATCTCCAGGAGAGTCTTGCTGTTTTTGACTATGACCTGATATATTTGCATATAGACTTTTTACTTCATTAGGACATTTTCAACATTTTTCAATATGCTTAGTCATTTGAGTTCTGTTTTTAGACATAATGTCAAAGTAAAAGGAACATTTAACTCTTTCCATTTTGCTAATTTGGTTCATAGGTATAAACAAATTGGCAACTACATTTTATTTCTCTCCTCTGTAAGGCCTGCTTTATTCATTTTTATAATTAAAATTTACTATGTTAAGCAAAATATCTAAAAATTAAGTATAATTAAATAGAGAACATAATTAATTTTTAAAAAGAGCTTTTAGAACTGCATATAACTTTTTATTTGCAATTCAAAACTTTATAAGTAGAGTAAATTAATAATGATAATAACAATAATAATAATAATAATAATAGTAATAATAATAATAATAATAATAATAATAATAATAATAATAATAATAATAATAATAATAATAATAATAATAATTTTTATCAAATATTAAATAAAATTAAGTAAATGTATTTAAGCATAATAAATTTAGATAAGAAATGTTTATTGTGTCAATATATAACAAAGTCAATAAAAATTAAATTGAGGAAGCTAAAATTAACTAATAATTTTTTATACAGGACTGCTATAACCGTGTTAACCTAAACATTAACAATAAAAAAATTACCTTTAAACATACCAAAAGAAAAATAATTTTAGTCAAATTTAGCCTTAGTTTTCCTATATAAATCTGAAATGAAAATGGGTTTGATAATATTGCTATTAAAGTTAAATTTAGTAGCTTAAATGATGAAAAAAAACAAAAAAAAAAACAGACCACTGCGTTTTTTTTTTTCAAAAAAAACAAAAAAACGAGTCACATCTCTACCTGTAGAAAAAAATTTTAACAGATCAACAACTGGATGATAAGAAGAAAAATGGTCAAATATATGTTCTTCCAAATCAGGCAGAAGCTTCTGAATTTTGTTAGCATTTCTTTCATCCAACCCACCTCCATTATATCCATGCCAAATTATCCCATAATTACTTAGCCAGACAACAATGTCAGGTTCCTTACAGAACACTCTTAAAATCTCTGTCACAATCTTCATCACCAAATGAAGTTCTGGTGGAGGAATTACATTAAGTGCATATTTCCAGCTTCATCAAATAGACATGGATGTATAACATTCTTATAGAGGTGCAGAGGACATTTCCTAGATCCATTTTCAGCAAAGCTTCCATACAGCTTCTTCAGCTCAGCAAAAGTTCTCAGTTCTTCTAGATTTGACTTCTCACCATCACAATATAAACAAGAGTATTTTCCTCCAAGTCCAGACAAGCCGACAATTATGTTTAGCAACTTAAGATCTGCTGCTAAGTAGAATTTTACATTGTTGAGCTTTGTTTTCTCTATAAGAATCTAAAGGTTTACATGATTTTCAGTAACATTTTTAACTAAAGCCAATACCAGAACTTTATTAACACCAGTATCATTGGATTGTTTACAGTCTGCTTTGATATTAAAAACATTTGTTAAAACTTTCAAGGATCCTTGACCACCATAACTACTTGACTTGCATAACTAATTCATATCTGTTGTCATATAAGAATTATAGGAAAAATTTACTCAATATCATTGTGTGATCTTTAGTTATTAGTATATATACTACAAGTTTCAACTTTTCTATTACTTTTGTTCTTGTTTTGTTAACAAAACAGTATAAGTTTTTTTCAAATATTATATACAAAAATTATTGACCCAGACGAAAGAAAAAAGTTTTTTGTCCATCAAAAACAGGTATTTTATCAAATCTAATAGCGTGTTGGGTAACCTTGCATTTTGATGCATTCTACTAATCTATTTGGTACTGAATCAACAAGTTTCTGAAGAACAAAAAACTAGACGTTATTCATTTTTCAGGAAGTTCAAAGCTAATGGATATCCTTCAGCTTGTGTTTCATCATCCTCCATTTGATCTCATGCCATAGATGTTCAATGGGATTGAGATTGGGGGATAATGATGGCCGAGCTAATGTTTGAATTTCGTTTTGCTAAAGCCAACACTTAACCTGATGTATGCTTATGATCATTGTCATGGACAAAGAAAATGTTTGTCTAAAATTAAATTTTTGGATTGATGGTAACAAATGCTGCTCTAACATATCACTAATAAAATTGATCCATTGTATGGTCCAAAATATATAATTCACCAATTTCATTTTGTGTGAAACAACCCCAAACGGTAATAAAACCCCACCATGCTTGACCGTAGTGACAGTATAATGTGGATCAAATACTTCCTCTGGTGTTCTCCATACCATTACCTTCCCATTAGACACGAGCAGATTAAATTTCAATTCATTGGACCAAATGACAGTTTCCAAAGACATAATCAGCTTGTTCAACATTGTTTTAGCTTACTTCAGACATTTACCACAATTGACCTTGTTGATTAATGGTTTCTTGCGTGCTACTCAAGCAAAAAGCCCAGCTTCATGAAGTCTGTATTGAATGATATTGCTGTGTAATGATATTCCTAATTCAGTCTCGACCTCAATCTTCACAGTATTAGCAGATTTATTTCAATCAGACCTAACTTTGTGTACTATCAATTGATCCAATGTTTCAGTTGTTATTCTTTTTCAATCATGTCCAAATAAATTACTGAGACAATTTGTCTCTTTGTATTTCTTAATTATGCAGTGTGCTGTCTTTTGAGGAAGTAATGTCTTAGCAGCAATATCTCGTAGAGAATCACCGTTTTGATGGTACTAAATTACTAAAGTTTGAAGATCATTACTATGTTTTTTCTTTTTAGGCGCCATTTTATTTGATTGTCATCTAGTCGAGAAATCCATGAATATTTATACTATGATTAGTGGTTCTAGATATAACATCGACACATTTCTGTAACATTCTGAAAAAATCATGAAAGTTCTAGAACTTTTTAAGAGAATTCTTTTCTTTCCTTTCCTCTGGGCAAATAATTTTTGTATGTAATATATGTATATATGTATGTATATATATATATATATATATATATATATATATATATATATATATATATATATATATATATATATATACATTTATAAACAACATCTATATATTTGAATATATATACCCTATTATACCTATACGTAGCTGCATTTTTTTATTGGATAAGTATGCAATATATATATTTACCTTAAAATCGTGGAAGTAATCTAATTCTCTCAGATGTGAGCAACCTCTTCTCTAAAATAACAAGACTCTTCTTCTTTGGCAGAGTATAGATAAATTTTGCAGCTTGAACATGAAGGGGTAGAAGGGCTTGAACATGTAGGGCTAGAAAGTAATTCTGGATTAAAGCTACTGTTGGCATACATTTGAACCAGATTTAACAAAGGAGATTCCAGATTCCAGCAGAGTTCATTTCAAATTTTTTTTTCCCACAACAAATAATCTTTTTAGAGGAGAAATAATCTCTTTGTTTGTAAGGCCTTGTATATTAGTAATGCTATATGTTTATAAGGCCTTGTATATTAGTTATGCTAGTGTGAATTAAAAACTTTTATTTCTTAAATTTCCTAAAATAAGCACCATAATATTTTTTGAAGAAATTTTATATCTATTAATGAGTTTTATTCTTATTTATGAATGTAGAAAAATTTTTATAAAAAATATTGTGGATGACTTTTTTTTCAGGTAAGGGGGACAAAATTACCCCAATTCCCTACTAGTTGATTTTCTCGTCAGGATGTACACCAAGTTGTTCGTTCTATTCTTAGTTGAGTCTTTGAAGTAATCAACTTTTTCAACCTAAATGTACTACATTTGACAAGTGTTAACATAATGTTGTGGTTCCTATCAAATGTTTCTATAACTTCATTAATTTTCTTAATTTTTTATAAATTTTTATGTGACATGAATGTTTCTTCATATGAGTGGTTGTAGTTGATATTCTAGTAAAATGTCATATTTTACATATTACAAAGTTTTAAATTGTTTATGAAGTTCCTAAAATTTAACATTTGTTATACAACTCTACAATTACATAAAGTAGAATTACCTGTTACTTTTTTTTCAGAACCAATAATAATTGAATTGTATGCAAGTTTTGTAACCAAAGAAAAATCAAAGATGAGGTGAAGTCTTATGAAATATTTTTTGAGAAATGTTGTTCATAGTTCCTTAACACTTATTTACATTAGCGAAATTTTTTTACTGTGTTTTTTTTATCTAGCATTTATTAATTTATCATTATAGCAACCTTGAAAAATATAAACCTGGTTTTATGATATATAGAAAGCTGAGTCATTGATTGGTTGCATCTTAAAACCATTTCTTTTTGAGCTTACTTTATTCATTTTGCTTTTTATTCATTTTGTGATTAATACTGTGTAATAATTTTTTTTTTTTTTGGCTGTTTTGTACAATCATTAATATAATTAATGTACCAAATCCAAATGTACAGAATGTGGTGTTTTATTATGAGAGGTCTTTAATTTACCTTCTGTAAAATATTTATCAGTATGCAGTTGAAATATTATGTATCAGAAGTTCAACTTGGAATCAGTTGTACTCAGATTGTTAGTTTCCTTTTACGAAAACAAATTCAGATTCAAAGGAATATTGTTTAGTTAAATAGCTTAAATTAAAAAAAAAGGTTAACTATAAGTGAGTGGAAACACAACTATTCATCCCAATCTAAGATAAGAATTGTGAAGGGTAAGGATAAGGATTGGGGAGGTGATAAAAAATTATAATCTTAAGGCAGTATTTAATTTTATTTGAGTTTTTGTAGGTTACTTGTTATAATTTGTTGTATTTCACTTGTTAAATTTATTTGCTCTTTATAGGTTTTTTTCTAATGATTGTTAGAATTTGGACTCCATTTTTGAAGGTTCTTGTAGAAGGAAAAGGGAGAAGAATTTGTGGAAATCACTCAACATGGTTCCCAAGTATTTTAAAACATAAACTGGGTACAAGAACAATTGAATTAAGAGCTTCTTACATGCCAAATGAACTCTCCAAAAAATGCTTTTTACAGGAGAAAAAAGTAAAATGTATTGAATTGAGCAAAAAAAACAGTTTAATGAAAGTTTTTGCGGAGTTCGGGGTGACAGCTGTAATATTCCACTCTACTGTGGCTTTAATCTCTATGATGGGATGGTATACTTTGGTAAGAAGGTAACTAGTTTTCGTTTGTTTTGTAAGTAATTGTTTTTATATAATAACTTGCTTTTTTGTTAAATTTATCCTAGTTAACCATAAAATTGTTTGTATGATTTTTATCAAAAATTTTTAAAACTTATAGAATTTATATTTAACTATAAAGTTTCTGTTATTTCTGATACATTATTTTTAATGGTTTGTTATGTGAAATCATCCAGAGAAATATGAATTTGTATTAAATTATTTCAAATTTATCTGGAATTAACTCAAAAGTATTTTTCATTTATAAAAAAAATAATAATAATAGGAAAGTACTTGCCTATTAGTATTTTTTTTTCATCATTATATTTCTTTATATGGATTTATTTAAAATATTTTTCTTTTGGTTTGATTTCAATTAAATCTGGTTTTAAAAGTCTTATAATGTGACGAGTGTCAAGTTTCAAAATTTTATTGTAAAATATGAATTAATTTTTTTTTTTTTTTTTTTTTTTGAAAAGTTGTTTTATAGACAAAAATTTCAAGCTTATTAAATATATTGTCAAAAGTTAAGTTTCATTAAAGTTCTCATTTTTTAATATACTGCTATTTTTGAGACGAATTATTCTCAAGAAAGATAATTGGTGTACATTAACATAAAGCACCAGACTTTTTTTTATTGGGTTATCAGCCTAAAATATTTCAACTAAAAAAATTTTTTTTTCAAAGAAAAACTAACTTATTTCTTTGTTAACATTAGTTGTTTATTCAACTTTTTGGAAATGTTATTTTAAACTAAATTTTTTTTCATAACTTTTCATTCAAGATAATTGCCTCCTCATCTGTACATTGAGTGCAGAATTTATAAAAATAATTCAATGTTTTCATAGTAAATGAAATTTAGCGTCACCACTTTATGCTTTACCACGCAATCCCCACACCTCTGTAAATCTATTTAAATGTAAAATTCAAAGCTTTCAACCATATTTTAAAAATAGATTTTTTCAAAATCATTCAATTTTCTGATCATGGGGTTCGCAACATTTTGAGAACAGATTTTTGAAAAAAGTCTGAAAATTCTTGTTAATTCCAATTTTCAATTAAATATTATTTGGTTCATTAGTTTGCATAGTTCTGTTTTTTTTAAAAAAAATCCATTTATGTTTTATCTATTTTCTTTAAACTTTATCGGCTCCCAATAAAATGATAGGCCCAGTAAATTGGAAGCCCAGCAAATAAGACAAATAGTTCATTTTGCAAGATGTCCATAAGCTACTGATTACGTCAAACAATTCAAATGAAATAACGTATTAAAAACTTCTACTTTATGAATATTTTTACTTCAAAAAAACTTTGAAAGTTGAAGTTTAAAAAAAAATTATAAAATGAACCGTGGTTATTAAAATGAGTTAAAATAGAATTAACAATATGAAAAAAATAGAAATGACAATAAAAGTGCAAATGTTAATTATAAAAAAGGACAGTATTCATGTTCGTATATACATTATCTTTAATTAGTAAACATTTTGTTAAAATTTGTTTAATTCTGAAATCATTCTAAAATAGATAAAATTATCAGGCTTTTGACATAAATTAGTATAATTTATTAAATTTCGTCTAAATTTGTTTAATTCCAAAAAAAAAAATTTTTTCATTAGAAGACTTTCTGATCTAAAAAAAAAGCAGGTTCGGATAATTGTTTTATCCGAATCAACTTTTTTTGGAATTTTAGATTTACGGTTTTTCTGAAAATTATCCAATACAGAGTTAAACAAAGTATCAATAGTAGGTGTCTAAGCTTTATAAATTGATATTTTTGGAGATTTTTAGAAAAAGATATTTGAGTCAAATTCTACCTTTAAACTTTGAAATTTACATAGAGCAAGTTTTTTTAAACTACAAGTCGTTTTTGTTTTATATAAAGAATATTGTAGCTTGCTGTCTTTATGGCTGACTAATATTCAATATTCTGTCAAAACCAAGATCCTTTTTTAATGGTTATTTTTTAGGATTTTTGTGACGTTCCACAACAAATGATATTCTTCTTTTTTTAAAAAAAATCCTTTTTTAGTGGCTTGGACGTACCTGGTTTAATGACCGAATACAATATTCTACCTAAATCTGCATTTGATTCGAACTTTTCTGGAGCTGCTAGTGCTTTCTTCATAGCATATGCCTGCCATAGTGTTATATTACCATTCCGAGCATTCATAACAGTATTCTGTACACCGCTCATTGTAAAAAAGCTGCGTGTATTAGGATTTCTTTCGCATAAAAAAAATTAGCTGAAATGTTTTGTCTCTTCCTTTGCGGTATTTTATCCAAATGTTTTATGCAGTGACCTAAGCCTAAAATTATGAATCTCCATGTTTTGAATTAAGTTCATATTTTATTTGACAAGAAAATCTTCTGGCTCGAAAATAAAAAAAAATTTTGGAATGTAACAAAAAATGACTTTCAGCGACAATGTGATCAATCTAGGATTTTGACCGAAATATTTTTAACGTAGTTCATGGCGATGTAGGATTTTGATCAATAAGTTGTGATTTTGGTTGTAACAATTAAACATCCTTACAACAATGATGTTCCTCTTTACTAAAATATAATTCCGTACTAATGTGCTATGTATAAAATAGACTATATAAGCTTACACTTGCGAGGCATTTCTTTTGTTAATTATAAAAACTGTGTCAAAAATCTATTTGAAAGCATTACCGTGAGTTGTTTGTAAGCTATCATTTGTGTGCGTATAAAGATTCAGTATAAAAAATTGCCGAATTCATGGAGATAAAAATAGGCTGTTCATTTTGATTGTTTTATTGAATTCTGAAAAGAAAATTACACATACCTTCAGATTATTTGAATCAAAAAGTATCGCCCCAAATCACAAACTTCAATTATTTTAATGTTGAAGGATTTTCTACGAAGCAGCTTAACCAATTCAATCTTCAAGGAAATGTAAGATATAAGATAAAACTGGTGTAACAACAGTTTAAAAAGCCAATTAAAGCTATTCAATAAGTCAGGCAGAAATGTTGTCATGCTTAGAATTCTACCTCACTGCTTTCATCATCTGCAGCCACTTAATAGCAGTGTTTATGATCCACTTAAGCGTTAAGTTAGAGTAGTACGAAAATCAGTTTTACGAACTCATTTTAATTGTTAGGGAGTCTATTCTTTATAATTGAGTTATTTTTTGCATTATGTACCTTCGGGATTCGCACAAATGTATCTGACAAAAACTGTTTGCTTAGTTGATCGATGGTTAAAAGAAATATCGTAAACAATACTTCTGATCAAATTCAGTTGAAGGCATTTTTTTCGAAAGATCCATGTACCACCACAATATCTCATTATTAATAGAATCAGGTGCGCATTACCTTTTGGACATGTTATATAAAATAAAAAAAACAATGACAGTTTTGATTATGAAAAATATGATT
The DNA here is from genome assembly GCF_058129835.1 of Hydra viridissima. Lineage (NCBI taxonomy): Eukaryota > Metazoa > Cnidaria > Hydrozoa > Anthoathecata > Hydridae > Hydra > Hydra viridissima. The sequence goes on along the minus strand of NW_028324311.1, from coordinate 5,395,274 downwards.
ATGAAAAATTACTTTCCTCTGCTATAAAATTCCGAAAATAAATTGATATAAATAACCTGTCAACCATCTATATACAGTTGTGATCACAGAATTAGCACACCTAACAATTTTTTTTTCTATAAATCATAACTAAAACATAACTATCATTTTAACTGAAATATAACTATTTATACTGAAAAGTTTAAAAAATACAACAAAAAGTTGTGATCATAGAAATAGCACATCAAACAAAAAAAATAGTGCTGTTTCAAAGTCTACATCAAAACATTAAAACTAGCATTAATATTTTGCTGAGTAGCCCTTATTCTTTATAACTGCAGTACATCTTGATGGCATACTGCTAATAAGCCTTTGACATCGTTCGGCAGTAGTGACATTTCAGACTATGAATTTCCCCCCAAAACTCACTAAAATTAGAGATTTATCTCGTAAAGTCACCCCAATATTGTACCATACGTTCTCGATCGGATTCAGATTGGGACTTTAGGGTGTCCATTGTAAAACATTAATTTTATTTTCCTTAAACCAAGAGTTTACAGATCTTGCAGTATGCTTTGGGTCATTGTCGTCCATTAAAATCCAAATAACTGATAGGCCATCATTAGCATACGGCTCCATTACGTTTTGTAATATATCTTTGTACTTTACCTATATTAGTATTAGTATTAGTAAATGCTGTAACTGGTGTGAGCCAGTGAGTGTGGTATCAACACACTATGACAGCCGATTCGCTTAATTGCTGCTCATTCAGCAATCAAGACCTGCTTTAAAACTGTTAACTGATTGTGCTTTAACCAACTCACTTGGCAAGCTATTCCATAAATTGACCGATCTATTAAATAAAAAGTTTTCACGACATGCTTGCTCAGTGATTTCTTTGACATATTTAAAGCTGTGACCTCTTGTTTGAGTTTTTTGAATACTAATTTTTTTTATTGTTTCCAAATCGTTAAAACCGTTGAAGAATTTATAAAGTCGAAGCATTTTTTAATCCGACCCAACATTTGGTTGGCTTTACCTACGCATTTTATTACATGATTTTTCCATTTCAGATTGCTTGAGAAGATTACTCCGTGATCACTTTCAGATTCTGTTATGTTTAACTTTTGTTCATTGATATAAAAGGGTGATTTTTTGTTATTTCGGCCAAAGTGCATGACCGTACATTTTGAAATATTAAATTTCACAAGCCAGTCTTGAGTCCACTTAAAAGCTGAATCGAGATCTGATTGCAAAGAAAGAGTTGATGCACTGGAAAGCATTTCACTCATAATTTTGGTGTCATCACCATATAGCTTTGTTAGATTTTTTAAAGTATCAGGCAAATCGTTTATAAATAGTACAAATAAGGGTGGTCCAATTACTGACCCTTGTGGCACACCACTGCTAATTTCTGCCCAAAAGGATACATTTTCGCCTATCACAACTCTTTGTTTTCTTTCTTTTAAGAATGCTGCAATCCATCGTATTGTCAGACCAGATATTCCATAAGCTGTAAGTTTAAGCAACTATCTTTTATGTGGTACTGTGTACCATTCTCTAAAGCGGTTGAAATAAAATCAAGTGTTTCAAGTAGATTCGTTAAGCATGATTTAATTTTAACAAAACCGTGCTGTTGCTTATTAGTTTGAACTTATATAGAAAAGTTTCAAGTTTACATCTTATTATACCTTCCATTATTTTACATGCAATTGAGGTGAGTGATACCGGTCGATAGTTTCCCGCTAAGGTCTTTTCGCCTTTTTTGTACAGAGGAGTGATATTTGCTGATCTAAATTGCACTGGCAGTTTGCTGGTTTTAAACGATTCTTTAAAAATATACGTAAGTGGAATGGCAAAGGCTGATGCACAATTCTTTAAAATAGCTGAATGTAAACTATCAACACCACTTGATTTGTTATCTTTAAGGTTTTTTTAATCTTAGATAGACATCTTCATATGTAAAATCTTCAATTGTCATAATGAATGTTTCAGTAGTTCTTAAATCAAAAGAAGGTAGTGGACCATCATCTTCTTCCACAAATGCAGCTTGAAAATTGTTGATTAAGATATCAGCAATATCTTATGAATTTTGAGTGGTTTTACCATTTGCTCCCTTTAATGCTTTTATAGTATCTTTGACTGCTAGTTGATTGTTCATGTAGCTGTAGAGAAGCTTTGGATTCTTGGTGGCTCTTTTTACCAGATTAAGCTTAAAGTTTTGTCTCACTTTCTTAATCTCATCTTCGACATTTTTGCAAATCAATTTGTATTTAGATTTCAAAACAGGGTCGTTCCATTTACATGAGTAGTTTTTGTATCTTAAATTTTGTTTGCTTCTAATAAGAAACTTTAATTTAGCATTAACCCATGCTGGTCTAATTTTTAAAGAGTTTAATGTCTTTTTAATTGGAGTGAAATGGTTACATGCCACCTCAGTATAAAAAATCAGTTCATCAAACATTTCTTGTACATTTTTGTTACTGAAGCATTGTATCCAGTCAACATTTGAAATTAGGTCAGATATTTGTTCAAAATTGGAATTAGCAAACATAAATCTTTGCTTACTTTTATTGTCACGGACTGCTTTATCAGACAAGATGAAACTGAAACATATTATTAGATGGCCCCTAGTTATGTTTCCCAAAACAAATTTTGAATCTATTTCGTTAACACTTGCTGATTGAGTTGTAAAGATTAAATCTAAGGTATACTCAAGTTGTTCATCTGACAGCTGGAAAGTTGGTATGTTAATATGCTGATAAAGAAAATTATCATTTAAAATATCTGTAAATTTATATTCAATTCCATTCTCATTTGAAATTGCATCAACACAGCCATTTGACCAGTTGATTGATGGGAAATTGAAGTCGCCCATGATAAGTAAGTCTTTGAACTTATTTTTGTCTATATATTTGCGTGCTATATAGGCCAAAAACCACATCAAACTCTGCCATATCCAAAAAATCATTTGGCCTGTAGATACATCCAAGTAAATACTTGTCATTATCAAAATAAACAACTGCCCATACTTGTTCTAGTTTACAGGGATTTAGAACGGCATCATTTAGTTCATAGGAGTCTAATGAGTTGTCTATATATAAACAAACACCACCGCCCTATTGATCCAGATTTCCATCAATTTTAACTAGCGAATCGATACCATGCCAGGGGATAGGTCCCCGAACCTTAATGTTACCCCCACCGTGTTTTATCGTCTTTAGAGTATGTAATGGGCTGTTTTCTTGCTTCATAGGACGCCTAACATATACTTTCCCATCAGACTGGAAGCGAATAAACTTTGTTTCATCAGTCCATAAAACGTTTTTCCAAAAGGAAATATTTTTATTTAAGAACATTTTTGCAAAACTTCATTGCTTTAGTCGATTTTGTCTTAAAACAAGAGGTTCCTTCTTTGCTATACAGCTTTGAAAGCCGGCTTCTTGTTAACAACGGCAAATGTTTTAGGCTGATACAACTACGTGAAACTATTCTTCACTCTCGCCTTTTATTTCGAGAGAAGTTAAAAAAGGAAAATTTTCAGACATCCAAACAGTTTGGCGATCTATATTGGTTGAAGTTTTTCTTGGCGATGGCTTTCGAATTTTATCATCAGTGGTATTGTATTTTTCAATGTTTATGACAGTTTTGAATCAATTTTCTAGGACACCCTAGTTGACGCAAAATTTGAGAAATATCAGATCCATTCGATAACACATTTAAAATTGTTTTTCTTTTTTTATAGGCCAATCTTTGTTTCGCCACATGTTCAGTTACTACAAGAAAGTTAAATTGTACAATACAAATAATATTTACAATACTTTGTTCCAGTTCTCACTTAAGAATTTTATTAAAAAACTCCAACTTTTAATAAAAAATGGGATTCTCCACCAGCACGTACTATTTCATTGAGCAGGTCCACACTGTCGTATTTACGTCCAAACAAAAATCCAAGTTCCAACTTGTAAGTTATCATAAGTAATACCATTAAAATTAAATACGTAGAAACACGCTATAAAATGCAATTAAAAGAAAATATTATGGGGTGTGCAATTTTATATGATCACCACTGTATTCCAAGTCGTTTAATACTTGCAAAAGTTGCTTAACAGCTCTGCAAAAGAGGAGTGTTGTAACTAATGCAGCTTTTTCTTTTGCGCCTCTTTTTCGTTTAAAAAAAGTAGTGTTTTCGGTGTATTTTTAAGGTAATTTTCTCCATTTGCTATAGCTAATAAAAGTGCGTGTTGGAAGCATACTCAAATTCACCATTTTGCACTGTACCATTTTGAGAAAGGTTTGAAGCGGTGGAGTCATTTCGCAGTCTCAACTAACGTTTTGGCGAGGTAACAATCAGTAAAAATCAAGTTGAAAGATGGTTCAAGAGGTTCAAAACATGCGACACATATCTTACAGATGAAAAAGGAAGAGGACGACCATTGGATTTAAATAACCAGGCCCTTCTAGATGCGCTGGAAAAGGACAAAAGTTTGATAACACGATTGCTAGCCTACGATTCATTGTCAACCAAACCACGATCGCTCGTGGTCTCAAAATTCTTGGAAAGGAGTGGAAATTGGCTGGATGGATTCCCAAACAACAAAGCTGAAAGTCTCTGCATTTTTACCGATTTGCAACTAAATAAGCAAGCTCCGTATTGAAGAACCTTGCCACGGATGATAAATCATGGCTACTCTTCAAAAACGTGAAAAGAAAGTAGGTTTAAGTGTCACCGGATATTTTTCTAAGGAATATCAAAAGATCTCAATTTTGAGAAGGCTACGTGGTGTGTATGGTAACAGAAGTAGGATCATTCACTGAGAAATTATCTCAAACGGCATTTTTTATTGGTGAAATGACCGCCATGAGTATCAACAGAGCGAATTACGGACAAAAATGGTAGAATGTATTTTAGAATTAAAAGTGACGTCGATTTGGCTCTTGACCGCCTTCACGCTGTAATCGAGACAAAACGATCACGAAAAAAGAACCGTATCGTGTTCCTCCAAGATAATCCTCGTTCTCAAGTTGAACTTCATGTCGTCAAATCGATTGCTAATAAGAAATGGGAACTGCTCCCACATCTGCCATATTCACCAATTGAAGCTACCACAGACTATCACTTCAATCATTCGTTGAATGAATCTGTAATGTATGTCGTGAGCTTTTAACTGTTTTTTATATTTTTTGCTATCACCATATGGTGGACTATAATATAGTTGCAACATAACCCGCAGTTATGCCTTTTTACAACTTACCCCAATATTGACTCAGCTGTAACACTTGCATGAATTGTTTGTTATTAATTTTACTTGTGCTTCAACTCTATAAATCGTACTATAGAACTTTGAAGTCTTATAAGTAAATTATCTAAGATGTTGATTGTGATAAACTTTTTAAGTTTGTGTTTATTTTCGATTCATCTAATCACCTAAACCGTTAGAAGTGTTGGTTCCATTCTCCATTGCACAGTCTAGAGCTCCCTAATATCTTCTAAAACTCCTAATTTATGTGTATATTCGATCAAAACTTTGCTGATAAAATCATTTTTTTAACAAACGCAGTTGGCCCAAAGTTTTCCGATAAAATCTTTTTTTTTTTAAGTTACTAGAATCTCCAAAAAGTGCTAAAACAAATTGAAACGTATTCGAACCGTGATAGTCACAGCGGATTTTTGATGAGATCGCCAGGTTATTTTTGAGAACTAATTTTAAAATTTTTTTTATAAATATCCAGATTTTTCAGTTAAAGTAACTCAGTACCCAGTGGGTATAGGAGGTCTTAAGAACATCCACCGGGCGTTCCGTGCCCGATGGGTAGCAAGTTCAACATTTTCAGTTACTTGGATAAAAACAGTCAATGAAATTCGTTTTATTGCCAAGAAATGTTTTTCAAGTCTTGAAATAGAAACATTTGTTCAAAATTTTTAATTATTTTTTGGTTTAACTGCCAGTGCAATCTTTATTTTCTGAAGCAAAGCCAAAATTAACTTTAAATTTTCAGTTTTTACTTTTATTCTTTTCAGATAGAAACCGCCAAAAAAAAATTTTTTTTAACTGCATTTTGCACATTGATTGTCAGGTAATAAAAAGTTTTTACTTGACGCTGCAATTTCAGAATGCGCTTGAACTGAGTCTAAAATGACTGCTGAGAAAGTGGCTTCATTTGGTCGACTTAATGCTTCTTGATGTTTCCTTTGAAGGTTCTAATTTAACTCGTATCTTATAAAGATACGAGTTAAATTACAATATGATGTTGTAAAGTCATTTTCTCGCTACATCCATCACCATCAACAATAGACAAATAAGTGCTTTTTAAGTAGGTTTGCTATTCTTTTTTATGTGAAGACAGGCAAATAATGTTATAAAAAATAAGATACGAATTCACATTATCCTATAACTTTGTTAATATGCACCTTGCAAGTAGGTTACTTTAAACATCCATGATTTTTTTTAGGATATAAAATGATCAGATATCACGAGGATATGAAGTGATCAGATATTATGAGAACACATTAAAAAATAACCAAATAAATATTGGATTGCTTGAAATCAGTAGCTTTTTAAGTTCAGTACTGAAGCCATGAAGATATTGGAACCTTCTCCTGCACACTTTTTATGCTAGGATAGATGTGTATTTGCAACTATCGAGACTAATTTGCAGCTGTCGAGACTAATTTGCGAAGGCAACCTCGTTTCTTTGACAAACAAGTTTGAAAAAATCTGTGAATTTGTTATTTACTTTTGAAATAACAAAATAGCAGATTCTCACAATTTGCTTGATGAAACCTCTTGGATTTCTAAGGGAAACTGTAAGTTTATTCTAGAGTTACAAATTACGTTATAAATAAACACCTGATATACCTGTTTGCTAATTTCTGGTCGACTGCAAATAGTTAAAACTAAGAAACGCAGTGAACTCAAGTTGAGAATTATGGATACTCACAAGAAAAGAAAATGCTGATAAGGTACTACCAAATTCTTTCAAGTATCAGTGACCATTGAGCAATGCTTTATTTGAAAGTTTTGCACTGTAAAAAAAATGTAAAAAGTCGTAGCAGTTCCCCCCTACGTTGGCTTAGTTGGTACTGCAGGATGCAAACAAGAGTTGCTATTATTTACTAACATTTGCAAACGTTTGAAGTAACATTTGAGTAAAGCTGGTATCAACATGAACAACTAGTATACTGCGTAAAATTCGTTTTTATTGAGGGAGCATTTAAAGAGAGATTGAAAAAAATATAAAAAATACTATGGTAAAATATTATACATTGATGAAATAATTAGTAAGTCTATATTTGAGGGAGAAGTTTTTTTTAGAATCCTACCGTCTGTCCAAAATATTATTAGTCGATTAAATGTTGGTTCAAGGTCTATTATTTTATAATTTTGAAGGTAATATCTCGACGAACCCCCGTCTAACGTATTGTAATTACGCGAGGAAAAATACGAGCAAGATATAATCGATTCGTCAAATAAACGTTTTTCAAGCATGTTTTCGGAAAATATGGTCTCCAAACTGGATAAACATTTTGGTGTTCGAGAAATATGCTGAAAGTATAGTCCTTTGTCAATTAATTTACTCTCTTCCATATTTTCTGACGCTAACTTCACTAACTTGTTAAAAGAAACTTGCAGGTTAGAAATTGCTGGATATAACTCTGTGTCTTTCTTCGTAAGAAATTTGGTTGCTAATCTTTCTTCAAAGTTATCGAAACATTTTCCAACGCATATAGCTCGAGATTCTAAAAATACACACGTCGCTAAATCGTCGTTGAGATAATTGTCTAACACACACAGGCCTACCTTTGAAAGCGATATCGAAATAAAGGTAATGAGTTCTGCGCGATTCACTTTAGAGGCATCAATAAAGCAATCTTTTGGACCCATAAAGCTTACACTTCGTTGACATACTTTAGGCTGGCATTCGTATCTGTGATACTTCCAATGTTCTGCCTGATGATTTCTTCCACAATAAAAAACATGTTTACACCGACTACATTTAAACACAGTTCTACTTTTACATATTGCGCATGAAGCTATTTGTCGACGAACTGAAAACTCGTCGACTTCTTTTTTTATTCGTTCGCTTTTCAGCATTTTTAAATGTAAAGTTATGCAGTCTTCGATTTTTTATAACGTTTTAAGAATGATTCCAACTCATTGTTAATATGTGTTAATCAAATGAATGCGCCTTGAAGTCACGTAATCGAATATTTACTTTAAAGGTCTCTACCTCCTTTACGAGTAACACGATGATTTGAAAGACGTGCATGTAAACACGATTCAAAATATGTTTACAGCGCTTTTAAGTTCGCATTAATGTAAAATGCCGGAACTACGAATTCTGGCTCCTTAATTCAGGGGAACCAGTACAACTGAATTTTTAAAAATTGAGGTTTAAATTTAATTTGGACTCAAGAGAGCAAATGTGTTTTTAAAATAACAATAGAGAGTATGTCTTCTTTTCAGAAATTTATAATCTATTATTTAAGAGATATTTTCTTTCAACTATTAACAACCTTTCAGTGTCGACCTTGTATTAGTAGTTCAAAATTATGAAATATGTATTATTCACAAGTGAGCTTCATACTAACTGAGAATCGAAATAAAAACCAAAAAACAAAACCAAACGATTGTTAAAGCTATAAAAAATAGTTTTAACACCAAAAAACAGACATATTTAATTAGAAGTATGGAGTCCAGCATTACGAGGTGAAAAAAAAAACAACAACTAAAAACCCCTTTTAAAATTTTTTATTTCTTCGTAAAGTTTGACGAAAAATAACCCCCCTAATGCTTCGGCTACATACATTTTTAATGTTTAACGAGTCCTTATGCACGCTTTTTTGTGCGTCGATTTTTTTTACTCATTTACCAAAATCATTTTTTTAGTTAAAGTTGGAATTATTAAAGTTTAATTATATATAAATATGTTATAATATTTAGTATGATAAGTTATAATTATTATATCTGCTCTTTTTCATTTTTCAAGTTTATGTATATACACTAAATTTTTGTTTATGGCATTATTCCAAAGAGCGAATAATACACTTTGAAAGTGTATGGTTTACAAACATAAGTTTGCAATATATATATATATATTTTTTTTTTTTTTTTTTTTTTTTTTTCCTGTTAATTCACGAGTCTATAAATCATAAGACTAATAACTACATACTAAAGGAATTAAATTTAGTTGGTCTGGATTATCTTAAACAAGATTTTCTTTACAAAATAAAAAAAAAAAATCTTTTGAAAATCAACCTTGAAACCGATTTAAAATAACGAGCAATAGAGGTTGATCTTGCCTTTCAAAAACAGCCAATCATAACGCACATTAAAAATAAGCGAGATTCCAAATGGAAATTCTTTTATCTTGGTGCTCAATCGCAAGCAAAGTCGTTTTATAATTGATGTTAAGGTATTTGATAACCACTTAATCTGTTTTCAATAACTGAAAACTTTCATGGGAAAAATGTAATTAACAACTTTTTCTACTGAAATAGTTTCACTTAAGAATTCCTGGAGTCAAATTGACGAACATTCTAGCAAGTTAATTGATACTTTCGAAAAATATTGGATTAATTTACAGAGAAAGATAGTTTTAAAACATTTTTTGATCAAACGATTGAGTGTAAGATTTAAACGAGAAGTTTGGAAAGTTAGAATCTTTACAAAAGCGCACAAATACGATTGAAAATTGAGCTCAACAATAATTTATTTAAAAATGCTTGAGTTGTTAAATCCAATCCTTTTTTTTTTTTTTAACTCAACATAACAATATATTTTTTAAAATTTAACTCGACATAACAATATTTTGGAATTGACTTAAAAACTTTTTAAATGTCAATACACTTTTTTGTTTTGTTTTGTTTTTTTTTTGTTTTTTTGTTTTATAAGAAACAAAAAAAATGAGCTTGTGCTAGAAAAATTCTTATTTTAAGGGTACTTTTTACAACTCTAATACTAAAAGTTTCTTAAGAGTTTAAACTTCAAGAGAGAGTGAAAATGTTAATAAATGCAATTTGAAAACATGTTAACAAGTAAAATAAAATGTTTTACACTTAGTCAACTAAAATTATTTGAATTCCATCAAAATCATTCAATGTAATATAATCCTCAGATTTGTCCTTGAACAGAACACAATTTAGGAAATATTCATCGAACTCTTAATAAGTTTCTTATCGAAAAGTAACTTAGTACTAATAGTTTCTTAAGATTTTGGGGTATCTAGTAGGGTAGGGCGGTGCTAGTTGAGCAAAGGAGCAAGTTAAGCAACTTTTCGATTTCGGACCAAAAAAGGAAAAAAAAAAATTTTTGCTATTTTTTTTCTAAAATGCTTAAAAAAACACTTATCTGGCACTTAAATGTTGATGTTTTACCAATTTATTTGACTTTCGATTATACGTAGTCATTTTTTCCTAAGTCTTATAGTTCTTTTTAGAACCTAACTTCTGTGTCACCCTATCTTTTTGGGGTAAGTTGAGCAGGTTTGAAAAAAAATAATAAAACGGCATTATCGGATACGGAAAACAAATTTCGTTGGATTAACATTTTAAGGTCCATACACACTTTTAAATATATCATTATTAAATACTCCTAAAAATTCAAGATAATATCTTAAATCCTTTTTTTTTTTTTTTTTTTTGAAATATATTTATATGATTTAAAACTATTTAATTGTTGTTTCTTTAAAAAATACTTACAATTATTACTTAGTCAATAAACAAATAATTAATAAATATAAGTTTTAATTTATTCTTGAATTAAATGTTATTTGTTTGCTGATGTTTATTGATGGTATTGCATACTTTATATATATTTTAGTTATATGTACTATATGTAAATACATATTATATATATATATATATATATATATATATATATATATATATATATATATATATATATATATATATATATATATATACATATATATATATATAAGCTATTTATATTATATATGTTATATATATATATATATATATATATATATATATAGATGTTATTTATATTATATATGTTATATATATGACTATTGGTATATACCTGTTTTATCTGTGTGTATATTACACATACACATAAATGTGTGTATACAAAGCTGTAGTTATACAAACAGACACAAACTGTCTCTCTCACACACATACACACACACGCACACCTATATATATGTGTATGATATTATATATATATATATATATATATATATATATATATATATATATATATATATATATATATATATATATATATATATTACAGAATGCATGATTATAAAAGAAAAATATGAAATGGTGCTTTTACAAATAAGCTGCTTAATGATGTAGCAAGTTCTGTTTCGAAGGGGAAAAAAGTGTAAGTGCAACTGCTAAAAAATTTAGCATCAAGAGAATGGGATTAACAAGATTTATTTCAAAGCTAAACTCTGGTAATCACCCATCCATGGGTTGTTCAAAATCTAGGTCATCTTTTTCCCAAGAGCAAGTTCCTTAAAAAATTGTTTATTGCAAATGACATCTATATTTTATGGATATACTCTTAAGATGTTCGCTGTCTTGTCTACAAGTGTGCTGTTCAATACAAAATCAAAATACCAGAATCTTGGGCTGAAAGTAACATGGCTGATAAACATAAATGGATGACTAGTTCTTTAAAAAGAAATCCTAAATTATCTATTAGGAAATCAGAAGCAACTAGCCTTGGTAGAGAAATGTTTAACACTGAAAATGTAAAAGTGTTTTATGATAAATTAGGTGAAGTTATGTATATGGAATGTTGACAAAACTGATGTATCTACAATGGTAAAACCCATAAAAATTGTGGCTGCAAAAGCCAAGCGAAATTTTGTTGCTATGACATCTGGGGAAAGAGGCATTGATGTTGCAATGGTAATCATTGTATCTGCCTCAGGAAATACAGTGTCCCCAATGTTTGCGTTTCCTCACAAAAATTATAAAAATTATTTTGTTAACAATGGTCCACTGGACTATATTAGGGTAGATAACGGAAGTGGCTGGGATACAGATATAGTATTAAAAAATTTTATACAACATTTCATTAAGCACGTAAAGCCTTTAAATATAAAGTTCTATTGATTTTGGACACTCAATCTTCTCATTTATATTTTGAAACACTAAACTTAGCAAAGAAGAATGGAAGTCATGTCTTTCCTACCACACTACAGCCATAAGCTACAGACACTAGATGTATCTGTATTATTTTGTTAAAAAGTGTGTTAAAAAGTTGTGTTTAGTTTTAAGATTAAAAAGTATTTTTTTTTTATTATTATTATCTTTCGCCTCAGAATTATTAATTTTTATATTCATAACTTAAATAGTCAAATCTTAAATATTCATATCTTAAGTATTCATATCTGAAATATTCAAGTCTTAAAATTTTTATTTGAAATATTCATATCTGAAATATTCTTATCTTAAGTGATTTGTTGAGATTTAAATATAAATTTAAGTCACAACAAAGCTAAACTTTAGTTTTATAACAGAGTTCATAGAAGTCACAGAAATGCATTAATTTGTTTATTGCTCAACTTAACCCACTGGAGTAGGTTGAGCAACTTTTTAAACATTAGGCAATATTTTTTAAAATAGTTTTCAAAATAAATGCATAACAGTTTAGATCTCAGAAAGGGGCGGGGGGAGGGATAAAATTTTTAAATGAACCAAAAGTTTCTCTTCTTATAAAATAGGTGTGTTAAAATACTTATTAATCTTTTTATCATTTTTTTGTTTTTCGAAATGTTCAGAGTAACCTGTTTAAAAATACCACAGTTTATACTTTATATACATTTTAGCTCACAAAGCTAAAAAATTATAGATTTAGAAATTCATGTATTATAATTAAAAAATTTTATTAAATCTTGCTTTTTTAATCATCTGTAGCTAGATATTGTCATGAAGATTCTTTGTTGATTTTTATACTACAAGTAATCTTTCATTTTTTTCATTGTAAAATAGAAAATTTAATCTTTATTTTTTTCACAGGATACAAGACGTCATTCAGACGCCCTTAAAACAAACCTGCGTCTGTACGACATCTTATTGACGTCCTAAGCACGTCTTAAGTCTGCTCGGTAAGTATATAAGGGGTGTACTAATAAGTTAATCTTGTCTTCAGATTCTTAAAACCAAAATTATTTGTTTTTATTTTATGCTCAAGAATATGTATTTATTTATATGTACATGTTCTTGAGAATATAAAAGCAAAAACAACCCGAACTTAGTTCAAACGACTCAGAAATAAACTAGCTTTTCATTTCTGATTTTTTTTTTTTTTTTTTTTTTTTTTTTATTATTGAATTTCTATAAAGATAATTTTAAAGAGAGGCTTTTTTTCCTTTGACTGAAGACTCAGTTAAACAAACCTTCTGTTTTGCCGTTTTTCTATTGGCAAATCTCATTATTGTTTCCTTTTATAATGGCTTTATTGTCACATTTTGATTTCCTGTACACCCATCTTTAGTTAACAATTAAAAGAGTTAGAACCAAATAAGACAATGCACAAATTATTTTAAAATTTCTTCCTAACTTGGTATTTGACAAAAGACCGTGACATATTGCATCCTTTCTAAAAACAACTTTTTCTAATTCCATCAATTATCAAATTAGCCAACAATCGTAAATATATTTGATTCACATACATACATACATACATACATACATACATACATACATACATACATACATACATACATACATACATACATACATACATACATACATACATTGATTTTTAGTTGAATAAAAAATATTTTTATTTACATAACTGTATTATTGTATTTAACTATTATGTTACTTTGTGTTTCACAAGAAATTCATTTCACGATAATAAAAAAAAGGTTTTTAAACCCAAAGCAACAAAAAATGAAGAAAAATTTCAAATTCCTTTTTATTGAATTGAGTTCTTATTTTCTTTATTTGAAATTATCATTAATAAATTCGGAAAATATTTGTTTTATATTTCATACAAATATTCAAGATACCACCAGGATTTTGAAAGTAAAAGAAAAAAAAATTAAACATTCTTTTGTAATCAATAACAAAAAAAAATAGTTTTTTTGTGAGAGTTTTCGATTTGGAAAGCAACAACGACGTTAAATAAAGTGAGTGAGTTGTTTTCAAATCGAAAAAAAGAGTTACTTTAAAAAAAAAATAATTAAAAGATCAAATCCTAAAAAGTCAAGAGAACAAATTTTTAGATTCGCAAGGTTGAAAAATCAAAATAGATCTGAAACAAACTGACAAAAAACTTCGCGATATAAAAATAACGAATGCAAATTTAGTATAGTTAAAGGAAACTTCAATAGTAGCGATCTAAATGGCACATTGACGTTAAATTTGACGCATCATCGCGCGTAAATTCAATTATTAAACAATGATATTGCAATTACAAGATTAGCCAACCAAAAAGTGAACTTTTAAAACGTTATCCGACGTGAATATTCTCATGCATCACGTTCGCGGATGACTTTTTTTCACTGTCTTTGACGTAAGTTAACAGAGGAAGCTACAAACACTTTATTCAACCATTCAGCTTGTTAACAATTAACGGAATTTTGTAACCAATGTTCTTCCCCGGCGGTGGCGGCATAGATAGTGTCTTGAAATTAGTTTCAATTTACGTGCGCACGCTCAGGACCGAACGTTTGAGTTGTTTTTTTTGAAGATGAGATCACGAAGCTATATGAATAAATCTTAAAAAGTTGACTGAACAATAACAGAACCTTTCGTCTCTTTCAATATTTATAAGAATATTTAAAAGAAGTTTACTAATCAGGAATTTTTATTTTTGGTGACGTGAGAAACGGCATAAAAAGTTTTATGTTAACGTGCATGAACGAAAAAAAGAAAAGATAAAGGAAAACTTAGCTAATCCTTTTAAAAAAACTCTGTCCCTAAAATATTTCGAGTAACATTTTTTACCTAGAACAATATTGCAACGAGTTGCAATAAAATTCGTTACAAAAAAAACTAATTTCGGCATTGAGTCATTTTTGTCACGCTTGAGTTTCGAAATAATATTTTCATTTTGAAATTGATGACGTTTGCATATTTCCGCTGTACTTGATTAACTCTTACTTTAATATGCATTCTGGCGGTGCGAAAATGGAATCTTTTTTTAAGGTGGTACACCGTTAATATCTTTCATTTCCCGTACATTTGAAACGTGCGCATTGAGCCAAAATTCATAAGACGGTGTGATATTTTAAAAGTGTTGTTTAAATATTTCAATATACTTGTCAACCCTGGATTAATCACGGAAAAATATTTCGTAACATTACTTTCAACAAAAATCGTATTAAATTTCTATCAAAAACCAAGAACTCATAAAAAACCTAGAACTCACAATCCTGTCCAGCACGTCATTGTAATTGCTATCAATACTTATTGAAAGTTTGCCCAAGCAAATCAACGATTCGAAGTTTGATTCTGAATAGCAAAAATGATCACACAACTGACCTTCCACAAAAAGACAGACCGCAGCCAACTTAATACAAAAAAAAAATTTGAGTGTATAAGATTAGATGCCCTAACTTATGAACTCAAAAAGATAAAAAGCTTACTTTCTTAGGAACCAGATATTTAAAAACTTAAAGAATGAAAAAATTCGTTAGTAATATAAAACTCTTATTACTTTTGGCCCAGCTCACCTGAAATTGAATTAACGTTCTTTGTTTCTAAAAGATAATTGGTACGAAGTTTGTTGTCTTTTTTTTGGACAGATAAGATTTACTGGTTGTACACTTTATTATTAAAAGCGGTCACCAGAGACACTTTCTCTTGGACTAATTTGAACCTTATTGTTTCTATACAAAGTCCAATTAGTACAGAGAAGGGTGTTTGGTCCTTTCACATTCGATAATAATTACGGGAAAACAGTCACGCCAAATGTTAAGAAATTTTGTGTTTCCTGCTAATGAGAATACACCTGTAATGTGGTGGCAGCATTTTTGAATGTTTCTTTTATAGGGATAGTTGAAACACCGAGTGTTTATTATAGCCCTGAATTGTTGCTGATCTAAAAGACAATATTCGTCAAGAAGCTTGTATGTTGAGCACAACCACTTTGCAAGTGGTTATGAAGAGAATTATAGAAAGAGGTCGTCTTTTAGAAGTAGAAAACGGAAAGATATTGTCTTTGATCTTTAAGCCTAAAAAACCTCCAAGATATATATTACAATATTAAAAAGCAAATTGTAAAATAATCAAAAGTAAAAAAGTTATTCCATTTTTAAAAGATAAAGTTAGACCATCCTGTGTTAACAAAATAGTTCGATTCTAAATGACCCCAGTCGTCTCATTCAGCCCGATAGATTTAGAGGTTTACATGTTAAATGAGAATATGATAAATTTTATTTCATTTAATAAGGAACGTTTCTAATTTCCAATACTTTAAATTACTTTCATCTATTTTCAACATTTTTGACATTTCAACAAAATATACAATCTATTGAAAAAGTTCATCCGAGTTTTAATCCTCGCTCTTTTTATGTTTGTCTTCGCTGCGTGGTTAAAACCATAAAAATCTTTGGTCTTCTGTTTTACTTTTTAAGTATTGTTTTGAACATTTAGAAATTGTTACTATAACGATGTTAATATTTACTTTGTGAAGACCCATCGTTTTCATATATTTATACCATTGTTAAGTAACAATCGTTTGAATGCTTCGAAATTATCTTTCAGCTTAAATAACGACGTCATTTAAGCTGAAAGATAATTTTGAAGCATTCGGGCAAACGAATTTTTTACACACACCTATCAACTTTTATTGAAAATGCATGATATTTCTATAAATAAGCATAACAAATACGTTACGTCAAATATATACTTTAATGATTAAATCTCTGCAACACCATGTGCTTTCTAAATATATTGTAGGGTGGTCCAATGAGCAACTTAAAAAATTCAACTTACATAAATACTTTCTCACCTAGAGTTAAAAATTCTCACGTAAGAATGGTAATGGTTATGGTAAAAATTAGAAGTATATTAAAGAATTCTTAGATGACGTTTAAGATCAATCTTCCGTTGATAAGTAAAACTCATTAAGTGCAATTAGCTGCAGTGTCACGTAATGAGTTACTTGTCAATAGACGCAATAAGTTGTTGTTTTTTAATACTGGTGTCAAACTTACGCAACTTAACACATTACAAGGATGTAAAGTTGTAGACACTATAATAATGTAATCATGGCAAAACTGATTTAATATTAGCTATTCTTTGGTACTGTTGTTTCGTTTTTTTCCGAAACCAAAAGCATTCTTTTGATGTTACTTACGAAATTTTGGAATAGTGTAATTTGCGCGCTTTAAATTTACTGTGGCGAATTGTGGTCACATCCTCTAACTTTAACTTCCTATAATTTCTTTAAGAAATAGCACTTTTTTTTATTTACTGTTCTTATTAATACTTTTTCATGCTTTTACATTTTTTCATAGTTTATAATATCACCAGCAAGATAAATTTAAGTTAGCGAAAAGTTAGTGCGTCTTTCTGTAATTATAAAATTCAAAATTTGGTCTGATACTTAAATGTAAAATTTAAATTTTCAGCAGTATTGCAATTGAGTAACAAAACTTGATTATTATGAAAACTGTTTCTAAACACTGATCGTTTAATCTCTCCAGAAAAATATATCCTTCCAGAAAAAGATTACAAGGAAAAAATTCACTCCAGAAAAATGCCCTTTGGAATTTGATCTTAGAAAAAATGGCCCCTAACGAAAGAACTCCACGATAAATATTTCATTTACACTTCAAATTTTTAGTTGCACAAAGAATAAAAAAAACTAATGAATGGCTATTGCCATAAAATTTAAGAAATAAATGGGAGTATAAGAGCGTAATCCAAAATTAACTCTGACACTTTTCAAGATAAAGCATCAAGTTATTTCTAGTAAGTCAGCCATTGGAGAACACAAGTAGAAAGAAAGAAAAAAAAAACATTTTTAAAATTCGTTTCATTACTTTTGTGCAAAAATATAAAAACAATTATTATAGACATTAAGATCAAAATAATGAAAAACTCTTATATTTTAAATTTTATAGACTTTAACATAAACTTTCACCACGTCTAATTTGTTGCCTTTAAAACTACCTTTTAGCTGAGTGGAACAATGAGACGAACGTTTTCAAATACTCAAGAGAACTAAGATTGAGCACAGTCAAAAACTATTTTTGTAAAAACAAGCTTTGAGATGATACCGGTTTTCTTTGAAGTTTTTAACACCCAATCAAAAATATCAAAATATTTTGATATTTAACACTTTTCGTGAATTTTTGAGGTTTTTTGTCATTTGACTTTAATTTTAAAGCCAAATAAAACAAAACTTCGATGTGCAAAAACAAAAACAGGCTTAAATTTAGACTCGGAAATGAGCAGTAAATTTAGACTCGGAAATCAATAGTAAATTTAGACTCAGAAGCTAATAATAAATTTAGACACGGATTTGAACAGTAAATTTAGACTCGGAAGCGAACAGTAAATAACAAAGCTGAAAACAAAATGCTCTTTGCCATAACTTTTTTTAAACAAAACTTCGATGTGCAAAAACAAAAACAGGCTTAAATTTAGACTCGGAAATGAGCAGTAAATTTAGACTCGGAAATCAATAGTAAATTTAGACTCAGAAGCTAATAATAAATTTAGACACGGATTTGAACAGTAAATTTAGACTCGGAAGCGAACAGTAAATAACAAAGCTGAAAACAAAATGCTCTTTGCCATAACTTTTTTTAAATATTTAAAAAATTTTTGTCTTATTTTTATTACCATATTTTTAAACGATTATGCTTTAAGTTGTTGAAGTTTTTGAATTTCGGCAAAGAACTACCTGAATGAATGTGAATATGAATTCACATAACAGCTTATCGTTTACAGATCATTAGTTTGATAATAAAATGATTATGTAAAATAGTAATTCTTTAAGTTTAAACAAAGTTTGCATTTACTTTTATTTCAGATTGCACCTGTTTTCAGATAAAAATCTTTACAACATTTGGCAGGTTGATGGACTGTAAAATCAAAAAATTCGAAGCAAGTTTCGATTGAAACTTCAATGGAACTGTGAAAATTTGCTGGACATTCAAATTTTTCTCTTTTGTTTTTATTGTCATTTAAGTAAGTTAAAGAGGATGGTCTCAATCAATGATCAAAATCAAATTACAAGGTACAGTTGAAACTGAGTGAATTGAAAATTATTGAAGACTATTTTGATTTGCTCATTACTTTCCAAAAATAAATATTATCAATGCTTTAGCCTTTTTTTTTTTTTTCTTAGTCCATAAATAAAATGAATAGTCACATCCTTAATCACTTATAGGATAACATCAAAATTTCGCCAAATACAATTTTAAAGTTATATGAAACTTTGTAAAACATATCAAGAAACTAACGTGTCAGTGAACCTGAACAAGTTTGTAAATTTCGCTGGTTACCTTATAAATACACTGATAAATATATCCAATGACATCAGAACTCATTTATGCCAATTTTTTACTACACGGTACTCTTAAACCTTACGACGCACCCCCCAATTTTTTTTTTTTTTTTTTGATTCCCATCAGAAACTTTCCTCGTTCCAAAAAATTTAAAGAAAACTACTTATAGGGGCCAAGAGAAAAATTACGTGCTTTAGAGGAGTCCCCAGGAATTTTGTGGTTAAGATGGGTAACTAAGAGATATGGGACATAATAAAATTTCTATTATGCTGATACTGGTGTCAAATGAGGATGAGTTGCAAAAAATAGGGTAATTGGAGTTAACCCAATCTTGCTCCGACAATTTCATCAAAAAATCTCTTTTTGTTTCAGATTTATTTTGTTTAAAGTTTAAAATTCATTTACCCCTAAAACATGTATATTTTTTATATATATGTGTATCTGTATTTTGAAAAGAATTTATATATATATATATAAATTCTGTTCAAAATATTCACCACCCTAGGATATTGTCTTCTGTTCTGACAAGGGACGTGAAATTTCAAAAATTTAGTAAAAGGGTCAAAATTTTTCAAGTGTCACAGCACTTTGCAGTAGTGTTCAAAAGTTGCACCTATGTATGATTAATGACAAAACTTGAAGCCTCACAGAAAACATATTCTGTTCTGGCCAGGAGCCTGAAATTACCCAAAAATCGACAAAAATCCACTGTTTTTTCATCATACTTTTAGATATTGGAATAAATGCAGCTGTTTATATTCTTTTTTCGAGCTCTTTTAAAAAATATTTTTAATCTTTTGAAACAACAACATTCTGACTAATACGCGAGTATATACGGTACATTAATATTATAAAATTATAGTTTAAAAATCTCGTGTAAGTCGAGTCAAAATAGCCACTTCGACTTACACGAGAGCATATAATATTAACAATTACTTTAACAACATATTTCTAGATTATCATTATTGTTAACCGTTAATTAATTACTACTAATAAATAATTATTATTTGTTAATTTTTTTGTCATGAACTTAGCTAGCCGTAAGGAACAAAATATGGCAAAGTCTTCAAAATTTTCAAAGTGAGGAGCATTAGACTCCCCAATTTTCGGATCACCTACAGATTTTGCTAGAATGCTTCCAACAAAAGAGGATGTTGTTAAATGCTGCACTTACGAAAGGTGGCGTCTTGGATCTAAAATAACCAGTTGTTTCAGATCCAACAAGGAACCCTCATTTTCTATCCTCGCAGAAAAGTTTTGTGTAAAGCCACAAGTGGTATATTTTTGATGCTTCCATTCCGAAAGTTTCAAAGAAACGTCTTCTTGTTATGATTCATACATATCACAAAAACTATATTGATATCAAGTCTGTTTATAAAAGAATAGAGAAAAGCATGGAAACTAAAGTAAGCGTGGAGATGTTTTAAGAAGAATCATGCTTTCTTTTTGATATAGCAGCTAGTAAGTGCTCCACGTTTACAGACTGCAATTGCTTGAAGGAATCCACGGCCCCTTTTAAGGAACAGATCTTGCTGATCAGAGAATGAAGTGTCTAATATGGATTGAATCACTCAAAAAAAAAAAAGAATTCCTCCGTACTCCTAAATCTACTGCGTCCTACTCATCGCAGCTTGATGGTGATAAGCTCTCATTAACATCAACTTTCTTAGAACATAATGAGGCAATGGATGAGGATAAGGAACTTGAACCTGAATGACTGCGGCTATAATTCCGGACCGTCGATTTCATCCTCTTCGCAAAGGAAATGCGAAGGAGACTTACAAATACCACCTTAATAAGCTAAAGATTTGTGGTATTGCCTCAAGCCACGATTTCCATAACTTCTAGCGTTCTGCACGACGTAAGTTTAGTCACTGAAATGGATACATCTTTAGCGATTGATAAGAACAAAATTGCTAGAGAAAAGTATCGAATCATGAAAAAGCTTAAAAGTAAGAGCTCGGACATTGATAATGATCATTTAACAGGTTTTTACTTCGACGGCTGATGTGACAAAACATTGTCAACAGAGAAAGAGGATAATAGATCTACCAAAGAACAATTGCAGGGGAACACTATTCCTTGGTAAAAAAGCGAAGATCTAGTTACGTTGGTCATGTTGTACCAGCTCAAGTAACAAATCTGGCCATTGCTGAAAGTTTTTACGACTACATTACAGCAGAAGTGCTCGGAAATCCAAACCATATTCTTGTTCTAGGGTATGATGGAACGGTCGTAAATACTGGTGTTCACAATGGGCTACTCCATCGTCTTGAGTTAAAGATTTGAAGAGCTGTGAAATGGGCTGTTTGTCAACTACATTTTAACAAACTACTTTTCCGCCACTTGCTTAAGTCCGGATCCTTTTCCTACACTTGTTGCATTGGAAAATCTTTGAAGGAAAGAAATCTGTGAGCTGCTTCCAGAGGTAACATTTGAGCCAGTTAATTGTAACTTGCCATTAGATGATATATCGACTTTGTGTAAGGACCAGAAGTATCTGATATTACTCTCATCGTTACCTCAGTGGAAACTCTCGACTCTCATCGTTACCTCTTGATATCCTGTTGGCTGACAACAGCCAACAGGATATCAAGACTGTATGTTTCCACCACGGAACCATCAGACAACTTACGTACCATAGTAGGAGTTCATTATCAGGGAGTACGTGTCATCTTGGTTCCGCATAAAAGTCCATGATTCAATTAAGGATGGAGCTTAGCATCTTTACCATTTAATTCAGTCATTCAGATACTTACATTCAGATATCTAGTTAATCGCAGCGTCATCGACCTAATGATTTCTTGGAATGCTTACTTCGCATCTCCAGAAAACATTCTGCTTGTAATGCTGACTGAAAAGAGAACACTTTAGGCCTGTTATGGTAGTTCCTCAATCAAACGTAAATAAAATGATAATGATGCTTACCAATGGTCTTTCTTGTTTCACTAAACTAATACTCTCAAATATTTAACTCAACTATATTCTTTTAATATATATATGAATACAGATAATATTATGCAATTAAAAGTCACTTAAAAATATTCTCTTACTATGTTGAAGTATCTGGCTCTTTAAAAAAACTGGCTCAACCATGTTATTGGGGTACCAATCTTTACTCTCCATAGATGGTTGTGTGCGACAGCTTCAAATGTTACAAAAGAAACCATGCTAAAAAGAAACCATGCTTTCATCACAGATAAATGCACTGGTTATATTCTGGTATCAGATGTCTTAAGGGACGAAGTCATTTTAAAAAAAGCTTTAAACAACCATAAAATGCAAATTTTGCCGGTTTTGACCCTAATCACTAAATTAAGGGCCGGAAAAATGGGATATAAATTAGCATACTATAGACCCTCAAAAATCAAATGAAAAAATTAAAATCTGGATACACCGTCCGAAAAAGAAAAGTCCACTTTAAGTTATGAGGAAGATTTTTGTTAATTCAACCAACTTAAATTATTTAGGGTGTGGCATAGAAACTATTTCTGAAAAGTGCAACCTTTAGCCCTTAAAAGGTACACCATGTAAAGCACTTTTGGAGCTTATTTAAGGTTTGTATCTGGTTACACCAAACTGTGAGAATCTGACAAAAGTTTGAAGCTTTTTATAATATTTCGGGATTGCCAAATTTGTTTATACAATCATGTCTAACCATGGCAACCATGTCTAACCATGGATACCATGATTTCTTTTATACAAAGGCACATACTTGGGCTTTTACCATCAAAAAGAAAAAATAGTCTATTTCTACTATAGTCGAATTAATGGAGCTTTAAATCTACTCTGACACAATCTTTTTTTTTCACCAAATTTAGTAACTAGTTTTATGTTTCTTTAGCAGGATAAACTATGATGACAAGTATATGCAAATTTGGTTTGTTAGAAAAGTGGATGATACAAATAGCATATTAACATAAATGGAGAGACTGTACAATCCGTACTATCCACAGTAGAGATTGTACTATCCGTAGTTCCACAACCGTAGCTCTAAGATTATCAAATAACAATGGTTTTGATAGCCTTTTTGTATTTATGATTACCCAAATTACTGTATCTCAATGGAATTTATGTTTAACAAAAGTTAAAGAATTTAGTTTCATCTGTTGAGGAAATAATAGAATGTACTTTTTGTATGTTTTTTAACTGTTTTTAATAAAACGTGAATCATTATTTTAGTGGTAAAAAATGTGTCTAAAACAATTTTTATTGGATTTTTCTTAAAGAAATACAAAAGTGTCTTGTTATAAATTGGCTATGCATAACTGTTTTGTATAATTGATTATGCTCTGCATAACAATTATGCAAAACATATTATTTTGTGCATATTCCTTCTGCAATAAATTTCATCCTACCATAAAACTGTATCCTAAATTTTCATCTAGAGTTAGCCCAAATTCTAGAAAAATTTATTTCAAACGTTGTTCTAATTAGCTGTTAATGCGGGCAACTTTTGGTGTCGTTGACGATTTTGCCTCTGTTGTAGAAGTCAGCCCAAAAAATACCATAGCTTTTTTACAAAATGAGATGTTGTCACACAACAAAAAAAAGAACTTTAGCCAAATAAAGTTTAATTTTTTTCCTGTGCATTCCCACCCCCTGTTTTTAAAATTCACCAAGTGACAATTTTGAACGATTCTTATTATCTTTCACCTAACCTTTGTCATTTTTTCCATATAGAGAATTTTATCACAAACGTAAAGATACTTGTCTCTGATAATATTTGCCTACATTTCCTAATAAAGCCGGAGAGATTGTCTCTTGTCTTTTAATCTATAAAAAGATTACTTCAAATAAAGAAACATGTGGGCTTTGCAAAACATGTCAATGTTTTCTTGGCAGGTTGCTGCTTCTTTAATTTCCTATGAATATTTTTTTTCACAATTTTTACGATGGGTTTGTTAATTCCTTTTGCAAACAATTCATAATATTTAATTCAGCAATTTGAGTAAATAAATATAGATATAGGGAAATTAAAAGAAAATATTGATAAAATAATGAGCGCCTCGCTGACGCTGAAGGAGAAAAATGAGTAGGTGATCGAAAAATGAGTAGGTGATCGAAAAAAAACAACTTTTTTCATAAAATAACGGAAATAGCTTGTTATTTACTAAAAGATTCTTGCTGAAGTTTGTTTATATAGATAAAATACATTTTAGCCTTTTATGTAAGATTTTGCTAAGTTTAATGAAAAATTCAATGTTGTGGTACTGTAACGTAATAGTATTGAAATTCACTTACTAAATGGAGCTTAAATGGTCCTGTATTTTTTTAGTTGTTTTCCTGGTAAGCTTGTCCTCTGCTTATCACTTGAGCAACTACGAAGAGCTTTACCTAAAGAAAAACCCTGAAGTTAAAGAAGCTATGGCTAATGTTATTAATATCATAAACGAGTATTTACGTTCTGAAGAAAGCTTCACCGGTATTCAGTAATTATAAAGATAATACGCGAATCTTTTACAGAATGACCAGAATACAAAATCGGTAGGTTGCCAAGTGGGTTTGGCTAAAGAACATCTACTTTGAGCTTTGTTTACTTATTTTTGTTTGACGAGTAAAAAACATTTAGGAAAAGATACAACTTTGTTTGATGTAAAGGAAAAGATTAATCGAGTCAAAACTTAACAATAAACCAAATCAAAAAGTTTTTTTTTTTTTTTTGCAACTAAGTCTGTAGGGGTCTAGGGCCGAGTTTTCTATGTCCAACACGTTAAAAAACTATTTCTATATTCATTTTTTAAACTAAATTTTATTTTAAAAAATTTTCCTGTGAGTTAACTAAATAACTATGAACATGTTTGTTTAATTTTTTTTTTTTTTTTTTTTTTTCAAGATTTCTAAATATTTTTTTATTTCAAAATTTTTTAAACTTTTTTTTTTAATTCGATTATAAATGTTTGTTTTAATTCTTCAAATACTCGTTATATTTTTAAAGACAAAAAAAGAGGTCTTAAAACTTATTTAAAAAAATTTAAAAGCTTGTGTTGATAAAAGGTTCGTTTCAAAAACCTCTCTTCGTCTCTAAAATATTACGTCACTAAAAGTTATTCAAAGCCGAATAAAAAATTAAAAAATACTAAAACACCATCAACACTCTAGTTCTTATATTTGTTTCATACTTTTTTTAAGCTACATAGTTTTTGTTAATTGTTTTAACAAATTTTCCAAAAATTTATTTCAAACAAAGATGCTTTAAAAGACAATGTAGACAGGAAACTCTTAAAAATCCCCCTCTAACCAGAATCAAATTGTCAAAGAAAATTTGAATGTTTAAAGATACTTTTAAAAATTTCCCAAATAAAATTCGTTTAAATACAATTTAAAAAGTAGTAATTTTTTTGATAGTTGCCAAATAAATCATAGATCACCTGAGCTAGTTTTAAAATTGTTGAAATAAATAGGGCCGTGACATACATCGTCAGCTTCGTCACAACGCAAAAGTTTAAAAATCAAAAAAAAAAAAAAAGAAAAAAGATTAAAAAAATGATTATTTTTAGGCCAAAACTTTAAAATGTAGAGTAAACTTTAAAATGTAGAGTAAACTTTAAAATGTAGAGTAAACTGGGTTTACTAATTTTGTTTCTTTTGCATATATTTAATGCTAAAAGAAAAAATCTTTAAAAAAGAGAAGTGGCACCGTATTACTGAGAATTTTCTGCTCTATGCAATTCTATGCATAGATATAAAAGTTTATTTCAAAAAACTCATTTGTGCTCTAGTAAACTTTAAAATTCTCACCTTAGTTTTTTTTTTTTTTTTTCAAAAAAACCGACTTTAAACTCTTGAAAGTAAAAATAAATTTTACTAAAACTAAAAAAAGCTCTGTAAAAAATTTTATGACGATCAAAGTTCTTTTTACAAAATTGAATTTGCTTATGTTTTTTTATTTATTAGCATATCTATAATATTTTGTTTAAAAATAAGCATATGATAAGCATATTGTAGAGCCTTACTCAAAACGTTAAGTATGTTTTAGACCACAATTCTTTCATTAGCGAGATTCTCCAAAGTGTTTACACAGACGAATTAATACAAAAAAAGTGAAGTACAGTTAAATAACAATGTCCCCACAGTTCATGAAACATCTCCCTTTCTTTAATAGTTTAGTGGGATCTTTTTAATTTAATTTTTGATCTGAGCCTTTTAAAGTTGATTCTGGTTAAAAAATAAAGAAATTGTGTCATTAAAAAAAAGCAGAAATAATGAAATAAAATATTCCACATGATTTTTTCAAGGGATGAGGGGCGATTTGAAGTTATTTTTTGAGTTGTTTTTCATTAAAATACTGTTAACTTTGGTAATTATACAAAAGACATTTTTTGCGCATTTTTCATCAATTAGTTTAACAAAAGTTTTATCTAAAAAGCTCTGAGTAGCTTCTTTTAAAAACTTAAAAAATGAAATGTGTTATATCTAAGGAACATGTGTACAAAAAATCGTCATAGTATAGCACCTTTAAAACTAGTAGTCCACTTTGAATAATGAGACCATGCAATAGTTATTGGCATAATGCGTATACTTTTCTCTCTTTCTCTCTCTCATTTCTACATGTTTGAATTTTCTAATACTGATGATGAAAGCATTTAAAATCCAGCAAGCCATGGTCATTAATGTGAGATTTTGTTTGTCATTTTATAATTAAATTTTTTATTTTTACATTTTTAAGGTATTTTTTATAAAAAGCTAACTTGTTGGTACAAAAAAAGTATAAATAGTTGTTAAATTTAATTTATTCGTAGTTTGAAATTTTTGTGTGTTTAATCGATGCAAAAAAACCTTTTAATGAGGTCATTGCATTGGGAAGTCTATGCATAGAGCCTCTTTACTCTCTGAAATATGCAAATCAAAAGCATATTAGCCTTTTACACTTTTTGAATTAACATATCAAGTTTACTTCAAACATTTCAAACGCATTTATACAAAAAAAAAATAAAATAAAATAAAACATAGTTTGAGAAAAAAGTTGTAAATGGAAAACCGACGAATTGTTTATCGGGGGAAGAGTAAACGAGAGTCCTTCATCATAAAATCAACAAAAAGATGGACACCCGTTTGTTAACTTTGTGATGAAGGATTCTCCGAATACTTCATTTGGATTAAAACCACGAATCAGGTACCAGGGCATATAACCATTCGCCACACATGGTCCCTTACAGTATCGTAGCAACAAGTGCAGTAGTCATGGTTTTTTTCATTCATTCCAAGCTTATAAATTTGGTTTTCATGAAGGATAAAACCCTCCCAATCTCTGAATCAAGATTGAACCCATTCATCGCAATTTAAAATCCAATTAAGCTTAATGAAGATAGAGGCATCTGTTTTCAATTACTGTAATTAACTACTTAACACATTTGCGGATGGATTCCTTTGTTTTCGCAGCCCATTATAAATGCGGAGAAAGATTTGCAAATAATTAATTTTAAAATTCAGTAGGCTTGTTATTATGGAATTTTGCATTCCAATTGCCAAAATTGAGCATTTTAAAATTTCACAAACAGTTTTTTCGTCTTCGAGTTTTGGCTGTAATTACGGCTTCTAAAATGACAGGAAGTGATCCGGAAGTAAAATAACTTAAACAATTGACTAAACGGAATCTACTGAAGATCTTTGTTTTGATCTATCACTTATATCGAGTTAAGTGGCTGTCCAAAGAATATTATTTAGAATCGATCAAATTTTAACTATGGAAGCTTGTATTATATTACAGCAGTACGAACGATATGATATGTGGAATTAATTTATTCAATAAATACTTTACAAACAAAAAAGTTAAAACTGTTTTTAAATATACCATTTTGTATCTCTTATACATACTAAAACTTCTGATCAAACGCCTGTAGTTCTATGACCATCCTGCATCTCAGAATTCTTAAGAATTTGCGACGCTTTCCATACCCGTTTTAACTGTTCAGTCCTGTTGTTATAGCAACCTAAAAATAATATCCCGTCTTGTGCACAAATTCCTTAATAATAAAGCAAATATAAAAGTAATTAAAATATCGTCAAAATTATCTTAGGTTATGACAGCTTCGTCTGAATTACTCAGTGCCATTTTATGAAAGTTACCGAAAGCTGCATAAGTTTCTTTAAAGGTGTGCAGAGTTACAACGGAGATAAATTTTAAAAAAAAGCATTTTTTCAAAATGGCTGAAGACGTTTTACACCACCTTCTGTTTTAACTGTTTGCAGGTTTTCAAAATACTTTAGATAAGTGAAAATTTGAAGTACTTACATACCTAGAAATGAATTAGAAATGGGCAACTGGGATGATCCAAAGTCGTTTATAGGCATATCATCAGGATAAACAGGTCCGTCATTCCACATCAAGTCAAATCCTCCAACGCGTTTCTCTTTACCCGTTAGTCTAAACACACTCAAAACTGAATGACTTCAAAAAAGGTCTGTTTAAATTATAAAAAATGTTTAAAAAATCATTGACATATATTTAACAAAAATAGCTAAAAATAACTAAAAAGTAATTTAGCATTACCTTCCTTCCATATCAATAACGTTCAGAACATCGGACAACATGGCTTCTTTTATGTTATAATCAGTTTGATTACTAGCAGTTAACGAGGGTGAAGCGTTTATTTCACAAAGCCAACTAAGCGCAAAAACAGAAAAAGAAAACTAAAATTAATAAAATAACTCTATTAAAACAAATCAATTTTATTTGGTTATTTTATATAATGGCAAACAAAAATGGCGTCAATGAAGAAACTTACGGTTTAAGATCAGCATCAATCAAAATGTCGTAACCATATCTATTTAGCGCTGTTAAAAGAAAACGTTTTAAGAGAACGTAAAAATTTTAATTAAAGAAATAAAATTCATCTGAAAGCTTCTGTGTTTGCGAAACTTAGCAAACACGGACGTCTTTATCTCTCCACATAAAAAGATACAACTCGAAGCAATGTTTATCATTTATCATGACGCGCTGAACACTCTGTAAACTTTTGATAAATATTGTATCCATTAAACGAAACAAATCCTTGACCTGGTGGCGAATAAAACACAAAAAACTTTATATTTGTTCTCAAGCAAAGAAACAGTTTTAAATTTCAGATTTTCAACTGAAAAAGCGTAATAAGCATATTCACTAACCGCTTGTACACCGTGCTTCGCCGTTAAGTACAATCGAAGCTGATGTATTGACCATTTTGAACCCTATTTATCAACGAGAAATAACGCCATTGTAAATAACATAGAATTTTCTTTTGATACAGCGAAAAAGAAAATAGAAATAAAATAAAGACCTCTGGGTCGTAATCAGGAGCTGTTTTCTGTATAGCCACATTTGTTAAATGAATAACTAGAAAGAGATAAGGAACTGTCGTACGATCAATGAACTGAATAACCTAGATACCTAGTTTTACAGACATGATATTGACAACGTAAAATTTTGCACAAGCCATTTTAATAAAAACATGCTAAAGAAATTAAGATTTTAAATTATCATACTTATGTTTTTTTTGTCATTAAAACTATTTCTTGTAAATATTTAGTTATCTGACAATAAGCTGTTGCGCATGTTGCTGATTAAGTAAAAAAAGTCCTAGAACTGATCATTTTTTAATTCTTGAGTTTCTTCAGACAAGAAATATTGAGATTTATGGAGCAGTGACAATATCTTTCACTGACTTTATAATGTCGTGGTGGATTTGTCCTCCCAGAATTATCATGAATATTTCAAGTTTTCAAAAATATCTACTTTACATATTGGGAAGAAACTCAATTGAAAAGTTTCGAACGCAAAAAATATTGATTACAAAAATGAAAACCATACTTTTTAACATATTTAAGTCACGTTAATTTTTTGATGCACAAAAACTAAAACGCAGTTCTAAATTCAGACCCTTTCTTTGGAGGAATCTATATGAACGCAAATAGATAAAGTAAGTTTAAAATAAAATACAAATTAATTTGCATATAGTTCCTAAACGAAATGCAATCAAATAAGCTGCTGTGTCGTTTTATTTTTTTTTTTTAAAACAATCGTAAAATGCGCCGCAGTAATTTTTTCGCAGTATGATGTCTTCACTGTTTCCTTTTTGTTATCATATTTTCCAATGGCAAACTTCACGTTTTGTTAATACGTTTTTGAAATATGAAAAATTTTACTCTTTTTACATTTTATTGTCACATTAACAATGAAAAAACAAATACCTTGTAAAAATATTCAATTTCTTCAAAAGATGTTAAAGTGTTTGTCCAGGGGGGGGGGGGGGGGGATTTTTTATCGACCAGATCGTAAATTCGAACGTCTAGTATTGTAATTTTAATTTCATATCAATTTGACGTCATTTTCTTCTAAATTAAACGTCAATTAGTTACTAACCAGCTATTTTTTAGTAGTTGAAAAAAAAGCGCACGTTTGACAGCGAGAACTGATTTAATAAAGTATTTAGAGGAAAAGTTCGCTAAACATGCCTTGTTTTCGCGAATATATCAAATTATCCGAAGAAAGTGTAACTTCATCCAAGTTTTTGGAATTGGAAAAAGGCAGAGGTTTCACAAAAACCGAACCAATTAGAACTTTTGGAGCACTCAAGCCGATTTATAATCTTGAAGAAGACAAAAATGAGAGCGCCGAAATAGTCAATAAATTCTCAACAGATGACGTTTTAAAAGAATTTGCACTTTTAAATGAAATTATAGACAAAAAAATTCAAACTTCATTTAAAACGTGCGTGCAACTTGAATCTCAAAACTCAGTTAGCCGAAATGTAAACTCAAAGCGCTGCAATAAAATATTGGAACAGGAAAAAAAAATCGAGTCGTTGGAAGCTGCATTAGAGAGACAGAAAATGATTAACCTAGAATTACAAAACGAATTTAACAAAATTCTAGATGAGAAAGAAAATGAGCAACAAAACTCAAATACTGAGGTGACTTGACAAGTCTTCGTTTATATTTAGAGATTGGTTTTAATTTTCAAAGCGTATTCACTGAAAAGAACCATTCTAATTGCTCATTTCTTGTGATATAAAAAGCAGGCAAATAAGACACAACTACATCAATCCTATTATTTCTTATTTAGATAGCACGATTGCAAGAGGATTTTAAAGTCCTTGGATCAGAGGTAAAACTTATTAAGTAATAGATGGTGAATAACAGTGGTCTTTTTTGCTCAAAATACAACTTTTTATTGTAGGATTTATTTTAACAGAAGTATTCATAATACTCATATTATTTACAAAAATTACTTGCATTTAAACAGAACAAAAGGCTTAGCGAGTGTTTGGATGTGAGAACAGATGAAGCAAGTTGCTTGAAAATACAACTGAATAATCTTAATGTTGTAAATGTGCAAATGAAATGGAAGTTGGACCAGTCAGAAGAACTCTTAGAAATGGTTGAACAAGATAGCAATAGGAAGGAAGACAATTACAAAGGTAATCCGTCATTATTTAAATTGAAATATAGAAAAAAAGAAAATCAAAGACCACATGAAACTTACAAACCGTGTTTGTTTCTTTACAGCTGCCATAGAAGATTTAAAAGATCAACTTCTCGAACTTGAAAAATTTCAAAGTTTACATTGTTGCGAAAAGACACCCAAGCCAAGAAAAATTATGAGTAAGGCGATTGTAAAACATAACAAATTAAAAACGATCAAAGATAAAAAGTTAGAAATGATGAAAGATAGCCATTTAGAGATTACTAGAGACAAAAAGTTGGAAACGATCAAAGATAACAGGTTAGAGATGATCAAAGTCAACGAATTAGTGAAGAAACACACCTTTGTTGATAAAGCCAAACTCATAATAAGCCCTCAAGAATTTCAACAATCTCGAATCTTGAAGGCTTTGGGATGGGTTAAGTAAAAGAGACCACTTTAAATACAAAAAAAAAAAAAAAAATTACTCTTGAGGTCCGGAACAGATTTTTTTATTTACTAGTTTGAAAATGTAAAAATTTGTAAAACGGTGTGTAAGTTAAACAAAACCATGTTTTTTTTTCGGCCTACCGAACTTGTAATGTGTAAATTTTTGTAAATATTTATTTGTAAATACTTATTTTTTAATATAATATATATTTCTTTGCAAGGTCCTAAAATTTATACTTCTTAAGTTTCAAACCTGCAAAATAATTTAAAAAATTCCGATCAGATAAACCTTTTGCGTTCAATCATTCAAACTCTCTTCTAACATTAAATTATAATCTTAGAAAAGATACACTGATCATCAATTGAGTTTAAAGTATATCGAGAATTGGTTAAACGGGCGAAACCTTCCCTATATAACCACGCTCGTAATGGCACATACTAAAAAATAATTTGTAGAAGAAAAATCTAGAGACAAAAATTAAAATAAAAAAGTAAAACGAAGATTAATTATCTTTAGTAATTTTGTTACAATTAATGGAACTGCACTATATAAAATAAATATTATTACACACACAGAAGAGCTTTATGCATTAATGACAAAAATGGAATCCAACACAGCTAAAGCACCCAGCAGGTTTAGCAGACCATTGATTGTAAACAACTGTGTTTTGAAAAAAATCATGATTTTTGTCCACGTAGACCTTAGATATTAGTTATGTGATTAAAAATGGTCAATTGATCTCAAAATCGTTTGCTCAGGCCTAAAAGAATCTTAACTTAAAAGCAGAACAAAATTTATTTTTCTCAAAAAAAATACACTTCGACCTAAATCAAAAATTTGATTTGTAGTGTTGTCTTATTCCTTTAATGAAAATATCGTAAAAATTTTTACAAAATTTTTAAGATGTGCTTGAAAGCTTTTCCAGAATATTGAACTTTGTAAATTTGACATTATATCATTATGTCCTTTGATGAACTACAACACCTAACAGACTGGAATTCCGTCAATTTGAACTTAGAAAAAAAATTGCCATCAATTTTAATAATTTCAAAGAGATCGTTATAAAGTTTGTTTCTAGATTAATTTCAAGTTTGTAAAATAGTTTCAAATGGAAAATTCAGAACTTTATCAAAAATATGTGTAAAAGTTACTTTCGTACTACTTACAACAGCATTAGTGTTGTTACAAGCATCCTAACTCAGACGGTGAGTTGTCCTTGACAGTTCATGCCATTAGGATGTAATATTCTAGAGAAGCTTTTCAAGGAATGAAGGTTGGACAGGCTTCTTTTCAAATTAACTGACTGTTTGATCAAACAGTAAACAATATTCAATTAAAACCAAATCAATTGATTTGGTTTTAATTGAACATGATTTTAATAAAAAAAACTTATTTTCATGCTAGTTTGTTTTGTTCATTCCTTTTTTTCAAGATTTTATTTTATTTTGACCGATTGCAAACTTGATCCATTGTTCAAATAACTCAGAGGTTCTCAAAAGAGAAAGAAATGAAATGTCCTCATTTCTAGATGTGCATTTTAATCAAAAAACATTTATTTAGCATTTTTTTTACAGAAAAAAAGAACGCTGGCCTGTTTGAAAAAAAAAAAAAAAAAAAAAAAAAAACCAAAAATTTAACTAACAAAGTGAGATGCTGCAGCAACATTCAAACTACAGTACAGATCAACTTTTTTAATAAATATTCCATTAGGAAATATCAAACATGAAAATGCACTTACAGAGGTCACTAAAACATAAACTCGTAAATCAAATTTTTTCCCTGAAAAAAAAAACAATAAAAAGATAATAAGCAATAGAAGTAAATCTTTATAAAAATGTAAAGAAAAAAATTAAATGCTTTTAATTTTCATAAACAGCCTTTTATTGGTTAAACTTTCATGTTTCCACATACTTGTTTACAACTTTAAGCCTCTCTTTTCTAGGGCCAAATAGTTTTCATAATGGTAAGGGTTCTTCTCTTCCATTATTTTTGCCCAAAGTTATACCTAATTTTGATTTATTAAAATATATTTACATAGATTAGGAGTGGATGTTGTAAAATAAGTTGTTCAAAGTAGCAAACTTATACCATATATATTTGATATATATACATAACATACAGCATATAAATTGAATATATACTAACAGCACACTTTATTTTACATATAAAAGCTATTGTAGCTCTATTATAAATTGTGTTAATAATTCCTATCCCTATTTGTAACACTTCAATGTTTAAAATCTCTATAATTTAAAGCCCACTGCTATAAAGTTTAAATTCATTTTCAAAATGTCTTGCCAATAAATTTTAAAGTATGTTAATTGCAGGAAATTCAATTATTCAAATGATTTTAAGTGCCTTTGAAATAAATTTGAAAAATTCCAAGACAAGCATGCAAATCATATAACATGGGTTTATTAAGGTTTTTAAAACAATTAAAAAACAAAACTCACTATACAAAAAAGATAAATTTCAGAAGCAGATTATTGGTTTCATGGGTTAATATAACTTTGATAGATGCTTTTAAAAGGAAATTTAAACCATAAAAGTGCCTGATTTTCTTATAAAACACAACTGCCAACTTATTTTTGCTTTTCTGTGTAAAGATTACTTTAAAAAGTTGCAGAATTACTTGTATTACTATTTTATTTGAGCACATAATTCTATTGCAAAAGAAGAGAAATATTCTGAAGCTTGTATGGCAAAAATAATATTATTTTAAAAATTGCACAACTAAAAAAGTTGAAAATGATTTTAAGTATATGGGTAAAAATGGAAATAAAAAAATAATAAGAATCACAAGACTCTACCATTAATCAAGTATGGATTATCAATGTATCTTTGAACAATATACGCTTCTGGTTGCTCTTTATCTTCTTTCTAATAATATTGTTAAAACTTAATGGATATAACAATATAATAATGATTTACAAAATTTTTTATCATTCTTTTAACTTTCTAAAAAAATTACCTTTTCATCAACAGTACGGTAATAATCCTCCTACAGAAAAACAAAAGTCAATTATGCTAACCATAAGAGATGCATCCCTCATTAATTAAAACATCTTTTTCATAATGGCATTAACTTTTCAGAACAAACAAAAGAAAATGGTTTTAAAATTCAATTAATACATAATCACTGAAATAGTAAATTCAATTAGTTATTAAAAGCTTTTTCACAAACAACTAAATTCAAATTTCACAAAATTCTTTGCAAAGACATAGACAAATAAATAGAATTTTCAAAACACACCATGTACCTTTTTCCAATCAGTTATATCTTTTAACTTTTTAAACAAGAATATACCTTTTCCTTGAGACTTAGCAATCTAAAATAAAATTTAAAAAACTAATAACTGTTTTTTTTTTTTTTCCATTATATTTTGTTATATATTTTAAACTTTTAAACGATAGACTCAGCAAAAATAATTATAAAGAAAACAAAAACAATTTATTAAGCACAAAAAAGCTGAATTTATTTTTACTGGCTTCATTATCCACAGCTTTCCTGGATTTCGCTTGAACTCCTCAACAAACATGTGGTATTCACCCTAAAAACACTTATTTGATTTATACTTTTCACAATACGCCCTATATATATATATATATATATATGTATGTATATGTATATGTATATGATAATAATAATAATAATAATAATAATAATAATAATAATAATAATAATAATAATAATAATAATAATAATAATAATATTTTTGATTTGTATTTCATGGCTGATGATTGCCGTTAGGGTGTTCACACACATAGAGGGTGTTCAAATGACAGATATTTTTGAAAAAATATTTAAACTTTATAATTCTTTTATTTATATTTTAGTAATATTGGTAAATTATAGTGATAGAAACATGGATAGATAATTTAAGTAAAAAAATGCTGAAAAAAAAAAATCATTAACATTTAACTATTCCTTTGTATTATATTTCAAAAGGTTAGGCTATTGTGTAGTTTTGCCAGAGTGAAGTTTAATAATAAGTGTAAATTTGTTATTTTTATTAAAGTTGATATTTTTGAATAAAAAATGGTAAGAAAATGTGATTATCAGTAGAATACAATTGGATTATCAAATTATGGTAAGTAAAATATTAAATGGAACAAATTGAAAAAAAAGTAAAATTTCTACTTAAAAGAAGAAAGAAACTAGAAATGCGGTCATTAAGAAGTAATCAGGATGCCAACAATTCACGTCTGCTATTGAAGACAGAAGAATTGCTGTCACTGTTAAAATAAATAGACTATTATTTGCCCCAGAATTGTTCCCAAGAATATCTAAGAAGTTGGGCTTAGTGGTAGAATAGATGCAAGGAAACCAATTCTTTGACCCCAAAATAAGAAAAGATGGATAAAGTGGTAAACATCACAAACAATTGACTGTTGATGAATGGAAATAAATTCTTAGACTAACAACTCAAAGTTCCAACAGTAAAACATGATGGAAGTAGTATCATGGTGTAGTGTTGTTGTGATGATAATCATACTGGTGGTATTGATAATCATACTGGTGGTATTGATAATCATACTGGTGGTACTGGTGGTAAAAAAGATGGAATAATGTCAAAAAAAGTTTATTTTGGTATTTTAAAAAACCATGCCATTCCTTTAGGAAGTTGAGTAATTGGAGAACCATTTATTTTTCAAGAGGAAAATAACCCAAAAGCATTCCTTAAAACTTTGTAGAAATCATTTTTAAATGAAGTTAGAAAATGATAAAATAATTGAAAGAATTATTTGGCCTCCCCAATCACCCAATTTTTCCTCTATTGAACTTTTATAGGATGAGTTAGACAGAAATGTCAGAAAAAGATAATGCTCAAGAGTGACAAAGATATGTGGGAAAAACTTAAAAGTGTGTGGGATAAAATAATTTTTCAAAAATTGAAAAATTTGTTACACAGGATACCACAAATATGTAAATTGGTTATAGTTGTTAAAGGTGGCTACATAGATGAGAGCAAGTTGAAATTAAATTAATCTATTTATTTTTCATATAACTTAAATTAATAGTAATAGAGTATATATCTCAAGTGATTTTCTTAATTAGTTTTTCCTCTTATTTGCAAGTAAAATATTGAAAACATTAAAAAGTAGTCTCATTGGAATAATTATGGACATTAACGCATATATATAGTATATTTCAGAAATAATAAATCTTGATGTTTTTTCTCCTTCTAATAGTAATTTACATCTGTGTTATACTCAGATTCTTTTAAGTACATAGATTCTTAAGCTTGTTAAAACCTTAAAACTTTAAAATTTTCAACTGGTTAACCAGAAATCAATCAATCAGAAAAGTTGTCCTTTAGAAAACAAGTATAAAATTTTATTCGTTTTTATTTCAAAATACTTAAAGCTTTTCAGCAGGTTGTCACTAAAAATGATACTGTTTTATAGAGTAGATCAAATATGAAAACACCAATAAAAATGCCATGAAACAACTGGTATAATTTATTGACAAAGTAAAGAAAAGCAAACTTACAGGAAGTTCAAAAGTTGCAGGAAAAAAATCGCAGCTAAATAAAACAGTAAGTTTTTTATATCAAGTTAATTTTTTCACTGAAACTTTTTTTGGAAACAAATTATATTTACCTACTCGCTTCCATTTTCCCATGCTCTCGTTCTATATGCTTTTTTAATCTTTTTAAATTTTTTGCCATCAAATTCTTTCTTGTGAGCTAAAGAGATAATCTTATAGCTAACGAGTTGAAAAAAAAATCATAAAGATGAAATTATCATCATAGTTATTTGTAAATATAAAGAATTAAATTTAAAAGAAAAAACAGAAAATGCTATTTTACCAACAAAATGCATTAAGTTGAACTTAAGTTTTGTTGAAGAGTGCATACAAGAAACATATTTAAAATTTTTATTATAACAGGAAGAGTTTTCCATCCTGGAAATCAATCAATTTTAGTAATTTACAGCTACTTTGTAAAATACCAATAAATAACAATAAGCAATATAAACAGTTATCTATTTTCGTAATGAAAAACCAAAAAAGCTTTAACATGGTTGTTACCATAAGAATAGTAAAAAAAAATTTATCCTGTATTTCATTATTAGAATAAAATCTACTCCGATGATTTATTCCAAGATGATTTCCTTTTTACATCATTAAGCAAAAAAATTATTAAAATTTGTTGAGCTTGTATTTGTTTTTAAATATTTGAGTTGAGATGAGCTGAGTTCTTGAACTCAACTTGGAATTTTTAAAATAGTTTAACCATCATACAATGTAATTATAATCATGGAATCAATTTCTTATTCATCCAGAGCATAAACGTTTTCTTAAAATGATAAATTACATTTCTTTTTATATAAAACAAAAAATAAATCCATTAACAAAGAATAAAGATCATCTTCACCAATTACATAAAACTGTATAAAAATTTCAAAGAATTACCTCATAGTGATTTCTAAAGTGATTGAGTTTAATATGTTCATCTAAATATTGATTATCATATATTTCATGAATCCCACATTTGTCACTCCATATAAAATCCCATTCACCATCTCTAAATATAATCGTCTAATCACAATTAACCTTAAATAATAGCTATATATTTTATGCTACAGATTGTGAGATTGAAGATAAAAGTCATTAGTGACAATTTTCTGCAAAATGAGTTCTTTGTCCCTAAGTAAATTATACTAATGAAAAGAATTGTGAAGGTTTGATATAACTCAAGTACAATCGATCCTCTGTGTTTAAAAAAAAAAGTTAAAGGCAGGCTAAGAAACCTCATCACTTTCTTAAACACCTTATTCTACACATATCTATAATTATACAAATTTTGTAAAGAATTATCTAAGTATGTTGTGCAATAGCATAACAATAACAGAAGAATTAAACTCATAGTAAAAAAATCTTCTATGACAGATAAATTTGAAATAATGTTAAATAATTAGATATTTGTCTTCTTTCATATAATTTATTTTCAAATATAGTTGGTAAACTTGAAACTTAAAATTCACTAAGTACAAATAATTAGTTTTCATTGTTTTAACTTTCATACTAAGTAATCATAAATATTTGTTTTTGTATTATCAAAAGCATTATTATTCTCAAATTACAGAAAATTACTTCATTACTTTTACCTTCAAATATATATAATTTACATACATACATACATACATACATACATACATACATACATACATACATACATACATACATACATACATACATACATACATACATATATACATACATACATACATACATACATACATATATACATACATACATACATACATACATACATACATACATACATACATAATATATGTTGGGGTTATAACATTTTCATTTTTTTTTTTTTCAAATAAATGGTTTCCTGTACCATAAATGAATGAACTTTTAAATAAAAACATTAAAAAAGATCTATATTCCTCTGAATTTTTTTTAAAAACTCACCTCGAAAAAAAAAAAAATTGGAATAAGAATTACCTAAGGTAAGTATCCATAAAAAGTAGCATTCTCTAAAACACTTTAGAACTTTCTGGAGCGTTGTAGAACTTTCTAGCGCTTTTTAAAAGCATATATAAAGGACTTACAAGGAAGAAACTAAACTCCATACTTGTTTATTTTTTTAATAACAATATACTATGCCTCACAATATAAGTTATAGAATAAAGAAGAATAAGGATATCTGGACTAGTAATCTGATGAGATATCAGCAGTCACGTAAAAGAAAGTTGAGCCTGTCTTCTGAAGAGTCATAGAAATGAAAGATTTGCAGAATGCTACGACAATTATAAATTATTGCACAGTTTAAAAATTATGAAACAGTAAATTGAGTTTTGCACATGTCGGATTAAGTAATATGAAGAAAACATGACAAGGTCTGAAGACTTATGATGAATGTGTCAAGAAGATATCTGAATGTGACAATAAAGTATCTGAATGTGTCAAGAATGTTTCTGAAGGACTTATGATGAATGTGAAAATAGGATACCCTGAACAAGTTTTTGGAAAATTATTATCCAATGAAAGTAAACAACTTTACAATTTATATGATAAGCATAGAGCAAATTTATTACTCCAGGTCAACTTGCAAGTGAGAAAACAATTCATCCTTCAAAAAGACAAAAACTGCTTACTAAATTAGCTTTACTATATATATCAATAACTTACAGTCTTGTACTTAGTGGTACTGAGTCTGAAGAAGTGGAACATTAAAAAAGAGTACTACCAGGAGGAAAATAAAACAAAATTAAACTTGTCACCAACTTGATAACATCCAAAAAAGTATAAAAAAATAAGGCTGCTTAAATATACAAACAATTGTTACATGATGATAATACTGCAACTCAAGCAGCACTTTATAAGCTAATATTCAATGAAGTTGTTAAATTAAAGAATAAATAATTATTAAGACATGGTACCTACATTTCGATAGCAAGTACATTGAAAAAAATAAATATCAGGTTGTGGTACTTAAAAATGAAAAAAAAAAAAAAACTAAGAATGAACACTTGAAAAATGGTAATACTGAAATTATTGCTGCAGGAATTGCTAATTTTCATTATGAATAAACTTATGGAATGCAATAAAGATGACCATTGCTGGTATAGCCAAGGTTAACACTGGGAAAAAACTTTTAGAGATTGGTGTTAACAAATCAAATTGTGGGGAAAGGAAAGCATAGTTTGTGAATAAAGACCAAAAGAATTTTTGTATCATTTAACACTAAAGTTCAAAATCTTAAAAAAGAAGGGGCACTTTTGTTGATTTACTTTCAGAAAATTCCTAACATAAGTAATGTAAAGTGCAATTAAAGAGCCATTCTTACTATCCTTGCATTCAATTTTATGCCTATAATAAGGGAAGACTTTTGGAGAAGAAAAACAGATTTATTAATGAAACTTACAATGAAAGTGACTCTAGAAACATGTCTAAAAGATGAAACCTTACAAAAAAATATTGTGTTCATCACAGAGTGACTTGAAGCAGAACTCATCCATGATTAGTATACAAAGAAGTAATTAGTACACAGAATGCACAAAGTGAGAAAGTTTATACTGCCTATATAATCAAAAAATTCAATTTCTTTTGAGCAATCAGATGAACATTAGAACATTTGCAGGAGCGTTTTTTAATTCATCCATAATACCTCTGTATTACATAATAAATTATTCAATTTTTTGATCTCAGGTTGACCTTTTCTAAAAAATATTGAAAAAAATTTTTTTTCCCTTTTTTATAAAGGCAAAAGTTCATTGAGTTAAGATACAGGACTCATAAGCTAGTCTATTAAAAAAAAGCAACACAACCAATAATGTTAGTATTTAAAACATACACAGAGGCTTCTAACCAGCCTTTTCTATTCTTGAGAACATCATAAATTGTATTTTGCATTGCACAACGAAACCTAATAGGATGACCATCTGCACTAAGATAGTATATAAAAATATTATAATAAATGTGGAAAAACCTTAGAAAAAAAATCTTTTGCTTATAAGAAACAGAAAGTTTTTGATTATATATATAAATAATTACAGAGAAATAAACTATAATAGTTACTATTATTATTGTGGATTATGATTGACTCACAATTTATTAACTTTTAGAGATGACTTATGAAGCGGCATCTACAATAAAACATATATATATATATATATATATATATATATATATATATATATATATATATATATATATATATAACATAGTTTATTAAAGAACTTAGTTTTATAGAGCTTAGTTAATTAAATAAACACACAAAGTTCTTTAAAGATATTTAATAATTCTCTTTAGAACTAATTAACGATGAAATGCTTAAATAATCAA
Source organism: Hydra viridissima (assembly GCF_058129835.1). Lineage (NCBI taxonomy): Eukaryota > Metazoa > Cnidaria > Hydrozoa > Anthoathecata > Hydridae > Hydra > Hydra viridissima. The sequence goes on along the minus strand of NW_028324311.1, from coordinate 5,353,202 downwards.
AATTTGTAAATAAAATGCGAAAAATATATAACAAGATTTAAAGTAAAATAAAAAAAATTAAGTATACTTTGTAACAAAAATAAAAGTCAGCTATATTGGGAAAACTTAAATCTTTTAAAATGTGGCATTTTGCTTTAAATTAATGTTTAGGTTTTTTCTGCCAGAAAACTTATTGATTTGCTAGGTTTTGCTACTTTGTTTATTTTGTTCTCGCTTAGTTATGTTTTACCCGAAAATCGAGGCAAGAATTTTCGAGAACAGCTAAGCAGTAATATTGCATCGTCACCATGACTGAATGCATTTCTTTATGATATATAAGTTACAAAAATAAAATATTTCTTATATTCAAACCAACTTAAAACAAATATGGCCAACTCAACAGAAAAAGATCTGATGTCTATAGGAACACATTGTTCAAGCCCGTTTTGTAGAAGACTTGATTACCTTCCTTTTAAGTGTGACTTTTGTAATAATAAATTTTGGTAAGTAGTTTAGTGTTTAAAACATAGATAAGTTAAAAGGACTTAATGAACAAAATAAAGAAAATTAAAAGCGTTTACTAAAAAGTTAACTGGATTTTTTGATAACGACTATATTTGAATTTTGTTTTAGCTTGAAACATTTTCAACCAATCCATCATGACTGCAAGGAAACGCAGATAAAGAGTGTAAGATGAATTCATTATTAAAGCATTATTCTGGAAAATCATAATCCATTTAAATTAGAAACAGTACAATTACCAATATTTGAGAGTTTTCCCAAAAATGTGCGTAATATCCACTTCAAATAAAACCTTGTCGGCGTCTCTGTATTTTTGAGAACCGAATGCGCATGCTCAACATTGAAATGATCCATTAAAAACCAATGATATATTATATATACTAGATGTCTAGCTTCGATCCAAAAAGTGAAGCCGTGCAAACCATTTCTAATTCGGGCAAAAACATGCATTTTTAACTTTTATTTCGCACGTCGGAAATAGCTTTTGCCCTTATTACAAATGGCGGATTCAATTTGTAAACAAAAAATGCCGCTTCACTTTTCGTCCAATAAAATACCGCAAGTTAGACATCTAGTATATATAATATATCATTGTTAAAAACAAAGATAATATTTTCAGTCGTAGAAATTAGGGGAGGGCGGAGGGGGAGGAAATATAAATGCCCCCTCAACTCTCTTCTATTTTTAATGATTCAGTTTTTGTTTCCTTTTTCTTTATTTGAATTTTATCAAATTTTAATCGAGATAACTCTCAAATATATTCTTTATTTTCTCCATTCTTTTAAAGAACTTAATATTTTATACATTTAGAGTCAGTTACCACAATGCCCTCTTTGCTTCCGATACGTCTTAAAAGGGACAAAAGAGAACGATGACAATGTTCAAGTAAGGATTTAATTTTAGATAAGTTGTGACGCAACCCATGTCACTAGAAGTTTTAAAAAAGTTTTTACTGTTTTAAAATAGATAGAAAATCATATCTCTAGCGGGTGTACAACACTTTTATACGAGAAAAGAAAAAAAAATAGATGCAACCAAAGTGGATGCAAATCATCTAGTGTAATTCCTTTTCATTGCGATAAATGTTATCAAAGCTATTGTGTGCGGTAAGATTCTCTCAGTTAATTTTCATAACACTTGGATGTTGCAAAAGGAAAGTGAAAACACTTTAAGTAGACAATTTTACTTAACACGGTATTTGTTCTAGTTTTGAAACTATTTTTAATTATTCTCAGACGGCGTTTGTGAGGGATTTTTAAATTCCCTTTTAGACATCGACACTCTGCGGATCACCGATGTATTAGACCAGAAAGATCAATTTTGATTGCAGCTAGATAGGGAAGAACTTGTTTGTACTTTGTTCAAAATCATCAGTTACGTATATTCATAAGTAATAGAAGGGAAGAACGACATCGTTAATTGTGCGATTTATCAACAACAACAAGATTGGTTAAATCCATATTTCTTAAAAAAAATCTATGTAAACCTGTACAAAAACACAAGCGTTGTTTCAGAGACACTGAAATAAAAGCAGGGCTCTAAAAAACTTATAACCATATTTAGAATTAACTTACTTCAGCCTACAGAACTTAAAAGAATAATGCCATCATACGGTTGAGCGAAGAACACAAACAGAAAAGCAAGAACATTTGAGATATTTCTATGAAAACTCGAAGCCGAACCAAAAATTAATACATTATAATATATATATATTTATATACTTATATATGCAATATAAATACTTCTCACTTTATAAAATTCGTTATACTTTGTAATAGAAGAAAGTTATAATCTAATTTAAAGACCTTCATGTCTATGGCAGCTTCACTTAGACTTCACTTTTTACAGCGAATTCAACAAAAATACGATTTGCAACTTAGCAAAGTTTAGGAATAAATAAAATTTAACACATGGTACAGCGACTATATTACTGTCTAAAAAACTACAAGTGTTCAGCTATTTTCATAAAAAATTTTGCTCTATCAAGCCACATTTAAGAATTCGATATTCTGAACTTAATTATTATATACAAAAAGCAGCTTCGAAAGATCCAAATCAGCTTTCTAAATAAAAAATAGAAGATAAAAAAGCTATATTAGGAGAGTACGTTCATAATAAATGTGATAAATAATTCTTGCATGCTGTTCAAATTTTAAAAAGCAGCCAAGATGTTATATTAACATTAAACTATTGAACTAAAAAAGGGTGCCCAGCTATCCTTTTAAACTCATGGTTCTATATAGTGCTGGTTAAGTTTGACATACTTAAAGTTTAAACTGCAATAATTTTCTTTCAAATTAGTGACGGTTATTCTTTTTTCTTTTTGTTGTATATAAATTAAAACTTAACAGAAAAAATAAAATAAAGGAAAAAAGAAATTTACCATGGTGCATCATTTTATTTACAGCAACCACTAATGGTGCAAAAAACGTTCTTAAATGTGGCACATGCGAACTTTTTTTTCCAGCGATTTTTACTATTATATAAAATCAACTATCCTTTTTCATACGAAGTTATGAAGTACAAGAAAAAACCCTTAGTAGATAGAGCACAGGAACTTAACACATCTTTTGTAACACATGATCAAGACAGATTATAAATAGAATGTTAATTAAAAGATTTGGTCCCATATTGCTGCCAGAAAACCATAACAGAAACAAGTCAAATTTTACAAAGAAATCTCAAGAATGACTTATGAGCTAAGAAGAATAGTATTTAGAGATAAATCAAATAATTAGAAGAATAGAATCATTGCCCATGAACAAAATAATAAAAAGTTTCATAGTTGGTTTCTTGCACCACAAATACAAGGCTAAGCAGGCATATCTGGAGTTGGATCATATATAGACCCTGGGTAAAATTATACAATGACAAAATGAATCAATATTTTATTAGTAAATAACCTAAATGGACATTCCAGCAAGAGAATACTAGATGCCACAAAGCAGAAACCATTGGTTTAAAAAAAAATAAAAACCTTTAGAAACTGTGGTGGCCAAATCAATCGCCTGATTTGAACCCAATTGAAAATATATGGACAATACTGGACCAAAAACTGACCAAAGCTCCTGTAACATCACCCAAATTAACTTGAAAAAGTTTGAAAGAGTCATTCAACAGCTTATCAATAAAATATTCTCAAAATAAGGAGTTTTGTATCAAGAATAAAAGCAATGTTCCTCATTAACTCTGCCTCAAAATCTAATTTAAGTTAAAGTGGTTAACTTATAAGCAGTCTACTTTTTAAACTTTTTATCAGGTTCTTAAACTTAAAAAAATCTAATTATAGTTCAAGATATCTATTTCTGAGTCATTCTTCTTTAAAGAACATGGGGTTTGGACAAACATCTATGTCAAACCAATATGCCACTTAGGATTTTTTTTAATCCATAGAACACTCATGGCTTGTTGAAGCTATTTACTTGGATGTTTATTTATATATAATCATTAAGATTGTGATGTTCAAAGTTCAACACTATACTTCTTTCCAAAGTTAAATCTGTTCTTTTTGTTTGTGTAATACCAATTTCTTAGAGGTTGCAAAGTTTAATTTTTTTAAATATATCAAGACATTACTACACCAGTTTCTTCTGTTTTTTTTTTTTTTTTTTACTTCTTACTATTGACCTTAAGATAAATGTTTGGTTAACTGCTGCTGCCATTTTGTTTCCTGATGAAGATTGATATCTTAAAAATAGAAAATCATTTCCGTTTGAGAAGAACTAAAAACTCTTGCAACATTTGAATTAGTAATAAAAAAAAAAAAAAAAAAAAAAGTGAAAGATGTTATTTTAAATTTCAAAAAAGATTTGCGCTCAGCTAAATATACTGAAAATGTTCATTTCACAAACATGATCTTTAAGATTTGGAAATAACTAATCATTCTTGCTTAGCAAAAATTAATTAATGAAGAAATAGGTGAATGGGAGAGAGAGAGGGAAGAAAAAAAAAGATTTTTGGAATTGTTGAGTCTCTTGATTCAGACCTTACAAAATATAGTACTGAAGCTGAGAAAGATGAGTTAGCTGATAAAAGAAAACTCATTTTTAAAGAACCAAATACCAAAAACAAACAAACTTTATGAACTCACTCAGACCTTTAAAAAAATTATAAAATTCAAAAAAATCTTTTTTTTTACTGGTATGCATTAAAGCTTTTATTTTTACGTTTTAAAGATCCTTTAAGAGTTTGTATCTGAATTTTTAGACTGACCAAGTAATTTGTTTAAGAATTTTGTTGGACACCCTGTGTAAAATAACAATATAAAAGTAAAATTTTTACTTTGAAAACATCAGAGTAAATTTCCTTAAATAATTTACCTCCAGACAACTGATTGTGCCTGTTATGACTTCTTATTCCAGCTGCTTCATAGTCAAACTCATAATCCACCCATGGCCTATTTGAGTTACCACGATAATTTCCATTTCCACGCCCACGGAAAAGACTTCCTCTTCCACGCCCTCTACCTCTACCACGCCCTCTACCCTTGTAGCCTCTATAGTTTCCTGCACTACTACCAAAAGTCTCTTGATTTAAAGTGCGTTCTTGCCTACGACTCATCACACTAAAGCAAAAAGAATATATTACCCTTGTATATAATAATATTGAGGAAAAAATAAAAATTTCAAATGTATTATCAGACACACAAAAGGTAAAAAAAACTCCTTAACAGACTTTACAATAATAAAACAAAACAATAATTTTACTAAAACAATAATTTTACTAAAACAATAATTTTACTAAAACAACGCACTCTTGTGGATCTCCACCACTTGGTTGCATAGCTTCGCAAGAAATGTTGTCAAAAAAAGATTTAGAGCTATCATAGAACTTTTCAGGAGAAGAAAGGGGTTCCAAGTCATCAATACATTTTTCATTTTCGACATCATGGTTCTGTTCAACTATTACCTGATTATAATTAACCAATAATTGTTTTTGAAAGAGAAAAGAGAGAGAAAAAAAGGAAATAGTGTTGATTAGTTGATAATTATTTATGTAATAACTTGATAATTATTTTTGCATTGTATCTATCTCAATCAACTGAGATAATTTCATTGTGACATTAAAAATAGCTCTTACATCATCATCTTTGATTTTCACTTTGTGTAAAAATCCCAAAAGCTCTTTCTGAATTTCATCCTTATGAAATTTGGCATTGGCTGTCTCAAAGTCGAAATCTTCTGTAAACTTTGTGTTATTACTTTGGATATTTCGATTGCCTCCTCTAAAATCTCCTCTACGACCACGGAAGCTGCTCCCTATTACACCATAATTAAAAATTTTTTTAAAAAATTTATGTAAAATAATTAGCAATACAAAAAAACTATAATCTTTAAATTATCAATTTAATGGTAGTTAACGTACTAAATAGGACCGGGTCAATATAAGCCTTTCTCCAATATTTTGGAATCAGTGTATGTGTACCAATAACCTAGATTATTTTTGGCACATGCCTAATACACCAAACTACTCCAGACTTTATTTCTGAAAACCACTCAACCCCCAATTGCTAAATCTTAACTGTGAATCATAAATGTGTATGAGAAATGTTTGTACTAACATCACAACTTGTCTGTTATAACTGATAACCAAACATGTGTAGCATAGAACAACAAAAATAACCCAAACCCATCAACCTAGCAACCTATAAGTCTTTGCGCTAACTAAGCAGACTCCTGTGAGTATAATATAATGCAAAATTGATGCGTATTCCACAAAGTCTCTTCATTTTAGCTAAAAAAAAATTCCATTACCATAAAGCTCTAGTACTAAAAGAAATGATTTTATTTGTTTAAATTAGCATTTATTGAATACTAATAGTTAGCTAACTACCTTTCTAAAAAAACTGACATAGTAATTAAGTTCCTGTATGCAAAATGCATAAAAACAGGAATTTAAGTAAGCAGTCCACCTTTTGTTTTTAATTTGCAAGTATTTACAATTTAGTCTGTTTAGCAAAAAGATTTAAATTAAGCATTAGCATTTTTGACCTAACCCTAGAATCTTTAATTTCAGCTCACAATCAATTGATTTAAGAATATAATGAATTATTAAAAATAGAGTTGATTCCTTTTTGAAGGAAAAGAAGCCAAGATATCTTGAAAACAATTGATTTCATCCACTTTCAACATGTTTCATGTAAAATATTAAAAAGCACTTTAATGTAATCATACCCACATACTGCATTATCTTAATAAAACAAATTTAAAAAAATTATAGACCAATCTTATGCAATTTTTGTAATAAAAACAAAGTAGATTTCTTTTAGAAGGAAAAGAAGCCAAAAAATGTCTTAATAATTAATTTCACCCACTTCCGACATGTTTCATGCAAAATAGCAAAAAACACTTTAATATGGGATTATAATTGTATACTACATTATATATATATATATATATATATATATATATATATATATATATATATATATATATATATATATATATATATATATATATATATATATACAGTGCTTCCAGAAAGTATTAGCGCACTTGTAATTTTTTTTATTATGGACAACTTCAAATCAATATAAATTGTAAAGTAATTTAAATTTTAAACTAATTTTTTTTTTAAATGAAAGGTAAAAGCAATGAAATTAAATTATAATGTCAAATATTGTCAACCTGCTTGTTTTTTTTATGAGTTAATTAGAAGTTTAATAACTACTCGGAAAAATGTCTGAAATTAAGCGTGCAAAAGTATTAGCGCACTCATTTAAAATGTATTAGCACACTCATTTAAATCCTTTGAGAAAAACTTTTTTGGTTAATTTTTGTTTAAAACTCTCTGCTGATTAATAATTGTCAATAAAAAATATAAGAGGAATAAATTGAAGTGGCAGAAAATCATTTGAAATACAGTCAAAACTTTAAAATTGCAAGAACAAAAATATGGGTTTAAGGAGCATATCAATTGAAACAAAGTGGCAAGTTGTTGGCCTGAACAAAAGTGGTCTCAGCAATCGAGAAATCGGATGTCAACTTGAAATCAGTGAGTGCAGCGTTAGAACAACGCTCAAAAATTATAATGAGTTTGGAACAGTCAAAGACAAAAGTCGCTCTGGTCATCCCAAAAAATGTCAGAAAGGGACGAAAATAAAGCAGTTATGCTCGCTAGACGCAACCCAAACATGAGCATAGCCGAAATCGCCTCAGACCTGAATACAGCGTTGGGTGCACATCAAGTTAGCCAATCAACAATTAGCAAGCTTATGAAGAAAAAACACCTCAATTCATACCTTGCAACAAAGAAGCCACTATTAAGTATCAAGGACCGTCTCAAGCATAGAAAATGGTGCAAAGAGAGAGCTGCATGGATTGTAGAGCAATGGAGAAAAGTAATTTTCTCGGACGAGTCAAATTTTGAAATTATTAATCGCAAGAAAAGGGTTGTCACGAGGAGATACAAAAGCGAAAATTATAATCCTCGTTTTATCATATCAAAAGTTCAAGGAGGAGGAGGTTCAATTGGCATTTGGGGCTGCATTGCTGGATCTAGCAATGGACTGGCGCATCTTTACACTGATTGCCTTAATCAACATCGATATAGAGAGATATTAGAAGATTATTTAAAGCCATCAATGGACATTTTCAAGGCTGACTCCACCTGGCAATTTCAACAAGATAACGCTCCTTGCCACACAGCACGCTCAATAAAGCAATACATGGAAGAAAAACCGTTGAATCTAATGCCTTGGCCCGCTCGCTCACCTGATTTAAATCCTATTGAAAATCTTTGGAGTTGGATGGACTGCAAATTACAAAAAAGCAAGCCCACTAACTTGGTGCAGCTCAAAACGCAAATCCAAGAGTTGTGGAACACCGTGCCACAAGAACTAATCAGAAAACTTATAGATTCTATGCCGCGTAGAGTCTTGGCATGCCTTAAAAACAAAGGTGGTCACATAAAATATTAAGCTTTCTTAGAATCTTTGAAAAACTGTAAGTGCACTAATACTTTTGCACGCTTAATTTCAGACATTTTTCCGAGTAGTCATTAAACTTCTAATTAACTCATAAAAAAACAAGCAGGTTGACAATATTTGACATTATAATTTAATTTCATTGCTTTTACCTTTCATTTAAAAAAAAAATTAGTTCAAAATTTAAATTACTTTACAATTTATATTGATTTGAAGTTGTCCATAATAAAAAAATTACGAGTGCACTAATACTTTCTGGAAACACTGTATGCATGTATGCATGTATGCATGTATGTATGTATGTATGTATGTATGTATGTATGTATGTATGTATGTATGTATGTATGTATGTATATATAGACCAATCTTTTTAATTTCTTGTATTAAAAACAAAGTAGTTTTCTTTTAGAAGAAAAAGAAGCCAAAAAATGTCTTAATAATTAATTTCACCCACTTCCGACATGTTTCATGCAAAATAGCAAAAAACACTTTAATATGGGATTAACTGTATACTGCATTATCTTTACATATATATATATATATATATATATATATATATATATATATATATATATATATATATATATATATATATATATATATATATATATATATATATAGACCAATCTTTTTAATTTCTTGTATTAAAAACAAAGTAGTTTTCTTTTAGAAGGAAAAGAAGCCAAAAGATGTCTTAATAATTAATTTCACCCACTTCCGACATGTTTCGTGCAAAATAGCAAAAAACACTTTAATATGGGATTATACCTACATATTGCATTTAAAATCAAACATTTAATTTTTTAAAATGGATATTAAAATAACTTATCAAGAAAAGGAGAGTGACACAGCCCAGAGCAGGATCTAGAACAGTTGAAATTATCCCACTCTACCTTTCTTTAAGAGAAAAAAAAGTTTTGAAAAAAAAATTTTCATTACAAACTTGTTCGTAGTCTAACTGTAATGTGTAATATTGTTTAATGTCTTTTTCTATATCCAAGAAAATAAACTTTTGAAAAGAAAAAAAAAGTTTTAAAATAACAAATCAGAAATTAGCAATAAAATGTTTTAAAATAACAAATCAGAAATTAGCAAAAAACAAACAAACTTGGAAATGAAATTAAACATCCAAAAAATACAAATTGTGGTATTATATTTTGAGTTTTAATACATACAGAATATTGCACATCATTACTGTAATAGCATTTTCTTCTATCATTTAGCTGATTTATTAGGAAGATGACTTGTTTACTAAAATTAATTACATTTGGTTTCCAAAATAACTAATTTGTTTGAGACAAAGAAGTTGACAATACAATTTTATGATAACACTATTATTAATTTATAGTGTTGTTACTGAAAAATATGAATTTTAGGCTTCTTTTTACATTTTCTGATTAAAGAGAACCTTTTGGATAAGTATTGTAGGTGTTGCTAAGAGCAATAAATATTTCAATGCTGCAAGGATAAGCATAACTCAATTTTATGTTATCCATAAGCGAAAATGTAAGTCAACTTTTTTGAAAACACTTTTAGATATGGATTTTATGGCTACTATCTGTTAAATTTTCAGACTTATATAAATAAACAATACAATATAATTAGCTTAGTAATGTTGCTGTTGCTAAGTGCAGTAAATATTTCAATGCTGCAAGGATAAGCAAAAGTCAATTTTATATTATCCATAAGCGAAAATGCAAGTCAACTTTTATGAAAACATTTTTAGATATGGATTTTATGGCTACTATTTATTAAACTTTTAGACTTAAGAGAATACAACTTAACCCTCTATCCGGCAGATTATGATCTACTACCAAACAAAAAACTTCTCTTGAGCTGCGATTATTCAAATGAAAATGTTATTGTGGTTAATTTGCATCAAAATAAACAAAGTAAGATATAAAATATTTCAAAACATAATGTTGTGGATAAGCTTTACAACCAAAGCATTTATCAGCAAATCATTTGTTGCAAATATGCAACTCAAATGGGAAAAGGGTTAATAACCTTAGTAATATAGCTCTTGCTAAGAACAGTAAATATTTAAATGCTAAAGGGATAAGTATAAGTTAATGTTTATAATAACACTTTTAGATAATTATTTCCCCACCACTGTCTTTTAAATTTTCAGACTTAAAAAGAACAAAGCAATTTTATTGGCTAAGCATAAAAGCTGCTACAAACAGTAGTAAATATTTTAATGTTGCAAGGATTTATATTTAACAACAAATGCTACTCTAATATTGTTTAAGAAATCTTTCCAATTACTCTAGAAAATTTGAAATCAAGCTTAAGCATAAAAAGGTTATCTTGATTGTATTATAATTCTTAAATAACTTATCCTTTTAAATGATTGCTAACCAGCCAAATAAATAACATTAAATGGTATTTCACAAATATTATCTTGGAAATTTATATGCAGCAATGATATTTCAACATTTGTTTCTTTTTATAATTTAGAAGGTTAACAATGATTTTTAATGACCTTCACCATAAAACTTTGAACTCTTTATATAACAATGATTTATTTCACCTGATTTGTTTACAATTTCAGTTTTTAAATGTAAAAAATATATTAGAATAACAAAAACTCAAGTTGCAAATTACAATTTTTGCTAGTTAAGTAGTGTTTTTAACCAACACAATGGAGGACATTTAAATATTTACTGTAATATACTTATTAAGCCCTTAACACACACACACAGGCTTTCCAGAGGCAAATTTTACTTTACTAACAAATCAAAAGTTGTAAGATATGTACCAGAAAAAATCTGATGAGATGTTTACGGAAGTCGTGCATCATTTTAAATAGCTAATTGTTTTAAAATGTCATTGTATTGATGTTGTTTAAAATTTAAACAACTCTGTTATTAAGACAATTAGTTTTAATTGAAACGCCATCAAATCGAGATAAGTAAGAAAATTTTTTTGCATTTTCTTGTTGAAAATCCTGGTGCATCAAACAAAACAATTTCTAAAGAGCTGCAGATTGCTTTGAGAACAGTGCAGAGCATTGTGAAATGATTTAAGGACACTGGTACAATCAAAAGAAAATCAGGAAGTGGAAGAAAAAATGTTTTGTTAGACGAGATCTTGGTAAAAAAGTGAAAGATACCTTAGACAGAAAACTGGAGATTTCTGTTCGAACTTTAGCAAACAAATTTAAAACAAGTGCTTCCACTATACAAAGAGTAAAGAGAAATTGTGGCTATAAAAAGAAAAAAGTTCCTCATCATGAAGAAAAGCAAGAAAATAATGTGCTAAAAAATCTTGTTTGATTATTGACAATGAAACTTATTGTGCTGCATATTTCCGATCTCTTCCAAGATACCAATATTATTCAGCAACTAATTGCAAGAGACTGAATTCCAATTATAAATGCAAATTATAAAAAATTCTTAGTTTGGCAAGCAATTTGTAAATGTGGCAAAAGAAGCTCTTGTTTTGTGACTACAGGAACAATTAACACCAAAATGTACATAAAAGAATGCCTCAAGAAACGTCTTTTGCCATTTTTAAGAACACACAGGTAACCCGTTATTTTGGCCTGATTTAGCATCATGTAACTACTCTGGGACAACTTTAAACTGGCTTAGAGAACATAAAGTAGATTTCATTGAAAAACACTTCAATACACAAAATAGTCCCGAACTACTCCTATCAAAAGATATTGGGCTCTTGTTAAAAGAAAACTAAGGTTCAATGTAAAAGAGAATGTAAAAACCAAAAACATTAAAGACTGTGCAAAAGCTGATGTCAAGTGTAAAACGCAAAGTGCGTGTGTTCTCATATACAAAACTTCACAAACTTTCTTAAGTGAAATTTAATAATATTTATATATGTACTTTCAAAATATAACATTCAATATTGAAATACAATAGTTAAATAAATATCCTTTATAATGTTTGTGCAGATTTTTTCTGGTACATGTTTTAATTCAACTCAAGAGTGTAATAACAAATCAAAAGTGTAATTCAAGTATTGGGATTCTGAAAGAAGTAACATTTAAAAAGTTGGAGCCAGAGCTTTGAGAAACTGCTGCTCCACAAGCCTGTGCACATACTCAAACTAATTTGAGTTGGCTTTTAGAGATGCAGACAAGTAATTTTTAGCTACTTTTTGTATCAATGTAATAATCACGATCAAATAAACTGTAGCAGTAAAAAAATGACTGAAAGTTCAGGATATCATACAGCTCTTTTTAACAATGTGCAATAAAGGGTTAACAAATGTTTCATTTTAAAAAAGTTTTAATCAGATAACTTCACAAGGAGAATATACACAATTTTAGAATTTGATGCATTAAATAGTGTAGTCGCTATTTAATAATAACCTGTTATTAAGGTTTGCAAAAGAAATGATATTTTAATAAGATAGTAAATATCAAGTAAAGAGCTCAATAATTTCTATAAATATATCAACAAATAATCAGCATATTTTAGTACTAACCTCTTCGCCTATCATCAACTAGAGCTGGTTTCTTTTCATCAGTCCCATTCAGAAACTTTTCTTTACTAGAATCTTGATTTTCTCTTCTGATTTCTCTTTTAACTAAATCTCGCTCATTAGCTTGAGTTTCTCTTTTGGATTCTTTTTGATTGTTATCTTTAGGACGATTTTCTTTTGGAGTGTATTCTTTTTGCTTGTAATCTTTTGAGTCCCTGTTGTACTTAGCATCTTTATTTTCTTTATACTCTCTGTTATCTTTGATATAACGATCATTTCGGTCTTGTTTACTTTTACGCTCTCTGTATTCTTCTCTATCTTGAGAATAGCGCTCATTACGATTGTCCTTGTGAGTATCTCGTTTATCACGATTGTCTTGGCTATCTTTATTGACTTTAGACTGACTTCTATCAACTTTGTTTGAAACTTTGACTAACTCAGGAGTGGGTGTGCGAGGTAAGCTTGGTGTTTTCTGAGGTTTTTGATTGTAAAATGGTGGGGTATAGCCAAATGGAGGCATACCTGGAGCAAAAGGGCTATAACCCTGGTGTTGATGAGTGTGTGCTGGGGCATGATAATGTTGAGAATGATGAGGTGTTTGAATAGGACCATTCTAAAGAAGTCAATAGTTAAGTTAAGATATTTAAATTTTTAAATAGACACAAAAGCTTAAATTAAGCTGAGCAAACAAATTATCAGCCTTAAGTAGAAAACGAACAATTTTATAAAAAAACAAAGATTCTCCTACTGAATATTAGTACTTAACTTTAAAAGAAATAAATCAAATTAAATATTTACATGAACAATAGCAGGATCTTGTGGCTTAGGAGCTTCACAAACATGCAAATCATCTATGTCAGTACCACGAAAAACAATATACTCAAATACTTCTTCTCTTGCAGGAACTGGATTATCTGGTACTCGATCTTCAGTTCCAAGTGATATCACTAAAAAAGAAAAGGTAGTCTAGTCTTAAAAAAAGCATGAATTCATTTAGTCATGTACAGATAAAGCTATTTATACCTATATAAATATAATTATATATCAATGAGTCCTTTAATATTAATATAACTAGATTTATCAGATATAGTAAATGTTATTCTAACTAATTTTTAATAATAGTTGCATTCAACAAGTATGCTGCAGAAAGATATGTAATGGGTAAATGTATTTTAATTAGTAATTAATTAGGAGTACAGGAAAATAGATTAACAAAATGATTGTTTAAATGACGATGCTTTAAACAGTAGTATACGTTATAAATACCTTTGGCGAGTGTTACTGTTGAGTCCTTGGCATCAATTGTATAAAGAAAGCCTTCATAACGTATCTTTGCCTTAGATATAAGGCTAATTTTGCTACCAATATAAGGGGTTCCAGAACTCATTGTACTATATTATTTCACTAAACATGTATATAATTTTGATGCCAAAGGTAGAGAAAGATTTAAATCCTTTAGATTTCACAACGGCTTACACTACATTGCTTTCCACAGTGTTTATCTGTATTAATATTATAGGCCGGCGAAAACGGCCCAAATTTAACTTTCAAACCGGACCGCTGGGCCGACACAAGGGCGTCTGAGAGGCGGATTTTGATGTTGCTACACCATATACTATCTATTTAATAACTTTTTGATTTATCATTTTAATAATTTTGTGAGTTTTTTAAAATTTCAGCTCGATACAGATTTAATACTGATTTTGACGTGCTTATATAGTCATATTCTCCTTAAATTCTGTTTTAGTTTTTAATATACTACAACATTCTTATTCTCATGTTTTGTTTTGTCAGAGATAGACAGAGATAAGTACATAACAACATTAGTGAAATTTTTTGTTTGTTGAAGTGTTAAAATACTGTAATCTTTATTTATCTTTCATTATTTATAAATCACAAACCAGTTTAGCTAGCGGACAAAGCTAAACTTCTCTAAGTTCCTAAGACTGTAACCCACAAACTCTTTCAACAATTTGTTTATAAAAAAGATGCTAAGACGTGTCTGTTTTGCATTTCTGTTTCCTAGATTTCTTTATAAAATTCAAATCAGTTTTACAATAGATAAAAACGCGCTTGGCGAATGTTCGGAATTAAAAAAAAAAAAAAATTTTAATTTTATTTTAACTTAGAAATCTTCTAATTAATTTAACTTTTAAAGTATTTTTAAAAAATTTTAACCACAATAGGATTTTCAGTCTGTCACTTACAAAGGTTCATATTTGAAGAGTTTTTTCAAATTTTAAAAACACGAATTTTAATTCCTTTGTAAAGTATTAACAAAAAGACTTCGTTAAAAAATATTTAACATTTCTTATTGATATATAATTCCTATTAAAAAAGAAAGCGAAAGAATTCTATTATTAAATTAAATAATTAGCACCTTTTTGGTCTAAGTGGCGTTATTTTAAAAAGAAGTTTTATTTTAAATAGAGATTGATTTTTTTTGTTTGTTTGTTTTTCTTAATCGTTTAGTTTTATATTTATCACACTTAAGAGGTTTCTTTTTTGCTTTTTTTTTTTTTTATTTCTTGCAGATTACGTTGCTTTTCAGATTCACGACGAAGCCTTTTGTCAGTACTTAATTCTATCATTATCAAAAATCTTTATTATTTTCTTTTGTTACACAAAAATAAATCATATATATATATAAAAAAAAAAATGTATTTATAGTGACTTCCTTAACAGTAATCAAAAACTTGTGAAGACAATACTATTTTCGTCTGTTGTACATCATCCGTCATATGCTTCGTTTAACTTATTTAATTAACTTGTTAATTTCGACATACTCGTGCGTCATACTTCAAGTCATGGTTCCTGTTTTATGTGCTGATAAAATGCAATAAAAACATTTTTGACAAGTTTCTATAACTCCGGCTACGAAAGATTTATGATACGTGTTAAGTAAAAGCAAATCTCACAAAATGCATAAAGTAATACAAGCTAAATGAAATATAGACCTTGTATAATTTGAAACAAACTAAAATAAAAAAAAACACAAGTTTTATAAAATGAATGATTATACTTTTTACTAAAAACATTTAACTTTTTTATTTTTTATTACATAATTTTATTACAAAACTTTGATCTCACTAGAATTCAATAACAATAATTTTTATTGGCTTCATCAATCTTTAATACGCTAAAACTTAGCAGAACTGGTTAGTTTAAGAACCATACACACACACACACAAATATCAATATTATTATCAATAGAACACCCATTTCATCAATATAACACCCATTGCATCAATATAACACCCATTGCATCAATAGAACACCCATTGCAAGAATTGAGCTCTTGATAAATATTTTATTCAGTTTTTCTTTGCTTCATTAATGAAAGGATACTTTGTTATAGCTAAATAATAGTTACAACAAAATAGTAAATTCATTTTTTTAGCTAAATTAAAACTCTATTACATAAAATGTTTGAATATTTTTTGTTATTGTTAAAAATATTTGAGTATTTAAATTTTGAAGATGAAAAATCTTAAACAGATAAAGTGATTCAATATCCATAAATATATATTTTTTTAAGAATTTGTTATATTTCTTATCATTTATTTTTGTCACTAGCATAATGACGCTCTAAATTACACAAACACCATTGTCTACTAAATTCTAAACAACTAGAAATCTGCATTCTTGACTTAAAAACTTAATATCCGTAGCACAAGAGATATATTGACGCTCTTTACACTCCTTATAATAGAAAAAGGATTAAGAACTTTTTTTGAGCTGCGACTTTGAATTTATGATTGGCTGGCTGTTTGTCATTGAAGCCATAACATTATAATGTCCTGAGCAGAAAGGAAACTAGAACTAAGAAAGTTCAGTTACTACGAAAGCCTCCTTATTTTTAAGCTGGATTCTCACTTGAGTATTGATGCAGCTTAAAATCTGACTCAAAAGCAAGTTTGAGAAACCAGAAATCCATTTGAAAAATCAAGTAAAAAATCTTAAAAATCAAACAGTAAAAGATAAACAAGTGTTAGTTGGAAAAGTAAAAAGACAAGTTGTAAAAACTGTCGCCATAGTTCATATCGTATAGTTCAACAATGTCTGGTAAACTGAAGTTAAATGTCCTAGAATTTTCTCCTTTTTTAACTTTTTTCAAGTCACAATTTCATTCTTAATACCATCATTATCAGAATTTTTACAAACTCGTTTTGACACTTTGGAACGTTCCTGTTTAAATTGAGTTACCTTGGTTGCCTGCTTGTTATTAAGTAATGATTTAAATATTAACATTGAAATGAATAAAAAATACGTTTAATGTTTTTTTTTAAGAAAGAGCTGACACTGGTTATGTTGTGACTTTTTTTTATCAGTTATAAACACACGGTTATGAAATCTTTCACATAACTTGCAGCAATGAAAATTGTTATTTGGAAAGTGTATTGGTAGTTTCTCATTCATAAGATTGAGTTGAAGATGATTTGTGACCTCATTCTTATTCTAACATATGTATGCGACCAATTTATGTAACTTATCTGAACTCTCTTAGTTTTGCTGCTATAATGGCGGTAGTATTCGTGGGGTAGGATAACTACTACCTAAGTTGTAAGAAGGTAAAAGGCAATCTGTAGTGAGAGGGTTGCAGAGAATCCAATTTGTTACACAATTTGTGTAAGGGAAGGCTCAAAATTAAGCTTTTAGGATAAGATATTGCAAATATTATTTTTTGCAATTGGCGTTTCTAGTGAACTGATCTTCTTTCTTTCTGTCCTCCAGAAACGTTTGGCGAATACGTTCATTTCAATAAATGCTTTTAATACAATAATTAACTGTAGAAAAAAAGTTGCTTGCATAATAAAAGTTTACTTTTAATTTCTTTAAATATCAATTAAAATAGCACGTTTATCACCTAACACAGAGCCAACGAGGTTAGGTGGGGGTGGGAGGACTTAAAGGCCGATTCCGAAATATTGGTACCATTTTTAGGTATTACTTTAAACGCCTCAGATATTATTTTTTAAGCGCCGGGAAACCCACTACAGGTTCGAAACCGGACATCATGACCGTTCCGTTCCCAATAAAAAACAACAATATTGATAATCAATTACTCTAAAAGGAAATAGTTACTTTCGTTTTTGGAGTCATGTATTAAACTAAAGGAAGTTTTTTGGAATTGCTTAGTTTCTTTTAAATTCGCAATTTATCGCATAAATTGTACAAATGATTTCGGAAATTAAAAATTTGAATACTCCCAAATGTGTATTTAGAGTATTTCATAATGGTAACTCTTGAATAATTAGTCATTTTTAGAGATAATATTCAAGAATACAAAAACACAAATTGAATCAGCTTTTTCATCAAGTTCTACCAGTGCTCAGACGAGCATTAAATGAAATAAAACAAATTAAGAACAAAAGTTTCTGAATTATTTTTGACAAAATCTTTGCCTTTTTCAATCGCGTACATGTCCCAATTACTTTTGAGGAGGGAGAATTAAATTAAAAACAACGATCGGAAAAGACGTACGCAAGACTCGTCAACTCTTCGTATAAATAAATGATAAAGCTAAAAGAATTAAGTCAAAAACAACAACTGAGAAAAGACATACACGCAGAGACTTATTCAACCTGTCATATAAATAAACGATAAAGCGGAAAGAAGAAAAGTCAAAAACAACTGGGAAAAGACGTAAACGCGAAGACTCGTAAACGATAAAAAGAAAAGTTAAAAACAACGATGAAAAGGTAAAAACAACGACCGGGAGAAAGCTTACGCACAATGATTTATCAATCTATTACGTAAGTAAATGATAAAACGAAAAGAAGAAAAGTTAAAAACAACTGGGAAAAGACGTAAACACGAAGCCCATCAACCTGCCATATAAATAAATGATAAATAGGCATCGCAACGGAAAACAATCAAAAACTATAAAAGCTCAAAAAAAAAAGAGTTTTACGAAGAAGAAGACGGAGTTTTAAAGAGAAGTAAAAGAGAGTTTTTAAGAACGTTTTTAAGAAGAATTTTATAGAGAAAGAATTTTTGTGATTGAAAAATATCGGGATAAACAAGAAGTTTTGTAAGTGAACAAAAGAGAAAAAGAAAAAGAAATTTTTGATAATCAGAAGAAGTTAAGAATTAAATAGAAAAACTTAAAAAATTTGCTTTTTCTTACGGAAAAAGTGAAGCATGTTTTTAAAGTTTTGAATGCCGGTAGCCGTTTTATTTAAACTGACAATAATTCATTTTTGCTTTGCTTTGATTTATCGTTGCGTCGTTTCAGGCTGGCAAAAAATTTACCTCACTGCGGAAGCGCGAGTTTGATATCTAGCTAATATATATCATTGAGTAAGAGAGTATTATTTGTATTTTATAAACGTAATGAATAATAGAGTACGAACAATTACATCCTAATAGAACGTTTATTGAGTTATATTGTATAACAGAATATACTGAAGATGATAAACACAACCTTAACCCTTAAGATTAAACCTTATCCACTCCTAACCAAACTATCCCCAAACCTCGCTCTTTCCAAGCCAAGAAATCCGCGCGCTATCAACCTCAATTCCAACCTCCACATTTATCTTTCCGCATAACTCTAGACCCAAACCTTTCCAATATCCCTAATCCTAAGCTAACTAAAATTACAACTACTTACTACAAACAAATATTATTTATTTATTCGTTTGTTAAAAACGCCGCCTTCACAATATTAATTGTTTTATAAGGTTTATTGTAGCTCTTGTCCACATTAAGTGGTTCTGCTAAATTCCAAAAAATCAGCAATTTAAAAAATTGTTTTTAGTTTTTTGAATTTCTAAAATCTGGCAATTTTGCAGTTTTAAAGTCAAAGTTAAAGCTTGGAACTACACCAAGTGACTCAATATTCTGTTTGAAATATCCAACACGGGAATTTCAATTTGATCAATTCTGCCAAATTGCATTGCTTGTTGATATTGCCAAGTAAAATTTAAATAAAACTTGAAAAAGTCCTTTTGTTTTCTACAGAGATGGAGACTGAAAGAAAAAAAAACCAACTCCCGATTCTTTTTGATTACGCACCAACTATGCATCACTTTTGGCATTATGTTTAATGAAGAATTAATAAAATGTAAAAACAAAAGAATTTCCAAGTAGTTAAAATGATACCCCTGCTCAAAGTGGAAAAACTCATTTACTCAGGAAACATGAAAACAAAATAAAATATGTAAAAACCAAAAGACTTTCAAGACACAAATGAGCCATCATCACAAAAACTTTCCTTTATTTCCAAACGAGTAATGCCATTTTTGTCTTTTTCAAGTGCACTAAGAAGTAAATATTTCCCTCTCAAATGTAAGCAATGTTACCTGTAATTATGCAGTTGCTAAGGGCTTTTTTTTCAAACCTTCCTCATAAAACTGAGATTTTTTTTTTATTTCAAAACATTTAATGTTATACATTTTTATATTTTTCAGAGTAATAAAAAAAAATTAGAAAATTTTAGAAAATCTAACAGGCTTGTACCACCTTAAGCAATTTATTTTTTATATTTCCTCGTAGAACTACTAATTACTATTAAAATAATTTTAAATTAAAAACTACAATAATTCTTTTGTAAACAACAAAGTGCAATGTAGGATGAATCTGCATTAAGAAAAGCGAGGGAACATGCACACAATAGATTGAAACTACATTACAAAGTTGAAAGTTCAGTGACCATGGAAAAAGTTTTATCAGGAATTTTGAAAATAAAATGCTTCAGGTTCTCTTTCTTTTATAAATAAATTTGTTCCAATTCTTTCATAAACTTTCTGCATGCTACAACATGTTTTCCTCAAAAATTAGAAATATTAATAGAAATATTAAACCAGCTTAGTACATTTCTTTAAGTTTTTTCGTTTTCTCTATGCTTTTAATACGTTTCTCAAAACGTTTAGGGATTTTATTGTGCTTACTTCTTTAAGGTTGTTAATATACGGAAACTACTATCATGCCAAGCAAGATAATTCTGCTTGTTTATAATGATTTAACTTACAACGCAGGGATTATAAGAAGATTGTAATTCATGCATTTTGCTTAGAAAAAAAATAGTAATGAACTGATGCATATTTTATTATCGTACAATTCGGGCCCGAGGCTTTAGTTCCTCCGTTGTTACGCAGGTTGAAAGATCATACTATTCCATTCTTATAAAAGTGGGATGCTGGTTTAAGATTATATGGCGAACATAGTTTATTCATCTTGAGTTTAACAATTTAAAGCGTTATTTTCAATCTATTTCATGCCCAACAACAATTGACGCCAAAATCGCCATATTGGAAAGCCCCAGAACGCTAAAGTCTGATACTATGTATTTAAAGCGATTAGTCGAAAAACAGAACTTAAAGCTTACGGGATTTAAATTTTTGGGGTTTTCAATATGGCGATTTTGGCGTCAAAAAATTAGAAGTTTTGCTCGAAGTTGCGCTATCCAGTTATTATTATAGAGATCAGTGATTCTCCTCTTATTACAAATGGCGGATTAAATTTGTAAATAAAAAAAGCGGCTTCACTTTACGTTCTAGAAAATCCCGCAAGTTACATACTAATATCATTGCCTCTGTGAAAATTAAAGAAATAAAATAGGCTTAAAATACTTGTTTGCTTTTATTTGTTAAGGGCTCGGAATAGCAGAAGGCATGCATTAAATTTATTGGACCAAGGTATCACTAAAGCTCTATGCGGGCCTGACTAAACAACTAACTTTATTAAAAAACTATGATAGACAATTTTCGATAAACAACTCATGGAGTGCTAATATAGTTTTTAATGCATTTATTTATCTATAAATATAGTTCTAAAAATCGATTTATAATATCGAAGTTAAAAATTTTTGTAAAAAGAATATCTTGCATGTAATAATTCTATAATTAGATTAAGTATTCTAAAATGGTTCTTAGGTTATTTTTGGGAAACCGGTCATTATCTCATCATTCAGTTTTCATTCGTTCGACTCCTGAGAGTTGATCATCATTCCACCAGATGTCAGCTTTAGATCAAATATGTTTCACAAATGAAGTAAACTGCTTAAAGTTTTCGTCACATAGTTTGAAAGAAAACTTTTGTACAAATTGCATGAAAGATATTTCAAAACATTGCAGAAATACAGTAACTGAAGATGATGTTGTCAAGGTTGTTTCCTTATTTTAAAAAAAAAAAATCGTTTTAAAATTGAATTAACACATTTAATTCCACTTAATTTTAAGCTATGTTTTTAGTTGAAGAATGTGAATTTTTGACAAAATAAATTTGTAATTGAAAATAAACATGCTATAGACCCTATTCTTTAAAATAACTAATTTTAAAGTTTACTGAATTATAAACTATTACTGTCTGATGTAAGGTTATTATTTACAATTTAGATATTGATTACTTTCGTTTTGTCAAGTATTCAATATGTATGGTACAAACACTCTACTGCTGAACACTTTAATATTTTGAAATAAGTTTTTTTCAAATTTACATTTAGACAATATAACTGTGTTTTAAATGATCTTATCTTTTGGTAAGGATAGATTTTTAAAATGTCATTTTAACTATTCCTAGGATTGCATAATTAAAATTTCTTTTACCATTAGTCAACCTCCAAAATCATTTCATTTTTCCATTAACAATTTAATGTTAAAGCACATGCACTACAGTTTCTATCTCTGATGCATGTAGTTTACCACAAAAAACTTACCTGAGTGATTTTACCATCTATTATAGTGATTTAGTAAAATTTTTGATTTGTATTTGTAATTTGTAAATACAATTAAATTTGTAAATACATTTTATTTAAATTTGTAAATATATTTAAATAATTACATTAAAATAAGTATCAGAAAATTTCATATTAAATATTTTACTCTTTATTTTAGGCCTTAGAGTATTCACAGGAAGGTGAAAAATACCCTAGTCTAATCCTTGATTCAGATAAAGATTATGGCAAGCTATTTCTTGGAGGCTTTAAAGCTGCTATAAATAATGAATTTCTTCAAAAAGAAGCTGTTGCTGGCATTGTAAACACAGTTGGTTCAGGGCTTTATAAATTATTTGGAAATAAATTAGAGGTATATTATGTAACAAAAAAAAGTAAATTGTAGATTTAAATACTATTAATAATTACTTTTTTTTTTTTTTTTTTTTTTTATCAGTTATTGAATATTTTATTGGTATTAATTGGAATGTCTTTAAAGTTTATCATTAAAAATTACAAATTTATTTTTACTTTTTTTCATTAAAATTGTCAACTTTTCTATTTGATTAATGCTTAGAAAATTATTGGGGACTTTTAATTGAAAAAAAAAAAAAAAAAATTAGAATAGTAAAAATAATTTTGATACTCATTCTACATGTTTTTGTTGTTGTTTGTTTGTTTAAGGACCTCAATCAATATTTCTTTACTAAACTCTGATTGGGTTAAAAGTAAAAGTTTAAACTGAAAAAATTTAACATAGCTGTTTAATTAAATCTATCATGCTTAAAACATTTAAAGATATTTACTTCCGCTTCTTTGATTTAGTTTAAAATAATTGTGGTCTTAATCTACTAAATTTTTTCTTTTAAGGCAACTTATCAGAACACATTGGTTGAGGCAAAAGTTGACTGCTTGTATTTGGAATGGGAAGATTGTATAAGTTACACGATAAGTGATGAAGATATAGAGAAAGTTGTTAAGTACATTCATAAATATAGAATGCAAAAGAAAGCTGTTCTTGTTCATTGTGCGCAGGTAAATGGTTAAGTATAATACCTAAAGATAATAGTTTTTTCATTTAAGATATTGATTTAAGTTGTGATTTAAGATTAAGCATTTAGTTTTTTACTTCGTTTCTTTAATTATAATTTTTTTTTTTTAATTAATTTTATTTTAAAAGTAATATAGTTAATAAAGTTATAGACTTTTTTTGTAGCTATAACAAAAAACACTGGTTTTGCATCTTTTTCAATGATGATTTCTAATTTTAAATGTCCATAACTAAGTTGAGAAACATTCTCTTGATTTCTGTAATAGCTTATGCTTCTTTGTAAAATTTGCCAGATTTTCTTTAACAACATTTTAAAAAGTACAATGGATAGTTTTATACTTGAAGGTTGGAAGGATTTTGATTCTGGTAAAAGTATTTAAACCAGAACATGATTACTGGATTTATCTTAAGATTTCCATAAGCCATTTGTATGATAAATAGTATTTTTCATACGTTGTTTCTGTTCACCAGCTCATATAGTTAATCAACACTTTCAATAAGTCGCATCATTATAATGTCTTATATAATTTTCATTTGTTGCTTATACAAAATATTACAGTATTTGCATCGAGCTTGGTTTTAACTTTATCTTTTGTTTTACTTCGGATAAATCATCAAAAAAGAGTTAAAAATGTAGAAAGAATTAAAATCATTTAGTTAAATATCAAATCACTGCAAGCAATGGTTGCCAATTTAACAAATGTAAATAGGGGAGGTAGGGGAGCATTGGGCACATTTTTACATAAACGCTAATAAAACTGTTATTTTTTATTATAATCAAAATTTTATTTCAAATATATCTAGCACACATATTTGGCAGTAATTATTGCTAAGAAGAGTTTTAGTATTATAATTAGTTGCAAAGTTACAAAAGGTTTTTGAACACATGTCCAAAGTGCCCAAACCTCCCGGTGGTTGGGAGGTTTGGGCACCCCTGTGGGGATGTTTGGGCACTGTATTTAATATGCACAATATTGTTTTAATATACTGCTATGATTAAGTATTATATAGCATTGATATAAAAAACTATAATACAAACATTTTTTCTTATCATAGACTTTACAAAAAATTAAACTATGTCACTTGGAATCAATACTGCATGATGTTGGGCTTAATAAGACTTATTTTAAATTTGGTATGACCCAAAGAGGCTTATCAAATTTATATTTTAGGCTGCCACGTTTTATCCATGTTGTTGGTGTAGGCAATTTTGTTTTTATATCCTCCAGGGGGATGCTGGCTACGTCCTCGATGTCAGGAAACATAAACGTATTTCTTATCTTACTTGCTCTCATGAATTTGACAGTTGCCATGGAGTGATTAACCTCTTCCACTATTCCAACATAATGATAAACAGTTTTTTTGGTGTTAAATTTAACCAACACAAAGTTATTGACCAGGAAATTTCTATCCATAACAATCACATCGTCTCCATCAAAATCTTCTTCCGATGAATCGATTTCAACAAGGGCTTTGTCAGAAACGGAAACATTTTCTATTTCATCATCACTGCTAATCTTCCTGCGTTTCTCGTTTTTAGAGCATTTTTGATTTTTGTTGAGCTCTTTGATCTTATTTTTTCTTTGTCTTTCTTTTTCTTCCATTTCAATGAGTCTTTTCTCGGGTGAGTCTGTCAATATTCTAGTTTTTCCTTTCTTCCGTTTCATGCCATCCAATTTCCTGGGGCCGGCTTTCGGGTATGGCCTTACTAAATCAGGTGTTATATTGATAGCGCCCCTAGTCTGGCTTTTAGATAGAGATTCCATTTGAGATGGCCCAGTGACTTCCATATTTGAACTTGTACGATCCTCTAGACTCAGATTTTCTTTTGTTGAAGGCTGTTCCATGATAGGTTGGTCTGAAATCAATTTTTCTGTAGCAACATTATTCTCTTCCGGCAAGCAGCAATCAGTTATAGAAGAACAAACAAAATCTTCATCAGAAAAAATGTTTGAATTGAATGGCCAAATGCCAGGTTTTTCAAATCCCTTTTGAATATTTTGCAACTTGAATGCAAGTGGGATGGCTTTTGCTGCTAATTTTGGGATTTCATAAATTGTTAAAGTTTTGCCAGGACTGCTTACCATCCAATCTGTTACAACAGTGTTATAATAAGTTTTAAGTGGTCCATAGACAGTCAGGTCTAGTGGCTGCAGTTTATGGCTGCAGTGCGGTGGGAAAGTCATTAAAACAATGCCTGATTCTTTGCAAAAATCGAGAACTGGTACTGAAATATGGCTCTCGTGATTGTCCAGCAGCAATAGAACTGGCGAGGAAGGCGTTGGTTTTGCGTGTTTTACAAAATGGTGTATATATTTTAAAAAACATGGTGCTGTCATCCACCCTGAAGGATGTGCCGCTCCATCTGAAGCAACAGGTGCATCATTTAGCATATATGTTTTGAAATTAACCCGTGGGAGTATGAAAAAGGGTGGTATTGAGTTACCCAATGCATTAATACCACAGCAAATCGTTACAAGTGTCCCTCTTTCAGCTGACGTTACTTGCCCAACTTGCTTGGTGCCTCTGAGAGCAATCACTTTCTGGGTTCTTTGTACTGTTGATAATCCAGTTTCGTCTATATTGTAAATAGACTCAGGGCCGAAGCGATCCCGTTCATATACAGTTTTAAGATTTTCAAAAAATCCCCGACATTTTTCTTATTGAAACTTGTGGCACGTGAGAGACTGGTAGCTTCTGGTGTCCTTATTGAAAGCTGAGGTTGTCTTTTTAAAAATCCCCTAAGCCAATCTTTGGATGCAAGCTTCTTCTCTGTCCAGTTGTCTGGTATTTTTTTATTAATGGCAGTAGCGTGTTCGTAAACCAATTCGCGTGCCTTCAGCTTTGACATTCCATGGTTTAGTTTAAACAATGTTACAAGATATTCTGAAATTTTTTCTTCTTCATCTTTCGTGAATATTTAGGATGATACAAATTTAGAAGAAATATCTTTCACAACGCCACCTTGCTTTATGTATCTTTGAAGGTTAGACCTGGGTATATCATATTTAATCGCAGTAGTTTTAATTTTTCCTCCTTTAGAAACCTCTTCCAATGCGCGCAAAATAACATCTTTAGGGATTTCACGTCGTTTATTTTTCTTTTTAAATGAAAACGGCATTGTTCTGATAAGAAATGATTAACCATTCAATCCAATGGGCATAGCAAAAAAGCACAAACGTATGACACCAAAACACGCTAAAAAAAGAGGGAGCATTGGGCATGCCCAAACCTCCCTCCTACATGCGTGCCCAATGCTCCCCACAACCTCACTTTTCAAATAATTTCGAATAAGTTTATTTTCATCAAATGTTGAATCCTAATTGCCAGGTAAATATAATGTTCATTAAACGCAAAAGAAGAAGTTAACACAGATACTTACACTTTCTTGCAGATTTCTTTGTTATCTTTCTTCAAATCACAAACAAGATATTTACTTTTGTACGCAACAAACCGTTAAGCGCATGTAACTTGACAACCAAGTGAAATGACAGCTGACACTTTTGATGAGCGGTGTTGCCAGTTATAAAACTATAGTGCTATGGTAGAAAACAAAAAATATCTATAATAGATTGTGAGAAATGAGTGGGTGCCCAAACCTCCCGACTGCCAAATGCTCCCCTACCTCCCCTACTGAATGGGAAGGTGTTGTAGAATTTTCATATTCAAAACTTAATAAAAAGTTGAGCATGCTTATTTGTCTCCTTCACATAAACAAACTCCCACTTAGGCAACTTATCATAGACAGAGACAGTAATAGTCTAAAGATATTGGTAAACTCTTAGATTTTGTTACAGAACTGGAATTAAACAAATCTTTAAGAAATTGAAGAACCCCTTTACTGTAACATGTGCTCAAAAAACTTTTTGCAGACCATGGCTTGTTTACAGAATCTAAACAGCTGTAAAAGCTGAAGTCTTGTCTAGGGCTCATGTAAAATACTTAAGATAAAAAAGTTTAGCATGAGAGGAATGAAATTTTCAATGGAGGTTTAAGAGCCACTTCTCATTAGCTCTTTTATTATCAAACTAGTCAGGATGATCGGCCATGCCAAAGCTAATCCATAGAGCCAGTTGATAAAGTTGTGTTTTCTCTGAAAGTTACTTAACCACTACATCAAAGTTAACAAAAGTATAATTATATGAAGAGTTTATGCTACAGAACACTGGTTTTTTGTAAAGGTTTTCATTTGAAGTTATTTTTAGTTCAACTTTTTTTTTAATCACTCTTTTCAGTAGGTTAAACATGAGCAACTATTGAAAACAATTTAAAAACTGCATCCTTTCTTTCTTTATTTTTATTTTTTTTTGATGCTTTTTTTTAAACTGTGAAAGGCTAATTAAATAAGGGTGTTATAAACTTTAAGTAGTTATATCTTTTGAGCACTGAAATATGATTTTGATTTGAAATCTTTTTATGAATTTTGATCCAATTTAAGCACAATTTTATTTTTAAAAAAATTAATTTCCTCTTACTAGTAGGTTAACAGATGCATTTTTTGAGGATTTTTTTTGTTCCTGTTCTCCAATTGATGTGATCTTTAAACATAGTAGTATGTTTAAATCCATAGAGCACAGCAACAAAAAAATCCTATACAATTTATACAATAAAAGTTTGTCCTTGAAAGTCTCCTTATAATCTCATTGAATTGTATTCAACAGCCTTGAGTACACAAAAACATTTACAAGACACTGAAAATGTTTGCTTCTGAGAAAAATGTCCATCATGGTGAGAAATTAAGAGTGCTTAAGATCTTTGTTCCAATGTAACACTTAGTGGAATCTTATGTCTGTTGAGATACTCTAGGAGATGGAATCTTATGTTAAATTTCAATCCAAAGTGAAATCTTAGAATATACACCATTGACATATAGTTTCAAGTAAAGTATGGATTTCCTGATCTTTTTTTTTATTAATAGCATATATTAAGTTTCATCCCAAAACAGCATTCAGTAACTAAATCAAACAAATGGTAACTAATCTTTAATTTGTTGTAGTATTAGCATTAAATGAGTGTGTATAGTGTTAACATATTCCTGTTTCTTAACATTATTTAGACTGTATAAATTAGACTGTATAGTACTGACATTCCTGTCTCTTAACATTATCTAGACAGATGAAATAAAAAAGATCTGTTCCAAAAAGTGTTTGGAATAATAAATAAAATTAAAATATATAATTTCTTTAAATCTTTGTAGGGTTTCAATGCATTCTAAATATTCAATTGAGGAATGAAGTGTCATTTCATCCTAAGACCTTAAAATCTCAGTTGGGTCCATCAAAACCACCATGACTATCATGTCTGATAATAGTTTTCTTTTCTAAAAATTCTTTTAGAGTATTATCAGTGAAGAGGTGATCAGTAATTAACTACCAGTGAATTCTTTTAACTATAATTAAAAGAATTATTTCAAAGTTTCAATAATAAATTTAACAAAAAGACATCAAAAATCCCAATCCCAATCCATAATCACCCTGCCCCAACCCTTTGATGTGTTATTAACTTTTGGTTTTTTCCCCCTAAATAAGTCGATGTGTGTACTACTCCTTGCGTGTTCTCCCCATATTATCAGTGAAGAGGAGATCAGTAATTAATAATCATGGTGTTCATAGAGATTCAGGTGGTGGAATTATGTTGATAATTTCATCATTCACTTTTTCTCATCCAACAGGAATGGTTAAGTTACATTTTTTTAATTTTGTATTCATTTTAAATTCATCTGCTAGTGATCCGAAAGTTCACCTAGATAAATTATATTACTAGATAAAGACAGTTTTTGGCCACTTATTCTAGTTCAAGTATTTTAGAAAATTCTTATTAGTTTTGTACCATAAATATTTCTATTTCTGTTTTTCTAGAATTCAATTAGGTTTTATCTGCTCATAGATATTGAACAAGACTTAGCCATATCCTGGTTAACATATTTAACTTTCAAGGGAGTTTGTTATTAATTGAAGATTAGTATCATCAGCAAAATGTTTGACTTATTCATTTATTCATTTATTCATTTATTCATTTGATAAATCAATATTCAGACTAATTGTCTCAATTTTAAAAAATTATCATTTAATTGACACACATTGTTGTAATTAGCCTCTAAATAAATAAAAAACTTTGATTTGATGCATGTGCAAGGTGATTTGAGAACTAAAATACCCTCCAAAAATGCCCTCAATAATCTACTGGTTAGGGAAAATTAATTTTTGTAAAATAAATTGTATATCTTATCTTGGATCAAAGTTCATAAAAAGATTTAAAATTTTATCAGAATCTTTTTCAATGCTCAAAAGATGTAACCATTTAATATTTTGAACCCCCCCCCCCCCCCCCCCTCTTCCTGTTTTTTTTAACCTTTCACAGTCCTAGGAAAGGTTTTAAAAAAATAAAATAAGATACGGTCTTTAATTTGTTTTCAACAGTTTCTATGCTATGTTTCTACTGGAAAAAGTGGTTAAAAAAACTTAAAATAATAATAGCTTCAATTAAAAACATCTAAAAAAAAAAACACAGAGAAGCTTCTGCAACGGCATATTTGTTTCTTCTATCTAATTTGCTGCAGATGGGACTGCATTATGCTAATACATGTCAGATACTTCAGGCTGCGTGACAGATCCATGACCCATGAGTGTTGTCTTAAGATAATTTTGTTTAATTTTTTTGTTTGTCATAAAAACTGTTATTTTTTTAGTTTGGATACTTTTTTCATGAAGGTCTATAGCTTGCTTGAGTTTTGATTTCTAGTAATTTCCTGAACCACCCCTCTTTTCTGATGAATAGATTAATGGAGAAGATGATGGTTTTTCTTGTTCTACAAAATTTTTTGCTGCTATGAGTTTGTTTATTGAACTCAATTCTCTTGAAAAAAATATCCTTTAATCTTAAATTATTTATAAAAACACAAGAAGTTTTAAATAATTTTTGTAAAACATAAATACTTCCCCCAATTATTGATATTTGGGTTAATTTTTCTTTAATAAGTATTGAAAATCTTTCTAGCTAGACATGATTCCTTAATAAGTTTTATGTTCCTCACTAGGCTTTATATTTTAAAAATTGACCACAACCTTTCCCCTCATTTCTAATATTTCAAGAAAAAGGAAAATTGACATATACTTTAGGCAACAATCTCTCTAGATTTACTTGAAACTTTTATTTAAGAAATAAGTATATTAATGGATGATCACTAAAAATCCACACAAAGTTTAAAAGATCATAATTTCCTTATTTTTTTAAAATTTTGGTAAAGTCTACTGCAACATGTTCGAATTCTTTGCATAATTTAATCATCTTGCTTCGAAATTTTTTGTTTTTTATAGCATTTGATAGAGACTTAATTTTAAGTAATTTATTCATACATGATTGCAAAATACTGAATTTACGAGCTACTTGCCTTAGAAAATTGCTATCTTGATGATCAAAAATAGTTTTTAGCTTGATAACCTTACTTTTTGGCATTTTTTTGGCTAAACGACCATTTCCAGCCTCTCTCTCATGTCCAAATTTGTTTTCAGCAGGTTTAATTATGTCGTAATTATTGTCCTTCTTGGGATATTTTAGTTTGGAAATACTTTACCGTGTATGTTTTTCCACAATTCATATTTTCCAAATGAAACTTATACACACTTTTTCGGTGTTCATCTTTGTTTTTCTTGTTGACCTTCATTTTAAATTATTTAATTCAAATTCTTTGTGTGTTTTCTGATAACTAGAAACTCTAAGCTTAATAAATATACATAGAACGTTATGTATAGTCATTTTGAAACGAGGCAAAATTAAATTGAACTTGCGGATTTTTCGTGATCAACCGTTACAACGCCACAAAAATCAAAACAACATTTAAATAAGAAACAAAAATAACCTTGGTTTTTTAATTTGATAACAAGGTAGCAGTTTTTACAGGTTTAATCTGAATAATATTTTAATTTTTATTATATTTGTATTTATTACATGCATGCATGCATGCATGCATACATACATACATACATACATACATACATACATACATACATACATACATACATACATACATACATACATACATACATACATACATACATACATACATACCATGGCCTACTTAAATACACGGCCTTCTTTTCTGCTTAAATCGAAAAAAAATAGAAGGCCAGTTTAAAAAACGTATATTCTGTAGGATGGACAAACTTTCTTAACATATTTTAATTATTGCGCTATAAATTTTAAATAAGTATATCCGGCATAGGATAAAAACTTCAGCGTTTTCTATATCTTCACATCAACTAAACCTCATATACTTGATTATAGCTTCTTTTTATAAATAGATAGTAATTATGGTTAATAAATGCTGTGTTGTTGGTTGTACCTCCAATTATCTAGGTGGTGAAGTAGTTCCAGTTTTCAGTTTTCCAAAAGATGATGATTTAAGAAAGTTATGGATTAGATTTGTAAATAGAAATTTCTGGACTGTCACAAAATCATCTGTGATCTGTTTAAAACACTTTGAGAAAAAGTTTGTACATAAAGGAGCATCAGAAAAACGATTTCGTTTGCTGTATAACCTAAAGCCTGTTCCTACAATATACCCTGCTAGCATAGCAACTGCTTCTCTTCCAGTTATATCTGGACCAAGAAAATCACCAGCTAAAAGAATATTTCAAGAAGATGAATATCAGAAATTTTTATTAAAAGATATTATTAAAGATGTTGATTCCCTTTCAGCTGCTGATTCACCAGCAGGATATTTATTTTCAAAATTTGATGATTGTGTTGTGTTCCATAGAATTATTCAAAATGAACTACACATACCTGAAGTTGCTGAGTCTATTCGTATCGACAAAAATTTACATGTCCAACTTTTTTATAAAAATCTTCCAGTTTCCTTACCATCATGGTTCAGAGTAACCCACCAATGTATGTTAAAAAGAAGGAGTATGCTGGAAAATCTCAATTCACATTTTAGTACAGAAAAAGAAAAGTTGTCTTCTATTCTTGAAGAACTCAAAAGTCACCAAATAAAAAAAAAACAAATTTATTCTTCAAATGTTCTTCAATTTGCATTAATGTTGCGGTACACTTCACTGCAAACTTATCATTTACTGCTGAAGGAATTCCCACTCCCATCTATATCTTTGTTAGGCAAGCTTAAATCAGGTGAAATAGATTCTATGAAAGTTTTGAAGTTGCTACATGAAAATGGGAACTTATCGAAAGATCTTATAATAATTTTTGATGAAATGTATTTGCAACAATGTGCTGAATATTCTGGTGGCAATGTTATTGGGATTAGTGAGGAAAATGAATGTTATAGAAGCATTGTCTCTTTCATGGTAGTTGGTTTGAAAGAAAATATCTCCTGTGTTGTCAAAGCAATTCCAATTGTAAAATTGAACAGTGACTGGTTAAAGTCTGAAATTCTTAACCTGATTCAATTTTTAATAAAAAATAATTTTAATGTTCGAGGTGTTGTTTGTGACAATCACGCTTCAAATGTTTCTTCTTTTACAAAATTACTTGATACGCATGGTGAAAAAAAAGATGGTTTGTTTATTAATGTACTATCACAAAAAGTTTACTTATTCTTTGACACAGTGCATCTGATTAAAAATATTCGAAACAACTTACTTAATAAAAAAAGATTAATTTTTCCAGAATTTAATTTTTCAGCTTTCAAAGATGAAATTCATGTTCAATCAGGAGAAATATCATGGAAAATATTTCATGATTTATTAGAAAAGGACAGTCTGTTGGATGCAAGTTTAAAAAAAGCACCTAATATAAATAACAAAGTTGTCCATCCTGGAAAATGGAAGCAAAATGTCAGTGTTGCCTTAGGTATCTTCCATGAAACTACAGCAGCAGCAATAATTTCATATTTTCCTGACCGTTTAGATATTGCATCATTCTTAACTCTATTCAATAAATGGTGGACAATTACAAATTCAAAAAATCAGTTTTCTAATAATTTTCTTGGTAATGCTGCTATTATAAATGATAAAAAACCTGAGTTTTTTCGAGCTTTTGCTGACTGGTTAAACAAATGGAAAAACACAAAAATTCCAAATTTTGAGAAATATACATTATCTCCCCAAACATCATCAGCACTGCAAAGAACTTTATTATGTCATGCTTCATTAATTGAAGATCTGCTGGAAGATAAGTACAAATTTATATTGACTGCTCGTTTTCAAAGTGATCCCTTAGAAAGAAGATATGGACAATACCGTCAAATGAGCGGTGGCAGGTTCCTTGTCAGTTTGAAAGATGTCATTTATAGTGAGAGTATAATCCAAATAAAAAGTTTGATAAAAGAAGGAATTGACATTTTTGAAAATGATATCAATGCTGATAAAGATATAGAACATGTTAGATCCTTAATGGAGCAGATTAAAGAAAGAGATTTTGATTGTGTGACTTTATCGGATGATTCTCGTGAAGTTGCCAGTTATATTGCTGGTTTTATTGCCAAAAAATTGATTAAGAAGTTTGGAGTATGTTGCAAATTGCTTTGTACTCAAAATTGTCAACAGGAGTTAAATGATTATAATTATTTAAATATATTATCCAGAGGTGGGCTAACAACTCCATCAGTACTGCTTTTAGAATATGTCTGTGACAGTTTTGCTATGCTAGATCACATTTTTGATGTTATTTATCAGTCTCAAATGCAACACCGTAAAGCAGCAAAGTTAGTTCTTGGCAGTAGAGAAGGGTATCAACCATTTTTATTCAAAGTCATGGAAAAGAAATTATACACACTGTTATTTCAAATATTTATTTTAATAACACCAGAAAGAGAGTCGGGGATTCAATTGTTGCAGATAACATAGTTGCATTTAAAAAAAGACAGAGAGAAAAATGAAAATATTTTGTTTCACTTTTAATCAGTTTGTGTTAGAGTTTTTTATACTTTTGAAGCTTATTTTTGAGAATTTGTATATTTTTATTTCATGCACAGAACTTGACAGTCCCAAAATTTCTATTGCAAAATATAACTCATATCTTTCTCAAATCATTGTAGTTTGGAAAACAAAAAACTGAGACTACTTTACAACAGAAATAATTAGAGGTGCAACCATTATCTTATACTAAAAAGAAGCCACAATTAAGTATTCACAATTAAGTTTATTGAAATTTAGCAGTTAAGATTTAGCTAGCTAACGTAAAATTTTTTATCCTGTGCCAGATATACATACTGAAAATTTATAGCGCGATAATCAAAATTAATTTGAGAAAGTTTGTCCATCCGGCCGAATATACGATTTTTAAACTGGCCTTCTATTTTTTTTCGATTTAAGCAGTAAAGAAGGCCGTGTATTTAAGTAGGCCATGATACATACATACATACATACATACATACATACATACATACATACATACATACATACATACATACATACATACATACATACATACATACATACATACATACATACATACATACATACATACATACATACATACATACATACACACATACATACATACATACATACACACCTACATGTATTAAAATTATTTGGTAGGGTAAATCTCGTTCTGCGACAGCTGTTATCGCTTATATTATGGTTGTTTTAAATTTGTCACTCGCAGAGAGTTTTGATTTTGTAGAAAAGAAGCGACGAATGGTCGAGCCAAATGGTCATTTCATGTATCTACTGCACACGTTTGAAAACAGCGAGTTGCTAAAAACGCTGCGTAAACAGTTGAGCTGTTTGACTTAATCTGAAATCGAACAATAATTGATTTGATTGTTGTATGATTGACATTCTGATTGCTGCTTCGTTTGATTACACAGATCTGCTAATAAAAACCTTTAAATCTCTACCTCAGTTTTTTAGTTGTTTAAGAAGATGTTGGGGCTGCTGATGGAAAAGATTCACTTAGATATTTTTTAGCACTTCAGGATTTTTCTGAAAAGGTTTTAATAAATTTATGCACGTTTTTTAGTTTTAACTTTTTAAAACTAACATACTCTTGGGTGTTTAATGTAAGAGGGGATCGTTTATTAATTTTTAGATTTTTTCCTACCCCTTCGTACCTTACTGAGACCACCACGTTTACTAGTTTTAGCAAAAGGTAACCAAATAACGATAACCAAAGAAGCTGAAGAAGTAGAA
This sequence comes from Hydra viridissima, assembly GCF_058129835.1. Taxonomy (NCBI): domain Eukaryota; kingdom Metazoa; phylum Cnidaria; class Hydrozoa; order Anthoathecata; family Hydridae; genus Hydra; species Hydra viridissima. Next base: position 5,317,527 of record NW_028324311.1, on the reverse strand, counting down.
ATGCACTATCAAAATATGGCTGAAGAATATTATCCAAACTTGTTAGAAAATTTATTTGATTAGAGATTAACATTACTGCAGTTGAAACTGTTTCTCAGAAGATTTTTGAGCATAAAATACACTTCTTGAACGCAAAATGGTCATATATAAATCTCTAACCCCCTTGCTAAATAAGATCCCTCGCTTATATATTTTCAAAAATAATTACCATCCTGGTTATTTAGACCCCTTCTTGTATTAAGTACCCGAGGGTAATAATAAAAGTAATATGTTTATGAAAAATGTTTGTAATACAAAATATGTACATATTACGAACCTTTTTGAAATCTCTTATGTTTTTCTTCAAAGTTTCTGTTGTTATGGTTTTTATTTTTTATCTGGTTGATCACGCTTCAGCATTCAGAAATTGTCTGCTGTCATGCTTTCATTCAGATTGAAGATAAGAATAAATCACAACCAGCGACTCTCAAGATTTCTCTAAATATAATAAACTTTTTTCTTGCTCAAGACTTCCTCCCAAATAAAATACCTATTGTATAATTACTATAGTTGCCTGGTTACTGCAAAATTCCAAACAAGCTATTGAAGGTTCTTACATATTTTTGTATTAAAGGGCATTAAACGTTCACTAAGTGGTCGTAAATAATTTAGACCAGGGTTTGAAGATACTTACGATTGATTATGGGTAGATTATGGTGGAATGGATTTTACAAATGATAAAATTATTACAAAAGAGTGAGAGTAATGTTTAAAATAAAGAAAGTTACTTAGTATGAAAACAAACCTGATTGTTGTTAGTTGCAAAATTTTGATTTAATAGTTAAAAATCAAAAAATCAATAATTAGAACTAATTTAAAGAGCCAGTGAAAACTTGCGTTTCTTTTAAAAAAATATTGTTAATGTATTGTAATATCAATGTGTATAATTAATATCTATTTATTAATAAATAATATTAATAATTAATGTAAGTTATATAATTATATAATAGAATTAACAATGTATTATAATATTTCGCTAATCGTTTCTTTAGATGAGCTTAGGAATGTTATTTTTGCATTTACAGTTGTTACAATAGCTATTACTATCTTCCATACAGAAAGGTGAAAAATTATTACTAATTTCCTCGTCTAAAGCGGTTTCATCAACAAACGAATATAAGAGATCGCAGCGACGAGGCCCCGACCCTAACCCACTCCCTTTCTTCCCCCCATATGCACACGCAAATTTTTTTCTAAATTTGTAGAAAAAAAGTGTTCAAAGAGTTTCCTATTGTGGAAAACAATAAAAAAGAGTTTTCTGCTGCCCCCCCCCCCCCCTCCTTCGCTCAGATCAAACCGGTACCGTAATCCTTTGATATATAGAGGTGCTTTCGGTCGAAGTCTCAGTAGGATTGTTGATAGTTTTTGTTTAGATACTACAAAAGATACACCTGACTCTGAAGGAGGCTAGTTCAAAGGTTCGGGGGGAAGGGGGCGGCACAGACTGGCCCACCAATTAGAGTAATGAAAAGAAACATTTTTTCAAGTTTTTTTCACAAGATTTTTTTGAATACTTTATATTTTTGTATTACGCACTTTTTTGTTAAAAGATAAATTTTTTTGTAAAAAGATAAACTTTTTTTACGTCGCACGCAAAAACCAAAAAAAATATGTCCAAAAAAAACACTTTAAGAGAGTTATTGACCGGAAACCTACCTCTTTCCTCCTTTCTGGTGGGCCCCGGAGGCCCATCAGAGGAAATTGGCCCGGAATATACTTGATCAATTTCTTGGAGGCTTAGCGTAAACAACGGAGGTAAACTAAAGTATTCCTCTAAAGTTCCAACTGATACAAAAATGATAATAAATACTGTATATAAAAACAAACAAATATATTTTTAAAAAAATAAAAATAAAACTGTAACATCTTTAGCTTTGAATTTGTTTTTTTTTTTTTTTTTTTACTAATTTAACATTGAGCTATAGAGGTAATATTATTTTTGTCGAGTTTTAAGTTATTCATTGAGCTATAGTGGTAAAAGTATTTCAGTCCTCTTAGAACCGAAAAAGAATCAATGCATTGATTTGTCTTGATAAGTCTTGACTTTCATAACATTCCAATGTTATGAAAGACAAGACTTATCAAGATTTCCGACTCGATGTTCAAAAGAGTTTAATTTGCCAATTTTTCTTGGCCCATTGTTGACCTGAAAGATGGTTTTAAATTTTTTAAATAACAAAATGATCTTTCTCCTTTGTAGTTACACACAGGTGACGTTAAGTAAATACGACGTGCAATAAAAACATTCTACTATCGCACTATAAAAACAAACAACGTCAATCATTATCTATATAGGCTTTTATTCTTCGTCTCAAATCAGCGACGATAGCATCAACTATGACATAAAAAGTGTCAACCTTAAGTTGTTTTAGTCTGTCCTAGTACTGGTTCATTATCATCGTCTTCTTTACGATTTGGGCAGTAAGCTCGTTTTTCTTTCAAACGTAATTTAATAAATTATAATTTAATAAGTTAATTCACATAAATTGTTAATGATAATTTTCCTACAGAATTATTGGCTTGATTATTAAATTGCTCAAAATTTTTTTCAAACAGATTTTAAGAGAGCTACAGCTGTACAATGATCTATTATTTTCCAACAGCTCATTTCTGATTGAAGAAATTTTGAGATAAGTTACTTAACCAAAGTAAAAACATGCAGTTTAAACAAATACCAGACCTATAAAATATTGCTTTAAAAAAGTAGACCTAGCACAAATGTGCCTTTGGCGCCCTAGCTAATTCTAGCACTGGGCCCGGATCTCGCTCATGCTCTTAACGGGGTTGCTCTGAAGCTGAGCTTACCTTATTCTTACCAAGTAAATCATAAAATCATTTTTGACTACCTTTTCTAGAAACACTTGTGATTCAGCCTTTTATTTTTTTTTCGCACTATCTTTCTCAATATTCAGTTCTTTCTTATCAAATTGTTCACGCGTTTTTGTTTTTACTAGTAACAATGATCGAAAATCAACTTCATCAAGTGCAAAAGTTGAAAAGTAGATTGCCTTTTTATCCAAAAAAAACTTTGAAAATGTTGAAGGTTTTCCCATAACAGTTTTTTGTGTTTTGGAAAACGGACTTTAAAAATCAGACTAATTGGAATTTAGAAATCAGACTAATATGAAAACGTATTGAATACGGACATTCCGTTGTGTTAAATATATTTTTAGCAACCTAATATTCTTGTAAAGAGTTATTCAATTTCAGATTAAATTTTTCACCCTTTTTGGCCAGATAGTTTTCATCTTCGGTTTTTTTTCTTCTATTTTTTGAAATAGCTTTTTTATTAAAAAAAGTATAAGTACATCTCAAACATAAAAATTGTCGAAAATACCTACTTTAGAAATAAGTTCCTCGCGCGGCTGATTTAATGTTGTAACATACTCGCTGTAATTATAGATAAATACTGTTTTTTTTGAAAATGGCCTTCTCTGCAAGATTTGTGTTCTCTGCCTCGAAGGCATTCAGAAACCCTGTGGTATGTTCTAACATAGCAAAAAGAGTTCAGAAAGGTATAAACACATTTTGGGTTAATTTTTTAAACTTAACTGCATCGTAACTTGTATTGGTAATCAAAGTTAGTCAATTTGGTTACATATTACATAGCCAAGTTTTTATTATACACAAAATATGTTTTTCTTGTATAAGAACGTTACTTAATATAAGTTTTTTGTGTTTCACATTATAAATTTTCTTTACTTTTCCTTAAAACAGTTTGTGAATTGTTAATAATCTTAGATGTAGCTACAGGTAAGATTATTAATGAGGTAGGGGGCTCCTGGAAGAATGGCAAGTTTTTTTTAAATTCACTAAATTGTAATGATGAATTCTTAAACTACCTTTATGCAAAGAATTACTACCTTTATGCAAAAAAATCTCTGTAGAATCCACCTGCAATTTTTGAGACTCATATAATTGGCTTAACAAAATAGATTTTCAATTTTAATTTCATGTTCTCTAGTAAAGATTTTTCTTCAATGTCTCTCACTGAATGATTTGGTGTGGAGTTATAAATTTAGTTATTATGTTATAAAATAGATACCAAATTTATGTAAAAGTTTTTCATTAAAATTTTTAATGAAGAATTATATGTTATACTTAAAAGAATTGCACCTGAAAAAGGTAAAATAGTTTTCAATCTTTCTACTAAGAAAGATAGTTTAACACTTTGTTAAAACACAAGTATCACTCAGCAAGTCAACTTGAGTTTTTTATTTGTATGCAGTTTTTTTTTTATCTCTAATTTTTTTTTTGATAGATGCATTCTTTACAAGGCAAGCCCTGGGTGTAGCACTGTTGCAAAAGTGCAAACAAATTCGATTGTCAAGTACTGCAGTCTCAACTCAAGGTACTCAAGGAATTTTATTCCAAATAGTAAATAGTTTTTAAAAGTATGATTGTTATATGCTTTTTATTCTAAAGTTTAAAATGACAAGTTTGTCTGTATTACCTTAACTAGGAACTTATCTTAAACTTATTAGTGTCAAATTTTGTTGCATTTATTGAGTGAAACTAAAATAGATTTGGAAGTTAAAAACATAAGAGAAAGACGAATGGCCTCTAAATAGTCAAGACTTAAATCCTATTGAAAACATATGGAGTAGTTTGGTTTGTTTTATGCAAACAGAAAGCATTTTAATTATCTCAATTAGAAAAATAAAGGAATGCTGGGATCAAATAACCTTAAATGAATTAAAAAATCATTCAATGCCAAATAGAATTATTGATGTAATTAAAAAAAAGGTGGACCAATTCACTATTAATTAAGAAAAAAACTAAAATGGTCTTAAATTTTTGTCATTTAAAAATAAAAAAATTTCAAAAAAAGTCCTTTATTTTTTTAAAATACTAAAAGTTCTTTTTATTTCAATTTACATTATGTATATTGTAATTAAGTTCATTCTAGCTATGTTATTATTTTTATGAGTTGTTGCTGTAACTTAATAAATGTAGCTGATGTGTCTTAAAATTTTGTTGGAGAGTGTAGAACAGTCGGAGAGTGTAGAACAGTTCAAGTTTATTGAAGTTCTTCAAAGTTTATTTCTTTCTTTTCTATGATAATATATCCTTTTTTTTTGGAGAGCTCATAATTTTTAAATAAAGGAAGTAGGGTATAAATTAGGAGCCTTTCCTGAGCTTTAATCTTCATTGATATCAAAATCAGGGAGTAAAAATTTAAAACCAATTTGTAGCAAATTAAAGAAATGCTTATTATAAGCTATATAGGAACCTAAAAGAAATGCAATTGAACTTATATAAATCAAAATAAAGCATTCAAAATAACTTTGTTTACTTTTTTAATAAAATAAACAGATCCCAAAACTAATTCTGCCAGCAACTGTTTTTTTCTCAAAATGTAAGATTTTATTTTCAAAAATTGATAGTACATTTATGATCCAAAGTATTGTCCGTCACTAGCCAATACTTTTTCCCATTAATCCAGCAGCAAATAAATCTTGTGTTGAAAGAACTCATCATCCTCTGAGGTGATCCACAGATCAATCTAATTTTTCACGTCATCATAAGAACCGAAATGCTGATCAGCCAGGCCATTGATTGGAAAAGATGAGGGAATTATGATTGACAATGCTCCATCTGATAACCAAATCAGGTGGAGCGATGTCAGGAGAGTATAGCAGGTGTGGGAGAACTTCCCATTTTAGTGTTTCCAAGTACATTTTCACCGGTTATACCACATGGGAGTGAGGATTGTCCTGCAGCAAATCACTTTATCATGCCTTTCCTTGTATTGCTGTTTTTTCTTCAGTGCCTGTCTCAAATGCTTCAGTTGAGTTCAATATTGTTTGCCTGTAATGGTTTCACTTGGTTTTAGCAGCTCGTAGTACACTTCACCAAGCTAGTTCCACCAAATACAAAACTTAACCTTGGAGCTGTGAATATTGGGTCTGGTATTGGGTCTTTTTTGTCCCTAGTCTCAACAGTGCAGAAATCCCTTGTGTTGTTGCCTTTAAAGCAGCTGTTGCACAAGCAAACAAACGCCGTTCAATGTCCCTCATCTTCAACTTGCACAACACCCAATTTCCTTGCTTCTGAACCATTCCCAGGGATTTAAGGTGCTTGGAAATGTCTAGGTGAGTCACATCCAATGATTCCACCAACTCTTCTTGCATTCGATAGGAGTTTTCTTTGAGTAAAGTTGTCAACTCCTTATCTTTAAACAGCTTTTCTCTTCCACTGCCATGCCAGTCTTTAATGTTGAAATCACTTGTTAAATCTTGAAGTGTTGAAACCATTCACAACACATTCCTTCACTAATAGCTGCCTCACCACACATATCTGAGAGTATTCAATGAGCCTCAGCCACAATACTTTTTGAATTGAATGCTTAAAAAAACTTCCCCCAAATGATGAGAACTTGGCTCATAACTGACATTTTAAAATGATTAAAATATATGAAGCGAGTAAAAAATCACTTATGTTTGGGAATGGTGCTTTCAACAGATAGAATTTCGACAGATAATGTTGCCGAATGACACTTTTGACCTGACAGATCTATTTACCATGTATCTCTAAAGTCATCAATAAAAAAAAAGCAGAAGCAAAGTTAAGAAAACAAACATTCAGTTAACCGAGATTTATATTCAGTGTATGTTTTCTTACATAAAATAGTAAAATTTGAAAACCATAAACATTACTTTTTATTCTATTTCTTTTTTATTACATCTACTTTGCTCTCCTTTTTATTTATTTTACTTGTTAAATAGTTACCTTGATCTTATCCACAAAATCAATGCCTTCCTTTTAATCAATCAGTCAGGCTTCACTTGTGACATGTTGCCAAATCTTCCCAAAGATGTATATCATTTGATGTTTTGATGACAGCAGACTAATGCTATTAATATTTTCTTCAAACATTTATTTAGGTATGTTTAACTATTCATGGTATTTTGAAAAATTCATTCTTTGGTTTTGAACCATGTCAAAAACTCTTATTTGTTTTTACAGTGATAGTATTGTTGTTCATAAATGTTTGATGGATGTTGGGCAACTTAGGTTTCATTCTTCTGCTTTGATATTTTTTGGAAGTAATTTTTACCAATTTTAAAGTTTTAGGTTGTTTTTCATTGATAAATTTTGATTTTTTACCATAGTTTTTTCTATAAGTTTTAATATTATTTTTCTTTTACAATTTTTTTTTTCCTACCTATTTACTATCTCACATGAAATACCTTTTTTGGAAATGTCCTCCTTTTTGGAAATGTTTGCATGTGTTTTTCTTGCTTTAGTTTACAATATTAATGTTTAAGAGTACAAACTCCGCTTTTCAAGCTATCAAGCATCTTGGTTGAAATGAATTGAAACAGTTGGTTTAATTTAACAGTTGGAAACAGTTGAAACATTTTGTTAAATTTAGTAATTTGAAACAATTAAAACAATTTGTTAATTTTAATTAAATTTCAAAGAAATATTAAATTACAACCAGTAAATATTGTTTTGATAAACTTATGAACTTTTTTAGATTTTCTTTCAGTTAATGCAATTTGTAATAATTAATGGACATACTTGGTGATTTAAAAATAAACGAAGTCATACACGTAAACTGGGTAAAACTTGTACTTAACAAACAAATAAGTCACTATAATCTCATTCCCTACTTCTAATTACCGTTATTGCATTTTCTAACTAACCTTTTTTCCTGGACATTACGATTTAAAGACTAGAAAAAGATAAGGAGTTCACTGTCACCCTAACTTTTTCCAGAGAATGTACCACACCTAGAAAATGCAACTTGTTAACACTCCTACTACCTCTAAAGATTATTGTTGTTAACAACAATAATCTTTGAAGGAATTGTGAGAGTTAAGCAGAACATAAACATTTTTAAATCCACCATGAATCTTTTAGAGGAATCAAGTGAGTGTTAAACAGAACAAACATAAACAATCTTAAATCCACAATGAATCTGGCTTCTGCACTCAATGAAATAGGGAATTCAACATAAAACTTTCTAAAAGTACTGCTCATTAAACAGTGCTTTTAGAAAGTATTATATTAAATATAACAAAACACAAAAACTTTCTTTTTTTATTCACTGGGATGGAAAGCTACTTACAAATGCCACAGGAAAAGTAACTAAAAAAGTGCTCAACCAAATATTCTAATATCAACCCTTCTTGATGGCACAGAAATTGCCCTTTGGAGTTCTAAAGTGGTAATTAGACCAGATCAGTCATGCAGCAGCAGTCTATAAGCCAGTTAAATCTTGAAATCAATCCTGTGATATATAGATTGTGTTTTGACACCTGTGCTTTCAATACTGGTCTCATTAGTGCTTTTGCTCTATTGAACTGCACTAGGATGCAATTTTTTGAGAATGGCTTGCAGACATCACATGTTTAAAAAACATTTAGATGTTAAGTTTAATGTGTTTTGGATCTTTTACCAAGACAATGTTGTAATAAATCTCTTATTGTAAATCAATTTTTTTAAAAAAATATCAGCAATTTTTTTATTTGCTGATGTTTTTTAGAAAGCTAGCATGTTTGCTTTTAAAAAAATATCAGTAAATAAAATTATTTAAATAATTTAATTTGCTGATATTTTTTTAAAATTGTATAGTTTTTTATTCTTTTAATTGCTATACTTGACCTTTAGATAGTCCAACAACAACAAGACTTATGGAGTTTGGTCAGTTTGTTTCAGACTCAATGCCTAAGTTTGTCCAGAGTGTTGAAGTGACAGAAGGTGATGAACTTCAGGTACTTGTATCTCCTGAAGGTGTTATTCCTATCTTAACATTCCTTCGTGATCATACAAATGCCCAATTCAAGCAGTTGGTAGATATGACAGCGGTAGACTGGCCAACAAAACCATTCCGGTTTGAGGTATTTTTATTATTAACTTTTAAGAGTCATGCTATGATGAAACTATCATTATTCTTCTGAAAATACAGTTTTATAATTTTTAATCTGCTGTGTTTTTCCAATAAATTTAATAAATTAGACATAATCACAATGAAATGTTTCTGTTGATGCTAACTTTTCTAACCTTTGAAGCTGATTGAATTTTTCTTAATAGCAAAAAATTAGGTTTTAGCAAGATCAACTTTTAAAATTTGTTTCATCACTTTAGATCGTTTATAACTTATTATCTTTGCGATACAACACACGAATCCGAGTGAAGACATATACTGATGAACTCACGCCACTTGAATCTGCAACTTCACTGTTTCATTCAGCAAATTGGGCTGAAAGAGAGGTTTGTTATGAACACAGTTTTTAAAGTTTTTGCTTGATTTTGTTAAAAACAACTTCATTCTGACTCCAGAGTCCAACTCTGAAACTCTGATTATCAATCATCATAAGATTTGCCATTAGAAATTCTTTTTTTTTTCCTTTAAAGTAATTAATGTGTTTACTTGTTTTTACATAAGTTAATGTGCTTAAAAATATGGAGTGTTTGAATTTAACCTGTTTAAGAGTTGTTTAATTCTAGTAAAGCTATTTAAATATAAAACTAATAACACAGTTCATGTAATTACATTCTTACGAATTTTATATAAGACTTAAGGAACTGAAAGCTGGTTTAGTTTTATGAACACGTTTTTTAAATTGGTTTTTTAAGTGCTTTTTTAAATCTCTCAACCTTTTCATGTGGTTTATAGATATGGGACATGTACGGTGTGTTTTTCTCTAACCACCCAGATCTTCGAAGAATTCTTACTGATTATGGATTTGAGGGACATCCCTTAAGAAAAGATTTCCCTCTTTCAGGATTTTATGAGGTAATATGACAAATATGGTTTTTTTATGGGTATATTTACGTTTATGATAATTCATAAACGCAAGAATTTATTCGTATAATTTTACTGTAGATTCGATATGACGACGAGCTTAAACGAGTGGTCCAAGAACCTATTGAGCTCGCGCAAGAATTTCGAAAATTCGAACTTCAAAGCCCATGGGAGCAATTTCCAAAACATCGAAAACCAGTTTTAAAACTTGAAAGCGAAAAAAAAGAATAGTGACAGTCGTCCTATGTATATAATCACATTTTAAATCAATATCATTAATAGTTCCAATAACTGCCTTCATAAATGTCTGTTAATACACTTGTCGCTAACAGACATGCTTAAAAGTATTTAATACCAGTTTTGTAACTCGTTAAAAAAAGTTTGATTAGACGCTACAAATGGGCGCCTCAAAACCTCAGTGTCACCAAATCAATTAATGGGTGCTCTAATTGCCAATAGCAGGCTATTGGCAATTTTAACTTAGGATTCTGGAGAATGGTTAAGTAGGCGTAATATTAATATTGCAAAATGGCACTGAAATGCAACGAATACTTAAAACTTAAACCATGTCCCTTTAATTTTACTTGATCCTTTTTTTTTTGTTTTTGTTTCATTCAGTAATCAAACATCTTTTAAACAGTAATTAAAGAATTAGGCAAATGCTGTAGTAGTTGCTTTATCTTTCATGTCGAAGTGGATTATCTTCACAATTTCTTAACAATGGTAGATGGCTGAGTGGAACAATGAAGCTTTGAGATCTTTCAGTTTCAGTGTTGTTTTTTCTCTTTTTTTGCTGAATTAAGCAACTTCTAAAACCGTACCGAATTCTTTCGTCTTTGTATCTTAGATTAAACGAGATCTCGCTGATATCGGACTTTTTGAAATTCTACTTATCTTTCAAAAAAAGCAAGATTCGTTTGCATCAAACCTCGCCTATCCTAATCTACTTGACTGATTTAGTGTGATTTTTCTTTCTTCACGGGTTGAGTTTTAAAAAAATGTTTACTTTTTATTTCACGAACGAAGAATGATTTCTTTCGCTTACACGTTAATTGCTTTTCTGTATTTTCTTAATGCTTCATTCATCCCGATTTCAGTATCATCAAGGAACAAATTGTGACGACTTACTCTTAACCTATGCTTGATTAAAATTTGATTTAGCTCAGCCTCTTGTAGAAATTCAATGTAAGTCGCAGCAATCTTAAATTCGCAAAAATCTCTCAACCACCTCTCACGCTGCATATATATTTTAAATAATTTTTCATTTCTCTTTTTGCCTGTTCTTTGTTCCTCGTTTTACTGTTGCATATTGCGCCGTATAATACAAAAGATAAGTTATCTAATAGGTTATGCCTACCATAAGAAATTTCATTGAAATATATTAAAAAAATATGCTTTTTTGTGTTTTCTCTTCATAGACAGCAACATTTCAATGGAGCATGTTGCTGTCTATAAAAAGAAAACACAAATAGATACGTCTTAATGAATCTGTTTTTTAATCAAATTTAACTAACATAAAATAATAATAATAAAACGTTGAGTTACAGCGCAAAACTCGTTAACGTGACGTTTGTAACACGTAAAAACATCAAGCATTCGTGTATTATTCGCGGAGTTTTAAAAGCAAGCAAAATTATTTATCAGAATACATTTGCAATAATTTTTTATAATGAAAAGAATTATACAATAGCTTTGTTCAATAAAAAAAAAAGACTTTCAAATCGTCAAAGTTTCTTGATTCGAAAGTGCAGTTTTTAAACCAAAAAAAAAAAAAAACGAAAATAAATAAAATTTTGCTTTTTTGCTTGATTTATTAATAGCATTTTCGCAAATAAAGCTCGCATATACGCGATTACTGAAATATACAAAGGATTCCAAAGCACCCTGTAAATACCCACCACTCTTAAAACACTTCCTAAATTTTAATTATGTTATTGGTAATAGGTTAGAAATTTAAATATCTTCAACTTGCAGGATTTTTAGTCAGAAAGTATAGTAGTAGTACTGGATTTTCTAACGTCACTTTTGCAACTTTAGCTCTAATCTTAGCGCCACTATCAAGTTTTTCCTATCTTACCAATTATATTAGAGCTGAAGTTGCAAAAAATTTTCGCAAGGAGATATCTTTTTTATTGCTGTATGACCGAACAAAACCTCAGCATCAGTCGCAGCAATTAAGCTGGATGTAGCTCAGGAAAAGCCATCAACTAATTATTTATCATACAATTATATATATCATACAATTAATAATAATCAAAATTAATTGACAAAAGATCCATTTAAAGCTAAAAAGTATCTCAAGGTTGCCACATACCTATTAAAAGTGACTGGGAAACAAGCTTGAAATTTAAAATCACATTGAGACCAATAGCGATTTACTATATCTCTAATGCAACAAGCGAATATGTAAAATTGTCTTAAAACAGTCAAGTTAAAGCAAAAAACACGCATATAGGAAAACTGGAAAACACTAAAACCTCTACAAGAGCCATTTTACTGTTGGTTAATCGTACCTTTTCAAGAAGCTTGCAAATCAACTGAACATTTAACAACGAATGAGAGCGAGCATTTAACGACGAATAGGCGAGCGCTTTTGAGGTCTTTTATAGCTTATTTCTAAGAATTGCATATAAAAAAACCGAAGAAAAATACCTCCCTATGACCCCAGTATTACATGCACAACAGGTTGCTTTGTGGAGATGCGATTATCAACGTAGACTAAAGTATTGTTTCTACGGAGTGATGATTAACTTTATTTCAGGAATCGATGATTGCTTTAATTGTATCGAATTAGCGTTCCTCTCGACAGAGTAGAAGTCTCTCATTTCATTTTATTTGCCAATACCGGAAATAATCTTTTGTCCTGGTATGTTGTGACCACAATCGGAATATTTGGTAGAGATCAACATTTATATTGACATCCGTATGCTGGGATCGGAATTTTTGGTATCAATGTCGAGTTCTGAAGCAAAACTTATTACCCCAATCTCAGGACAACTGGGATTATGCGCTAAAAAAAAAAAAAAAAAAAAAAAAACAGTTTTCGTAACGCTAACACAGTTAAACTAAATAAAAAGCTGGTGTTGGCTGAAGCGGTTGTTTACGTATAAACAATCAGATGTAAATGAGTAGATTTCTAACTCCGCAGATTTTCAATTGGATATACGGTGATATATTAGTACCTATATAGTGATGTATTGTAAACATAACAGTGATATATTAGTACCTATATAGTCCTTTAGTTATCCATTATTATATAAATAAAAATGAACTTCGATCACTAGTACAGATTCATCAGGAAAAAGTTAATTTTACAATTACTTAAATTGGGAGAACTAGAAATTTAAAAACTTCTTGCAGTTTTCGAACCGCAGTTTTCCAACCACTGGTCTATATACTAAAATAATTTGAAAATGTTGGTTACAAAAATTTTTTTAAAAAAGGATTTCTAGCATTATACTTTTGAATTAAATAAAACCAAAACAATCATTTTTTTTACTGATACTGACTGCTTTTAAGCGTAAAATACGAAGCGAAAAGCCTAAATCATACCAAATGAAATCTATTTATTTTTTATTTTTTTAATGTAGACCTTTTTAGTAACACTAAAAAAAAACAAAAAAAAACTAAGAAATTAAGTTTATAGTTTAAACGGCCTACCGAAACAATTACAAATTGCTGCGAAAGTATCACGGATATTCTTTATTGACCAAAGTGAAACCTGAAGGTACTAGTACAAATGAATTAGTAGTTTAAGAAATGTCCGGCCTTATCTCTAGAATCTTTAATGTTAAATGAAGTCTGTTCACTGTAAAATATGTTTAGTTTATTGATAAAAATAGCTGGTGTTTTATTTTAATTGCAGTTCTCAACATGAGCGCTGAATTGTGCTGGTCAGTCGTTCGAAAGAACTCCTGTTTTCTTGTCAAAAGCCAAGGGTTGACTCTTACCAAAGTAAGCTATTTAAATGGCTATTCTTTTGAGTAAAGTAAACTGAAGAATTCCTGTTAGTTTTTAAATTGTTTCTTACCTAGGAACCAAACAACCTGACTGGTTTAAATAGCTTTAAATACAATGGCCTCGTGAACAAAAAGGTACTTAATTACTTATAAGGTAATATTTTGTCATTTACGACTGAATTAGTACAATTTTGATCATTTATTCATATTTCCTTGTAAGTTATTCTACTTTACTGATTACACCAAGGCATTTCAATTTCCTACAATAATGCACTTAGATGCTATACTATTGCACCTAAAGTATAAGTTCATTAGTGTATATCAATTAGTGAAATATTGATAAGTTTTAAATAACATTTTCTATGTTAAAAGTATGTTAAAAGAATTTTTCAACCTCTTTGGATGTTGTGAGAAATCTGAGTTACTAAGAAATAGCAAGTAACAATGGTAAAAATTCCACTTTGCTGGCATAGTATCAACTTATTATCTTCAAAGAAACAGCTTTGTTCATAACAGCTTCATTTAAAACAGATAGTTTCTATTATTAAGCTGTAGCATAATTAGTACAATCCAGCTGCAATTTTTAATAATCTTGTTGCGTCTAGGACAGGAAATTTGCTCGACTTTTGTGGCAAAAATTCTCTGATAGAGGCAGATATCAAGTCCTGAGGTGGCAAAGATATTAATTTATTATTAATGCTAGTTTCTACTTCAGAATATGAGTATATTAATTCTTAGGTGTATTTCAAATTTTTAATATATAATTATTTTCTGATGTTATTTTCTGACATGTTTTGCTGTTTTTATTTAATGATGATTTTCTTATCAGTATGGCATTTATGTTCCATGTTGAAATCTTGAATTATATTTCACCTCTGGCAATCTGAAATTCTAAATAGCAGCAAAATAATATATAGCTTCTTCTATGGTTGTTAGCCAGGGCGTTACTTGGCTTTAAAATTCTTGTAGTTGAGTGTCAAAACTGGCTTAAATAAATTAGTTTTTTTTATAGTTGTTTTGTATCCATATTAGATATGCCTCAACTAATAAAACCTCACATTTGCACCTAAATTAGTTTTTAAGTTTTCTATTTTAATGGTTTTCATAGCCAGGGCGTTACTTGGCTTTAAGACTGTTGTAGTTGAGTGTCAAAACTGGCTTAAATAGATTTGTTTTTGTAGTTGTTTTCTATCCACAATAGATATTTTTCAACTACTTAAGCATGACACTTTATGTTTTCTTTTGTCTGGAAGGGTTGTTGTTAATGATGATTTTTTTTGTCATATGGCATTTGTCAAAATGATTGAAAAGCAAAAAATTATTTCATCTCTGACAAACTGAAACACAAGACTTCCGTTTAAATATTTAAGGCCTTTTGTGTGTGTGTAACATATAATTTCTGCTAAATTGATTTCTTTTTTGATATTGCTTAGACTGTAGGGGTCACTGCTGCACCTGGTGGCAAAGGTGTTGTTCTTTCTGTTAGAAAATTAAAAGGTGAATATATTTGGTAAATACATGGTGTAGTTTTGTAAATAAGTCTAGTTGCTTGAAGTTTATGCTTTCAAATTTTAGGAAAAAGCAATGGTTTGTCAAAGACTACATTGAAGGGCAGTCGTCATGCTATGAAAGCTATAAAAAACACTCTATCTGCAAACGGTTACAGAAAAGATTTACTCCAAGTGAGTGAGCTTTTTAGTCAAATAATTAATTACAGCTGATCAGGTTGTTACCTTAATAGCTTTTCTTCCTTTTTCAGCCTGCTATACGACGTGCATGTGCCATTATTAGAAGTCAGAACACTACTGTTGTGAAAAAGACTCGTTCACGAAGAAAGAAGAATTAAGAGTCAAAAAAGATCTCATCTGTTAAAAATTTTTTGTTTTTTTTGTCCTTATAACCTTTCTAAATTTTAAGTTCTAAACAATTGTGATTAGGATAAGACCTAAAAAAAAATTTTTTTGGTTAAAACAATCACTGCTAACCAGAGTAACTGGCAGGTTAAAGTTGGTTTCCAGGTCTGAATTTTCTTTTTGAGCAGTTGGATATACATTAGTAGACACCATTTAGAAAATTTAGAACTTCTGGGATGTTTGAATTTTAGGGAAATTTTATAATAAGGTTCAAAAAACAGCTATGACTTTATAAAAACGCACAAAATAAAAAAGCTTAATGTTGACTTTAATTCTGAATGCTAAAAGTAATATACTTTAAATTATTTACACCAATCTGTCTATTTTTTCATGCAAAAGAAAAAAAACAACACTGGATTTAATCATTTTGCATAATCTGTTTGACCCTTAGTTTGCATCTATTCCATGTCCTTTTAAACTCAAGAATAGCTACTCTTGTTTGTGAGCTCCTTGTAAGTTCCTAGGGCGCTATGTGTCATACATCCAATCAAAGCTGCATAGGACTTTTTAAACTCCAGAGCAGCACTTAATGTTATTCCCCGTTACCATACTAAACGCTTCTGCTTACATGCATTTAAAATTTAGACAGCTCATAATTGTTAATAAGTCATACTTTCCTTTGTTAATATCTCGAGTGTATCCACCAACCTCAGGAACTTGCCTGCATTGTATCCGTCAAATCCTTCGCCTTGGTTTCCTCAAAGCATGACGTAATTTGAGTGTAACCACTTTTCAAACCAAGGCCACACGCTAAGCGGAAGCACTGCAAGTTTACTTACTATTACCATTAGAAGATTGAGCTCAGGAACAAGAACCAACTCATCATGAAGAGTTTCAGGATCTTTCTCTTTGCACAAAATTCTTGGATTTATAACATTTTTAAAGAGTGACATTTTTAACTTCTTCTTTCCAAGGGTAAAGTCGTTGTCGTGTTCATCTGAGGACCTAAGTGTTCCCTTGTTACCAGTTTCAAAATTGCAGGATTTCTCATGAATACTAATTCCGAAAACTGAATTTCCACATTTAAGATCAAATGCTTTTAAACCTTGTAAATTCAGATGCTCAATAAGCTTCCAAAGATTACCGTTTGCTTCAGAAACCCCCTCAATTGCTATAAGAAAGGATCTCTTTACTCCAACATCAGCAAACTCTGAATCTGACGAAATTTTTTCTTGGGGATTAAAAACATTACAGTGACCTTGAGGAATTCTTGACCTGAATCCATAGCTATCTTTTTGTAATGATCTGCTGTGTATATGTAGATTTATCTTTTACATGAACCAATGTTCTAGTAATAACTTCTTCTCCATCCATGAACTCTTCTTCTTTAATAGTGTAAAATTCATCTATCCAGGTATGGAGATCCTCAATTTTTTGAAAAAGTATTTTCTTCAATGCAGGTTTGAGCTTTCCGTACTCTGTATTTGGAACAAAATATCTTAGTTTGATTCTTTGAAACCTCAAGAGATTTCACCAACTCCATAGCATACCGAAAGACACCTGCTTAAGGTGGTCCACCCCAATTCAAATGAATTTCTTTAATATTGACTTTATATTTTTCAATTTAGTCTATTTATGTTGTTTTTTACTAAAAAAGAGTATTAAAAAAAAAAAAAAAAAAAATCTTACAATTTGCCTCATTTATTCAACATTTTCCCTGTTTTGGTGTGTTTTTTTAAAAAAAGATTTCTCAGGAAGTAAATGACCCTTTTTAATGCCCTTTGGTATTTCAGCTACTAACATGTTTACTCAGGTACCCTAGCAGTTTTATCTATTTAACTGGAATATTTCAAAAGTTATAGGCATTGCCATAATGGTTCCTTGTTTTATCGTGAAGGTCTCACTGTTTGATGACAAAAACACAAACTTAAAAAAAAGCAAAAATAAATATTCTGCTACCAGTCCTCTTCCAACATATTTTAAACAAACTGGGAAAATTTCAAAGAAAAAGAATAAGCCAATCAGGAGATATCTTTTTTTAACTTTATTTGATTTGCTAAAAAGCTAATGTGGAGAAAATCACAAAACAAAAATAAAATCTTATTTAAAAAGCTCCAGATTCATAAAATGATACAGGTTCTTCTTCTGCTTCTTTATCTAAGAACCCTTTTTTAATTCCTCTTAATTTTTGCCTTCTAACTTTGCATTTATTGGTGGATTTATAATTTCCTTTTGATATACGTAATGCATCATGTAATTTAGAAGCATCAATCATAAACCTCCCAGTGTTAACACCTAAAATTTTAAACACTTCTAAAACTCCTTGAAAACCATCATTAAACGAAATAATAGCTGAATTTAAAGATAGTTCTAAAGACCTTTTAGTAACATATATATCTTTTGGGCATCTTTTCCATATAACACTATTCAAGCTTTCATTATTATTCTGTGTTTGACCATGAAGACACTTTTTTAGTAAATCTTGATTAGATAGATCTTTAAATATAGGAATTAAAACTTTGTGAATAGCTAATGGAAGGCTCAATTTCTTTTGATATTTAGATAAGTTAGTTAGTTTATCAGACTGCCACAAGCACCAGCTTGTTTTTGTCCTTGGGCAAAATTGATGGCGGATGTTTTCATCCTCAATGTCAGAGTTATGAAAAAGCACAGCCCATACGGATTTCTGCATATTGTAGAGATTGTCAACATTTTGTCGTATGGCCATGCCATAATAGTTTTGAAACAAATTTATTGCTTTGTCTGTGAGGTTACCTTTTCCACTTAGACTAATTTGACCAAGTTTAATATCAATAAGTTTTTTCCCTTTTTGACTTTGGCGCAAGTTACGAAGACGAGTTCCCATTCGTTTTTGAACGTGACCAACACATTCTAGTTTCTCAATACTTATATTGCCATAGGGTTTTGAGGAAACAACATCAGTAAATGAAGAGGTATCACCATCCCCAATATATGAAGTGTACCTTAAATTATTCTTCATTATCGATCGAGAAAATAATATCACCGCCCCACATGATTCCATTGCTCCAGATGATTTTTCATGATTAGCATCACATACATGATTTAAACTCCAATGAAGATATCCAGGATTAAGGGTTTTTGTCTTCCAGTACAAACAACCTCTGCATTTTTTTGAAAGAACAATGGCATCTAAGCACTTTCCATTATCTTTTGAAATTATGGTTACAATACCATTAAGTGATTGATGTCCACGCTTTTGCCAGGTACCATCAACAGATACCTGACAATTTATAGGTTCATTATGATCAACACAAAGATTCATTCTGGTCTGGAATGCAGCTCTAGTAGTACTTTGAATAGCAACAGTCTCATATGCTTTGTATAATTTGTTAGTCAAATAGTTAAAGTTTTTTGGCGTCA
The DNA here is from genome assembly GCF_058129835.1 of Hydra viridissima. Classification (NCBI taxonomy): domain Eukaryota; kingdom Metazoa; phylum Cnidaria; class Hydrozoa; order Anthoathecata; family Hydridae; genus Hydra; species Hydra viridissima. The sequence goes on along the minus strand of NW_028324311.1, from coordinate 5,298,517 downwards.
TAGGAGGTGGCATATTCATCAATGCTGCAAAAGTACGCAAAGATTCATAACCTTTGCCAAGTTCTCTAAAAGCTACAATGGCATTAAAATTTACAGCTGCAACAGGTTTTCCTGGAGAGGTTAAGATTTTCTTATAACTTTGAAGAGATGTATCATATTTTGATATATATTCACATGTATCACATGATAACTGTAACTCGTATGAGAACCCATTTTTGTTTTGTAAATTGTTTTTTAGTAACAGCTTTCCATCATTTGAACAACACTCTTTACATATAAAATTATTAAACATTGTTTTTAAAACTTTAAAGTTTATTATAATATTGTAATTATCCTCATCAAGCTCATTTTCTACATCGTTAAAGTCAACATTTTGTTGCAACTTTTTTTCACTTGCACTTCCTTTTTTGTTTTCAAAACTATGTATGCTTTGATTCCTAACATGTTGGTTACCTCGAAATACTCTTTTTTTAACATATTTAGTAGATCTTGGCATTTTTGTGAAGAACTTACAACTTTTACTTCTATTTAAAATTAAACTTTAAATGTCTGTACTGCTGTTGTCACTTTATATATCACTTTACAGTAAATGCACATCGCGATAGGCTTTTAAAATATAGCCAAAGTTATCAAAAACTCATGTAAGACTAAACAGTTTTATTTTTGTTATGTATTTATTGATTCTTGAGATGCTAATTTTATAATACTCTTTAAAAAATGGTTGCTATGGGCGTTGTTAGGTAAATAAAATATATCTATCCTATTAAAGAGATCAATTAGACCTACTAATATACTAATTCAACTAAAAAAAGTGCTGTAATTATGTTCTACAATAACTGAAATTAAAAAAAATCATTTAAAAAAAACAACTCAAAAAAATGTAAAAAGTACGTTTTGAATTGGGGTGGACCACCTTAATTTGGTCAGTTTTCTTGTCTGTTGTCCCAACCACAATGTTTAAAGGAAGCCCTTGAGTAGCCAGCTAAAACTTCTTTCTTTTACAAATACTTTCAGCGTCCATCTTTTGCTTAAGTATACCTGGCAGCAGACATTAATAAAATATGTTTATTATTTGGGTTTTTTAAATATGCATTTTTATCGAAAAAAAAAAAAATTCAAAATACTTGCGTGAGGCTACGCGCTCTGAATACTTAGATCCAAGCTGTTCTACTGCTTCAATGAGATTGTCAACAGCTCTGCTCACCGTACAGATGTGACTCCTTGCACTAAATATATTTATTTAAAAAACAAAAATAAAACAAAAATACAACTAAATATTTTTGTTTAAAAACAAATAGACAAATATTTTTTCCCAAAAAAACTTTATTCAGTACAATCAATTTATAATCAATTTATTTATTTATGTGAAGCAATATAAACATCAACAAATGATAATGATGATAGTACTAAAGCTCTAACCTACAAAGCATGCCAAACATAGTCTTGAAGACTTTACACGTTCGGGAACAGAATCATTTGAAGCATCGATTCCATCTACTGTGTGGTTGATATTTAAAAATCTTCAAGATGTAATCTATCAATCTAAAATTAATTTGTTGGTCAGTGAGTGATTTTGTTTTAGCATCCTTGGTGATCTTTTCGTCGATTCATCTTATGTAAGCTTCATTTTTTTTTTTTTTTGTTAAATTTTATTCTATGTAAGCTTAAAGTTTACGTATATACAATTAAGTTAAATATATATAAATATACTTATAGTGTAAGTATGATATATATTGAGGAATTTGAGTATAATCTATATGTATATACGTGTTTTGAATAAGTTATACAATACACTTATATACATACAAGTTATTCTTAAATGCAATAATGTATATATACTCAAACGTGCATTTAAGTGTGATGAATTTTACCATATACTTGGATTTTAAGTTTATACATATATTGAGAAATCTGAAAGTTTTTAACACGTGTATTTTTTTTAACACATGTATCTTTTAAAAAAAACATTCAGCTTTCTCAATTCCATAGTTTTTGTTAAGAAAATGTGTTTGTAGATAAAACAAAGTATTAACTAGAAAGTAATAATAAATAATAAAAACAACAGAACCTAGATAAACATGAATTTTACCTTGGATATCTTCTCTATCCAGTTCCCAGATATTCCACTCTGTTCATGTCGAGGCTATATAGGTTTCTGTGGCAATTGTTACAAATAATCTTGGGATAGTTGGTTACTTCAAAACTCTACTGGTTCCAGAGGAAATTTTTATCTTTGTTTCAAATGCTGGAGTGATTTTTTGAATTTTAGTTGACCTTTTATTGAACTGTGTAAGACGTTTTAGGTAAACAGTCCGCAATTTCATACACAATTAATTAATTTTGTAAATTTTCAACCGAGTTTTTGCCTATTTTTATTAACATTTTTATGGCTGAAAATAATTTTTGAGCAAATTTTTTTTGACTTAGTCCGACCCCCTCAGAAGTTTTAAATGTCATAAATGGTATCTACTAATGTATACCTAACTACTGAAAAAAGAAAAATCAGACCTAGGATGGGGAATGTGGAAAAACTTAACCTGACGGTCACTCTGGTCCATAGTGTAATACTGATTATTATACGCATCGGCGTTTTAATTTTTCGTTAATAACGAAAAGTACAAGCTTCGTTATCAGTCATTTCAAATAAAAAACAAATTTAAAATATTTTTTTTTATTTAACCCTGTAAAGTTATGAGTCCGGAAATAAAATTTTGCGATGTATCTCGCATCTCATTACATTACAAAATTGATATACGGTTAAATCCGTTAAAATCGTTTTTTAACAATAAATTTTGCATGTATATAAGCTTGTCACACCAAAAACATTTATTGTTTTAATATACTTGAAAAAGTTAAATTTTACAAGATTGACAAAATCACGGTTTGTTATCAATAGAAAAACAAAACGTCGGTGTTTTATCAAGATATCTCGATTGAAGTTTAATTTGAAACCAGCTCTAAATTATAATATTAAAGATTACTAGGCTACTTTAATTTGCACTCAGGTTTTTTCCGATGGGGCCCTCCTTTATGTTTACAGAACTTGAGTTAACAATTTTTTTTTGTCAATCTTTTTTCAGTTCTGTACCATATTAACTAAAGCAACTAAAAGATAAAAAATCATAATTAGCTATAATGAAATTGTACAGGCAGTATTTTGTTAAACTATATTTTTAAAATAATGTAGCCTACACATAAAGAATTACAAAGCCATAATGAAATAATGCATAATTCAAACTTTCTGTTATATTTGAGAAAATCTCTCTTATTCACTGTGCCCCTCGATTCATTGAACCTCTTTTTCCCCTAAATTTAATTTTAGACTAAGGTTGATATGAATGAACCTATTACTTTGCGGACCACATGTGATATGCCTGCCAAAAGCATGAGCAAAAAGTTTATAAAAAAAAAGACAAACGAAGAAAATCACGGATATTGACACACTTATATTCAAATCACAATTTTTAAAACGTTTCAAGGTTAGATAAACAGGTTTTCAAAGTTTTTCTTGATAAGTATGAAACACTGCCGTATGATTCATCGTCAGCTTACCTATATCACATAATTTTTCGAAATACGATTAAGCATTAAAAAAAAATCTAATTTTAGTAAACTTTAGTTTAAATTAATTTAACTAATTTAACTAAATTAATTTAACTAGTTTCAGTAAATTTAGTTCTTATTTTTGACGTTAGGGATGTATTCTGATTGGTCAATTCTAAGAAGCTTTGCATCATTTGTAAATTTAAATTCCTTGATACAACTGCATTCAAAGTCAACTTCATCAAAAAAAGGGACTTTAAAGGTTTTACAAGTCAGCCGATGATATACATATATCAATAAAAAATATATTAGTGTTATTGAACTTTATATAAATTTTAATTAAAAAGAAAAGATTTCGAAGTTTTTTTTCTTAATTCTTTTTTGCTGTTTGTTTTATTTACTCTTTCTGTTATTTTTTAAATTACTACTATACCTCATTAACTCAAAATAGTAGACTAACTAAAGTAACTCCCAAACAAAAAGAAAAATTTTCCTCCCCGGCGGGGAATCGAACCCCGGTCTCCCGCGTGACAGGCGGGGATACTTACCACTATACTACCGAGGATGGTGTAGTTTGCAATTATTAAAATATTTATTATTAAATTAGATTTAAATTAATCAATTTTTAAGATATAAATTTACTTAAATTGTCTAAGACCGTAAATATACTGTGTATTTACTTTAACAATCCACGAGGACAAACGTTAGCTAAACGTCAAACTAAAACTTAAAAAGTGCAGTACCACTGCAAAATGATCTTATAAGTTAAAACTCGTAGGACGAAGCCCTTTTAGCTATAGATTGATCTATGTAAAGGGCAATAAATAAAATTTTTTCTTTGGGTTATGAAATTAAATAATAAAACCAAGACTTTAAAGGAATTTTAAACAAAGATCCCTATTGATCTCAAAAGATCTCTAATGTTCTCAAAAGATCTCTATTGATCTCAAAAGATCCCTATTGATCTCAAAAGATCTCTATTGATCAAAGTTTGAAGGAAAACAATCAATAAAAAAAAGGGGTAAATTATAATTATCAAATCAATAACTAAAAAATCAGTTTAATCCATTATTACAAAATCGAGACCAAATTGAATCAAAAATGACCAAATCAAAATCAAATAAACATGTATTTTTCACCAAATAAAATTCTTATAGTCGTAATAAACTCTATGAATATTGTGTTTATATGTGTATTACATATTACAGTGAACGCCTGATAATAGAGTGTATGTAATTTTATAGTGTATAAAAAGTATTGTGAATATTGTTAAACAACGGCTATATGGAAGGAAAGTTACTAAAAGGTAAGACAAACTTTGAAAAGGATCAAAGGATTTGTAAGGGATCATTTGCTATATAAGTTGTAAAATATTAAAACTTATGCAATCCTTGCTTATGGTAATTTTCAGATAAATAAGCTGAGTAAATCAATTGGACCTGGTTTATGATCTTTATTTAAAATTAGAAGGCTATTTAATATTTATACCAAAATCAGATGCATTAAATACAAGAGTATCTATTTTAAAACTAACATTTAAAGACATATAGAGAGAGAGTTACTAAAAAAAGTCTCTAATTTTAAATTGATAAATACAAAAGGTGCAAGAATGGATGGAATCTTATAGTGCACGGTTATCATGATATTGCCAACCTAGCTGACCCAAGAACGTCACTTAAGTGGGGTGATAGCGCACACACCAAGGTACTCTGTGATGCAAATCTTGAAATCTTTTAATTTTGTCCGCGGAAAATAATTTCATTTGAATGTTCTAATTGAGTGAGATTTTGACTTCATAGTGCGCCAAAAAGACACACCTGTAGAATGAGAACCACTCTTTATAAATTGGTGCAAATGTAGCCTATTACCACACAAAATTCTGGAAAAAATTTCAGTTGGATTGGTTAACTGGTTAAAGATTTATGGCATTTTTAGTTTAAATTTTGTTAGTTTTTTGTTACTTATACCTCAAAACGTTACCGATTACTGTGATATTCGGTCACTATTTTACTATGTAACACCAACAATTTTTATTAAAATTGTTTATTTGCTTCATATACCGTTTCCATTTTATAGACCAAAATATTAATTTGCTACTTAAAGCATGGTTTGACTTGGCTTTTACATAGCATGAAAATCTCACAAGGTATAAACTACTCCCAAAATGCAAAAAAATGCTTAAAAAAAAAAAAATCTAAAACCTGGTTGAAGGACGACCAGTTGGTAAAACAAACAAAAAAATAGGTCTTTATTAACAAATTTTTTTTGGCTCTTAAAACCTTCTTAAATACATTTGCTTTGAAAATTAAGTGAAAAAATAACCACTTCAACCCTATTTTTTACATTATAGTACTATTAAAAAGCATCTGACTACAATTTAAGACAAGTTTTTTGATTTTTAACCACAAAAAATTTGTTAATAAATTGCTCAATACACTCTTTTAATACAAATACTCTACAATATTATTTTTAATATCAAAATTCACAATTTTTAAATCAACAACATTTAAGGATAAAGTTGGTTAAAATGTTCATTAAAAACCGTAAGCTGTGATTTTCTGCTTCTTATCTCTAATAACTTAAATTGTGCTAGCAGTTCTTTAAAGATGCTCTATATTAACCGTCAAATACAACCTTACAATTTTTTGTTACAACCACAATTTTCAACAAAAACTTTTTAATCAAAAGGTAAATTATTTTCCTTAAAATGTTCGGTTTTTTAATCAACTACATGATAATGAAACGAATTTTCTGTTGCTGAAAGTAAACTTTTTTTGTTTTCTTCATTTTATTGTTCCTTTTTAGAATTTTATCCTAGAGAGCGGTTTTTTTTTTTCGCCCTTTTTTTTTTACGTCTTACTTGACTGCTGTGTTTAGATATTTTGTAAAAATGGACCATTTAACCAAGTTAAATTTTATTTGTCAAATTTTTATTTTTTTAAAATAAATATGCTTAAGGAAAAAACCTTTTAGTGACTTTCTAAATTCAAAAACAAAAAAAATGAACTTAAAAACTTTTTTTCCCCCCCAACTGTCCTTATGTTTGACAATACAAAAGGTGTTTTATGCAGTTCAACTTTTGCTTTATCTATATTTTTGCTTTTTGTATTATCTATTTCAATGTATATGTAAAAAAGATATTTTGTTAAACAATTATGTTATAAGTATTTGTTTAAACTATCTTGTAAACTCTTATCTTTTTAAAAAGAACTTTTTCTGTTCAAATGTTTATTATAGTTCAATGTTTTTAATGCAAGAGTTTGTTACAGAAACTGCGTACAAATCCAGTGATGTAAAGTTACGTAAAAAAAACAAAACAAAACACTAAAAAAACTTGTTTTCATTATTATATTTTTTCGTTATTACATTTTACAAGTGATAAGATTTAAACTACAAAATGTTGCGCCATTTTGATTGTTCATTTAACTACAATTTTCTTCATTTTTTTTCTTTTCTTATCTTCATTTGTTTTTATCTAAAAACAGAGAACGAGTTAACTAATGAACAACTCCGTTGTTTTTAATTTTTTTTTTTCTTTTTAACTTGTGAACTTTTTTCTAAAAGAAATAAACTTTATCAAGCTAAATATAACAGAACAAAAAAGTTTATAAAATAAATTCTATCTAAAAAAGCTGAATGGATGTACCGATTGACAGAGAGTTGATCAGGTACACATTGGTACGTGCAGCTACCGCAATTGTTCGTAACGCAATGTTCACCAACCGCGCATCTTAAAGAGCAAGCTGGACAAGCAATTGCATTTGAACATTCTGAAAGGAAACGAAGTTGAAAAAATTGTTAACTTAATGCAACAGCAAAAAGCAACGAGATTTAAGCTTGAAGGTACTCTTACTTTTGCAAGAGGAGAAGCACCCTCCACAGTCATCAGGGATGCATTGATAACCAGTTGGACAAAAAACATTCATGCAGGGATCAATTAGGCAAGCATTAACCTGGGTACAGGCTAAAATGAAATATAAAACAATTATAAGTCTCTGGGGACAGATTAGAATAAAATATTAAAATTGTTTACAACATGAACGCGAAATACACAAAATTGTTTTTAAAAAATAAATGTAATTCGCAAAAAGAAAGGTAAAGTGGATCATCATTATTTTGCGAGTGCTTTTCATGAGTTGTGCTCTTCTTTTTTTTTTATTTAATCTTAACTTACGAGTTAATTTTAACTTAAGAAATCTTGATTCTCCACATCCCAGGTATAAAACAAACAACAGCCCAACGTAAAGTTTCATCTTTTGAACTTGTTCGATTTTCAAAGTCTTTTTATTTTGAAGAATATCACCCCTCTATAACTTTTATAACATTTTACGCAGGATGTACAATATTAGTTCGATAATAAGATGAAACAAATTATCCAAGTAATTATAGTTGTATTGACGCGATCCTGAAGCTATATTTATAAACGTATATTTATCAAAACTACTTGCACATTTCATGTCGTGTAAGCTTAGTATTGTATGAAGTATGTATACACCATAAATGCAGCTTTTATTATTGCCAAGGGATAAGCAATAACGAAAACTACAGCCATGACGTTTTTCCTTTAGGTTTGCTATTGTTACTATTTGTAAATGTTTGTTATTGTAGTTTCGAGGTTTTTTGATCGCAAGCTTTCTAAATATACATTAAGTACTTTATTTGTTTTATCTTTGTGTCGCGAGTTTGTTAACTACCAACTAAACATTCAATCATGCAGAAATTCCTAATTAAATGGTACCCCATTTTGTCAAACCCTCTTTTTATAAATAAAATTGTAATATTCGATTACTATCAACACAGACAGGCGAGTAGAATTATTATGGAAACTAAGAGTTGCAATTGAACACTGGTCCAACCCTTTTTTTTTTTATTGTGATTTTAAATAATACATTTGTAAGTTGATTTGGTCAAATTACAAAATTAGAAAACTTGTTGTATGCGACGATTTAATTTTAACAATGCATCTCCTTTCATTGCACCCAAACACTTGTGTATAAATTGAATTTGCTGGGTATATTGGGTTTTTTACTGATTTCTCTCACTTTTTTTTTTAAATTCCTGTATATTAATAAATGATATTAATAGCTTTTATATATTAATGGTATTAATAGTATTTAAATATGGAATTCGTTAAAAGTTTCGCGCCCGCTTGTGTATTGCTTCTTTTAAAAACAGTTTCAGTTTGGAAACAATCGAAACAAAGGAAGTTGCAACACTTTTTTTCTCTCTTAGTGGCAGAGAAAAAAGATATATGGCGCAACTCGCAATAAAAGTGATTTCCTGTAAGTCAGGTATTTCTAAAAATAAAGAATTTTCGTTTATTCTAAATTTACTATAAGATTATTTACTATAAGATTATTAAGATTATAGTTAATTTAGAAAAAATGGGAATTTAATAATTAAAATTTTTTGAAAAATCTTTTCGAGTTTAACTAAAATTTAACACTAAAATGGATGAAATGCTCTGAGCGTGACAACTGGGCTACTGAAATATGCACACCTGGCCCTGACTTTTTTCTAACAACTTTTTTTCTTTTTTGTTTTAACATTTTTCATAACAAAAAGTCTAGGACAATTTTTCCGTAGCTATGACAACATGCTCAAGTATAAAGTAAGACGTCACATCTTCAAATGTGTACTTTTTATTTCAATAGTTTTTTCCAATAAATAAAATTGTTTAACTTTTTTTTACAAACTACGCCCGTACTTACGCCCCATTACTTTGAGGAAAAAAAGTTATTTGGACTTTGAACAGTCATACAACAGTCAATGACGAGAAAAATGTGACAACAAGCCCCAGTCTCTTCTACATGAATTGAAACAAGATAAAGACTGTTAGGATTTATCTTGACAAAAAAGGCGAAGGAAGCAAGCAAAGAACTTTTAATAAAGGTTTTGGATTGAACTCTTCAAACATTTAATATTTATTCAAACGTGTAACACTTATTCAATTCAATTGATATAGGTAAAGCATCAATATCAATATATTTATCTTTTAAGGAAAATACTGAATATGAGGAACCATCCTTTCTTTTGTCTTGCTTCTATGGGAATATATAAAATTAGCAGAAAAAACTTTTTTTAGGTTGCAAAAAAAAATTTCCTGCTAAATTTATGCGCCAATAATATTGCAAAATTTTTGTTAAAAATACAACCAGAGTTTATAAAATTTATAAAATCTATAAAAACTTCTGTGATTAATCAATAATTACAAAATAATAAGAACATTCCATGAAAATTACTTTAAAAATGGTTCTAAAGAATCATTAACCGCAGTTTTTCTTCATTCTTTTTCATTCTTAATGTTAATTACAGCGAGTTTTTTAGAAAGTGGCAACTATGAGCTCCCTTTTAGTGGGTCATATTTAACAGTGTTAAATTTTAGAGATGGTAGTGGCTGGATATTAAACTTTCGATTCAAACATCCAACTACCTACCATTTCCAATAAATTTCTCAAATTTATTAATAATACGATCAATCCTGGCATTATACAAGTCATCTAAACCAGCAGCTTTTAAAATTATTTCTATATCAAAACGAAAGCTAGCATCTACCAGGCCATATGTAGCATTATCTAATAAACCTACTTTCGTTATACATTAAACCATTTTAAAGCTTTGTTTTTGTGTTATAAGAAAGGTAATTTTTTACTTTTAATCTGACAGATTTGAAGAAAGATCGTTATATATTTCACCATTGATTCGTTGTGCTACATCAACATCGACAGTAAAAAGTAAGCATCTGCTTATCGTTATCAAAATATCGAACTAACCAATATTTTTTACGATGTGTTACGACATGATTTTGATAAAATATCTTTTGGGTTTCGATATGCACGATATCATTATCGTTTTAGCGATAAATATCGCATAAATTATCGTTAAAAATGTATAACAATATTTTTTGAGTTTCAATATGATTCAAAACGTTCCGATAAAATCTCGTTTAGTTTTCGAAACTTTTCGATATTTTACAATACTTTGTATTAGATATAACTAAATGTTAAGTTATTATGCAATATATTTTCTTAACTTATTGATTAAAATATTGATAAAAATTAAAAATCGCTTTTTTTAGATTAAGTTGTTAAAAAACGGCTCAGGCGGTTAGGAGGAAAATTCAATTGTTTGTTTTTTTAAAATAAAAACAAAAGCATTCCAAAAAATTTTTAATTTTTTGAAAAAGAAAAATTTTTCTTTCTCTAAATAGTTATAATAGTTGTGGTTAATTCAATTAAAATGCAGGAAAATCCACTTTTTTTTTAATAATAATAAATACTTGTTATGTAATTAAAATATCGCCTAGCTGAAATGTTGCCGCCAATTGCAGCGAATGAAAACCTTCAGCCTTGGTATCGGTTTCGGCCGAAACTGAATCCAAAATTTCTGCTTCAACAACTTTTTACTTTTTCTGTTTCGGCCGGGATTTCGGTTAAAACACTACACAGAGGGCTACACTACACTTTAACTGGACAAAACTAATAACTCATTATATAAAAAAAATTTTAGAGCCATTTTTTCACCGTTTACTAGTTTGGGGATTACAGTTTCAATAGTGAAATTAGTTTAAATTCTTGCTTGCTACGGATACCTAAATTGCTTAGCAACATTTTTTTTACCAAAATCAATATTAACTGGACAAAAGTAATAATTTTTAAAATATTTATCGTATTACCGCCATAATTACTAGATTAACAAATTTTCATACAACAAATGTAGTGGCACTGTTGGATGTTTTATTCGGTTGATAGGGCTACCTGAAATGCCTAGCAACCGTTTATTTTGCATTGCAGCTAGCTTAAATGACTTTCTTTAAAAACGAAAGTATAAACTAGACTAATATTAACGTGGCTGTCTGATTGAAAACTATTTTATGTATTTGAAAGATTAAATAAATAGCTAATCACTAATTTTAGGTGTTTTTATACAGTTCCAGGGCTCAATTTTATATTTCTTGGAACTACCTACTCCATATAAAAAAAGCTTAAACCTTTTTTGTGTTTATAATAATAGAAAAGTTGTGGTTAAAATTTTTTTTTTTTTTACATATTTCACAAAAACCAATTCTCTAAAATATTCAAGAGGGTATTGATTATGATGTAACAGAAAATAAAGGTGGTCTTAAAAGTTGTATCACTTCTGGATCAAATGGTTTCTTATTGCTTGAACTTTTTTTTTCTGTAACTACTTGGATCTGAGGAACAAAGAAGCCTTCTTAAAACATCCATGTTAGTTTTTTTTCGGGAAAATTTGCGTGAAAAATGCTCTTGAAATTTCTTAAAATCTTTGTTGCGTGATTCTTTAGCTTCTTCAGAAAGCGATCTAGTAGGTGATGAAAGTTGTTGTACAACTTCATGTCCCTGTGATAAAATACGATGTAAGCTTTATGGCATACAATACCATGAATACAGTTCTACATATCTATTTGCAACATTTACACAATACACTTGGAAAGCATCTGGATCGAAATGCAATCCTGAGGATAATGTTTGTTACACAAAATAAATCATTTTCATTAAGCATAAATCAAATTCGGTAATGCTAGATACTATTTAAGGATTCTCAAAAAACCGTCTCCCAGTACTTCTATCATTCGATGTACCTGAATCACCCGCCTTAGGGACATCAATAACAAGTCCAAGTTTTATTTGTTCAAGATGTATAATTATCAAAATAAGCCTTTAACACAAATCTTGTCGAACTGAGACCCAATTATTACATAACCATTTTGAATAAAATGCATATTATGTTTTTGCCACATAAAATCGGATACATCATTTAACTTGTAAAAATCATTAATAGAGACCATGCGGACATATGCGGATAGTAAATCAAATTTATATTGATAATGTACATAACGTATTTCATGTCTCATATTGGATAACTTATCTCATGTCTCAAATTACTGAAGCACCTTTGACCGCTAAAGTACTCAATTTTATAAGTGAAATTTTAACTAAAAAAAACACTTTAATTATGCCATTATTAGAAATCAATTTATTTGACATGACTTACGTGCAAAATGGTGTTGCAGCAGCTCATTTGAAAGATAATTCTTGAACTATTCAATAAAACAAGAGTTTTTAAGGTTATTAATTATTTTATCCTTATTTGTAACACAAAAAATTTAAAATTTGAAAAAAATATTTTGAAAAAAAAACATTTTTATCAACAGCTTAGAATGCAAACGGCATGATAATTATACAAAAATATATACATTTTAGAAAAGCTGGATGTTTAAGCTATAAAATGGTATACATTGATGTCATTGGTATACATTGATGTCATTTTTGAGAATGTTTTTTTTTTTTACTTTTGTCCACCACCTGGTCCACTGTACACAACCATAATGATCTGAAACTTTTATTAGGTTTTAACATAAAACAAAGTCAGTACAAAAAACAAATAAAATTTTATTATTTCAAATATTTATTTATTCAAGTAAATTTGAATGCCAAATGAATGTCATAGGAATGGGGTTTTTGAATATTATTGTTATTATTGTTAAATGTATTATCAATCTATCTATATCTTTCTATATCTATCTATATCTTTCTATATCTATCTACGTCTATCTATATCTATCTATATCTATCTATATCTACCTATATCTATCTATATCTATCTATATCTATCTATATCTATCTATATCTATCTATATCTATCTATATCTATCTATATCTATCTATATCTATCTATATCTATCTATATCTATCTATATCTATCTATATCTATCTATATCTATCTATATCTATCTATATCTATCTATATCTATCTATATCTATCTATATCTATCTATATCTATCTATATCTATCTATATCTATCTATATCTATCTATATCTATCTATATCTATCTATATCTATCTATATCTATCTATATCTATCTATATCTATCTATATCTATCTATATCTATCTATATCTATCTATATCTATCTATATCTATCTATATCTATCTATATCTATCTATATCTATCTATATCTATCTATATCTATCTATATCTATCTATATCTATCTATATCTATCTATATCTATCTATATCTATCTATATCTATCTATATCTATCTATATCTATCTATATCTATCTATATCTATCTATATCTATCTATATCTATCTATCAGTAATTTTATTACAGTTATTTAGGTTTTTAAAAAGTTATTTTTTTAGTCCGAAAAAGTAAAAAACATCGTAATGAATCGATAAGTATCGCTATCGTATTTACGATATGAATTACGATATTTATCGTAACTGAACGATTGATATCGTAATGAATCAATAATTATTGAAACTTTATCGTGCAAATTTTTTGGGTACAATATAATCGTAATATATCGAAACTAACGATACGCACTTTCCGATATCTTATCGTATCGTAATAAGAAAAGTTTCGATTCGCAGATGCTTTGTAGAAACATTTGCGAGATTTCTCAAAAGAGAGTTTTCTTTTTTGATTAAATATTCTAAAAAGTTTCTTTTGTCTATCTTTTTTTTTTTTGCATGTTTTTTTGATCTGTTTTTTGAGCAATTTAAAATCATGGTCTCATTATTTTTTAAATTTCATTTTCTTTAACTAATTTTTATTTACAATTTACAATTTCGTTACATTATTATTATTATAAATTGCAGGTTCACTTATTCCAGTCAATTTGAGTGTTAGTTATATCAGGTGTCACTGAAAGCGTCAGGAGAGCTTGCGAATCACGCTTGACGTGTGAAGCTACAGATTCATCATCAAATAAAATTAAATCAGCTACGTCATAACTTAGTGCATCATTCGAATTTGATGTTAATCTAATAAAAATGAACTCAAACTGGTTATCCAAAAAAAAAAAAAAAAACTCGATGTTTCTTATATTTGAATAATCAGTTTAAATTCTTTTGACTTTGGTATTTTTAACTGTGCAGATATAATTTTTTGTGAGCAACAAAATTTACTTATATTTTCATTTGATAAATTAAATAAAATATTTTTAGCGCTGTGCGTCATTGCTCCTTGTCGAGCTTCACTCCGTGGATCTTTCGGATCTTATAATAAATTGCATATGACCAGAAAGATGTTGTTCTAGATCCTTTAACTATTATTTTTTATTAAAGATTGCATTGGTTTTTGTCTGTTCAACTTAAGTATTAACTTTTCAAAAATAAATAGCTTTCTTTATACCACTTCCATCAATCAATGCATTAATATCTGTTAAACCAGTCAACGGGTCTACTTACTTTTGCAAAATATCATTTACTTTTGTGTCACATTGCTCGGTCCAAATGTGTTTTTTCAATATAGACTGTAATTTTGGAGTAAGTATCTTTGCTGCAGTTTCATCTATTAGTTTTGTTACAATATCAACTGCAGCAACTTGACAAACATCTAAAGCCTTTTAACCAATCTATTTAACAGCATCTTTACCAGCATCAACAACTGCAGATGCAATCCCTTGCTTGTAAACAGCCTTATGAGCATTCTTGAAATGCTATCAAAGAATCTAGCATAGGGCTGCCAATTCGAACTTTTTTTTAGAAGTTCGAACTTGAACATGTTCGAACTATTTGGGAAAAAAGTTCGAACATTTTCGAACTTTTTTTAATGTAATAAAGTATGCAAAATAAAAGAGTACAAGTTAAAAACAAAACCGTTTATTTATCTATTCATAAAACTGTTTATTTATAAAAACAAAACTGTTTATTATTGAGACCCGCTTCTCATTTTCACTACATTTAACTTGAAAAAATTGTCTATTTTAGAATAAACAACATCACTCAGTATTTTTAAGTGTTTGTTTTAAAAATGTTAATGCATCTAATGTATCATCCCGTAATGAGCTCCTTATTTTTGTAGCAAATAATCCTAGGCTAGAGAAAGCCCTTTCAGCCTCCACAGATGTCGGAGGAATAGTTTTAAGAGCATTAAAAAGCATTTCTAAATTTTTGGGTCTTGATTTGCTGGCTTCAAAAAGAGCCATTTCCTTTTTAATGAGGTTAGATCCAAGTTCACCTTTGTCTACTGTCATTTGAAAATCAGATGTTTTAATGAAACATTTAAGTTCTTGAGCTAAAGTCAATTTCATGTCAGCATTTTTCATATCATCAGCTATATCACTGTTATTGACTTCTCCATCAGCATCAGAGTCTTCCTCGCTAAACTGGAATAATCTTTGAATAAGATAGGTTGCAATATTTGCTATAGAGTTTCTTTTTATTTTATTCCCAAACTGATCATCTTGATTCAAAACATCTGGGTTTGATAAATATTTAAATATTTATATAAAAATTCTTTTTTTAAATTGCTGTTTTACAAGTTGACTAATTGGCGTGTTGGCTTCATTCAATTTTTTCCGGATGAATTGAATTATAATTTCAGAAGACAATAAACCAGCATCACGTTTGGAAAGTGCTTCAATAGCTAGTTTGAGCGGCTTTAGGGCAACACAAATGTTATTAACTTTATCAAGTTCATTCTTAGAAAGAGGAAAATCGGTGTTTTTGCTAATTAAAAGCTATTTTTATTTCTTTTTGGACTTCCAAAAACCGTTCTAACATAACAATTGTGCTGCTCCACCTTGTCCTGGAGTCACAAATCAAAGCTTTCTCTTTTCCAAATGCTTTAACAATATTTGGCTGAAAATCATCATCATTTTTTACAGGTGATCTACGAAACATTTGTACCAATTTTGGAATTTTGGCCACCGGCTATTGAAATTCAGTTTTCAATGAGGGCACCAAATTTTCAGTAGATATTTTAATTGTTTCAACATAATCAATCGAATTTTCATCTTCTTCCTCACTTTCACCACCATAATCTTCATTAACATCTTCAATTGAATCATTAACTTCAATAGTATCACCAACTTCAATAGTATCACCAACTTCAATAGTATCACCAACTTTAATGGTTTCACTAACTTCATTGTTATTACCAACTTCAATGGTATCACCAACTTCAATGGTATCAACAGGTTCATTGTCAAAATCATCGTTTGGTAGTGCAGCACTTTTTTTTTTAAAAAGCACATCAATTACGCATAAATGGATAGCATGATTGTAACATATTTGATGTTCTGGTTTAGTGTCATAGCCAATTTTTTTCATCAAACTGGCTCCATCTGTAACAAAGGCAACAACATCTTTGTCTAAGTTTAAACCAAATGAATTAAGTTTTTTATTAATTAGTTCAATGGCTTTCGATGCTGGCATTGTGCCATGTACCCTTAACATTCCAAGAGATTGAAATCCTCCGTTATAATGAATATTCAAATTCATGTATCTCCTGTTTTTAACTGATGTGTACTCGTCAAATGTTAGGTTAAATTTTCCATTAGTTAAAATGACTTTTTGTAATGAAGCAATTACTTGTTTCTTGATTGTTTCAAAGTATTTCATCACTAAATCGCGAACAGTTTGATGACTTTTGGGCAAATTAAATCCTTGAGCACGAAATGCTGATTGCAAAACTTGACTATTAGCAATGGTTGTAAAACTTATTCCATCAATAGCAGTCAATCTGCTCAAGATTTCAGGTAAAGTTTTAATCCCAGAACTAAAAAAGTTTTCAATTCTTGGTATTTTAGGAACATGACTAATTTCGACAGCCTCAGAGGCCAAGGTATTACATTTAATAATGTCAATTTTATGTTTCGTTTATAAGTGTCTTGTAATAGTGCTTGTTGTTGAGCCAGGAGTTTTTAATAAAACTTTACAAATTTTACATTTGGCTTGTTGCAGTTCTTGGGAAAATTCAAAATAATCCCAAACCTCAGATCTTCTAGATGTGCTAACGTCTTTGAAAGTAGCCATGTTTTATTTTTAATTAATGTTTTAATTTTTTAGGCATTTCTTCTGAAAGTTCGAACTTTTAAGCGAAAAAAGTTCGAACCTGAACATTAAAATTTTGGCGTAAAGTTTGAACGTTCGAACTTGAACACGTTCGAGCTAGCAGCCCTAATCCAGCACCTCCATATTACATCAGTGTTGTTTAAATCAGTGTTTTTTTGTTTATAAAAATACTTTTGTAACGACAGTATTACCTTTTTGTAAGAGTTTGTATTGTAAGAAGTTTTGTCGTTTTAGTTCATTACAAATTGAAACAAGTTTATTCCTTTGATCTTTGATTACCAGCTTTTTTACGAGACAAATCTATCTAGCATAACATTTGGGTACTTTGGTAAGAATATTGTGGTTCTCACAACTTTACCAGTTTTGGATTCATTCCACGTAGGTTTTAGTATATTATTCCATTTATAACCCCTATTCCCAAATCTTTTACATCTCGCTTCACTTTGAGATATTCCGAGACAAAATAACCTCTTTTTTCTACCAATTTTTAGTAAAGGCATTCTTTTTACTAATGATAATTATTTAAAACATAAACAATATGCTTTATGTAACATGATTTTAATGTTACATGAAACACAAAATTCATGTTCGACAAAAACAAGAAATTCATGCTTCATAGAGCTCTATCTCGCACGCTTGACAAGAATTTAGTCCACTCACTAATTTTTTGCACGAAGTCATTTACAGTGCTCATAACTTCTTCTCTCCTTTTATCAATGAGTGATTTTTTTTCGTTTTCATTTATCCAATTATGTGTATTCTGTCTTATCTCTTTCCTCATCTCTCTATACTTTTATCAATTCACTTAGAACAATAGAAAATTCTTCGTTGTGAAACAAATTCATTCATTTCAAACAAAATCAATAATAGTGCTAAAATTTGCCTCTGCTAATGTTGTTATCTTTTCATGTTTTTCAGCCTTTTTAATAACCTTTTTATTAACAAACTCATCTATAATACTTAGAAATCCTAAGTCTAAAGCTGTTGCCTCAATAGCTACTACTAATGGTGCTACAACATTACCAAACAATAGTCCAACATTAACAATACCTTATCCGAAAGATTCAGCTGTAAGTGTTGTGTCAGTATTGCTAATTCCATTTGAGATTCTATAATATTACTTAAAAACTTTTCTTTAATGGATTGTTCAGATTCTAGTAAACGTCGAATTTCAATAATTTTTTTCAATCTAAATGCAGAACGAGCAACATGATCACTATGAATATCTAATTGAGGAGCAGTCGGAAGTGTGGGACAAAATTTTTCCGATTCTTTAAATTTCCATTATTTCTAAATGAAAAAAAATTTATTTATCTCTCTATCAAAATAATACAATTACAAACAGCTTTTTTCCCTTTTCAATCACTAAATAAGTATCAGAGTTGTTCTTAACATCATCAACATTTTCATGTTAAAGTTCACTTTTTAAAACTACTTTTCGTTGTAAAACAGATTTCAAAGATATTGTTAACGTTCCTTTTGCAATGGACACACCAAAACATAGATAAGACAAGTCTTTAGTTTTTTCAGATGTGCTTCAATAAAGCAATGTTGTGCTCTGTGATCATATTTGTCCTAATCATTCATATTGTAGAATACTGAGCATATGAGCCTTCTGTGGGCTTTTTATAGATATAAACTCTGCGGTAGAGACCCCTAAAATGTATTTTTTTCAAATAAAATTTTCAGTACAATTATTTTTTCATAAACGTCAACCATTGAAGGGGGTGCCCCGTCAGAAAACTGAAGAAAATTTTTTTTGTAATGAATAAGGACCACCCTTATATATATATATATATATATATATATATATATATATATATATATATAACAAATTTTAATTTACTTTACTTTTATTTTTTGATTCCCCGCTCTCCAGGTATAAAACAAACAACAGCGCAACAAAGAGTTTCATCTTTAGAACTTGTTGGATTTTCAAAGTTTTTTTTGATCAAGAATATCACCTCTCTATAAGCTTTTATAATATTTTGCAAAGAATTTTGTCAAAAAGGATGTACAATTTTAGTTCGATAATAAGACGAAACAAATTATCCTAGTTATTGTAATAGTATTGACGCGATCCTGAAGTCATATTTATAAATATAAATATACTTATTTAAAATTATTTAAGCATTTTATGTGAGGTTAGTATTGTAGTCATTTTATCTTTCCTGTGGACTTAACAGTTTATGATTTAAAAAACACTGTTTTAGTTTGGCTAAATAAGTTTTTTTTATCAATACAATGCTTCATTAAATTGAGGTTAGTATTTTTATGTAAGATTTGTATTGTATAGAGTATGTATACGCCATAATTGAAGCTTTTGCTACTAGGAAGGGATAAACAATAACGAAAACTACAGCCATGACGTGTTTCCCTTTATGTTTGTTATTGTTACTAATTGTAAATATTTGCTATTGTAGTTTTATAAAATCGTCTAGTTCAAGGCTTTTGAGTTGCAAACTTTCTAAATATACATTGAGGACATACTTTATTCGTTGCGTCATGAATTTGTTAATTATCTGAGCATTCAATTGGGATACAAAAAATTCCCAGTTGAATGGTACCCCAAATTGCTAAATCCTCTTTATATAAGTAAAATCTTAATGCTTGAGTAGTATAAGTTATCAACACAAGAAAATTATGAGATAAGCGAGTAGAATTGTTAGGAAACTACGGTTACTACGCTAGTAAGAATAAGCTAGCAGAGTTGTTATGGAAACAACGGTTACTACGGAACACTGGATCCAACCCTTACTGATAAGTACTGATAATTTGGTTGACTTCGAACAAATAATATATTTTGTAAGTTAATTTCGCTAGAAATTTTTTGTAATCGATGATTTAACTTTAGCAATTAAATTTCTCTTTAGATTACATCAAAATACGTGTGTATAATGTGAACTTGTAATACTTGCTGGCTTTATTTGGTTTTTTATAGTCTTTTTTCAGATTTTTTCTAAATTTCTGATAAAATACAGTTTAAATGCAGTTATTAATAAATGATATTTTTAACTGTACTTAAATTTAAAATTTGCCAAAAATTTACTGATATTGTTATTTAAAGAATTAATACACATTATTTATTTTATTATTAGTTAATAATTTGTTTAAGAACAATATCTTTATTGTACATGTATTATTTATAACGTATTATTTAAATAACAATATCTGTTTGAAACAATAGAAACAAAGGAACAAAGCAAGAATATAAGTAATTTATTGTACCAGAGAAAGAGAAGTTGCAACTCGTAAGCAAAGTGATTATACATCTGTTTTACAAATGGGTAGTTCCGTAGGATTAAGAAATTAGGTTTTTAAGAGAAGGTTTGATAAGTCGTAATTTTTTCTGTAAATTTATAAAAATTACGAAGTCTGTCGTAATTTTAATGTAATTTTTTCCTTGGTTTACATTCAAATTCTTCATTTGCAAATGAAGGTTAACTAAATTTTGTGAGTAAATTTACTTAACCTTCATTTGCGTGGGTGGACACCAAATTATCAGTTAATTAAAATTTTTATTACATTTTTGATAAAAACATCGTTGTGTGCCAATTGGTTGAAAAAGACATTGGTTTTTACTGCAGGGATGAGGAGTTACCTTGAAAGATGTCACACCGATCTTAAAACCATAGTTACGAAAAAAGAGACTGCAAGGAATAGAAAAAAACGAGTTGAAAACTGAAGAAAAATATATCGGCAATCAACGAGGCAGATTAATATTATAGACAACAAGATGTGTACATCAGTACACAGGACACTTGATTGCAGCCTCAAACCAAGAAAAGAAAATTGATGGCTAAAGATTAATCAATGAAGTCTATTTCTTTATTTATGGAGATGAAACTGCTCTTGTTTAACTACTCAATTATTCTAGCTGACGACTCGTCGTTAGCTAGAGTTTGATCAAAACTAGATAAAATGCTTATCTGTGCCAACTTACTTTCAGCTTTGTGGAGAATGAAGGATTCCGAAAATGGGCTTCAAAGTATCTGGCAAAGCTCACGATCAATGATTACAACAACATTTTCCAGGAATAAACTTCCTCTTCTCTAATATTAGATAAACAAAGCTGTGGATTCCAGGATGGAAGCTGATCTTCCAGAATGCGACGGTGTAGAATTTACAACAGACATATGGACCAGTCGTAACAATGACTTGCACAATTCAACAACATTGCACTACATTGACAAGGATTTTAATCAGAAGAATGTTGATGTAGGTTGTGTTTCTTTCAAGTGAAGCCACAAAACTGCTGCAATCTCAAAAGAACTTTAAAAAATTATTAAAGAAATTCCCAAATTTCTTCTAGGCGCAACAGAAGTTGCAGTACATAATTCGGGAGCAAACATCAAAGCAGTAGCGCCAATATTTAAAATTACCAACAGTCAAATCTGCATTGATTATCACCTCAATCTAGTTGTTTCCAAACGTATGGAGCCTGTAAAACTACCCACAATTGCGCAAACCATTGAGTCATTCAAAACCTTGTTGACATATCGCGAGGTTAGAATTATTTTGTTCTATCTCCAATTTTAAAAGTTGGGAGAAAATGAGTTATTAATTTTAGTAAGTAATGATTACTTCTAAAATGTGCTCTATTTTACAAGTTTTTTTTCTAAATAATTTGTTTAAACATAAATCATTTAAAGCATAAGTTATTATATCTTTAAAAATTAAGGCTAAAATTTTAAATAATTTTTACTTTAAGAAAAAAATCAAAAACTTTCTCCAAACGTTTAAACTTGGAGATAGAACAAAATAATTCTAACCTCGCGATATGTCAACAATTGTCCACTAGAAATGGAAAGAATTATTGCCGCTGAAAGGAAATGTAGCTTTTGGATGGATCACCCCTGTTGCAACAAAATATCTAGATGGTGAAATCCATTCTTCATCTCCGTGTTGCACTGGAAGCTATCGAAGAAGAAGATCCGACTTCTTCACTTTGCTGAAGAATTCCTACATTAGATGGGTTTAAAACAATAGCTCTCGTGTTGCCAGCATTCGAAGAAATCAAAAATTCTTCAGAAATTCTCTCATCCGATCTTATGACTGTTCCAAAGTTGATTTCTCAGTTGTACAAACTGTCTAAAACTCTGGAAATTCCCAAGAAACAGACCAAAAACAAAGGAGTTATCGAATTCTTAACAGCCCTTAAAGATGAAATTGAGAAAAGGCATCCTGATTGTGGATGCAAAAAATTAGCCTATGCTATTTGAAATCTTCATCACTCTGCAAAGGTGCAATGCTGAAGAAATTGGGCGTGTTCAATAAAGCCAAAAACCAAATCATTGAAGATAAGCCTTCCATATCGGCATATTTGGATCAAACTCAGCATTAAAGTCAGATCAATGAGCTTGCTGTCAGAAAAATTTTCTACATTCCTGAAACCTCAGTAAACAGCAAAAGTTTATTTTCTGCAAGTGCTCAAATGGTCAGTGATTGCAGAAGCCTTCTACACCCAGAAAATGTGGACATGATTGTCAACGCTCAACAGAATTTAACAAAAATTTAGCTAAAGAAAATCTTACTGGAATCTGATGGAGAAAGATGTTTGCACCAACAGTTTTATTAACCAAAATATTTTTAACATTTACGTTAAGAAAAACATTTTCCTTAAACAAAATTGTTTCATTATGAAGTTGTTAAAAAAAAGATTCAAGAAAAACATTTCGTTTCCAGCTTTCTCTTTAAAATTAGCTTATACATCGTGGTAAATGATAAATTCTCTTTATTAGTCCAAACTCATCTAAGAAATATGTATTTTATCTTAGATCAAAGATCTGTATAAAATAAAATTATCGAACTCCTACGTATGCCTGATTTAATACAGGTAATTAAAGTATTTTTCTAAAGCTTTAATTTTTGCATATCTCTGAAACTTAAATATAATGCCAAAAGTTTACTATTATCAACTTTATTTCTAGTTTTTTTGACATAAACATTTTTCTTTCACTGGATACATCAACTGAAGCGTTACCAAAAAGTGTCGGGAGTCGAGTCGGAAGTCGGTTTTCCGGGAGTCCGGAGTCTTTTTTTTTTTCTTCCGACTCCCCATCATAGATTTAAAAAAAAAAGACATCTTTTGCACTAATAATATTTTTAATCTAAACTTAGTTCTTAAAATTTTTTGTTTTGACTACACAAAGTTGCAATATTTAAAAAATGCAACATGGCTGGTACAAGGAAAATAACAGAAGAATTGACCAATCTAAAAAATCAGCTATAGAGAAAGTAAAAAAAATTACTTTCTCTATAGCTGATTTTTTACATCGGTCATACATTCTACACCACTATGCCACCATTTAATGTAAAATAGATCAATTTACATAAGCAAAAGAAGATATGAGCAAGAATATTTTTGCTGCATATTTGATAATAACAGTTTACCCTGTGAAAAATGGATATAACTCTCGGAGTGTGACAACTGGGCTCCTGAAACATGCGGACCTGGCCCTAGAGATTTTGTGACTGACTTATTGCTAAAGAGTTTTTTTTTTTTTTTAGTTTTTTTTGTTTTAACATTTTTCAAAATAAAAAGTCTGTGACAATCTTTCTAAAACTGTGAAAACGTGAAAACGTGTGGATAAAAAGAGTTTGATTTCACTTTGACAAGAATATGACTAAAAATTTGACTAAAAAGCCTTTAGTAAAGATCTTAGACTCTCCTAACATTTAATATGTAATTAATTTTAATTGGTATTGTTAAAACATCAACCTCAAGATCTTTATTTTGCAAAGAATATCCCAAATGTTAAGAGGCATCCATCGTTTGTATTGTTACACCTCGTTGTTATCGTTATTGTATCGTGTGTGGTCTTTAAGCATTCCAAAAAAATTACTTTCAAACTTTTGTTATTATTCAGTAATGAAAAAGTAATGAGAACATTCCAAGAAAACTAACTTTAAAATTGTTCTGAAGCATCAATAACCACAGTTTCATGCAAGATACTAAAAATGTTACAACGATTTGTAAAAGTCCGAAGTACTCTAATATAAATAGGGCCAATAGAAATTCACGACAAAAAAAAAAAAAAAAGAAAAACCACAAGAAGCACAGCAACAAAATATCACATTCTTATTAAGAATTCTTAATAAATTTTTTTCGCCGTGAATTTCTATTGGCACTAAATATAAGCTGGTCTAATACAGTTTCCTTTATATGTTTCATAATCATAGTTTCATAATCTTTTTTGTTACAAGACTTAATAGATATAGTCCAACGAAGTCTTTAAGAAATATTGGACAATTTTTCCGTGGTTATAAAAACATGTTATGAGCATCAGCAGTTTATGGAATAGTTTGTATTTCACAAAGAAAACGTTTCATTAAAAACAAAAAACAAAAAACGTTTAAGTTTTCGCAGCTGCTAAACATTTACTGCGCATGCTCTTATCAGAATTTTTTTTTGTCCAGAAAAAACTTTCCAAATTGTAATCGGCAAAAGGTCCTTAACTTTCTTAAGTATCACTATAACTTCTCAAATTTCAATCAGCTTTTCATATCGTTTTCTTAAGTTCAATCCTCGATTTTAAGTTCCTAAAATATTCTTAAATAGTTTTTCTGGCATAACATTTACAAAAAAATACCATGCTTTTGCGACTCGATTGCCCATCCTACTGTTAATTTGGCTATACACTATTTACTGCTACTGTTAAGCCACAGTCTATTATCTGCTTATTTTTATCTTTGCTTAAAAAGAAGTCCAGTAAACACCAAACCCAGTTTCCATATAATATATAATAACATTGCATTGAAGTTATGCTGAATTTCCAGTTAATTACAAACTAGGTTTAGATTTTACTAATCATACAAGAAAACACAAAGTGTCAATAATTGTACATTCATTTATTCAAGTACATCCTTTTTTTATTTCTTCTTATCTAAAAGGAGAGGAAAAAAAAAATTCTTATGAAGCATTGGTGCATCTGTAAAGACATTGTTACATAAAAAAATAAAGTTTTACAAATACAACACAAAAAAAATTTCTAAAGTAATACCCACCTAAGCATAACGAGTTGGTTTGCTGGTTGCAATCGGTTGATTAGGGTAACATTTATGCGTGCAGCTACCACAGTTGTTGGTTACGCAATGGTGCCCCACCATGCACATTAATGTACAAGGTGGACAAGGAACAGTATTTTTACATTCTGAAAGGAAACGTAAACAAAAAATTAAAAGAAAAAAATGTTAAAACTTTGAAAAAAAAATGGAAAAAAACCAATATAAAATTGAGTAAGCTCCTACTATGACAAGAAGCATTGCACCCTCCACAATAATTAGAGACGCATTTGGAGCCGAGAGGACAAGGGTGGTTCAAACAGGGGTCAACAAAGCAATTAACTTTGACACAGGCTGAGAAAAAAACGTGTAAATATTTTACAATAGAGTCTGAACAAAATTATCAAAAATGATGCTGCTTTTTTTTTTTTATTATAAATTTGTTGAATAAATCAGTAATGAGCAAAAGTGCAGTTGGTATATTTAGGACCTTAATGCTTCTTTTTCTCCTCTTCAAACGAATAGTTGTTAACTTACGAGCTTTCGTTTCTCCGCACGCCAGGTATAAAACAAATAACAGTCCAATAAAGATTTTCATTTTTCTTGAGGCAATCAGTCTTGTTACCGAACAAACTTTTCACAATTTTTTGACAACACCTTGAAAAAGCGCAGCTTTATAGTTTTATTACCTATTACGCAAGCAAAGTGTTCTCAAAAAAAAAAAAGGTTAAAAATAACATCTTAGAATTTTTACATCAACATGCGTCAAAAAGATGACACATTTATAATCGTCAAAGTACATTGACCCTGAAATATTTTTAGAAATGTTGTGTCATTGTATCCTACGCTTTTTATACAATACAAGTTTAGTATTATATTGAGAGCGTGCTTGATAGCAGTTTCACCAAGATGTAATGGTATTTGACGCTTATATTTTATATTGCTAGTAATAATTCGTTTGTCATTGCTATTATATTAAGTCATCTTATTATTAAGTCATCTTATTATTAAGTCATCTTATTATTAAGTCATCTTATTATTAAGTCATCTTATTATTAAGTCATCTTACTATTAAGTCATCTTATCATTAACTCATCTTGCATCTAGGTTTTTGGACGGCAATTACTTAGGGGTTCGATATTTTTGATCGTTGCATTCCGGTGATTTGAATATTGGAATCATAACAAAAGTTGAAAAATTAAACTAAATTTTTCCTTTCTTTCCACGACAACCAATCAGAAGTTAGTCAAAGGTTGCTGAGAAGGTACGTTCTCACGTGATGTTTGACGTAAATTGGCTCAAAACGTTTTTAATGCTAATCGAAAGGAATCAAACTCCCAAATAAAATCTATATGATCTTTGTAAAATTAAGAAAGCAAAGTTAGCCCCCACTCGCAAATAAATTTAACGAATGAAATAAAAAACGTCAGCATTTAATTAGGTAGCTCGATAGAAATAGGGTTTATCCCAATTACCAAACCGTCGTTGCTAAGAAAAAAAAAAAAAAAAAGTCCAATCAATGACGTCAGCATTTCATATTTTATAAAGAAAAAATTTTTTTTTTTTCTTTTATAAAATCAAAAAGAAAAAAAAAAAAAAAAGAAAGGGATTAGTGTTGGTAAATATGGAAATGTTTGATACTATCAAATATTTGTCCAGTTTGATATCAAACAAAGCAAATATCTCTATAGCAACGAAGTATTTTGTATCTTATGGAAAAAAAACCGTTTTTCTTTCTTGAAGTATAAAAAATTTTTGATTGGATTTTTTTTTTTTCACAACAACGAAATATTATACTTAAGTCGATAGATTCGTTTTGTAAAATTCGAAGTTACAAATTCTCTTTTAAAATGGGCAACAAAAATAATTGGTATTTTAGGTTCGTTGAACGAACTTTTTTAAAAAAACTATTGGTTGTCGCTTTATATTCTTAGTATTAAGTTACTTATTCGTGAAATATATAAATTATGAAGTAACTTTTTAATGCAGTATGTATAGAATAAACGTGACGCAGTTCACAAAACCTTTTTTAAATGTTTCCCAATCTGAAGCTATGTTGTTCCAAAACTGTACAACTCCACTTTTTGACGATACATGAATTTCTGCACTCATAGAACAAAGCTCTATGGAATGAAAACAAGAAAACTCTGACAACTAACCGTTTTTTTTTTTCAAACCATTGAGAATCAAAATATTACTGGTCCATGGTTCTGACTAAAAAGCGTAAAAAACACTAAAAATTAAATGTCTAAAACTTTTCATTAGCTTCAGGAAATTTAAAAAAGCGTAAATTATTTAATTTGCTATTTCTTTAATGTTATATTTTCATGATTATTGTTAAAATATTGAAACCGCTTCGTTTTTTGCATCATTTTAATGCTTATTATTTAAGTTTAATATTATTAAAAAGTTATTTTGTTAAGGTATTCATTAAGGATTTTTTGTAAATCTAAAAAATAACGAAAGCAAAAACAGCAAAAATCAATTAAATTTAATTTAAAAAAAAATTGTAAAAAGGCATTGGAAATTTTTGTTATGACTTTTTTTAGCATCATGACCCAAAAGAAAAATGTTTTCAATAAATTTTTTTAATATCTAAAGAACCACTTCGTTCCACCCTTTTTAAAATGGTTCACTACAGAAAACCCTTCTCAAAAATGGTGGAATAGTCATCAAGTTCTTAGGATATACTGTTTGTTTTTTTTTTTTTTTTTTACATTTTAATGTAGCAAAAGTTGCAGCAACACAGAATCATTTTCTTTTCTTAAAAAAAAAAAGGATTTTCTTGAAATGAACATTGATAGACTTGTGCTGTTTCGGAACTCAGGCTTAAATTCATTTTTGGAATTTGTATCTTGTTGAAATTACATCATTATGGCGTAAGTGATCACATTTTGAACGGCTTGTTTTTTTTACTTACAGGTTCGTCATTTTTCTTTGAGTTGGCATTAAAATGTGCATAAATTCTTTTTTTGAAACAGTTTATTGAAACTTCATTTGCGTCAGGAGAATTTCTTGTTTCAGCTGTGAATACATTGCATAAAGTTCGGCAAAGGACACTAAGCATAAGCGTTTGGTTCTCTCGTTGATAAAGAATAATAACAAATAATAACGAATAAAGTAAAAAATTCATTATCAGTATATTAAAATAACTTATGATAATTTTAATATTTAAAAATAACAAAGTTGTAAAATGATATTGCGTACCTTTTATAACTTCAACTCTTAGAAATAACGAGAAATAGTTTTATTTAAAAGCCAAAAATTTATGTATGAATATAAACTTTTTATACCGTAACCCATTTGAAAAAAAAAATATTCAAAACGTGATATAAATATTTTTAAAATATTGAGATCACGTTCTGTGGTTTTATATATCAAAGTTACGGAAAAGATTTATTTAGAGATTCAGAAGAGTTTAAATATGTTTTTTGTTCTTGGGTCATCTACGTTTATGAAATTTTTTCAGGAATTTGTGAAGGAAGTCATGAAAACTCCTTACGTATAAAGATCGGGAAAGATTCTCCTGTCAAGAGATCAGTCAAGATTCCAACAAAGACAGCTCTTAACAAGGAACAAAAAATGCATACGACTAAGATAATTTTAACTGTTTTAATTTGATTTTGTTTAATTTTTGGTATCTTTTCCTTAAAGATAACTATAGTTGAGAAAATTTTTCTCTTTACACTGTAATGTCTTGGAAATAGATGATGGGATAACAACTATTATAGTTTATAATGGATGAGGGAGTTAACGGCCGATTTTATTTAACAATTGAATGTAGC
This sequence comes from Hydra viridissima, assembly GCF_058129835.1. NCBI lineage: Eukaryota > Metazoa > Cnidaria > Hydrozoa > Anthoathecata > Hydridae > Hydra > Hydra viridissima. The sequence continues at coordinate 5,269,357 of NW_028324311.1, read as the reverse complement.
TTTGTAAACGCTTAAGTATTTAAGTAGTAAACAAAAGAAAAAAACTTAAAAAAAGAACTTTAAACCATTTATTGAAGAGAAATCAGGTTAAAATATTCACAACTGGTAAAATACGTCACAAAGTTGAAACACGTCGTAACTAGTGAAAGTAGAAGTGACGTTCGCTAATTTATACATTTTTATTTTGTTCATTTGTTTATACATGATTTTTGGATACAAGCTTTAAAAACTTTTTTCCCTGTGGTTTTTCTCTCGGAACCACTCTATTCAGAAGACACAAAAATTATCCAATTACGGTGCCCAAAATTGTCGGGATTTCATAAAAAATTATTTCGCAATTCTCAAGCCTTTTTCTTTTTTTCGGGTTCTTGTTAAATTTTAATCATCTTTCATGGCCTGTTTTTTTTCTCGCTGTTCGTACTCTTATGCTCTTAACAAGTAGTGAATTTCTTAGATATTGTGCATGTATTAATGCACTTCTACAAACTTTTAAGCAATATTTACGCATGACTAGTTTTTTTTAATGTTGTTTCTTCTTAGAGTATTAACACAGTTGTTGGGTTCGTTCAAGATCTTATTTTGCCGTTTGGACACTTTCATATTATATTATGACTTATTTTTTAATTTCAACTTTGATGTTTCAGTTAGGTGTTACATTATTAACCTTATCTTGCATACCTATCTTATTTATTACATTAAGAAAGATTTCACGATGGAGGTCTAAAATTGCCGTTAAATCATTGCCCAGTGATTTGCGAAACAAAAAATTTAAGACTAATATCACCATAGGGTTTTTTCATCCTTATTGCAATGCAGGTGGAGGTGGTGAGCGTGTTCTTTGGTGTGCTATAAAAGCTTTACAAACTCGTTATGATTTTGTCAAATGTGTTGTTTACACTGGTGATGTAAATGACAAGCCTGAAGATATTATTAAAAGAGCCAAAGAAAGATTTAATATCGAGATTTCTCGTTATGTACATTTTGTATTCTTGCAACAAAGATCATGGGTTACATCAGAAAGATACCCAGTTTTTACATTGCTGGGTCAAAGTATAGGCTCTCTTGTACTTGGGTTCGAGGCATTATTTAAGTTTGCTCCAGATATTTATTTAGACACAATGGGGTATGCATTTACAATTCCTATTTTTAAATACATTGGTGGATGTCATGTAGGAAGTTATGTTCATTACCCAACAATTAGCACTGATATGCTTGAGAAAGTAATTCAAAGGCAAACAGATTTTAACAATTCTCAATTTATTTCCAAAAGTCTTTTTTTAAGTAAAATAAAGTGGATTTATTATAATTTATTTGCAATATGCTATGGTTTATGTGGGCAATGTAATGATGTTGTAATGGTTAACTCTTCATGGACTCTAAATCATATAATTTCCCTATGGAAAGTGCCTCAGAGAACGAGTGTGATTTTCCCTCCATGTGATACAAAAACACTTTTGGATGTAAGTGTTGATCCTAATGAAACTTTGAAAGTATTTCCGAAGCAGATTATTTCAGTGGCTCAATTTCGACCTGAGAAAAATCATATGCTTCAGTTAGAAATTTTCTCTCAATTTTTGAAACAGTTGCCCAAAGAAACAAAGGAAAATTACAAACTTTTATTAGTTGGTAGTTGTAGGGATAAAGAAGACAATAATCGAGTAGACCTCTTAAAAAAACAAGCAGCATTATGGGAGATAGACAAATATGTTGAATTTCATTTAAACATACCTTATAAAAACCTTCAAGGTCTTCTCACAACTGCTACCGTTGGCCTACACACAATGAAAGATGAGCATTTTGGTATTGGGGTTGTAGAGTTCATGGCAGCTGGATTAATAGTGTTGGCACATAACTCTGCTGGTCCCAAAATGGATATTGTGATTAATTGGAATAATAAAGGGACTGGGTATTTAGCTTCTACTGCTGAAGAATATGTTGAAATCCTGTCTCAGATATTTCAGCTGTTGCCTTTGGAACGATACAATATTTGTATGAATGCCAGAGAATCTGTGAAACAACGTTTTTCTGACAGTATTTTTGAAAAACAGTTTTTAGCCAAAACTGAGTTTATGTTTACTAATAATTAAAAGCACATCTTTGCTTTCAGTAAATATTGACAATTTTTTTTATATATAGTATATTACTCTATGAAAAGTTTATGTTTTGTGGATTTCTAGTTTTGGAAAAATTATTTAAACACATCATATTTTTTTTAAGCATCCTTTACTTTTTTGTTATTGTTATGGCAAAATTTTATGTTGGATTTAAATAAGATTTATCTTTTCATGTTGTCCTTAAGCTAAATCATTCCAATATTATTCTATTTTAAGTTAATTGTTTTATTGCTTTTCTGCTAACTAATTTTAATTTTTATTATTATGATTTCAATCTTAAATTTATATTTTGTTCTCCAAGTAAAAGAAATGGGTGATTGGAAATACATTGAACCAGTTCACAATATCAAAATTCCTGCAGATATGTCAAAATGGAATCGATCAAAGGCATATCATGATTATATGGCTTTTGTGATGTCTTTAAATGAGGTTGTTCGTAATACAAAACTCTCAGATTCATGTTATATATCTGAAACTACTAATGCAGTTGTAGGTGTTTTAGAGAAGTTGTCATCTTGGGTTGATGATATTCCGCCATGTGAACAGCCTCAAAGATTTGGGAACAAATCTTATCGCAAATGGTTTGAAAGGCTATTGGAGAATTCAGATAGTTTGATTTTATCTTTGTTGCCTGAGAGGTGTAAAGCTGCTACTATTGAACTCAAAGCATACTTTAATGATTCGTTTGGAAACCAGACTAGAATTGATTATGGAACTGGACATGAGGCTGCATTCATTTTTTTTGTCTGCAGTTTACTTAAGCTTAATGTCTTGACAGATCAAGATAAGTTGGCTATTGTAAATAAAATCTTCAACAAATATTTAGAGGTATGTCGGAAGTTACAAACTGTATACCGAATGGAACCAGCTGGTAGTCAGGGAGTATGGGGTTTAGATGATTTTCAATTCATGCCTTATATTTGGGGAAGTTCACAACTATTTGGTAATTCAGAAGAAATTAAGCCCAAGGATATTCCATCAGACTCAGTAGCAGAGAGAAACTCAAGCAATTATTTATTTTTTGGTTGTATTCGTTATTTATTAACTGTCAAATCAGGTCCATTTGCTGAACATTCTAATGTTTTATGGGGTGTAAGCTCTGTTCCATACTGGGACAAAGTTAATTCTGGACTTTTAAAGATGTATCAAGCTGAAGTCTTGTCAAAATTTCCTGTTGTCCAGCACTTTTTTTTTGGCAGTTTAATGTCCATTGAAAAGGCTGAACCACATAAGTAAAAACATCGCTGTTGGTTGAAAGTTCTTTTGTTAAATATAAATGTAACTTTTTTCTACATTCAATATTTACTGTGTATAATCCTTACTCTTGATTTTAATAAAATTGAAATCTCAAATGGAATTCTTTATTTTATTGATAGTTTACATTCCTGATTACCTGTAATTTGTAGAAGAAAAGAGATTCAAAAGTATAACGAATTGAGGTAATTTATCTTAACCCCGTGTTTACGCCTTTTTTAACGTTCGCAGATTTGATATAGGACGCTAAACTTGGTTTATAATAGAAAAGATTTAAAAGAGTTAATGAGAAATCATAGACAGCCTTGGATGCATGTTGCTGTAGTCATAAACAGTCTTGGATACATTTTGTTGTACATGCGCTATTCTTAGCCCAATCAATAATAAGAGTAATGCAGTTGTTTCCAGCTTAGTACTTGCTTATTTGTTTATTTACCAATAATTTCAATAAAATCTTGTAAATAGTTTGCATACTTGCTCTAATAAGATTAGCTTTCCTGCAATAGGTTTCGATTACATTCTGCTATAAGTCGGCAAAAGAAACTAAACCAAAACTCTGCAAAATCAAAGGACTGTCTTTTACTTCAGCTGGAAGTCCAATGTTGTTTGTTTATGAAACTTTTTTTTTAAAACTCACGATTAAGTAAAATATTCAAATCAACATTTTTGTTTCCAATTCTGCAAAGTAAGAAAAAACATCTTTTTTGTATATTCAATGCAATTTCGTACTTAAATCTCTCAAAATTTTCATAATATTTAAAGGGGAGAAATGGGGAAGTGCTTACTTTACTTTCCGTAGCTGTGTAAAATCATCATGAATGTTGAAATCTCTCAATATTTCTTTTCTGAACATGTATAGCTTTTTTAAATTCGCAAATGAAGCAGGTTTCTGTAACTTTTTATTATTAATTTCTATGAAAAGTCTGTTATGTTTGAAAATTCAAATATGTATAATTAAAAAGAATCACCTTTTTTCAATCTTTTTTTTTTTAATTTGATTTTTTTCAAGGTTGCTCTGTAGTTGTTTTAACATAATTATATTTACGCGGATTTTTACATGGGTCCATAAAAGTTATGTTGCGTTTAAAACAATTGGGACAGAGGCGGAGGTGGGGGGGAAGGGTAGGTTGGTTATAATATCCTTCGTCACCCACTTTGACCTTAACTGTGTGGAATAAAAGATGCAACTTTTTTGGATCTGTAACATGTGATAACAAAAATCTGGACAAAGTTTGTGTAAATATAAAAATACAAAGGAAAAATTTCATGAAATAGCAATCACTTCTATTTTGTTGAAAATTTAATACTTTAAATGTATTATTAAAAAATAATTTATTAGGAATAATCAAAAATGAAAAAAAAAAGCTTATAACGAAGACTCCCTTAGAAAACGAGCGTACGCATTTTTGGATTTGCATCCGGATGACAACAAAAACTTTATTGTAAATCATTTTCGAATGGAAAACATACCAAAATTTACTATTTATAATATACTTAAAAGAAATGGGAACAATATAGGACCAGAAAGAAAAGTCGGAAGTGGTCGCAAATCAATAAAGATGCCTGCAAAAGAGATTAAGCGCCTTAAAAAATTGATCAAAAGGATGGTATTTCACAGCGTGGTCACGCAAAACGATTTCATGTATCACAACCGTACATATGCAAAATTGTTCACCAAAAAACTATCATTCCTTATTGTAAAAAAACTAAAACACCAAAAAGAACAACGGCTCAAAAAGCAGCTGTTTGTTCAAAGTGCCGCAGGTTGGTTTCAATTTTTCAGAAAAAAACGTTTGACGATGAATCGTATTTTTATTTGAACAACACTAATATTTCTGGAAAAAGCTGGATTTTACTCTTCTGACATAAATGCAGCATCAAATGATGTAAGGCTAAAAAGAAAAGACAAATTTGAGCCAAAATTACTTGTTTGGATTGCATCCTCTATAAATGGTATCTCTCAGCAGTACATTGCTCCGTCAGGCCAAGCAGTCAATGAAGATGTGTATATTTCAAAATGTCTTGTTAGATTGGAGAAATTCGTTGAAAAACATCATAAAAATGAAAATATTGTTTTTTGGCCTCATCTAGCTTCATCGCATTATTTACGTAAAGAACAAAGTTATCTTAAAGCAAAAAAAATATTGAATTTGCACCAAAAGAGCATAATTCCTGCTAATGTGCCAGAATTACGTCCAATTGAAGATTTTCGGTCTGAACTTAAGAGATTAGTGTACAACAAAAGCTGGCAAGCTGAAAACCTAGGCAAATTTAAAAAGTGGATAGAGTTTTCAATTAAAATAATCGACATTGAACGTGTACATCGGCTTGCTGCCGCCACATTTACAAGAGTAGACACTGTTCGTCGTCATGGCATGAAAAACTTATAAATCTATTTATCTTTATTATTTAGATGTTTTTTGTTATTATACTTTTTAAATTGTTGAAAAAGATGACTCCGTTAAAAAGTTGTACCGTTTAAAATTTTGTCCGGATTTTTAGTTATCACGTGCTATTTACAAATTTTACTACAAAACGCATTTTAAAAATCTCATAAAAACAAATTTCTTTTCAAACAACAAAAATTTGTCTGAACACTAAACTCACAAAAATGAAACAACAGAATTTGTCTGAACACTAAACTCGCAAATTTATTGTACACACTTCATCGTGAGGCAAATGTGATGTTTTTTTCGCATAAAGGGAAGAAGGAGGATCGTTTGTCATTCTTATCTATTTATGATTATAAATCGATACGCGTAATTCCTGATCGTAGTGATTCCTATTAAAGAGAACCATGTTGATTTTAGATAAAAATCTAGAATATTCGAGAAATCTATGATTAATTGGAAAGCTTAAAACAATGGTAATGATAAAAATGATTTAAATTATATACTTACATAATTAACAATTTACGTAACTAACTATATTTAGATAAACCACTATCATAAATTTTTCAAAAGTGTCCCCGAAAACATTTTCAACTCTTTCTTTGTTGAATGAAAACCGAAGAGTTTTTAAATTTTAATTTCTTTAAACAAATATTTGCTGTCCAGTTGTTTCGGGAAAATTCGTTCGAAAAACATGATTTTTTCCCCCTGTTAACAACACTTCAATCATGTAGGGGATGAGAGGGGAGGGAGGGGGGGATGAAACACGGACTAATACGAGCTATTTCTACTGTACTAATTAAGAACCTTGAAAAACTGCATTGGATCCTAGATAAAACTTAAACGTATTCGAAAAAGATTTTTACTTAGAACTGTTATTATTGACGTAATAAAAGAACAGGTTCTTTAATCTATTTAGACTAAATCTTCCAAGTATATTGAAATTTGAAATATCTTTGAAATAATGACGTCGCTAATGAAAGAGTTTTAGTTGATGCTTTGTGGAAAAAAAAAAGTAAAGGTAAGGGAAGTTTTTGCTGACGGTTCATTCAACGCAAATGATTCTACGGTCAACGCAAATCATTCTACGGTCAACGCAAATGATTCGTTGTAAAGAAAGTGTGATCTTGTCAATCAAATTATTTTTCATTTTGGAACTGATACATGTAGCAATGTGCATCACTCTGCTGATTAAAATTATTGGATCGCAGAAATTTTTAAGAATTGTAAATATCTAAAAATAAGTTCACAAATAAATGCCATGTTTTTATTTTGAAAGAAAAAATCACTATATTTTTTATTTCGCGTTTAACATAAATTTTGTTTAAAATTGAATTAGCAAGTAGAATATTAACCCATACTCTCTTTAGCTTAATCCTCCCACTGTGATATTATTCCAACCTAAGCAAAAACAAGCTATCAAAAATTAACTGCTATATTTAAATCTTTAAAATATGTAGCTGAATAAAAAACCCTCTCATTAAAAATCAAATATTCGCTATTTGTTATTAGGTTGCGTGCGTCTATTAAAGTTTGCGTTGAATAAAAGCCTATAACGTTTTGATACATCTCTCTTCGATTGAAGAGCGTCTTTATTTCGTATTTCTTGAATCAAACTGGTAAACGTTAAATTCATTATTAAAAAATCAGCTTTAAAAAAGGAACAAACTGTTAAAATGCTCGCATTTTCAAACGAATCTTAATGTGTCTAAGACCTCGCACAGGTGGCGTAAATATAACCTACAAAGGGGGAAATTACTTGAACGAGCCAAACTCTCAGTGGAATTTTTTTTCTTTTGAAGGAGTTCAAGGAGACTTGGAAGATATCATAATGTTTGCATTGGCGGTGGTTTTATTTTGCACTGGGGCTGTCCTTGCTATTATCAACGCATATTGCATGGGAACACGCTGTATGAAAGTGGGTTCTAACCGCGAGTTCTCGCATTTTAGCCCATGCACTTTTTATTGACATTATGTTTCAGCTATTAAAAAAAATTGCAGAGGCCTTCGAGAAAAAATTTTAAGAAGTTGAGCTGCGCTACGATCAATTTACAGATTAAAAAAAAACATGCCATAAACATTTCTCATTTTGGACGCGTTCTAAGTTTTGTAATATCTACCTCATTCGAAGTTATTTACATAGTTTATATTTATTTATATATTTATATTGAAGAAATTTCAAAATGTGAGTTTAATCTTTTCTTAGACATTTTAATCTTTTCCTTTTTCGTTTTTGTTGATTTTTGTTTTGCTTTTGATTTTTTCAAACGCTGTTCGGTACAATCGCAGTCTTTCTCTATCTTTTTAGCTCTGGGATCGATGTGGTTAATTATTTATTGAAAATATATTTTTCAATTATGAAAAAGATTAGTTTTTCTCTATTAATTTTCTTGAGTAGAATTGTAAAAAATTTTGTAGAATTTTTCTACCCATATTAACTTGTGTAAATAAAATTTCTATCAGATCTAAATGACTTTTTACTTAACTTTTTATGCCACGTGGTGACCTCCTATTTCGAAGAAGAAATATATTTTTGCCTTAGAAAATGGGCGGAATCTGGGTAAAGCAAGAGTTGTTTTCAAATGTTCAAAATAGACACTCAGAAGGTGAATGCTGAGTGAAAAGAGTCACGATATGACCTTCACACTGCGCCTGGGTGGTAGAGCGAGAGAGGAAAAAAAAATCTTAAAACTGAGTTTTAAAAAGTTGCATTTAAAATTTAGACTCAGAAAATATGAGAACACACGAGGTCTAAGGAGTGGTAATGAACATAATAGCATAACAAAATAATGTAGGGGAGATGGGGGCGCATTGATCGCCGGGGCAGTATGATCTTTTGGCTTTTACTCGTTCATTTTTGCCTTACTAGAAGTGAGGTTGCAATTTAATTAACCATTATGCTTCCCTAATTGATTATTCGTAATATTTTTTCATAAGGTTATCAGCGTCAAAAAAAATAAAGAAAATATTGTTTTTCGTCATAAAAAGTGATTTTTTTAAATCGTACTATAATTCAAATATATTTTTATTTAGATGTCTGTATGGGTTAACAACAATTTTATTTTAAATTTGTAAGTGTTAGGTGTATAATATAATATATAATTTTTATTTGGCTGCAATTTATACAGTAGATATTGCTATCAATATGTTACCTATACCTATTGGGGTACATTGATCTTTGACTATGCGGGGCCCATTGATCGGAGGATCAAAGTGCCCCATAGAAGACGAAGTGCCCCATGTTTTTGTTTATAAGCAATACAGTTAAACGAATGGAATTGTATTTATAATTTAAAAAAAAACTATATATAAACAAACAATAGCTTTTAGCATTTCATTTTTTAAATCTACTTATGTTATAGGCTAGTAATAATAATACTATTATTTTATAATATCAAAAGAATAATATTTAACATAATAATTAAAAAATATTTAACATAATATTATTATGTTAAATATTAGCATTTATTAAAAAACATGTTTTTATTGATATATTTTTTTACAGATCTTAAAATGGTTAGAAATAGAATTAAAAAAACAAATAAAGTTGCTATACCAAGTGAAACAATGAAAGTAGCTGTTAATAAAGTTTTAGAAGGAACACAACTGAATGTTGTAGCACGTCAGTTTAACATAGATAGAATGACTTTAAAAAGATATTGTCGTAAAAAGAGGCTTAATCCAAATGAAGCTTTCAAGCCTAACTACAACAATAGACAAGTTTTTACAGCAGAAGATGAAAAAATTTTATCAGGTTATTTACTAATTGCATCAAAAATGAACTATGGCCTTTCAACTAGGTCAACGCGATTATTGGCATATGAATTTGCTTTAAAAAACAATAAGATATGCCCATCATCATGGATCAAAAATAAAATTGCAGGCATTGATTGGTTGCAGGGTTTTATGAAAAGACAACCAGAGTTGTCTCTACGAACACCTGAAGCAACGAGCTTCGCTCGATCAACAGCTTTTAACAAACACACTGTAAGAGAGTTTTTTCAAAATCTTAAAACGGTAAGAAATCGATATAAATATAATCCTAACTGTATATATAATGTTGATGAAACTGGTTTAACAACCGTTCAAAAGCCAGTAAAGGTTTTAGCTGGTAGAGGAAGCAAACAAGTTGGAAGAATCACATCTGCAGAACGAGGAACATTGGTAACTGCATGTTGTGCCTCTAATGCTATTGGAAATTCCATTCCTCCATTATTTATTTTTCCTAGGGTAAAGTTTCATGATTACAAATCCTTCTGGTTGGATGAACTCAGAAATTTTCATAGAATGGATTAAACATTTTGTTAAATATTCAAACTGTTCTCAGGAATCTCCAGTTTTGTTACTTCTCGACAGTCATGAAAGTCATATTTCTGTTAAAGGCTTGGAGCTTGCAATTCAACACGGAATTACAATGATAAGTTTTCCTCCCCATTGCAGCCATAAATTGCAGCCATTAGATAGAACTGTTTTTGGACCATTGAAAAGGTTTTACAATTCTGCATGTGATAATTGGATGGTTTCAAACCCAAGACCAATGACCATTTATGATATTGTTTCAATAGTTCGAGAACCGTATACAAAAGCTTTCTCACCATCTAATATACAGACAGGATTTAGAGTAGCTGGCATTGAGCCATTCAATTCTGAATTTTTCAAAGATGACGAATATTTACCATCATCAGTTACAGATAGAGCTGCTCCAGATACAGTTACTATCACTCCTGTCAACAACATGGAATCTGAAATGATACCAGCACATGTTAATCACATAGAGTCTGAAATAACTATAGTAAATATTGAAACAAGTATTTTAAACAAAGTGTCAACAAGTGTTGCTTCTATAATCTCACCTGAGGTTTTAAAACCTTACCCAAAAGCATCTGCCAGAAAAAAAAATGTTAAAAGTAGGCAGTTAAAAACAAGGATCTTGACTGATACTCCTGTCAGAAATGAAATTCGTTTGTCAAAAGAAAAGAAAATTTTGAAGCAAACCAAAAATCAACAAAAAGTCTCCACAAAAGATAAGAAAGAAACTAAGAATTACTTGCTTAGGAATAAAAAACAATGTAAACCAAAAGCTGCTTCACAACTTGACTTTCACAAATGATGAAATATTCTTAATCAAAATATTGTACTTTTAACAAGTTTTGTAAACTTAAAAGTTGTATTCTTATTTCAGTCTTTATATTTCAGTTCTTATAAATTTCAAGTTGTTGTAAAGTTTTAAACGTATATAAAGCGGGTAGCTTATAGCTGCTGTGATTTATACATTTTTTATTTAAAAATTAGACTAGTGGGTTTAACTGCTATATTTAAAAAATAATTAAAAAATTTAGATGTATTATATGTTATACAATATTACCCTTTGACTAAATTATTTACAAGATTTAGTTATAGAAGTGTTAAACGTTTAGATAATATTACGCATATAAGATCAATGTGCCCCAAGTCGGAGATCATAGTACCCCATAGTTTGGGGTACATTGATCTTTTGAGAGGGTTGTTTAAAAGTTAAAATTATTCATGTTTATCATTTTTTTAAATCAAAATATTTATATATTCCAAAAGCCAGATAGTTCTACATGTGTTTCGTAGTTAATAAGTTTTTACATCTCTTTCAGGTTCTGCGCAATTTTCAAAACACTGCTACGGCGATCAATGCGCCCCCATCTCCCCCTATTTTATAAACTCGAAAAAGAATAGTGTTGTGACCAAAACTAAAAATTGTAACTAATGAAAAAAATTGTTATGTGTAGAAGCATTTTCGGATTTCCTTTATATAATACCAGCAATGATTTTTTGAGGTAATAATACGTAATTTATTTCGTTCTACACTCATAAAAACGCAGATATTTACAGTGACAATAATAAGGCAATAAACAGCTAGGCAATTAATGTTTTTTATTATTTCTATATTGTGTAATTGAATATAAATCTTGTTCAACTCTCAATTTTGTTTTTCTTTTAAAAATCATTATTAAAATGCTAATAACTAATCATGTTTTCGGTATAAAATATCAGCTGTTTGATGGAGTTGTTCTGCTAACAAACCAATTTTTATTTAATTCAATAAAATAAAATTTGGGGCACTACTAGGTACAAACAAAACATTTTTATTACCTAATTGTCACAAATTACATTAAATATTTTAAATTTCTTAAAAACAATAAGTTTTAATGAATGTCTTTAAATTGATTTATTTGTCATAATTCATATTATGTTCATATAATTTCATGGTATAGGTTATTCAGTTTTTTTAGCACTAAATCTTGTTTTAGTCAACTAATTTTAGTCAGACTAAAAAGTTAGTCGACTAATTTTAGTTTGACTAAATTCTTAGTCGACTAATTTTAGTTTGACTAAAGTGCTAGTCAATAAAAAATGGATAAGTGTCATTGTACAATTGTAAACTTATGTTTTTCCGATATATAAAGAAGTTGAAGAAGCTTTGTAATTTGATAACAAAAGTCAATAAATGAATCATGAATGAAATCCGAAATTTTGATCAAATCAAAGATTTGATCAAACTTTCGGATTTCATTCATGAATTCAACACAGACAGTTACAACACAGTTTATTACAAACAAATTTTAAATCGCTCAAAAAATAATTTAGTTAGCATACATATGTATAGAGAGCTAATAATGTCATATGATTCGCTTCTTCTCTTTATAACCGAGAATAGTTAGAGATGGAATCCCTTTGATAATACAAATTTAATTTATCAAGATGTATATATATATATATATATATATATATATATATATATATATATATATATATATATATATAAGTGTTCATATATCAACATATATATCTATAGTATCTGCTATACATATATGTATATATAGTAGATACTATAGATATATATGTTGATATATGAACGAAAATGGAAAATAAAATTTATTTTTTAAGAATTTCCTTTTATCGCGAAAGAAATGATTTAAATATCTGATTATCTTTTCCAATAAAATATTCCGAAACACAATACTACTTTACGTCATAAAAAATGTGATCAAAACGAGCCAATTAAATATTAATTATCAATTGACAATTTTAAAAATTTATAGCAATCTCTTAATTAAGAACAAAGCAACGTTAACGCAATCTTTAACTCATGCACTTCATCTTTGAGGATGAACACATTTACTGCTCTACTAAGGCATTCAAAGTTGCAACTAATAAACGGAGAGCCTACCGAATGATGGATGTTCAAAGATGAATCGGGATTCGATGGGATTTAAACAAATATGCAAGCAAACACTGTCAGTTGAAGGAAAGGAAAATTATGATTGAGTTGATGGTTGTAACAGTTGTTCTTGTGGCCGGAAGCTTAATGTTTGTACAGACATTCATTATGAGAAGTTGTTTTTTAGTCGGTCAACCAGCACAAAACTCACACTTCAGTAATAATTCTCTCACAAAATTTTGAAGATTTTATAAAAATAGTTATTGATTTTCTTCCAAAACTCTATAGATAAACGAACAAAAAAAATCATTTTAGAAATTTACTCGGCGAATTTTTTAGTTTCACGTCCAAGTATACAGCAAATATATATATTTACGATATATATTTATGATATATGCTATATGTATATACTATACTGCGAATTATTGCACAAATACACGCGTCTATTGAGTGTCATTCGATATTTCAAAAAATGAACGCTACTTTCAACAATGGAGGTTTTCGTTACAAATCAAATTTATTTAAGATATTTTATTTCATTGAACGTTTTTCTTCACGAAATACACATAAATTAACAGAAAGAAACGGAGAAGGATAAATTTTTTTTTGTGTGAGTATTTTATTTTGGAAAAGATTATTTTTTTTATTTGCATAGATACAATAGTTGTTATAGTTGCGCACATAAAAAAAATTTAACATCGATATTGCAGACGAACATAGATGTACTTTTTTGGATATTTGTGTCTAACTTGTGTCTTCTTCAAAATTAAATTTTTTTTTCCCAATTAAAGACTTTAAACTTTTTAATACATGTTTTTCAGGGCACATCGAGCACCATGCAAGACGAACTCACAACACTTAAAGTTTAAAATCAGTTAGAAAGTATCCAAATTTCAATTTAGTTGCAATCTTTTCATTCTGCGAAATTTTCATTCTGCTTTTTATTATGGCTGTTTTGGTGATTGTCTTCGCAATTCTTGTGTTTACCGCGTTAACTTTTTTACAAGCTGCATTGTTACTCAAATGTCCCTGTTTGAAGAACCGAATATGTACTGTTCCCAACAGATGTAATGGGACCAGCCCGCATTTTTGATTTCTGTTTGAATTGATGGACTTTTTATATGAATGGCGTTGTATGCTTTATTGTTTTTTTTAAAAGAAAAATACTTTTATTTTGGAAAATTATTCCGGAGATATAAAAATGCCACATAAATATTTCAAGTATTGTAGTGTCTTATTTTTAAATTGCACGCGTAATAATATAATAAAAGCAATTGTACAAACTTTCCGTTTTTCGCACGTCCTCACTCGTTTTCTGCACCACCCCCCACCCCCCCATACATAATAACGAAACTTTAAACGACTTTTCTTAGTCAATTAGAAAATAAAAATGAAACGACGTTAATTGCAACAAGCCGTTGTTAAAAAACCAAGACAAAAAAAAAAGTCAAAAAAATTAGCAGGAAAAATTATTTTTAAATTCACTTGGTTCCGATTAATTTTTATTCCGATTAATTTTAATTTCTCCAACTACGACAGTCGGACGTTACAACCTACAGCTTCTTTCACAGAATCGAAGCCATTTTTCCTAAACAGAATAAACTATAAAAATCAGCAAAAAAGAGCACAAACGAAACGTATTTAATGATATATACAGTAATATACAAGATTTGTGTGTATTATCTAGTCAACGGTCATTTCTTAGTAAATTCATGAAATGCCCTTCGAGCTTCATGTAAAACAAAAAAAAAATCTCGATCGAAAAATTCTTAATGTGGCCGATGAAATTCGTTATCGATGGTCTTACTCATCTTTTGCCGACCGCTTATCAATGATGAATTTCTTCAGCCATTTTTTTATTCTAACATCACAAAGAAACCGGATTTTAAAAAACTATATTAATCATTTAAACAACTTCGTCTTCGTGAAATCTTTGCTTCAAACAACTCATTTTTAACTATGAGGTGCGTTGCTATACGAAATCAAAACCAAAACCTCTGTTTCATAAATGGATAAAATCCTATTCAGAAAAATCCTCAGAAATCAAGCGTTGCGCTTCATATTTACAATATGTATTTAACATTAAATGCTGGCACCATATACAACTTTAAAAGTCAATCGATAGCAGGAGCAGGAGAACCTTTGACGATTAACTTTTAAGCTTTATAACTTGTTGAACGGAACAACATTTTTTAAAGCTTAACAACAGATTAATGATATTTAAAAAACTTGTAGTTTTTGATGTTGAAAACTGGGGAAAACTGGGGTGAGATGGGACAATTTAACACTAGAACTACCAAGCCAGTCAAAATGACTGGTTTCAATTTTCAAGCAAGAAAATTACCCATTACAAATAAACATTTTTTTACAACAACTGCATGACTTTTCTAGATATTTGATAGCAATAAATTTTGTAAATTGTTTTTTTTTTTAATATGCATTCCTATTACAATTATTTAGTGCTATACCTATTTATACCGGCACCAGTCAAAATGACTGGTGCCTCAAAGTCTAGACTATATCAAAGATGGGTCTATATCAAAGTTATAGACATAAAAGTGAACATAAAGACAAAACAATTTTACGATTTCTTGTCTACCTACTGATTTTCTTTACATAAACACTTCTCATTTATTCGTTGATGTTCATTCGATGTGCATCTGCGATGTGGAACTTTGTGCAATTTTGTGAAAAATTTTTGTTTTTCAGTTTATATTACTGTTTTGTGGATTGAAACTTCATTTTATCTGTGAGATAAGAAAAAAATATACAGTTTTCTATCGGTTATTAGTTGTCTCCTTAGAGTTCTCCCCATTTTCATGATTAATTTTTATTTTAGTATCAATTCCAGCCAATGGATATTTCAAATAATATTGCGAAATTATTAGAAAAAAAAATGATATTCCAAATTAATGATATTTTATTTTAAAAAGTTGATGATATAATAATTTTTATAGAGACAATCCATAAAAAAAATGTTTAGCAAAATCAATTACTTGGTACTTGTCAACCAGTCATTTTGACTGGTTTTGGTAAAAGTAGGTATAAATTTTTGCCGGTAGTTCTAGTGTTAAGAAAGTTCTGTGACATATGTTTGTGTGTGTGTGTGTATTTTTTTACAAGAAAACGGGATATAAAGTCCTTAGGCTTTAAACAAATGAAGTGTCAACAGTTGCTTAGATTATCATTTTGTATTTGGTCAATACAAAATATAATAAGCGTAACACAATTTTATACAAACAGCCTAAATAATTGGTGAATGGGAGAAGAGATGGGGTAAGGATTAGGGTAAAGGAGCTGAATTTCATTCAAGTGCTGGAAAACACAGGTAAAGTATGCATGAATCGGTACATTTCTTGAGGATGGAAAGTGAAAGTACTGAAAAGTTAACTACGAGGAAAGAATGGAAAAGAAGGAAAAATCACAGCTCATTTTTCTCCAACTCTTTTCAACGAGAACATCTCGATTTTTTTAATTTGTGTTTTTTCAGCCTCACGGACTTCGACGCTTAAATAACATATTGACATAAATATGCATATAGCTCTTACTAGATATTTTCACATTTTCGACACATTTTTCCGTATCACAGCTTAATTTAAAAAATATATTTTAAAAGTCAAATATCAAGTTCCAATTTTTACCTCAAAATTTCAGCTAGTTCGTTTTTAACTTTGCCCACTACAGGTGGTCCATGAACTGTGAGGGATGTGTAAAGTTGCACAAGCGAAGCACCGTTACTTATTTTATCAAAAGCATCAGCACCACTCGATATACCTCCTACACCAATTATAGGAATACTTCCTGAAAAATAAATATAAAACCATTTTTTTCTAAACGAGATTTGTAAAGTTTTTTATTCAGTTTTTTGGTGGAGAATAACAGTTCTTGAATGTTTTAAAAATCAGAATAAATTTGTTTTTTTAGCCTTCGACTGATCAGCGAAGCTTCAATTTCAAGTTTTTAATAATAACAATAAAAAATCTAAATAATATTCTTAATCTAATTTTCAACTTTTTTTTAACACTGAAATGATTTCTTGAGATCTACCAAACATCTAAAACTTAAAACACTTATTGGTTATCATCATTTATGATTTAAATTTTACATTTTATTATTTTAACAACTATTAGTTAGTAAATGCTTTACTAATTCCTAACCTGCTAAATTACTAACTAATTATTTGGAATGTTAGTAAATTAGTAACCTTACTAACCTTTCAAACATCAAAGATTTTTACCTTTAGTTAGAATGTACATGTCTCGTATACATTGTGTTGCCAGATCTTTCAAAGGTTTTCCACTTAAACCACCAATCTCATTTTTATTTATACTCATTAGTGAATGCGGTCGACTGATTGTGGTGTTTGAAATTATAAGACCATCAACTTTTGTCTAGAAAGAAAGATGATTAAAGTCTTATCTTTAACTTGCAGCAGGTGTGAAAGCATGAAAAAAACACTATATTTTAGCAATGTCTCATTAAGCACATTATTGATAGCTTAATATACATAAATTATATTGAGTGATTAGAATAGAATCAAAACAATGAGTAAAAGACGTATGTGCAAATATCATCTGTTTTGGGGTTGGCTTATGGCTAAAACTATAAGTATGAGCTATATAGTACCAGATAAACTAGGTCAACTAAACCAGGGGTAATTAAAAAAACAAAACAAACAAATTGAAAATAATATCTAAAACTATTAATCCTCAAATAAATGAAAAAAGGAACTTACATACTACATACATATTTGAAAAAAAAAAAAAAAAAAAAAAAAATCAATGAGAGTTTTATTAGCATAATCAGTATCAATACAAATTTATTTATAGATTTGTACAAATTTATTAATTTTTCAGCTCACTACAAATTTATGCATTTACACCTGGAATGAATTTTCTAAGTTGTTGGATATTCCAACAACTTGTTGAAGAACATCCATATTAATCAAGTTTGCTGCAAATGTTTTCTTTAAAATCCTCACCATAACATGGATATTGCTGAATATAAAGTAATGCAAGCTAGTGACCTGATTTTGAACTAACTGTTTAAAATCAGATCGTTAGCAGGCAGAAAGTGAAGTTTCTTTAGTGGAATAAGAGAACTTTGTTTCTTACAAAATCCTTGATATGTTCAAAGGGGGTTGGAGTTGAACAAGATATTTTGATTCCATCATAAAAAGTGCATATATTAAGGCAGGATTGGCCTGTAACCCCATAAAAAAGGTTGGAGATTTTCAAGTTCCATTAAGTTACAAATTGAGTAGAATTTGTATAAATCAAATACCAAATCTGTCATAGTTCTCAGAAAGGCTCTCTTCAACTAGAATCTGAAATTTGACACTTTGTAACTTTGGTAATTCTTTGAGTAAGGAGTCTTTTGTGATTTAACTTTACAAAAGAAGATTAGGTCAGTCCTTCCATTAATGCCAAAGTGAATAAAATACTATAAAGAAATTTATCATCCAGTTAGAGTAATATTTCTAAGAGTTGTTATTCAATATACTAACTTGACTAAATTAATTTTACTATTGATATTTGACAGTAATGAGTATTTTCATGGCAACATTGGACAACTATTTGTGTTGCTAGACATTTAAAAGAACTTTGAGTGGTCAAAAAGGTTGTCATTCTTGAACTAATGAGACCTACAAATGATGTTTTAGTTATTCAAATTTTTTCAATAAAATAATTTTGCCTATATGCCATCAATCAGGAAACCAAATAAAAAAAATAAAGATTCTTACCAGGAATAGTATCAAAAGGTCAAACAGCAGTGGATTGAGCAGTGGCATCCATATGGTGAAATTTTTTTTTTAATGTAATTTGATGAAATCTGTTCAACTGCTTTAGTATGTTGAGTGCCCAAAACCTTCAGGAGCCTGAGTTCCAGTGTTTTTTTAGCTTCAAATTTTATGAATTGAAGTCAAAAAAACAACAGCAAGACAACATCTTTTCCACTTTCCTTTCTTCTCACAGTTGGTATGGCATAAATCACATTTAACTTGCATTATCTTGACAATATTTTTCATCTTAAGAAACATCATTTTTTTGTCATTTTTTCATGTATAGAATCTGAACAGCTTTCTTCATTACTCTATTTTGTTGAACATTTGTATTTATTTTTTGTTCCTGATTCTAAGTAAAAAAATTCAGCAAACTGATTTATTCCCTTCATGGTGAAAATATATAATTTATAAACTTTGTTTTTCAACCATCTTTTGTTATAACAAAACAATAGGATGAATAGTACAAACTACAAAATTATTTTCTGACGGAAAAAATTTACCTACTGCTATGTACTTTCAAGAACAAAGAGAAATCAATGCTTCACCCTGCCCCCCCCCCCCCCCCCCACTCTTCCCTAGGTTTTTTCTCTCTCTGTTTATTTATTTAAGAAATATAGAACTTTTTATTCATCTGCATATAAGTGAGCCAATGATCATAAAGCATTTTTATGAATTTTGGATCTATTTTCAAAATTGTACTACTAAGCGTAAAAGTTAGCATACATTCTGAGGCTTTCATTCATGTATGAGGGGTAACAGGGTTATTAATTATAGGGACACAAAATTTAAATTTTTGTTAAGAAGTTGTATAAAATTGATCAAATATTTTCAGACACCAGAACAAAAAGTCTAATGAGAGAGCGTGATTAAAAAACTATCGATGAACCTAATCATTTTGAACAAATGTCACAGTTTGCTAATTTGCTTTTCCACTGTATAGAAAATAGAATTACACATCTAGTAGTTGAGGAAAAAATATAATCTTTATATCAAACAGAACCAATATATTATACTTTATTTAATGAGCTATCCTTGTATTAACATTTTTTCAAACTTTAATATTTTAGATGCAAAAGTTAAAGGCAGTTAAGAATAGATACAAAATAGTTAATGCTTAACTTGGGACTTTAATTTTATCAAATGTTTATATACATATAAGCCTTTTACCTTAGGATGTGTGACAACAGCACTTATATCTTCTTTATCAAACTGTGAGAGATCAGGAGCAATTTTGACTAGCAAAGGTGGCTTTTTCTTTAATTTGTTTCTTGCCTCAAGAACCTAATAAAAGAATCATTTCATCTCTATCATTCTTCTATATTACTATTATTCTATTATTTTCACTGTTAAGCTTTTTTTTCTTTATTGAAAGTAATTAAGTAATTAATTTAAATACTGAAACTGAAAAGTATAGAAGTCAACATCAATTGATTCAATTGCAAAAAACATTTTATTCATACTTTCATAAAGGACTTACATATTTGTATAGAAATTTTAAATCTGTAAAAATTTAACTGAAAAGTAAGAAAAAAAGTCAAAGTCTGCATAATTTTATCAATATTTTGTGCATAGAATTATACAAGATTATGTTTTATCCAAAAATTTTGTTTAAACTCATTTTTAAAATTAATATAATTCCTGTTATTTTGTATTTAAAATCATCCATAATTATTTGCACTTGTATGGATTTATCCAAACTCACTTGGAGTTATCAGATAAATCTATGATATTAAATTTCATAACATCCAAAAATATAAGGCCTAGTTTAAACTATTACTTTTATAGCTTCTTTTGTACTTAATTCTTAATCTCAATAAGTAAGTGATTAAATTTGTTGTCAGATGACTCTAGAGCATGATAATAAATATAAATAAGATTTTAACTTTTGATAAATATTTTTTAAAATATCCTTACTAGAATTTTTTAGGTACTTTGATTTTTCTCTTATAAATTTGTTATTCCAAAATACTTTTTTAAAAAGAAAATTGAGGTTTGAAAAATTTGTTCTAAAATTTTAAACAGCATTTTTCAGGTGTTTTAGATAAAATGTTTATATAGTAATTTTTACAATAGGTTGCTTTTCTTATATTTACCATTATGTTTCTTTTTTTTTAAATAAACATGGAGAACACAGAGAATTGTTATAAATAAAGGATCATTTCTTCAGTTTGAACTAAAAAGAACTTTGTTTACAAATAGAGTTCTTTTAAAATAAGCACAATAAAGACTTCATTGAAGAAAACTGTTTTAAATACAATATTTGAAACAAAACAAATATATATTTTAAGTAACTGTTGTATGAATAACAAATTAGTTTACAAGAAATAACTTTACTCGTTCAAGGAGATTCTGAAGTTCTTGTCTACCTTGCATATTTCGCAGACCAGGTGTATTTGGGGAAGATATATTGATCACCAAGTAATCAGCAAATTCTCCAAGCTTTAAAACATTTTCCACATAATCAGCAGATGAATCTTTAGTGAGTTTATTTTTACCAATATTTACACCAACTATACCGCTTCTTTTTTTAGATGAAAAAGCAGACAAGTTGGACAATGCAAAGTCCACCCCATAACTGTTAAAACCATATCTATTTTAAAGAGCTTTTTTTATTTGTTTATCAAAAATAAATAAAAGACTTTTCCCTCATAAAGCTACTAAAAAAAATATTTCTGATGCTTTTAACATATACAATCTATAAGTTTTTGAGAGTTCTAGTGCTTCAATTAAATTAACTTTCCCAAAACGTTAGGTGATTGAACTGAAGCTCTAATAATTTTCCAGATAACTTTTACATTCTCTCTGGTTAATTTATTCCTTTTAAGTTTATTCTGTTTTTCAAAATCATATTTGCTACTAAATAGTATATATATATATATATATATATATATATATATATATATATATATATATATATATATATATATATATATATATATATATATATATATATATATATATATATATATATATATACCTGTTTATTACTGCCTCATCTTCTATCAAACGAAACACCCTTGGTTTTAAATTTCCAGATTGAGGTTTTGGAGTTATTGATCCAACTTCGACAAAACCAAAACCCATTTTAAGCATTCCATCCATGCACTCACCATTCTTGTCAAATCCTGCAGCAAGACCCAATGGAGATTCAAAATCCAAACCCCAAAGAGTGGTAGACTAAAAAATTTAAGAGATTTGACTTTCTAATAAACTGTTTAAAAAAGCAGTTCTCAGTTAATATCAAAATTCCATTATTTTATTTCTTTTTTATTTGTATATAAGTGTGAATTTGCACATACACACACACATATATATATATATATGTATATATATGTATATATATATATATATATATATATATATATAAAATATAGAGGATAGGTCAATTTTACCCCAGTCTATTGCATAATGTTGCATTAGTTGGAGGTAGTTGAAATAAGATACCTTGCAAAATTGAAAAATGGTTTGTGGATTTATATTTAAAGATTGTGATTGTACAAAAAAACGCTATAAAAAGTCTTATAAGTGGAAATTAAAATTTGTAATTTTCTACATGCTATTTTTACCATCTGATTCTAATTCATAAAAAGCTGTTAATCTAAATTCATAGAATCAAAAATATCATCATATGAATGGGAATAATATACTTTTGACATACTTAACACATCTTTCTACTAAGTAATTTTGTCAAGATGCAACTGTGTCAATTCTCAAGCCTATCAATGTAATTGGATGCTTCCATTACTAGTTTAACAGTTCTTTCTACACTAAAGGGAGTGAGATGGGAAGTCTAGGATATCTAGCTTAACAGTATTGTCTATGAAGTATTGAATTTCTTGAATTGTAAAATGTTGCATGGGAGGAGGTTCCGTAAGGTCTGGAGCAGTGAGGTCAATTAACTCATAAGCTTAATTTATTTCAGGAACTATTTCAATTTATTTTGCAGATTGTTCAAACTGTAAATATAAAATTGTGATCAATTCTGCATTATGATTGTGTTTAAAAGAATATAATAATTTCACTTTTTAAGTTTATAACCTAATTAAACAATAATAAAATATCTTTGTCCAAGAGTCAGTATTGATTGAAAACCATGATCTCAGATCTTGTTGTCACACACACACATATTAGGTTTATTACATTTTCACAACCTCGTGTAGCCTTACAAGATAAGTTTTATTGTAAAAATACTGAAATAGACATTCATTGGTGGTTTTATTTCAAAACTCTTCACCAGAAAAAACAAAAACTATTTTTAAAATTTCCCAATATAGTATAATTAGAAAATATTATACTTATGAGAAAATCAAAACACAATTCAGTGGTAATAATTGAATAATGTGATATCTGATTTCTTGAACAAAATAATATTATATACTTAAAGATTTTTTGTTTAAGACTAAATCCAACATATACTGAGATATAGGAATGTCTTTTTCTTTAAATTTCATGTTGGATCACTACAAGAACTCCATTTCTTACTCCAGTAAGTAGAGTAACCCACTTGTGGTATTACAGATTGTAAATTTAAAGCTTTCCTATAATTGATATTGGACTAATACTTCAGTTATTCCAATAAATATGTTAATGCTTTCCTATTACTAAGAGTTTGTTCAGCTAAGTGATTTTCATGGTTATTCTTTTTAATACAATAACTTAGATTTCTTGCATGTTAACTTTCCTACTATCAAAATGCAAAGTCAGATTTTCCTTTTTCTTCAAAATTCTGCTGCATTTTTAACATCAAATCAACCTGTAACGTATAAGGCATCTAACAGATGCCTTATTTATTGCAGGTTGAGTTAGTGTAGAGATGTCAATACCATAGTTTGTTAGCTGTTTGCAAACTCTTGCTGATTTAGAGGAGCTTAAGTTAGTCTGTTTTAATAGTTGAATCACAGTTTTTGTAGTTGAATATTGTTTTGTTTTTCTTACTTTAGCAAGAGGCTCAACATTGTCAGTAGTATAATCAAAGGTATTGTTACCAGAGGTTTCTAAAGATATTGATATATTGGTTGGATATTATTATTGCATGTTATTGTTATTTTTATCAGAGGTCCTTATAAGGATAGAATTGTCAACCGTCATAACTGTAAAATGTGATGTTTCCATATGTTAGCAACAGATAGAACAAATTCTCCATTTTACCTAGTTGAGTTAATTAAAATAACATTTAGATTGTAACATTAAGAACTAACTATTTTTTCAATAAATTTCAAATCTTATGCATTGAATATTTTATCAATTCTTATGTATACAAAGGTACTATTATCATTATCAAGAGTCTAAAGACATTGATATATTGTTTGCAATGGACACAATTGAAGATGCTACATTTTTGTCTGATGCTACATTTTTGTCACATACTACTGCTTGACACATTTTGTGTAACTACTGTTGATACACTTTTTCTTGTACTCTTTTTGCATAACAAATTTCTCCTTGTAAATTAATCTGCATTTCATAAAATCTTTTATCTGCATTTGTCAAACAGATGCCTTCTGTTTTGTTAATATTAAACACTTGTGCAAATTTAAGTTGTGCACATTATGTACACAACTTAAATTTGCAAAAGTGTTTGATTTCAGTTACTTATCTATGCTTCAATTTTCCTTACTATTGACTTTTCAGTTATGAATGGAAAGTGTAACTTTTCCCACAACTTTTCAATTAATTAGCTTCCACTTTAAATTTTCTATTTCTAGATTTTTCATTTTGAGTAAGAAATCAAATTCTAATAATTGTCATTTTTTGGGCATTCTAGTTAAGCCATTAAGTAGATTATTGACAGTTGCTATCACTTTCTTTGTTTTTTGTTGTTGTTTTTTTAACCACTCTTGATATGCTGTCAAATTTTTTTCTTAATTTGAGTCTACAGTTATATTTAATAGCTTTCTTTAACATGTTAAAAAAATTAAAATAAGTGCTTCAATAGAAATATTTCAATCTGAGTCTCGGGGATGGTTAGTGATATATTATATATTTGTACTTATTCTCATCTAGTAGTGCTATGGCCATGTTAAAACTTCTTGTGTATATATTTAGTAATTTTAAATAAAGAATAAACTCTCTTCAAATTTATTTTAAAAAATGAAAGAAAAATATTCAAGCAACTGCTTATCCAACCATTTATTAGAAAACTATACAGTTACCTAAAACCTAAAAGGAATTAAAAGCTCTTCAAACTTGAAAAAAAATTAAAGAAAAATATTTAAGCTACTGGTTTTCCAAGCATTTGTAAGAAAAATATACAGTTACCTAAAACTATATTCAAAATATATTGGCATACCAACAATGATTTGTCAGCATTTTTAGTAGTAAACTTAGGAACAATTTTCCAAGATGCAATTCTAACAGCAAGAACATGTGCTCTTTCCGCATCGATCATTTGTATAAGTGGAATTGATATATTTTCCCATACTGATTCATTCTTTGTCAGCAGTAAAGAGGTTAATGCTAAACCACTAACAGTTGAAGAACCAACTAAAAGCTTTGCCCAATTTTTAGCCGTAAACATTTTTCTCAAAAAATTCTGTTTATTTTTTTCAGTAGCTATGATTATTATTATCATTAATTTTAATAACAAGTAGTTGTAAGATACTATTTATAGAAAGTTCTTATATGAATTAAACCTCATATAAATTCATTACCTACCGACAAAGTTTAATTACATTTTTTCAGTACTTCAAGTCCTGCTCACTGAATATGTAAAGTTACTACCTAATTAGTATAGAAAAAAACGAGGTTGGATTTCTTTTACTTTAATTTTAATATAAAAATTTAAATGTGTACAAGAGTTGTTTAATTATTGGACATGTAAAAAAAAAAAAATTAAAACGTGCAAACAAAAACAAGATTAATTGCGCAGAATTTTAATTGAAAAAACTAGGTTTGTAAACATTGAGGTTGCGGTTTTATAAAATACACCAGAATTTAAAAACTTCTTACTTTTAAATTTTTTGCTTCGGGTTTAAAGTTTTAAAAACAAATTTAGCTGCAATTACCTTTTAGTTTCAATTTTAAATGCCTTCTTTTTTTGTTGTTCTTTTTATCCCTAAGACCTTCCTACGGCCCTGAAAAATTCAAGCATAAACGTTGTTATACGACAATCTAACACGAAATTATGCAATTATAAACCATTACGTTGTAAATCGCAAATGTAATGTGCTGGAAGGAGTTCTGTGGGTGTGACTTTGTATTTAAACCTTATATTGTTTATAACTATGAAATTCTTCTCTTGGGCATTATAACTATTGTATATAATCAGTGAAAAAGTTTTGTTACAACCAAGCCACGTAATTCTATATCTCTTTTTTGATTTCATATAAATACTCATACAAGCATGAGCAAGATTATTTCCAAAGTGTTAGCCTGAAGCTCTTAATATTTCTGAAGATATCGTTTGTTAAAGACTGGCTGGTTTTGGTTTTACATTTCAAAGAGCCGCAATCATGGATTTCAATTATTACCAATAAAACAGATTCTTTTGTGAGTCAATAGCTAAAAACGAGTTGCAAAAGGTTTTTTGGTATTAAGAATTCAAATCATGAGCTCTTAAAAATAATTAAAGTTTTAAAAATGTTTATTTTTAGAATAAAACGAGTATGGATTATATTTCTTCAGGATTTTATTTAGCAAAAATGGACAGGGTCTGAAACAGTCCACGTTTTTTGCCCTTTTCTACTAGGGCCTAAAAATGTAGAGTTAATTTATTGCAAAGATATTGCAAAGATATTGCAACTTAATTGCAATAAAATTTTTGCTAAAAAATATCCTAGCTTAAATATCCTAGCTTAAAAGTATTCCTTGAAATGTATTGAATATGTGATAACGTTATAAAATTATGGATTCCATTACGAATTCAAATCACAATTTTGTAAAAAAAAATCCTTTGTAGTTTTATTGTTGCTTTTAAATTTCACTTTTATGATCTTTGAAAGATACAACTTTATTCTTTCGCACAGAATTTGTGAAACACTTTGCATTTATTGTTAAAAGGTATTTATGATAATTGTTGGAATATTAGCAACCTAAGTCACTATGTAAACTCACTCTTTGGAGCATGTTTCTTAAGAATAAATTTTGCTGCAGAAGTTGCTTCAATAGAAATGGTTTTTTTTTCAATGTACTTATTGGAAACACAAAAGACGTTCAGAAAGAGACAAGAGACAATGATCAAACCACCCCATGACAAATTAAAATATTTGTTAGCTTCACTTTCTTCATTTCCTAAAAGCATTATAATTTATTGTAATTTGTTTTCATTTGTTTTAATTTGTTATAACTTGCTTTTATTTGTTGTACTTTGCTGTAATATGGTGCTTTGTTCAATATAGTCTTTCAAGGGACTTAAAAACTAATTAAAAAAACAGATGTCAGGTTGAAGTGTATGACCCATAAACAATTATTATTATTAATACATTTTAATTTTTATAATAACATAACTTTTAGATGTCAAATTTTGATATCTTATGAAGTTTTTTGGCAAAGTAAGCAAAAATAGTAATTGCAACTTCAGTGCAATCACTGCATAACTGCAATAAAAAATCGTCTTGTTAGAAAAGACGGTAAAAATGTAACATAGGCCTTATATATAGTTGGCTGTGGTTCATTATTGGCTTTATAGTATTTTTGCTTTTAATTGCCAATTATTTGTTTTTACTACTTATTGTGTAGTTATCGTTTGATTATCGTGTATTTATCGTGTACTTATCGTGTGATAAGACAACTTGCTATTTCTAAAAGAAGTTTATCAACTTCTTTAGAAATTAATGTAAATAATTTTAATCAAAAAATCGTTGCAAAACTTCGATTCATTGAAAAATTGAGCTACTGCGTGGGGTTTATATGACTCACATTTATTTTTTATTTATACCATTTATATGATCCACCAACCTATATTTCTTCTTACTGTTCTCTACTTTTTTAAACTTTTAAACTTTTTAAATACTTTAATGAAATTCTTGTACCAAAAATCCTTATCAATTTTTAGTTCTTGATTATCAATAGGACTTGTTTAACTTACGATATTGAAACACCACGTGGTGATTTTAAGAAAGTAAAATCAAGCCTAAGGTATGTCTCATTAAAAAAGGGACAATATAAGATATTTTTTCTTCCCGCTACAAGGCGACGCAGAAAATGTCTTTGTTATTCAAACGAATAAAGTGATCATAGTCTCACTTAATCACTACTTTTGATCTTATTTTGTTGAGAATTGCAAAATTTCATCAAACGAAGCTTCGTTCGATGACATTTTGCAATTCTCAACAAAATAAGATCAAAAAATGCTTCGAAGATAAAAAGATAAAAAATGCTTCGAAGCAGCAACGAGAAATTGTATTTTTAAAGCAATTTTTTAGAAAACACGTTTTTTATCTTTTTTTATCCTTGCTTTTTATCAGAAAAAAGTTAAAACCTCTGTACACAGCGGTTAGAACGGTAATTTTAAACTTCCAAAGTGAAAATTTACTACAAGAACGAGTGGTAAGAGCAAAAAGACTAGCCCACGAAATCCAGAAAAAGATAAAAAATGCTTCAAAGCAGCAACGAGAAATTGTTTTTTTAAAGCAATTTTTTAGAAAACACGTTTTTTATCTTTTTTTATCCTTGCTTTTTATCAGAAAAAAGTTAAAACCTCTGTACACAGCGGTTAGAACGGTAATTTTAAACTTCCAAAGTGAAAATTTACTACAAGAACGAGTGGTAAGAGCAAAAAGACTAGCCCACGAAATCCAGAAAAAGCTGCTGCAAAAGTGGTTCGTGCATTCAAACGGAATTCTGGATTGTTTGTCAGAGATATTTTTTAAAATTTTTTTGAAAAATGACTTTGCATTTAAGCTGTTGGAAGTAGCAACCAGACAATCTCTAATGGCCTTATTATAAAAGGACAAAAATAGACTTCGACAAAGCACTAATTGCAACAATTTTAATTACAACTATCAAAAATGAATTGTCTATAAAAAATGTTTGTCTTTCTAGACAATCATTTTAAAAACGGACACTAAATGAACAATCTCGATTTTTTAATGAGGTATAGAAGATCTATTTCATATATAATTTGGACTTATAACGAGTAATTAAATTTCCACTGCAGCATCGTTTCAAAAACTGAAAACGAGCACAAAATTAAAAATACAATTTTTCTAACAGAAGTTCATTTTTTAATTTTTTGTCCAGCGTGTGCTGTTGATTAAAAAGTTAATGTCTACTTAAAAACCTCAAAATGGACTATTTTGTGCTCAATTGAAGTTCATTAATTACTCAGTTCAGTTGTTTTTCAATTCTCAGTGAATGTGCGTGAAAATTTATTTTTAAAATGCCCTCTCCAGTTTGGGATTACTTCAAAAAAGTTGAAGGTAAGTTTATCATTTAAAAAATTTTCCTTAGTCACTAAAATCTTTATCACCTTCAATAAAATTATTTTAAAAATATGTGATCAAGGAGTTGTCCTTTATAAAATGTGGATTAGTAAGTAGAAGATTCCAATAGGTGTTAAAATTTATTTAGGTTTGTGAATAAAACAATAGTGAAAAAGAAAAATGTTTTTTACTTTCATTTTATTGATGAATATGTACGCAAGTTTTAAACAATAATTAATCATGGACAATGATCGTCATTTGGAGTTTTGATGTCATTTCAATATTTTTTTAATATTATAAATTTACTACATAACAATCTTCAAATAATACGGTAATGAAAGATCAAAATGATATTTAGCTTATCAAAGTGTCAAACGCAGGCTATTATTGAAGAGTTTTATTTTTAAAGAGGATTCGTATCCCTAAATGTGCAAACTTTACACCACTACAAAAGTATTAGCTTTACTAACTTATACCTGCCACACAAATCTAAAATATTTTTATGATTTTTCTTAAAGGGAATGACCTACAGTGCCTGCTCTGTGAAAAAAGTGTTAAAATTAAGAACTGCAATACTACCAACATCAAAAATCATCTGAAATCCAAACATAATAATAAATATCTTGATCTGATTGGGAAATTCAGAGAGAAAAGATGAAAAGGCAGCCAGAGAAGCCCTGATTACTTTGCTTAAAACTGATTTGAAGCAAGTGTCTAAATATCCTGTTAAAAGTGCAAAACAGTTGGAGTTTGACATGGAAATCACAGTATGGCTTGTTTGTGATGGCTATCCCTTTGGAGCTGTGGACACTCCTGCCTATAAAAGGGTGATGACGTACTTAGCATCAAAAGCAAATTTGAAGCACTCTAAAACCTTTGCAAAATATAAAGTGCCCTTGCTTTACCTGACACTTGAAAATGCATTACAAAAAAAACTGGAAACAGACCTGAAAGATTGCAAAATGGCCACCTTGACTATGGATCATTGGTCCTCAGTGACAACAGATTCCTATCTTGGTGTAACCTTGCATTACATGGACAAAAACTTCAAGTAAGTTGAAAAGCATTTTTGTTTTGTTAGTTTTTAATGAATGGTCGAGTTTGGATGGACTGGGACTCGAACTCGGGTGCGCTCGCACCAGAGCCAGTATTGCTCACTAAATAGAATTCACCTTGTAGTTATGTCCGAGTTTTTACTTTTTTTTGTTTTTGGTCCGCAAAATTCGTTCTTACTGAGTTATTGCTGGTTATATTGGTCCTTAAATAATTTTTATATCAATGTTTATTTTATATTACAGATTGAACAAGATAGTTTATGAAGTGAAACTTTTTCCTGAGGACCATACTGGTGACAATATTGCCACAACAGTTGATGCTATCATTGAAAAACACAAAGAACTACAAGATATCACAATAACTGCTGTTGTTGATCAAGCAAGTAATATGGCTGTTGGCCTAAGGAAAAGCAAATATGTGGAGTCTCTTGAAGATGGCAGTATGCAATGTTTGGATCACAAGCTCAACACATGCCTGAGGAAATCTGTTGTTAAAGATCCTGTTTTGGAAAAAGCTTTTGACAAAGCCAGAAATTTGGCATCAAACATGCATCAATCAGGAAAGAAAAACAAAAAGCTGAGAAGAGCTTGCAGGCAAAGTGATGTAAGAGCCATTAAAATTCCAACTCTCAGCCTAACTCGGTGGAATGGTCACCAGAAAATTCTTGATGCTATTATAAGGATGAGAGTTCCTTTACTGAAGCTCAGCTCTGAAAACAAAGACTTTGAAAAAATTGTCCCCAGCATTGAGGAAATGGATTTGTTTGAGGAGCTCCTACCATTCTTAACAGAAGTAAAACAACTCAGTGAATGGTTTTCAAATGACAGTGAGCCTAGGATGGACCAAGCTTTGGTCAGAGTTTTCTGTCTGTTTGCATGTGCTGAGAAGATGTGCACCTCATCACAAAGCAGCAACACTGCTAAAGCTTTCTTTACTGATTTTCTAAAAAATCTGCATGAAAAATTTCCAAAAAGAGGGGTTGGAATTTTCCCTATGGCTGTTGGAAATTTACTGCACCCATACTTCAAGGGTCATCTGCTTGGACCAGAGATTCACAATGTAGTTCAAACCTTGGTGTCAAGCCACAAAATTACAGCTCAATTTCAATCACAATCAATGGATACTGACTCGTCTGAGAGCCTGCTTGCCGAACCACCTTCACCAGTTTTACAACCAAAGCCAAGGGATGGTATGATGGCTGCATATGACTTAATGATCAATGAGATAAATAATCTAGATGGATTTGTGCAGGATCGTCATTCCAGTGGTATTCCTCCACTACAAGAAGAATTCAACACTTTCCTCTCCATGCCTAGGCCTGATTCTTCAGTTCCACCTCTGAAGTGGTGGATGATCAATGCCCCAAAACTACCATTGTTAACAGAGCTCCTAAGGGGGTATTTAGGCATGCCAGTGTCTTCAGCTTCATCTGAAAGAGCCTTCTCTCAAGCAGGGCAAGTTATTACAGACGAAAGGTACAATTTGTCTCCTGATCTTGCCAGCAAATCCATTTTTGTGAAAACTAACTTCTCAACTCTGGTCCCCTATGTGGAAAAATGGTACTTTAGTAAAAGTGACATGAATGAGAAGGATGAAACCTCAGATGAAGAAGCTGAATCTCCTTCATTTTTTGAAGCAACACCTGGTCTGGAGGGACTTATTCACAGGAAGCCCTTGGCAGGCCTGCAGGAAAAGAATCTAATCAATCCTGATTTTCTTAACATTCTATCCTCAGACTGTGAATCTGACTATGATTGGATCTAAATTTTGGAAAATCAACTATTTGTGTAAACATTATTGTCATATTCCGTCCTAAAATTTGTCACCACTTTAAATTTGTCACCATAAAAGTCATTTTTACCATGAAATAAAATTCAAATATAATGTATCGTATATTTTCTTTTTTGTTTCTAAGGGATTTTTTGGGTAATTTAGATTTTATTGGCAAAAATCAATATTTCTGGTTTTATGAAATCAAGTAAATTTAGACAAAATCATTGACACCAAATAGACAAAAAGTTATGCTTTGTAGACTTATGAAGTGAAAATTATTTTTTAACTGAGCAATCTTAGGACACCATTAAAAATTTGATAGACACAACAAGGACAAAAAATTAAACATTTGTTGTGTCCATTACAACATACAGAATTGTCTATGTCTGTGTTGTAAGTCTATCCATAGACTAGTCTGGTTACTAGTTGGAAGAGATATTTTTTAAATTTTTTTTTCACATGATCAGAACTGAAGATTGAAATTCCATACAAACACACCTAAGGATCAAATATACTAATTGCATAATAATATCATAGTAGGACCTAATGTAAACTTTACATTCACATAAATACTTTTTAGAAAAGTTTTTTTTGAAATGAAGGAGATTCCAGAAACATAAATACACACGTCTAAGGAATAGCACTGAGAGAGCATACATGAATACACACGTCTAAGAAAAAATTAAGAGAAAGATGAAAATCAACCATAGAACTGAGAATAAAAAAGTTTCATGACGTTTTTTTCCACTATATGAAAGTTTAATCATTATGTAACTTATTTCCGGTTATTCTTTTTTTTTTTTGTTTGTTTGTTTTTTTTTTTTTGTCCTTCTTTTATCATTGTTTATTCTCTTTAAGTTTTCTTCTTTTTCAGACCAACTTCAGCCTCAAATTCTAGATAACTTTTGTTTAACCGCGTCGGTCTTTGAAAAGTAAATTAAAAAAAAAAGAAAGGACACAATTTGATGTATCGGCATAATTGGTTACACGATATGTAAAACGTGAATCGAAAGATAAAATACGAAAGTCAGCAATACGAAGGAAACAATTAACGAAAGTAGAACAATATCTAATTATTTTTCTACGTCATTAAATTTTCTTATAGTATATCTTTTATTAGAAAAGGTTTAATAACGGATTGTTGAATATGTAAAATTGAGAAAAAATAATTGAAAATAACCTTTAATATCAAGATATTTATCAAGATATTTATTTCAATGGAATTAGTTTTTTTTTTTGATATCCTCGGTGATGATCTGTAGCAATTATCATTTCATAACCTATATTTATTCAATATCATAAATACGAATAAAAACCTCTTGCACACATAATTGTAGTAAAACTTAACTTGGCGTAGGTATAAATAAGAAATCAGTTTTTCTGTTCAGAGCAGAAGTGTTTAGGTGGCAAAAGGTACGAGTCAGCGAGGTAATGTTCTTTTTTTTGTAGCGTTTTTTTTATTGAGCCTAAATGTCTCTCTGTCCCAATATACTGTTCCTATTTCTATTCTAAGTCTATGATGAAATTGGAACAGTATTTTGGGACAGAGAGACATTAGGGATTAGTTTTATTGGTTAGAGCTTTACACGTATTGATTTATAAAAAACTTTCAATGTAAAAAAGACAATATTTTTTTAGTTCAACTAAACAATTGAGAATGACGAAAATGATTTTCTTTTGGATTTTGGTGTTGTTGAATTCAATTTACTCGCTACAACTCATACCATCTCGTAAAGAATTTGAGAAAGCAAAATCAGATCTTGCAATCTTAATTGAAAAAAGCAGAAAAGGTCGAGATTTGACTTTGATTGCAGGAACTGTGCGCTTAGCATTTCATGATTGCGTAGGGGAAGAACACTGCGATGGATGTATTGAGCACACTAACCCTGATAATGCAGGGTTAAAAGCAATTGTAGCTCCAATTGATGCTTTATACGATAAAGACCATAAAGGAAAAATATCCAGAGCAGATTTTTATGCTTTAGCTGCAGTAGTTGCTCTGAACAGGTCCACGGCTGATGTCAAAGATAAGTACCAAGGCTTGAAACAGTTCAAAGTTGGCAGAAAAGATTGCAGTAAATCTCCGTTAGAGGATAAACCAACAAAACTCCCAAAGGCAACATTTGGTTTTAAAGACACTTTTAAATTTTTTTCAAACGAATTTGGTTTCAATATACCTCAAACTGTGGCTCTATTAGGAGCGCACACTCTTGGAAGATGTACATCTAAAAACTCAGGTTTTCAAGGTGTTTGGGACAATGACTTATTTAAAAAGCTAGATTCTGGGCCAGACAAATTAGCTTCAACAAGCGTACTTGATAATTCATACTATAACATGATTGTTAATATTCCACCATGGATACAGGTAACCACACAGAGCGGGAAAAAACAATGGCAAGAAATAATTTTTCCTATTGCAAACGACCAATTACCTCTTAAAGACCAAGTTGCTATTCTCTTAAATCCGGACCTGTCACTTTCTTGGAATATTGAACCAAAAGATAGTAATGGTACTTCATCTTGCTCACTATTTCCTATAAATTGTTCACATTCTGCCGGTTATAAATACGCAGTTGCTTTTGCAAGTAATAACGCGCTATGGTTGAAGTCATTTACCACTGTCTTTAATCTGATGATTGAAAAGAATCCAAATACTTTGATAGCTGCTTCAAAATTGAAATAACAAATTTACGGTATCGGTAGATGCCGGACGGTCCTTTACTTTGTATTTTATGTAGCAGAAAAAAAAGTTAGCTTTGGAAATGGTTATTTTATTTTACAATAAATCTTGTCATTAACTAATATAATGTTATATATTCATATATATATCCAACATATTTAAATATATAACATTTTTATTAGTATATAACAATATTAAAAATGGTATTTTAACGAAAAAGGCAAACAATGTCAGTATAATTAATATGGTGGTAATGTTTGGTGATATCTTTTTTTAAGAGGCCGACTAGATTCATAATATTTTGCAGACCTTAATCTTTAATAACAAAACTTCAATTTAACTTTAAGCAACGGATTTTTTTTTTTTTTTTTTTTATCTTTTTATTTTTTGTGATTGTAACAAATAGCTTTAATGATGAGAAAAATTCTTGAACGTATTTATTACTACTTTTTTAATCGAGGTTTCATGCCCAACTTATTTTAAAATAAGTTTTGCATAGCTGTCGAAAAAAGATGACATACAATGCGTAAGTGTGGCCGTAATTCTGAAATTTTTAAATGATGGGAAATTCAACTTTATCATGAAAAACGCTGAGCAAAAAGTATGATTTGGTTTAAACGTTGTCAACAATAAATTGTCATTATATCCGGGACTTGGATTCATGTTCATTAAAAAAAACACAGATTTTTTAGTTTGAAATCATTGCGGCTGAAAATTTATCCTAAAGCTACAGCTTTTAAAATATTTGCATATCTCTCCAGCACAAAGTTTCCTTAACATCAAAAAGAATTGAGAAAAATGCCAAAAAAAATTAAATGAAGATCTATCTAACAGTAAAGTGGTGGAAGACGTTGGTTTATGATGAGTATTAAGAAATTTTTCGAAATCTGAAGGAGTACGAGTCTAGAAGAATAGAAGGGAAAAGTATAACAGTACTAGTAGAGTCACATACTAGTTCGCTTTAAAATATAGCTTATTGAACTTGAAATAAAAGTCATTGAAATTGAACTTAAAGTCCTTCAGCTTAAAACCTGCAAGAAATCACACGACGTTCGTTTGTTTACTCTAAGTGCGGATTCGTTTCGTTTACTCAAACTATTTCGAAAACAGTTATATTTTTGGAAGCGAATTTGAAAGCCGTTAGAAGTTTTAAACAACTTTGAAACATGCCATTTTCGAATTTATACAACTTTAAACGATTTTAAAAACCGCGAAAATATACTTTATTCGAAGTCATACGATTTTGAAAACCGTCTAATTAAACTTTATACAACTTTTAACGAAATTGAAACGCGTTCCCACAAAACTTTTATTGACGTCGCTGCTTCGTTTTCGACATCGATACACGTCGACTTCGATTGTTTTATCTCTACTTCGTATGCCTTAGTTTGACACCACCAATAATTTTTCTCTTCTCAATTAACTTATACAAAATCCTATTGCAATTTACACACACCATTGATCGAAATTGGCAGATTCAAATTCATCCAATTTACTTGAGGCCAATAGATGATCCTTTAGTAACTTAAAACACCATATTTTTCTGCAACCGCTCTAACATAATCTCCTTCATAGAGAGTTTACTGAACTTTTTTTCAGTATTTTTATTAAAATCATCTTCTTTTGAAAAATATCACTTTTTTTTTGAGGTTTACAAAACATTACCTTCAAAGTGAAATGAAACTTCTTTCTATGCTTCTATTTTCTATGCATAGTTTCTTTTTCTGGCAAAGTTTTAACAAATTTTATATTTTTATTACAATCTGTTTAACTACATCTGTGTGGCTTTCCACTTGCTCCTTTTACTTACAAACTTTAGAAGTCTTTACAGACATCTTTTTCTATGCGGTCACTTCTGAATCACTGAAAGTTTTTAACTTTATTTATAAAGCTGTTTTTATAACAAATAACACTCTTAATTTCGGATTCAATTGCTTTAATAAAATTTCAAAAGGTTTTTACGTATTAGATAAAAAACATAAAATGTAGCTTTAACAAATATGGCTTATCTGTAATTAAGTATGGCTAACCTGTAACAGTAATTATAAAAATTAAGATCGTAGTTCGGTATGCCATTTTACTTTGTAATCTCATTAATGCTCGATTAAATATTAGGGATCGCCGGTTACAGTATACGGTATAGTAACTTTACGGTATACTTTACGGTATACTTGGTATACTAAAATTTAGTATACAGATTAGTATACCTGTTTACTTTTATTTGTGAAATATTTTTGGACTGGCTTTAAAATTATATTTTCTTAATGAATTAAATTACTGCATCATGTCTATTATTTGACTAAACATGATTAAAGTGTTTTTTTTTATTCAATTTTTGTTTCTTAGATTTATTTAATAAAAACTTTAATTTGTTTAGTTGTTATATTTTTATACCAGGCTGTTTGTGCTGCTCTTCACCCTTTTAAGATTTAAGATTGTTTATTCTACAGATTTCTCTAATCTGAAATAAATAGTAATAATAGTAATCGAAAAAAAAAAAAGTAAAAAGTTTTGTTTACGTTAAACTTTACAGTATACTTTACGGTATACTGTACGGTATACTTTACGGTAGACTGTACACTAAATCTTTAGTATACCGTATACTGGCGATCCCTATTAAATATGCAGTATGCGACAAAATCATTTTTTGCCCTACAACAAAATATGTAGTAGAAATAAAACAAGAACCAAATTCATTTAAATAATTTAAATAGATACTAAAAAAAATTATAATAACAACTATTTATAATATAAACTATAATATTTCCAAAAGTAAATCTTGTTTCTTAGGAAAATGAAATTTTTTTTTAAAATCGTGATGTTAGGAAGCGTTAAAAGTCTTCATACCTTTTCAAAATTTTTTTAACAAACCTTTTGTCTTTTAGTAAATTAATATTTAGTATGAAATCCTTGGGCATCGACTACTGCAGCGACGAGGAATACTATCAGGTTTCGTAAATATTTTGACGAATATTATGCCAAGCTGCCTCCAAAGCTAAAAAGAAATTTCGTTTGTTAGTACTGAGCTCATCCCTTTTAAATTTGTCATCCAAATAGTACTACAAGTTTTAATTGGATTTACATCCGGGCTTTCAGTGGCCCAATCCAACAATTCTATTTCATTTATTCAAAATTTACTTTGGTAATCTTACTGGTATATTTTGGATCATTGTCTTGTTAGAAGACAAATTGATCCGGTATTTATTATATATTGACGGAGGGCATAAGATTGTTTCGTGAAATATTTACATATACATATTTAATTTTTCTTCAATTTGAACGAAGTTGGTAACAACTCCATTAAACTGAAACAGCCCCAAACAAGTAAATTACTTCCTCTGTATTTGATGGTTGCTTTTACAGTTTTTAGTCAAAAGATTTTCCTTTTCTTTTCCATGTATTTTGTCTTCTTTTGGAATTTTTTAGCTCGAATTTACTTTCATCAGACCATAAAACTGATTTCCAAAAATCTAGTGGTTATAAAAAGTCTTTTTTTGTAAAAGCAAAGTGTTTTATTTTACTATTTCTTGAAATGAAAGGTTTTTTTCTAACACGAGACCCATGAAACCCTGCTAAGCTAAGTCTACGTTGTACTGTTCGTTCAAAAACGTTAATGCTTAGTTCTCTTTAACAGCTCTGACAGAAATAACCGGCTCTCACTTTGCTTTTCACACAACAGGTTAAATTTTCTCTACAAGTTGACTATTTTAAATTTTGCTCCTCTAATCCAGTCAAAAAAAAAAATTAATAACTTTTCAGCAAAAACAATCAAAAAATAAACATACAGCATTAAATAAATCAATATTTATGTCGTATTTAATTTTTCACTTTTAATGTTGTATACTAAACATAACCAAAAATAATAATTTAACATCATAATTTTATAAACACAGTTCTTTGTTATCATGCTTACACATGTTTATTTTTTTATGGCAATAAGGAATAAACACGACAGATTACGAAAACAAAATTCAGTAATATGTATAGGGGAATAAATAATTATGTTGTATACTGTACATATGTTAATATAATTTACATATGTTAAAAAAATTATGTTTCATAAGATACATTAAAAGTACTGAGTTCATAAAATATATGCGAGCTTATTAAATAATTTTTAAATGACTCTTAATTCTAATTAAGTTTTGCAATAATACAATGCTTTATTTTGATAGAATTCTTAAGAAATTAAAATATTACCTCCATATATATATATATATATATATATATATATATATATATATATATATATATATATATATATATACACACACACACACACACACACACACACGCACACAAACACACATATACACACACACGCGCGCGTGTGTGTGTATATGTGTGTTTGTGTGCGTGTGTGTGTGTGTGTTTCCCCATTGTTTCCACAACACTTCCTTTTTGTTTCCCCATTGTTTCCACAACACTTCCTTTTTGTTTCCACAACAATATTTTACATTTTTAAACTTTTTCTTGTTTGTTTTTGTAAGAGATTCTTGCAAAGATTAATTATAATATTGATGAAAATATCGGTTAATTCTAACAAAAAGTATTTAGTTCCTAAAATTGATAATAATCAACAAAGATGAAAAGAAAAGAAAACTTTAGAGTCTTTAAGACTTTTTTAAACTTTTATCTAGGTTTTTTTTTTTTATTAACATTGTTCTATCATTATTTTTTAATTTAAATATATTTTTAAATATGAAGTCTGAGACAATTAGCTGGATGACGGCAATAAAACGAGGTATATATTAGATTGTACGCTTATCTTTAGTCATAGCAACTAATAGCATTGAAACACGGGCTGATTGGTTTGTTTTTTACGAATGAACTTATATTCTTGGTGAAAATTGAAAAGTCATCAAACAAAACACTGAAATCGAAATTCTTAATGGATTGCTAAATTTTGGTAAATTTCTTAAATTCAAAAAAAATATATTAAAATTCATAAAATAGTTACAAAATTGTCGCGAATCCTAATAATTAAATTACTAGTCGTTATTGCTAAAATAATATTAAACTTTGTGCGACTGTTTTATTTTTCATATACCTGTGCAGTGCGTGCAACTTGTGTTTTGGGTCTTGTACTTTTCTTCGTTAAGTAATATGTTTCAATCAAGTAAAAATTAAAACTTTTAATTTCTTTCGTCTTCTCTTCTCATTACTTAAAAATGTTATGATAGTTGATAAGATAGTAAATATCTTTTTCACAAGATGTATGGTTTTCACAAGATGTATGGTTTTCACAAGATGTATGGTTTTCACAAGATGTATGGTTATGAAAAGAAAACATCGTCATTTTAAAAGTTGTCTCTTTTAACATTTGATTTCCTCGTTCAAGTTTTCTTGTTAAATGCTCTTGATGAACTATTTTTATTTTTTAAGGTCATAAGATCTTGTATCTTTGTTGAATCAAATTGGGTGAACATATGCCTGTGGATTTGCTTTTAAGAAATTTTGATCGTCGTAGATGGCGAATTACTAAAAAGTAAATTAAGTGGGGTAAAGCGAGGAAGCGTGAGAGATTTTTTTAGGAGAGTTGCGTCGAAAAACAAAAATACTCGAAAAATGTAATAAAATATCCCTATCTTACTTGTCTTCAAGACCAATTTTATTCACACTCGACGCAAGTTATCCAATCTTAGTTTCATATCACTCCGTAGCATGCCGGAAAA
Source organism: Hydra viridissima (assembly GCF_058129835.1). NCBI lineage: Eukaryota > Metazoa > Cnidaria > Hydrozoa > Anthoathecata > Hydridae > Hydra > Hydra viridissima. Next base: position 5,229,077 of record NW_028324311.1, on the reverse strand, counting down.
GTACCTTTCCATTGCATAAACAACGTCACCTTTTTTACTTTTTGTATCTACTTTGCTTTTTGTTAGAGCTTTCTTTTTTACTGCGGTAAAGATTTCCTTTTGAATTACTTTTTCAGATTATAAATTTTGATTGCTCAGCACGATTTTGTGCTTTGGGGCAGAGTATTTAGAATTTTGAGCGTCAAATTTGAATGAGCTTTGATCTACTTATATCATGATTAGAGTTTCTAAACTCAATGACAGCATTTTTCTATACTATGATCTGATAAGAGTTCTATCCAAACAGATCAGGGCGGAATCTTTTGTTCCAATCCCCTTTAGATTCAACACAGCTCTTTCATCTTAGAAAAAGTAAGGTCATTTTGAGGTCATTTCATCATTTTGAATCTCTGGGAGTACTTCTTGATATTTCAAACTTTATGTGATAAATAAATAAATAAAAAAATAAATAGATAAATCTACCGAAATTGGTTAATTCATCCAAGCTGGAAAGTCAATTTGTTTAAAATCAGAAAATCTTTCTGTCAAATTAGTCAATCGAACTTTCAGATGATCGACAATAACAAATTCAAAATGATAACGGTAACAGTCACCTCACATTTTTTGGGCTGAGAAAACTTTTTAAAATTTTTGTTGTAAATAGATTTCTTGACTTTCAAATCAATGTAAGCAATGAAACCAAAAAAAAGCTTTGCTTTTGCATCAACAAGAGTTTTATTTGTTCCTTGAAGTTGATTAATGTATTTAGTTTTTTTTTTAAATATCGGCTAAATAACTAACAAATCCTTTATTTTATTGACCGTAGTATATATTAACAGATAAATCAATTCAGGTTTGTTGCTTAAAAAACCACTAAGAGTATCAAGTAATTCTTTTCAGGAAATTCTTTTTTTAGAATCAGCTTACTTCAAGTCTTTTCTCTTTAGCAACGGGGCTAAAGAAAAGAGGTGCTAAAGAAAAAAAACAAGAGGGGCGCTCATATTTGGAATTACTTTATAACAGAGACTTTTCTTGCTTTCAGCTTCTTAAGCAAGTTTTATTTCAATATCTTTACTTATTTCTTATATTCTTCTACTAACAGTTTTGTTACTGATTGGCATCGTCATCTTTTTCCAGAACCGTTTTAAGATATGCAGATATTAATCTTTCGATTACATTCTCTCTAACTGTAAGATTTTTCCCAGATTTAGCAGAGAGTAAGAAAATTCAATAAGTATCTTTAAAATTACTAGCATTAAATGCAAAATGATGACCGTTCATCATAAATTGCAGGTATAAAACTAAACTTTAAGTTTTCCTCCAAGTATTTTACAATAGTCTGAAACAAAGAAATATAAGATTAATTAAAAACTAAAAATACAATATGTGTTAAAATTAATTATAAATTAATCCATTTATCAAATTAGGCAGTGAGGCAAAAAGGGATAATAAGGTAAAACAGAACAGTTTTTAAGGCGTTATGGTGCAATTAAAAATGGTTGTTTAGACTTTTTTTTAAAAAAAACAACAAAAAAAAGTGTAACCTGATCAAAATAAGCGAGACTAAATAAATAAAGAATACTACTATTGAATCCTTACAGAACACTCCCTCCACCTGGAACTCGTTTAATCAGACCTGGATTCATAAATAAAAACTTCTCAACTTTTTAAGTTGTAAGATGAATTTAAATTTCTACTAAATAAAATCAAAAATCTTTAATCACGTTGATCAGCAATATCCATAAATTTATTCATGAACTTTACTTACATGTTAGATCCTACCCTACTATGTTTAAACATTATTTTCAATGATTTCAATTGGTGTATGAAAAGAGTAAAGAAATTAAAGTTGTGGTTAAAATCAAGCGTGAGAACTGTATTCTTAATCTTTCTTTTGAATTCAATTTAATTCAAATTCATCTAAACAGTTGGAGTTTTTATAGATCTCAGCCAACTTTTTTAAGTTATACTCAACAAAATAGAGACAGATTAATAGATTTAGGATTTTTTTGGTGTCAGATTTTTTTCATATATTATTCGCTCTAACCCTTAGCAATGGTTTATTTTCCTTTGAGCCCCATTCCATCCGTCTTAAAGCCATCAGGGGCCCTGGGCTTTAAAACTGAAATAAAGCAATTAAGTAGTAAACATTTATTAAATTAATTGAAGGAAACATTAGCGATGTCACATTTTTGAATTTTTTGAGTTGATACCATTTTTCAAACAAGGATATTTTATTTCACATATTTTTTAAGTTATTAAGTGAAAAGATCATCATTAGTCTCTTATAAAAGAGGAATGAAACAGAACCTTAATTCAAAAAAGAAGATAAAATAAAACAGAACTTAAAACGATGATTCTAGGCTAAAAATGAAACGTTTTAAACTTTAAAAATTGTAAGAAAAACATGACATCGTTAGTTTTTCCACCTAGGTCTTCAATCGTTATATTCATATGTGACGTTTTCGCGCTTTGAAGCTCTAACAAAATGAGAATCCATGACAACAATAACAAACAACGAGAATGGTAATACTATTTTTTTTAATCTTCAGAGTTGTTTTTTCCCAAGTCCTTCTTTAAAAAATACGCAACGCTTAAAACACGATTTGTTAACTTCTTATTAAGGTTTAGACTGAAATTTTTAGCAAACTCCGCTAAGTGTTGCTCGAAAGTCTTTAGAAATTTCTTTTTTTTTTTTACTATAAAGGCTTGGGTTCTCTAAAAATGTAAACCTAAAAATGGCTAAGTGTTGTTCTAGAAGAAGAAAAAAGAAACTATTAAGGCGTTAATCATTACAAAAAAGCAAAAAACAACCCAAAGCGTAGAGTGAAGCCGCAAGAACCAAATCCTCGCACAACAAGAATAGCCAGATCAGAAAAAGTTTACGCAAAATAAAAAAAAAAAAAATACCACAAGTTATTTTTGATATTTTCAACATTGTGATGAACTTTCAGTTATTTCATTTAATGATTTAGAAAGTTATGAAATATGTTATTGATTGTTTTTTTTTTATAACTTTTATACAAAGTTCTTTAAATAAAAGAATGGGGCTCTGGTTAACCTTGAAACTTGATTGTGACAGGTGTCCCTTTTTTGAAATTTCCAGACCTGTTTTGAAACTTTCCGATTCTTCTTTAAGAAGTGATAAAAGAAAGAGATAAAAGAAAGAGATAAAAGAAGATTGATAAAAAGATAGATAAAAGAGAGAGATAAGAAGAGCTGTTGAAAAAAGAAATATTCTTTCTGTCTTCTGGAGAAACAGGTGAAGGGATTGAAGCAATCAAAAACTACCATAATCTAATGAATCCACGATCAATTACATAAACGTACAAAATGAAATTGATAAAAAAAGCTCTACAACTCCCATAAAACTGTTGCTCAACAGGTTACTCACAAAGCATCTTTAGAAACCAGAAATTTTGTTAAAATTTGTTTGGAAAAGTAAAAAAAAAGAAATCAGAGTACCAGGATTGCTACGCAAGTCATGATGTCTTGCCAATCATCAAAGATCACCTGATGCTATGGAATGTGTAGTTGCAGTTACTTTCTTCCATTGGTCTGTTAAAACACATAAGTTAGAATACACTACATTTAATCCTAGTAAGTCGCACCTTCAAGAAACCAAAAAAATGGTTTGACTTAACGAAAATTGCACTTATCAAAGTTTTTTCCACAATTGAGTTTTAATAAAAATAAAAAGATAAAATAAAAGTTCAAATAAACCGGTGTCCTAGATTTAACCGGGATTTAACTGTAGTTACTTGAGTGATGGTGAAACTTCATCTTTTTCTACAATAGTAGCTCCATGTTTGTACAAGGAGGTAGAGATGAAGAAAGGAGAATGAATTGGGTACGTTTAAAAATAGATAAGAAGTCGTGGTTGTGTCAATATTTACATGGAAAAAGACTATATGCTAGAAAACCAGTAGTTGGAAAAATGAAGTTAACCGATAAGACACTTAATCTTTTACAAGAATACTTTGGAATGCTTTTAAATAAAAGGGTTTAATGATAAGGTAGCTGAACAGGAAACATGTCCAGCTTATTCTACTGAATATTTTAGGTTTTCAAAGGGTAAGGTTCCTTTTTTTTTACTAATAAATCTTTTTTTTATATTTTTCTCTGTTTTTGAATTTTGAAAAACATGTCATTTAAAACAAAATAAAGATTTATTGTGAAGCAGATGTGCGAATCGTTTTAAATTTTTAGGGAACCTTCATTTTAGTATTTTCTAGGGAGTGAAATTTCAAAATTTATAGTTCAGCTCAAATCCCTTTTTTTAAAAATTTTATGACTAAAAATAGTGTTTTAAATTTTGTATTTAAAAATTAAAATAAATATTGATGAACTTAAATGATTTTAAAATCCAAATGTCAATACCTTAATTTACGTGTCTAGAATGTGTAGGAAAGTCTCATAGGTTACGTATTCCTAATTGTTGTGTTTTAAATTAACCCATTAAAAAGTATTTTTTTAATAAAAACAAAACGCGAGGTAAAATAAAATAAAGTATAAAATGGCATTCTCAATTTATGTATTATATTATATAAAATTTCTTTTTTTTTTCTTTCAAATTTTGAACACTTTTTAATAAATGGTCATCAAACATCTTGAAAAAGATCGGTTTTTTCGAAAAAAAATCCATTTACTTGAAGAGGTTCCAGCCTTAGGTACCATACCCAGAAAGTTATTTTTAAATAATTTTCGAAATCATGTTTGAATTTTCGAAGATTGCCTCAATTTCGTGAAAAAATTAAAAAAAAAAAAAAAATTTAGTTATGAACAAATTAGAATCAAAATTTAACTTTAAAATTTGAGCTGTAAGACAGTTAACTAAAAATTTAGTTAATTTCTTACTGATCAAATTTCAACAACTTTATTTTTAAGAGGATCAGCAGCCTTAATAATCCTGTAGTTGATCACTATAACTGCATTGTTTTAACTTCAGGTTTATTAAGGCTGCAGATCAAGATTTGCTTTGGCAGCTACAGCCGCGATTTACTTTATCAAGAACTAGCGATGCTGTCAATAGTTCTTGATAAAATAAATCGCGGCTGAAGCTGCCAGAAATATAAAACATTCTCTGTTTCAAGTCTACCTGTATTTTGTCAAAAATTAAAAACTTTGCAAAACAAACATTTGTTTTATACCGAGAGAAGAACGTGTTTAGTCACTATTACTTTATAAAATACTTAATTACGTTATGTCGCAGCCATCATTTTGAAACAAATATTACCTATTATTGTTGAAAATTCTATCAATCGATTGAGTTTGAATTTTGATTTAATGATCAGTTCTATTAAGAAAGCATTGAGTTTCGGACCAATGATTTTAAAGAAAGTTAAGTTCATTTTTACCCCTCCCTCCTACCTCTTTCTTTTTATTTTTAAACCGTTATAACTCTCTAATCTCTAAAGTCAACAAACTGGTCGTTTATTAAAGAAATTAAACATTTGTAAAACTAAATTGTATTAAGACCATTAAAAAATTAGTCACCAAACCTTTTTAAAGAAATGACTAAACAAACCGACTAAAACACTAGTACTAACGCCTAAAAGGCTGCAGTTTACTCAACGAAACCATTACATCAAACAATAAATTCATTATATAAAATTACAACACACTATATTTAATTCATTCAAAATTCTTTGGAAAAGAAATCATTTGGAAGATTAATGAAAAGACAATTAAAAAAATTCAGCACGTTTAGCGTATCATCATTGCTGCTGTTTTTCTGCTATTTTTCGTATGATTGGTATAAAAAAAAACGGATCAGATAAGAAGCTGAAGGAAATTTTGTAAATGTGTAAAATCAAAACAGAAGATCTTTATACAAAGCGGCCTCGCTCTCATCGGAACTTGCTTTTTTTGATTGAATTCTCATGAGAGTATTTTGAAAATGTTTATTTATTTGATCGGTTTCGTCGTTTGTTTCCAAACCAGGAAGATCTTCACGAATTTTATCGATTAGCTGATTCAAAATTGTAGAATTCACCTGAACGGTAACGAAGACCAAATTATAATATTGAGGGTTTATTGCGAGTAATAACGAGATCTGAGTACAATAAATCTAAAAAAATAATCTGATGTATAATTAGAACTACTTACGGCTTCGTTTCCTCTCCCATAGTAGTACAAATATCTATTTAGTATTTCTACAAACAGCTGAACTTGCACAGTCGGATCCATGCATTGATTGGCAATACGCAAAGATTTCTTTAGACATTCCATCACTCGCTTTCCATCATGACACTAAAGGAATCCACCAATAAATTAGCTATATATATATACTTAAGTCACTCATATATTTGTATAATATGATGTACCTACCTCAACTTTTTCTGTATCATCTTCGTTATTTACGCGCCCTGACCAAAACAAATGCGAACATACAGAGACGCCACGACATTGGTCAGGCTTTTTAAGTAACTTAGAAGCAGCAAGCGCACACTGAGTTCGGAGTGGTTCATGGTTCTCTTCACTGAAACAACCCATTTGTTCAAATGTTCCTATTATTAATGTTATTGCTGCTAGTTGCGCTTTAGAATCAGAAATTTCATCCTCATATATTGCAAATGCCTTTAGAAAAAAAAAACAAAAACAAACAAAAAAAACAAACTCATCACTCATTATCATGTATAAAAGCCACTACATCTAAAACATAACACAAAATCAATTAAAATAAATACCTGACTCATGAACTCATATGCAACTGTTTCAGCATTGGTAAATCTTTGTTGATCAGCTGCCAACGCCCCTTGAAGAAATAATCTTAAAGAGAGTTCAGCATACTCTGCTTTTGAAAGAGCACATATAGTTTGGTGACAAAACTGAAAAATCTTTTGACATTTCTTGTCCCATTTATCATCCTGTTTTAAAAACATAAATTCCACTACTCAAAACGTTATTTGCCAAAATATCACAATTTTGGAAGAATATCAGAAAAAAACCCTGTTTTAAAAGTATCACAGATATACTTCAAACAACTAATAAAAATTCAAAGAAAAAAATTTAAATTCTATACATTTTCACTTAATTCAAATTACATTTTGTAATTAACTTTCACTTAATATTTTGAAACTAATTTTAAAAATACTAAAAAAACGTAGCATTCAAAATAAAAAAAAAACTGTGAAAATATTAAAATAAGTATTGAAATAGAAAAACATGTTAATTTGAAGTTTTAAAGAACCTGATCTTGTTGGCTACGATAAATGAATGCTAATCTAAATGCTGCGAAGACTAAAGGTGGAAGAGTTAACTTAATTCTTTGTTCACCACCATTACCAAAATGTTTACGAGCAGTCGTGAGAATCTAAACAATTTTTAACCATCATCATTTATGAAAAAAGTAAGTTCGCAAAGAAATTTAATCATGTGGTCAAAAAAGAAATTTTAATTTTTGACACAACTACGGTACTGAATGTAAAACAAATTTACAGAAACTGAAATTTACAGTTTTTAAATAACTTAAAAAATACTCACCAAATATTGCTGATCAGGGTTATCAGAATAAAGCAGTGTAACAAGTCTACCCATAAGTCCTTGTTCCTCTGCAAAGTCTTCAGGGTCTTCCTAAAAAGAACAAAAAGAAATATCAAATTAAGAAATAAAAATCACACAAACATAACATACACATAGTTGCCACTAAAAAAGAAATTCTACTTTTAGTCAGATATTTTACGAAGATGTTTTATAAGACAACAAAAAATTTAAAAAAAATATATTTTTAAAATAATTATCACAATAAAATAAACTTTTTTGCTAATTAAACAAAAAACTTGTCATACTGGTTCTGTAGGCTGGTCATCTTGATCCATAATTAAAGGTGCAGCCAGTTGTAAAACACTATCAACCTCTTCCATAGAAGGAATATATGTATCATTATCAAGAGCATTATTAATTACATACATAGCCATCTCTTTTCTTGTAGCATAGTGGAAATACCCAAAAAGTGGGGCAAAATGCTTCAACTTTAAGATTGTAAGAACATTATTATATGCATCAACAGGAATTTTGAGCAGCCTCATTAACTCCTTGGAGACAGCATTGTTTTTATCAATACTAGAAAACAATCAAATCACACAAAGTTTATTCAAGGGTTTTTTTAAATATGTTCAACTCAACCAAAACTAAAGATTAAAAGTGAAATAAAAACATTACATACTGAGCTAAGTTAAGTTTACTAAATATTTCCTCTGTATACTCAAGAACTTTATCAACATAGTCAACACGGTCAGGGTAACATTTCAATGCAAGATTAATAAGAGACACCTGCAAGGCCACTATGTCTTCTGTAGGCATGTCACTTCTTGACTAAAAGATTTTATTACTTAACAAAAGCAGAACCCAGATATTCAATCATTAAAAGAAAAAAAGTTAAAAGTTTTTAAAAGTTCTGATAAAAAAAAAAATCATTTTAGATATGCAACAAGTTAAAATTGCTGCAAAAAAAACTATTTAAATAAGATAGAGACAGTGCCATTACAATTTGAAGAATATTTTATTGTATAAAATAATATTGAACTATTATGAAACAGTTTTTAATGTCATGATAACTTAATACTATTTTAACAATCTGAAATGAAAAAAAATTTTTTAAGAAGCTTTCATAAGAAACTAAATGATTGCATCAGAAAAAATCAATTTAGGTCCCAGGTGATTCTACTATAAGTCATGTTCTGAATGAAAAGGTTTGAACATGCCTAAGAGTTAAATCAAGGTTACCTGAATCACATGTGCCACTTGCTGAGAGAAAATTTCAAACAAACGAATGTCATTTGGAATGCCAGGTCCATCTCCACGATTAGCATACATGGCTAGCCGATCAATTAGTGCAATAATAATGTTCTTGACATTCACATCTTGGTGAAGATCTGCACAAGCTTTTAAAAATGGGTTCAAAGTTTGAAGATGGAAATCATCTGGGAAAACCTTTGCAAAAAAAAGTTTTTTTAAATTTCTTTCAAATATACTTTTTATAATACATTTTCACAACATATTTATATATTTTTAGAACAAATTTATGTCATGTTGAACCAATTAAAGATTTATATAAAGTATGCAAACTTTATGTTAAATTTATACTTTTTATTTCCTAGTATATTTGTCATTTATAGTTATAATTTATAAAAATGTGCATAATAAGTGTACTTGTATGATACATTCCATAAGATACTCCTGAGCTATAGCATCTTTACAGCATATACATTGCTCTAGAACTCCAGGTAAGACATCCTAAGCAATAATTTTTAGTAATAGAATAAATAACAATAGAAAAAAATCAACTCAAAATTTAATTCAGGTTTTCATTAATGGTATTTTTTTTAGGCATATCAATGACTATATCTTTGAAGAAGATAGATTCATAAAAAAACAACAACAAAAAAACAAACCTTTTTATACATCTCTACATCAATTCCTTCCAACTGGCTCAACCTTACAAGATTTGTTCCAACAAGAATCTTTAGCTCTTGACGCTCACGCTCCCTCTTTTCTTTGAATTTTGAGTGACCTTGATGTTGCATTCGCACCCATAATTTGTTCATCTCAGCAAAATTTAAAAGGATAAAATCGATGGAATCCTTAACTGTACCTTCACTATAAAACATTCATAATAAATTTTTGAAAGAAATCAAAACAGAGTACTAAGCTGTAATAGGGTTCTATTCTTAATTATTAACAAATTTTTAAATAATAAACTCATCACAAAAAGGAAACCAATAAAAATACCTTGGATCACTTTCATTGTCTGGAAGTTGACCACGAGTGGATTGTAATAAATAATTTCTTAAAAATAACCCACGCAATGGATGCTGCGTTCCACGACACATCTCAACAAGATCTTTGATAACATCTTTCTTGGGTACATCACCAAACTTGATGTAAACAATACCAACAGTAATAAGTAAGTAGCTGTATTAAAAATTATTTTAGTTACACTCAAAACTAAATCCTAAAGACATTAAACATTTGACAAAAAAAAAACTACTAATAGAATACCATAAATCAAATCTTTTCCTGCCTTAAATAATATCTTTTAAAACAAGGCAGACTAGGATCCAAAAATATTTTCGGAAAAAAAGAAGTTTAAAAAAGAAACTGCTAGATTGATTTCTGGTTTACCATAAAAAATTTATTGATACAAAAGAAAGTTCAAAAATTGTGTCATTAAAATTTTTTAATTGGTAAAGTTTTAATTTGAATCCTAATACTAACATTAAAAAAAATATATACAAAACCTACAGTCTGGGTACAATATTGCCAGCATACTGTACAAGCTCATATAGATCATTAACTTTTCGTCCTTTATCAAATTCATCCAACAAAAAAACTTCAAGGTGGTTTAACTCATCACTAACACACATGTCTTTATTGCAATGTTAAGAAATAACATTTTAAAAAGGAACTCCTTCAGTAAAAACTTTTCACTTAAAATGTTCATGCTAACCTCTTATTGAGCTTATTGAGCTAAAAAGTTACAACCAAAAATTTTTAAATGCAAATTACAATGTTACAGATAAGTAGTCCAATTTTTTTTATGGCAGATATAAGTTTTAAAATGTAACTAGTTTTACAATAAATAAACATGGTCATTGAATTAACAAACTTTGTTACATAGATCAGAGATCTTAAACTCAGAATGTTTCAGGATGCATTTTAAAGGCTTCAGAAAAGATACAAAGCTCATAATAACTTTTTGGAGAGAGCAATGAAGTTCTTAACTCTCCAAGCATGTTTGAAGCGTGCTTTAATGCGTCCATAATTTTTGCTTTATCCTTAAAAGAAATTAAAAGATGTTAAGATGTTTGAATAAACTTTTTATTTTAATTGTAAACTTCTAAAAGTTAGGAAAACTCTTTACAATTATCATAAAGTAAAACATAAAGTTACTTATGATGAATTACATTTATTTATGAATTATATTTTTAGGTGGTGAAACCCCTATAGATACATAACTTAACGAAAGTAATTTTATCCTTATTAATTGCAGATTAAATTGAACTGTAGATAAAAAACCTCCTGAAAATTTTGTGTTGATATTGTTTATGGACATGCATTTAAATATAACCAAATGAATTTCTTAAAAAAAAAAAAAAAGTAAAAGAGATTTTAACTGCAACTTTCCTACCAGACAGCGCTTCATTTGAAAAGCTTGTGTCTTTACAATTTGAAGAGCTTCCTCTAAAAGTTTTTCTTGCTCTTCTTGAGGAGACATATGTTGAGTGGACTATAAACAATATTTTTTACTTAATTGATAAATTCAGATACATATCTACGAGTGTGTATGTGTGCATCAAATACATACATACATACATACATACATACATACATACATACATAAATACATAAATACATTTATATATATATATATATATATATATATATATATATATATATATATATATACATATATATATATATATATATATATATATATATATATATATATATATATATATATATATATATATATATATATATATATGTATATATAGGTGTCACAAATGTTAGCTTTAAACTTACCATTTTAAACTGTGTATCTCACTTTACTTTGTTTTTAAATTAATTCTTTAAAACAAAACAACAACAAAATTAATTTGTTCAATTTTTAATTGTATTCTCATTCCACTTAGAAAATTTTCTCATAAATATTAACTATTAAATGTTTTATTATTGCTTTTATTGCTGCTATTGCTACTATTTTTGCTAGTAATATTAGTTACACTATAACAAGTATTAATGATAATACTTGTTATTATTGTGAATAGTAATTTCATTATTTTATATATATGTATGTTTATGTTTATGTGTATATGTATATATATATATATATATATATATATATATATATATATATATATATATATATATATATATACATATATATATTATATTTCTGAATTTTACTATTATTCATATTGCTATGATTATCTTTTTTGAAACTGTTAGCATTACTATAAATATTTTTATAGTTATTATACGTTTTGTTTGGCTAAATTGCATTTAAGTAATTTACAAACATACGTGCATATTTAAGTTGTCATAAGTGAATATACAATGACATAATTTTAGTAAACATATTTGGCAAGCCTTTTGTAAAAACTAGTATAGGCTACTAAAAAAATTTTCGTTATGAGTTTTAAATTTAATAACAACTGGCAATAGTCTTATGTAGCACTAGATTTGAATCCTTATGTTTAGCTGCATTAGTCATTTGACCTGAAATTTGAGGTTAGCGAGGTAAGGTATTGGCGGCGTCGATTCCTTTCGTTTTCACAGGCCGAATAACGCCTCATAAAATTACGCAGTTAAGAAAACGAGTATTATTCGTATCCAGCAACTCAAGATATCAAATTTTATAAATTTTTAAACAATGTTAGCAGCTAAAAAGAGGATATGCTTCTAAATTTCAATACTGGTTTCATCGTTAGCAAAAACCAGAAGTAGCAGGAGTGTGACCTTTTGTGCTACTTGCTAAAGAGAATAATTGAAGCGGTGTTAACGGTTGATTTTAAACCGGTTGGAATTATGGACATCTAAGAATTCATCAAAATCTTTGTCAAAAATTAAAGCAACATTAAAGGGTGGAAATTATTATGGGCGTTTCTCTTTACAAATAAAATTTAATGAATACTAAGACAATACAATCTTATGGAGATGGTCATAACGGGGCGACTCAAAATTTATCATGCGAGTGAAATGAAAATCTCAAACCTCTCCCTAAAATAAGGGTTTCTAATCTTCTTTATAATCAAATTGAACTTGATTTTTTAATGTAGAAACCAGGTTCGATTAAAATTGTACTGTAAATGATATTTCGCTTGTAAATAATCAATAAAAAAACTTTTTCTTTGCACCATTTTTCTTTTTATAATAACAATAACAGAGGGTGCAATAAGAGCTCCTTTTAGCATGCATTCAATGTTGTAAAATTATAAAAAGTTAAAATTCCTCATGTTTAAAAAATAATAGATCCTGTAAACAGGTGCACCTATCAGAGAAAAACGGATAACAAAAAAAAACTGTCTCAAATGGTCAGTTTAAGGTTAATCGTGTATTACCGCATTTAGATTTTGAGCGTCATAAATTCTCACACGATTCCGTTAAGCGTATAAAAATATATAACTATTTAGAAAAATCTAAATAGTTATATATTTTTATACGCTTAACGTGAGCTAAAATTAAAAATTAAAAGTACCACATACTGAGCCAAGTTAAGTTTACTAAATATTTCCTCTGTATATTCAAGAACTTAATCAACATAGTCAACACGATCAGGGTTACATTTCAAGGCAAGATTAATAAGAGAGACTAGCAAGGCCACTATGTCTTATGTAGGCATATCACTTTTTGACTGAGGTACTTTATGAAATAGATCATGTATATTGAAAACTTGTTTTCAAATTATATAGGAACTATTTCAAAAAAAATAAAAGATGTAAATTACATTTGGCTCCTAATTAATTTAATTGAGCTAATTTGAGCAATTTACTCGTAATGTGTTCACTAGCCTTAATCATTTAGAAAATATTTCATCATAAGACAAAAATGATCTGAAACCCTTTTATTAAAGGTTTCAATATAATTTCTTTAAATGAACTGTGTTTTACATTCATTGCACTTAATTTCCCTTTTTTTTTTTTCTGTAGCTGAATTTATAACAAAAAGATTCCGAAAAATAATCCTATAAAAACACTTTAAAGATTTTTTTTTTTAAATCAACAAATAATAAGATGTTAAAATTAATAAAGCTAAAAAATTCTTTTATTACTTTATTTAAGCATATCTGTAAAATGATAAAGGGATTTGGTGAAAACTTACTTAATTGCATTCAAACTTTTAATTACCATTTTCATTATAATAATAAGCCAGATAATGAAAACTTTTTTGAACATAAATTTAAATAAACTACTAAACCATGTTGGGGGAGAGATTCATCTCAAATCTTTAAACACCCACCTGACGCATTTTAAACACCCATCTGACGCATTGGCTTAGATTACGGCTATAGGTCGATTGACTGATTAATATGGCATGTCATTGATTGATTTCACGATTTTTCGTGTGCAAAAGAAGTTAAGAAAACGGTTTAAATCCTTCTCAAAATGATCAGCTGATATTTATAATTGATATAATTGGTAAAAAACTGAACTACACGCTGCAGAGGTTTATGTTACTACCAGCTGATCAATTTGAAACGGGTCCAAATCGTTTTAATGACTGTTGTAAAGATGTTGTAAGGTGTGATGGAGACAACATTCTATGGAAATAAAACACTTTCTTATGTTATGCAATATTAAAAATGCTATTGTTATAAATATGTTATAAAAATGGTATTATTATGTCGCGAGGTTAGAATTATTTTGTTCTATCTTCAATTTTAAAAGTTGGGAGAAAATGAGTTATTAATTTTAGTTAGTAATAATAACTTTTAAAATACGCATTACTTTATAAATTTTTTTCTATATAATTTGCTTAAACATAAATTATTTAATGCATAAGTTATTATTTCTTTAAAATTAAAAGCTAAAACTTTAAATAATTTTACTTTTAGAAAAAATTCAAAAATTTTCTCCCAACGTTTAAACTTGGAGATAAAACAAAATAATTCTAACCTCGCGATGTAATGAAAAATATTGGTATATATTTAAGACATTTTGAACATGAAAAATATTTCAGCTTTCCTAACCATTTTTAAAGTAAAACTGTTGGGTTAAATAACCAGACTAGGTAAATTATACTTTAAAAGAATAATTTTGTTTAATAGTTCCTATGTTAACATGAAACAGTTAATAAATTTTGGCAATCCCGTAAATTTAAGCCTGCTATTTAATAATTCATTAGAGAACTTTTATTTTCCTGCATTTGACAAATTATAGTTAAATTACTGATTTTTGCAAATGCTTCAGTTGTTTTAGAGCAAAGTGCGGAATTTATAAGTGGAAAATTTGTTAGAACATTTCTCGTACCATTTTAGCACTTCAACCTCAATCAGTCTTAAAACATCCGCTACAGAAGCATTTTTCTCTATAAAAGGATTTCGAGTCTTTGTGTTTTGATATCAAGCTACGAAGCACGAAAGAAAACAACACTGGTAAGAGAATTAATGTCATGCAAAAATAAAATTTATAGAAAATGAATTTTAAGCCTGGTAAAAGGCATGCACCGTTTATTCTGTATATGTATGTATATATATATATATATATATATATATATATATATATATATATATATATATATATAATTTAGCTTCATACTTTTGGGTTTAGACATGTCACGGCTAACGGCTATTCAGTACGTTATGTTGCTCATAACATGCGCCAAAGCTCTGCAAATTATACCTACGTTCGAAAATTACGAAAAAGCCAAAAGCGACCTCTTCAATTTGATCGAATCAGTCAGAACAGGGAGAGACTTACCAATGATCGCTGGCACTGTTCGATTAGCTTTTCACGATTGCATCGGTAAAGATAAATGCGATGGTTGTATCGATCATACACACAGAGGTAACGCGGGATTAAAGATAGTATCGGATCGACTTGATGCATTGTACGATGCGTCGCACAAAGGAAAAATATCTAGAGCAGACTTCTACGCCTTGGCCGCAGTGGTTGCTCTTACCAGATCTACTGTTGACGCACCAGTCAAGTTCCTGGGTCTTGAAAACTTCAAAGTTGGTAGGAAAGACTGCAGCACTTCTCCTCGCGAAGTTCAAAGCGTTAATCCACCAGACGGTGCGGATGGCACAAAAGAAACTTTTGGATTTTTTAAAAACAACTTTGGATTTAGCTTAAGAGAGGCGGTAGCACTTTTAGGAGCACACACACTGGGAAGATGCAGACTGCAAAACACAGGCTTTGTTGGAGCGTTTGTCGACGAAAGGTTTTCAACAGTTCCACAGAATCCAACGACGTTAGCTCCAACTAGCGTTCTTGACAACGCTTATTATAGAATGTTTATAGACATTGTACCATGGATACAAGTAACTATTAACGGCACGCTAAAACAATGGCAGCTTCCTAGCCATCCAATACCAAATGACCAGTTGCCCGAGTCTGAACGGTTTCCAATACTGTTAAATTCTGATATGGCCAACTCGTGGATTATAGAACCAACCGACGATAACGGAACTGTTTCGTGTACGCCGACTTCGAAAACAAATGCTTGCCGACATTCCCAAGCTCACAGACACGCAGTTCAGTTTGCACGTGATAACGCGTTGTGGGTAAAAGAGTTTACTAAAGCTTTCAGCCGATTGATCGAGTTGAATAAACATGTTTTAGTAGAAGCCCCAAAAACACCTTTTAATTACTAACAGTTAATGTTTTATAAATACGAACATTTCACACAGTATTTGTATTGTTTAGGTTTTTTTTTATTTATTAGGAAGCGAAATTTTTATAAATATTGTTTTAAGAAACTATTTGACGTAATATTTTAAAATCTTTGTGGACGTTTGATTTTTTACGTGGAGATAAAACTTTTTTAATGGAGAGGAAGGTTGTTTTAAACTATGTACGTTTTTCTTTATTGATCCTCCAAAACTAATATAAGTGATGAAGATAAATACCCGTGGCAAAACGTAAAATCTAGTAGAAGTTATTTGCTTTGAACCTCTTTAAATGCTTGCAACATTTCTATAAGTAATTGTGTTTATCAAAAAAAAAAAAAATTGTGGAAATTATGTTTATAAGACCAAGGTTAGTCAACTTTTTGCTTTTTATTAGTAGAAATCAATAGAACTTTTTATTATTAGAAATCAATAGAACTTTTTATTATTAGAAATCAATAGAACTTTTCATGACAGCCCGTTGTTTGTATAACTTTTGATTTTTATTTCTTTTTTTTTATCGTAGCAATTGTCAATTTTTAAAATATTTTTTAAAATATTGTACGTAATTTAAGAAAGTTGTACGGATTTTAATGAAAAAAAAAAATCTCATCCAGGTAATTGGTCACATTTCTAGCACAGTGCGAAGAGGCTGACTCAGGCCAAAGTACATAATTGCCATCGCTGTGATGTTCGTTAACAAAAGGAATAGATCTTTTGAAAATATCTCATCATCATTTTTGTATACTACTTGGTTAATGAACAGACCCACAGAAACGTTAACTGGTTGAGAGATTCCACGGGGAGATATACTAATCCACGTATTTTTTTTCAAATTTGTTTTTATTGCTTCTACTCTACATTTTTTTATTGGTGCATCTTTTGGTGGATCTTTTGGTGCATCTTTCGGTGGATCTTTTTGTTCATCTGATTAAAATCTGGGATTAGGATTCTTATTTGTATGCTTAAATGTAAAATGCGGTTCATCATCAATGATAAATTCATGATTTCTGAATTTGTGACAAATTGTTCCACACTTGTAACTGCTCTGACTGTTGATAAGTGCTTTTCCATTTGATAAGTGCGTTCAGTGTCTTTTCATTACATAAGTACGTTCATTTTTTTTTTAAAAAAACGAATGTTTGTTTTGCTTTTTAATGATTTAAAATGTAAGAACCATGTTCACACTTGAATTTATTGGCAACTTTTCTTGTTAAAGCTTTACACCGGTTGTGAGACCTTTTTTGACGATTGATGTAAAGCGGTCATAATTTTATGTTTTCTGTCTACACTTTTATATATATATATATATATATATATATATATATATATATATATATATGTAAGTAACCAATAAGAAACCAAGCAAATGTGCTAGTATAATAGAAAGTTTCTTATTTAAAGGAAACTTTTTTACTAGTAGTGAGAGTTTCTTAAGTATCGAAAGAGAGAAAAAGTACATAAAATGCAATTTGAAAACGTGTTAACAAGTAAGTTAGAATGTTTTACATTTAGTCAACTAAAATTATTTAAATTTCATCAAAATTCACTGTAATATAATCCTCAGATTTATCCTTGAACAGAATACAAATTAGGAAATATTCATCGAACTCTAAATAAAATTTCGAAAAGTAACTTAGTACTAATAACGTAGTACTAATAGTTTTTTAAGATTTTGAGGCTTCCAATTCCAGTTTTTTACACACTTCTTGCAAAAAAAGAAACGTGTAATCCAGGATTACAAGATGTTGGTTGATTGTTCTTCCACTTCGCCACACAAGGCTGGATGGTTCTTCTAGGGTGAGTGGAGTCAACAAAATACTCCACGATGTCCTTAATTTTAACGTTCGGATGCAAATTACAACAGCATTACAACAAAATTACAACATCTGTATTGTTCAATTAAAAGTAGTTGGCTTCATTCGGCGATAAATTTTTTTATTAACGTAACTAAAGAAAACGTTTTGTGAAAGAAAGCTAACACATTTTGTAATTGCCCGGTGAAAGAAAGCTAACACAATTTGTAATTGCCCGGTCTCATTTTCTTTGTTGTTTGTTATAAACAAACAACAAAGAAAATGAGACCGGGCAATTACAAATTCAATAAATTTTAACAGCTCAAAAATTGCGCCAAATTTTTTGTCATTAGGAGTTATACATAGTAAACGAAAACTTTCGGCTTCGGTTTCGACAACCTTTTACTTATTCGGTTTCAGCCGAAAATTCGGCTGAAACTGTTACCAAAACTTTTGTTAGGAGAAAATTTTTGTTAGTTTTTGAGTGGGATCACGGTAATTTCTATATTATATTGGTGTTGCGATTTTTTGGGAGGCATCAGTTTTTAATTATAACAGTTGCAGTAATTTTATTTAAAATCACGTTAGATTAACCGCGTTAGGTTCAACTTTTATTCTCAAATCATTCCTTAAGCGTACTTCAAATACTAAAATGTCTTCACGTGTTCTACTTTTTATTCAATTATGTTCATGGCCGCCGAGAGAAATTTTGGGCCCCGGGGAAGTTTTCTTAAGGGGCCCTCATTATGATCAATTACATACTCAGGACCAAAAGAAGCGTGCTCTGGTCATTGTAAATGAAAAATAAAAGTTAATTAAAACTTTTAAAAGTCAAAACTATTTAAATATTTTAAAAATTACTTTAAAAAATTGTTTGTACACACGCGGGGCCCCGGGAATCTTCCCCGTCCACCCCCCCCCCCCTCTAGGCGGCCATGATTATGTTATATACTGACCGTTTAAATACCATATGCCCCATAAGTAACTTCAAAAACAAATCCACTTTATTTTCCCAAATATTTATTTAATCTGATAAAATTAACATTTGGAAAATGATAAGTAAACGTCATCGGAATGGGTTTTTTGAAATCTTTCGATATAACCACCATCCTTTCCATTATTAATTTAAGGCGATTAATAAAAAAAAGAAGCACTGGTCCGATGTTGTCAGTAGTTATTTGAAGGGCATCTGATATTCGAGCCTTAAGATTTTTTATGTATTAAAAGTGGTCAAGGCACATACACCAACTGTTTTAGATTGCCTCAGTACTAGAAATTGCAAGGCGATAAATCGGGTGAATACAGTGGTTAGAACTGCGGGAAAAAACGGTTAATAACTCGATGTAAAGATCTCTGTTAGAAATTGTTGAACATTTCTCTTGTGTGGAGGGGAGCTCCATATTGTTGGTATATTATTGATACACATTTTCGATGGGCTATTAAGTATTGAAGCACATGATGCTGTAACATAAGCAGATAGCTGTCACCATCAATAGTGTCAGTTTCGATGAAAAATGGTTGAAGGATAATTTTGCCGGAAAAACACTGCTATTATAAAACACTGCTATTATAAAAGCAATACAAAATGATAATGATACGTATGAAGTTTCTACCATTTCTTTCTTTATTTTTCTTTATTTCTTTACTTTTATGCACTTATTGAAAATCTGAAGGTAAGAAATAAATTTAAAAGTATCAGGCACCTAAATATGGAAACTCATACCTGTTTCCAGGGTTACCTTTAGGCTGTGTTTGTTTTGACGGCTATCAATTATTCACGAGTTTTTCAATAAACAGTTTAAAGTTAAAGTACCGCAATTGAAATTGATGAAATTTGCAAAAATAGCAAAAAAATGGCTGACCAAGGAGAGAGGGGGAGGGGGAGGGGAGGGGAGGGGAGGGGAGGGAAGGGGATGAGGTATCAAAAAAAAAAAGTTTATACAATCATTTTAGAAAAAATCTAATTATCAAAAAATAAGTTGAGTTTTTTTAATGATAATTTTATCATCATTATCTTTATTTTTATTTTGAACAACTGAGGTATTAATGGCTACATCTCCTTTTTTTAAGGAGATGTAGCCATCGATGCCTCAGTTGTTCAAAAAGCACTAGTTGCGGTTAATTTATGAATAATAAAGTTCAAAAATATAATTCTTAAAAGTGAAAGATTTGTTAGCAGCTTTTGTATTACTGAAAGTTATCACTCGTTCAAATATGATCGCTATCTAATGCTTTGGAGTCCCTTAAAAAAACGGAGATGACCATGCTTTTTTTAAAAAAAATAAATAAGTGGTTTTTATTCTCGTAGTGGTGTTGTTCTTCTTTCTCTTCAAGCAACACTGTGAAAAAGAAAGTGGTTTTTATTCTCGTAGTGGTGTTGTTCTTCTTTCTCTTCAAGCAACACTGTAAAAAGCTAGTTTTGACCACTTTAACTTTTGAGAAAAACAAAAAGCCTGGTGAATTGCTAATATTCGCTATTTACTCAAAACCTTTAACTTTTGTTACTTCGAACAATACTAATATGTAAGATGACATGGTTTACACGATCGTCACAATTTTGTTTAAAATAGCATGTTGGAAGTGACGATATGAGCACTTAATCAAAAACATGTGAATATTGGATAGAAATGAATTTAAAAGTTATTTTTACATTTAAGAAGATAATTTTTAAAGTAATCGATAAAAAAATTTATTAATTATTTCTTGGAAATTTTTTGAAATAATTTTTGAGAGCTTTTTCCTTTTTACTTTTAATTGAGCTTAGCTCCATTTCTCTGACTCAAATTAGAGCGAGATTGTTGATATAAAGTAGAACAAGATTGCTGATATAAATTATTGAATTTAAATTGATGATGCTGAAAAAATGGCGAATAATACCGTTTAAATGGGCTTTTTATTTTTCTTCAAATTAAATTTAAATTGCTTTGCGTTGGTCAAAAAACAAGATGAAAACCAATTTTCTTCATTTTAAACAATGATCTTTCATGATCTGCAACAAAAAAGGAAGGGGTGCAAAAGTACAGTAGCGCCGGCTCTTCTTTTACTAGTAAATATAGATTTTGGAGGTTTGAGCTGTTTTTTGCAATCCTTTTTTTTTTTTACAAATGTTGCATTTTTTTAAAAACAGAAATAAAAACTAAAAAAAAAAAAAGGAGAAAAATTAGGTCCGAAATATTTTTTCAAGAGAAGTGGCGATCAGAAAGTTAACCCCCCCCCCCTTCTTTGCTGCAGAGTCTGGTCTTTAGAGCCCCACTAGAGTAAGTTGGTTCGACATGATCTACGAGTTACCTTAAAAATTTTCCTTTTTTTTTTTTCTTTCTATGGCCTCACTACTGAAGGATCTAGGTTTTAGTTTTGAATCTTTATGGCTTAATCTTAATAGTGAATGCAGTGCCCCAATCTCCTGATAAGAAATAACTTGATAACTTCCAGATTTTCTCTTTTGTAGGTAATCACTGGCGTATGTGTCTTTTTCAAAAATCATCTAAAAAATGTCTAAATATTTTTTCTAGCACGGCTTATGTCATTTTTTCACACGGGAAATGTCATTTGAAACTTTAAAGTTGTTTCTTAGAATTCAATGGTTCTTTAGACCTAATTTTACTGAGGGCTTTCATTACCTTTCACTGACTTTATCATGTTGTGATGGATTTATCCTTCTATAATTTACTGTTAACATCAATAGTTCAAGTTGGATATTTATTTTATGTATTTAAGAAGAAAACCAACTGAAATGTTTCAAACAAAAATTGATTATAAAATGTTAACAACCCTTTTTAAAAAAAGGTTTCAATAATGAAAGATTACTATTATAGCAACTGAGTTAGATCCATTGAAAGAAGAGAACGCGAAAACTTATCGTAAACTTTATATATATATATATATATATATATATATATATATATATATATATATATATAATAATATGCAGAAAACATTATCGAAGACTGTTATCTTTTTAAGAAACAGTTTTAGATTGTCAAGTATTTGTAATAATTATAGTAACTTTTTTTTTTTATTATTATTAAAAAATGATATTGATAAAATAAAAACACCACTAAAGTCTGAAAAATTATTGCAGACAAAATTCATCATTTTAATTTGTTCCGTAGAAATACATAAAATCTGACGGTGTATTTTAAGCAGACCAGTTTGAACTCAAACGGAATTCCCTCGACTTTAAACCTTAATGAATATCAAGTGTTAAAGTAATTACAAATTTATTGAGTTAATTTTCTGAGAGGCATTAACGTGAAAAATTTTATTTCTTCCGGAATTGAGAAAGCAAAAGTGGCGAACAATTGAAAAGAGACGGGGGAGCGTCAGAACTCCGAGTTTCAAGATCTGTCATAGTTGCAAAATGGCCAAAACATCAAATGATGGGAAAAGAAAGGTTTAAATGATAATTTTACAGTTAAACCTGATTATGAAAAACTGAGTTTCAAGCTCGCACATCAATTGTAAAATCTTATTTATTTTCAATTTCTTGTAAATTACTGATTCTCGCTAACGCTTTAAGTTTTAGGGGAAGTGAGAAAATTGCTTCTTTTGCCAATTTATCTGCAACATTTCTTCCTTAATTAGTCTTAAAACTTCCTACATACCTTTTTACCAAGTTCACGGTTCATTATAAAAGGATTCTGAATGTCTGTATTTTTGTAACAAGCTTTAAAGGCGAAGAAAGAGAATTGGTAAGAGAATTTCTGATAAAAAAAAAAAAAAAGTATAGAAAAAACACTTACGGAGAACTTTTTGGATATAAATTAATTTTTTGTGTGAAAGATACGAAACAAAAGTGAAAATTGTTTTTTAATAGTGGAGAGAATTTTTTTACTTTCTGTGTTACTTACGAAGGAAAAGTTTTGTTATAATAAATAAAAAGGTTGGCAATAAATACTTTTGCTAAGATAAGACAACAAATTACAAATACGATAGTTATTGTTACCGTAGTATTTTAATCCTATACTTTTTGGGTTTAGACATGTCACGGCTAACGGCTATTCAGTACGTTATGTTGCTCATAACATGCGCCAAAGCTCTGCAAATTATACCTACGTTCGAAAATTACGAAAAAGCCAAAAGCGACCTCTTCAATTTGATCGAATCAGTCAGAACAGGGAGAGACTTACCAATGATCGCTGGCACTGTTCGATTAGCTTTTCACGATTGCATCGGTAAAGATAAATGCGATGGTTGTATCGATCATACACACAGAGGTAACGCGGGATTAAAGATAGTATCGGATCGACTTGATGCATTGTACGATGCGTCGCACAAAGGAAAAATATCTAGAGCAGACTTCTACGCCTTGGCCGCAGTGGTTGCTCTTACCAGATCTACTGTTGACGCACCAGTCAAGTTCCTGGGTCTTGAAAACTTCAAAGTTGGTAGGAAAGACTGCAGCACTTCTCCTCGCGAAGTTCAAAGCGTTAATCCACCAGACGGTGCGGATGGCACAAAAGAAACTTTTGGATTTTTTAAAAACAACTTTGGATTTAGCTTAAGAGAGGCGGTAGCACTTTTAGGAGCACACACACTGGGAAGATGCAGACTGCAAAACACAGGCTTTGTTGGAGCGTTTGTCGACGAAAGGTTTTCAACAGTTCCACAGAATCCAACGACGTTAGCTCCAACTAGCGTTCTTGACAACGCTTATTATAGAATGTTTATAGACATTGTACCATGGATACAAGTAACTATTAACGGCACGCTAAAACAATGGCAGCTTCCTAGCCATCCAATACCAAATGACCAGTTGCCCGAGTCTGAACGGTTTCCAATACTGTTAAATTCTGATATGGCCAACTCGTGGATTATAGAACCAACCGACGATAACGGAACTGTTTCGTGTACGCCGACTTCGAAAACAAATGCTTGCCGACATTCCCAAGCTCACAGACACGCAGTTCAGTTTGCACGTGATAACGCGTTGTGGGTAAAAGAGTTTACTAAAGCTTTCAGCCGATTGATCGAGTTGAATAAACATGTTTTAGTAGAAGCCCCAAAAACACCTTTTAATTACTAACAGTTAATGTTTTATAAATACGAACATTTCACACAGTATTTGTATTGTTTAGGTTTTTTTTTATTTATTAGGAAGCGAAATTTTTATAAATATTGTTTTAAGAAACTATTTGACGTAATATTTTAAAATCTTTGTGGACGTTTGATTTTTTACGTGGAGATAAAACTTTTTTAATGGAGATAAAAACTTTTTTAAACTAATTTTTCCTGGTGACAAGTTTAATTTCTTTCAAATTGTATATTTTCAGTAATTTACAATTAAAAAATGATATTTAGAATCAAACTATTGTTCGTACATAATTACCCTTTAAACCAAAACTGTTGAACACATTGGTCAACTTTAAAGGTTAATCTTTTTACTATAACATAACGTATGCATGGTAAATAATGTTTTTATGTTCCAAGTTGATTGCATAAACTTTACATAATATGTTCGAAATCTTTATTTATCCATTTCAGCTTAACCCGGATGGGTTACTAATATGGGGACAGGTATGTGGATCTCTGATTCTGGAAAAATTTCTGAGTGTATTTTGGTTTTTTTGTAGCAGAACGGAAAATAAATGTGAAGTAAGTTAACAAAATACGCTTGCGAAGAACTTTTTATTTTTGTTCCATTCCACAGAAATTTTCTGAAACTCGATGTTTCAGATGTTTATGCTTTTATACTTATACTCGATGAAGAACGTGGTATTTTTTAGGTTTTAAGGCACAGGTGATCTATTAGTGTAACCACCTCCTGAAAAAACGTTAATCAATAAGGCCGCTTAAAACCCAAACACAGTTGAGCAAATTGCGAACTGTATGAAATAGGCTAATTAAAACATATCATCTTAGATAATTATTTCATAGCCAATTATACTAATTTGTGGCTAAATATACTTTTACTATTTGAAATACTAATAAATTAATATTATTGTAAAGTATAATTGAGTTGCCTGTCAAAATACAAGTTGTCTCCTTTTTTCTATTTTACCCCACCGTTGTGGTTGAGGTTGTGTAAGACTAACTTGACTAATTAATCCAGACCATCAACATACATCAGTAGTTAGTAAAGATTTTAAGTCCATAATAAATGCCGATTCAAGTATATTAAATGATGAGAGGCTACCCAGCAAGCACACAACGTTGAAACAAGGTTGAAATAACGTTGATCGACGTTGATCAACGTTATTTCAACGTTGTTTCAACGTTGTGTGCTTGCTGGGTACATTCAAGTGATAACAAGGAAGCTACAAAACTTAATGAAAAATCGTTTACTCTCAAATCGGGACATAAATTTTCTGGATGCAATTTTCGCTTACAATAAACTTTCTCTTTTTTTTTTTATTACATTAGGACATATATGCTTTCATTACTATTTTCACAGAACGATCGACTGCCTGCGTATGACTTAGTAGCTTTTAAAAAATGTGTTAGTCACCCAGGGACTCAGTAACCTCCTTTATTTCTTGATAAGTATTTGCCGAAGATTTAGCGGATTGAAAAAGTTTAATTGCCAATATATATGAGAGTTCTCTCACTATTTTATTTTCGTCAGACAACGTAGACACAGAAGCAAATTCTCAGGGTAAGCAAAAAAAAATGTATTTCATTGAATTATGGGATCTTACATTTCTTTAAACTTTGCTAGGTAATCAAGAACTTTTGAACGCATTGGAACGCATGCTTTTATGCAGTATTCAGCTAATAGTTATAACATGTCGAATGGATTTGATGCAGAAATATACATTTTTAATAGTCGGTTTGTCTTCGTTAACCATATTTATGAATAATATTTTGCGCAAAGTTACACCAAAAACCAATGAATAATATTTTGAAGATTTGTAATTAGCCTATTAAGACAACATAGTTTCGCTATAAATGGATTTGAGAAAAAAAAAAAAAAGAGTTTTTACCCACCCTTATGTTTAGCCCCAAACTAGCATTCATTAATATTTGAATGTATCGAATGTTGCTGTGATAGATTTGAAGATCCTAGAGCTGTTTCAAATTACACTTGTGACAATATTAACTCATGATTATCAAAGACATATGTAATCCTGTTGCAGCTCGTCCATATACTCTGCCATTGAATCACAAATCAAGTACAGGGCCGTCTGATTTTAAGAAAAAAAAAAGAGCACCAGTAAGACCAATAATATGGCCGAAGCTACATTTTTAAAAACATGACACCGGAAGAAATGAGTATTGAAGGAAAAATGGTTTCTGAATTCAGATTTGTTTAGTGCAAAATGATTTTAACTATTTTTTAGTAATGAACTAATTTTTTTGTGTAAAAACCAAAATTTCACTAAAAGACCTTTTAGATTTCTTCATGTACAGTGGCGAGCAAAATAATAGGTGTGAATAATAAATTTCACTTAAATTGACATTTTACAGTATATTTTATAAAGTGACATCTAGGAACTGATTGCTACACAAGCTATGCTTATTTTATTATAACAGAGAGCAGTATATTTCCAATTTCTTACAAATTTATGAGGGGAATACCCTATTTATATATTTAACCTACAAATTTGGTGGAGCAAAATAATAGGTGTGTGCTTATTTTAACCTGTTTGCTGTAAGATTAAAAACATTTTATTATTTTTATTTGTTGTTGATATAAAGGTAAGGTCAATATTTATACAACTTATATAAAATAATAACATTTCATATTTGTATTGAATTAGAATTAGATATAAAATGGGACGAGGAAAACATTGCACAGCGATAGAAAGAAAACTTATTAGAAATTTAAGAAAACAAGGAAAAACTTACAAGGAAATTTCAGTTACGATGGGATGTTCTCAAAATAAAGTTACAAATGCCTTAAAACCAGAAAAATCACGTGAGAATAGAGGAAGACCACGCAAAACGTGTCAGCGTACGGATGATCACATTACAATTATTTCAAAAAAAGACCCATTCAAGCCAGCAACAAAAATTTTAAATGAAATTAATGAAAATATTAGTGTTTGGACAGTTAGAAGAAGGCTTTTAGAAAGTAAGTTGCCAGCTCGAACTCCGAGGAAAGTACCATTACTTGGTAGAAAGAACATTATGAAAAGAAAAATTTTTGCAAAAATTCATATTGCTTGGCGGGGACCAGATATGACCAAAAAATGGCGTAATATTTTGTGGAGTGATGAAACTAAGATTAATTTATTTAATTCTGATGGAAAACAGTATGTAAGAAGACCATCAAAGCAAGAACTTTCACCTCGCTTCACTGCGAAAACAGTGAAACACGGCGGAGGAAATATAATGGTGTGGGGTTGCTTTTCCTGGTACGGTGTGGGGCCACTTTTTTGGATCAAAGATATTATGACCCAATATACATACGTAGACATACTAAATAATGTCATGTTGCCATTTGCCGAAGAAAATATGCCGATAATTTGGCATTTCCAACAGGACTGCGACCCAAAACATACATCCAAAGTTGCGAAAGAGTGGTTTACGACCAATAATGTAAAAGTTTTAGAATGGCCACCTCAGTCACCGGATCTAAATCCTATTGAAAATTTATGGAGCCAGTTAAAACTTAAAATTTCAGGACAAAATCCAAAAAATAGAAATGAACTGTGGATGATGCTCCAGGAGGCTTGGTACAGCATTCCTGTAGAAGTTTGCAGAAAACTAGTGGATTCAATGCCGTCAAGATGCACGGAAGTATTAAAAAATAAAGGGTATGCAACAAAATATTAATAATTTGCAACCCTATTGACCTCCATCTTCATTTTTTATTTTACACCTATTATTTTGCTCGGTGTGGAATTTATTTTTTTTAAATTAAAATATATTATATATATTTAATAACTTAATATTTATTAATTTCTGTTTATTTATGTAATAAAATAAAAGTTCTAATAAAAATTCAAATTTTTATTTTATTTGTTTCAAAGATATTCTCGTATTTGTTAGTTTTTTGGTTCGCACCTATTATTTTGCTCGCCACTGTACATTAGCATCAAAATACAAAGAAGAATGAGATGCTGGTGATTCGTGTGCTACTAAAACATGTCTCTTCATTTAAAAAAGAAATTCCTTTGATTTGTTGGGTCAATACGGAAGATGTCATTAAACAAGGCGGTGATGAGGGAGGAGGGCTTTTGAAAATCATTATGGAAGTCGAATGAATACAAAAAAATATTTTAACGAATTATGCGTGACATTTCACAAAAGATTCGTTAAATTTTCCTAAACATTAAGAACCTTAACATAAAGGAAAACATACAGTTAAGTTAAGTTCTACTGCACGCCATTTTTTAAAGCAACTAACAGAAAAAGATTCTGCGTTCCAGATTTCCGGCTACAGATGGTGCAGCAAAAATTTATGCTACAGAAGGTATGCTTTGCGAAACAAAATAATTGAAAAACAAAATCCAAAAAAAGCTACGTCTTGGAATTCTTACAGATCTTCAGTGAAAATTTCTTGTACCTTCAGAATTTTCTCAAAATGCTGTAATACGCAAAATCTTTTAATTTTTTCATATCGTCTACATTTTTAATGTAACTCTAAAAAAAACTGAATTTATCTTCTTGGACGAAACACCGAAATGCCTAGGAGCGTGTTTGCAGTTTCGCTATGTTAATAAATAGAAAATAATTAAATAAATGGCTAACATTTTTTGGAAGAAATTAATTTTATAGTCATTGACAGTTATTGATGACAGTTATTGTCATTAGTGTCGTAATATACCATCATTAATAAGGTTGTCAATTTAATTTTATACAGAAAAAAATTAAATAAATCCATTTTTTACATACAAAAGAATTAAAGGATTCTCATTTCGAAAAAAAAAAAAAATTTTGTTGCAGTCCTTTATTACTTTTTATTCTATGAAGCCTTCTGGGCATGCTGTTGACTGATAATACCATCTGTTTTTACAACCTTTCACAGAACGTTTTGTTTGCCACCTCACCTTTCATCGATTTTCAAGTAATTTTGTATTTGATTTAAATTAGGGGGGGGGGAGAGAGATTGTGCTGGCCGCTCCAGCTCTCTTATATAATTAGATCGTAATCTTGATGTCTCAAAAACTGTATGTTATCTTAGACGTCCTTTAATTGTTCATGACCTTACAAATAATTTTAAATTGTGTTGCTGAAGATAAACGGATCCATTCTAGCTTCACAACTAAACTTGTTTTTCTGTACAGAGCTTTAATTATAACCCTTTTTTAATGGCTTAGGAGCATTTTAATAGAACGTCCTGTTTTGAAATCTCTTGAATACGACTTTCCACTATTTTTAAAGAGTACGATGGAGGTGCAATGTACCCATTTATTCAGCTCATATTCTAAGTTAGAACCTTCAAATGTAATTTTGTTTAAATTAGTGTGTTTCTTGCTTCACATTGATTAAAGAGTTTAGTTTTGAGTTTTTCCATCACTGTAAATACATTAAAACTCGTTAGTGGTCTACTATTAACTATTGATAGCTCCTAAAACAAAACAAAAAAAACAACAAAAAAACAAAAAAAAAAAACAATTCTTAGAATCTATTACATTTTTATTTAAGACATAAAATTAGAAAAATAGAACTCTTGAAAGGGTTGTAAATATGCAATTTAAATCACTTTCAAAGTCCCTATAGAGAAGATAAAAATTTAAAATACCCCTGTCATTAGCACCATTTGATAACGTTATTCTCAAGAGTTAGCAATAAGATAAAAGATTCAATCGGGTGTTTGTTTAAAATCATTAACATCAGATATTTAAAAAATTTTTATCGAGTAAAGCAATTCTAAAAAATTAACGAACTTTTAGAAAATCCTCGCGCAAAATATTAAATACTTTATTTACATATTATATCGATGCCTACAAGACTACAGTCGCATAGCGCGTTTTTTCGTTTGAAAATTGGGAGTTTGCGGTTCAGTGAGTGGTTTAGCACTGTGTTCTATAATTATCGGTTTATAAGTTCTGACAGGATTAGCTTTCACAACAGCCTCTTCACGCAACACTTTTATTTCACGTTCAAGTTCAAGGGCTTTTTCTTTTTCGATTCGTTTTTTTTCTTCCTCCGTTTTTAACTCTTGTTCGTGCTTCCATTCGTCGTATTTATGACGTTCTTTGGCACGAATGTCAGAATTTAAAGTGAAATCAGTTATATCAGTGGGGGGAATCAATCCCGTTAAGGGTTTAAAAGGAACTTTATTGATAACATCAGCTGGCTTTGCTTTGAACTCTCGATTAGCTTTTTCAGCTTCAATTTCTTTTTGCCGCTAAAAATAAGTTTAAAAAAAATAAAAGCAAGATAAAAGAGAATAAAATATTATTTCTATCAACAGATGTTTTCAAAAAAACTATTTAATAAATATGCATTAAACTCAGTATTTAAATCTGTTACCTTTTCTTGAAGTTTTTGTTGATATGTCGAAGAGCCAGTTGATATCTTGAAAGGAACTGGATGAGTGGGCTCTTTAGACTGAACAGGAGGGAGACAGTCTGGGGAAAAAGATGGTAATGGACGGGCATGAAATTCATGCATCTAAAAGAACAACAAAACTCAACTTTAATAACTTTCTACTTTTATATTGCACAAATAAAATGTAAAATATTACCTTCTCTTCCTCTTGGATGACCTCCTTAATTTTTTCCTCTTTTTTCATATATCTTTCTTTATCTCTGTTTTCAAATGAAAATGGTTCTATTTCAGTGGTTTTTGGTCTTTCTGATTTCCCAATTGATGTATTACTTTTTGGATGAGCCTATGTTAAAAACCTTTATTAGAACGCATTATCAGTTTAAAACAAGCTCATTTTCTTCAATTTTGATCACACAGAACAATAAAAATTACAGTCAACCATTTAACACAACTTTACTAGTTATTATCATAAGTCAACTTAATGGTCTATGATAAGTATTATACCTTATTAGTTGTTGGTAATGGTTCCTCTTTTTGCTTTCGCTGTTCAATCCTGCTTTCAATTAAAAAGTTAAAGGGCTTTGTCTTTGTAGTATGTGCTTCAGGCATTTGTTTCACACCATAAAAACCCCCTTTCTCAATTATCTTCGGATTAAACTCAGTTGCTTTAAATTGATAACTAAATAGGAATTATAGGGATCTTTAAACAAACATTTTGACTTGAAAAATTTATTATCAAAATTATTTACATACTATGAAATACTTTTTATATACTATGAAATTTCAAAAAACAATAAAATAAAAAATTAATGATAAGCTATAATCTATGTAGACAATTTTTTCTAACAAGCCAGCAGAAAAAAAAAAATTAACATTCAGCTTGTTTTTAAATATATTATATTATTTGGAAAATATTCTTTTGCAGTAACATACTTTGATATTTCCTCTGCTTCTTTCTCTTCCATCTCTTGTCTGCTTATTGCTGTCACAGGTCTACTTCTTAACTTTGTGGCCAACTGAGGAGTTTTAGGGTTGGTAATATGTAAGGGTTGAGATTTCTTTTCTAATTCTAAACTTGCATTGTTGTCACATTTTCTGGGTCGTAAACGAAATCTTAAAAAAAAAAAAAAAAAAAAAAAAAAAAAAAATTATGGGTAGGTTTAGTGAAACTTATTAAACTTTGATTAGTAAACATTAAAAACTAATTACAAATGGCAATCATTACAAACTTTTTTATATGTACATACAGTACTGTGAAAAAGTTTTAGCCCACTATAGTTTTACAATTACTTTTTATCCTTTCTTTAAAAAAATGAAGGACTTATGAAGTAAAAAAAAACATTTTTATAGATGTTACAAACAAAAATATCTAGAAATAAATTATTATACAAAAATAAAAAAAAATAAAAATTAATACTTCGTATGTCCGCCTTTTACATTGATCAAAGAAGTGGTTGGACTTTGAGGCCAATTCATTTATTCAAAAACTCCCTCTCACGCATGTCCTATAAATATTTTTTGGCCACTTGGGATCAATTTTTGGGATTATTGCCTTACTGTAAAATGAAATTATTACCTTCAAAAATTAAATTATTCATTTCACTCCAGATGGTATTGCATCTCTTAAAATTTCCACATATCATTCTCATGTCAGTTTAACATCAATTCTGATTAAATCACCTACTCCAGATGATGAAATACAACCCCAAACTAGAACAGAACCTCCTCCATGCTTGATTGTTGGATGTAGACAATCAGGGGAAAAAGCCTCTCCAACTCTTCTTCTTACATACTGTCATCTGCTACTGAACAATCCAAATTTTGATTCATCTGTGTATAGTACACAGTTTAACATTTCTTGCACCTATGATTATGCTGTTTTGCATATTTAAGTCTTTTTTCTTTATTTCCACGACATAACAAAGGCTTTTGAATTACAACACATCCTCTTAACTCACCTTTTAGCAAATCTTGTCAAATGCAAGATGAGGAATTGTTGGTAAGAGTCACAGTTTGAATGTCTTGGGCCAGTTCACTGAAAGTTTTTTTCTGATTTTGCAGACACATTTAAATAGTTTTTTATGTCATGTTTTGTAAGGTTTGGAGGTCTTCAAGTTTTACCCTCAAGAGATTCCGTGTTTTATAATTTTTTTTTTTGTAATTTCTCTAATGGCTGTCCTCAAAATATATATATTTTTTTGGGACAATTTGTCATGAGAATAGCCTCCATCATGAAGGACAACAACTTTTTTCCAATTCCAGTAGTGGAATTTTTTCCAATTTAACACTTAATATTCCAATTTAACACTAACAATAAATACAATAATACAAAAAAAATATCAACTACTACTATCTTCTAATACAAAGTATTCACAATAAATTATAAACAAAAATACAAGAGCAAACTAATAACAACCGAGCTGATACAAATTATTTCATACCACTATATAAAGAAAATAAACATGATAGATATCTAAATACAACAAACTATTTAAAATCTTGATAAATATTGCTTTTGTATGTTAAAATAATGGTTTTGTATTGTAATAAGATATTGTTTCATATAAAACATTTTCAGAAGCTATTATCCAAAATATGTTTAAAAAACATGATTTTTAATAAGTGGGCTAAAACTTATTCACAGTACTGTATCAATAAGTTGAGACTTTTAGCTGTTTAGTATGGGCTAAAAACATTCATTAAAAATGTAAGAAGGCAAAGATATTAATCTGCGGAAAACACATCTTGATTTAGTTTATTTTTTAATATTGTGTTTGATTTAATGCAATTTTTTTCTTTTTTAATATATGAAAAAGATATGCTTGTAAGATTTCATATTTTTAGCAACCTCTTTGTGTTTGATATGTTAAGTACAACAATGATGGTAAAAATCAACAAATACCTTTCAGGAGTTTTTGTTTGGAACTTCATTGCCAGATGTGCCATGGATTCCCATTCTCCTTTAACTGGACCAGAGACTTTACATGCTTGAGAAGAGAAATTAAATGGCTGCGCTTTGGTGAGTTCTTTTCTAACAGGCTGGAAATTAAATGTTGCAATCTTAAACATTTTATGACAAATAAAAATTGGAAGAAAAAAAACAGGGGTAAATTTATACCTTTCACATTCACAACTAATATCTTCAAAAAATTAGAAGAAATAATGAATAACCTCTTATGTTAGGGTAATAACTGATTTTTTTTGTAATTTTTTTAAAACTTGAAAAAATTACAAAAAAAAATCATTTATTACCCTAACATAAGAAGCTAATTGAGAGAATTACTTCAATACAATTCTTACTGGAGAAGGTGGATGTTGTCTCAATTGACTTTCAAATGGTTTGCTAGTAGTGTCTGATCTTGTCTGCATAGTGTGTTCCTTAACTCTATTATCAGTAGCAAAATGGAATTCTTTAGGTTTTGTAACAGGACATACTGATCTACTGGGAAGATATGAGCTGGCACCAAGTACATTTTTCAGATGTTTACCATTACGTCGTATTTTTGCTCTAGTTTGTTTTTGAAGTTCCCTCATCTTTTGAATAACTAATGCTTCAGATGATTGTGAATCTTTTTTAGTGCCTCGTTCACGAAGTTTTCTAGATAACAAATTACAAATAACTTACCTTTTTTTCTATTGGTTTAAACTTGAAGAAAAACTATAAGTATTTACAAACAAAATTTTTTTAAATTGTGCTTCAAACAAATACTTTAAATGGAACACATCTCACATGATTTAGTTTAAAGTTGGGTTTGTATTATACAGAAAACCAATGGCAAAAAAAAACAAAAAAACAACTTTTGACAAAGAAATTAATAAAAATCAGGAGTTTAGTAGTTAATGTAAGTGATTCAGTTTTTTTTTAAACCTAAGTCAAAAAAATCAACTACAGAGGATAAAAAAGTACATTAGTTGCTTAGCTTTTGTTATGTAATAATCTAATTATTTATTTAATAACAAAGTTTCTTTAGATGTTTAAATACTCATTTAGATGTTTAATCCTCAAAAAAGTCTACAGAAAAATAAAAGCACTTTTTTTTAAAAGTAAATTTAAAACTTAAATCTATTCTTCAATACTGCTATAGATTTTCATAGTTTGATAGAGAAATTATATCAAAGCTTTAGGGAAAGCTTTAGAATGATGTGCAAAGTATGTATGAGTATTATACATTAAGTGTAAAGAGGTCATTTTGTTTAGTGTTCTATGTGCCAGGTGTGAGGGTTTAATGATGTGTGTAAGGAGCTTTATCATTTAAGTTACAATGTTTCAATAGTTGTGGGTTTATAGTACAAGCCCATCACATGTTCATTATTGAAAATGGACATAGATACACTTTTACAGCAGCTACTACAATTATGACAGTACTTTTAGGCATTAAAATATTTAGTTGATTGGCAATAACTTATAAGGAAAAAAATTTAAATTTTCTACTCATATGTTGTGATTACAGGGTTTATATTTCTATTTATATAGGGGGGGGGGGGGGGTAACTGGAGTAATAAAAGCTAATGGCTATTTTACATGATACTCATTCTGTAGTAGCTCACTTTTAATGTTCTATTTTTAGAAACAATCTTTGCTAAGTTTGGGGGATTTTATTTTTAATTTGGTAAAATTTCAGGATTTTCAATCAACAGAATTTATGGAGAAATACATTTTTCAATCACATTTCTAGGAGCTTATCCTTTTTCATAAACATTTTTTAGAATAAGGGAGAATGACAACAAGGTACTCAAAATTTCCAGACAACCCTAATACCTAAAAAAAAACATAATGTGTTTATTAGAATCAATAATCTAAATCATTGGGTTTTTTTTCAAAGCTTTTTACAGAGAAGAAAAGTTCTTAAGTTAAAATGATAATACTAACTTTGAAAAAAGTAAATACTTTAGAAT
Source organism: Hydra viridissima (assembly GCF_058129835.1). Lineage (NCBI taxonomy): Eukaryota > Metazoa > Cnidaria > Hydrozoa > Anthoathecata > Hydridae > Hydra > Hydra viridissima. The sequence goes on along the minus strand of NW_028324311.1, from coordinate 5,193,692 downwards.
GAACCCTATCATGTCCACTGATCACTATACTTTTAAACTAACTTTAAAACTTAGACAACACCAACTATGGTATGTGAAACTTAACAAGAAATTAAGAAGAAAAAAAAGGATCTATAAAAATTAACTTACTACAGTTTTACAGGAAAACATAAAAGTTTAGCAGCTTTAAATTTAGTGTTATATACCTTTCAGGGTACTTATATGTTAAAGGATAATTAGAGGTAAAATTTTAGCTTGTAAATGTTAATGATTCCTGGTCATTCAAAGTACCTGTCTTAATTTGAGTTCGTAATTGAGGGTGAGAAACTACCTGTACATGCCAAAAATGGACAAAAATAATAAAAATCTATGCAAGATTGCATCAATTGTCACCAATTATATTCTTGAGAAGCAAAATTGTTTTATGAGCTCATATCAAAAAATACAATTGACTATCTAAAACTGCTTCTTGAAAACATCTGGATATGAAAAGAAGAATATATATTTTTTTTAGCCACCAGAATCAATGGAAAATGAGACATTCAAAAGAACAGTCTTACACAAAGAATTTGAACAGTTATTTATTGGCTATAGGTAAATATAGTCTCTTTGGCAAGGTTTCATTCTAAAAAGTATGATGAAAGTGGATACAAATACACATTAATATATAGTACCATAGCGTAGAACTTTTGTTTCATGGTTACTTGAAGTATGGAAGTATATAAGTAACACAATGTGTTAGCAAGCAAAACATAGTTTTGAAGTTGTAAAGCCTATGATGGAAGTAAGACGAAATGATTTGTTTATAAAAGAGGGGCAAATTTAGGTCCAGATGCTGCTATTTCAATCAAACAAAGTTAAAAATAGATGAAGATTTAATATCCTCATCTATTTTTAACTTTGTTAAAAAAAATTCCATATGTATTAACATAAATCTCTTTGTTTCTATACTTAGAAATAAGTGCTACCCTTAAAACTAGCTACTTCTATAACTTCTTATCTCCATACTAAAAAAAACAAAAACAAAGTAAGATAACAAAAAGTAAAATTTACAAAAAGAAATTGTTGTGTTTACCTAACAAACGAAGGAGTTTCTGGCATAACAACAGCCTTTGGTTCAATTCTAGATTTCTTATGAAGAATAGTAGAATCAGATGCTGACACTGTTTTTCTCTTTTTTGACTCTCCGTTACTATTTCTATAATTGAAGCCAAATTTAACCTTTAATCTTTAGATAAACAGCTTTCTGCTTTGTTAATTTAAACAAAAAAATATGAATATTAGTAAATATTTCATGAGAAAAAATGATAAAAAAAACTACCAATAATTTTTTTCATGTAAATTATGTCTTGATATTAGTGAGCTATTGCCATATATGGAAAATTTTCTTCCCATGACTTTAGCAAAAATAAGGATTGTTTTTAAAAAATAAAGTTTTGTTCAAATTTCAGGTTTCTTTTTTGACATGACTAAAATGATTCCTTTGATAATCTATGTGTTCTAAATAACAGAAAGATGATTCAGAGAGTTCTAAACAACAGAAAAATTGTTTTGTTGCTATTGTTTTACATAAACAAAATTAAAGGTTTTAGAACTCAGTAATAAATCACTAATGTTGCACCGAGTTTCACTTTTTACTGTTAAAAATTTCTTTTACAAAACATTTTACTTGAGCAAAACCCTAAAGCAAAACTAGTAATAAAGCACAAAAACTGCTTGCACACATCTAATATTTGCATGAAATCATTCGTAAAGAAGTAATCAATAAATCTAGGCATATTTTTATTTCAGAACTTTATTTTGTGCATAAATGTTTTAAAAATATAAACCTAATTTAGCCATTTTAAATTCATACTAAAATAAATATTTTACTAATATAAACTGCATAATTTAATTGATACTGTATACTTTTTCAAAGTATAAAACATCCTTAATTGAGAGAATTCACTGTAAAGAATGAGATGATAGAGGCAATATTTGAAAGCAAATTAGGAGCTTTTGAGGCTTGATCAATTTGATTTTAAATTAAAATTTTTTTAACAAACTATTGTGATTTTAATTATCTAGGATAGCAGCAACTTGGCAAAATTGTTTCATGAAATGAGTAAATATCAATTTACTGGTTTTCACTGCATTTAAGAATAGTCTTTTTCTACTGAGTCTTAAAAGTTTATACCTTTTTGAAGATCTTGGAGGTTGCACCCTTCTAACTTCATTTAAACTTTTATCTGGACTATTCCATGAAGTCCTAATATTTGATTTACGAACCAAATTATGTTCAATGCTATCATTTTGAACATTACTTAGTAATTGCAGTTCAGTTTTTTCAGCTAAAGTACTTGAAATTTCTTTAGCTGAATCATTAATTAATTTTTCAGAATCTCCATTTATTGTATCACATACTTCAAGCTTAACAACTCCTTGCGCCACATTTTGTTTAGGAGCTAAATCTTCAGTCAAATCATCTTTATTTACTACAGCATCCTCCTTAGGAACTGATGAATCAGCTTGTATCTGCTGAATTTCCTTCATGTTACCTGCTAAAGCAGCAGAGATAGCATTTGTTGCATTTTGGAAACCCTGATCACCAATGGCTTGCTCATAGTAAGGCACCATGTCAATATCTATACCTCCTTCATCTCCATCTCTCTCATCTAAATACATAACCTAATATAAGTTTAATGAAAAAAGCAACTTTTAATGAGTTTTCCGCAAAAAAAACTTGTTAGCTAATAAACATTATCTTGTAAGTAGTAAAATCAGTAAGAGGCTTAGCCACCTTAAAGATGTTAAGAACTTTACAGTGAAATGTTTTTATTGGACAGTAGAAATTATCATTTGATATTTATCTTTAGACTCTTTTATTCATTGTAAATAATCCTAAGAAATTATGAAAAATATGTTGATACTTTTGTAATTCCTTATAAAAACATGTTTTCTACTCTTTACAACAAGGTATTGCATTTTTATCAAACTTTTCTTGGTTGCACAAGTGAAGAGCTCTAGTAGTTCCATTTAAAATATTTCAGTAACAAAGATAAGAAAAAATATACATATTTTTTATAATTCTTAAGCTTGTTTCCCATTCTACAAAATAGAAGGAATAAATAATTTAATCTCAACCAAGAAATAATCATAATCTAAAACAACAAAAACTTAATCTATAAGCAATTTAATTACACTTTGAAAAGACTTTTATATGCAATTAATGATAACCTTAAACAAAGATTTTCGTTGTCATTTGTTTTTGCTGTAAATTGTCAGTGATTGCAATACCTATCAGCTTAATAAAAGAGGGCATTTTAAGATATATGTACTCGGAATGTAACAATAACAAAATTAGAAGAACATACCAAACCATTTATCAGTATCTTCATCGATATCTCCTTGAAGAAAATCAATATATTTAGGTGCATTAAATTCATATTTAGCATCAAAAGAATCCATATTTTAATGGATAATAAAAATACAATCAGTGAAGCAGTTGTATTTCGTTTTTGAAGGTTTGGCGGTCGGAAACAATTGACCAATGAAATTACATTTAAAAAATCTACACTAGGTTGGCGACTAAAATTTAAAGATTGTCCATATAGACAGGAAATAAAACATTTGTATAGTAGCATCTAATAGAGATGGTCCTTAAAGGTTGAATGGTTTATTTTGAATTATTAGTTGCTATAGACTCATCAATTGTTATTTAAATTTAAGTGACATGAAAGGATTTGTCAGAACCGTCGAAATCAGCTTTAAAGTGGAGAAGTACAACTACAAGAGTAATGCCGGGAGAATATCAATTCAAACGTTTTAATATTTGAGTAGGTGACATTAGTAGCAGCAAGTTGTTGAAGGTTGGAAAATTATGGTTTAAATAACTGTGAGGGTTGTGTACAACATAATAGTTTAGCTTTGATTGGAGGATGTCATGGGCTACGGTGTCAAAAGCTTTTGGTAAACCAATGCAAACTTGTTCTTTTTTACTTTTTTTTACAGCGTTACTCATTTATGATACAATCTTACATACGTATACAATTTAAATTTTTTTTTTTACTTTCAGCTTTGCATCTTGAAACCATGGTGATATCATCTATCAATCGTCAATCAATCATCTCTCTTCAGCAAAGAGACACGGCATGGTCAATAGTTTGTCACAAAGGATTGTATTTTATACGATTTCATAATTTAAGCTGCTGGGAACAAATAAAAAACAATACGGAAGGGGTCGAAAGAGTTAGGTGTTCAGAAAGGCAGCTGTGAAAAGGGTTCGCGAATAAATTAGGAGAAAAGGTAAGCAAAGTGCTCAACGAATATCGTGTGAAATGAAAATTTCAGAACTATTAATGAGGAGAATTCTGAAAATGGAGCTAAAGATGAAAGCTTTAAAGAAAATTAAGTGCCAGAGTTTGACCAATTTCTCAAAATAAATGTGAACAATTCAATGCCGTGGTCGCTTCCTTTATTCCTGGGCAAAATAACCATAACATTTTGGACGACTAAATTTTTCAGCAGGACGGTGCTCCGGCTTATAAAGCTTGGTGCGTACTGAACTGTTCGGACTTCATCACTTTAAATGAATAGTCTCTCTCATGTCCAGTTTTAGATCTAATGGATATTCAGTATGGAATGTTCTCGAAGCAAAAGCGTATGATAAACCATACAAAAACATACTAACGCACATATCCAGTTTATTTCATTCAGTTTGAAAATCTTACCCAACAGACTTGATTTATGATTTAAAAAAAGGATATTTGTGATAAAATACACTTTCAGTTCACAAACTGATTTCAAAAATACTTTTTATTCATACAATTTATCAATGAATTTATATCGATATCGATCATACATTTTATCGATGAATATACAGTGGTGACCATATAAAATAGCGCACCTCATTATATTTTCTTTTAATTGCATTTTATAGCGTATTTCTACGTATTTAATTTTAATGGTATTTCTTATGATAACTTAGAAGTTGGAACTTGCATTTTTGATGTAAAACGACAATTTGATAATAAAAACTTTTATTGTCAAATTTCGTTGGCTGGACGTGCTTAATGAAATAGCACATGCTGGTGGAGAACCCAATTCATTATTAAAAGTTTGAGTTTTTTTAATAAAATTCTTATGTGAGAACTGGAAAAAGGTATTGTAAATATTATTTGTAATGTACATTTAACTTTTGATGTAAGAAAACAATCCATTACACACTCTAAAGACGATGAAGCATTATTTGGGAGTAACAATTGAGGAGCTTTGTCTTGTCATGGTATCGGTCCGCAGGTCAAAATTGATGGAAACTTGGATCAATACAAATACAACGATATATTACAAAACGTAACGGAGCCGTATGCTGATGATGTCTTACCTGTTACTTGGATTCTAATGCATGACAACGACCCAAAGCATACTCAAAGGCTTATTAACAGTATTGCCATCAAGATGTATTTTAGTTATAAAGAACATTATAGAAATTAAGTAATTTATATATATATATATATATATATATATATATATATATATATATATATATATATATATATATATATATATATATATATATACACATTTTATCGATGTTACTTTTTAGTGATATAGATATAATATTTTTAACTTGAGAATTGTTTCAATTACTTTTGACATTTTGAACAGATTTCGGTAGAACTATTACAAATGATTCTTTAATTTTTCAGAAAAATCTCCGTAATCCGCTTAAAAATAAAAAAGAACTGTTATGAAAAATTAACATTCATTAATTTTAACAGGAAAATTTTAAAAAAGTGAAATGAAGTAAGCGAGTTTATCTTCAATAAGCAACCTTTAATGATTCATTACTTAAGAAACCATACAAGATATTTCTATCATGCAAAGCTATTTTATAAAAAATTATAAAAATCCTTTTGCTTCTTTTTTTTTTTTACAATCGGCTCTCGGTTAAAAACGAAAAATAGTAAGTCCGAGAAAATTTATTTTCTAAAATAATTTGTATTTAAATTCTAATAATTTACAATATTCTAAAAAATTAAAACAAATATCTTTAACAAAGATTTTATTGATTCGTTCAAACAACTAAAATTAACGAAAAAAATCTATACTGTTCGGCTGAGATATTTGATATGTGATTTGTATTGACACGTAATATTTGACACGTGGGATAATTTTTTAAGTTAAAACTGCGTTTTATTCATAATTAATTTTTTTTAACGCCGTTTTTTTCTTTCTTTATTTCAGAAACGGCGTTATGCAAAGAAAACTTTTTTCCAGCTTTTTTCTGCTCCAAAGGCATTTTCTGCTGGAGAGTTTACTAATAAAGTTGAGATAACTGCTCGAGCAGCTTTGACCTGTTTATTACTTTTTTCATTCTTTTTTCGTAAGTGTTTCGTGGTGGTCGTTTTTCTAAAAAAAGAAAAAAAAGTCAGAAGTTTGATTTAAAAAAGTTGTTTAGTAAGATTTCAAATAATGCAACCTTTCCGTTCTGCTAATTTGACCAGTCAAAATAATATCTATGAGCTGAATGCTCCAAAAGCGTTGGTTCATCAAGGGAAAAAATATTTACCAGATTGACTGTTTAAACAGACATCAGAACATTCTTGTGGCGTGGCAAAGTTATTGCTATTACCAAGACAACCACCAAAGTTTATCAAGCTGCATTTAGATGCTGGTGAATAAGAATATCGCGGCGTATACAAACGACAATTTTTCATATCCCAAATGCGATCGCATACCTTAGATTCTTTCGAATCAATGCTTCCGTCTATAGAAGAGAACAATAAAATTATGCTACTTTATCATACAATTACACAAACAATTACTACATATTTTAATTGAACGATGGACAATAAAAAGGAAATGGCAGTCATTACATATCTTTAAAACAAAAACTGTCACTTACTGCACTTTTCTTTGCACTCATTCCGTGAAAAGGTTGTATTTTTCCAACTGCATTTGTTCAGTAGTTCTTGCAAATAGCTTTTACAAATAGAAACTTTTTGTTTGCCCCCCTCAACCTGAGCCTCGTTTTGAGCTTCCTGAGCTAAAGTGCTGATGCAAACACCAGTGTCGACAGGTTGCCCACAAATTGGATCTAATGCACAAAATTAATGTAGAAATAAAAATCTAGTAAAATAAATTGTACCCATAAACTACACAGGAAACTAAAAAGTTTATAGCTACAATATATAATAGAATGTTTACAGTTACAGTATATAATAAAGACTACTTTAGAAGTCTCAAAATCAGATTTCTCTTCATTGTTTTTTACATCGAGAAAAAAACTTATTAAAACTTACTTATGGCTTCTTCTTTTTTTAAAGTGTCTGGTTTTGTAATTATAACGTCTATTTCCACTTTTGCATCGTCACCCAATTTTACTTCGAAGACAATTTTTCCATTTAAAAGGTACTCTTGTTGAGAAGCTTGCTCAACAGCTTTAAAAGAAGCGATGGTTTTTGGAGACTTGACAAAAAATGTACTAACATAATTGGGAGATAAAACAGTTGGTTCACCTATCCCTGACAGCTCGTATATTTTAACATCTTTATCAGCCTTGTTTTTAAAATTAAGTTTTCCATAATGAGTTGTTGACACTGCATCATTATTGCCGGAGCCTAACAAAAAATAAATTTACTTCATAAACAAAATTGAATTTTAAAAATATTACATTATGCAACAATGTTAATTTAGATTAAGTCTTGTTAATTTACAAATAGGAAGGACATTTATTTGCATAATAACCATTTAAAATTGTTTAAATACCTGTTGGCTTGGTAATAACAATATTGGTTTCATTTACAACAACTAACTCTGCAAGATTGTTTAATTGAAGTGAGGTAATGCCTGATACAGCTCTAACTAAGCTCGGAATATTCACATTTAAATTCTTGGATGTGCCAGTCGGAAGTCTTAAAACTTCTTTTTCGTTTACCAAAACTACAGCTTCCACACCAGCATTATTTAAGAGAGAAATAGCTGCTGTATAGTTCACAGAAGCGTAAGATGAATTGTATGATATGTTGGTATTCACTGGAGCGATTGGGAATGCTGTTACTATTTCATTTCCTAAAGAGCTGCTCAAAACTCTGATCGTGTTATTTATACTATCTATCATGTTAAAAATATCTCCAAATGTTGAAATACCCTCATTTGGTGACATTACACCTGTTCCTACACCTGATTTTCCTCCGTTAACTGTTAAAACTCCAACTCCAATTGGCGAATTGTTAAGATCAGCTGTTTGACTATTTACACTGTTAATCTTAACATCACCATTTGAAGCAATATATTTGTTGGGCCATGCTTGATCTATGGAAAAACAGCACAAAAATATTTTCATAAAACTAGAATTTTTAATTTGTGAATATGAGTTCAATCAAAAACCAGTAACATCTGTTTTTCTAATACCTGCAGCATTTCATGAGTTTAAAATATGAATAGAAATTTCAGAATGAATGATTTACCTGGTTTATCAACAACTAGAGAAGATACTGTATTTGTAATAGTGTTTTCTGTACCCGTTTCTGAACCTAATGGATTAATAGGAACCATGTTTACTTTTTCTTTTGCTTTCATTTCTGATTGTATAGATTGCCATGGCTGACCTTGTTTATGAATCACAACAAATTCTCCTTCTACTGGTAAAGTTTCTTCATTCACAGTTAAAGCATCTTTTCCATTTAACAAAAAATTCACTTCCCTTCCATTTTCTTCACCAACTGCTTCAAATGTCAATATACCCATACGATCCTTATCAACATAATCTACTTTAGCTGTCACATCTTTTGGAACAACAACAACAGGTCCTTCAGCAGGGGTTGTTTGACGGAACTTAATGCTTTTATCAACTTCATTTCGAACATGAATTTTGAATGTTTTTGCTGTACCAATGCTTGTTGTGATAGGGATGTTTTGTTGCATACGCATATCATCTTGCCAAATATCTCCTAAAAAAAATATGGAAAATTAATTTTTAATATATTTAAAACATCACTTTTGCTACATTTAAAAATAAACTCAATAACTTAGTCAAAAGTTTAAGGTTTATTCAGATATACATTTTTGAAATAATTTTTTGTCTCATTAAGAAGTATATTTTAAGAGAATCAAAAATTAAACAAAGAAAAGTTTGGGTCGCACCTTGATTGTGTACAACTATTAAAGGAGGAGGAGATTTTGTATTTACTATAAGATTTTGTTCTCCATTCATGAATCTTGCGGTCATTGGATTCACAGAATGTGCAGTTAAATTTAAATTTTGGATATGACCAGGAATTTTAAGATTGACTGTGAGCATAATAGCGCCCTTAGGAACTTGTAGGTCTTTGAAATTTCCACCTTGTTCTGATATGGTTATGTCACCATCTACTCTGCGATTTGAAAATACTAACTTCAATGGAATTGTTGGACTTGAGACTACAGTGCTTAGGAAAGATGATTGCAGTTCATTCCAATTTTGACCTTAAATAAGTGGTGCAACCAAAATTAAAAAATCAAACTACTATCATTTAATATTGGTGATAAAAATTGTTTCTGGAAACATAACAGGTCAACTTGAGATTTTTTTAAAAACTATAGTTTAAAAAAAAATACATATCATAGTATATTAAATGATACCTTGTCTATGACTAATAATGGGTGTAATTGATACATCACTAGGTTCAACACTAAACTCTCCTTGTCCATTCAGCAAAATTTTAGAACGGGAAAGTTTTTTCATTCCAATAAACTTATATGCTTTGTTTCGCTTATATAAAGATGGAATTGTAAATTGAATCATGTCTCCCTTTTGTATGTCCATTGAAATGCCAGTGTCCGTGATCTCAGAGAGAGTTATATCTTCCTCTAGCATGTTAGGAGACACAAACATTTGTCCTGGATAAGATGGAGGTAGAAGATTTCCCTCTCGATCAACATACTTGCTCCAATCATTGATGGTATCTGTAAGTATGAACAACTTAGTTTACTAGAAGTATTCAATCAAAACTCTACTTCAATATTAATGTACATCATCTATACAAAATACTTTGAGAAATAAGTAATTAATAATATTTAATAATATTTAATAACTTAACAATAAAATTTAAAAATAAGAGAAAAAAAGGGATCAAAACTAAAAGTAGAAAAATTTTTTACCTCTGTCATGTATCACTAATTTAACAATTTCACTATCAGATTTAGGATCCAAAACAATGACATCAGTATAGTTATTTATGATGAGTGGTTTGCCACTTCTAGTAATGGCAATATATTTTAAAGGATCAGTGCGGCCAAACAATGATTGCCCTCCTTGTAATATAGCGCCATTTAATATAACCATAGCAATGTTGGTACCAGAAATCTCTTTAAGGATTGCATCTTGACCAGCAACATTTATTGCTGCAAATGATACTTTTTTGCTTGAGCCAGCTCCAAATGCCAGATCAGATTTCCAATCATGACCTGTGGTAGAGAAAGGTAAATGAAGCTATTCCTTTTTTATAAGAATCATTTTCAAAAAAATTTAAAAAATAATTGTAGATCAGAGCAGTCTTAGGAAATTGATCAAGCTGAAGGAGTTAGAAACCATGCAGAATGCAATAGATAAAATGGATGACCTTATTGTAAAGGTTGAAACCAAGTAATGTTTAACTAGAATAAAATATTTAGAAAATTGAGAATTGAAATGATATTTGCATAAAAACATATCACAAACCTTCTCTGTGAATTACTAAACCCTTTGTCTGCATATTTGGACTCAAAATGTATTCCATCTCTCCATTTATATACAAAAATTCTCCACTGGATGATCTGGCAGTTAACTTCAATGACTTATCCTTATTAAATGTCATTGCCACCTGAGGTTGTGAATCTTCACTTTCTGTTGGGAAACTCATTTTCCATTTACCAGAGCTATCCAAAATAGTGATGTTTTCCCCTGCTTTATTAATTACTATAAACTGAATCTGGGCAGCTAAATAAGTAAATGAATAGAGTTTACAAAATAACATTAAATAATGTTGAACCATTCAAAACAAGGATCACATCATAAAGGAAAATAAATAAAAACTTACTTAATAATGCTGATTCATCAGTCTTATTGCTAGTTGCTTTGTCTCCAACTTTATTGCTGTCAACAACATTGGTCACTATTGGAGATAGAGGTCCTGGAGAAGGGGGTTTGTTGCTTTCAATCGGTGATTTGGAATCTAAAAAAAATCATAGTCAAAATGATAAAACCTATTAGAAAAATATAAATATAAGATCTATGTAAAATATCATTTTAGAATTAAACAGTTACATAATAGACTATATGTGTGTGTATAATGTGTGTTATGTGTGTGTAATTTTATTTAATGGCATATATAAGAATAAGTACAAGTGTTAGAAAGTGATTGTAGAACATACTTTGGTCTCCCAAGAGCACATATTCAAATTCTTGATAAGGTAACTTATGTGAAACAAGTGTTCTGTTTTGTTCACTAGGAATTAAAGCCAAAGACACATTTGCAAAAATCAAAGGACTTCGAATATCATAAACAGAAATATCTGTAGGGTCAATATAATTTTTTTTACCAATATCTAATTTATTAGTGTCTATCATTTTTTCTTTTATGTTGAACTTTTTGTTTAAGGTATCATTTAGCGCAATAACTGCATCTCCTCTCATCAGTTTGGTCAATTTTGATTGATTTTCAGAATATGGAAGGTCTACAGGAACCTCTTCAACATAGGGTAAATTATTTTCTATACTATGTTCAGCTTTCACTGACATGTTAATTGAGTTCAACAATTCTGGTTGATTAGAGGATTTATTCTGATAAGTCCTATCAAATCCATCTAAAGTGTCTATGTTTTCAGAGGTAACAATTTCACTAAGAACTTCATGAAAACTATCTGGCCTTGAAGAATTACCTCTGCTTTCTGCTACAATAGAATTGTTCATCTTAAGGACTAACTCATTTTTAAGTGCATTTGGATGATCAAGAAAATTGTTTAAATGATCAAGAAAATTGTTGGGATGATCAAGAAATCTGTTTGTATTGGGTGCATGAAAATAGGAAGAGGTGAATTCATTAATCTGGTTATTTCTTACAAAATCTGGTGAGGCTCTTAAATGGGTTTCCTCTGAATTTTTAAATTCAGAATGGAGCACAGGGGGGATTTTACTTAATTCTGCCTGTTTCAAAACTTCATCACCCAACGACTTTGATTTGTTAGAAAAGAGATTACTCATAACTATTGGTTTATATAGCTGGTGGTCATTAACATCCACATCATCACCTGTAACATCTATTTCTTCAAAGTCAGTTGGTTCCATTTTCACCTGAACTGCAAGATTATTATATCCATTAAGCAGCACAGTCTTTTGTTTTGGTTCAGTTTGAACAGCTGTTAGTATAATAAACTCTGTACCATTTATAACGAACCCAATTTTACACACTGTCTTAGGAGGAATAACAATTGGTTGCAAATTATTTACAGCTTCAATCACAATAATTGGTTTATTGAGGGTATTGTTTACATTTAAAAGAATTGTATTCATATCACTTTTGACAACATTTGTGGTTGGCTCATTTTTAATAGCAGTTGGCAAACTTGTAATATTGATCTTTATAAAATTTATGATGTCTGGAAGCAAAGTCACTGTATATTTTTCTTGGCCATTTAACAAAATTTTATCTTGCTTCTCACTTTGAGCTTTTAAAAGTATAGGCCAACTATTAGCAACAGTAAATGTTTCCTCTACATTTTGGAATGGTTGTACATGAATAGGTTCAATCGATCCAGTAATATCGTAAACTTTAACAACTTGATCTAATCCATTTATAATATTTATAAAAGCTTTTATTTTTGGAATTGGTTTGTTTTCATGCTTTGAGTTTTGTGCTTTTGGTTCTGGTCTTTCAACAACAATATGAACAAGGTGATAAAAGTCTGATTGTAATGGTACTTCTAACTCAAGCTTCTTGTTTAAAAATACTGGCTCTTCTCTGTTTCCATATAGAAAACCAAAAAATTTAAGTGGACCCTGACTTTCAACTGACAACCCAAATCTTGCAGTAGTATTACTTTGTATAATCACAGGGTTTACTTTATTTCTCACTTCAACAAGTTCAACTATTTCTTGAACAGTATTTTCAAGCCACAACATGATTACAGTGTTTATGGTTGGGACAGTGGCATGATATGAAGGTCTTTCATAGTCATGCAAAATGTGTTTTGACTCTAGCATTTTCCCTAGGGCAATATTAGCATGTTTTTCTATCACAGCAGATGGTTCTGAATGAAAAATTAAAAAGTATTTTAAAAGTGAGGAAGGGATAGATTCTAAGAAAATGCTAGAGCCAATAAAGCTATAGTTCAAAGGGCAACAAGCGAAAAAATTTATATATAAATTTCTAGAAAAAGAAATTATTTTTTTTTACAGAATAGCCTGGCTGACCCTGGCATTCTCTTAAACTGAAACAATAAAAAATTGTAAAGAAATTTACAAGTTTGAAACTTAAAAACAAAAACTATTAAAAAATAAATAAAAAATATTTACTGTCACTTATGATTATTTTCTCCACATTGCCACTTTGTTTCAAGGAAATTGTATATGTCAATTCACCATTAATATAATACCGATCACCAGTATCAGCATCAACAACAGTAACATTTACATCAGCATTACTAGGCGTAGTTATTATAAGTTGTTGACTTTCATAACCTTCTTTAATACGGAATGGCTTTTCTGAAGTAGACACTTTTAAGTCTACTTTGTGATTTACCAAATTTACAACTTCAAGTTTTGCAGTGTTTACTTGTTGAGCTCCACTAGAAGCACCTGTGATGTCAACAGCTCCTGTGCCAACTTCAAAAGTCATTTCTAAATGCTTTCCAGGTTCACTTGATAACCAAACATTGGCAGGAAATCTGTAAATATTGCCATTAGTATCATTGATTATGACTTTATCTATATGCCAGTTTGCTGATGGGCCAGTGTCATCAGAACGTATCAAAATCTTTTGAAGTGCACCTAAGTTGCCAGCATCAATTTTAAAGCTGTCTGTCCTGTAAAATAAAGCAGCTTAAGAAATAAAATCAGTTTCCTCAAAAAGATTTTAGATCAAAATGAATAGACACTACAAATAAACTTACTCTCCAGCACTGAAAACATTCTCATCTTTCCCAACAAGTTGAATTTCATTGGTTTGGCCAATAACACCATACAACTTAACAAATATTCTTGCTGCTGTTCCTGCTTCTGCTCCTTCAGCAGTATAAGTAGTAGCTGTATAGAAGAAATCTAAAGGGGCAAGTAAATGTAAGTTAACTGTCAGAAGGGTGGTAAATTAACCTAATTATGTAAATTGCTTACTTTATAAACATTGGTTTTAGATTTCTTTTTATGAAATTTTATAAAATGCATTTAGGAAATGAAATTAATACATACATACATACATACATACATACATACATACATACATACATACATACATACATACATACATACATACATACATACATACATACATACATACATACATACATACATACATATGTGTGTATACATACACGCTTTTTAATTATATCAAAACAGGAGAAAATAAAAAAGTGAATTAAAAATATGAACTTAAAAGATACATATTTAAAAGCAAATTTTAAGTACCAGGGTCAGTAACAGTAAGTTCAACAACATAGTTTTCTTCTGGTTGAGGTCGAACTTCCACAGACTTTTGCCCATTTAACAAAAGTTCTTTTGCTTTAGAATCCATAGTTTTTGCAGTAAATTCAAAAGGTTCATTCATAGAAGATTCATCTATTTTCCAAGTTTTACGTATCCCTGGTAACATATCAATGTCCTTCTTAAAACTTTCGTTAGCTGGTTTGGCAGTGACAATTATAGGGACACCAGCAAAGTTTTGCATTTTGACTTCTGCTGATACTTTAGTACTTGATTTTGAATCACCTAGATAATAAAATTTTAATAAAAGTTACAAAAAACAATAAAGTATAAAGATATAAAAGAATAAATAAAAGAATAAAAATCAAAAAATTTCAACTTCAAAGTAGATTTACAACCAATTCTGAGGTGTTGTGGATTTCATAAAAAAGGTGGAGGTTATTGTTTTCTACAAAGACATCTTTTACCTTTTTCTTTTATACACTCCATTTTATCTTTATTAAACATAGTACCAGTTGGACATTTTTTCCGCTGAGCAATACCTTGGTTGCATAGTATAAAATAATATCGATCACCAGGATCTGGGAATACACCATTCTCTTCTGAATCAGGACAAGATACTAAAGGGTAAAAAAAAAGCTTTGTAAAGCAAAACCATAAAATTCAAGAGCTTTTTAAAGATATAAAATTTAAAACATTACATCTCAATAAACTTAATACTGAACTGGTGTAACTATTACACTTATGTGTAAAAACTAAAGACAAAAATAATTCCAGTAATACGCTTAAAGAATCAAGCTCAAATAATATTTCTTACATTGCCTGGTAATATTTACGAGGAATACTTCATTAGGATTCTCTGATGGTGTACCTACAAATGTGATACTGCCATCTAACAACAATGATTCTCCAGTTTTTGAATTGTTGGCACGAAAAATAACAGGAAAATTTGTCTGTGATCCTTGCTCCACAAGCCTGAGTTCTAAAATCATTTTTGGATTAATTGAATAACCAGACTTCTTCCGCTCACCTTTATCTGGAAACAAAGTGACATCTGCACCTGCATTGTTTTCGAAGTTTATATTGATATAGCGGTCTGCAGAAATTGTAACAGCTATTTGTTTAAAAAAAAAACAAATACTAATACATTGTTGTAAACTGCTTGTTTAAAAAAATATATATTAATATGTTGTAAATCAACTGTAACATAGAACAAAAAAATACATAACAAACTTTATGTTAAAGATTATTACAGATTGAAATAAACTACTAACAATGCACGCCATAAAAAGCATCAATCTTCATTGCTTCAGACCTTGACACATACTGGTCAAAGAAAACAAGTTTTTTTGCTATCATAGCAATAAATGTGTTTGGGTTGCCTGTGTTTTCAGCTCCTATTGTTATTCTATTATTTGTTTCTCCGTTGCGATCTTGAAAATCAACTGTGTCCGTTGTTTTTGCTGTTTCTTCACTATCCAAATAAAGAGTGAGACCTTTATCTTGATGCCATGTGAAAAGAATTGATGTCAAGTTATTATAAGGTGCATCACTTTTAACCTAAAATAAGTGTTATTCAAAATTACAAACTTAGCTTTATCTAGTAGCATACAATATATAGAATAGACACATATAAGCATATATAAAAAATTCTCTTATCCACTTACTCTCCACATTATACCATTGTAAGATACTTCACAATAAATCTGCCTATTTTGCACATAAATTGAGAAACCTTGACCCCTGTGACCTCCGGAATCAATGATATACTTTGGTACATTATCTGAATCTAAACTTCTAATTGAAATGTTTTTGTTATCTAACAACTTTACTTGAACAGTTATGGTCAAACCTTGAACACATAAAGTTGGATTTGAAAAACAAGAACCTAAAAATTAAATGATTCAATAATATGAATAAATAGAACAAATAATAGACAGTTAAAAAATTGACAAAACAAGTTTGAAATGTTTTTAGGAAAGTGTAGTATAAACTATACCATCAAATTCTCCTGCACTTAAAGAACCAGTTTTTCCATCAAACCTAATTCCTCCTTCCTCTTCTGTTAATCCTTCGGTACTTGGTACAAGTGGAGGATTGCTATGAATCTGTCCTTTCACAATTTCATTCAGAACCCATATGAAGACAGGATTTGCTCCAGGTGCTAAAAAACAGGAAGTTTATGCAACATAATATTTAATACATGTACAAAAATATGTTATTTTAAAACATGTACAAAAAAATGTTACAGAAATTACTGAAATAAATTTAAAATTTTTTAAACTTTTGAAAAGAAACATATTGGAAACATTTTTCAATTGATTTTTTTATTCAAACCTTACCTGGTGTAGTGATAACAAGATTAATATATTCTAATTGACGCTCAACTGGTAAACATTCAATTGGCTTGTAGTTGTTATTAATGAGCAATGGAACTCCAGTCTTGAGGTCACTAGCAGTAAAATATACAGCCGCTACTGTCTTTCCATCTGTGGATAGGTCAATAAGAGTAATCTCTAAGGGGCGATCTGGGTGAATTATAAAACCTTCTGGTTTCCCCTTATCAGGGGTTAATAAAGCTTCTCTGTCATCAGCCATATTTACACGCAGTTTACAAGTGTACCCTTTTGCAGCATCTAAGAGCAAAAAAACCATTTTAAGTTGTTAGATCAATAGAAGAACTGTCCTACTAAGAAACCTTAATTAAACTTGTGGATAACTTTTAAATATACTTACAACTACTCCATAAAAATGTATAAACATTTAAGATATCTGAACTTTCTATAAAGGTATTGAATGTTGTAAATGAACTGATACTGAATTCTGCATATGATTCACCACGGATATTTCGCCCTATACTAAAGTTTGGTCTTATTTCATTTTCATTAGTCTCTGTAATCTGGGTCCCAGTACTGTCTGCAGAAACCAAAACAGCATTAAAGTAAAACAACAAGCCACTAGATTCCCTCCAAGTGGCAATCACATAAATCTCTTTGTTTTCATCGGATACTTGATGTTCAACCTGTAAAATCATTATTTAATCATTGTCATTTTATACTATTTTACAGAAGATTATATTATTTGTAGTATTATTTTAAGAAAAAAAAAGCCTACAGTCCATGTTTTGTCTTTGGCTGTAAGTTGGTAGTGAAGTTTGTTTCCTTTTAAGTACATCGAAACACCAGGGGAACCACCATGAGCGCCACTGTCTAGAACATAGCGAGTTTCAGTTACATTTAAACTGTTTGCAAAACCCCCCTTTAATGATATTGTGAATCCTTCTGGACATAGGTATGGCTTGATAAGACAATCATTTGATTGGAATTGAGCATCCATCCAAGATTTTGGTCCATTTAACTGCAAGCCACCTGTCTGAGAAGCAGAAACACCATGAGTTGTAAATGATGGATTACCAAGAACCAAGTCATCTTGAACCTCAAGGAAAGCGTATGAATGGCTTGGAATTACCTTTAATGCTAAACAAGCACAAAAAAAAATAAAATAAAATGAATATAAATAACCACTAACTAATAACTTAATAATTAAACCGAAAAATAAAATAATAGTCTGCTCACCTTGAGGAGTTATAGTAACATTGTAAACCAAATTTTTATTTGTTGTAGGTTTCAATGGAATACTTAGTGACTCATTTAAAAGTACAGGGTACTGCTTTTCTTGATCTAAAGCCTTAAAAAAAATTTCTTCAAAAGGATTTTGACTGTCTACAGTAATGTTCACTTGTAAATAGGCACGAGGTTCAACGAAATACTTTCCACGGCTGCTGCGACTAGGAACAATTTTAATCATTCTATCCATTTGATTGTCAAACAGCACAACAAGATGAGTTTCAGTTACATAAGATCCTAAAAAATAACTTAGCTGGCTTAATTTGTTAAATATAAACATTAATTGAAGAAAAATGTTTTTGAGTACTGTCAATAACAAATTCAGTAACAACATGTTGATTTACAACAAAAAATGGAAAGTTTATGACTGAACATATTAATCAGCTCAATTACATTACAAATTTAACCAAAACCAAATAAACAATGTACTATTAAACAGACAAAGATAAATTTTATATATACCAGTTGGAGTTTCTCCTTCTATCACAGATGGTGTTAACTCAATGTATGAAATAGAAGCAGGATCACTTGATGGCATCAACGTAAAACTGCTTTTGCCATTAATTAGCAAATTCTTGTTTGTTCCAAATTCATGTACTTGAAACTCATACTGGGGAAGATTATCATCAGCTATGCGAATCATTTTTGTAAGGTTTGCTGCTTTTCCACTTTCTATGTCTTGTGTTTGTGGATTGGTGTTTTCATTCCAGACAAGTGTTACTTTTTTGCCAGCATTGTTGGTAATATGAAGATTAATATAGTATATTTTCAAAATTGGATCCCCAACTTCCAAAACAGTTGTCACTTTATCCATCATTGGTTTAATAACAATTTGCTTCTCATTGTTCAAGAGAAGTTGTCGCGACCTATCTTTTGTAAATACTTTAAAAGTAACTTCTTGTGGTTGAGATTCAGATGTTGTTACAATCTCAGCATATTGTACTGAGTTAGCTGGGATCTGTCGCTCACGATCAAAACCATTTTCTTTATAAACTAATAAAACTGCATCATTAGCTTTGTTCTCTACTCGAATACTCATGAAGAAAGTATGCTGCTCAACAGCTTCTATAAAAATATATATTTAAAAAATATGAATTGAAAAAATATATATTAAAAAAAGTTTATATATATATATTCATATATTTAAAAACACATTTCTACATATTTATATCTTAAAAAGTAAATACAAAAATACTTCTTTAGCCAATTTTTCAAAAACAACTAAAAACCTGTTTTTATATTTCCAATTTCAATATGAATTATATCCTGATTTTCACGAGGTTCCAGCTGGAAAACAAGTTTACCATTAACAGTAACCTTTTGTGACATATTACCACTAACATAACCAGTGATGTCAATTAAACCTGGTGCTGAAGTTGAAAGGAACTGGCTGCGATATATGACAGTACCACCTCTTGGTATTTCAATATTCTTTTCCTCTCCATTCTCAACCCATTTAAGATTAATTTTGTTTTTGTTTTTATTTGAGATGTTGAATGTAAGATAGTAAGTTTTTCCAGAACCTTTTAAATTGAAATAATTGCAATCACAAACCAGAAAAATTTGTAAAAAAATAAGTGAAGGTAAATCCAGTTAATATTTCAATATGGAAAGATTAAAAATTAAAGAAATGTTAAAATTGAAAAGACTGGTTAAAACAGGAAAAAGTGGTTAAAACTGGAAACTAATTCAGAATTTATACTTACCAGCTTTACTTCCAATGTTTGCAGTTACAACTATTTTCCTTGTTGTTGGTGTAACAATCAAGGCATCCTTTCCATTGATTTTGAGAGACTTTTTTGTATCTGAATTATATGCTCTAAATGCAACCTTTTCAGGCTCCATATCTGACTTGATCACAAATTCTTGATACAGCTCTCCCTTGATGGGGATGAAAACAGTTTTCTGTTCATTTAGCTCATTCCACTTCACAGTAACATTGACTTTCTCTTTATTGTTGAGATGAACACTAATATAATAGATTTGCGCACTGGTAGAATTTGGTCCTTAAATAAATAATTGAAAAAAATTAATAAAAAAATATTAATAAGTACATTTTGCCCAATATTTCATAGTTAAAATTTTGCATTGAAAATAATTGGGTCATTTGTTTTAAAAATAAATAGAAGCAAGTTACCATGCTTTGGTGCTAAAGTTGTTGGAGGTAGGGAATCAATCTTTACTAATTGTGTGGATTTAATTATTGATGGTGTTATTGAAAGCTTTTCTAAACCATTCAATTTCTGGATTTGACTTGTATTTTTAACACGCGCTTGGAAAAAGACTGGTTTTGGAATACCAGTAGCTCCTATCTGGAATTCATGAAAGACAATAGAGTTTGCAGGAATAATCTTTTCATCGGTTACTGCATCAGGAAGAGTCCATTTCAGAATGCTATCACGGTCTGAGTTTCGGTTATCAACTTGCAAACTGATGTAGTAAACATCATACCTGTTAACTGCATTCCAATTTTTAGTATTGTTAAAAATTACAGCGACATCAGATTGCTTCCTGATATGCAAAGGAGCATTTGGTAAGTTCTGAATAGAAGCCAATGAAGGCTTATTTTGCTCTACTGATAATGGACCAATTACAGATTGGTCTACTGATGTAGACATTGTCATAGTTGGAAAATTATTAGAATCTTTAGATAAAGCAGTACTTGTAACAACAGGGCGTTGAACTAGTAACGTATCAAGGTTTGATGGTGGCATTGCATGTGAGCGAGTCAAAATGTTAAACTTACCATTTTGTAAATTCTTATTTGTACCTAAAAAAAAGTTTAAAACCATAATAGAATAGTTTGCTTTATCAACATCAAAGTATTTTTATCTCAAAAATCATTGCAATCCTAATGAAAAAAGAAAACTTCAATAAGGAGTTAGATCCTCTTGATTTTATATTTTTGAAGTTTATGCAACATACCTATATTGATCACATATGGTTTGGCAGAGCTAAAATCCATAACTGGGTCAAATTCAACAAAGGTATTTCCATTAAGCAGGACAGTCTCTGAAGTTTTCTCATTGATAGCTTGGAAGCGGATCTTTTTACTACTATTTGTTTCTATATAGATTTCTTCATTTTCACTTCCTGAATTAATTTCTTTATAAAGTTCTTGGCCTTCAACTGAATAACTAATAATAACATTGAAAGTACCATAGTTGTTTACTAAAACTGATAAAAAGAAATTTTTCCTTTCAAGAAATGTGATAGATCCATTTAAACCTGAACCTCCAGATGAGCTTCCAGATAAACCTCCTAGAATTGACATAGATCCTCCAGATGAGCCTCCTAGAACTAACATAGAATCATCTGATGAACCACCTAAAGTAGATGTAGAACCTCCAGATGAACCTCCTAGAACTGATATAGAACTTCCAGATGATCCACCA
This sequence comes from Hydra viridissima, assembly GCF_058129835.1. NCBI lineage: Eukaryota > Metazoa > Cnidaria > Hydrozoa > Anthoathecata > Hydridae > Hydra > Hydra viridissima. The sequence continues at coordinate 5,172,057 of NW_028324311.1, read as the reverse complement.
AAGATTGATGTAGAACCACCTAACAAACCACTAAGAACTGATGTAGAACCACCTGATGCACCTCGTAGAACTGACTTAGAACCTCCTGAGGAGCCTCCTAGAACTGTTGAAGAACCTTCTGATGAACCTCCTAGAACTAATGTAGAACCTCCCAAAACAGATGCAGAATCTCCAGATGAACCTCCTAGAACTGTTGTAGAGTTTCCAGATGAATTTCCTGTTGAACCTCCTATAACTGTTGTAGAACCTTCTGAAGAATCTCCTAGAACTAATGTAGAACCTCCCCAAACAGATGTAGGACCTCCCAAAACAGATGTAGAACCTCCTAATGAACCTCCAGCTGAATTTCCTAAAACTGTTGTAGAACCTCCTGATGAACCTCCAGTTGAATCTCCTAAAACTGTTGTAGAACCTCCTGATGAACCTCCTATAACTGTTGTAGAGCCTCCTGATGAACCTCCTATAACTGTTGTAGAACCTCCAGCTGAATCTCCTAAAACTGTTGTAGAACCTCCTGATGAACCTCCTATAACTGTTGTAGAGCCTCCTGATGAACCTCCTATAACTGTTGTTGAACCTCCTGATGAACCTCCTATAACTGTTGAAGAGCCTCCAGCTGAATCTCCTAAAACGGTTGTAGAGCCTCCTGATGAACCTCCTATAACTGTTGTAGAGCCTCCAGCTGAATCTCCTAAAACTGTTGTAGAGCCTGCTGATGAACCTCCTGTAACTGTTGTAGAGCCTCCTGATGAACCTCCTATAACTGTTGTAGACCCTCCAGCTGAACCTCCTATAACTGTTGTAGACCCTCCAGCTGAATCTCCTAAAACTGTTGTAGAACCTCCTGATGAACCTCCTATAACTGTTGTAGAACCTCCTGATGAACCTCCTATAACTGTTGTAGAACCTTCTAATGAATCTCCTAGAATTGTTATAGAACCTCCATTATCAGGATTAGAGCCTTCTAACTCAAATTTAAGAATTTGTTGATTTAAGCTATCATTTGTAGTTCTCTGGAGTATGACTTTAAATTGACCATTAATTAAAACTTGAGCACTTGTATCTTTGGAAATGGCTGTAACATAAATTGGATCTGGTGTTGTCAAAATTGTGAATATTGAACCTGTGTAAAAGGTATTATTTAAAGAAGTTTCTTGAAGAAGCTGTCCATTTTGCTTAAAAGCAATACTTAAATTGATTCGATTTGGGTTTAGCAGAAGGTATTCTGCATAAAACTCTGTAACTAAAAATAAAAAATTTGAAATTTAATTTAATATAAAATAAGGTGAAAAAATTTTGAACAATTAAATAAATTTAAATTTATTTTTTAAAAAAAATGCTAAACTGTTATTAAAACAAAACAAAACAAAAAAATTGTAAAAAGAAAAACCCAAAAACAACTTTACTGTTTGGTGACTTTGTTGATGTTGGAAATACTTTATTTAAATACACAGATTGTATTTCTTGAACCAATTTATACTGAAAGTTAACAATGTAAGTTGACTCTGAACCCTGTTTTAGTATTGAAATAGAAATGTCATCAGGTTGTTTATCAGATAATTGTGTCAAGTTTATGGTTAAGCTACTGTGTGAAGGTATTGACTTAACTTGCCCCAAAACTGGAGGGTATGTGATAATGAATGTATCAGGACCATCATTAATGAATTGAAGACTTACATAATAAGTTTGCAATTCTGAAAAGCAAAAAAATTTAAAATATTTTATTTTTAGTAATATAACAAATTTAAAAAAAAAATTTTAGCCAACAAAAAAAACTCTTTAAATTTTTACAACTAAAAAAAAAAAAAAAAACGAATTTTTTTTGTTGCATTTACTTGGTAAATATAGAACTTTAAAAAAACTCACTTGTTAGAGAGTCTCCAAAATCAAGATCAATATGATTAAATGGTGGTTTATCAGAAAACTGAATAATAAACTCAGAGTTTCCATTAATTAACACAGGTATAGAAGAGCCCTGGATTGTTGCTGTAACTATAATTGGTGATGGTGGTGCCGCAAGATTTTGCACAATAGCATCATCATTAGCTGTCTTTTTTCCTAATCTCGTAGTTTTGATCACTTTTCCATCTTGCTTAAAAATAACTTCAATATCATTTTGACCACCAATGTTGGATAGCGAGTATGTGATACCATATACTTTTGCTAATAGAAAATTAAAATCTTCATTTTTAAAAATTTTAATTTTTTTTATAGGGAAGTAAAATAGAAGTGTAAGAAACAGTCTTGATATGTTTATGTAAAATATATTTACTTATGTATAAAAAAAAGAACTAAGAAACTAAGTATAAGAAACAGTCTTGACTTAATTATATGAAGTAAATTTACTTGTATTAGCCAATTCAAATTTTAAGGGTAACGGGTTAACAGTTGGTGTGGGTTCGAACTGAAGAATAACTTCAGGATGCCCATTAATTAAAACTGGAGTGTTTACACCTTTAGCAACAGCTGTGACAGTAACAGGAGTTGAAGTTGGAACATCAAGATTAGTTATAGCATCCCCATACTTAGAATCACTGAAAGATGTTATTCTAACAACATTACCAGCTTGTTTAAAAATGACATTCAAGCTTAGCAGACTAGGGTTTTCCATCATATATTGTGCATAAAACTCTTTATCTAAAGCAAACACAAATTGCTTGATAAAAAAGAATGTTACTTTAAACAAACACAAGCTGTATGATAAAAATTGTATTTACAACAAACATAAGTTGCACAATAAAAATTATTACAAATAAAGTTAAATTTAACCACATTTAAAATTTAAAATTTTTATAATAATAGTTTATTTTCATGCTTTTATTTGCACCTTTTACATCACACATCAATTTAAGAAGAAAAACATACTTGGAGATACTTCATTCAAATATATAGCTTGAGTTTGTCTGGTCAACTTGTACTGAAGATTGAAATTTTTAGGTGGTGCAAGTGAACCTGTTTTCTGAACAGAAATTAATATATCATCAGGTTGCTCCTCAAATGATTTATTTTCATAAATAGAGAAATTGCTGAATGGTTTGATTTCATAAACATGACCCAATACAGGAGGGTATGTGAAGGTAAACATATCCGGTCCATTATTAATGAGTAAAAGATCCATATGATAAACTTGTAGTTCTGAAACATAGACCAATACAAAAAGTCAGTGAAAAAAATTTGTCATGAATACTAAACTTTAGATTTTTTTTAAAAGTTATAAATTAACAGATGAAAAATATCAACAAAAAAAAAAAAAAAATAGAAAAAATAGAAAAAATATGTACCATTTTCCTCACTTCCAGAAACCAAGAAAATTGTATCTTTATCAATTGATGGTGTAATAGAAATTTCTGATTTGTTATTCAAAAACACAAGTAAGTTTGTTCCAGCCTTTACAGCATAAACAGTAATATCACTAGGTTGAGTTGAGAGTGTTGCCATGTAGTCTATATTTACTTTTTGCTTGCTTGCTAGTTGCTTTGTCCCTTCTGTTTTGTTGAAATACTGGTATTTTACTTCAATACTATCACTCCGAGGATTGGATACTAACATACTGACATAATATGTTTGCATTTGAGAAGATCCTTTGGAAGAATTTTAAACATGCAGTCTCACAAATTTGAACAATAATTTTACATTAGGTATAATTTTAATACTTACAAAATTGCAGCACCAAGTTTAAATAATTGTTAGATGCATTTTTAAAAATGCTATTTTTAAAAAAACTGATACAAATTAAAGATTTTTTTGTAAGAATTGGGATAATTCCATTTGAGCAATTAATTTTTGAGAATGTTAGCGAAAACATTTAAATTATTTGTAACTTACCTAAAACTATATTCTGTAAAATTTTAGTTGTGCTAGGAATAAACAACAAAGATTGTTCGTTGTTTAAGCTAACAGGGTTTCCATTAGATTCAGCTGTAAATATAACTGGTCGAGTAGAAGTAAGAATTAAAGACAGCTGGTAGCTGCCAAAGCCATCAATACTCTTACTATTAGTTTCTCCATTTGTAGTGTAGGTTATGACAACAGGATATGGAAGTTTGTTAATTATGTAAACTTCCAGGTAATTTGTACTTGGAAAATTTCCTAAATAATTTATGATTATCTACAAAATACAATAATGCAACTGAATCTTACAAAAAAAAAAGTCCAAACTTTATAAAAGTACTTCTATATCATACATTACATATACATACATACATACATACATACATACATACATACATACATACATACATACATACATACATACATACATACATACATACATACATACATACATACATACATACATACATATATATATATATATATATATATATATATATATATATATATATATATACATAAAATAAATGAATATGAATATTTTTACCAATATTTATAACTTTGAATGCTTGGATACCAGACCATGGTGTAAACTCAACAAATGCATTTTCATTTAACATAAGTGGTTGTCCTGTAGCTTCATTGACAGCTGTAAATTTTATACTACTATTGGTTCTAGTATTAATAACAATTGGTAAATTTTGAGATGAAGGGCCAACAGTAAGATTAAAAGACTTCCCTTCAAATTGATACTTAACTACTGCAACAAGTGATTCAAAATTGTTAATGAGAACTTGCAGATTGTATTCTTGTCTATTTGATGGTGTACCTAAAGGTTTTTACATAAAAACTTATACAAAAATATATGTAAAAACTTGATTAAAAATAAATTTAAAAAAATACCTTTTATCAACAACAAAAAGAAAAAATTACTTTAATTCTAAATTTACTAAACCCATTAAAACAAATGGCTTTAAAACAAAACTAAAGACAAGTGCAAACAAATTGTTAAGACCATTAATATTAGGCAGTAAGAACTTTTGCATGACATTGTCTGAAAATTATCAGAGGATTATATTTCAAAATTTTATTAATTGCAAAAATATGTTTTTGTGAAAAAAACACCAAATAGTTACAAAATGAACATTTATAATTCTCACCAATGGTTATGTACTCATACTGTCCTTCTGTGAGAGGGGTAACTTCAACTCTCTGTTTTCCAGCATTTAACTCAACAGCAGCTCTTGAGATAATATCTTCTGCTGAGAAAGTAATTGTTTGGTTGCTGAATTCAAATATCTTCATTAAAATGCTTTCCTTGGGATTTATTTGGACTGTTTTTGTGATTCCATTTATGGTATACTTTATGAGTACAGGATTTCCTTCAACATGATAGTTTGTTATGTTAATATTGATATTGTATTGTCTTTGTGGCACCAATGAGCCTGTAAATAAAAAAAAGTTTTTTTACCATAACTAAACTAAAATAAAATCTATAAATAATTATATTTACCAATGATGACTTCTAGACTCTATAAATAATTATATTTACCAATGATGACTTCAGCAACTTGCCAGCTTTTAGTTGGCTTAGCTACAAACACTTCCAAATTATTCATGTAAACCAATGCACCATTTGGCTTAAATGCTTGGAAGATAATATTGTCAGGTTGTGATGCTGCAACTTGAAATTCAGAAATTATTTTAACATTTTGAGATGGAACTAACGCTTGTTGCTCAATTCCACTGAAATTGTATCTTACAAAAATGTCATTAGAATCATAGTTAATGACTCGAACTATGGTATAATAGACAACTTGTTCAGCTTCTGATAAGCCTGCAAAAATCACAAGAACTTAATTATTTTGACTCCATTATAATTTTTAATAAAAAGTGTAATGCAGGAGAAATAACCAAAAACTAGAGAGAAAAATTTTAAATCCATAAAAAGAATAAAGTTTTATACCTTCACCAATAGTAATGGATAATGTACTTTGCTGCTGACTTGCTAGTACAGGTAGAACTGTTTGCCCATTGAGCAGAACTTTATTAGCTGTTCCTTTTATAAAACCTGTGAGATTTGAAGGAAGAGGTGCAGATTCGCTAATAAAGGCTGAGTTAACAAACAACTCAGAACCAGGATTTACATCTTCAGTCAAACTTTTACCATTAACAACCCAATTAACAGTGGCAATGCTCTGTTCATACTTGTTTATAAATTGCAGATTTAAATAGTAGATTTTGAATTGCGGAATTTCTAGTTATACAGAAATTATACATACAAACAAATATATCATATAAACATGAAACAAGCTATATGTATAACATAGCTTAAACATTTAAAATAAAAAATCTTTAAATCATACAAACTTAACTATATTTTTGCTAAATAACTAATGAATGTAATTACAAAACACAAAACAACATAACAAAACAAAAAGGTAAAAATTCTATCTACCTTGATTTGTTGTGATATAAATTCTATAAGGGGAATCAAAAAGAGAAGGAGTGTATGATAACTGGAGTTGTTTGTTCAAAAACAAAGCATGTGATGAATTGGATTTCATATGAGCAGTGTAGACTACATTTGAAGGTGGAAAAATGGAATTGATAATGTCACGACGAAGAACAACAGCTTGGTAAATAAGTTCCATTGGCTCTTTGTCAATCATAACAATGACATTAGCAGGTACAGTGTTTATAATTTCCATATTTAAAAAGTACTGTTTTAATGGAGGAATGATAATATCTAAAATAAAGTAAAAATTTGAAACTTTTTATTTTATTAACTTTTATTATTAAAATTAAATTATTTTTTCTTTTAATATAATAACAAATTAGGCTAAAATAAAAACTATGGCAACATAAGAGTTCTAAAAAGAACATACCCTTTTCGGTGATTCTAACCTCAGTTATTTCTCCTTTAATATCAGATGCTAAATAATTGAATTCATAATTTCCATTCAAAAAGTAGTTCCTCTGGTTATATATAGCTGACATAACAAATGATGGTCGTATTGTTGTATTGACCATCATATTAACTGTTGTTATGCTTCCAGGCTGAAGAACCCTCTCTTTTGCATATTCAAATTCATTGTAAACTATAGTAATAGCTACATCTACTGTGTTAATGAAGCGCAGGTTTATGAAATAAATTTTTGATTCCCCACCATATTCTCCTAAGAGTTATAAAAGTTACAGCTATTTATTTGTTTTTTCAAAAAATTTTTAAAAAGCAAAAAACTTTGTAATATTAAATTAATCATTTTTTTAAATTACAGAACTTTTAAAACTAAAAATAAAATATTTAAGATAAGATGATACCTTTGCGCTTTACAATATACAGCACATTGTATATATAATCCTCTCCCCAAGGTACTGAATATGACTCTTGTCCATTTATGTAATACTGAACATCACTGTTAGAGTCTGTTGCTGAATAAATATAAGGCTGAGGACATGTACCATTACCTGTTATTGTAACTGTCTTAACATTTTCAACACGCCTACTTGGGCTAATTTCTTTATTAGCTACTTCAGTTTTTCCTTGTGTTGCTTTTATTTGGGCAATATTGTCAGATAAGTTGATGATAATAACATGAATTTGGCATTTTGTTGAAAAGTTCCCTGAAAAATAATGATTTATTTCTGTAAAAAAAAAAAAAGAGAGAGAGACTATTGCACTATCAAGTATTTACCCTCACAAGTTCATGTATACTTTTTAATACTTTTTTTAAAAAAAAAAATATTTAAAACAAACTTTTTACCTGGACATGCACCTGTTATACATTTTGCAAACTCTTGTGAGAGCCCTAGACCTTGATCAATACATGATCGCCCACCATTCTCAGGAGTTGGGCTATTACAAATACGAGTTCGAGATTTTATTCCATCCCCACAACTTGCACTGCACACTGTCCATTCTCCCCATTCTGAATAATCTCCATCAACTGTGGAAACAAAAAGTTTTGTTATTCAGCAACACATCAAGCATTTAGTTTTGAAAAATGTGTGATTATTTAAAAAAAAAATGCAGAAAAAACTTACTTGCTGGAGGACATACTGGATCTTCACGAAGGCTTTCACTTGTTGAGTCACTTGATCCTGTAAAGAAAAAACAAACTTTTATTAGAAAGTTAAAAAATCTAACGCTGAAAAAAAAGTAGTTGAATAAGTTTGTAGAGTAATTAAATTTAGTAATTTAATTAGAGTAATTTAAAGAAATTAAGTACCTGAAGAAGTTACAACATAATTTATGGGTACAGAGCCATCTTTTGTTGGAACTAAATCAATAACCTGTTGATTATTGACCAGTTCTGATGTGTTGGTTCCATACTGCACCATCATTACCTTGTACTGTGGTAGAGTTGAAACATATGAAGTTAAGTTATGATGAAACTCTGCTTTTGAGTTTTCATCAATGTCAATCTCTTTGATGCCATCTCGCCATGTTAATGTAATTCTTTTTCCAGCATCGTTTTGAATGTTGATATTAATTGAAAAATACATAGGTTCAAGAATAACATCTTTGCCTAGTAAAAAATAACATCTTTGCCTAGTACAAAAAAACACCTTTGCCTGGTAAAAAAAACATCTTTAAAAGATAATGATTTAAAGATATTAGACAATAAGCAAACATAAAAAATTTCCACAATTTTTAAAAGGATTTTAAAACAAATACCTGTCAATGATATATCCACTATGGTGATTGAATTACGAACAGAACTTGATAACATAGCGTAAGTGTTCTGCCCATTGATTTTGAGAGGTGCTCCATTGGATTTCTTAGAGGCTTTTAAAATAAAATTAGGCTTCTCTCTTGATCTAAAAACTCTTAACCAATTTAAAACATCATCAGCATCAAGAGTTACTTTCTCAGGACGGCCAAATTCTTCAAATGTAATATCAACTTGACCTTCAGCATGATTTACAAATTGATAATTAAAATAAAATGTCTTTAGCTCTTCTCCTTTTAAATCTGTAATTAAATAAAAATAGTTAATCAGTAATTTCTTCAATGCTTTAGCAACTTTAACAATTTTTATTCTTTATTGCTTTTGTACCTTTTACTTGAGATATTTCTAACAAGGTAAACTCTTCTCTAGAAACAGCGGGTGTAACTTCTAGTTCCTCTAAATTATTAATTAACAAAGGAGCACGATCTCCAAAAGAATAAACTTTGAATGAAACACCAGGAGGAGAAGGAACTGTTGTTCGAAGCTCATTGACCATGCGTGTAACACTTGAGACATCAAGTGTTTGGGATTTTCTTTCACTTCCTAATGTCCATTCCAACACAATTCGTGTAATATTATTCACAACTTCAACATTGTAATAGAATATATTAATTGGATTTGATGCAATATCAGCTGAATTTACACTGCTTAAATTGCCTAAAATATTAAAGGATTGTTGTTTAAATCTAATAAGAAAAATTTCTATTTTAATTCTTTTTAGAAAGAAAAAAAAGATAAGTATTTAACCTTTTGATTCTCTAATCCAATACCATATACTAAGTGGATTCTCTGCAACCGTTCTTAACCAAGGTGCAGGAACATATGTAGCATCTTTTGCAATTAGAGTACCAAACCAATCTTCTTTAGGATTTTCTGCAGTTGTCAAAAGGGCTTTAGAGCTTTCAAGAGGAATGTAGGGCATGCGAAAGCGGATCGATGATGTGTAGTTCCACTGGCTAAACTTTTTTACTAACTTAATATCTGTTTGATTGTTATAACGTGATAAAACCCTACAATTTAAAACATTCCTTTTTTTGAAAAAAATATTTAATTGTTGTAAATTATATTAAAAAATTTAAACAGTAGTTGTTGCAACAACACCTTAATTATTTCATTTTAAATTTAACTGTAAATATATAAACTTAATTGTAAGAATATTTATACAAGATTAATTAAAAACTAAATAACTACACAACAACAGTATGTATACTAACTTGTAGCCTGCAGGTGCTTCCCAGATTCCACCAAACTGACCTAAATCTCCAGCCTCTAATCGATATTGAAAACTATTATTCACAATTGATAATATTGCATCAGCACGATTTAATATGGAAAAATCTGATTGTAGTCCAGGATTATCATTACCACGGAAAAGTATACTATTTTCATCCCAGTCACCAGCTGTTTGACTTGTTATAATTAGAGTCCAACCTCCTTGATTGCGATTCATATCACAATAAGTAAAAAAGGTTTCATTTTCCTCATTTGGTACAGCATAAGCAAGACGGTAAATACCATCATGTCTACGATGGCACCTATCATAATACTCACGACAGGATCGAATTGGTGTAGCTAAATTTGAATGATTTTGTATTTAGTTAATACTATTACTTATAAATGTAAAGTATATATAAACAATGTATTACTCACATTATTTTTTAATGTATTTTTACAGTTTAAATATGATAATAAAACTAATACTTTTAAAAATATTACTTTTTATTTTACATTTTCTAAAGAAATACGGAGAATTTTTAAATACTCATTTGGAACAAACAGATATTAAAATATACTTACGTTGATCATTTGTAGGAGGGGGTGTAGTTGCTACTGTTGATGATACAATACTGCTACTTGATGGTGTAGGGATTACATATATAGATGAAGGAACAGCTGTTTTAATTGATGATGAATGAGTTACAAAAGTTGTCGAGATTAATGTAGTAGGTAAAACAGATATATCAACAGTGGATAAATAAGATATAGGCGTTGGCATAACTGTGTTGATAGTCAGAGATGAAGATAATGCAGATGTAGGAGAAACATGAGTATAAAACGAAGAAGTAGGACTAATTACTTGAGCAGTACTTGTAATTGGGATTGAGTTTATAACTGTTGTAGGCAATATTGTGTTGGTGCACAAAATAGAGCAAGGTTTAACACTTGGAAATACTTCAGTAGAAGAACTTGAAATCTCTGGTTTAACAACTAAAGTTGATTGACTAGGAGCCACACATTCTTTACATGGATAGTCTAAACCATACTCTGGTGATGGCAGAGCTATTAAGTTCAATAGAAAAATTACAATAGAATTTTTTTGAAGTAGTAACAAATAAATATATACTGTTAGACATAAATATTTTATAAATATTTAAACAAAAAACATAGATTTATGAAAAGCATAATATAATTACCATAAGAACAGGCATTTACTAATTCTCCAATCTCTTTTTCAGATAAAGCGCGTGTTAAAATATAAAACTCATCAACAAAACCATTTAATTGATGTCCATCAACCTTACTACCAATTTTGGCAGACTTTCCCCAGTCTTCTGACAGTAGTCCTGAGCCGTCTACTGTGGTTATTAGTCTAGCATTAACAAAAACTTGAGCTTTTCCTATAAATGAATTTTAAAGGTTTTAACACTATGATACATTTTTAAAGAGACTATGAACAAGGTTTTAACACTATGATACATTTTAACACATGAAAATGAAACAAAAAAAAAAAGATTTTAATTTAGAAAAGTTTTTATCAATTAAAATCTAAACATACTTGCAGCTGAGTCATAAGTACCAGCAAGATGCACCCATTGGTCTGGTTTAACATAAGTGTCTCTTGTTTCTACATTAAACACAGTATGCTTGGTCTCATCTATGTGCGACCATTTAATCTTTCCACAATTTAATCCAAAGTCATACTGAAGTTCATTATGTGCAAAGCCCACTGTCGAGAAAATGGTCTGCTGAGTGTTGGTATTATTCACTTTTACCCAAACTGCAATAGTGACAGCACTTCCTGGTTTTGGGATAAGTTTGCTACCATCAAAAGTTATATCTCCACCTATCAATCTGCAAGCAAAACCACAAGAATAATTTGTATGCATTATAGTGGCTGCTCCTGAAATCAAACCATTATTACCATGTCCTGAAACATCAATAATTTTGTCACCTTCAAATTGATCAAAGTTGAGGCTTACTGTAACAAAAGATCTGAAAGCATCAAGGTTATAGGAGTCAGTACGATGAACAATTTTTTGGCGCTTGTTATGATTGTCTACTTGGTAATTTTTTAGTTCATTATCATTGGCCACTGATGCAATTTCTTTTCCATCTTTGTTATATATTGGAATCAAATTCTTATTATACCGTGATTCAAATGGCTTGTAAATTTTTTTTGTAAAGAATGAATTTCCATCTTTATCAGGTATAAGTAATGCTGGGTTCCCAGCGTCCAAGTGTGGAAAGTATTTTCCCATTTGATAATAACGAAGAGGTCGGGCAATCATAAGAGTTAGCTTTTTTTTTTCTGAAGAGATTTCAGGTTCAGGTTCTCCTGCTTCATGCATCATACTATCCTCCATTACAGTTTCAGGTGATTTGAACATAGCAAAAGGGCGATCATCTTTTATAACTGTTACATTATCATTATTTCCTCCTATTATTCCAATTAGTTTTTTCTCTTTATGTTTTTTATCCAAAACTGAACAGAAACAACAAAAAGAGTTTTAAAAATAATTTAATTTACTTTGAAAAAAAAATTAAAAATTTTAAAGCAAAACAAACTATTTATATAAAAGAGCAATAACATAAATATCAATACTTACATTGACCTTTGTCACATACTAAAGATCCTACCATGGTTGGCAAGATATCAGAAGAATTATCAATTGCTTCCCTCAGAGGGGTAACTGGATCAGACACTGGGCCAGAAAAATGGATTTTTAGTATAACTTCAGTCAAGTTTACAGCATTTACTCGGAATTGTTGACGCTCACTACAAAATAAAAAAATTAAAACTTAACATAAATTGTTAAGAAAGAAAAATTTGAAACTTGGAAATAATTATCACTAGTCTTTCTTTTAAATTGATGAATACTAATTGAAGATATTAAAGTTTGATAGAGGTACCTTAAAGAAATAATTTCTACACTCTCATACTCTCGTATACCAATGTAAACATCTAAAGCCATCTATAAATCAACATGAATACATCATTATAGAAGGAAAAAAAAACAACCTCTAAAGTAAATTTTAAAAAAATATATATATATTTACAAAGATTTCATACCCATTTATGAATAGCATTGTTAAGCTGTTTATATTCAAAAGAGTTTTTTCTTTTCAGCTTTTCATCAAATGGGATTGTAATGCAAAATTCTGCATCTATTTCATTGCATGGGCATTTTTCTGAAAAGCAATTTTGACAAAACTTGATATTATAGTATATAATTTCATAAAATCATTGTTGAAGGCTAACCTGTTATCAGCCTTGCAAAAAAAAAAACAGGATGGTGTACCTTCAGGGCATTCTTCTTTATTTGGACCTTGTGCAGGTGAATTACCATCTGCACAACATCCAAATGTTTCATTTTTACAATCAATTCCTCCGTGGGCATAACCAACTTTGGGAATGGCTTGTTGAACAGGACTTTTTCTGAAACTACCAATTATAACTAATAAACCTCCAAAAACTCCAGAGTTCACTGTATCTTGAATTAACTTCAAACCATCATTTGGACTATCAGTAAATGTTAAAACTGCATTTACCAAAACATACTGAACTTTTTTAGAATCATCAGGTATTACATAAGGTTCTATTGAAACAATCTGCACTTTAGTGAACAAACTTGGATAGAGGCCAGAAATCTATATAAAAAGTAAATTACTGCAAACAGTTCTTGAAAATTTTCATGAAATATTACCAAAAAAAAAAAGAGAGAAAAGGTAAAATTAAAAGAGCAAAAAACTTGCATTATAAATCTACAATTGTTTATTGTTTTTAGTTTTGATTTCATTACTGATATCATGTTAAGTAATTATCAAATATATAAACTAACAGACTAAAACTAATATATATTACAATAAGGAATTATTAAGATGTAAAATTGACATCATGGTGCTAGCATGTACTTTAATAATACTTACTGTTTGATTTAAAGCAGATTTTATTTGAATGTATATTGGGTGAGAGGGCAAGTTCAGGCGATCATTAAAAGGTATAATAATAGCAAATGATATTTTCATCAACTTTTCATTTCTAAAAGCAGTTCTTTTACCAGTTTGTATCTGATTAGTTTTCTTAGCATCCAATTTGGGTTGAGACACACTTTTCTCTGGTTGAACCTCAACCAAGAGAAGAGATTCTTTTTTACACTTTGTCTCACATTCAGCTACACTCATAAAGTTATTTGCATTGCCACCACAACCAGAATAAACAAAGAATTCACATTCTTTTGTTTGCACATTGTAAAATATTTTTGTAATATGCATATTACATTTACCCTTTTTGGCTTGATAAGTGCAGAGTTCTTTTGTAACTAAAAGAAAAGTATGATAAAAGGGCTGATGCTAGTATATATATGTGACTGGCTGGGAGAAAAGGTACCAAAAGTGTGGTCACTAAATAACAAGAAAATCAGTAAAGTACAGGTTGAGGTCAAATTTTAGCTACTTTCATTCTTGATGCTTTTGCTTTGTATGAATTCTGAAGTATGTTTTGCACAATTTTTTACATTTTTTATTTATCACTGATTATTATTTAACAAAAAATCATTTTAAAGCCATTTTTGCAAAAAATGCATGTTTGAATAGTATTATTTGTAAATTTAATATCTCTGGAATTTGTAGGAAAATATCATTGTGGATTTTTTTACAGTAATACCAATGACTTCAGTGAACGTATTGGCACTCTGTATTTCATCCTGCACTTTTGGTACTTTTTCTCCTAGCCGGTCACATGTATATAAAAAAATAAACATTTCTCTAAATACTATGAATTCCCCATAAGTACCCAAGGTATTATGCAATAATTGATTCTTTTCAAATGTTTTTCTTTAAATAATATTATTGCAAAGTAAAGAAAGTTAATTTTACCTTTTTTGCAATCTGGGTGAGAGCCATCAATTCTTCTTGTTCCAAGTATTTCCTGACCATATTTATCAACGCACCAACATTGTTTGCCATAGTACAAATGACTAAAGCATTGACGACTTTTGTATGTTCCATCTTCATTGCATTCTGGTGAGAAACTGTCACCACCAATCATAGGAGCTTTTGAAAGCTGTCTTTCTTTTTCACACTGCCCAATTTCTACAGAAAAAGAAATTTTTAAATATAAATTTCAAAACATTAACTAGGAAAAAATAAATATACTTTAGGTTTTAAAAAGTGCAGGTTTATTTTAAAATGTTGCTTTTCACCTTTTATTTTTGTTTGACTTGTAACACTATCCAGAACATGTAAAGGTGTTGGTGTTGTAGTTGTTGGGCGATAAAATGTGGTCCAATATTTGTTTGTTGAATTCTGATGACGAAGCTGCATGCATTTTTCATTTGTCAGATTACCAGAGTGAGCATCAACCTTTGAACCAATTATTTCTTGCCCTTTTACATCAACACACCAACACCATTTACCAAACTGTTTATGTTCATAACATTGAATTGGTTTGTAATCTCCATTTGATAAACAATCTGGCTTAAACATGTCAAAAGAGTTTGGATCAGAAGCAATTTTCCGATCTCTTAAACAACTTAATAAAGGACTTGCTATTGTGGTGTTTACTTCAACTTGTTTAGGAGTAGCAGTAATAGTGGTACCATATAAGTTTGCAACATTTTGTGGTTTCATTAACTGGTAGGCAGCTTCTTTATCAAGCACTGAGAAAACTTCATTAGGTTTTTCTTGATGAGTGTTTGTTTGAACAACTGTTTCATTTTCTACTGGCACTTTAAATTGCACTCTATAAACACCAGGATAATTTGAAGGAAAATGCAACCTATCAAAGCTGACTTCTACTTTATTACTTTTAATAACCATGCCAGGAGAACTAGTGGTAGTAAGAGTTTCAATTGGATTGAAAATAGGAACAGTAGTAGTTTCCAGATTATCAGGAGTGGGTGTAGTAGTTAGTTTGCTAGTTGTTTTGTCCACTAATCCAGTTGAAAAAGTATTGACTTCATGTATGGTAGGATAGTAAAATGGCAATGCTGGTTTTTGATTAATTTGTTGAACATCATTTGAATTATTTTCAACTGTAACTTTTTTTGGAGAAATCACCAAATTTCCTTTTCCTAGATCTAAAGCAGTAGGTGAAGCAGAAGATGCTTGAATTGAATAATTTAAGAGAACTTCATTTTGTTTTGGTATAATAGGTGTGAATGGGACAACAGTAGGCTGTCCAATTACTTGATAAGTTCCTTCATCAAGTTGCTTTGGAATAAGATTTGAACTTGCAGGAGTTGTGCTACCAATAATTTCATCATTTGCTGGTCCAACAAAAGATTCCATATTTCTTTGGTTATACAGTCCTATAAGTGTATTTTCAACAACTCCATTTTCATTAACTTTTTTATTTTCACCCAGATAAACATTTTGCTGCTTTAAGGCATTCAGGGTTTCAGTTTGCTCAGGTTTAAAGGATATATTGTTAAGATTAGTATTGCCAGCCAATATATTTTTAGATTCTTCTGAATCTATTGGAATGTCTTTTTGGGAAACTTCAGCAACTATTGATTGCTGCATTGTTGCACCATAAAGACTAGTGTTGCTGCTCAGTGGAATTGCTTTTGCTTCTGATTGAGTATATTTTTGACCAAGCAGGGAACTATTTTGCCCACCAAATAAAGGATTAAATGTGTTTATATAAGGAGTTTCATTTGGTGATGTATAGTTTTCTTGAGAAGCAGCATTAATGATGTTTGTAGATAGACTAGCACTTTCAACATCAGATATATTTAAAACTAAAGGAGGTTGCTGAATATTTAAAATAACTGGTCCAGATGCAATTACATTTAGAGTGTTCAATCCTCTTTGTGGATATGTCTCATATGTTGGAGAAGATTTTTGACTTGTACTTTGCTGAGAATTAGCAGCAGCAACTGGATTTTTGGGAGATTCAGAATTTATTGTACTTGCTGAAGTTTCTACCAAAACTGGAGCAGCTGTTGAAGATATATTTGATAACCATTGATAGTAAATTGATGTTATATTTGATAGCCACTGATTGTATGGAGAGATAGTTGTTGTTAGCTCACCTGTAAGCTGAGTTGTAGTGGTTTGTACTGTTGGAGAGGTGGATTCTACTGGTGGAAGAGTGGATTCTACTGGTGGAAGAGTGGATTGCAGTGGTGGAGGACTTGACTTATATGTTGTTTCTAATAAAGGACTTAAAGTATTATCAGGAGTGCTGGAAGAAAGTGAAGGCATTGTAGAAGTATATCGAAATCCATTATCTTCAGATATGTCACTTGTAACTTGGTTTTGTGTTTCTAAAGCTTGGTATTGAAAGTTCATAACTGCATTCATTGAAGCAGATGCAGAAGCTGCATTTGTATAACTTTCATTTGTTTGCTGGAAACTTGATTCAGCGTTGTTTCCTTCATTGAGTTGCTCATTAATTTGAGGATCTGGGTTAACAACATGAATATCAAAATCAGTACCACTATGTACAGTGTTCTCTGTCTGATGATGAATATTAACTTCATTATCTGATATTGTCCCTGACATTTCACTACTTTGAATCAAACTTTCATGATCAGATACTGAAACAAGAGCCTTAGAAGACTCATTAAAAGATTCATTATTGTCAGTAGCTTTTGGTAAATAAGGGTTAAATGTTGGTGGTGAAGTAGTACTTGTAACGCCGTAAGAGTCTAATGTACTATTTTTATCCTGAATATTGTAATACTTAGCAAAGTTATTCCAAAGGGGATGACTATTGCTTGAGTCATTTGCTATTGTTTTTTTCAATTTACCATAAATGATATCATCAAACTCAAAAGACTCAGGTTTTACTGTTGAAAGTCCTTCTGATGGTAAGTTATTTGTGGTTGCATTACTAGGCTCAGTATTAACTCCATTTAGTTCATTTAGTGGCTGAGCATAATATTTATAGCTATCAACATCACTTAATATTGGTTTTTGAGAATTGTAAGACTGATAAATAGGATCATCACTTCTAACATAATTGGCAGTTCCTAAAAAAATTACATTTCATATTAGAAATTTTATATCAAAAGTTATTAAATTTCTAGATTATGTGTGTGCGTGTGTGTGTGTGTGTGTGTGTGTGTGTGTGTGTGTGTATATCTATATCTATCTATCTATATACATGTAAGTAATAGGGAAGATACTACGATAAAGATTGCCATCAAACTAAAAATTCAATTTATATCAAGTGTCTTAGGTACGCAGGGTTACAAACAGTCATAAACCTAACTTATATATATAATCTTATACAGCTACCTTGCAAAAACTCTTCTTCATCAAGTTCTACAGGCTGATTAAAAAACACCAAATTTTCCCTCTTTGAGTAATGTCTTTTCAGGCGGTGATGACTTTTCGTTTTTTCTAAAATTTAATAAAAAGCTAAGAGTTTATAGTAAGAAGATAAACATCATCTAGGTGTGAAATTGTCAATACTTGTTCTTGTTATACTTTAACGAGCGAATACTGTTCAAAGGGGGAAAAAAATCTTTATTTAAAAACAGCCTTTTAAGGAGATAACGATTTTTACAATTTTTTAAATATTAAATAAAAAGCTAAGAGAAAAACGACATTTTCCACGTGTGAAACTACCAACCGTAAAAAGCGGAATTCTTTATTTACAATTTTGTTTTGAAGTTTGTAAAGTCCGGCTAACGGAATGAATCCAGGAGTGGACCGAAAAAGTGTAATAATAAGAACAAGAAGTATAGTAAAACCTATTTGTTACTAACTTATTAGGCTGTATAATTCTGATATTTTTTTATTACTTATCTTCTAACAGTTATATATTTAGAATAGTTTGAATAAATAAGAAACGAACTTATTTCATAGTTTTTTTTTCACTGATTGTTTTCAAACATCTTTTAAAAAAGTGGAAGTAAAAATCTAGTTTTTAAGAAAATAGCTTTACTCAATTAATTTTGATTATAATCGTTATTAGTAAAGAATAATTTATAATAAATCGTTTTAAACATCAAGGTTATTTCAACTGAGGTTTTGTTCATTCGTTTTTTACAATATCAGAGTTTGCAGAGTAAAAACTTCATACATCAAAAAACCATTGGGACCGAAATAAAAAGATTTTAAAAAGTTTCTTTTTTTTTTTAATGAAGTATATTTAAGAAAGGCTTATATATGTCCATAAAAGGGTGATATATGAATAGAGTTAATATAACAAAAATAACTAGAAAAAGATTTCACGGAAATAGGTCTTCGTTTTGTTTATTTTATTGATTTTTTGAAGCCGCTGATTATTAAGTGCACTACTCACCGATAGGTATTGTAAAGCTGTGAGTCAATAATGACAAAATTAAAATGATCTGAATGTTAGCCATATTAAAATGATTCCTCATTATTTTCAGTGACTTAACTGATTACGAAAATATGCGGCTGTCAACCACACAGCTGTGTTTGAAATTATCTACAAATAAAGTAAAAATCAAAAATTAGTAGAGCAAACAAAAAAAGTTGATACAATCATTGTAATTTTATTTGCTTTAATCAACATTATTATAATCATTATTATTTGAAGAAATTAGATGTGTTAATTCCGGAGAACATCTTTAAGATGATATCCGGAAATTTTAAAATCTATCTATAAGATGGTCTCCGAAATTTTAAAATTTATCTATAAGATGATATCCGGAAATTTCAAAATTTATCTATAAGATGATATCCGGAAATTTCAAAATTTATCTATAAGATGATATCCGGAAATTTTAAAATTTATCTATAAGAATACTAAAAGTTTTAAAATATCTTTAAAAATGTTCGACAGAAATTCTTAGAGCAGAGTGAATGAAAATATCTTTTCCTTAAATCACGTGTTTATTGTTAATTGTCTTTCTGATGTTTATTAACTTTGGTTCGTTGTTTATTAAAAACTTACTGCACTCCATTTAGCTTATTCAAAACTATTTAAAATTAGATTTAAGTTTTTTTAAAAAAGTGTTTCCATTTTTATTCATCTTAATTTGCACATACAAGTAAAATTAACGCATTTTTAAAATTAATGCATTTGTTAAAATAATCCATATGTAAATTATATTTAAAAAGTTAAATTATATAAATTACAATATATAAGTATACAATATGTTATATGTATATATAGTATAAACTATTGCAAGTGACACTTCAAAAAACTTTAAAAGTGAAAAAAAAAAAAAAAATTTAAAAAATGTTAAATTTGCCAACTACAAAGGAAAAAGGGAGCCATTATGATGTTCTTACCACTCACACAGACAAATCAGATTGTTTTTACTTCTTACACATTTTTTTATATGAAAAAAAAATACTACTGTCGTATCCTAAATTTAGCTGATACCCTTTTTTATTCTCAATATTTTCTAGGCGAACAGAGAGTGCTGATTACCAGCTCTCGTTGCGGACATTATGTTCTTTTGATCGTTTGGCGGAGATGAAAGCTGTAAAGATCAACTTATCTGCACGCGGGATAAAGTTAGCTTTTTTTTGCAAAGAAATGCCAAACGTTATGCAAGTAAGAGAGCTGTCTTACAATTGCTTTCTACGGAATGTTTCATTTTGAGAACTTTATGTTAAAGTTTAAAGGTGGCGTTTTGCATATTTCTATCTCGTACTCTAAATAAATACTTAACTTTAAAAACTTTTTAATTATTTGAAAATGCCTAATCGCTAAAAAATGATGCACACGATCAATCATGCGGAAAGACTTTGCGATTAACGTACAGAGCAGTTATCTCTTGCACAACTTAAAGATATTTTTATTACTTATATATTTAAACATATCTGTAAGGTCGAGCAGGTGGCTTCTTTCTCTTTAGTTAAATATTTCTCGTCATTAAAAAAACCGTTGTTTAAGAGTATAACTTGTTGAAAAGGTTCTCTACTGAAGCAAAATCAAAAACTGTGTTTATAAATATTCAACCTTATAACGTTTTTAGTGAAATATTTAATCAAATTAAAATAGTCGGAATTATTCTTTTCTAAAAAAAAGATAAATTTTTGTAAAAAAAAAAAAATAAATTTCTGTACAAAAATTGTTCTTTACTTCAAAAAATTTTTTAAGAATTTTCGCTTTTCGGAAAGAAAAACTTTTTCGACATTTTTCACTTTGGAAAGATTGATCTTTTTTTTAAACGATACGAAAAACAAAAAACCGCTGATTTTACAAACATAGAAACACCCTCAAAGCGTTCGGAGTGGGGTGGGGGTGAGGGACGAGGCGGGGAGTGAGCTGGATTTTTACTCAACACTTTTTATTAACTGAAAGCCTTGCGCGCATTTTAAAATAAATCTATAAACTTATATTATATATGGACGAGCATATATCGGAGTAGAGAGGAACAGATTATCGAATGATTAAGTTAAAATACCTCTAAATGGCTTTAAAAAAAATTAATTGTTCTTTTAATAAACTTACCTTTAAATCTAAATGAACCTTACGTTCCACCATATTGCACCTTTGAATTACTACTTTACTTATGACTCCATCTTAGCAACCGCGGGTGTTTCTCTTAATCCAGCCCTGTGACAATTTTTCGTTTTACTCTGTAATTGGAGTGTAAGCTAATAAATGTGTAGTGGAGGCAATAAATGTTTCTGTGTGAGCATAGATTAGGGTTAAGAGGTGTCAGGAATGCTTTAGGGGAGTCAGAAAATGGCAGATTCCTTAGTGCATTAAAATCTATTGTATGTAGCCAAATTTTTGAAAGAGATTGTAAGATAGTTAACAACGCCAAGAAAGAGATGCGATTCCCTCGGTGTACAGTGGCAAACCAAGGAACTTTTAAGTCTTTAATCTTTAAGCCTAAGTTTGTTAAGGAGACATTTGAATGGCGGTGAATATCAGACAACTTATGTTTCTGACGTCATGGATTTGTTTGCAGAGATCCTGAAAGTCTGCGCAATCGATAATAAGTTTATCCTTCAAAATCTCCTTTTTAGTTGAAACTGTCGTTCTTGTTTTTATGCCCTCCAAAACTTTTTGCCTCATTGATCAAATGTAAATTTGATTGTTCGCAACTTGATTAAAAGTTGGTGCAAGCTTTTTTAAGCTGGTATTTGATTGCCAGTGATGACAATCAGTGATGAGAGTCAGTGATGGGAGTCATTGATAGCAATCAGTGATGGCACTCAGTGATGATAGTTAGTGATAGCAGTCAGTGATGATAGTTAGTGATGACAGTCAGTGATGACAGTCAATGATGCTCTGCAAATGAACAACATGATCTTTCGCTGTTAACATGGCCTTTTGTTAAAAAGACAACGATTACTTGAAGAAAAACCTGAGTGGTTATAGTTTTCTTTTTAAAACTTGAAAAACACGTTGCAATAGTTCAGATTACTAATATAATCCGATGGATAACCTTGTATTGCTAAAATAAGTTCTTATTCCGATACATTTATGTCCTCATCTGTTATTATCGTTTTTTCTTCCATCATTTTCTTCAAAAACACATTAAATCTAAAACATACGTTTTCGTTTCAATAGTTTACGCAGTTTACGATATATTTATTGCCATTTTACCCAAAATTTTGAATTAAATTTTATTCGCGAACATTATAAACAGATTTTGGGACTTACATCACAGTGACCAGTGTACTCATATCAACCCCACCGAGAATCATTTTGGTGACGACATCAGGTTAAAACCCATTTTTAAAACCTTGGATTGCCTCTTCAAACGCATTTTTTGTCTTAAATTGATCTTGAACCAATTGTGTATTATAATCAAAAGATAGTAAAAACTTAAACTTACTGTAATGAAATTATTGTAAATAGTATTTCATACTAGAAGATGGGTGGATAAAAAATCTAATGGGGTAACATTCAGCTTTTATCTGAGCGGCCGCTCCCAGCTTCCAGTGAACGACTTAGAGGAAACGTAAGTCAGAGTCAGAGTTTGTTGACCTTCTTTAATTAACAGTTTTTAACTTTTTCGTGGTTCAGTTTTTTAATGTGAATCCAATAATCATATATTTCAAATTGTTATCTATGTTTGAACATAAATTAATGTAAGTTACGAACCAATAATTTTGATTAACTTTTTAATGTGACAATTTTCTCGGGAGTCTCGGGAACACTTTGAAAAAAATTTGCTCCTGTATCACATTTAATGGCTAATGTGATATAAGAGCAAATTTTTTCGATTTCCAAACTTGCAAATCTTCTCTGTATAAAGTTCTACAGACCTTGATTTGTCAAACTAATTCTAAATCCAACACGTCGATGTCTATTAATTCTTTGAGTAAATTTTATCACATTATGTTATCATACTTTGGCAGAACGATGATAATTTTAATTATTCAAAGAAGAAAAAAAGACCAGGTTGTGATAAGATTTGTGTATTGGGTGCAGGTGATTTTTACACGAAGCTGGTTTTTGTAAAATGTTTGCACATTTTACAGAAAGTCAGTTTCGTGTAAAACTTTTTTTTTATTCAAATCACAATGTTATATAACAAAACAAGTTAAACCATAAAAGAAAGGGGGGGGGGGATGAATTTCTGTGATATTTAATTATAAAAACAATAAAAATAATTTATAAAATGTTAAATAAAAAATTTTTCTCATCAGGCTTTATTACTATTTAGAAGCTAACAACACATATAATCAGAGATATCAAATTTAGAATATTTCATACCTGTGATATTATATGTTGTATCAGTTTTTAGAAACTATAGATTTTTATTTATTCAAGTTAATTTATAGAAAATATCTTTTTTATAAATATTTGTTACAAAACATATCGAAACAACCCATATAAATGTTTTCTTGGTAAACCTCCGTTCAGTTCTAACGAAAGATTTAACGAAAAAAATATTTTTAAGACAGAGTTGAAGAGCGAATAGAAGCAGAAAGTTGAGTTAATGGCGTTCCAAAAAAGAAAGAAACAGCTAATTTTAGACCTACTAAAATTTTTTTATGATGGAAAATTTACGCCCAAAAGTGCCTTTTATTCTTCGTAAAAATATATTCTTGATGCCACATATTTGTTAATCTGTCTAGAGTTTTCCAAATTTTTCAGACGAATCAGTAGTTGATGAAAATTGAAAAGTCGTCGAACTTAACAAAAAAAAAAAAGAAAAAATACTTATCAGGCTGTTAAATACTGATAGATTACAACTCATATATAACTCCACTTTAAAAATATGTGTTTTGAAATATTTAAAAAATTTTATTCATTAGTAAAATAAAATAATTTTTGTCTGATGCCTGGAATTTAACAACGAATTCCTAAATGAATTTTTTTACTGAATTCGAAAATGACTTCAGTTTTTCTCGAACAGGTCTCGATCAATTTTCTTACTCGCTTTGTCTAAAATTTTGGCTCTAACTGGTGTTAATAAATGTTAATTGAAATATTTTCAATTGTGTACTTGACCGTTTCTGTAACATAGTATTTTATTGGCGCCAATAACACAAAATTTTATATTAGGTTGGTTACAATCTCTTCTTGTTTTCATTTTTGTGTTTCCCAAGAAAACTTTGAACGACACTTATAAAGGCTTTTCAAGCCAATGCTTCCTTCCTTTTTACTCATCGTTTTCACAAAATTGGTGTCCTTCAAGAGCTTCAAAATTCCTGCTTTAAGCGCTTTCAATCCCAGTTTGATATACAAAGGGGGTAAAATGATCCTCTCTTGCTCAGCTAAAGGTTTATCCAATATATTGGCAACTCTTTACGGAGTCATAATTGTTCAGGGCGGCCAGTTTTTTTTTTTAAATAGTGGTTTACTTTAAACCAAGTTATCACAGATGCCAATGATTATACATTATATGGGCGATTCCATACTCAAATGAGTTATTTTCAGAAAAATAAATTTCAATTATTATCAAAACTCAAGTTTTGTTTGTGTTACTTTATGTTTGAAGATTCTTTATTTTGATTTGTTAACATTATTTGTGTTTGTTTTGCATTTTTAATTGCGGCTGAAAGCTGTGAGTTAATTTTTATAAATAAATTGTAAATAAGTTGCTTATTGATTAAAGCGTGTAACATTAGGAGGAATTGTTTTTTTAAAGATTAACTACCACAAATTTAATACTTCATATTTGAAGTTTAAAAATATAAATTACTTAAATAAGCTTTATTTTTTTGACAATATATATTATTTGTTTTAATTTTCCAACAATGTGACTGTCGCGTAAGTAACAAATATGTCATTTTTATTAAGTTTATGCTTAAAAAAAGTATCCAATAAGGGAAAGGATTATAACAATCACAATAAACTACTTTTTCTATATTTAAAACTAAAAATCTGATAGTTGAAGCATTTCCTTAGAGCCTGCAGACAATGTTTATTTTGGTCCTGTAAGTAACGGCTCAATGTCCCATAAGAACGGGTCATTGCATAGTCTTTAAAGTAAGAAACTTATCCAAAACACATTGATATTGAGTATCTTTTAATGGATAAAAAATCTTATGGAAAGCATTTTGAACATTTATACAACTTATTGACAATCTTTATTTTCATTTTAGACCAAAATAAAAGTTAAGGACTAAAACTAATGCAGAAAGACAGAGTAAATGGAGACGATTAAATCCTATTTTAGCAAGGGAAAAAAATAAATAATATTTTAAGAAACACCGAGAAAAAAAAAGGGAAGAATGCAGAAAGTTGCCAAAAGATAAAAAACATAAAGCTGATACAGAAAGAAAGATTAAAGAAAGGGAAAAAAAAGCTAAGTGGAGAAAAGAAACTTCAAATAAAATTTATGCAACTATTTGCTACAGGCAGCCATATAGTTCACGTTCTACTCTGTCAAGAGCTGTAAATAAAGTAAAAACAATTTAACCTAATAGCCCCTCAAAGCAAAAAGCAGTTATTCTAAAATTAGCTGTTGAACTAATTTGTAAAATTGTAGAAAGTTCTATTGAGTATAGAGGAGTAACTTTCTTAAATGAAGAAATCAAGCAAAAAGTCTCCTGGAATAAAAGATAGAGTTGCTATCAGAAATAATGCCAATAAAGAGCATATTCAAAAAAGACACATGTACATGAGCGTAAAGGAGACTCATGCCTTGTTTAGAGCAGAAAATGAAAATATCAAGATCAGTAGAAGTAAATTTGCAAGCTTAAGGTCATTACATGTTCTCCTTAATCAACAAACAACAGCTAATTTATGCACGTACATCTATCATCAAAATGTAATTCTTTCACTGGAAAAGCTTTCTGTTTGTAGTGCAAATATACCTGTTTATTCTAATAAATTTGCATACTCTTGCCTTCAATGCCCTGATGAACCAGCATGTTGTTTTAGTGAGTGTCAGCACGAAGAATGTGGTTAAAAAAAAAGTATCAATTGCAGTGTGATAGTGACACTTCGGAAAAAATTGTTGAATGGAAACAGTGGCAAGATGATAATGGAAGGATAAAGCAATTAGTTCAAAGCACTTCAGTAGTGCACTTGTATGATCATCTGTGCTTATTGATGCCTAGGCAAAAAGTATAGCCATCAATAGGTCCCTTTCCATGACTAGTTGCTTTATAGTTCCATTTGATTGCCATCAAATGGAATTATAAAGCAACTAGTCATGGAAAGGGACCTATAGATGGCTTGGGAGCAGTTGTTAAAAGAATTGCTTCTAATCAGGTTTTAACCAGAAAGGCTATTATTAACAATGCTGAAGATTTTTATCACGTAGTTTCAAATACTAACCCAAATTTTCAAACTTCTTTAATTTTATCTGACCATATTCATCAAAGAAGCAGTAAACTAAATGTACAAGAGATATTTCAGAAATTAAATTATGTAAAAGAGATTTCCACTTTTCATTACTTTTCATTTTTTGATGGTTGCCTACAAACAAAACGATATTCCTTTGAGTCAGAGACAACAACTCTAAAAATCAAAGTTGCAAAAAAAAAACAAAAAAACAAAGTTAATGGGAATGCAGGTTCTTATGTACTTTGTTAATTAGTTTTTTGAATTTTTATAAAATGTATAAAATTAGGATGCACATAAAATAGACAATAAAATAGGCTTTAGACTTTAATTTTACTTTTTTTTTTTTCTCGTTTCTTTAGAATACCACAGCTAATCCCAAAATTGGAGTGAAGAAGTATATGCTACAAAAAAAATAATAAATGTCAAATTATCTTTCTTGATGCTTATGATGATTTTTAAACACACAAAGTTTTTTCATAAATATATGTTACATGTCTAGACATATGTAATATGTTTATAGATAACAATATATGTAATATAGAGATGTAATATTTAGAAATATATGTCTATATACATATATATGTCTGTATAATGTATAGCTGATGTATAGAAATTATTTGATAGTTCTTTAACTTTTAATTTTAAAAAATCTGTTTGTTATGGTTATAAATGTGCTATGTCCCGTAAGTAACGTTTATTTCTGTCCCCGTAAGTAACGCTAACTAATTTGATTTTTAATGCTTATATAAATTGATAAAAGTTTCTAATTATTAATTTTATATAGAATGAAAGCTACTAGATTTATTTTGAGAAGCTCGTTTACATAGATTAAATAATTTGCTTGAAGTACCCAAATGAAAACATCAGGTTTAGCGTAATGTTTTTTTAAGTCCCGTAAGTAACACACTATATAATAAAATATTGTTCCAAAACAATTCATAGTTGAAAGAATTTAAAATATACATTTGAACAATTAAATGATTTCGGGATGATACATACCTATAAGAACATCTAATCTTTTAAGATAAAAAATTTATAACTAAAAGAATGGCATTAAGAAAATTGAAATGTCCCGTAAGTAACGGTGGAATCGCCCATATACAATGAAGTTAAGTGAATGCTTTTTATATTTTTTTTTAGTTTTTAATAGTGGCGGGGGAACTCAAGCTCTACCTAGAAAACCCTAACCCTTTTCCTTCGCTCCCAATCTTCTAAGATTACCTGCCTATCTCACTAGATGAAAAATTACTTTCAAAGCCATCTGCTTTTTATTTTTAGTTTTATTTAACGCAACTGCACTTTCACATCCCTTTTTTTGTTTAAAATGGTGGTATTCATTTTAATTTTTGAACATCCCAAAGTCCTTTAATTCAAAGATTAAAATCTAGTTTAAACCATGCGCATAGGTTTTCCGTTAATATCGAATAATTACGAACTCAACTTTCTAAATAAGTTGCATAATAACTTGGGACCCAAACAATCCAGGGAAAAGATAAAAATAGACAAAAGTGATAAAAACCAGCTCTTTACATTGTTTTTTTGTTATCCGGTTAAATGCTTTAAAAAATGGTGAATATTAGCGTTCTAATACAATTCTACAAATTTTCAAGTTTGGAACAAAGTGCTCTGCGTTGGTAAAAAATAAAAATGGAAACAATTTTATTTTCAAAACGACGATCTTTCATCTGAAATAAATAAGGGAGGAAGGGGGGGGGGGGATACGGAAGGGAACTAGTACCACTTTATTGTTACTTATTTTATGACACCTTTTTATTGTAAATTATTAGTTTAACATTGTGCTGCATAACAACTTCTATTAGTTTAATTACTGGAAATCCAATTTTATCTCAAAACCTTAATAGAAAAAGCTGGTTGTTATCATAAAGATAGCTCATATATATATATATATATATATATATATATATATATATATATATATATATATATATATATATATATAGCTATGTGTGTTTTGATTTGCTTCGATTTAAAATTTTAAAAATTCAATATGAAGAACTGTAAAGTAAATTTTAATTATCACCAACCAGCAAAACAAACACAAAGGAACTAAGTTAAAATCTTATTTTCACGAAATCTGAAATATTTTGTTAAGAAAGTAATAAAAAGTATAGTTATCATTTTGCTGAGCAAATTGTTGTAATATTAATCTTTATTTATCCATACTGCAGTTTAAAACAAGTCATGAACAAATCTTTAATGAAAATTACCCCTGGTGCTCTCGTCTGTAATGAAGCTGAAATCATTGGGGATGTGTCGATTGGTGTCAGGACAATTGTGCATCCAAAAGCAAAAATTATTGCAGAAAAAGGTAGTTACTTAACAAAAACAATAGTTAATCTTTAATTCCTGCATTTATACAAAAGGATTTGTTTACATTTTAGTGAAATAGAATAATTGGTTTACCTTTTTTAAAAAAATAAGTAAATTCAAGTTTCTCTAAGAAGATATTTTTGTAGTTGAATTTGTATAGATTTTTTTTATACATGTAAATATTCATTTTTATTGATCAATGAATTTTTTTCTTTTGAATGAATAAATTATTCCAAAAATTAGTTATGTAATTTGCTTTACATAAGTTATCTACTACTTTTGTAATTTTATAGGCAGGATAGTTCTTATATCAAAATCATACTTTTTACTTAAAAGCAAAAACCTATAATGTTTTAAAGACTTATATAGAGTAGACTAATAGTTCTGCCATTTTAATGAATTGATTTTTTAAATAGAGCCATTAAAAAATTAGGTTAGAAATTTTAGATTTAAAAAGTTTACAACTGTTTATAGCATTTAATGCAAGTTACTCAATTTCAGTGTTCTTTTGCACAGGTTACTTGTCCCAGAATTGTGTGAATTTCCTTTAGTACTTAAATACATATAATATCTATGTAATATAACTGTATTTAAATACAGATAATATCTTAAATATTTAAGAGAACAAAATCTTTTGCGTTGTGACCTTCTGGTGTTACAAAATAAATAATTATTTTAAATCTCTATAATAAAAAAAAATATTTTGAAATCCTTAAATACTGTTGTAAGTTATTCCCCCTCAATATTCATGCTCTAAGCTTGTCTACATAGTTTTTCAAGTTTTTTTACATAGGTATATCACTGTTACTTCCATTAAACAGCCTTAGAATCAACAGGAAACCTTCAAAACAAATAAAAATATTTAAATAGCTTGATGCTTAATAATAAGTGTAAAGAAATGGCGAACACCATTTCTTTAATTTAGAACTTTTGTTAATAATTCCTGCATTAATCTTAAAATTTGAAAAATTAACAAATTAAAGATTTAAAATCTTAATGTTTGAAAGTTCCAGTGTAAATAATTTTATTTTTTTATATTCAGGCTTATAAGCTATTTGTGCTATAAGGACACCCACTTTATAGGCATTTATTTTTTAAGTTTACCTAATAACGGAAAAGCAAGTTCTTTTTTTAAACTGTTTTTTCTTTATCAATGTAGGAAGTATTGTAATTGGTGATGGTAATCTAATAGAAGAGCAGGCAACTATTATTAATTGTCATCCTGGTCACACTTTAGTAATTGGTCACTGTAATGTTTTTGAAATTGGATCTCATATTGAAGCACTTACAATTGGTAATAACAATGTTTTTGAAGCTAAAACATTTATTGGACCAAATATTGAAGTGACAGATGGCTGTGTTGTAGGAACAATGTGTCGGTTGACAGGGAAAGAGAAACTTAATGAAAATACTGTGATATACGGAGAAAACTGTTCAAGAAGAATTGCTTTAGAAAAACCTGCACCACAGATACTCCAGTTAGACTTTTTAACAAAAATTCTTCCTAACTACCACCATATGAAAGGAAAAGGGAAATGAAAGACCACTTTTGCTTGTTTAAGAATATAAAGTAGCAAAACAATCAATGTTCCTCAACGCTTAACAAATCAAATTGGTATCATAAACAGCCAATGTGACTCCTTTGAATGTAAAAGAGGAATTTGTAAATGAGTACATTGCAGTTTCTTTTAAGAAAACTAAAATTCAGGTTTGATAAACAAAAGAAAAAACTTATCTGTTAAATATGTTTGAACAGTTAACATATGTAGTATAATCAAGCTCAGAGAAGTAAATATCTTCTGAGAAAACAATTGCTTTGTTGCATATCTTCTATAAAGAAATTTTTTATTGTTAGCATGTAGGTAGAGGTTCATTAGATCATATTTTGTGAACCCTATATACTATTTAAAGTATTTAAGTCCATTTACAATTAAGATTATGAATTAATTGAAAATAGACAAATTCCTATGGAAGTCTGTCTGTATTTAATTAAATCATATTCAATTGAGCCTATATTGCAAAATTTAGACTCAATTGCATAAACAAGCTTAAAAAAGCGACTGATTCCACACACTACATTTAGACCCTATTTACTTAAAGCCACATTTTTTTGAGTTGAGTTTTAAATTGGAGCGATTCGATTCAATTAATTTATAATATGAGGTAATTCAAATTAGATGAATAGGGTTCAATTGTATATGGAACAACCGCCTTTCTAAATTGATTTAAATTGATTTCAAAATTGTAATGTGATCTTAAATAAATATGGAATCAATCAGATATGGAGTTAACTAAATATAGAGACAATCAAATGAGAAGTCATTTGAAAAAGTGATTAATTAAATAGGAACTCAAACACAAAATATGAACTAAATAAGTAGGACCTAAACTTGATGCGGTTTTCACGAAAATGGTCTTATGATCCCAACCTACCGAAAAGATGTGAAGAGAATATTCTAGTCATAATAAATCTCTTTTTCGTGAAAAATTATTACTCTATAATTTTGGTTTTTTTTTTTTTTTTTTTTTTTCAAAAATGTACTAGTTAAAATGCATCGTTATTATTCAATATTTTTTATTTTTTGTCGTAGAAGCTAATAACTTGAATGTCGCCTCTTATTCTGAAAAAAAAAAATATTTATAAATGATATATTTGTTATACTGAAAAGAATACTTAATATAAATAATATAAATATTTTGACGTTATTTCCAAATAAAACTGTACCTCAAATTGATCTTAACTTCGTAATATATTACGTCGTTGAGTTGGAA
Organism: Hydra viridissima; assembly: GCF_058129835.1. Lineage (NCBI taxonomy): Eukaryota > Metazoa > Cnidaria > Hydrozoa > Anthoathecata > Hydridae > Hydra > Hydra viridissima. The sequence goes on along the minus strand of NW_028324311.1, from coordinate 5,140,530 downwards.
AAGTTAAATTATGATTTAGTAAGAAAATTTCTACGAGACCTCACTTTTTTGCTTAAAAAAAATCAAGGAATTACGCCTATTTGGACTCTTCCGCTAATTTTTTGTGATTATACTTTATTATGCTGCGATCTTTGCATCATTTTTAATATTCTTTTTTGATCATAGTTTTTTTAGTAAAGAAAACAAGCAAACAGTTCGTGGAGTAAAACAATTAAAATATGTAATCTTCACCAAAACTAAATATAGATAAACGTTAAGTTGTAGACTTTTTAAAAAATTATAATCATCTGTTTTTTAATTTAATTTAATGTTATTAAACAGGGTACCGGAACTATGTTTAAATTTGGGGGCTAACTTAAGTTTGGATAAGGGACACTAACTTGCAAATATCGTGAAACGTAAAAAACGCAAAATACCGTCAAAGGTAATGTGTTTGCTCCTTGGTACATTTAACTAATATTTAAACCACTAACGAATCAACATCATCAGCTTCATCTTTAATTTATAACATCCAGACCTACAAATAAAATTCAGACGTGGCACCTTAAATATAATGGATTTAGAGAATGTCGTGATAATTAGTAGCAAAGGTTTTGCTTTGAAGTCTATTATAATACAATACCAACTTTCTGAATGTTTTAGATTTACCCACATGTTTTCCAATTTTCTTATTCAGAACATTTATCATACTTTCATTTAGACATAAATTCAGGTTTTTATTTTTCGATTTTTACATTTAGGCCTAAATTCTGTTTTTATAATAACGTAATTTTTTAATAACGTAATTCTGTTCCTTTTGCCGATAATTGAAATGATCCCATATCATGGTTGTCAAAGCTAAATTTTCCGGAGGCACCAAGATGGTCTTTTAAGTGATGGTGCCGCTTCTATTACAAATGATAGAAATTTCGATGAAAGTCTTCAGTTTCGAATACAAGTTGGATACAAAATTCTTCTGACTTATTTCAAGTCTTTTTCTTCGCATGCAGTATATATTAGTAGGACTTTACAAAAGGAAATCGTCAGCGCAGAAGCAATTATCGTAAGGCTTTACAAAGAAATTTTAGTTGAATCATCGGTGGTTTTTCACTGGTGGTCGTATCTAAGGGTGGAATCATAGTTTATAGGCTTAACTGGTTTGGAAACTCGGTTTTTTTCGTAAAAAAAAAACTCATTAAGGTGAACGCTGTGATCACGTGACATTGACGGTGCACAGCACAAAAATTTACTATGGCTTCAGAGAGAGAAGACGATGACTATTTTTGTAATAGTGACCTTATAATGCTATTGAAAAGTTTTGAAAAAGATATTGAACTTCAAAATTATACTGAAGCTATTGTCGAAGATGTTAGTACTTTTTCCTAGTTAGATAAAAAAGTGAAAAATGTTTCTTTATGTAAATTATTTACGTAGCATAAACAAACATTTGTTTTTAGGTTTTTTTATTAGTGATCAAATTAAGCGAAAGATAAGCGATTGAGTGACTGATTATATTTTGTTTTTTAAACACATATCTTACTTAAAACTATTTTTAGCTTAGCCCTGGATCCTTCCCATGTAATGTATGCGTTAAAGTTTTTAGAAGTAAAGGAGGGCTGAAATTGCATATCTCTAAAAAGCACCCCAACAATATTATCCCGACTCCGACTCCTTCATAAGTAACCAATTTCTAACAACAAATAGTTGTTTGTTTTACTACAGTTATTTGTTCGTAACAACAAATAACTGTAGTAAAATGTTAACATCGGCTATTTCATCACTATGATACAAATAATCCAACCACTTAGTGCTTTAAACAATATTTATAAGAAAACAATTTCTGAATAAACAACTGTTCTGAACTCTGGTTATGCAATAAACTCTTATGCAGTCGCTAATAACATTATGAATTTGTCAAAATCATGTTTGAAATATTGTCAGTTGGACAATATTTCAAACATGAAAGAACTTGTTCTTCTTTAAGTTCATATTCTTTAAGAATCTTTTCTACTGAGACCTGGAGAAATTCGCTGGTGTGATTAGTTTTGGCGTCTTTTACTGCCAATCTCTTGGTAACTGCTTCATTTTTTTCAAAAAAGAATTAAACATTGATTGCAAAATAGTTCACTCTGTTAAGAAACACAAAGCGTCCCTTGAGACATTCATTAAGTTCTTCTTTTTGTTTAACAGCTTCTTCAATCACTAATTTTCTAATATTCTCTCTCTCCAGAGAAACAAAGCTAATTGAATACTTACAGTCTTTCTGTTTGTGGAGCAACTCTTTGGTGCTTGGTGGTGGCACGCCTAGCTTTCTACTAAGAATATGTAGCACAGTGCCAGACAATTTAAGTCGGGAGTTAGGGGATCACGAAGTTATATAGTTGAACGGAAGCTAGAGGAGAGCGCAAGGGAGGTGATATATGATTCTCAGTGATAAGCAGCAAAATACCCTATTGCTTATCACTGTTTTAAAGGCCTAAAAATAACATGTCAAACTCCTTGTCCTCCAGTTGTTGCAAACTAGAATTTCCATTGTGTCTGGATATCCTACAGCTTTCAGAGCATTCTGGGACTTGTAGTTTTGTAACAACTATAAAATCCTTATGAAAATTATGAAACTTTGAAAGATTTTTTTTAAACCGTAGTCGGAGTCGGTACAATTTTTCCGACTCCGACTCCGACTCCGACTCCAGCCAAAATGAGCTCCGACTCCGACTCCGACTCCACAGCCCTGATTCCTACCCCTTTTGTTCTTCTTGATGTTCCACAGTTCGTTATACTACAATTAGCACCTGGCATGTTATCTTCATAAATTGATCAACACTGATCAATGATGTACAAAAAAAATCACTTATAAATAATCACTACAGATAATCTGTGAAATAAAGGAATAATCTGTTTGCAATATCACTTAGCAATAAACGCCGTTAAAAAGTTTGTGTGCACTGTCACGCTTCATTTACGCTCTATTTTTGTGTCAAAAGGTTAAACAATAGATTTTACGGAGTTTCCAAACCAGTTTAGTCTATTAACTATGGTGGAATGAACCGAACTTCAAACCTGAAGTGCGACTTGAGCGAATGCATAAAGAGAACTTTAACTCAAGTCAGACTTGAAAACCGCCAAAAATAGACTGTTTTCAAGTCTGACTTGACCCAAGTTCGGTTCTTGCATTCCACCCTAAATATACGATCAGAGTAAAGAAACTGACGATGTCACTTTCTTTTTTTTAAGTAAGCGTTTTCGGTTTACTAAGTAGGGTGTACTTTACATACCTTTTTAACTAATACAATGTTTTGAATATTATTAAGAAATCGGCACTTAGAAGACTGTTTATATATATATATATATATATATATATATATATATATATATATATATATATATATATATATATATATATATATATATATATATATCGTCGCCTTAGAGGGCAGAGGTTCTATCTCCATGTTGTGCTCAAATTCAACTATGACTTTAGGGACATCTATTCAATGTTAGTAATTTCAAAAAAGTTGAACTATTCCTATCATGTTTGATAGTTCTAATTAATCAAAAAACATTAACACTAACAAAAAATGAAATTGCTGATTTATGCTTAATGCTCAAACTTTGTTTTTGTTCTTCTGCAAAACTACCGAAAATGGAGATAGAACCTCTGCCCTCTAAGGCGACGATATATATCTATATATATACAGTAATGTGAATAAGTTTTAGCCCACTTATTAAAACTCGTGTTTTTTTAACAGATTTTGAATAATAGCTGCCGATTTTTTTTTTATATAAAATAATGTCTAACTTCAAACCAGGGCTGTGGAGTCGGAGTCGGAGTCGGAGCTCATTTTGGCTGGAGTCGGAGTCGGAGTCGGAGTCGGAAAAATTGTACCGACTCCGACTACGGTTTAAAAAAAATCTTTCAAAGTTTCATAATTTTCATAAGGATTTTATAGTTGTTACAAAACTACAAGTCCCAGAATGCTCTGAAAGCTGTAGGATATCCAGACACAATGGAAATTCTAGTTTGCAACAACTGGAGGACAAGGAGTTTGACATGTTATTTTTAGGCCTTTAAAACAGTGATAAGCAATAGGGTATTTTGCTGCTTATCACTGAGAATCATATATCACCTCCCTTGCGCTCTCCTCTAGCTTCCGTTCAACTATATAACTTCGTGATCCCCTAACTCCCGACTTAAATTGTCTGGCACTGTGCTACATATTCTTAGTAGAAAGCTAGGCGTGCCACCACCAAGCACCAAAGAGTTGCTCCACAAACAGAAAGACTGTAAGTATTCAATTAGCTTTGTTTCTCTGGAGAGAGAGAATATTAGAAAATTAGTGATTGAAGAAGCTGTTAAACAAAAAGAAGAACTTAATGAATGTCTCAAGGGACGCTTTGTGTTTCTTAACAGAGTGAACTATTTTGCAATCAATGTTTAATTCTTTTTTGAAAAAAATGAAGCAGTTACCAAGAGATTGGCAGTAAAAGACGCCAAAACTAATCACACCAGCGAATTTCTCCAGGTCTCAGTAGAAAAGATTCTTAAAGAATATGAACTTAAAGAAGAACAAGTTCTTTCATGTTTGAAATATTGTCCAACTGACAATATTTCAAACATGATTTTGACAAATTCATAATGTTATTAGCGACTGCATAAGAGTTTATTGCATAACCAGAGTTCAGAACAGTTGTTTATTCAGAAATTGTTTTCTTATAAATATTGTTTAAAGCACTAAGTGGTTGGATTATTTGTATCATAGTGATGAAATAGCCGATGTTAACATTTTACTACAGTTATTTGTTGTTACGAACAAATAACTGTAGTAAAACAAACAACTATTTGTTGTTAGAAATTGGTTACTTATGAAGGAGTCGGAGTCGGGAGTCGGAGTCGGAGTCGGGAGTCGGAGTCGGTCCATGATAAAATCAAGGAGTCGGAGTCGGAGTGGCGTCGGAACAGCAGCTTACCGACTCCACAGCCCTGCTTCAAACAATACTAAACACTATTTTAATAAACAAAAGCAATATTTATCAAAGTTTTACATAGATTTTTGTATTTAGATATCTAACGTGTTTATTTTTATTGTATGCTGACCTAAACCCAATTCGTATCAGCTCGTTTGTTTTTAGTTTGCTCTTGCATTTTTGCTTATTTATTGCTGTGAAGGCTTCATATTAGATGATAGTGCAGTTTACAAAGATATTTCATAGATACTGTGTGTTTAATATTATTTTTTGTTTTTTTAAAAGCGAAACTTCTAATTTACGTTGTTTTTTTTCCTTTTGCATTATTATTTTTATTGTTATTTAAGTAATAAAATGGATAAAGTTCCACTACTGGAACGTAAAAAAATTATCATGCTTCATGAAGAAGGTTATTCTCAACGACAAATTGTCCAAAAAACAAAACATTCAAGGACAGCCATTAAAGAAATTATAAAAAAATTTAAAAACACGGGATCTCTTGAGGATAAAATTCGAAGTGGAAGACCTCCAAAGCTTACAAAACATGACATAAAGTATTTTAAAAATGTGTCTCTGCGAAATCGGAAAAAAACCTCCAGTGAACTAGCCCAAGACATTCTGGCTGCGACTGGGACAAATGTTTCCTCATCTTGCATTCGACGACATTTGCTAAAAGCTGGGTTAAGAGGGTGTGTTGCAGTTCGAAAGCCTTTACAACGTCGTGGCAATAAAGAAAAAAGACTTAAGTATGCAAAACAGCATAATAATTGGACGCAAGGAATGTTAAACCGTGTACTATACACAGATGAATCAAAATTTGAATTGTTCGATAGCAGAAGATGACAGTATGTAAGAAGAGGGTAGGAGAGGCTTATCGCCCTGATTGTCTACATCTAACAATCAAGCATGGGAGAGGTTCTGTTTTAGTTTGGGGTTGTATTTCATCATCTGGAGTAGGTGATTTAATCAGAATTGATTGCAAACTGACAGGAGAACAGTATAAAGAAATTTTAAGACATCATGCAATACCATCTGGAATGAGACTAATTGGTAATAATTTCATTCTACAGCAAGACAATGATCCCAAACATTGTTCCCGAGTGGCCGAAAAATATTTACAGTACATGTGTGAGGAGGGAGTTCTCGAAGTAATGAACTGGCCTCCTCAAAGTCCAGATTTGAACATTATTGAACATGTTTGGGATTATTTGGATAAAAAAAGGCTGAATATAATCCCAAAAATGTCGAAGAATGTTTTCGAATATTAAAAAGAGAGTGGGACAATATTCCACAAAATTTATTACAAATTTGTATGAATCAATTCCCAGAAGATTCGCTTCTGTGAACAACGCAAAAGGCGGACATAGGAAGTATTAATTGTTCTTTCTTTTTGTATCATACTTTATCAAATTATTTCTAGATATTTTTGTTTATAATATGTCTATAAACACATGCAAACACTAATATAAACACACACAGCTTTTAATTCTCTATATATTTAGCACCGAAATAGACCACGTCATGAACTTTAATTTTTCATGAATTCAAGAATCACGTGCAATATTTAAGAGCACTTCTACCCGGGAAAAACCCCATTGCATCGAGAGTAACTATGGAACTTTTAACGTTTTCGTGCTTAATCTTTAAATGATTACCCTGTGACGTAATATCAAATTACTAAAGTGTTTTAAAGCTGAAAAGCATCTTATTCTATTTTAAATTGTATTTAAAAATACTTAAAGCAAAGATTATCTTGTAGGATTAATAAAGCCGGTTGATTTCGTGAATATGATCGTAAATTAAAAGTAAACCTGTTCAATGTGATGTACGCTTTGCCAGTAGCTCTCTAAAAGTTATGACGATAATTCTTTAAAAAATGAATGTCCTCAATTGCTAACAGAAATCCTCTCTTCGCTTCGTGAATAATGCAAACGCTCTGCGCAAGCGATCAAATTAATACAAGTGATCAAATTAATACATTTTCTTGAATTTATTACTGTAACCTACCATATTTAGAATTCTAAATTAGGCAGAACCAACATCTCTGAATTTAATTGATAAATTTTCTTAAGCGCAGAAAAAAAAAAAGAGATTATCAAAAGAGAACATTTATTTCCTCATTGATACAGATACACACAAAAAAATTGTAATATGGAATTTTATATTTATTGCAAATTTATTGTATAAAAATAATTACAGCGCTAATAATAGACGACGTTCTATTGAAAACAAGATATAAAAAATGTGCCCTGGTTCAAATTGAAGTTGAAACGAATAAAACATTAGAATGATCTGCACGTTCACCCTGAACTTAAGAATAAATAATGAGAAAAAATTACTTATAGACAAAATTAAAAAGCTTCTTTTATCAAACATAAAGGGTAAACAACGAATACAAAGAAGTGGAAAGGTAACGAACAACATTATTATCGATGATGACGATGAGCAAAGCGCAGTTTTAAATCGAATATAATTCTCTGTTATTGCAAAGCAACGCAAAAAAACGTCGCGACAGGTAATCAATTGAAAATATTGATGTATGCATCGATTTTAGACTTATTTCGCTGTGAAATACATTCCGCAATCCAAACAATGTTCCGACATTCCTGCTCTTTCAATTTTACGTAGGCATAAAACACTCCAAATTGAAATTGTCTCATGAAGGCAAGCACGTTTAGTTGTACCTGAAAATAGGAGACTTGAGATGTGATCGTTATGTGAGTTAAATAAAACACGACCTTTAAATAAAAAACAATATTACAGTTTAATTTTCTGACTGACTTAAACGCTTACTTCGTATTCGAAAAACTTGTCTTCTAGAGTCTTGTCCCCAGGGTTTGTACCTGTACCATCAAATAATGATTGATACTCCTGTACAAGAAGAAAGAACGGTCCGTGCAAAAGAATTACACATAAACATCAAGACAGCATATATCAAATATTGATAATTTTCAAATAAAACAATACACATTTTTTACAATACAATGTGTGTGTATTGTACACACACATTGTATTGTAAAAAATGTGTATTGTACACACACATGTATGTATATGCACATACACATACGTACATACATACATATATATCTTTTAAAAAAAAAAAACTATAAATACTGTTTTTTACTTTTCACTAGCTACTTATTTTTAAAAATGTCTAATATAAACATAGTTAGGCAAAGTAATTTAAAAAGCATCTAGACTAACTAAAAGTTAGAATTCATTTTTGGTCTAAAAAGAAATATTACAGTAATCAACTTTTAGTAGGCAGGATCATCTTAGTATTTGTAAATATCCAATTTAAGAGTAAAACACCAAAAGAAAAGGGACAGAAAAAAATACATCATTTGCATTGACTATCTTTGTAGTGTAAGTATAACTAAACATCAAAAAACGAATTTAATTAAAATAGTTTCAAAGTCTTGCATGGCGCTGTCTTAGTGCTTTAAAAAATATCTAAATACTTACTCCATAACAATCAGCAACTTGTCGAACTTGATCATAATCTTCAGCTCGTGCAAGTCTTGCTAATCCATCAGGAGCAAGTTTACCGCAAGTTGGATACAATTTAGCACGATCATCTTTATTTAGTTCAGTGCCAAATGAATTGATAGTAATCATCATTGCTCGACGATCAGCTTCAAACTTAAAAAATAATTTATACATACTAATGACTTAAAAAAAGAAATTGGACACAGGATTGAATAAAAGTCTTTTCATTAATTAGTATTACTACACATGTTTTTTAGTTAAAATATTACCTTTTTTTTTTTGAAATCCAAACTTACCTGAAGTATTGAGCTCATAACTTCATCATTTGATCCTCCGAGATTTTTACAAAACTTGTAAAATGCTCCCAAATACGACTAAAAGTAACATTTTCATACTAATATTGAAACAAAACATTAAAAAACACTATACAATATTAAAAAAAAACACTAAATCAAATTTATAAATAAAGTTTGTTCCTTCTTTTCAAAAAACAGCCATTGTGCACCCTTTTAACATAGCTCTTTTAACTTATCATCAAGTTGCTGCTAGATGCTGGCCAATAACTGATACCTACATACTTATTTTAACTAAAGAATATATTTTCCAATTTTTATGCAAGGATAATTTTTGATAATTTAACTTTCAAGCTTTATATCTCAATATTAATACATTTTAAGCTTAAAAAATATTTATCTCATGGATTTCTCAATTACAGTAGCTTGAAAATATTTATCTAGTTGATTATTTATATATAAAAATGTTTTTATATTGAGTAATAAATTATACATATTTCATTGCTATGACATTAAAAGACTTCACAAAATTGTGCAAAATGTGATACTTGACAGGTATCTTAAAGCTAGTCCCTGTAGAAAATGTACAAAATCTTGTGGAGTCATTGCGTTTTTATTTTATCTTTTTTTTATTCAAAAATTTATTGTTTACAAGTTTTGAATGTTAAATTATCAAATAATTGCCTAAGTTCCCTTAATTCTGTGGCAACAGTATCATATTTAATCACACACAAAACATATACTAAAAAAGGACTAAAGATAGAGAGAATAAAAAATATTAACAATAAATACACCTTGTATAAAGAATTCCTGATAATTTCAATGTTCATTTCATCCAAGTCTTGTTCTGAGATACAATCAACAAAGAATGGAGCTAAAAAAAATAAAAACTCCATTAAAACACTAATGACCAAGGATAGTGCCCCAAAAAAAAATTAAGCTTTTATATTGCATAAGTATGGTTGAAAATCAGTTTTCATACCAAAAGAGAAACCAATGTATTAAGAGAAAAATTATTTTGAATGCAATTTTTTCCACTTATAAAAACTTAGAAAAAATTAAATCATGATGCAATAAAATTTAAACAATTGGCGAAAAAATAATTTCTAAGACTAAATAGGATTTTCACAACCAACTAACTATATGGAAACTAAAATTTTTAATACACTTTAATTCAAACTCAAAAATCTCTTTTTTAAGTACGACTAAAATATATAAAATACAGCTAAAATATAGCTGATAAATTTTTTTAACAACAATATAGGTTACAGCTTAAAGATGGAAACAAAACTATTAATATTACATTTGTAAGCAACTTAATTAAGCTAAATTTTATGCATTAATATTTTTTCTTAGAATGAAAATAAACTTTTTTTTACCTAATGGTGTATCAACAAGCACAGCATTGTAAAGTTCTGCAGGTGTTGAAGCAATGTTAATTGATGCCATTTCAGGAAACTTTCCTAGCGGATGACACTTTGGTATAAGTTCAGTAATTGAGCGCTGATGAAGAGTTCCAGTAATTAAAAGAATAATGTTGTCAATCATATAACTGTACCTAAAAATAAGTATAACATTTTCAACAAATGTTACTAATTATTGAACTTTACTACTTAAAATCTAGGTAAGATATTTAATTCAACATACGTTATAAAATCTAAAAATTTGGCAAGTGGTTCTACAGCTTGATTTCGGATGTGCTCAAATTCTATAACTAATTTTTCCCTGAGTCTTTCATCTATAACTGGCACTGTCAAAGGGCCTGGTTCATTTGCCAAAAAATTGCCATAATCTGTTCCCTGTAAATGCAACTTCAAATCTGAATAAAAAATAATGACTTAGTATAATACCGTTTTAAATACCGCTAAATACCTGCTAATACCTAACTTATTTTCTATATCTTGTACCATTTAATATAACCTACTATATCAACATACCACCCATATATATTACCTTCTAAGGTTTCACATTGGACAAGATTTAAATAATCCGCTCTCGTAAGAATCCCAGATCGAAACCCTCTAACTAAGCCTTCCAAATAACCATTATCAATATTAAACATCATATCCCCATAAATAGCAGCCATGATTTGTATAACAAGAAGTAAGCTCAACCGAGTGTTTTTATTTTACAAAGAAATGTGCCGAATATTTTTTTCAAGCTTTTCATTAAAACCGTACATTATATTAGAACTCAGACTTCTTACTAAGTATATTATAAAACGTACAAGGATTAACTTTTTGAAATACTTTGTTTTATTTGTAAAGAATGTTTAAAAAATAATATTACGTGCTGTCTCTTATTTAAAACTTTTTTGTGTCAGATGTAGCCTTGAAGTAATGTATGAAGCTTAAGCTTGAAAAACTCGGGATTTTTAGTTAATTTTGTTAGCTGTAATCCCACTTGTTACTATTACCAATCCACCATATCTAACAAACTTTTTAATTTATATTGGACTTTTAGGTATAAATGCATACAATATGGCAGCTATAAAAAGATTTTTTGAAAAGAAGAAATTAGACGCAAAATTTAAAGAAGCTGGAGCTGGTCATTCGCTTTCAGAAAAAAAACCCACTGTTGTAGTTGGAACTTCAAAGCCAGCACCTGTTAGACAGCAGCCAACCACTAGTGCTAATAAAGCCGGAGAAGCTGCACTTTTAAGGTATATATGCGATAAATAATAATTGATTGTATAACTTATTCCCTTTCAATTAATTTACAACTTTCTTAAAAAGAGAGATGTGTATTTTCATGAGCGCACACACACATACACACACACACACATACACACACACAACATACACATACACACACATACAAGCAAACAAACAAACAAACAAATATACAAACAAACAATATTTTAAGGAAAATTAATCAAATTGATATTAATATAATATGATATTTTTTTATTTAAAATAAAAATTTAATTGCTCAATTCAAGTTATAAAAGAATAGTTCTAGAAGTAAGTTTTTAGAGAATGATTTTTTTTATCAACAAATGTTTATTATTTTTGATGCATTGAAATGACTACAAAAAAAAAAAACTTAATGCATCAATTTTTTTAAAATACAGATTTCAAGGTCAGCAAGCCAAACCTAAACAGCCTAAATCAGCAAATTCATCATGGAAGCATCAAGCATGCTCAAATGAATCAACTGCAATTGATTTTGAACAAATGAAAAAAGATTTATGTGGTGATGTTGCAAAGCCTAAAAAAGTTTCTAAGGCATCTGATGATGCAAAATCAAAATTAGCTGTTGAATCTCTTACATTCATCTGTCCTTTATGCCCAGTAACATTAACAAAACCTGAAATTTACTATCACTTGCAAGAGTGTCTAGAAAAAGATTTTGAAGCTGAACCATTGATGATATCAATAACAATGATATACTCTTTAAATCCTAATCGCTTAGAGGTCCAAAATTGTGTTAACATTCTTGCAAAATATCTCCAAAATGTTATTGATAATAAAGGTGATGAGAAATATACAAAGATTAAAAAATCAAATAAAATATTTATGGAGAAAGTTGAGCATATAAAAGGTACGAGTGAGTTTTTACTTAATGGTTGTGGATGTGAACTGAAAATGCTGCCAGTTGAAGTTAATAATACTGTTGTAGAACAAGAGTTTTATGTGTTTCCTAAAGACCTTATTGAAGATAGTGAGCAATTAAGTGTCATAAAACAAATGCTTTTAGAAGCTGAACCCTTAGAAGTATGTTTGGATCGAAATGTTCGAGTATTTTATCCATCATCTTCTGCAAATAATATGGAAGTTCCTGATTCATTTTTTACTGTATCTGTTGCAGAAATTAAAAAAGAACAGGAAAATATTCAACAGGAAATTGAGAATATGCAACTGTTGAGAACAAAAACAATGCGTGACAATCTCATACCTAAACATAGCTATCAGTATTTGGTGTTAAGAATTAGATTTCCTGATGGTATTTTATTGCAAGGTACATTTTCTTGTGATGAAACACTGAAAGATGTTTATAGATTTGTAGAGGAAAACTTGAACATGAGCGGTTTGCCCTTTAGGCTTGTTGATTCCATAGGGCAAAATTTTATAAATAGTTCTTCTAAGCTATCTGAACTGAAACTTGCACCTGCTTCTTTGCTGAATTTTAATATTGACAAAGGTATCATTGATGAAGTGAATTCTAATTCTCCTAATAAAAAATTTCAGTATTTAAAAGATGAAGTTCTGGCTTTAATATGCGAAAATGTCATGGAAATGTGAAAGTCACAGAAAAAAAATGATGCAAAAACAAAAGTTAAAAATTAATTAAAAATTTTGTGTATTCTCTGAAATTACTGCAGATAAATTTTTTAAATGATATTTATTAGATTAAATGAGTTCTAAAATATATTCTTATTACCATTTTTAAATGGAATCAGCAAAAAAAAATTAGTAAGACTAAATAAAATGTTCAGTATTTCTTTTAATTTTAAAAACTTATATATCTAATATATATAAGTTTTTAAAATTAAAAGTAATACTGAGCATTTTATTTAGTCTTACTAACTCACCTATTAGTTGTTCATTATCAAAAGAACGAATTTTGTTTACAATATTTAAAATCCATGATGGAGGCTTTAATAAAGTTTATCTCTGACAAAGGAAGTATTGGGAGATTTTAGTTTTTTTTGGATTGCTTTATTTTTTTAGACTTAAAAAAAAAAGGTTTTTACATGCTGCTCCTCTGATTTTCATTTTAATATATATATATTTTGTATATTTTGAGCTTGGCATTTTTATGTTGAACATAAATTCGATACCTTATGTTGAACATAAATTTGATACATAAATACGCTTTTAGCATAGCGGAAGCAGATGAAAAATAAAACCATGAATAAGAGGGTTATCAATTTTATGAACTGAAAAAGCCTAACCATGATTTAAAGATGGAATCAAAGCAGAACATATATTTGGAAAATATTTGAGAGCGCACAGCATACAAAACGTATTGTACCGTAGTGCTTTGCGACATTTAAACCTCAAGCGTTAAGTTTTAATTCATATATCTATGCATATTGAATATTTTGGCATGGATTACTACCTAGCGGTAAAAAAAATTTTCTTCTAACGATATTTTGCCAAATTGTTCATTATCTCAAATGCAAGAATCGAATTTGAAATTTCTTACTTCAAATCTAAAGTTTGGCTTCAAGATTATTCGATAAATATCTCGAAACTAAACTTCAATTTTTAAGTTCAATTCTTTTAATCGAGCCTTAACCATCATAAAATTTTATTTTTCGAATAAAGATTCTTTTTTTGGATGTTTTTTTAAGTGGGAGACGTTAGTTTTTTTTTTAAGACTGCTTTATACCACGTGGGAAGGTATCTGAGAAAATACAAGTTTTTTCCTTCTAAAGTATTTTTTATAATGGTATAGCTAGGACCATTTACGATTTTAGAAACTTTAACATTAGTAAGTTGGTTGGTAAGCAGAGCCTAACATAATTGTTTTAGTACCGGCTCCATATATGATGTGGATGCATATTGAATGGTGGCGTCTTTATTTTTGAACGATGAGGTCGGTCAACCAAATACAATATCTGCCGTTACTATTTGGAAATGGATTGTAACAGCCAAAGCCGGTATTCAATATTGACTTTGTCTGTTACACCAAGACCAAACCATTTCTTTGTAGAATCTTTTTTGCATCTAGTTCTTACTTGTAATTAAACATGCTTAGAAAATTTTTACACTGACCAATAAAACCATGTAGAAAGTAGTAAACTTGTCCTACAACTCACAGAAAACATAAACTAGGTGATTAACCTTGATACCTATCTAAGGCACATACGTAGTTTATGGATTAACGAAATAAACTAGTCAAACTGACGTTTACAGATTTTATAAGAGCAAGCTGAGAGAAAAAAACTAAACCAACTCTTTTACCAACTTTAAACTAGGTTACGATGTTTTATCCTAAATAAATTTTTAAATGAACGAATATTTGACAAACTTTTCGCTTTTACATAATAAATTTTAAAAAGATGTTATTTTTAATGCTATTTTTTGTCAAAAGAATTATTGATCTGTCAACAAAAAATGTGGTGGTATTTCATGATCGTATAGTATCAGGAAAAATCTTAAACTAATCGATGTATTTTACTTTACTTTTATTGACAAAAAGGAAATGTTTGCATAATTTGAAAAACGATTGGTTTTTGTTAGACATTTCCATACTTCTAATACTCAAGCAACTCAAGAAAATGAAATCTTAAATAGTGAAGTGATGTTTGATAAATTTCAACTGGGAAAATATAATCATTCACATGGAATATTAATACCTTTAAGAGATTTGCCTTTAAGTATCTATAAATAATCATTTCGACACAGAATAAAACTTTCAAACGAAGGTATGTTTAATTGCCAGTGTAATGTTTTTTTTCACTATATCTATTGTAATAAAAGGTAATAGACCTACTCGCTTTGCTATGGTCTATGTAGGATTTTTATTACTAGCTTCATATTATGTATTTTTCTATCTGTTATAAAACCATTTGTTTATTTCGCTTTACATGAAGATGTTAATTACATATTTTATATATACATTTAGCTTGCAATAACAGAAGGAAACCTCAATACCTTCTAGGAACTATAATACATAAATATGTTACTAATATCAGGGCCATTGTAGCATTTCATTGCACTGTATTTTTGCGATTTTAGAGAATTCTGATGAGACTGAGCATATTCTTTTCTTAGAAGTGAGTTTAAGATGAAGGGCAAAATCTATTCTAGCAATTGTGGATCCAAGTTTTTAAAAAGACGAAGTTGATGTAAATTAATGAAACCATTGCAAGCCTATTGCTTTTAAAAATAGTTAGGATTAGCAAAAAATTTTGAACTTTCTGAACAATTAGGAAGTTTGTCTACAGCTTTAAAATGTTTTTTTACTTAGCTAACTCTAAGAGTAGTTAAAATACCTTTTAGGTACACTCAGAGTTAGCTAAGATTGCAGAATGTGGGGCAGAAAACTGTTTAGTAAACCAAATAGCAAAAAAACCTAAAGCACTTAACATAAACTTTAGACATGGCAAAAGTATAAATTAAAACACTGCCTAATTGTACATATAATTGAGAAATATAAGTCACACAGAACAGAAGGAATCAAGTTATAGATGTAGGAATTAAGCTACAGATGTTACTGTAATCAGGCCAATAGCTAACAAACGACACAATATGCCATCCTTCTACTTTTACTATATGCAACTAAATACAGATCTGCAAAGCATTCTTTCAGCATTTAGTCTATCATTTGAACATTATTTCAAAATTTTTTAAAAACAGCAACTAATTTATTTTTTACAGGTATTAAAATTTCTTTGTAATGATTTGTTCACTGCAGAAAAAAAATGGCAAAATATCTTTGTTTAAGAGGTTCGTTCTTGTCTAAATCATCTTTAGCCATTTAGCATTTATTTTGGTTGTTATGCTGATTAAAAGTCAGGTGCTAAAAGTAATTTGATATGCTTCAGTATTGATATGGAGACATTAGATCAAGTTAGTTAAAGCAAAAACAAGCGTGTTTGTTACCCTCTTCAAGTTTTTTTTTTTTTATCTTAGTCAGAAAATTAGTTAAACTCTTCTTATATGACAACTTTAAAAGTCGCAGAGGTTCTCTGTGAGTACCTGAATAGCAAGAGTATCGCGATAATCGACCATCCACCGTACTCGCCGGACTTGGCACTTTGTGATTTTTGGCTTTTTAGCAAAATCAAGAAATACCTAACTAACAATAAAGGTGTTCAAAGTTTAAAAGAGCAGTTTGTAGAGATAGTCGACCTAATACCCAAAGAAGAGTGCTTAAAGACGTTCGGAAGCATCTGGAGAGAACGCAACTATGCATAGATGATAAGGATGAATACTTGGAACTTTTAATTACATAAAAGTTGTTGATATCTTACTCTTCAGTTCTCTTAATTCATTACATCATTACTTCTGGATATCTCCAAGTAAAAATAAATATCATAACTTATATAACAAGATGTTATATAAAAAAAATTCATGAAGAGTGTTATGCGGTCTATTATCGAATAGCAAATCTAGAAAATTGTAAATTTGAAAAAAACTCAAGAGAGTTCCATGTTCCCTCATTTTCTTGGTAATATTTTTAGCTTCAACGAAGAGCATACCTGCAGTTAAGAAGAAATACTATAAATTCAACTTAAAGAATAACAAAATTAAAACACCTTATTTAACATTTATAAATGTCCAACTTCATAAAATATTTAAAAAAAAACAACACTTTTTTCATTACAAAAAATTTCTTACATTCTCACTGGAAACAAATGCGACGGAAATCCTTTTTGTAAGTCATTTTTTAACAGCGTCGCCCCAGATTTCTTAAACAAGTTTATAAATTCTTGGTGTGTTCTAAAATGTAAATTTACAAAATGTTATACTCAATTCGATACAACAGCTTACTACATTACATATATCAAAACATAAACAGACAAGTATGCACACACCTAGTTACGCTGCTATCATTTTGATCGAACACAGAAGTCCGTGCAGCAACGTTATCTTTGACAACAATGCAGCCTCCTTTAGTAAGGGCCCGTTGACATCTTTTTATGAAAGCGATTAAGTCTTCTAAAAAACGATTATATAAAACTTTATACTTATGCTTTTAAACTATACTTATGATAAAAATCATGTATACAAAACCTCGAGCCAACCAACAAAATACAGCATATAAATGCGAATGATAACGTTGAATTAACGACTTAAATAGAACGTTGACTATAGCAGTACAAGTTGACCGCAACATTGCAAGCTAACTTACACGTTGACCGTAACAGTACATGCATGTTTAAACTATGTTTTCAGAGTTCATTACTATCAGCTTTCTCTCTCATTGATTGGCTCATAATTTTATGTCATTCAAGATAAATTCAATAAGAAAAATCGTTACTGTTTACCATCGGTTAAATGGCCAATAACCCACTGAATCCAAATAACGTCGTAATGATTGTGTTTAGGATCAAACGTCTAAACAGAGGACATTCACTGTATGTGATAGCTAACACTGTAAGAGATTGACGAGCAAGACGACTCAGAAGACATCAAAGAACCAAATACGCTTACCTGTAATCCCTCGGTGTATATTTTTTCAATTTTTGAACTGAGATTTTCGTCAGCCTGTGAAAATCATTGATAAAAATTCACGATTATAAAGAACCGTTATGGCTTGATCAGTAATATTTCCTTAACTAAATTATTACAAAACGAAAACTAAGACAAGACTTCAAGTACCAGGCTTTTGATTTGCAGAATCAATATAAGAAACCAAATGAGCAAAATCCAAAACTTATGACTAATATGCATTATTTATACAATTTGATATAGTTAAAAGCAATTATAGCATAATTTTGAGACAAATATAGAATATATAATAAAACGTAATTATAAGAAATCTTATGATGAATATATTACAAAGAAAATTAGCGATAGTAAAAATAATAGTGTTTATGATTAAAAAGCGTAATATTTTTATCTACAAAAATTACGTATTATAACAATTAACTTTTAAGAATTAATTTCAAATAATAAAATCTTTCTCATGAAAACAAAATCATACCATGTAGTTTTTTATATTACTTGTGAAATTTTCGCATTGCTCGACGATGTCAACGAAATCGAAATTTTTCAAAAGGAAGTTCTTTGAAACGCGGCCAATGCCTGCACCACAGTCTACAAAAAAAAATATATATATAGTCTTAATTAAAGCGTCGTGTTCCAACAAAATCACTTTTTCCTTAGGTAACTCGGAAAATTTAAAAACTTATTTACTTTTAAAGTAATCTGCAAAACGTTTTAAACGAATTAAATGTCAACAGCACGAAGAAAACAATAAGATTACAACCAACCCACAGCTCTGTGACAGTTGGCAGTCAACAAACCATTCGCCTAAATTCCGAAAAAAATAACATTTAAAAAAAAAGCTTAAAAATGCACTCAACACAATTTCCTTATTCAAATTGCAAAGATTATGGTGAGAGATAAGCAGAAAAGAAAAAGCCATTAACAACCAAACATCTGTTTTTATCGGTGATACACTGTTAAAAATTTCCGTTAAAAAACGGAAAAATATTCTGTTACTTGCACGGAAAGTATCCGTATATCCATGTATGGGATGTACAGATACATTATGTACGGAAATTTTCCGTATCTGCGGCCAAATTTTCAAATACGGAAGTTTCCGTTGTATTAATAACTGCAGTTATAATCAACATGTTAAACCGCCATAAGTGATGATTTTTCAAACTTATATTTGGGTACACATTTAGCTTCAAAAAGAAATAGAAATATTTATAAAAGTTGACAATTGCATCTTCTTCTTCTTCGATTATTTACTGAAAAATTTGTAATGCTTTTATCAAAAGTTGGATTTCATTCTAGATATAATATTTATAACATAACTTTTTATAAAATATAATAATATTATATATTAATTTATATAAATATTATATATATATATATATATATATATATATATATATATATATATATATATATATATATATATATATATATATATATATATATATATATATATATATATATATATATATATATATATATATATATATATATATACTGATGTATTATCAACTCCAGGGATATTAAATTAATTATTTTTAATTATTTTGTGTTTAGCAAAAATATTAGTAATAAAGAGAGATATAGTGGTTTTGTAACAATTTTTAGCTTAAGCAAGAAAAAGTTAATTTTCAAACATTCTTAGAATAATGAAATGTTATTTCATAAATTTAGTTTTTTTTTTAGCGATGATTTAGGACCAGATGGGTTAAAGTTATTAATATTCTGTTATAAAATATTCATTTTTCATTATATTATAATATATAACAATGGTATATAAAATAAGTAAAATAACTTAGTATAAAAAATTTAAAATTTTATTTTTTAAATGGTTTTATAATAAATCAAAATAAATTTTTATTAAAGATTAGAAAAGAACATTTAGATTGTTAAAATGTTTATTAGAATGAATAATTGTTATTAGAGTTAAAATAGAGTTTTAAACTTTTTCTTAATTTATCTGCTGCTCAAAAAATCATCGTATTATTTGGTAGGTAAATTTAGTAATTGATTATTAGAATTTGATTTCAAAGAAGTTCTAAAGATTTTTATTTACTTAATAATATAAAAAAATCTAATTTTCTAATTTTAATTTAAATCTAATTTAGTACTGGCACCAACAATGGTAAAAAATTGGCCTTCGCTAAATCAGTCATATAGAGTAACAACTTTAAAGTAATCAATCATTGCACACAATGAGTTTTTTTTTAAATTTATTACTTTATTAAATATTAAAATGTTTCCTTACTCAAAAACTTATGCATTTTTATTTTTAGTTGATTCGAAATGGATAAGAAAGGAAATACTATATTTTTTTGCATTTGAGTTGATTTATTTATATTTTACGAAACTAATATATATATATTAGATAAAAATAAATTTTTATGTACTGTGGGGTGCAAAAAAAAAGCCACACTGATATTTTTTCTTGATTTCAAGTATAAATTGTATAATCAAGCAAAACAAAAAAAATTGGATGTGGCAGTGAAAAATTCAGTAAAGAAGAGGTATGCATATATATAAACTAATATTTATATAACAAAAATCATTAGAGATACAGAATAATATGGGCACATTTAATATTTTAGAAAACAGCAAACGGATATAGAAATTGGACGAATTATTGAAGCTGCTGACCGAGGAGAGTCTCATAGAAGCTATGTAGAGCGTTTTAAACTCCACTATTAGCAGATTGGTGAAGAAATATAAACAAAATGGTACAACTGAAAGCTCTATTGGATCAGGGAGAAAACCTAAAACTTCAAAAAAGGAAGATCGCTACATTCTTAATGTTGTCAAAAAAGATTGTAAAATCACATGTAGTGAGATAAAACTAGATTTGAACCTTACTAATATCTCAAAGTGGATAATATCTCATCGAATAAAAGTATCAGGTGAATTTTTTTCTGGAAAGCAAATAAAAAAACCATTTGTTAGTGAAATCAATCGCAAAAAAAGATTAAAGTGGTGCATTGAGCACAAAGATTGGACATGTGAACAATAGGCTAAAGTTATTTGGAGCGACGGGTCTCCTTTCATCTTGTTTTATAATGGTCGACCTCACTGTTGGAAATTAATTGGGGAAAATTCAACCCCCAAACATGAAATGCAACCATTAAACATGACAAAAAGGTCAATGTGTGGGGTTGTTTTAGTGCTCACAAAGTTGGACAACTTTACCGGGTGAAAGACACCATGGACCAGCATTTGTATCACAAAATCTTAGTTAATCAACTTGGACCAAGTATAAAAGAATTTTTTCCTAATGGTGACTACATCTTTCAACAGGATAACGATCCCAAACATACAGCACGGTTGAATAAGAGATATCTAGAATCTAAATTGATACCAGTTATGTCTTGGCCAGCACAGTCTCCTGATTTAAATCCAATTGAAAACCTATAGTCTATATTGGATAAAAAGTTGAAAGATCGTAGGGCAACAAATGAAGATAAACTGTTCCAAACTCTTCTTGTTGGTTGGAATGCTTTGCCAAATGACTTATTAAAAAGGCATGTAGATAGTATGCCTTCTAGATGCGCAGAAGTCATAAAAAACAAAGTGTGGCCAATTAAGTACTTATACAACTAAAACTTGAAAAATACTTCACAAATCCTAATTTCTTTTTATTATATGCAATATAGAATAATGTCAAAAGCATTTCTATCAAAATTGTCTTATATCACTTTTATTATATGAGTTTGAGACATTTTTTATTGCTTTTTTTTTATTAAAAAATTGAGTGTGGCTTTTTTTTTGCACCCCACTGTAAATTTATATAGGATTATGTAATATAATTATATTATTATGTACTAATACTTTATTAACTATTTTTTTTTTTTTTTATTTGAAGTTGTTTATTTACAAATTGATTATTTAATCACGGAAAATTTAATATTTTATTGTAAATCAAAAATGATTTGTTTTAGATAATATTTTCGATAACATTCAATCTATTTTACATTTAAAATGTTCACTTTTTAAATTTTCATATGAACAACATTCCTTTCATTTACGAAAACTATACGGCAGTTGAGTTGCCACAACCTTTCTGTTGTTTAACGGGGAAAACGCATTGATTTTCAACGGAAATTTCAGTTTATATGCGGAAAATTTCCGGCAGCTACGATGACAAAACCTCCCGTTATTTAACGGAAATAAACGGAAAAAACCCATTGTATTTAAACGGAAATATCCGTTTATTTACAGAATTTCCGTTTACATGTGATGGGTTTTTCCGTAAAATAACGGGAAGTTTTGTCATCGTAGCTGCCGGAAATTTTCCGTAGAAAACGCGATATTTTTTTAACAGTGTACCATGCACAAAAATATTTGAACAAAACTCAACAGTTGCATTAAAATACCCCAGGTGCTAACTCATGTAAAAAGTCACGGTAAGAAATTTATCTATTAATCATAGTTCAATCTAAATAAACTATTTTTAGAAAATTCTGTGACATTATCTTGAACGAAGATCATATTAAATGTAAATAAATTTATATAAATACTGATTAAAAACAAATCGCATCAATGAGTGTTAATAATGAATGAAGTAATATGTATTCAATATTGATCGAATTCATCAAAATATTCACGGAGTCGAGTTGTTTAAATAATGAGATTTTTATTGAACGAAAACGGAAGTGGAAAAGTTTTTTTTATTATCGATATCGATTAAACAAATGAAAAAATTCACCTGAAATCAAACAAGTACTTGGATAACGGAGATAAAAACACAAGTATTTTACTATATGTAACTCGTGAAATGACATGATGTGTAACATTAACACATGCACACAAGTATGCGTTGTAATATTTATAATACTTTACTTAATGTCCGCAACATTTTTCGGTGGCTGCGTTTTTTTCGGCCGAATGCGAATCGCACTGATTGTGTACCTCACAATAATTAATGCGATGGCGGTACTTGCATTTATTTTTGATAAAAAGGTAGCTACAAAAAATAACCGAAGGCGAAGGCCAATACCGTTCTTTGTCGACTATGAAGATAATGATATTTCTATTGAAGCATACAGCCCGTTTTTTTTAACTTCAGCAACAACAAAGTTAAAAACAAGAGTCGTAGAGTTTGTGTTTTACATTCTAGTGATATGCGGGGGTGCAATAGGAACTTGGTTTGCTATGATCACACTGCGGCATAAGTTACACAAAGGTCGATTTCTCGTGACAATATCAATTTTAACCGTATTCAATATGTTTTGGTTAGTCATTATTTTAATTTTGATTCCCGATATATTAATAATTTATTGTATTTAGCATCCCTTTTGTAATTAACACTGTTAAAATCTACTTTTAAAATACGCGCGAAAGTTATTGCAAATATACACGATGAAATTCATTTCATAGCTTGATCTTTATTTTCAAATCCAAGGTAGGCATTGGCGTTTGAAAAAAAATAATTTCAAGACTATTTTCAAGACTTTTTTATTGTCTTGATTCCCTCGAGAAATATCAAGAAAACCTTATTTAGATCTTCAATGTTTCAAAATTTTTTTGAAAATGCCTGTTTGTTCTTGGAAAAGTTGACAAGATAGAGTCTTGCTATTTCTTGTTAAAAAAGTACATTTCAAGACTTTTTATTTCAAGACACATTGATGTTTTGTATCAATAAAAACATGTCAGACATTTTTGTTGTTTTAAAGGCAAAAGTTCTTTTTTAATAAACTTCAGATAATTCGATTTATTAAAAAAAAAACTTATATAGAAATTTGAACTTTACTCGTTATTGTTTGTTATTGATGGAAAAAACCAAACGCCGATGCTTATAATACGATCAGTAATTTTAAACAGACCCCCCCCCCCCCCCTCTTATTCCTCAACAAAATGTTTAACAGCCCCTCTTATTCCACAGCAAAACCTTAATCTAATGGCGTTATCAAGAATTCATCAAAAATAAAAAGAGAGAGAAAAAAAGCGAAAATCTTTAGAAAAAAAATTTTTTCCCATAAAGTTTAATAACAGATAAAATATAGAATTATATTAATCAATTTTTGATAAAAAGTTTAACAACAGATAAAATATGGAGTTAGATCAATGAATTTTTCATAAAGTTTAACAACAGTTAAAAAATAAATTTAAGAGGAAGTTTGGCATCATAAATAATCCACAAGTTAAAACTTAGAGTGGCAATTATTTCGAAAAATACTATTAATATGTGTTACTTTCTAACAGCAGTAGATTTTATTTGAAGATCTTTTAAGTTACTTTATAAAGCGGTCTCCAGCTGAGAATGTTTGGACAGCCTGCAGCACTACAAAGAATACCTTCATCTAGTATAGAGTATTTTGATAGATAACCCTTTTGTAGATAACTGCTGGCATGATTATAAAGCAATTCTATGTCGGAATCTATTTAAGTTTTGATTCGTGAAATTAATCAGCATATTTTTTTCAATATTTTTTCCAGTTGTTGCCTTTTATGATATCGTTAATATTTAGTAAATTTCTTTCATAGAAACTTAAACTAATTTTAAACTTAATTTTTTTTAAGTGTAAAGCACATAAAAAAAAGCTTAATTTTTTCCTTTACAAAATATGTTTTGGTAAGAGAACGAAAAGGCAAACTTTGAAACTTCTTAATGTTTTCTGAACTTTTTTATAACATCTTTATATGTTAACTGAAGTAAAAAGTGTTCACTTTCTAAATTGAAGAAATTGAAAATTGATCTTAGAAGTCCTACCAGAGAACTAATCTACATTCTCTAAGAATATTGACATATTAAAAAAATATTATTAAAAAAAAATGTAAGCTTGTTGAGCTGCAAAGATTTTATAATTTGGTCTGAAAAAAGTGTTAATAAACACAGCACTCTGTTAAACATGTTTCTAGTAACAATTCCAAAAGCTTAAACCAAGTATACGTAAAACTCTTTAGAAAAACCAAGTATAAGTAAAACTCTTTAGAAACAATTATAGTAAATGCAGCTTGATGCTTCATATTTACTACTGGTACAAATATTCTGACGACTCATACAAATGAAATCCCCATTACTCTGCAGTAATTTTATTTACCATTTGTTTTGTAATAGTTAACACAAAAAAAATTTTTTTTCTGGAATTAATTTCTAAGGTAAAATTACAATATTTAATGAAGTAAACAGCTGAGTAGAAAAAGTATTATATTTCTAAACACCCAACTTTTAGAAAGTTAAAAAAAAGTTTTATTTTCTTAGTTTTTATTTGAATGTTAATTTTATCTTTACAACACATACTAGTTAGTACCTTACCTTCAATCTCTTAAAATATGAGATCATAAGAACTTTTTTTAAAAAAACTGGAATATTATTCTTTTTCCACCTAATGTAATAATAGGATCTTAAAATAGTTTTAATACTTAACTTTATTAAAAACAAGACTTTATTTAACACCAAAATATTATAAAGTACTGTCTTGTTTAGTTTAAGAAATATAAATTCAAAAATAATCAAATAGTTTTTAAATCAAACAATTATTAAGTTTTTAAAATCTTAACATCTGTCATCATCATCACTAGCCAAACCTTTGTACTGCTTGCTTTATCACTGAAATGTTTTGGTCAAATGGGAAAAAACTGTGCCCTCATACTGGAAAATATTGGTGGACAATGGAAAATCTTTTATTCATTTTTATAGCCAAACATTCTAGTCACCACATGATTTTTATTTTGGCCAACATACATATCACTAAATACATAAAGTTCCTTTACTTCATCTGGTATTGCCTTAAAAAAATCAAAAAGAAAGCTAAAAAAGTTCATTTAGACCCCTTTTGGTGGTTCCTTCATTGTATGTATATAATATGTATCTTTTCTAATATCATGAGTAATAAATAGATAAAACCATAATTAACATATATAGAACATTTCCTGGATTGGTATGAAAAGAAGGGGGAGAATTTGAATATAATCAAATGTTATGGCCATTACATCACTTCTAACTTTACAAACCTTAGAAACTTCTTTAAATTTCTTACAAAAATTTTTGTTAATTTTTTGTGAACTAAGAACTCTGAAACTGCAGCTATTTTGTGAACTAAGAACTCTGAAATTGCTGCTCTATTTGTGAACTAAGAACTCTGAAATTGTTGCTCTATTTGTGAACTAAGAACTCTGAAACTGCTACTCTTTTTGCCACATTAAACTTTATTGCTAAGCTCTTTACAAATCAAGTACACATCTACTTGTGGTCAACCCAATCTGTAACCAAAGCTGTCATTAAAATATTTTAAATAAAATTCATTTTTAACAATATTTTTTAGAATTGGGTTATTGCCAATGAAAAGAACATGCTCTTTTTTACTGTCAGACATGCCTTTAAATAAATAATAATGGTAAAGGTATAATATGCCTCCTGGGTGATTTTATGTGATTTGTTCAAACGTTAAATTTGTTTGTTTGATATTGAATGGAGACTCATAAATGTTCTATGACAGACTTCAATGCAAATAGCACTTTTCATAGCGTAATATGTTTAAAAGAAGATGTGTTTTGCATTGATTCGGATGATAAATTTCAATGTCTATGCACATCAAATCTAACAATAAAGCCCAAATAGATGACCACATAAACTGCATGGATTGTAGAACTTTTTTCTTCTACAATAAAGTAGATCATACATCTTTTATGACAATTGTAGTTAGGACCTGCTATTTTAGCCTCTATTAAGTTACCTTTGCTTGTAACAAATTCTTCCTATCTTTGCTAGGCAGATTTATCTAATTCTTTTATATTCTGAGCTTTATTAAACTTACCGCATTTTCACCAAAAGTGAAAATGTGGTAAGTTTAATAAAGCTCAGAATATAAAATCATCAACTTCCCTCTGAATTGGATGACAGAATATAAAATCATCAACTTCCCTCTAAATTGGATGACACTATGCAAGTAACTATTATGACACACTTTTAAGTATTAATTATCTTATGCCATAAAAATAAATGAATAAACACAAAGTTGTTTTTGAAACTGCAGCAATAGTATTTTAGGCAAACTGAGCATTGAATAAGGAATAATGATAATATTATATCAAATAATGTTATATAATAGTATTTAAAACAATGTGTTATAATCTAAACAGTCTTAAAATTGTCATCGTTATCAACATATCACTAAAACTAGACAAAAATAAAACACTCTAGCTAGTATCACTGAGTGGAAGAAAGATAATATTCCCAAAATATTATATTTTTTCCACTTAGCACAAACTACAAGACTAAATTTACAAATGTGGTTTTGATGAAATATTATCATTTATATGCTCATTTAATGATTTTGTCATTCAGCTATAAATCTCAGTTTAATTTTCATATTTTCAGAATATTATCTTTTTTTTACTCAGTCATTCAAATTAGCAAATTAAAAACAAATAAGTAATGTGTTACTTAAAGGACCATGGTAGGTTATTACTATCCAGTGAGTAAATTGTTACATATAAATCTAGCAGTGTAACATTTAAAAAAAATCAAAACTCAAAGAATCAAAAAGTTGTTTTGAATCAGTTAAAGTAAATCAATTCAAGTCACAGTCAAGTTGATATTTGTCATTGTCTGATTTGTGATACAAAAACTCTAAATCAGAACTTTCATTAACTTCACCAGGTTTTAAAAAAATGCAAAAAAACTAATTTTTTTTTAAAAAAAACAACTCACCTTTAGAGATTTTAAAAAGTCATTAGAACCTTTTACATCAATCTCAGAAATACTTTCAAAACCTTGAAGCATGCCATCCACCGAAGGATCTTGTTTCTGTAAAATTTAGGAGTTTTATAAACACATAAACTAAATAATAATTTCTTTTCTCTGTGTGTATGTTGTTGTTGTTATTGTGTACCAACTTAGATAAAATTAATATTCTTAACATTTTCTAAAACGAAGTATGAATTTGCAATTAAATTTATGGAAGTGACTAATAGGCTTTTAATATTATAGATGGTTTATTTTTTTAAATGCAGCTTTAAGTGAATATTATGATAAACATCAGAAGACTTATAAACATTAACATGTTGTATAAAAAAATCCCAACATAAAATCTTTAATTTTCAAAATAGCAACAAGAATACCTTGACTTAAAATGAAGTTTACATCTTTCGGGGAAATGATTTATTTAAATAAACTAAATATACTGACAATTAACAGCTTTGATTTTTAAATTAAACATTTATATAAATTTAACAGAATAGCTCCTTAGTATTCAAGGTAAAGGGTTCAGCTCAGGGCATGTCAAAAACGAATAACTTGTCTTTTAATGTCAACAACAAAAAATATCACCCAGGTAAAGTTTGTTTGAAACCATATTAAAAATCTTTTATATCCGTTTTTAAACAAAAACTTACACATATAAAGAAATCATTAACTGATTTACCTGCCAATATTCAATAGCATCTCCATACCATTTTTCTTTGTCCTTCATTTTATGGGAAACTTGCATTTTGAAGCGCCTTTATATTACAGATATCCTTTCTAAATGCAAACATCGGGTTCGATGGAGAGATGAGGAGGGTGCTAAACTAAAATATACAGCCATGCAGAAAGCTTTTTTTATGCCTCGGTCCGAGAATTTAAAGGGTGCCCTTCCCTACTTCAAGTCTTTAACAAATAAAAAGCAAACATATTTTAAGCCTATTTAATTTCTTTATTTTAATAGAAAAACACCAATCATATGTAATTGATCTTGGTTCGTAAAAAAGAGTCGTACCAACGAATCAATAAATGCTTATGCGTAGGTTATTCTGTTAGAAATTTCCGCTCTAACAAATAATAGTTCCACTAACGATAGTTTTGTCGAAATAATTTTGATGAACGAAATCCAGGCAAGTTAAGTACAAAAATAAAACAATGCGTGCACACGGCTACAATGAGTAAACAAAAACAAATAAAAATAAAATGGAGAAAATAGGGCCCTCTACATAGAAAAGATGAAAACTTATTACTTATTTGAAAATTACCCACTAAGAAAATCATTAAAATAAAAAACATGCAAAAAGAAATTTTTTTTTTTTTTTTTATTGCATTCTTTATTTGTTTAAGGCGTGCAAGCTTATAACAACATGCGTTTTTAATGACTTATTTGTTTGCATGTTTGAAACAAAAAAATTCTAAAATTAAATAAAACTCCTCTACTTTAAAATTCGCGCATTTTAAGTTTTGAATCTTTTTATCAAGTATTTACTAATTACAGTGTTGCTGATTTATTATTGATCACTTTTTTTTTAGGATACGTGATGCCCCTTTTGCTAGCGGAAACAACTTCAATTGCCTGGATGTTAAGTTTTTTAACACAACGTCAACTGCCTATTGAGCTATAGCCAGTGTTGAGTATTTTAAAAAGTATTTTAAATGAAAGTATTTAAAATACTATTTAAAATACTTTTGTATTATTTTTATTTTTATTTGAAATGGTTTTATTCATTAGTATTTTCAATTTTATTTCAAATACTTTTCAAGGCTATTTTTTATTTTGTTTAAAACACAAAATACAAAATACTTTTCCACCAACAGCAAATTAATTAAAACTTGGTTTCCAAAAGTTCTTTGGTTGGATTGAGCTGCCTTGGACCACCCTTGGTAATGGTAATTTGTTATTTAATTACTATATTAGAGGGAACCAATCTACCAAAAATTCAAAATGGACTGAAATTGTAGAAAACGACTGAAATTGTAGAAAATGAAAATGCTGAGAGTGAACAAGCCGTCCCTGCCATACTTTGATGGAAAATTTTTCAAAATTTTATCTAAAAGTAAAACTACAGGGGGTGTTAAAATTATTGCACAGTGTATGTTATGTGTTGGCAAAAAAACCTACAGTGGTTCACTGAAAGCAACTTCTAATTTTACTCAACATCTTCAGGTATGTATATAACTACAAAAACACTATATTAAATTGCGCACTAAACAGTAAAAACGATAAACACATAAAGCAATGCTACAACATAACACAAATAAATGCAATAATCTCGGTTGATTGACTGTTGTTGTTGTTGTTGCAGAATGCTCATGGCAAAAAGCGAATCGAGGAATACAAGCAGCACAAGGTTTAAGTTGCAAAACAGCGTAAGCGCTCGGTAGCTGAGATGGAATCTGGAGTTGGAGGTGGACCTTCTGTCGAATCTGGTCCTGCTTCTAAGAAGTTGAAACAAATACATATTATGCCTCGAAATCAAACATCCATTTCACAGGATGAAGTTGACAAGCTTATTGCTGACTACGTTGTGAAGGAAATGCGCCCCTTGATCACAGTGGAAAAGCCGGCGTTTAAAAATTTGATCCACGGACTCAATCGCAATGTCAGTATACCTTGTCGCAAAACATTAGGCAAGCGATTAAACGCCCGTTTGCAAAAAATGCGTGATGATAAAAGAACAGTCTTCAGTAAAGTACCATTTGTTTGTACAACAGCTGACATTTGGTCAGTGAACCAAAAGAGCTACTTAGGAATGACAGCTCACTATATTGATATTAGTACTGAATGCTCAGTATCACGCATATCTGTTGCTCTTTCCTGTCAATGTTTTTTTGGAAGTCATACTTACGACTCAGTGGCTGCAATGATCTCAAAAATTCATAATGATTATGGGTTACACGTGGAAAAAATTACAGCAACAGTAACAGATAATGCCTCTAACTTCAGCAAAGCCTTCCGAGAATATTTTGTAGATACTAGCAGTACTGCATCTGGTTCAGGGATCTCTGCAACTTCTGAAGAACAAATTCAGGAAACAGGAACTGGTGATGATGATGAAGCAGAAAATTCCGACAATGATGTTGAAAAAGCGGACATGACTGCAGTCCTAAATTTACCAGTTAGCGAAGACACGGATGATGATACTGAAGTTGTTCTGCCTCACCATGAAGCTTGCAATAGTCACTCTCTCAGCCTCACATCAACTACTGATGCAGATAAAGCATGTGATTCTGATGCTAATTTCAAACGTCTTTATCGAGCTGCATTGGTCAAGTGTACCAGCATTTGGAATTTGCTTCATAGAAGTTCCAAGGCATCGGATGCTGTGAAAAAAATTATCGCAAGGGCAATACTGATACCAGTCCCTACACGATGGAACTCCCGGCATGATGCATTGAAATGCATTCTCCAGTTGCAAGATAAGCTTGGAGAAATATGCGACGTTTTGAAGTTGCCAAAGTTCAAAAAGAAGGAGTTAGAATGTCTAGAAGAGTATGTAATGATAATGGCTCCTATTGCTGTTGCCATTGACAGGTTACAAAGTGACAATGTGTACTTTGGCGATGTATTTCCGACGCTGCACACTGTACAGCAGAAGTTGCAGGACCTGCAGCAGAAATCACTGAAGCATGCTAAGAAATTTGCAGAATCTATGCTTACAAGCTTGAAAACAAGACTTGAGGTTCATCTATCATTTTCTGAACATAATGCCAGCAGGATAGTTGCAGCAGTATCGCATCCCTACTTCAAAATGAGATGGGTTCCGGGTGATAAAAAAGATTTCTGTCGTGATCTCTTCGTTCGTGCAGCTAAGTCTCAGCAACAACAGTTGTTGGACAGAGCTAATACTATTTCTGACCCTGACCCACTTCCAGGTACTCAATCAGCTAGTGGCATTGGCATGAGTGATGATTTTTTCTCGTTTAGCGAAATTAACATTGCAGAACAAACAACAGTCAACAACGAATGTTTATCGTACTTAAGCGACTCTGGTACGGATTTTAAAATCTTGGCAAAATATGAAGTAATAAAACACGTATTTGTGAGGTACAATACGACCTTACCTTCATCCGCACCCGTTGAGCGGTTATTTAGCACCGCTGGACAAATTCAGACGCCACGAAGGAACTGTCTTAGTGATGCAACACTCGAAAAACTGTTACTTTTAAAGGCCAATAAATATTGATTTAAAGGTTAAATTATGTCAATAAAGTTGTGATGTACGATTCGAGTCGCTACAATTCCAGTATTTTGTATTTTGTATTTAAAATAGTTTTATAATGTATTTTTATTTGAAATACTTTCCTTGTATTTTATTTTTATTTTCATTTCAAATACTTTTTAGGTAGACTATTTTATTTTTATTTCAAATACTTTTAAAAAGTATTTTGCCCAGCACTGGCTATAGCACTTTATCGGTTTTAATTACGATAACAAGTATCAAACAATTTGAAAACACCTACATCTTTAACCTTCTACTACCTTGTGCAAATATACGTTTTTGAGCACTACAAAGGTTCAATAGCTCTAAAACAGCACTCAACAAAAGGTTTCAATCAATAATTCAATACAATCAAAGCAATACTGCAACTATAAATATATACATAAAAATATATTCGTTGTATAAAATATAAAATAAACTGGGTTAAGAGTTAGCAGAAAAAATAAAGTGAACGCTATAGCAATTTTGTTTCTTTTGTATTTGTTTAATGCTAAAAAAAAAAGTCTTGGTCTAAAGGTGTGTTCCACCTTTAGACAGAGCAGAAAATTTTCTATCAACGTATTTATAGAAGTTTCTGTCCTATCATAAGGTGTTTAATTCAAAAATTTATTAAAGTTATTTCAAAAATTATTTTGTACCTGAGCAAACTTTCTTACTCTAATAAAAAAATAAAAATTCCAAAAAAATTGACTGAAAGATCAACAAAATTTAAATTTTACTTAACTATAAATTTTTTGTAAAAAAATTTATGACGATCAAGATTCTCCTTTTAAGTTTGAATTTGCTTGTTCCGGAAAAAACATTGTAAGCGAAAAATCAAGGAAACGTTTATTTTGAGAAGAGATAACCTGCTAATGCTCACACTTATGTATTCACGCTTTTTTAAAAACAATTAGTAACACTTAAAAAAAAAAATAAATAATGAATTACACATTCGGTAATTATGTCAACACTGTCGGTATCATTCTGCCACCGTTCGTAGTTTACATCAATAACAAATCTATAGAAAAAACTGGTGTGTAGGTGGATTACCAAATAACGCATTTACGACATCCGGGTTTGGTTGGATGGAAGAGAATTAATTTGTTTAGTTGCCCATTGAAATGTTCCTACCAGAAATTAAATTGATTCCTGGTAACTAGTTTGGTCAAATGGTCAAATTCTGAAAATTAGTAGTTTAATCAATTATAATCAATTCATTTTTTTTTTTTTTCATTTATAGGTATTCACAGTTTTGTCTTGGACGGACACGTATTACGTGTTATTATGATGTCACATGTATTTGCAAATCAACTCATTCGCCCGTGTAATTCAACAGTTAGACGTAGGTGTATATTGCCACGTTAAACGAGTTTGGAGTAAATTACTTACAGAACTTTATGCAGCTACAAACTTCAACAACTTAACTAATCAAAGTTTCATTCAATTATAAGCATAACATTTTAGCTCCGATAAATCATTTACACGAACACAAATAAAATCGCTGGATTCTAAAACACTGGCTTTTTTCGTCTTGACATAAGCAAAATTGATGACTCAGACGTGATTTTTTTCGGAATTATCTCATTTGTTTAAACTAATATTCGGCTCACGACAATTTTTTGAATTTGTTTCAACGTGCGCAAATACATTGACAGGTTGGCTACAAGTCACCTTTGCAGAAGTCGATGAGTTTTGGAGTACCAGTTGTGTTTTTGTGATAATCTGTTACGGGGGGAACAAGGGAAGAGAAGGGAGAGATAAATTTTGTGACGTGACAATTTTTTAGATTTATAAATTATTAGATAAATATAAAGAAATTATACAATAATTATTATAAAAAATCAAACCATTGATAACTAATTTCAGTTTTTGAAATGATTTTTCTATTATCTCCAACTTTATTAAAAAAAAGAAAAGAAAAAAAAAAAGAAGATACCAATTGATCACAGTCGTCAAAATCACCAACATTTTTTTGTGCACCAGAAGAAAGATTTTTATTGCTCAAAATGCAGTTCTCAACAGAGATATCGCTTTAGCTGTAAAAACAAACAAACAAAAAAAAACAGCAACAAGGAAATGGTAGGGGAGAGTAGGGTTATGGCGAACGCGGGGTAACTCCGAACATGGTCAAAACGGCATGACAGAAAACAATAGTTGACTTTTTTTACATGCTGAGAAGGGATCCCATGCTCAGTTCCTGACGTACAGTTGTGTTGCCCACGAACTGGCACCATTTCAAGCTAATCATTCTATATTATTTTCAAACATTACCTCTGTGCCTAATTTGCTAAAAAAAGAAAACCAGAGAATGTTTAAGAAAGAAACATTCCACCATTATTACTAGTTCTCCAATGAGAAATATTTTACATGACAAGCAGCAAAAGAAAAGTAGGAAGGATCAAAATGTAAAAAATACTCCTAGTAGGATTAAGAAGAGAAAAAGAACTTTAATTAATCAGAGGTTGATCATTCCGTCATGCATGGCCGCCGTGAGGGGAGTGGGGGTGGACAAGGAAGATTCCCGGGGCCCCGTGTGTGTACAAATAATTTTTTAAGATAATTTTTAAAAGATTTAAATAGTTTTGACTTTTAAAAGATTTAATTAACTTTCATTTTTAATTTTCAATGACCAGAGCATGCTTCTACTGGTCCTGGGTATATAATTGATCATAATGAGGGCCCCTTAAGAAAATTTCCCTAGGGCCTGAAATTTCTCTCAGTGGCTACGCCGTCATGTAAAGAAATAAAGGGAGCCAGAGGTGTTGATGAAATTTGTTGATTGACGAAGAAAAACATCAAGATCCGCCAACAAAAGACTGGCTTATGTGTCATAAATGTCAGGCCTGGTTCCACGAGAAGTGTACGTTTGGTGAAAGTACATCCCGGGGTTTTGTTTGTGATTTTGTTTGTATTGATTTTTTAAAATTTTGGTATTTAAAAAGTTAAAAATATTAATTTTAGAAGATTGTTGTTGTACAAAATGAAGGCTCAATTTGACCACCTTCACGCTGCAATCGAAAAAACGAAAAAAAGAACCATACCGTCTTCCACTATGAGAACGCACGTCCTTATGTTGAACGCTGTATCGTTAGATCGATCGCCAATAAGAGATGAGATCTACTCCCACTTCCGCCATATTCACCAACCTAAGCTCCTACAGACTACCACGTCAATCTCTCATTGAAAAACTGGAAATGGAACATAATTTATGACAATTTGCATGACTTTGTGATCGATATAAAGGGGCGATCGCCTCCAAGAATCCTTACTTATTCACCAGTGGAATCGACCAACTGCCAAACAAATGGGAAGTAGTTCTTGAAGCGAATGGTGACTATGCCTCAAATGATTATTTAAACATGTTTTTGTTAAATATTTTTATCGTTTTTGTTGAATAATATTTGTTGAAAAAACGCCTCAATAATTATATACCAACCAAAAAAAACGAGTGTATCAAACTAGAATCTATACAGAATTTATTTATATAGAATTACACTAAAATGGCTATGCAGTATCTATTCAAAATTTCATCTTCAACTTATCTTATTTGATAGAGAGACTTTTTTTTCTTGTACTTTTAACTTTTATGTAACAAAATTTTTTATGGTCAAAGAAAACATAGCTTTTATGAAACTTGTGAATTAACAGCTTTTTAATTAAGTTCGATTATTTTTAATTTTAAAAATCAAAATCTTAAAATCAAAATCTTAAAATCAAATCAAAGTCAATCAAAACCTTAAAAATCGATTATTTTTAATTTTGTATAGTTACTCTATCTTATGTGCATATTCATAGATTAAAAGATTTTTCTGGGATCGCCGTAAGCATCCACTCTGAAAATTATAAACCGTGATAATACTGTGTATCTATGAACAAAACTAAGACAGATATCCCTCTTTTCCCAAGTCCCATAAAAAACGATTTGTGGAACCTGGAAGTTGTCTTAGGCCAAAAAATTATATTGCAGTTGCAAGATTTTTGCTTTAATTTTTAATACGGAAAATTTGTCAGGAATTAAGTGGTAATAAAAATTCGAAAAACGCAAAGAATTGTGGTACAGGAACGCTATCCTATTTTTGCAGCGCATGCGTTATGTTGAATAAGGAATCTGAAACGCCATAAAGGCCTTTCAGAGGTCTGTGTAATTCTCATTAGTTACTTACTTAACTTTTCTTAGCTATAAAACTTTCTCATCACCTATAATTGAAAGATTTGGTAAGTATTGTTGATTAGTTATTAGGCAGTTGTGTTTTTTTTTAACGAAGTGCAATCTTTTAAGAAGAATTTCCCCGTTAAATGTTCCTTTATACCTTTCAAAATTTAAAATCGATAAATAATAGCATTAGTCCTACTCATACTTGGTATTTCACATAAATTAACTTTAGAAGTTAGTTTTTTTGAGAATCTCTTTTTTAAATAGGCGTGTTTCAAGCTAGAATTTACATTAGAAAATGTTAAGAGTTTGAATTTCTGAAAACGATAAATAATAGTCTAAGTTTATATTCAATGAACTAGCACTCTGATTTAACAATTTTTCTAAAAGTTGTCTATTTTGTTTTTTACTATTCATAAGTGTAGCAAAACGCATTTTACATGAAAAATAACTGCACAATTTTTATACAGTTATAGTACATTTTTAACAACCAATTCTTAAAAAAAAAAAAAAAGTTCATAGTAAATGGAAAGTTTACAGACACATTTATTAGGTGTCCAGAATATTAAACTGTTTTTTTTTTTTTTTTTTTTTTTTTTTTTTTTTTTTAAAAAAAAAAGCTCAAAAGCTGATCTCATTCTGTAGGGCCTGTAGGTCTAAAAGTTATTGAATTTAGATTTCTAGGACAATTAGAAGTGATAGATTTTGCCTTGACATATATTTTCATTTTAATGTTTATGTAGCTGTATTGAACCTAATAACTTCTTATAGAAAAAGAGCAGAACTAAAATCATATGCTCTCCTTTACCTCTCCACAATTGACTCCCCCCCCCCCCATTGTACTCTCACCTCATTAGTGTCTGTGTATACAAAGCTAATAGTAAAAAATAATACGAAGACATTTTTTTTTACTTTGAGATTTACCTTTACATTTATGATAATCTTATAAACAACCTTAACATTCATTCAACTCTTCTTTGGTCATTGGTTATGAGAAAACTTTTCTGCTCTTCTGTGATACAAGAAGCACATTTGGAGGTGACCTTCATCTATTCTGGCGTTAATAATGTCTTAATTTTACGTCTTGCTCCACTCTATCATTGACTACTATAAAGTTTCTAAGTATTTTGATGAAATAAAAGCAGCTTCTAGTTTTGAATGATCAAACATCTCAGGAATATCATTCTCTGATTGTTAATTCCTGCTTTTCTGAAATAATTTTAAATATTTATTTTTTGTTATAGTCTGAATAATAAATTGAAATAAAGTATTTAGACCAAATGCTTTGCTACAAGTGGTAAATAGACAAATATTATAATCACAGGTTTATAATTTAAGATGTCAAGACAAAAAATTGTATACTGAAGTGTAATAATGTACAGTAGCACCACAGATAGATAAGAAAAAACCAGTTCTACAGTTAAACCTGCAAGCTTAGATATATACTGCATAGTTTCCTAATACTAAAAAAATCAAAATTTACACCTATAATTTCTAATCATCCCAAAAACCTAAAGTTAGTAATTTTTAGACCCATAGCACCTAGGGATTGATATTCTTGACATCCTAATATGTATACATATAGATACATAATACTACATACATGCATGCATACATTAGTATGAAATCTAGGAAATAAAATAGCAAAAGAATTTTATATTTACATATGCAAATGTTTACAGTGACTTTGTTCTACAAGAAAAATTACTTGTCTACATGTTCTATAATAGACTAAAATGAAACCATCACTTCACCATGTTTGACAGTTAGAATAGGATGTCATTCAAATCATTTACTATCTCTTCAAAAAAAATAAACTTACAGTTCATTTAAGAAATCTACTTTTTTCCTACCTTAGATTATCCAATTTAAACGATTTTTGGCAAATTTTAATCGGGTCTTTTTATTCTTTTACTGATTAATGGTTTTTTTGCTATCTACACGACCAAAAAGTTCCACATCATGTATTTTTTGTATCACAGTACAAAAGCTAACAATTAATTAGGGTTTTATCCTTAAGCTCACATGCTATTTTCGTAATAGTTTTCTTGACAGTTGAATAGCATTTAAAAGTACAATCTACTTTTTAGGATATTTTTCTTGGTCTTCCACTACTTGGATGATCTTTTAAACCATATCCATAATATTACTTTACAATAATATTGTTTGTGATTGATTTACCAATGGATAATAGTGAAGCAATTTCACAAGAAGATTTTCCTTCCTCTGAAAACTGTATTACTCTCTCACAAATTTGGATTTTTGTATGCTGAGCCATGTTTGTTCTCTCACATCCTATGAATAAAATGTGAACATTCACCAAGCTATTATTTGTAAATGTGTCTTTAAATGTCTTACTGCATCAATGTATGTTGTGTAGCCAGAAACTTTTGTATATGCATTCACAAACACAATATTATATATATAAATTCATACTTTATTGGTTTTTAATTTCATTTTTTTCTCTTTAGATTAAAATCAAATGGGTGAGCGAATCAAACTTTATGTTGGCTCATTGCCATTTGATACAAGAGGTCCAGATCTTGAAGAAATGTTTTCAAAATATGGAACGCCTTATGATGGTTTAGTGATTTTTTATTTTAATGGTGCTTATCAGTCTAAAATAAGTAGCTATTAGTATGACAGTAAATATTTCTTCTCCATAGCTCATGTTGTTATGGAAAAAGAAGATCCTAACCGTTCTCGTGGATTTGGATTTGTTGAGTTTGAAACAAAAGAAGAAGCTGATGCTGCTATTGCAGGACTCAATGAGACTCCTCTGGGTCATCGACATATAATGGTTCAGCATGCAGGCCAACCTGCAAGTGGAAAACCTCCACAGCGTCGTGGAAGAGGAGGTGGGGGTGGTCGTGAAGGTAGTGGAAGAGGTGGTGGGGGGCGAGGTGGTAGAGGAGGAGGAGGAAGGGGAGGAGGAAGTAGAGGAGGTGGGGGTGGTAGAGGTGGTGGGGGTGGGCGTAGTGGTGGAGGACGAGGTGGAGGTGGTGGGGGTGGTGGGGGTAGAGGAGGTGGGGGTCGTAGTAGCAGCCGAGATAGTGGTGGTAGAGGTGGTGGGGGTGGTTTTTCAGGTCGTGGGGGTAGCAGAAGTTTTGGAGGGCGTGATGGAGGTGATAGGGATGGAGGAGGCCGAGATAGTCGTGGGGGTGGTGGTTTTGAACCTAGAGGAGGTAATAGAGGATTTGATGGTGGGCGAGGAGGTGGGCGTGGGGGTTATGGAGGTAATAGAGGTGTGGGAAGTAGCTATGGTGGTGGTTCTGGTGGATATGGGCACTACAACAGCCCACAAAGTGGTTATAATGGAGGTGGAGGAGGAGGGTATGGAGGTGGTGGTGGAGGGTATGGAGGTGGAGGATATAACCAAAATGGCTCCCACCAAGGAGGAGGGTATGGAAGTCATCAAGGAGGGGGAGGGTATGGTGGTCATCAAGGAGGGGGAGGTTATGGGCATGAAAACTCAAAACGTAAGAATATTTGTTTATCTTTATTTATTTTATTTTTTTTATTTAATGTTTCAAATAAATTTTGCTTAATTAAGAACAAAATTAGCTCTTTAAACCTAATCAAGTTAAGTTTAGTGTTTGCTGGCTGAAATTGTCTAAGGTAGGATTTTTTGGCCCAACAAATATTGCAAATCAGTGAGGTGTTGAGATATAGTGTATTGTGTAGTATTTCAGAGTGTTAGCCAGGATTTTATCTATACAGTGTTTTAGTGTGATTGATAATTTTTTTTTTCTTCCCTTCAGCAAGTTCAAAAATGCATGTTCACTTAAAGTTTAAGTGAAAATGCAGTTAGTTTAGTTATTTTGTTATAATTAGTAAGATTGGATCTTTTAAGGCTTTATAACCTTGGCTAACACCCTGTAATCTTTATTTACCATAAGCTTGTTTTTCTCAAAATTTTGAATGTTCTAGCTTTCCAATTTACTTTTGATAAAGAAATTTGGCACAAGTATTCAATCTCATCTTTTGGGTTATGTTTTTGTTCATTGTAAAAAAAAAAAAATCACATTTTTATTATTAAAACTGCAGTTGTTCTATGTTGCTTTTCTTAATTAGTAATTAAACTTAAAAAAATAAATAAATAAACATTTAAATATTGTTGACAAAGGCTCTGATATTTTCTTTTAAATAATTTGTAATTTTCAAGAATGAGGGAGAGAAAAGCTTAAGAGAATCACAATGTAAGAAATAATCACAAAAGATATTGAATTTTTTCTCAGTTAGGAATTTATAATTGCACACCACAAACACTTAGTTGTATCTGTTGTTGGAAAAAAAATGTTGTCTTAAACCTTAGCAGTTTATTTCAGTAATTTTCTGACTTATTTTGTTGTTGTCTTTCATATCGATTTTATTTGTTTTGTTAAAGGTGACTGGTATTGATTCCTCGATTTGTTCAATATGCATGAAGTGGTCTAACAACAAACATGCCTTGGTCTATATATCCGCATCCCATTGCCTTGTACACGAATAGTGAGGTCCCTGTATATATGTGTCGTGCAGCTGATGAACTAGTTGCTCTTAGAAGAGGAATAAATTCCTTTAAGAGATGGACTTTTAAAATGTTTTAGTAATGTTTATAATGCAAGTGTTGTGATTGACCTGAACTATCTGTGTGTTAATATGACAGATTTTTCAATATTTTCAATCAATATTAAAAAAAAAATGATCTTTTGATAAAAAAAAAAAGATAATTTTATAAACTATCTGGCACTGTTAAGCAATAAATTATTGCAATGTAGAAGAATATCAATAATATATCAGCATGCATGCCTACCAATTGTAAATCAAATTTACAATTAACAACAAAAAGCATAATTCAAATAAGTTTGTGGACTTCACCAGAAATTATCAGGAATCAAAAAACTTGCAGCTTTTAAATACTTTAAATTTTTCGTTACCTCAAATATGTTTTTGTGTTAGATAACATGTAAATATGCCATCTGAAGGTGTGTATTCTGTATATGTATAGATGAATATATTGAAGTTACCTCAGGTTAAAAAAATATCATATTATGGTCTTTATTTTGTTATGTTTGTTATGTTACTTTTTACCAAGCAATGAGACAAGACGAAAGTGCTTTTAAGAGCTAGCATTTTACAACAGATGACTTAAACTCTGATTGAAATAAACATGACCCTATGATTTAGTGGTCTATCTTAAGACATTTCGTAAAGAAATGTATGCTCTTTTGTTTAATTCTCAAGGCCTAAAGATAACCTGGAAAGCTTCGAGATAAAATATAAATACATGAAATTTCATGAACTGATAGTGGCCAACAAGACCTAAAGACCAAAATATTTAAGGTTTGTTTTAATTTTAAAAAGATAAAAGAAATTGCTAAGTATTACCTTATGGTAAGATAATGCCATTGTTTATTAAATGGTTCTAATTTAGCAGTTCTGAATATTTAATATTGAGTTGGTAAACTATTGTTAACTTACAAAGTTGGTAAGCTTTTTTAATTTAAATTTGTTAGATTGTGCAACTTGAATTTTTTTTTTTTTTTTTTTTTTTTTTTTTACATAAATAGGTTTCACAGAATGTTGGAAACTGTAATGAAGTAATGGAGGAACTGTGGTGAAGTTAGAAAAGGAAAAATTTAATAGCATGTATTGAAACATTTTCAGGGCAACCAAAAATGTAAGTTTTTTTGAATTTGAAAATCCATCACAAGTTACTTGGTCCATAAAAAAATTAAAATGAGATGAAACAAAACTCTGTTGGATCTGTAAGTCTCCTTTTATTTGTCTTTTCTGCTTATAGAATAAGTATACTTATAATTTGATACATAAAAGGTATTGGGTTGAATAATAAATTTTTAGTGAAGATTTGTCTGCTGTGATGAGTTTTGTAAATATCTAAAAAAAAAAAAAAAAA
The DNA here is from genome assembly GCF_058129835.1 of Hydra viridissima. Taxonomy (NCBI): domain Eukaryota; kingdom Metazoa; phylum Cnidaria; class Hydrozoa; order Anthoathecata; family Hydridae; genus Hydra; species Hydra viridissima. The sequence goes on along the minus strand of NW_028324311.1, from coordinate 5,098,749 downwards.
AAGATAGTAATTTCAGACAATGTACAATAAGTGAAGTAGATCAAAGCATCCTGGACCTAAACATTTTTCTAAAAGAACAACATTTTCTGATTAAAACATCATCTAAAAGAACAACATTTTCTGATTAAACAGAACAGTGCTTTAATAATATTTTGTTGACAAATAAACATTACAATTTAGTAGTTGGATAATTCCTATACACATAACATTTCTTTTCTGCCATGAACATTTAGAATTATGGTAATTATTCTGACCAATATACTCCCTTTTCCATACCACATTGTTAATCATAATTTATAAATATATGGTTTCTAAATAATAATATATATATAATAAATAAAAAAACTGTGAATAAAGAAAACTTCAATTGAAAAAAAAGTTGAATTGTTTTATCAAAATCTTTATGATGAAAATCTGTTATAATGTCAATTCCTAATGAGCTCCAAGTCTTTGTTTTTTGTTTACAATTTTTGTACTGCCTGGTTAATTTACACTACAATTTTTAGTCTCATTCCCTAATTCACAATAGATTCCGAAGGGTAGTTAGATTTTCCCCCTCCTTAAACTCATACGGACGATATGCACCTAAATGTTTCTTCGATTTTGAAATAAAGAAATTATCAATCCATATGTTAAACCTGTCATTTGTCTTATGAGATGTTTATCTTAAAGAAACTAATACTTTCTAGACTAAATTATTTATGACGTGATTAATTTATAAATAAAATTTATGGTGCAATAGTCATTGAATTTTTGTTGTTTTGTTTTTTAATATTTTTTTCTAGTGAAATTTTGACAGAAATGAAATTGCTTTTGTTTTTTTGTTTGTTTTTTTTAAATTTTCGATCTAAATGTTTTTGTGTTATGTTTAGATACTCAAGGATGGCAGTTTGAACGCTGCTATTTGAACATCACATTAATGTGCAATTAAATATTCTCCATTACTTTCCAAATCAGGGTTAAATTATACTTAGCGATTTTTTAGCAACTTAAATTTTTTTTTTTTTAATAGACATTGAAACAGATTTTACTGGTAAATGTTGGAAGACAATTGGATTTTTCCTTTTAGGTTTGCTAACTTATAAGAAAGTTGATTTCTTTCTTAAAAGTCGTGTAAATGTTTCTTAACCTACCCCCATTAAAAATTATTTAAAACAATACTTAAGGTTGATCGAGTCTGGCCTAACAACTTTAAAAGTCCCGAGTAATGCGGAAGAGTAGAGTCTTGTAAACTGCCCTAAAATCACGTAATCTGGGAAAACAAAGGCTTTCAGATACCATTTTCCAGACCACGTGATTTCATACACAGATTTAAAAAAACAAACAAACAATGCTTTTACCACATGTAAGTATAGTCGCAATATGAATCTTAAAATTTGAATAGATTTATTTTCTTTATCAGTCTTAATATTTTAAACATAAGAGTCAGCAGGTGACTTCTGCAGAACCTGTTGGTTTTCTACACGACTACATAAGGAAGAGAAATGTCGATAAAATAAAATGTCTATTTTACATTTAAAAACTGAAGAAATATGTTTAGCAAAGAATATTACAAACGCTCGCACAATAAAACAAAAAGTTCTAAGAAGGGCAGAATGTTCAACAGTTGAAGTTACGTTAGCAAATCATACTGATCGAGACTAACTCTAAATGGTTTTACAAGTGAAAAATATTATTTTTTACTAGGAACGAAAATCTGTTTATGCTTTATGAAAACTGAAAACTATGTACACTCTGCGATTTGACAGTTGTTCATTTCTAGTTGCAAAATATTACGATAAACCGGTATAAACTACATGCATGTTCAACCCTTCCCTTAAGACGGTTCTGGTCGAGGGTTGAAAAAGTTTTTTTTTCCACTTCTCTACTGAAGGCATTCTAAAACCTACCAAAATCAACGTCCCCATAGGAGCCGTGGTTTGATGATAAAGACATGAACCGAAAATAATAAAATGATGCATAAGAATATGTGGAGAGCGAATAGAGGTTTCACTGAAAATAAATAAGAAAACACCCGTTCTAGTTTTTTTTTTTTTTTTAACAACTTTAGTGTTTTTTGACATTTTTGTATTTCAGGTCATGGTTATCTAGAAGCAACAACTTCTCAGCTAACGGATTTAATCAAATTTTTTTTTTTTTAAGAAACTTTGAGATCATTTGAAATACATGTATGATTTTTTTCATAATTACGTTCTGAACTTTTCTTTTAATAAAGTCGGTAATATAATTGTACAAACAAAAGTAAATGTAAAAAGGAACTTTTAAGCATGTTCAAACCTGTGTGCTGTGAAATATATATAGTTGCTCCTGAACATGATTTTTCCCGCTGATCTCAAAATATAACTGGATAGCGTAGACGGGAAATTTTTTGAAGCCAGTTTTGGCCTCCCAAGATGGCGGCCGAATTAACGAATGGTGATATGAAAATTAAGAAACTGATGATAATCAAGTTTTATATTTTAGGCTCGAGTATTGATAAAGAACTGATATCAGATTTTTTTCATAAAAATAACGGAATATTACATATTTACATAAATTTCAAATAAAAATATTTTTTTATTTAACAAAACATTCTTACAATAAGTTGTTCTATATTAACTTTCTATTTTTCGTTTTTTAGAATAGATATAAAATAAAAATTCGGAGTAAAACTAAGTATAAATTTTAATTTGTTTAAATTTAGTTTGTTTTAATAATGGAGAAAAAAAAAGTTTTTTGTTTGCTTGTGCAGAAATCTCATATTTCAAATATTTAGCATTATTTCTTATAATTTTTTATAATTTATGAACCTTTTAGTTATTAACTACCCAATGCTGTCTGCTAGAAGGTTAATGACACAACAGCATGGTAGGCAGCTGATTTTATTTTTAAGATAAAATATTTTTTAGGCATTAGTTTATCAGATAGGCATTACAAAATTATAAATCCTGCATGAACTATTAGCTGAACTCTGTAATTACACACAACTCAGAGGTTCCTCCTATATATATATATATATATATATATATATATATATATATATATATATATATATATATATATATATATATATATATATATATATATATATAAACCATGTCATATAAAAATATTTTTGATTGGTTTCGGAATAGGGTAAGTTTTGTTAATTGCTTCCTAAGCTCTCTTCCAGTTATTTTGGCAGTTTATTTTTTTACCCAGGTGATAAAGAATTGTTTTGTATAGTTTTCTGAAATAAGTTTAATCAGTGTAAATAAATGGTTATTAGCTATAGCTGAGTCAAACTTATGAGAAGTTTGTTCATTAAATATTTTTGAGTAATCAATTGATCTCAAAACAGCACTAAAAATGGCATTTTGAATTCCTATTTCATTTGGAAGGTTGCCATTTACTGAGGCAAGCAACCTTTGGAAACGTCTTTCAGTTTCTTCGCACATGATAACAACACTCCGGCTCCTTTTATAAGTAACCAATTTGTAACAACAAATAGTTGTTTGTTTTACTACAGTTATTTGTTTGTAACAACAAATAACTGTAGTAAAATTTTAACATTGGCTATTTCATCACTATGCTACAAATAATCCAACCACTTAGTGCTTTAAACAATATTTATAAGAAAACAATTTCTGAACAAACAACTTTTCTGAACTCTTGTTATGCAATAAACTCTTATGCAGTCGCTAATAACATTATGAATTTGTACTAAGACCTGGAGAAATTCGCTGGTGTGATTAGTTTTGGCGTCTTTTACTGCCAATCTCTTGGTAACTGCTTCATTTTTTTCAAAAAAGAATTAAACATTGATTGCAAAATAGTTCACTCTGTTAAGAAACACAAAGCGTCCCTTGAGACATTCATTAAGTTCTTCTTTTTGTTTAACAGCTTCTTCAATCACTAATTTTCTAATATTCTCTCTCTCCAGAGAAACAAAGCTAATTGAATACTTACAGTCTTTCTGTTTGTGGAGCAACTCTTTGGTGCTTGGTGGTGGCACGCCTAGCTTTCTACTAAGAATATGTAGCACAGTGCCAGACAATTTAAGTCGGGAGTTAGGGGATCACGAAGTTATATAGTTGAACGGAAGCTAGAGGAGAGCGCAAGGGAGGTGATATATGATTCTCAGTGATAAGCAGCAAAATACCCTATTGCTTATCACTGTTTTAAAGGCCTAAAAATAACATGTCAAACTCCTTGTCCTCCAGTTGTTGCAAACTAGAATTTCCATTGTGTCTGGATATCCTACAGCTTTCAGAGCATTCTGGGACTTGTAGTTTTGTAACAACTATAAAATCCTTATAAAAATTATGAAACTTTGAAAGATTTTTTTTAAACTGTAGTCGGAGTCGGTACAATTTTTCCGACTCCGACTCCAGCCAAAATGAGCTCCACAGCCCTGATTGTAAGTAGACACCACTGGCGCTTACCATACAGTTATGTTATCAACCTTCTTGCACACTGCTTTGGGTAACTAAGAACTAATAGGTACATAAGTTATGGATAAACATTATTTAATCGTAAATTGGACTTAAAAAGTATATCGAATTCTTTGTACCTTAGTATTTAATTTCTTTAATTTTCTCATTTTTTTTAGAAATCATTTCATTTCTTTAAAATTTTTAAAAGTTTTTTTGATAGTCTAGTTTTTCTTTCAAAATACTGTTTAATTATTTTCTTTCATATTTCTGATTTCTGTAAAGCCCTATAAAATGTACATCGGTCACCGGTAAGAGCTCAGGTCGCCGCCATCTTAGGAGGCCAATTTTGGCTTCAAATTTTTTTGAAAAAGGCAATTTAATACGCTATCCAGTTATATCTTGAGATCAGTGGATTTGTTCACATCTTTTGGTGCCATTTCTTGAATTTGCTTGAGTGCGAATTCAAAAACTCGATATAAATATAGTGTAAACAATGTTTTAAACTATTTTAATTTCTTTGAGAGTGCTTGCTCTCTTAAGCATTCTTTTAAAACCAAACTTCGACTGAATCTAATTATAGTTTCTGACAAACCCTCTTAAAAAATCCTTATAAGAGTCATTCTCTTACATAATGCTCATCGTTTACTGGAAGATGAGTTCAAAAAGATCCTAAAAACAATTATTCATTTTGACGAGTTCTAAGGTGAGTACTCGTCAGTCTTTTTCTAGGAAGCTGAAAAAACAATCAAAAATAAAATGTTCACTCCTAGCATCATTTCAATGATTACACAAAGTTGATGTCATTCTGATTCATTAAACCAAAAAATTAAACAAATAAATATTCATTAAACAATAACTACATTCTGATTCATTAAACCGAAAAATAATTAAAAGCATCGTTTGTTTTTAAGAAGGCGGTCATATTTAGTCACTTTGCTGCATTTGCCTATGAGACAGTAAAGTCGGTGTATCTTATCAAAAGTATTCAAGCAAACTGAGTTTGAGATGGAAAAGGATAATGTCAAATGGAAACTATTTGTGGAGAGTAAACACATACTAGTGCCTTCATTGCATATTAAAAAACGAAAGACAATTCTAATTTGTTTTTATTTTAAATGAATGTTTTTTGTTTTAAATGAAAGGTGACTTCACACTTAGAAAGGACAAGCCCCTTCATTTCCAACATCATCATGTTGGAGCTGACAAGTTTATTTCGAATGAAAATAATTTATCGGTAATTCTGTTCAGTCTGATGCTTAGCAACAGGTGAATATTTATCTGTATATGTTGCCTACAAAAGCTTGCATTAACACAGTAATTGCAACAGTGCTCCCAATGGTATTAGGTACTCCTCTTCTTAAGATTGGATGGAGCCAGCAGTATTTTGATTTTCGATGAACACAATTAGGGCAGTGTGGTGAAAATGTTGAACAAAAGTTTATCAACGGACCAACATTTGTAATGTTGGTCTGTTGATAAAATATTGTAAGATGCAGTTTCCAAAGTTACTAAAAAAATTGTTGAAATGGCACTGTTACATTTGAAGTTCGTTGTGTTGACACTTGATGAGTGACGCTTAATAAAAAACAAACGTCGTAGATAAACATAAAAAAAAGTAAAGATTGCTTAGAGTAATACTTTTAACAAAAAATAAACATCATAACAACATAAAATAGCAACTGCACACAGTGAAATACACATACGCTAAAACTAACAAAATTAGACATCAAACTTCCTCTTGATGCACTTAGCAATATGTTACTAGAAAACTTTCAATGATAGTAAGATAGATGATGAAATTGATATAATGAAAAATTATGCTGATCTTTATGATGACAGTTTATTTAGTTTCCCGCGTTTTGAAAGTACGCGAAAAAAAGTTGTTGGACTAAACTTACGTCAATGTTTCCTATAATATGGGATGGATAAAAAAAGTTTGATATTGGGATATTAGGTGTATGTAATCTGTTTAACCTGCTTTGTTTTGGCAAATACAAGTATCAAAACACTTTCAAACCTAAGGTCATTTGTCGAACATTCATTTTTTTCTCTATGATTAAAACTTTATCTTCCGTTTCGTTTTTGCAGTAAACTAAATGCATGAAATAAAATCCATTTATACTGGCAGCAGTAATTTTTCTTTTGTCAGCTTCTCATTACTTTATTTTTAAGATTCGAGTGACGACAAAAGCTTCAAGTCATTAAACAAACGATGAAAAAAGTTAAACGTTGTAAACAAAAATAAAGCAGTAGACCCGTGCGAGCAAGAATTGGATCGAGAAGAAGAATGTTCAAATCAAGAAAAAAGTTTAGAATATTAGCTATTCAAAACAAGTTTCTTCTCATGCAATATTTGCATTCGCATTATTCGTGGATTTAAAACCAATTTTTATCCTATTTTTTATGTTTGAAACAACTCAAAATGCCAACTATCGCATAACGTAGCTTAACTCACAGAAAGAGACAAGTCCAGCATTTCTACATTTCTTTTACAGGAAAAGACGAGCATCCCATTTCAATTAACATACGTTAATTGGTAATACCATTACCAAAAAATCCAGGTGTTGAATATATTACATTGCAGAATAATTTGCAGAAGTTTAGAATTTTTTAGAATTAATGAAGATCAAAAACTAGTAAAATTATGAATATTTGTTTTAACAATTATTGGAAATAGAAATAGAAAGTCAAAAAAATTGTTAATATATATATATATATATATATATATATATATATATATATATATATATATATTCACAGATATTACATAAAATATTATTATTTTAATCGAATAGGAAACATTTAACTTAAACGATGCAATTCTCTTTACAACGATCATGTTTAATGTAGATGGAGAGAATATCGTCCGAACGTAAGATTTGTTTCGCGTTGAAATCTGCGTCTAAATCATCTTATGGCGTTTTTTTTAATCTATTACCACAATTTACTAGTGGACATTCGGAATGACACGAGCCTTCAATTTCTAGCATTATTGACAAAAATAGTCAAGTTTATTTCAAATGACAGTATTTTACGGATTACACGTTTATTATGAAATGTAGGTATCGCAAATAAAATTTTACAACTTTGGAAATAGGGATTGTGGCGAATATTGAAAAAATTTGAATTTTATAAAAATGACGACTTCTTAATTTTTTAAAAAGGATCAATTTAACTGCTAGTGGAAAAAATCCAACTTAAGCAGACGTTTTAACAATATAGACAGAAAGTCGAAGAATTGAAGAAAAAATACGAACTAAGAGAAAAACCTCTTTGAGATAAAAAAAAAAAAAAAGAAAAAGAGAATCCAAAGGGAAAGCAAAACGGAAAAGAAGTAAAGAGGCTGGAAATACACTCGGAAACGAGGCTGTGACTATTGAGACAACTCAACTGTTCCCCCACCCGAAAAAATTTAAGAGAATGGTTGAGGCGATAAGAAAGTAAAAACAACCGTAAAGTCAAACTCCTTCATAATCACGATTTGCTCGAGCTAAAGGAAGAAGGAAAAAATGGATTCATTTCTTCTGTTGTTCAAAAAATAATCTCGCTCAACATGGTAATGAGTCAGTGCGATGAAATTAAATAATAGTTTTTCCTAAACCGCATCCCAGAACACTTGGTGAGTCAAAATCGCTTAAACAACGATAAAAGTAGTTTTCATGTTGCGATGATGCTGTTTGAATCTCTGGACAATGTCGATAGAATTTTACGTTATAGAAAAGTTCGTCGGGAAATGAAGTTGAAAGGCTCTAATTTTAACACTAAACATTTTTCAGAAGAAACATTCAGTTTTGACAAAAATGTCAATGAAATTTCGATTTTTTTTGTTGGGTCCGATGCTTTATTACATTCCACCTTTAATGTTTAGATATGGCTGTTATCATAATACCTGGGATTGTTTTCCGAATCGTTTATATACCGCCATTTTTAATCAATAGCAAATGATTTGCTGATTTATTTATAAGTTGAATACTTTGTTTTGAATATTGAAGCGATCATTAAATCTTAATGCTACTACTTTTCCACTCTCCAATGTTGCTTTACGAGATTCGATGCGTTTGATAAAACAGCAGCAGCATTTGTAGCCTAACTATATAAATTTTACGAACTCCAAATCTTTTGATTAATTTTAGCTTTTTACTAACTTTATTACGATTATTATTGAAATATAAAAATTATTTATAATGAGAGATAAAAAAATAAAAAATAAATCTAAAGATGCAGTTTTTGGTCAGGGGTGGAGTGGGGACACAAAGTGGCCCGAGACCAGTTTTCTGATTTTTTTTTCTGACTTTTTAATTTCGACAATATAGTGAATTTTGCAATTACGAGATATAAAACACTGATGTTTTATTTATTTATTTTCAATCACAAATTTCAATAAATTCTACAAGTAAAGAATATTCAACAATAAAACATTTATTGCATCAAACAACAATTATATAATTATATAGTTCACATAGTACATTTACATAATTATAAGACAGCCAATCAGTGACATTCTCCATTTTATTTATGCAATAAGGCCCGGTGAATAAAAATGAGCAATAGCTTTTACTCAGTAATTGGTCAGCTTTACGTGAATAAAAACTTCAACAACTTTTCTTAAGTTTTTATTCACGTAAAATTGAGCAATTACTGAGTAAATTGCTTACCTTTAAGTGAATAAAATATGAGCAAAACTGCTGAAGTTTTTATTCGCGTAAAGCTGACCGATTACTGAGTAAAAGCAATTGCTCATTTTTATTCACCCGGCCTAGAGATGCATCATGTGAAAGTAAAATTAGTTTTTTTATTTTTATTGATATATATTGGTATATTATTATTTTTACATTTAGCTACAAGGACATCGAAATTTGATGTCTATAGTTTTAAGACATTTTTTAGTATATTTGTGGACTATTTATAAGTAGAAACATCTATCTTTTACCTCTTATGTGATACACAATTGAATTATACATGTAGTCAAATCACTGTGTCACTTATCTTTACGTTTTAATATTTAGCAATATTTTTTTTTAGATCGGCCCAAAAAATATGTTGGACTATCAGCCCAGCGGGACAAGTCCCAGTGTCCCTATAGGCCGATCCGCCCCTGTTTGTGGTCATTGAAGCAAACACGGTCTGTATTTACAACCAAGATTAATAGCTATAAACAAGATTGATATCATTTTAAACATATTTAAAGTGTCAGTAAAATTGATGCCATAAAAGACGGGATATCTTTATTAAAGAATAGAACGAGAATTAACACGGTCTAGAAATACGAGAATTAGCCTAGACGTACACAGTTCAATAAACTTAAGATTTTTAAACTAAAGTAAAAATATTTCTAAAGATGGAACTGTTACCAATTAAAAAGTGGGAATGTGTTGTGTGGCAAGAGAAGAAATAAGCGGAAATAGATGTAATTTTACGAAAATGAATCAATAAGGCGAAAAAGGTTATATATTGGCTTAAAGTTGTAGATATATTACAGGTAGAAAGATACAATCTTTTTACACGTTTACACTGGAAACAGTTTAGACTGATAAAAAAGAAAATGTGGAGGTGGTAGGTCTTTTAACATTCGTACCATGTCTTATTTGTTTAGTTGTTGTTTTCAAACTGCTATTGTTTTTATTGTTTATGTCTAAGTAAGGTTTTAACTCAGCTTTATTTTTTTTTAAAAAAATGTATATTTTTGTTAAAGATAATATCGATGTGGGTAAACTATCAGAGTTGCCTGCTTCTGAAGATGAGTAGTTTTGTTGTTGGCAATAAATTGATGCTTTTGCTCTTGAAAATGCACGAAGAAAAATTGTTTAGACTAAAGCAATTTCTTTTTAATGTGATTTATTTTGAAAGCTGCAACAAAAGATTATCTAAACTAATTTTGTGCAAGTGACTTCCACTTAATATTTTTTTATGTAAGTGACTTCTACTTAACGTTTATTTTAATAGAGTTTCAAAAAACTGTGAAAGCTGAAGAATGCGTCAGGTCGAAAAGATGGCGCAAAATATAGATAAAAGTTTACATTAGCTAATGTAAAACGTAATTTGTAGAATTTTTACCAAAGATAAAAAAAAGTACATTTTTTAACTTTTATATTGTTTTTTAATTTTTACAACTTTAGTTATTTAATATCAAAGAAAATTAAAAATTTATCATTAATTTTCTTTTATAAATATCAAGTTGACAATATTTATTAAACAAAAGCGTTTAAATTCAAAAAGAAGGTCTTTTTATTTTATTTTAAAAATAGATGCAATCTAAAGACCTCTTTCTGTTATCTTTTAAAATTTGTTTTTCAAACTGACGATTTAAACGTCTTTAAAAGAAAAAAAATTTCTTCTATACCTCTTTTTAGACGTCATTGTGCCGGCTAGGTAATGTCTTTCCTAATGTGTTTTTGCGTTTAAGTTACTTCTCTACCATTAAAATTAAAAATTTAATTAACTTATTTATCTAATAAAAAGTTGTCAAGTACAATGATTAAAAATAATTAACATTAAAGGCAGAAAAACTATCAAACTCATTGCGCATGCGCCGAATTTATAACGGTCAAAAAAAGAATAAAAACAACTTACCGTGGTGTGACCTAACAAAGTCCTATGCTTTAAGAAAGTCCTAATTTAAAAAATGACAAATTTCGTATATATAAAACAAACATTTTGAGAAAAATGTAGTTATTTTATCTAACTAGATATCTAGTTAAAACAAAGTTATTTTCCGCAAATGTTTCTTTTATATATACGAAATTTGTCATTTCTTAAATTTGGACTTTCTTAAAGCATAGGACTTTGTTAGGTCACACCACGGTATTTTGTTTTCTAAAACATTTAGCAAATTAAAAGGAAATGATAAAAAAAACGTGAATCAAAACCAAAGTTGGATATTAACATGCATCAAATCGGAGTATCGTGTGATCAATCATTAAAATTGTAACCATTGGTTATATTTACAAGCTTTTAAAAATATATATTTCATAGCTAATAAATAAGAAAAAAATGAGCTCTTGCAGTTCTCCATTTTAAAAATCAAGAAAAAAACGAAATCTTTACAAGCGGGCAAAATATTTGCCCAAGTTTAACTTTTATCTGCGGAGCAGAAATTCGACCGAACTTTAAAGAAATTTGAAAATGAGTCAAATCAAGTTATGCTTAACTCAAATTATATTCGACTCTATAAAGTTCGAAACTCCTAAAGTTTGATTAAAAAGCGTAAAAATTGACCATAAAGGTTATTGACCATAAAAATAATCGAAAAATATTCAATACAAGTACGTGTGAAACTTATACAGGAGTGGCATTAACAAATTTTTTAAAAGAAGTTCGTTTAAAGTTAAAAATTGACACAATAAATGTGTAAAATCTAGACTCTATTCGAATTTTTTTGACAACTCTTTTTTTACTTTCGAACTTTCGAATTCGAACATAAAAGGATCCCTTTTCAAATTTCTTTAAAATTCGGTCGAATCGTTTGCCTTACTTTTACCACCACTACCATCACTACCTCATCCTGTGGGGTGTGGTCACCACGTGGGAAAACACTGCTTTAAAGCAATAAAGTAACTCGCTATTTATTAGTCAGCATCAAAAGTTACTAATTTTTATTCGATAAGCGACTAATCAATTAAGTTCAAGTTTAATTGAGAAATCATCAATAAAGTGTTAATTATTCTTTAAGTTTGAATAAAATATTCTATTCATGAAAAATAAATTTTAAAAAAGTTAAATGATGAAAACTTTTCCTTCGGTCCCGCAATTTTGTGACAACACTGTAGAATATCATGATATCATCTATAAAATTAATAATACCATAAATAAATTATTACATCCACTTTGTTTAACATATACTCTGGTTTTAATCGTTAGGTGGGACATGATAAACAGTTTTTTAAAATTTTTTCGAATAAAATGAAACATCCAGTAGAATGATAGATTAACACAAGTAAATTTAAATTTTAGAGTTTTTTTCTTTTCTTTTTCTGGCCTACTCTCTCCTCCCACTTCTAGATGCGCTACTGCACTCGTCTTGTTCATTTACTTATTACTTTGAATTTATAAGCACTTTAAATTTTAGCTCGCTCAGAATTTTTTTTAACATCGGTAGTTGTCTATAACGTCAGCAAACGCTTATTTCATTATAATTGTTAATTAAAATGAGTCAATGCTTTAAAATGTAGTTACTTTTTCCCCACAATTTTTTCAACCGATACGTACATCACCGCAAAACTTATTGTTGTTAAAGATAACATCGAAGTGCTAAATTTTTAGAGGTGGGTGTGTGGGGGAGATGCTTGTGTTGCGTTATTTTAAAAAAGCATCCTTTCGTGTTTGGTTTTCTCCTATTGGGAGTATCACCATTTCGAACCTCGATAGATTACCTTTAACGTTGAATTACAGTCAAGTTGTGGTATAATAATCTGTTTTGACGAATCTATTTCTCTTTAATTTCAGTAACTTGATTTTAACCACAACTTTACTATGACTGCTTTTTATTGATACCCACTTTTGACGCTTTTTTGGTTAATTAATGATTAGTTTATGACGAATAAAATCGAGGGATTTTTAAATAGATAACTACTTTAACCCTCTTAATGATGGGTCTTGCTCACTTCTTATACCCACTACCATTTCCTGAGGTGTGCTGTTTTATGTCGTTCTGATAATTTAAATATACTAGAAAATAAATCATTTTTAAGCAATTTTGAAAATCGATTTTTTTTTTGATAGCTTTAATGACGATTTCCAATTTTTAAGGTGTTTAAGTTGACCACTTTTAATCCTAATAAAAAGTTTTCTAAATTGACCACACATGCCTTTAACGTTAATATTTACGTTAATGGCATAAAAAAACTTAAAATTACGTAACCATTAATTACGTAATACGCTGCGCTGGATCTCATAAAAAAAGGTTACACTCGCTGAAATTCTAAATCCCTTCCAGTTTGAATACTTGTTTTCATGTAAGTATTCTTGTACAACTTATACAATTTTTTTAGACTTTTATGGAGAACTAAAATAAACAAGTAATAGATTAGATTGAAAAAAAAACCGTAAGGCTAAAAATACGTTAGTTTTAAGAATGGACAATCCTTTAACGAAAGACACTGAAGTTGTTACAATGAATGAACGTTTTACATGTTATTGTAATCGAATATTCAGAATCATATTTTTATTGTTTTATTTTCTATTTAATTCATTAAATATTTAAGTATTGTTAATTTTTATTGTTAATTGCCACTAAAAAAGTACATTTTTTTCATTCATCATTTGTTTCTGTATATTTTTTTAAATGCATACGTTTTACTTGTAGTAAAATATCAGTAAATTTAAAAAAAAAAATACAAATTCTTTGACAATGTTGCTACCTAAGATTTGGTTGGCAACTATTCTTCTTACCCTGGTATCTGAAATTCAGGCTATAACGTTTAAAGACTTGGAAAGAGCAAAAGCAGATATTTTGAAATTGATTGAATCGGTTAAAAACGGAAACGATTTACCATTGATCGCAGGAACCGTTCGTCTCGCCTTTCACGACTGTATGGGTGACGGACACTGTGATGGCTGCATTGATCATTTGAAACGAAATAATGCAGGTTTAAAAAAGATAACAGATCGTCTCGATCATTTATACGACGCATCATATAAAGGAAAGTTATCTAGAGCCGACTTTTATGCTTTAGCTGCTTTAGTTGCCCTCACCAGGTCCACTGTAGATGCTCCAGATAAATTCAACGGGTTAGAACACTTTAAATTTGGTAGAAAGGATTGCCGTACGTCTCCTTTAGAAGATGAAGTTAGGACTAATGATTTTCCCAGAGGTACAGATGGTACTACAAAAACATTTAGTTTCTTTAAAAAAGAGTTCGGCTTCACTGTGAGAGAGTCGGTAGCTCTTTTAGGAGCGCACACTTTAGGCAGGTGTCATTTAGAAAATCTTGGTTTTCAAGGAGCTTGGGTTGACAAACGATTTTCCACACACCCGAGCGGTGGCTTATCACCTACAAGCGTCCTTGACAATACCTATTATAGAATGATTATAGATGTAATACCATGGGCTCAAGTAACCATTAACGGCAAGAACAAACAATGGCAAGAAGTGACTCATTCAATACCTAACGATAAGCTTCCTGAGTCAAGAAGAGTTCCAATTCTTTTAAATATTGACATGGCCAATTCATGGGTTGTTGAACCATTTGATAATAATGGTGCTGTTTCCTGTACACCAACTTCTAAAAAAAAACCTTGCCGACATTCAGTAGCTCATCATCATGCTAAAGAGTTTGCACAAGATAACGCGCTGTGGATACACGAGTTTACCAATGTTTTTTGCCGCATGATTAATATGAATCGAAACATTCTTCATGAAGCGCCAAAATCTTCCCATTACTAATTGTACAAGTTTTTTTTAAAGTTAAAATTTTGAACCACTTTATTTAAAATCTTTGGATTGCAAGCTCTTCTTCAGCATTTTCCCCCCATGCTCAACTTCTGATTTCAAGTTCTGATTTCATTTAAGAATTTTCTTTTCAAATATTTAATAAAAGTAAACAGTTATCAAGTTTAATTAGAAGGTCAGATATGTAATTTGATATTGAACTGATTTCATAAGGTGAACTGAATATTGAACTGATCTCATAAGTTAAACTGAATATTGAGCTGATCTCATAAGTTGAACTGAATATTGAGCTGATATCATAAGGTGAATGAGATTCTCCATGCGCAAGAGAATCCTCATTCACCTTATGAGAACTTTTCATATCTAACTTAAAAATATATACTTTTGTAGCATAAACTTTATCTAAGCCATGCTATACAGTCAGCTACAGAGTGTGTTAACAGCTGGCCAATCGAGAACATGAGTGTTTGCACAGGCTAAACGAAAGCATTTACCTTCCAACAACCTGAATTTTACTATCTTTATCAAGACTACATCAACTCAAAATCATCATTTAAAGTATCGCCTTCATTATCTTCTATTTTAACATCCATATCGCCTTCATTATCTTCTATTTTAACGACTTCATTGTCGTAACTTTAATTAACAATTCAATGTATTTCCAAGGCTGTGCATATTCCAGTATGAGATATTTTGAGAGACACCAGTAAGTGAGCTGTTAAAAGTAGTCGCACTGTTAATCAAGGTACTCACCGCTAATTAAAAATAGTTGCACCGTTTATCCAAGGTCAATAATATAAAGTTGGAGGAGAATTTAAAGCTAAAAATCTAACAGTGAAGGGTAGAGGGACCACGATCTAAATTTCATTTCGCTCCATAAGCCTTAAAGCTTCCATATTATTCCAATTGTGAAAACAATTGCAAGATTTGTGTGGATTTAATATCAGGCAGAACGTGAACTATTTTGCCATCCAAAGTTTTAGAATCTACCTTTGAGCTAATGTAGTGAGAACCTTTTTCAGATTGTGGTTTAAATTGTTGCAAGAACGATGCTTCATTGTTGCAAGAACGATGCTCCATTTAGTAATCTCTTTTCAACTATTTTAACAAAGCTGGATTCTATTTTGTATTGAAAGAACAGCCTGCAGAAAAAAATACTTCGTGGCTTCTTGTTTTGCAAAATTGTTTGGTTGTTAAATTGGTTCAAATTGCTGTTAAAAATGTGATATCTTAATTCATTGTTGGCTTTTTAACATTGTTTCATCGAACCTCTGCTTTTTCATCTCTGATTATTACTCCCATCTGCAACGGCCGACGAACAGGCTGGGTCGAGTAGTACAAACACATTGGTACCCAATCTCTGTTATTCCTGGATGGGCACCATTTGTAAATATTATTATCACAATAATATTTTATATCCAAATAAAATTTTTACAATAATAAATTTTTTTTTAACAAAATAATAGCTGCATTGTTATCCTTACCTCAATCTAAGGCTTCAAGACAATTTCATAAATCTCATATATTAAAACTTTCGCAAATTTTTTTAAAGGGGTTGCTCTTTATGAGGAAATTTGTCGATCATTAAAAAACTCGTTTGAATTGGATCATGAGTAGGGTGCTCGTAACCAACTGTAAGATGAGCTTTGTACGGTTCAAGAAGTTATTTTACAGGGGGTTGAAACTGTTTTGAAGTTTTTAAATCCTATTCAGGTACTGAACGTTTTGAATAACTTTTATCACCTATGTTTTATCTCGTTATCACAATAAATTCCGTCACGTATAATTATATATATTAATTAATTTTCCAAAAATTTTGACAATAACAAATTTGAAAAAAGAATGCTTCTTGGTCCACATGCACCACTAAAAGACAATTCGTAAAAAAATTTTTTAGCCGTTAACTAAACTTGGTATTCAAATTAAAATGTGCGTCCTTAAAATCAAATTTTTATATCCAGAAAAATTGCAAGTTGATCATTGCTGTGATTGAAGTAAATTAAAATAATCCATTTTAAAGTGTTAGTTGACACCCTAGACATAAATTTTTTGTATTTTTTTTTTCTCCTTTAAAAGCTGAAAGGAACAAACTTTAGTGTTCTGAGAATTACGGCCCACTGACTGCGGCCCACTGAGGGGATATACTTTTCAGACGTTTTTTTTATCTTTTAAAGGATTAGAAAAAAAAAGTGTTAAGGAAGGCTGGAATATTAAAAACTGATTTATGCAAATATTTTTGCATTTTTACTAAAGTTAACTATTTATTTAATATCAACTATCAGTTTTTTTTATAAGTTTAAAAGCATATTCATTTTTTTAGCATCTTTAAAAAAAAAAAGCCTTGAAACATTTTTCTTCCAAAAAAAAACAACTGTTGCATACAATATTGCTTTGAGCCTTGCAAAGTGAATGATTGCATGAAACATAATGCCAGCGAGTTTTTCTATTTCTTACAAGAGGTTACATATAATATCTTAATCTGCTGTCCTTGTATTGATCGGAATGGTTGTTATAGGTTAGGGGAGACCGGGACAAGTTGGCTACGGGGGTAAGTTGAAACACTGCGTTTAACTTTGGAATTTTCCAACAGAATTTCCAAAATTCACATTGAACCTTCCCACTCAACTAATTCATCTTTCAGTGTTGTATGAGGGCTATAGGCGAATGCGCATAGAAGTTATAGTGGTTTTTGTGTTTTTTTACTGATTTTGTAATTTTTGTAACGATATTACTTTTTCAATTTTAAAAAGCAAAAGCAATAAGCTACTTACTTAAAGTAATCTCGAATAGATAAGGTACTTACTTAAAGTAATCTCGAATAGATAAGCTACTTACTTAAAGTAATCTCGAATAGATAAGCTACTTACTTAAAGTAATCTGGAATAGATGTAGGTGTTGTATGATTCACTCTGACCAGTCACATTTTGTGTTTCTAAATAATTCGCGTTTTTGGGGATTTACACCTCGATTACATCATCAACTATAGTATAATCTTTTTAATCATCTCATAAGTCATCACTTGAAGATATTTTATTTATGTGACTGAAGCTCACTATGTAAGCATAACCATTTATTTCTAAATAAATCGTGCATCATATCAATCAAAAAACAATTAATAAAAAAAAATAACTTTTTAATTTCATCTATAGTTTATTGATTGCTATCTGAACCAGAAATAAGGAAATTTAATAAAAAATAACAAACTTTTAAATGGTCAATATTGTTATTAACGTGTTAGTAAAACAAAGAGTTAAATATAAAACATTTAACTGATACCAAATATGTTCTGTAACAGATCAAAATCTTTGACACATACTGTAAAATCAGCAGGTTAATGGTTTGTTTACAAATGATAAACGAAAGAAGCAAAAGTAATTTTAAATTTCATATGATAGTTTCCCCCATAATTTTCAGTTAAAATAACCACTTCCAACGCTGAAGTTACAGGTAACCCACTCCTGTTACAATGTAAGATAATTCTACGTTGCACTCGCGGAGTTGATCAAATCCAGTTATATAGTATATTTCCGGTTTTATAGAATTTAAAATCCACTCAAGGATCGTTTAAATGAACGAGATTTAAAATAACTTCGAAAATTCAAATAACAGAGCAAACGGAAAGCATCCGGATATTATTGCATACTCTAGACGGACGAAAACTTCAGGCGTCAAAAAAAGAGGACATTTGCCGGGAAAACTAGACAACTGGTAAAAAGGTCTTTACTGAAAGGACACTGGAGCTATAATTGTGATGTACATAGTTAAGTCATTGACAGGGAATCACCCAGAGCACACCTATGTGTTTCTTTTGTGTTATTAATATATTTTCATACCAACATAGTATTAAGTGCTTTTTTTTAGTTATTGATTTCTTTTTTTTTTCTTTTTTTAAAGGAATAAACGCACACACATAATATAAATATATGTGTATATGAAGTGTGTGTGTGTGTGTGTGTGTGTGTGTGTGTGTGTGTGTGTGTGTGTGTGTGTGTCTGATTCTTACTTTGTTTCTAAATACGAATACAAAACTTGTTTTAGTATTCTAAAATGCGATTTCGTTTCTGTGGGGATTTGGATTGCCCTGATTGGGTTTTAGCAGAAATTAGTATACTTTCACGTATTAGTTCAGTGAAGCTGAAGCTGTTTTGCCAACAAGTAATGGTCCATTTGTTAGGTGGAGCTATTGACTACACTAAAATAAGCAAGTTCACTGCTGATGCAAAGTTTGAGAACAATGATATTAAAGCAGCTATTGCTGCTGTTGATTTTATTTTCACTAACTCAGCAAAGCATCATGTCAATGGGGAAATTCTTTCCAATGAATTGCAACAGCTTGGCTTACCAAAGGAGTTAAGTACTTCAATGTGTAAAGTTTTAGATGAAGAATTAGAGAAATTATATAGCTACTTGAAAAAAAAAAGTATGCGGTTGTCAACATTTGAAAAAATTGACTGGCGTGTAGATTATGTTTCAAGTTCAAGTTTTCAGGATGAAGTAAACAAAGCAGAAGTGCAAATTTCAATAACAAAATATTCAAATGGATCTGAAACTGTTGCTTTTACTTGCTCAAATGAAAAGCTTCGTTGTTTATTAGCAGACTTGAAATATGCTTATAAGTTAATAAATGATCTTTCCTCATAAAATTAAAATTTTTGCATAAATTAATCTTGTATGAAATATTTTTTTCTTTAATTTTAAATATAAAAATCAAAAAAATTCTTTTCTATTTACAAAAATCAACAAATATATAAATCAACAAATATGTAAATTCACATATTTTATAAGTAGGCACATTTATGCATATATATAAATATATATAACATATTATGTCTGATATATATTAATATTAAATGTATAACAAATGTATATTTTTAAATGTTTGATTATATTTTTGATAGAAAATTATTATAAATATTAACTCACCTGTTAACTTTCATTTTCTCTGCACTTGTAATAAAATTGCTTGTATGTATGTATGTATGTATGTATGTATGTATGTATGTATGTATGTATGTATGTATGTATGTATGTATGTATGTATGTATGTATGTAAGTATGTATGTATGTATGTATGTATGTATGTATGTATGTATGTATGTATGTATGTATGTATGTATGTATGTATGTATGTATGTATTTATGTATGTATGTAAAACAAAGAATTTCAGTTTTTGCAGATATTGTTATCCATATGTAGTATGCATTCTATGCTAGTATTAATTACTTTTATTATCATTATATTTTATTAATTATTACTTTTATTAATATTTAATCATTTATTAGTGTAAGAACAAGGAGAGTTATTTAAAACAAATGTTTAAAAGTAAACTCTTTCAGTTATCCTAAGATTAGGAATGTGAAAATATTTTATCAGCTTTTCTTCAATCATGCTTTAAATACTCTTTTAGAAAATCAATATCAAACTTCCATCATAATATAATTTAAAAAAAGACTTTAAAAGTTGATTTTTGAATCAACCTCTGTATGTATTTTTATATCTAAAAAAAAAAAGAACATGGTTTATACTTTTAAAAAAGGCATGTAGGTTTATATTTCTAAAAATATGAAAACATGGGTTTATATTTTTCAATAAATTAAGATGTAAGTTTATATTTTTAAAAAATTAAGATATAGTTTTATATTTTTTAAAAAATTATTAAAGTTTACAATAAAATGTTTATAATAAAAGATATAAAACTTGAATTTAAAAAAAATAATATGAATTAAAAAAAAAAGTTAACTATTTCATCTTTTTCTCTCATCAAGATTGTAAGAAATGAAATCAGATGGCATTGAAGATGTAGATGAAAAGAAAGTTGATGTAGCTGTACGATTCCTCAACAATCCCAATGTTAAAAGTACAAAAAAAGAAAGTAAGGAAGCTTTTTTGAAAAGTAAAGGGTTGTCTGATATAGAAATTGTTAAAGCCATGAAAAAAGCAAGCTTTGAAAGTGAGGCTATAGAAGATAGAAAATGGAGCTTGTTTTCCTATTTTAAAGGAATAGTTTTAGGAGCTGGAATTCTATCTGCAGCTAACTATGCTTATAAAGCCTATATACTGCCGTATGTAGCACATGAAATAAAAGATGATGGAAGAATAGAACGCTTAGGAGAGTCAGTACAAGCACTAAAAGATGATATTAAGCAGCATACTTATGAACTCAGCAGCACCCTTAAAGATATCCAGATGCTTCTTGAGAAGCAACATAAAGTTGTCACACTTCTTCATGAGACGATACAAAATTCATCATTTGACCATCATAATCTTGCTGATATAAAAACTGAACTCTCAAATGTTAAAACTATGATGCTTAGTAGGCAGCAGTTCCCTAAAGTGCCGTTTTCCCAGCAAAGCACTGAAATTCCTGCCTGGCAGCGTGTCGATAATAAAAAAGTAACAGATGAGTCAAAAGAAAACACAGAAATAGTTAAAACTAATTTAGCAGAACAAAATGATGTTAAATAGACAAGAAGGTTATATTTTCTTCTAGTTCATTAAATAAATTGAATTTTTAGACTAATGGCTTGTATCTCATGTAACAATCTAAATTTTAGTATTATGATAATGTTATCATTATGTAATCAAATAATGTATCATGATATAAAAATTGTATTTATCTGTTACCTGGATTAATTCAAAGGAAAACAACAGTTTATAATTTTGATTAGTTTATTTCCTTTTCATTTTTTTAATTGCTATTATTCTTGTAATATTTAATGATAAATGCAAAGTTATGCTGATAAAATAAGAATCCAAAGCAATGGGGGAGACCGGGTTTTGTCTATCATTTCTAAATATAATTAAGACCCCAGGGAAAAATATGGTTAATATTTTTTTTATTTTGAACAAACTTGATTTCACATTAGGCAAAGGGCTTAGTTAAAAATGTAGTTCCTGTCCCCCCCCCCCCCCCCTGTGATTTTGTAAAAATCTTATAGTTTATTTGTTTTGTCTAAATCTTATAGTTTATTTGTTTTTGTAGTGTTAAATGATTATTATGCATATACTATTTTACATTTATTGACTGAACTTGCAACAAAATTGCTTTGAAAATCAACTATTAACTTAGTTTTTATTGTTATCGTCTATGCTAGTACACATCAAGTTATTTTTTTTCAGTTTACCAACGGATGACTGAAAACTATTTAAAGAAAAAAATTATTTTTGAATGAATGTCTAAATGTTTTCCTCAAAAATTTATCCTGGCTTGGTTTTTCCTTCATGCACTTCAAAGCTTTTACTTCAAACAATATTACATGAAACTAAAGTACTTTTAAAACCAAGTCATTCCCTTATCATCAATAGAGGAACAAGTCATTCCCTTGTTAACAACAGAGGAACAAGTAATGTTTTTGATGAAAAAACAAAAGTTCATCAAAAGAATGTAGCCGCAAAATATCAAGATGAACAAGTTTATGATTATCTCAAGAATGAGGCATGCTTGTTAAAGTTTATTTTTTAAATATATAAAAGAAATGAAAAGCCTTATTTGTTTGTTTATTTTTTAGGTTGCAGAGAGAGTTGCTGATAGGCTAGCAGATATCTTAAAGTAAATATTTGGTTGCCTTATGTTTTTAAACTTAAAGATTTTCTATCTTTAAAATGTTCTTCTGATGTAAATATATTTAGGTTCTTCCCAAAAGCTTTAGACTTTGGTGCAGGAAAAGGCTATATTGCAAGGTGTTTGACTAAGGTGGACTGTAATTGTTAGTTGAAGTAGCTATCTTTTTATTGCAACACAAAAACATTAATTTTGCTGTTTATTTCAAAAACACTTTTTCACTTATTTTAGGAAGATGTTGGAAAGCTGTATCAGTTAGAGGCATCCAAAGAAATGCTAGTGAGTATTTATTTGCTTTAATATACTTTAGTTCCTTAAAGAAATTTTAAAAAATATCTTTACCAGATGTTTTTTTAAATTTCTTTAAAAATTTCCCATTTTATACTTTTTTTCTTCGTAATTTTGGAAGTTAAAAAAAAGTTAGAATTGGTAATCCTTGTCATTTTTTTGACAAGGATCTTTTTCTTTAGAGTATTTTGAGTACATTACCATTTGATCATTATTGCCTCACCACATATATAGGTGGATAAGTCAAGGTTTTAGATCATTTGGAATGCATCAAATAATTGACCCATCAAATAATTTTATTGTTCTACACTAAATCAAAAAAAAATTGAAAGACAGCAAAATAATTACAATTTGATAAATTTAGGTAACATAAGTGAAATGCTTGTAATGATTTTTGCTTGTAATGATTTTACATTCCAACTTCAAAAGCAGCAGACACAAAAAGTGAAAAAACTTTATTGGTAACAACATTCTGACAAAGAAAAAAAAAACATTTAAAAATTTAAGAATATTTATAACATTTAAATGAAATACATGGCCTAAGGCAGAAAGATAGATGGATTCCAAAAAAACTCTTCTAATGTGGGGTTCTTTTAATGCTCATTTGGCTGAGCATTCAAAGAATTAAAATTAGTTGAATTTTTTTGAAATTTTTTATAATACTCTACCGAACATTTATAATTGCTACAAAATGATAAATTTAATTCCGTGGCTGTAGAGATTGAAAACCCTTTCAAAGGCTTACAGTTATTTTTTTCTTTTTGTAGGATTTATGCGAACCTACTGAAATTGATGTTGAAAGTATAGTTTATCAAGACCAAGATGGAGGTTTCCCCTTTGAACAAAATTCGCTTGACTTAATTCTTAGTAGCCTAAGGTTAAAATACTTTCAATTAGACTGCATAATTAGGCTTTTAGAAACATTTAATTGTATTTAAATCTGCCTGTTATTTACACAAGAGTAATATTCAAGAAATTTGCTAAAGAGTTTTTAGAGTTTTGTTAAAGAGAATTATTCTTTATTTATCCTAAAATATTACATTATTACAAATATTTTTATCTTATTATTTATACTAAATTATTGTATTCTTATTTACAATATTATACATTCTAAAATTGTTATCTGTAATGAAAAGTTTAATTTTACCTGAAAATAACTTCAATTAAAAAATTGATAACTGGTTGCTCCCTCAAGCTGAGGTTTTTTTGTATGTCTTGTTTAGAGGTGTTCAAAAAAA
The DNA here is from genome assembly GCF_058129835.1 of Hydra viridissima. Classification (NCBI taxonomy): domain Eukaryota; kingdom Metazoa; phylum Cnidaria; class Hydrozoa; order Anthoathecata; family Hydridae; genus Hydra; species Hydra viridissima. Next base: position 5,074,880 of record NW_028324311.1, on the reverse strand, counting down.
AGACATCACCAAGTTTTCACCAAATCAATGAACATTTTACTGTGCCATAAAGCAAATCATCCTATGTATTACTAATATGCATGTAGTGCTATTTGTTTTGATAGAAAAGTATGTTTTCAAACTTCAAACAGTAGTCACTTAACTCTCAGGTATCAGCAGGGGTCTTTAACTGCTGAACCTTTGAACTTTAATAAAAAAGCATGGTGCAATGTAAACCTTCGATTATCAATTCTTTTGAATCAGATGATAGCAAGGCGTCATTCAAATGTGTTTTTACACCATGGAGTGTGTGTGTCTCCACAACTTTTATTTGGTATAAAATCTTATGTTTCATAGTTCTTTTAAATTCAGTTCATTTAAACAATTACAGTATGATTTCTTGAACATCCACCTTAAACCATCCATCTTCCCCAATATTTGTTATTTTTTAAACTTAAAAGAGTTACTTAACTTTTGAATATGAAAAAAATATGATGCTTTGTTAAATTTTGAATAATATTAGACATTGCATTCTGCTTAACTATGAAAATTTTTTTCTGTGATCTTTTAACAACGTATAAATCCTTTTATCTGGAATTCCAATTTGCCTCTTTTCTAATTTGATTTAACATTTCCATTCTTAAAAATTTTTCTACCTTTTCCTTTTTCTTCTTTATATCAGCAACTTCTTTATATCAATTCTTATAAATTCTTAACTAGGGTTTAAGCTCTAAGTGGGGCTTAATCAGCTATAATACCACACAATAATCTTGTTATATTAGGACTCATGTTTTTTGGAAAGAATTCATCTTAAGCTTGCACCTTGTACTTGTTTGCTTGAGAATCGAGTTCTGCTTTTGAAAAATGTAATTAATATCATAGAATTTCAATGTCTTTTGCAAATTTATTCATAGGGAGTCAATAATTTTGTTTACTATAAATTTCTTACTCTTTGTCTCTATCAACCCTCATCTTTTTTTTTTTTTGAAGTGTTAAAAGAAATTGCTTTCTTGGCCAGGGTAGGGGAGCAGATAAAACCTTGAATTAAATTACAAAACTAGAAAAAAATGTTTGTCTTGGGTAAAATCATAATTTGAGGGATTAGAATCAAAACCAACTTATTAAAAGCTGTATCAGTGTAAAAAAAAAAATGAAACAACAATTGAACCATGGGGCATCTGTGGCAATTAACAAAGTGGTTATATGATTTTTTTGATTAACAATTCATTGTGATATCTGGGATTGTACACATTAAAAAAAACACAAAATGTTTATTGAAATTTTAACTTTGTCTATACTTTGAACACATTGTAAATTAATTTTTTTCTTAAACAAAGATTTTCATATTCATAATATTTATATATAGTATGTGTATGCTATAACGTAAGTGAATTTTTTCATTTTTTGTAGTTTGCATTGGGTAAATGACCTACCAGGTACTTTTGCGCAATTATGTCGTTGTCTTAAAGAAGATGGTGTATTTCTTGGTGCTATGTTTGGAAAAGATACTTTGTTTGAGCTTAGGTGTGCTTTACAACTTGCAGAGATTGAAAGGGAAGGGGTAAGAAAGTTCTTTTTCTATTGGCTTATACATAGGATTGTCACTTTAGTTTGAATTATTAATGCAAATATGGATCCAGTTTAGAGTCCCTTTGGCTCCTTAAGAAGTGCAACTTAAACTACCAAATTTTTTATTAATCAGATTTCTACCACAAAAGTTAATCTTTTTTTAAATACTGTCATTAAAAATGCCCTTGTGTTTGCAATTTTAGGGTTTTGGACCACATGTATCTCCTTTCACAGAAATGAGAGATGTCAGTGCTTTGTTAAATGGAGCTGGGTTTAGTCTTACAACAATTGTAAGTGGATTTTTTGTATTAATTTATATTAATTTTTGTATATATTGTTTAGTTAAACTATTCTTTCCAGTGAAAATACAAAGTTGGCCTGTAAAATGGGCTGGCTGGTTTTTACTGATTCTCTATCATTAACAGTTTTTGTTTTCTGATTTATATTACATTTTCTCAAATTAAAAAAAATTTAAAGAATATTAAGACAAGAAAAAACTTTAATCCAGTATCTGTTATTACTTAAAATACAATGAGACTAGCTTAAATCTATTTTTGAATTTATGGAAATCAAATTCTTTGTAAGGCTTTTTTTTTTAGTCTGTTTACTGCTTTTGATTACTTTTTGAAGTTCAATATGATATAAATTTAAACAAATACATTTTCTTACAATTTTTTTTTCTTTGAGGAACTGAAAAGCATAATGTAATCATTAACAAATATTTTGATTCATTATTAGGATCCAATGTGAATTTTTTTTTCTGAAAATCCCAGTGCAGTCCTTCTGGGGATAATGATCATCGGTGATGTGCAAATAGTGATGTTTTACTTAGTTCAGCCATGTTGTTTCAAAGAAAACAAACTATTGTCCAACAGTTTGAAGTTTGAAGTATTACAACTATGACCAAAGTATCAGAACTGTGGCGGCAAAAACAGTGATAATTATGTCAACACCTATAGATATATGTAATTATTCACACAGCTACACAGATATGGTAGTTAAATAGATGTCAAAAGCTTTATCATATACTTATTTTGAAAATGTATGAAATAAAGAGGTTCTCATGATTATTATTCATTATCATCTCATGATTATTATTGAGAGAATGTTTTGAAATGTGAGCAAGAAGAACTTTACTTTCTGTAATGGTAAAACTCTTACAACTTTGGAGGACCTCTAAATAATTGACCCAATAAATTGATCCAAATGACCTGAATCTCTTTTGTTAAGTATCAGTGTCAAAACATTCTGGAAGGGCTGTATTTCAATATTACAATTCCAAAAATTTCACTGCAAAACCTGTGACATCCTAACCAACATAAATTGTCATCTTTTTAGTTGTGTATGGTCTCTGCAATTTGAATCTACAAAGAAAAATGCAAGAGTTTTTTTTTCTTTTTTTTTTCTAATGCTGGTTGAAATTGACATGTTTTTTTTTTCAGGACCATGATGAAATTATAATCAACTATCCTTCGATGTTTGAACTTATGCATGATTTGAAAGGTTTCGATATTTTTTCTTTTAAATTTGTAGATATTTTCAACTAATGAACATCGTAATCTTAAAATAAAATTTAAAAATTTTATTAAATGCAGGAATGGGCGAAAACAATGCAACATGGACGAGAAAAAACATCCTTCATAGAGATTCTATGTTGGCAGCTTCTGCTATTTATAAAGGTAATTACTGGATCTCCTGAGCACTCTCCTTTTTAAGATTGAATTCATTGAATGAGACACCACCCATAATTAAGGGGAAGAAATGAATTTTTGAAAGTCAGTAAAAATTTAAATATGTATGAAAAGAAATCTTTTTAAGAATCAGCAGAACTAAAGATTAAGAACTGCAAAATAAATATAATTAAAAATGTAACAGGTGAATACCTTGAACATTCCTTTCATTTAACATCTAAAATTTTATGTAATTATCTTATGTAATTAATGACAAATTGCTGGAAATAAAAATATAAAAAATATTAAATCTAAGCATAGGAGTTTTGTTTTTTTTAGTTAATAACGAATAAAAACGAACAAATTTTCATATCAGTCTTTTAAAGTAAGTTGAATTTTCTGAAGTTTGTTAAAATAGAACTTTTTACGCATTTAAGACAGCAAAAGTTTTTGATGCTACAAGTTTAGATTCATACAAAATGTTACTTATGAAAAATAAGTTTAGCGAACATAATCGAGTAGCAATTCTGCGCATGCGTCTTGAAAGGTTGAAGTAAAATGATATAATGTATGTGAGTTATCGCAAATTTTTTTCCTGGAATCCTATAACTAAAAGGTCTAAATACAAAAATTATTTTAAGTTCGATTTTGTTTCAAAAGACTTATATTGAAGTTTGTACTTTATTCGTTATCATTCGTTATTATTCGTTATCAATGGAAAAAAATTAAAATACCGATGTAGAAGAAGTCCTCTCATTAAATTTGCTAAACAATGAGTCCGTTTTTATATATCCACATCAATAGCATTGTAAAACAAGAGGTTGCAGAATGACATCTTCGATAACACCTGCATCTCAAAGATTTAATGATTTTTCGTTTTTAAACTTTAAAAATTTTATAAAAAAGTAACCTAGACTAATAAAGCATGCAGTCATTAAATTCGGAACGATGAAAAATTCAAAAAAAAATTAATAGATAAAATAATTAAACTAATGCATTATTTTGCATTATTTTGAATAAATAAGCAAAAATTTACGCTAATCGACGACATCAACTTCTGCACAGTGTTTTTGGCAATTTTTTTCCCTGCTAATGTCCACTCTCTAATCAAATCTTTAGCTATACTTATTGTTTTGCCACTCTTACGCAAATATCCTTTGCCGATTCCCCAAAATTCTAAATGGGACGGAACTGTGGGGAGTTTGGTGGATTAAACTTTTTGGTATGAATTTGATGTCTCTCGAATTGTACAACTCTACGGTCTTCTTAGAATAATGACAGGAAGCAAATCAGGCCAGATCCAACAGGGGACATTGTGAATTTGATAAAATGGCAAAAGTCTAGCTTGCAAGCATTCCTTGATGTAAACATCCGAGTTTAAAGTTGACGATGTGACGAAAGCTTGAGATCTCAAACCGCAACTGCATATTGCTTGCCACAAGAGAAGTTTCTTACTAAGTATATCCAATGATTTTTACTTGAACTTGTTGCTGACACGTCCACGAACAATTGAAGCGTAAAATTTTGGACCTGGGAGCTGTTTGAAGTCACATTTGATGTACGTTTCGTCATCCATAATTATGCAGCCATTAAATTTTATAAGCACTTCGTCATAAAGTTTTCGAGCTCGAGTTTTAGCAGCCAGTGATTGCTTCTCTGATCGGTTTGGATATTTAATGGCTCGATAAGACTTGAAATTGTAAAATTTCTTAACTCTCCTGACGAAATGCTCTGAAACTTTATACCTTTGGCTCGTTCTCTGTTCGATAAGCCGGGATTTTGCGTGAATGATCGTCGAATAATAATTGCTGCTTTCTTATCCTTAAAGCCACTCTTTCTTCCAGATCCTTTTGCTCGTTCAATAGATAGAGAGCTCTTGTATCGTTTTATGACCATATAAACAGTAGTTTTGATGCTTTAGGTTCAGATGCTTTAGCGATTGAAAATGACGATGCAGAAGGATTTTATAGATAGTTATGCAGAATTTTTTTCGTTTTTCTAACGGCATGAGTTACACTAAAAGAATTTTTATTTACATGGATATCGCTGATTCTTGAGGACAACAGCTGTTCTTATCGGCGCTGGCTGTTAAAAGTTTTATCAGTGTGACATTAAGATCCATCTTGCATAATAGACTCTGTGGCAAGTACATCAGTAAAAGTTATCAAGTATCTTAATAATATTTGATGGCATTCTTGTCTAATGGTGGATGCTTTAGGTTGGGCTACGTAGATAAGGGCCTTGAGATTGACAATTGAATCTCTCAGGATATGTAAAAATTTAATTCGCTTAGAATGTGCTGTTTGGTAATTATTGGTTTCTTTAAAGATTTTTAGGCTTGTCAATTCCTTTTTTAATTTAGTATACGAGAGTTGGCTTTAAAATGTCATAGAGATACTGTGTACTACTCGAACACAATTGAACTATGGTTGCCTAGACAATGCTTCGTCTACACAAAAACCTTCCATTTTTTATAATTATGTTTTTAATAGTTAAAAAATATTTACATAGTGGGTTTTAAATGTTTAGTAGATTTAATCATTAAATGAAATAATTAAATTTACTAAACTTTTGAGACCCACTATGTTAACACATCACAAAGATCAGAGGATCATCTAAGATCATCTAACAGAGCATCATTAAGCAAATAGACCACGATATGTAATAAAAGGCGTAAAGTTGTGAGGAAAATTTCTCACAATTTGCGTCTTTCATTACATATCGCGGTCTATTTGCTTTCTAAACAACTTTCTAAAGATGTAATAGCAATAATAATTAGTTACAGTTTGAATGTTTTATTTAGAAATGTATGGTAACGAGGACGGAAGTATCCCCGCAACTTTCCAGATCATTTATATGATTGGTTGGAAACCTTCGAACAGCCAGGCAACTATTATTAACTATCTAAAAAATTCAATTACAAAACGTCGACTATGTGCGCTGAGCTTTATTCCTAAAGCTCTGGGAATTATTTAATAGCGTATCGGAATTTTAAACATACACTAAAATTCTTAATTTTTCTTTTAGCCAAAACCTTTGGAACGAGGCACTGCCACGGTCAGTTTAAAGGATTTAGAAGAAATAACAAACAAAATTGACGGAAAATGACCCAATTCTCAATGATTCAAATCATCGTTTCACTCTTGAGATACGAAGAGCGTCCACGCCATTTTCCATTCGAAATAGTGCATTTAACAGCTGTTCAAATAAGTTTTAAAAAATCGATTAGTTGTATAGGAAAGAATAATTTAAAAATGAGCAAATTAACTGTGAAAACTTTGGTTGAAAGGTCTTGATAAAGATCTTTCTCATTTATTTGAGGTTACCTCTCCTTTTTTCAGTTACTTAAAAAAATATTGCTTTTATTGCATATCTTTGTTAACAGCTTTGTAGCTGCTCGTAAGAAATTTGGTATCTTTAATGTAAAATACTACGGTAATGCCTTGTGGCCTGATGTAGCAGAATCCCGATTAATACTGCAAGGCAATACGAAAATGAAAATTTAGAGGATCACTTTAATCAATTATGATTTAAAAGGGGGATGGGAGTGCTTTTTAAGTTGAAAAGTTGGTAGAGAAACCTAAACGTTTTTCAAAATGTTGTTGGCACCAATACTCGGATATTTGAAATTTCGTTTGCTTACGCTTACACTTTTAAAGAGAACTCGTGTTGATAATAATCCTATCTTGTAATGGAATTAAAATTTTTCAATTTGTGTCGAAGTATTTTAAAAGACTAATAATTTACAAAAAAAAAAAAAAAAATTCAGTACGTAATGAAGTATTGACTGCTTCAATGAAGTATAGAGAACGCAAATGCATTCGTGGGTTTAAAAAATTTAGAACAAAAGTTTTCCTAAAACATTTTGAATCGTTTTAGTTCATCATTAAAAATTACTTAAATGTGGAAGAATTTTCACTTACACATAAACTGTTTCAATTTATTAAACTAGAAGTTTCTTACGATTTTTACTTATGTTATAAATGGTCTTTAAAAAATAGCCGCAAATTACTTTTACGTTATACGGATCCTTGATGTTGACTTTTAAAAGTCCCGCATAAACTGTCGATTGCCTCTCAAAAAAAAAAAATCAGATTGGGAGAAATATGCGTTTTAAAATAAGAGAAGCTTTGAATTTTCTTTTTTCTTGTCTTTAAAGAAGTTTATTAAAACTAGTTCGTATAAAGAGAAGGGGTCAAAAAAAAAAGATGAACTTTCCTAAAAACAACTCTCTAGTTATTCGTTAGTCAATACATAAGGCTTCTGGAGAACATGCCACTTTGAAACTGATGTTCCGGATGTCAACATTTTTGCCCAATGTTCCCTACCGCCCCTCTCTGCCTTTTCCGAATTTCCGATAGTGACACTACCTAAGACACGTGGTTTTGACAGAAGCTTGTATTGAGTTACTTGAAGTTCAATGTAAATTGCTAAGCCATCAATCCCGAGAGTTGGAAACTCAGAAAGATGGAAAACAAATTCTTCTTGAAATTTTACGTCACTAGCTGCCTTCAAACTTGCACTAAGAAAAGCTTTTTTTTCGCAATCGCGATAAATTAAAGTGACTTTTCCCAAAATGTTCTTATCGTTTGAATTTACTTTGAGATTTCTTACTTCTCCTAGCACAACAACAATTCGTCTCGCTGCAGATAAATATCCCAAATGAACGAATATTTCAGAAATTAAATCTTCATCTATTAGGTTGTCGATGAAGCTGGTACATTTTGTAACATTTTTCCATATTTCTTTTCCTGTAAACGACTTCGGGTTTTAATACAATTAATGTTAATTATGCTGTAATTAATAATTACATTACAAATAGTAAGATGTAAGCTAATACATTTAATTATTGAACGAAAGTTTATTCAGCAAATATAACTTGTGTAAATAAATACAGAGATTTTACCTGGAGCAGACATAAAGCCGTGTTTTGCAATTAGCTCTTCAACAGAAGCCTCGACTACACCAAAAGGCGTTTTTTCTTCAGAATCTTTTTCAATTGACCAAATATTTAGTTTTAGTGTAATTGGAGGGTCTGCTGATATGGCGTTACAATCTAACGGAAAACGGAATACTTCATTAAATACTGGGTCCGGTCCATTCACGAGATTTGTATAATAAGTTAAATTGGAATTTGACAGCATTACACTTATACAAAACTGTTCACCACTGAAATTACAGAATTGTTTGCCTTTTTTAACAGTGATTTGAAGTTCAGAGGATCGAAAGAGGTAAAGTAGCTCTAAGGATATCATTGTTATGCCACTGTAAGATTTTCTTGAACTTTGATTATATTGAGATACATCAAGGTGACCATTTTTATATTTTTTTGAAAAACGATTTTTACTAGGCAGAAGCCTTCTATTGTCTCCGTCAATTTCCACAGTTTTTCCAGGAATAAGAAAACCGTCCACATCTGACGATGTGGTCAGTGTTATCAAAGGAATGTTCAACCACATTTTTTTTTTCGTCATTTCGTTTGGGTCAAATTCCATGAGCTGCTGTCTTTCATTTTCACACTCGTTTCTTTCTTTGTCACTTTTCCTCTTCCTCCATATTAGATATATTGCAAGAATAAGAAAGTCAAGAGCTAATATTAAAGACCCAGCAACAAGAAGCCACAGTAATGCTGATGACATTCTTACTTACATTTGGCTAATTTTGGAACTCTCACATTCTGCCGCTGGGAGCTGGAGATTAAATTAAAACTTTTCTGAAAATTTTCTATAAGCAACAACTTTTTAAATTCGGTTACAATACGGATAAAATTGAAAAGGTATTGTTAAAAAATAAAAGAACATTTAACCACTCACGCAAGCTTGGACGTTAGATTTTAAATTTTTTCTCGTGCGAATTATTCGCTCAGAGAGAAATTTCAAAATGCTCAAGTTTCAGAATGATCACACTCATATTTCGATTGTAAATAAAATGTATACTTTTAGTTCCCAGGATTAAAAACAAACGATTAGCATTATTCTAGATCTTTATTTACAGTTGCGCTGAAAAAATCTTCAAAACGCTGTTTAAAACAACTCAAACCTAATATTAGTAACAAGAGTATATAAATAATTAACTGCTATAGTAATTTTAGTTGTTGTAATAATAATAATAAAAAGAGCAATAGTTGTAACAATGACAACGGTTTTTTACGTTCTTTTTGAGAATAAAAAGTTTCGATTCAATTATCTCAGAATTCCATTTTATGACAAGTCAAATAGTTAAACAGAACTATTTGTTTAGCGTATTAGCTTTTACCCTTTAGATTTATGCCAAAAAATATGAATTATGCCAAAAATTGGTTGTTCATACATAAGGAGGGTACGTAGACAATCTTTTTTTGGCATTAATCATTTTTTTAATTTTTTTTTGGCATAAATCCTTAAAAACATACAAAGACGAAAAGCCGTAAATCCTCTCAACGGCACCGTAATCAACTGATACACTTATCGTCCATATCACTCAGAATGGTTATAACACTCAACATATTTTTTCATTTTTTTTACGTGGGCAAATATTTAGATGATGACTTCACGTTCTAAAAGTAACAAAAAGCAACAAAAAGTTTAATTAAATTCAAAAAGGCGTTAAAAGTATTCAAAAATATTTTTTTATTTTAAGATAAAAAATTTACGGAAATTAATATAAAAAATCTTATTTATATTCATATTTATAAATCAATTTAGTTTCATAAGTATACTTTGCGAGGATCTTTACCGGTGTTTTAATCAATTAATGCCCCTACCCAGTGATGTGCTCCTTTGGATTCCCATCTGCTCGATAGAGTTGTTATAGAAGGTTCGTAGAGGTGATTCTTAAGTCTTTGGTAATGAGGAAAATCAATTTTTAAAATAATGCACAATATGGAAATCTCCCTCGAAAAAAAAATTATTGACAGCTTAATAAAAAAATATGACACCCAGATTTATGAATTCTTAAGAAACGAGTTTAAAAATTCAAGATAATTTAACATAAAATCTGTAAAAAAGTTAAACCAACTACTTGGAACAGAATATAATGATTCTAAGCAAAACTCTTAACATAAAAATCTGTGTTAATGGTTTTAGAGAGTTCATTATCACAGATTTTTAAGGGAAAATTTTAAAGGGAAAGTAAAAATAAACTTTCTGAAACGGTCAAAAGTACGAAAAAAATTATCAATACAACTGCTTATGCCACGTTTAGCCTCTGCCGAATAAGCTCGACAGAGGCTAAACGTATTTTTATCCTCATGAATATAACATACCCCAAATATGTGCCCGACGGGGTGTAAATATGTGCCCGACGGGGTGTAAATATGTGCCCGACGATTCTTAAAATTTTAATTTAACATGTCAAACATCAAAAATTGAAAACTAACTATCGTGTGTGACCAAGTTAATACGGTATTTAGAATACCGTAAGATAAACGTAATATAAAGTCCTTCTGCAACTTCTAAAGATTAAAATGATTAATAACAATGAACTTTTTGTTGGTTTTTAATTTTGGCAGGTTCATTCGACCTCCTCTTGCTTTGAGGAATTTTTTCATTTTTTTAAATTTTCATCAAAATGGCTTCTTTGATTATATACGAGTTTTAAAATCAAGAAATCTAAGAGATGAAAGCGAAGAGTTTTGATTCATCAGAAAACTAAGGATGGTGAACTCCAGCTTTACTAGTAAATTAAATTTCGAGTCCTTCATTTACATTTTAAGAATACAATGAAGTGTCTCTTTTTCTAAATCATTGCTTTGTTTAAATCAAGTGTTATGATTAAAAAAAAACATTTGCCAAATTTATATAGCTATAAATATTTATATCTAAAGTTTTGACTTGAATTTTTTTATTTTTTACTTAGATTGATATATTAACTATCATTTAAAAATTAAAATACTTCTAAAAGCCTACGAATTGCAACCATATTTCCGTTTTTTTTTTTTTTACTTACCGTAAATTTTGCAAAGACTTTTGAATCACTAGCTGGACTTGAGATTGAAAATACACAGCGAACAACAGGTAAACGTGGGAGGGTAAATCATGCAGAAATTATTTTAGGATTCACCATGTTAATCTTAGCTTAAGGAATATCTAACGTTCGTAAAGTGTACGAACAAGTTGCCACGTAGAAAGTCCACAAGACTGAGCAAAGATGGTAATCAGATTTTCATGAAAATCAATCTACGCAACCAGTTGCATCTGCGGTGCTGATTTTGTGATTGATAAGCAGCCTTGAGCGCATTGTGTCAATACATCTATAGTGATCCATGTGATCCTTGTTTAAAGGATAATTTAGAAAAATTCGCCAAACACTGGAGATGTTGATACGAAACATGCGCTGCTTTCTTTGGGAATCATGTGAACAAGTCTTTACCTGTGGTGACTGTAAGAAAACGCTATTTGTTGTTATATATTGCTATGACGACAACTTCATAAACATCTCACTTTATTTTTTGATGAACATTTTTGAAATTTACGTCTTTGAATTTCGTATTTCAGTTTTACATTTTTGAACTTTTTAAGTGAAGAAATACCTTATGAATGATAAATTGGTCTTTATTTAAAAACTTATTTAAAAGAGATCTAGAACTTACCCAAGAGTTGATTTAGAATTTGCAGGGTAGCAGACTTTTCCAATGAATTTCCTTTTTTCAGTGACGTATTTTTATTTTGTTGAAAAAAAAAGGGTTTCATGAAATTTTCATAATAATCGATCTCAATACACCTCACAGTATTTTTTTTGGGACCTAATGCATTTATTGTATCGGACAGTTATTTTTTCTGATGTAGGTCTATCAATATTCTTAATTCATTCTTCTGTTAATTTTTAACGAGGTGGTTTTAATTTCCTTAAAGAAGCCGAATTTACCACACCATAGTGCCGAAATTACCACACTAGCTTGCTAATTAGAGCATTTACGGGTATTCCGTAATACTAAAAGTCCGTTAGTCAACATTTTTTTAACTGTCGGCATGTAATTCTCTAGAGCATCGAATTTGCATAATTTATTTGAAATATACAATTGAGGGTTATTTAAGTGGTAAAAAAAACCTTATTGCGCCAAAATTACCCGCCGTTACCCTTCTTCACCTTCGTTTGTCAACAAGCTTAACTTCGTTTTACAATTGTCAGCGTATAAACAGTAAAAATACCATACAAAGCACCAGTTGGATTTCAATGGATACCTGAATGGGAGCTAGTATCATTTGTGAATCGACTAACCGTTCTTAATAAGTACCGAAGAAAATTTCGATGTAATCTATTCGAACAGAGAATAATAAAATTCGTTCCTGAATTTTAAAGAAAGAAAAAAAAGCGTGATTGTTCTCTTTGCAACAAGCAGAGAAATTGGACAACCAGTAGAAAGCGTTCTTCATACCACAATTAAAAACGGCGGCGTTGTCAAAATGACTTTATATCAAGACTATATGCTAAAATATCAGTCCATTTTCTTTTTTTCATATAAATCCTTATCAAAAATTCAAAATTTTACTGAAAGTGCGTCGATAAATGGCCCTTTGAATAAAAATGTTGGGAAAGATAGTTACAATTCTTGCGAACTTTGTTTTTTCATGTTACTTTTATGAAATATCTTCTTAATGCTATTCACTGGCAGTTATTGCGCTTCCCTAACAGTTTTATCGACCAACATAACAAAATCATGAAATATTTGGATCATAGAGGAAAGAAATACACAGTTAAGGGATGACAGTTCAATTGTAATAAATAAATAAATGAATACGAAAATAACTTTTTCTGAACATCGAAGGAGGAGAGTTAACATTCAAATTTGCCATACACATGAGATCACGTGAGTACAGATTACTTTTATGCCACCAAACATTTGCAGCAAATCTTATTCTTATAAACTCACGTGATCTCGATGCTTAACACCAGATCATAGTAAATATATCAATGGGTACAATACCTAATTTTGTAAAAACTATAGTATTTAAACATAGTAAGGAAGGCCAGTGCATTTAAATATATGATAGCGTGAATTCTTTGATGGAAAAAGAGATCCGTTTTTATTTTACTAAAAAACACCAATATATATATATATATATATATATATATATATATATATATATATATATATATATATATATATATATATATATATATATATAACACACACACGCATATAAACACACAAGCACACAATAAAAAAATTAAACTAAAAAAGACAGGAAACATTTGTAGAATCGACAAGTTTAAATACAGGCTGATACGGGTGCAAGCAAGCCACTTAAAAATAGCGGTCAAACAACGAATACAAGGTACATCACACATACGCATCTCTATATTTACAGTTTCTACAGCCACCCATGGAGCATAATACCAAAAACAAGTTACAAACGAAGCTGAGTTAACATCAGCGTCACCAACAACACATCGTCATTCTTGTACGAGAGCGTACATTAGTATAACTTTGTTCCAGCAAAAATATCAGCAAGACCGTTTCAAGCAAACTATACTGGGAAGGGCTAAAAGAGCGAATTTCTCTATCTACACTCCGCCTACTTTGTTCATTGAGACTGGCCTGGGCATTGTAATGAAGGATTATGCTCAAGTTGACGTTATCCACATTCCAAGTAACCATGTATAATAATCATCTTGATAATTTAGCTAACTTTGTTTTTGGTTGGTTAATTTTATCTATGGTAGGCTAAAGAAGCTCATACTGACGTAGATGCATTCGCTGTATAATATCCCGACAGTCATTGAATACACGACGAATATTTTCAGTATCTACGGCGCAAGTAAAGTGAGGATAACAGTAGTGTTTACCTTCACCGGTAGCCGTGCTTATCCTCTAAAAAAACAAGTCACAAAAATGAGTAGGAAAAAGCTTGAATTAATGAAAACAATCACAAGATCTAAACAGATTACTAATAATTAATTATCTATTTAATAAATTTGTAACAAATTTCCTTGGTCTAGGAGAACTGTTTGTGCATAAACACAACAGAATCAACTGTAATTTACTTCATATCTTACCAGGAATTCGTCTCTAATAAAATACTTTGCACGTGTGACTTCTTCTTCTTCGCTCTGCTCTTTAATTGCTAGAAAAAAAAAAGTACTCTTACAAAAGAAGAAAATTTTGTATTGGCATAAACTTAATATAACAATTATTTTTCAGGCAAAAGTAGCAATAAAATTAAATCAAAAAATAAGAAGTTAAGTAAACAGCAGTAAAAAAACGCACCATCTTCAGGCGTTCGATACCGAGCATAATCTGCAAAGTAATCTTCTATTCTGGATTTTTGTGCTAAAACTTTATCACGTAAAAGATCTTGCTTGTTTAGAAATAATATAACTGATATTGTTTTCAAGAACCTAAATGAAAAATTTTTATATTGATTTTGGATCAAGTCAGCATTATTTACACACTATCTGATTATATCAAGCACCTGCACTATAAATATATCATGGACACACCTATTATTCCAAATTCCAGTAAAAAGTGTTAAACTCTCGCGTAGTCTATTAGTTGTCGGATCTTCACGTAATACTAGATTGTAGCTGCTGCATGCCACTACAAAAATTATTGCTGTGACGTCTAAACATTAAAAAAATAAAAAATAATAAAAAAAAACAAAAAAACAAACACAAACAAACTTGCATTACTGGCAATTACCCATAATTTTGTAACAATTACTTCACTTTTTTTGAAAAACAAGAAATCACATCTTATTTTAATTTCTTAAATTTCATGAGATTATTAAATTACAAAAACACTGTTTTAGAGTTTGAGAGGTTATCAGATGAAAATCTTTAAGATAACTGCTGTCATTGACATTATGCAAAACAGATGAGCTTTATGTTAGAACTAGCAAAAAATTTATATCAAATTTTATTTCATCTCTTATGAAACAGATGACTTAAGGTAAAATATAAACAATTACCATTAAAACATTGAATCCATTTTCTCCGTTCATCCCGTTGGCCTCCAACATCAAACATACTAAAAAGCAAAAAAAAATCACAATTCACTGCACCCAAATCATAAACAAATGTTTTATTTCTTCTTATCAATGTCTCCTTATAAAGATGCTAATAAAATAAAATCTTCTTTCCAAAATTGTTTCTACAAAAACAAATTTACAGATGAAATTAAAATTAAATAAACTAACAAAATCAAGAGAAAAAAAAAAACATTTGGTCTCAGAGTTTTATCACTTTGTGAATTCTATTCCGAAAAAATCTAATTTTAAATGATTGCATAAATTTTATGTTATACAATAAATAAGAAAATAATATTCAAAGATTATTTATCATTACAATCTTTTTTTTAAACTCAAGCAAATCTTTAATCTCAAAGTCAACTTTAGGAAAAACTTTTACCTTTTTACCAACAGAGGTATTAAAAACCTTTTAAATGTTTTTAAAATTTTTATATATTTTAAAATAGTTTTATAACTTTTATATATATTTTTAAAAATAGCTTTAATAATTTTATACCAAATAGAGTTTAACTGTGTTAAAAGATCAATTGATTAAAAGACTTATACTCACTGAAAATTAACCCTATCAACTTGGAAGCGAGTTTCAATTATACCACGCGTTAAAACACGACATCGTAATAAGTCCTGAAATAGAAGGTTTCTAATATTAGAAATGAAATTCAAAATATATAATTTTTTACATCAGAGAAAAGAGAGCTTTAGAACTGATTCAAAAATAATAAAATAAACTTATTCAAAAACTAATAATTACCATTAAACTTATGATTACCATTAACATATAAAAAAAAAAAAAAAGAAATCTTTTTGTGATTTGCTTATGTTTTTCTTATTTGGAAAAAGCTAAATTTCAAAGTTTATTCTAAAAGATGTTGCTGAAAAAGCTTCAAATTAAATTTGTACCTGATTACTGGGGCTATATATTGGTTTACGGACATCTGCTGTCCTATCTAAAAAACTAACAAAGAATGCATTACATTAACAGAGAAGCAGATTCAAAAATTCAACGGAGAAAATACAGCATCTATCAGTTGGTGAAACTAAAGATAAACATTTCAACAACTGCATGAAACGGTGCATGTATTAACATAATTGCATGAAACAGTGCATGTATTAACATAACTTAGAGCCATTTTACTTCCTATCTGTATGTTATGTATGTTATTTACATTTTTACTTCATTTAACCTTTAAATATATCGATGATTCATAATCAAATAACATACACTTATACATAGTACTGTTTGTTAATGGCTAAAAAGAATACTACCAGACTATCAATTTTAAAAAAGAAGTCAATTACAGAAATTAGAGTGTTTTATAGGATAAGAATGTTTTTTATTCAGATATTTAAGATATTACACAAATAAGAAAACAACCAATAATTTGAACATAAAAAAAACAACCAAAAAACTAACAAAAAAAAAACCAACAAAAAAAAAAAAAAAACATTTATGTCAAAAGCTTTTTTCTTGGATTAAAGCTAAAAATAAAACTACAGACAGATGTAAACATATAAGCAAGCATAAATAGAATTTTAAACAAATAAATTAATAGTTTTATTTGTATACATCATCAAAACTAAAAATAAAACATTGTTAGAATAAAAAACAAATACAGCTGTAAAAACCTCCACTGTGGTTCTATGAATTAATAATATCATTTTTATCGACATAAAAAGATTCAGAAAAAAAAAAAAAAAAATTCTTAACAGGCTAACACACATACACAACATGTATGCAAATGAACTGAACCGCAGCCTTAAAATGAATTTGATGTAAAACCTTTTTTTTTTTTTTTTTTGCCACTTTTGCATATATTATGTTTTTATATAAATATAAACTAAAACAATAAAAATAAGCAAATACTATAGCATTCTAACTATTCAATAATTGCCTTGTGAAAATTGCTTAGGAAAAGAAAACTGATGTTGTCTGTCAGTATCTTTTCCTAAACAATTTAAATTCAGCAATAAAAATTATCAAAATACAGCATAGATGTCCTACATTACCAATAGTAACATTAAAGTTTAAAATTCGAAGATCAACATTAACAAAAACAAGCCTTTGAATTTATTTCTATTGCAAATTTAATTATCACACTAATTAAAAAGTTACAAAACAACATCAAATTTATGAAGATAACCCTTCATCATTTTTAAAATCCCAAATTAAAATCCAGTAGAAGAAACTCTGCTAAGTTTCAGAAAATGTAAGAAACTATACTGAATATATTTTTCAAAATTTTGATATTAATTGGTAAATAATGCATTTTTACTGCTCGACACAAGATACTTACTATTGGGCGCAATCGATGAGCTGGTATTCATTTGATCTTTCAAAACATTCTTGGACACCTTTATCTTTCCAGAGAACCTCAACATGGTTGTAAAATTCCTTAAAATGGAGATACAAGTAGCTAAACAGGATACTTTAATTTAAAAAAATTACTTAGTTAAATATCAATTCCCTCCCCAATAAGGGGAAAAAAACAAAACAAAAAAAAAAAAACAACTTCAAATGCTTCATATGTACAAGTGATCATATTTGCTGACAATACATAAAATCATTTTTAAAAATGATATCAACAATTATCACAATTAAAGTAAAAAAAAAGAGAGAAAACTTTCTTTTTTTATTTAATGATCAGGTCAAACAAAAATAGAAGAAAGAGAGAAAAAAAACTGTTATACAATAAAATTGCATTCAACAACTTATAAAAATGAAACTTTTGCAGATATTGTTTAGCTAAGTTAAAACATGAACATCAGTATAAGGTTTAAAAATTAATCGAATTTAATAATAATAATAACAATAATAACAATAATAATAATAACAATAATAACAATAATAATAATAATAATAATAATAATAATAATAATAATAATAATAATAATAATAATAATAATAATAATAATAATAATAATAACAATAATAATAATAATAATAATAAAAACAATAACAATAATAAAAACAACAACAATTTTAAATTAACTTTCTGGTCTACAGGTATGTATCAGATAATTATGAGAGGAAATTGGTGCTGAAATAGGCAAAAAAAAAACAAAAAAAAAACAACAACTTAAAAAATGCCAAATTTTATTTTAAGTAAGAACAGAGCAAAAAGTAAACCAGATGCTCTATTAAACTAAAGATTTAAACTTAAAAGCCTTCTATTTAACATCTTATCTCTTTCTATTTACTACAATGGTTGGAATTTCTACAAACAATTTCAAAACTAATCAATACAAGACATCAGATATTGCACAATATTTCATTTAAAGCTCTAGAACTGCCAAATTCCTCTTGTATAAATAGGCATCTTAATAAGATTAAAATTAGCTACCATTTCCGTCAATTTATGTCTAATAAACAATTAAATAATGAAAAAGAAAAATTATATCTTTTTTAAATGAATATAAAAAAAAAAAAAAAAAAAAAAAAAAAAAAAATCAAAAAAAAAGGAAATATATTTACTAATCTTCCATAACACTTTAGACTAGCAAGTACAAAAAAGTATAAATTTTTACCACTTAATTCATTCTCTTATTTTTTTAATTAATTTTAAGACAAACATATATTTATGTATGTATTTATGTATTAAACTAAATCTCAATACTATGTAAAAATTTTCAAAAATTAAGTATTAAAAATGTAACTCAATTAAGTGTTCTAATTTGTGAGTTTTATCAGTACAATACTTTCCTTACTAAAATTTTCACCATATTCTTTTTAAAACAAGAAACCAATCAAAAAGAAAAACTCCTAACTGTAAACAAAATTCATGACAACATCATAAATACTCATTAACCATCTCTTAAAACAAAAATATGTATAAATAAAAAACTAAAAAACTAACGAACATTTTATCAAATACCTCACAACTACTTTAAAATTTTTGTTTATGCTTCTATACTTTCTTTTTTTGACCTTATAAACATTTTAGGATTAGAGAAATTCTTTTTAGAAAACTATAAAATTTTTTTAGTTAAATGAAATATTCACATTTCAATTGATTTCCTATTATTAATCTAAAGGAGTTTTTTGGATTATTTAACCTCTTTACAAAAACTTAAAAATAACCTACCTCTGGGTAAGTAAAATCATTGTCATCAACAGTAGCATTATCATGCAACCAATCTATTCTCCATTGGTTAGCAGGGTTTTCTAGTTTTACAGGAGGAACTATAGTTTTCATAGCACCAGTTATAGTCTATGAGAAGAAAAATAGAATTGACAAATACAAATCAATTCTGTTAACAAATTCCGGTCATTAAAAAGTTACCATATTAATGTTAAATTTCATAGCAAGTGCAGGATAGACTTATAATTAATCATAATTTGGGTGCTAGATAAATAAGACTCACAACAACACTTTTAACAATAATGATTTGTAAATGATTATTATGTTGTTATGTTAATAAGAAATAAGTGAGAACAAATTAAAGTCCGTACAAAATTTAAAACAAATATTATCTTAGGTTAAATTAGGACAACCATTATATCCCTATATATGCATGTATGCATATATATATATATATATTGAAAAAATTCCTAGAACTTTTTCCGTACCCTGTGTGTGTATATAAATGTATATAAACATACACATATACATACATACATACATACATACATACATACATACATACATACATACATATATATATATATATATATATATATATATATATATATATAATTAATGTTGTAAAGTGCATTTTATACCTTAAAAAATATTAAAATACTTTTGTTATTATAGAAGTTAATAATAACAAAAATATTTTTATTTCATTTTTTTTTTTTAAATTTATAACTTTTTTATTAGGAATCAGAAGGTAAATGTCAAACAATTTGATATCAATCAAAATAAGTGAATCGAAAAAACTTCACCTTTTGACATGTTCAGTTTATTAGATTCCAGTATTTTCGAAAACGAAAGCTTTGTTTTGATCAAATTAACCACGTGATAAAAATAACACGTGACTTCAACTTAAATAAGACTCTTTGAAATATTAATTCAAATATGTTCGATCACGTGACATTAATTTAACCGAAAGTAATTGTGATGCGTACTAAACTGTAAACAGACACGGAACTTACTAAGATTCCTTCTTTGATATTCTTTTTAATATCTTCTATCTTCTCTTTTTTCTCACTAGAAATTATAAAATATTTGTCTGAAAACTTTATAAGTAAAATATAAAACAAAAGGAAGACCAAGCACAGGTATGAGATACATAATACTCACGTTTCATTGAAACCGTCTACATGAAGAATCCGCATCTGTTTAACTATAGTACTTTTACCACTTTCACCAGCTCCTTTAATAAAATAAAACATATTTTCAAGATAAGAAATAAAGTCTCAGAGCTACATTTCTTATTACATATCATAACATCTGAGATACAGCCAATTCGAAATTTATTACCAAGTAATAATAATCGATGCGTTGCTCTATAAGATACTTTATCTCTGGATATGTTCATATCAATTTTTTTACTAATTTTTTTGGCTTCATCTTCGCTATTACTAAAACATCCCATCACGCCTAAGGGGCGGCTTCGAGGATTAATCCCCGTCTTGAATAATATTTTCTACATCAAAATCTAGAGGTCACCTTCGAGAATTGAAAACTTCACTACATACTTTAGGCCCACTCAGCAACAGCCGGCCGAATAAAATAATAAACGGCTTTGACGCATGCGCAAGGGTGTGGTAGATTTGATTTGTGTTCATAATTTACCGAATCAGGTTCCGACAACGTTCAGAGTTTAAAGTTGGAGAAAAAAAATTTTATCAGCCTTTTTAACATGAAATTTTGGATTGTTAATTTTAATAAATTTTCGTTTAGAATTATGAAAAACACCTCTTCGTTTTTCTACCGCAGACATTTTTAAAGTAATAAAACCAAAAAGTTTTTAAAATTCATTGTCATTTTTTTAACTTAACTATTTTTTACCAAATTGATACAATTGAGTAATTTTTTCATTCACATAGTGATATTTGTGATTATGTGAAACTTGGTTTTTCTTTTTTAATTTGAGGAGTGAAATCACTTTTACCAGTAATAACTACAAAGTTGTTACAAACGGGTTAATTAACTCAGAGAATAGAAGAACATTTGACAAAAACAGTTTCCATAACGGTTCTGTTTTTCTGAACAAAATTGCGACCTGGAGACAAAGGAAATAAATTTCCATTTATATTTCAAAGGATTAAAAACATTCCGTTTCTTTAAGCAAAATAACCCACGTGGCTTTAATGATTTTGGTGGGATTTACACGAGACCGAAATGAATTGAAGCCGGTTTTCGACAAACAATATAGATTAGATAAATAGTTTTTATAAACTGGTTTAAGTTCATAAAATTCATTTATTTTTAGATTTTTATTTTTAGTTCTAATACAAAATGTCAAAAAAATGTCAAACGTCTCATATTTAGAAAAAGGATTGTTCTCTCTAGAACATCGCCAAAATGTAACTTTATTGACATTCTATAAGCCTATCAAATCTTCAATGAAAAGATTTATTTGTTTCATTTTAAATTGATATTTTGAGAAAAATTAGTGCTGACATTTTGAAGAATTATTAAACAATCTAATTTTTTTTTTTTTTTTTAAGAAAAAAGAAAGTTTTAAATATCGAATGCTGTACTAAAAATAGTGAGCCAAAATTTACGCAGTTTTTAAGACGACTTCCCCAATTGACTTGTCTACTATTTTCACAAAATGATATCTTCAACTGTTAAATAAAACACTGACTTGAAATTTTGAGCTTTTAAAGTAAATCAACAAAGAGCTTAAGAAACTTAATTTAGACTACGAACTAGCGAAAACAATAAAAGTATTAATAATAAAAAATAAAAATAGCAACTACAAAAAATAATAAAAAAAACGATAGTTATAATAATAAAATAATGTAAGTATTTATAATAGTTAATAAATCAATCTAAATATTTATAACAAAAAAGAAAATAATAAAAATATTTACAATAAATAATAAAAATATCTTTAATAATAATAAAATTATTTTAAATAAATAGTAAAAATATTAATAATAAAAAAAGAAGTATTTATAGTACTTAATAAAACAATTAAAATATTTTTAGTAAATGATAAAATAATAAAAATTAGTGACAAACTAAAATTTTTGGAAATCGAAGAAAATATGTTTTAGTAATAAGGTAAGTGTAACATAGTACCATTTTGATACAAAAACCTTTTCTTATTTGGTTTTTTTTTCTTCTTCTTTTAGAAAAGTGAAGCATTCTATGAATTCTATAGCGTAGTTGCGCTATTGAATCCTTTAGTTTTTTGTACATGTAAGTGTTAAACGAAAAAAAATGTACTTCCCGAACTAGCGTATATCTATCACAGTTATTATTATTATTGATTATGCTTATATTGTTTCTTAAATATATTGTTCTGTTTTATGTTATTTTATTCGGAATATACAGGATAGAGACTTCAACACTTATGTTAAATTGTTGTTAACAGTGTAAGCTGTGTGATTCTAGAAACTCGAAAGACTCCACTTCTTTTGTGTCTATTTTGAGTTTTTTTATTGCTAACATCCTTAGGAGCTGTCGAAAAATTTAGCTTTTTTTTTTTAGTTGTAACAGAATCAGGGATAATTTGTTCTCAACCTCCCATAAGTTTTTTTTGTTTTTCTGAATACGGATAATTCTTTTGTTTTTGCAACGGCTTATCAACGTGACAGTTTGATACCAGTCCTTTTCACCAAGGAAAAACAAAATTTCGTAATATTTGCTTTTTCGTCACAAACATTTTGCTATTTACCTTGTAAACAGTTTATGTTTAGATTGGATCGTTCTTTAAAAGAATAGTTCATTAAGAATATCTGACAGTTTGGCACGTTTGTTACATTTTCAGACACAGGCTCCGGATTAATATTTAAAAAACAGGAAATACCTATTTAAGAGTTTCTATTGGATGAATTTTTAGTTTACAAAACTGTGTGTAACAACCATTTTGATATCAACTGCAACTTTTAAAATGTAACTCTTTTGTAATCCACTTCGGAATCACATCTCTCAAACTTAACTATTTGTTTGCTATTTTATTTAAGTTGTGGGTAGTACAAACATTACTTTAACAAACTTTATATTAAAATTAATATAATTATTAAATATTAATATAGTTAATATAAATTATTTTACTATTTTATTGCATTTTTAGTTTTTGTTTATATATTTTTTATTTCTTATTTTTATTTCATTTTATTTGATCAGCAATTAAATGACTAAAAATAATTCAGACGCTCAATTGTTTGAACAATAATAGTTTTCGGACAGTAAAATATTAAGACGTGATGTCTGTCTCGACTCCTCGTAACCTTAATATTAACGAACACGTTCGAACGTTTGTAAACGTATGTTAACGAAGCACGCACTAAGATTTGAAACAAACCTTGTAAAAAACAAAAAAATTTTACGGCATGAAGAATTTTTTGGTTTCAACTGAATTTTGTAAGTTTGGGATTATCTTCATTGTTAAGATGCAAGCTTGGCATTATCTTCATTGTTAAGATTCAAGCTTGCTATTATTATGTAATGATCCTATTATTAACTTTTGATTGTAAAACAACGAGTGTTCAGCTTTATAAATCTTCTTATAATTTACTATAACAAACTTAACTCGCACCAAAAATTACGGTTTCTTCGTCAAAAAAGAAGCACTTTAAAATTCAAAAATATACCCATAATAACAACTTTAAATAAAATTCAACACCCACTTTTGAGCACTGTGTGAATCTTATCTGAATAAGGAAAAAATAAGACCTTTTTTCCAAATGTAAAAAATTATTTGTAAGTTACAAATAAAGCTATTAAAACTGTATCATTTAAGCATCATTAAACATCATCATTAAACATCAATTATTTATTAAAATTCTTTGATGTAGCAGACTGATTCGAAGTCAGTAAAATAAACTCAAAAATAAGTAGAAAAGACACGAATAAATATTTTTTTGTTAAAAAGAAAATAAAACTGCGTAAACTTTTTTTTTCTTTACTAATTTTTTTTTTTTTCATGTTCAAGTTTATTGCGCACTTCTTTGTCTTGTGATTTATGAATGAGTAACAAACCAATACAAATAAAGAACAAACCAACCAACCAAGAAACAGAAAAGACCTCGCCAAAAAAAACCATGCCGAGTAAAGCCTAAAATATATAACGAAAGACATTAATAATAGAATCGGCGTTATCAAACACCTCTAAGTGACTAGACAATTAATACTATAAAGAAACACAACTTCATTTCCAGTGTATTTTCCTGTAAAAGCTAAAAACACCTCCAACGTTTTTACTTTAGAAATGTGACCAGTCATTGCTAAATAATAGTTTAAAACTTCGTGACATTCAAAAGAAAAGAAAAAAAAAAAAAATGCCCTCACTGATGCGATGAAGTTAGCCGCTGAGTTTATAACAGTTACTTCAACAGTAGAAAGTGATAATGAAAGCGCATGCGTAAATAGAGCCCACATCATTAAATTGCACAACAGAACAAATCCAAATATCAGCACCCTCAGTGGGATATCAATCTAGAAGTACATTATTTATTTCTATTACCACTAAAATAAGAAAGTTTATTTTTTTGTCTAAAAGTCAAGGGGGGAAAGAAATTGGGTTTAAGGGAGAAAAGACAAACTTAAAGTGCTTCGAAGACAGTATTTTTGAATATAAAACATTTTTGTATTTTGACCGCCACAGTATTTCAAGCTGCTATTATTGCTATGTGGCAAATTCACTACGTAGATATCATCCCGTGAAAAATTCTAGTTTTATATAAAACGTGGAGCTTTTTTTTTTTTTGAAAAAAAAAAAAAAAAAAAAAGAAAAACAGAATGTAGAGAACATTAAAAATTAAACAGTTGTATCTTCGATATAATAATTAATAACACGTCAGCCGAAAAAGTTTTTAACTTACTGCAAGACACTTTATATTAATATCTTTTGTAAATTTTTCGATAAGTCCTATTTTGCAAATATTTTCCGTAATCGCATTTCCACCAAATGTCAACTTGCTAAATACCGACACGAGAGAAGCGCAAACGCCGGATAGAAACGCAAGTACGCTACTCACGCTAATCATCCTGAGAACAGTTGCCATAACAACAAGAGGTTCATCAGAAATCTTTCGATAATCATTTAGTATATAATCTTAAATTTTTTTCTGTAAAAAAAAAAAAAAAAAGATAAAAACAAAAAAGTCATGCAACCGATTTTCTTAAGCATATATTTGTCAACTTACATAAATTAGTCTCTGTAACTCGCTTTGTCAACTTACATAAATAAGTCTCTGTAAACTCGCTTTGAAAACGAATGCAATTTTTAGAAGTATATGCTGCTTTCTGAGAATATTTTAACAAGCATTGTAAGCGTTTGAAATTTTCACAACCAATATAATCTTAAAGCATAGTTTTTAATAAAAAATTTTAAAAATTGAAACATTCCAATCTTATAAACACCAGAATTTCACAAATAACACAACACAGAAATGCTATCGTGTTGTTACACAATAGTAAAATTACCTAAAAAGTATTCTGTATCAGTTTAAAAAAAATTTATTTGCTGTTTTATAATGATAAAAACAACCTTTGAATAAGCATTGACACTCGACAAAAAAAAGTACAGCTTAAGCGCATTTAACATCTATGAACTTTGATATTTAAAAATAATATTCTATTCACAGTTTTAAATACAATACTACAAAACGTATTACGGAGAGCATTACTTCTAAAAGTCTCGTGAAGAACTAGTTGAAAAAAAAAAATTGATAAGACGAATGATAAGATCAAAAGATGTCAAATTGACCAAAAGATAACATTAAATTCAAATTTGAAATTAAGTTTTAATTGCTTCTAAATTATATTTGTTGGATTGCTCAGAGCTTTGTTAATAGCTTGTTTGCGACATTTTTATCGAAACAACTCCATTTTATCTACTCCATGCGCCTGAATTCACAGGTACTTCACTTGTTGATTACTTGTAGTCTGCGATTATTCTTGGCAAAAGAAGAAGACTTGAAAAAGATTCAACCACCGATCAAAAGCTCTCTTTTATGTGATTGCAGCAATTTCAGATTCGTTTTTAGGCTTGCGTTCGTAATTCACAAGAACTTTGCCAATTAAATACCTGAAAAAAAAAATCACAAAAGCAAACGAGTGAAAAAAAAAACCATAGTTGACTTTTTGTTTGTTGGATTTGCGGTTCTTATGAAAACAAAACTTTATCATAATATTTATAGTACATACTTTTCATTTTTTATTTTTTCATATAATGATCGAAATTGTTTTCCTTGAAATATTAATATCCCGGTAAATAACACCAAGAACATCAATGTAGGATACATTCTTCGTAAGCACATAGTGACAAAATCAGAACCAAAACCTGGAAAAAGAGAAAAAAAAAACGATTCATCTCAATATAAACACCTTGTCTAAAATAAAATTGTGGTCAAAGGCGACTTCAACTTTTTTTAAACAGGCTGACAAAAAAAACAAAAAAAACACTAACAACAGACGAAGTTGGATAAAAAATTTAATCACACAAAAATTACAGCACCTTGATTTGGAATTACTCTCATTTAAACACTTACCTAAACAAGACATTACACCTCTAGCCACAAAGTATGGTAATGTAATCGCGAGTAGAAGTGTTACACATACAGGAGCAATTATGTTTTGCAGAATAAATAATAGATTAATATTCATAAAACCATTGCGATACACCTACAAAAATAAACCAAGCATTATACATTGATTATATACTAACTATATGTACAAAATATATATACATAATAAATGTACAAAATGTGGACAGACAATTAGCATTGAAATAAAAAATTACTCTATCAATTGCATCTTTTAACCACCAATCAGGGCCAACCATTATGATTGCACATATTATTTTCAGATGTAAGATACCCAGTGCCCAGTCCTAAAGAAATTTTAACATGCAAATAAACGCAATTATCATCATGATTATAACTATTGGCATCATCTAATTTGGATAAATACCTGCCATAAGTAAAGTAGAGGTGTTTGATCAAGAGGCACACGCAAAGGTATAACAACAACAAGTTCAAAAAAAGTGCCCAACAACAGCGGTATAAGACCGAATAATGCAATAGCAGTAATAAGGGTTTTGATAATCTAAAAAGAAAAGTCACTGTAAAAAAAAAAAGATATAAAAAACTGTAAAAAGACCAAAGAAAGAAATTTAAAATGGAAAACTTTCGGAAGATGTTTTTGAAACTTTACCACAAGGCAGAGAATTTTCAGCTTTTTTAGCAACCCTTGAATTCCAGCTGGATATGCATAAATTGCAGTCACTGCACGCAAGCATAACCAAATCAGATAAAATCCAGCAGCTGCAGTATAAAGCTCATGGATAATGGTGTTATTAAAGAAAAGAGATAGCACAGACCGACCAACCAGAACTAAATGATACAAAAAAAACATTTGTTTAACTTTATGTCTAAATAAAACCTGTTAAAACTTTGATAATACAAACACTTACCAGGAATGGTAAAGCAGCAAAATGATGCAAGTATGAAGGACACTATGCAGCAAATAATCAAAACAGTTAACTACAAAAGAAAAAGTACTGTTAATTAGTATGATAAATGCAAGTTCCTTCACCGGCTTGGTTTCTATCATGCACTCAATTCAATTTAAAAAAAAAATTCTAACCAATCATATAAAAGACTTTTTTTTAACAAAAGAGAAAAGCACTTTCTGTAGGATAAGTATGAAGTTTAAGCAATGACATTTAACCTAAACTTTTAATGAACTGGTAAAAAAAGATGTCATAATGATAAAAATATTAATTAATACATTAAATTTGCTAACAACTAGCTATACTTTAAAGTAAAACTTCTTTATTTTAAATAAGAAAAAGTAAAAACTATACAGATGGTAGAAAACCTTTTTAGCAACATTTTGGGCAAAAAATAGCCACTTCTAACAAAAAGTCAAAAATTCATAACATGCAAATTTTAATAGAATACATAGATAAAAAAATATATATAAACTATTTTTGCAGAAAGAAATAAAAATAACATCATTCAATTTAAAGCTTCAAAAAAATTTTGTGGATTTTAAAGCACAATTTTTTTTTTAGATTCCCTTAATCACACCATTAATCACATGAACTGATAGTTCATGGTTATCACATTTGCATTATCAAACACATGATTGATAACATCATCAATCACATAATCCATCACATCACCAACTACATCATCAGCCACATCGATAAAAGAAAATAACCTCAAAATACCTTTATTGCAAAATTGTTTGAACGAACATAAGCACGTACTGTAGGAGAGCCAACACCTTCTAATGCATTTTCAAGAGCTTGAGATTAGAAAATAAAAATATTTAATGCTGAATTGTAAGTACATCCTTATAGCAAATATGGCATTAAATACCTATTATAGGTGTTAAAATAGGAAAATTTTATATTACTTTACTTGCAAAATTTAAAATTATGTAAAAACTGTGTTAAAATCTGGCACTCAACTTTGATGAAGTTTTGTGATCGTACCAAGCAATTTTCCTCCCAAAAAATTTTTTACCAAAAGATTTCAATAATTCTCTGCTAGAAATGCTGTGAAGGAAGCTGCGACACAATCTTTAGCTAAGACAAAAAGATTTATGCTCACTGAAAAGCTAAAGGCCTCCAGACTTGAAAAATGCAAGAAGATCAAATTTATCCTTAAGAAGACACCGACTATTCTTTTTCTCAGATGAAAAGTATTTTACAGTGAATCCAGTCTCAAACTCTCATTATGATCAATTTATCTCATCTTTAAAGATCTCAGTTATCCCAGACAAGGTCAAGTTTGTACCTCAGACAAAGCATCCCTCACAGATTGTGATTTTTGGATTGGTCAGTTCCAATGGTAAGAAAGTACAGTATTTCTACCTTTTGGGCTGAAAATGGGTGTCCAAGACTAGATTAAAAGAGTTCTGAAGTCTTACACCTTTCCTAGGGTTCAAGCCAACTATTTTGAACCTGCAAATTATATTTTGGAAGGTTTCATACAAGATGGAGCTCTGTGTCATAAGACCAATGTTACCCAGCACTGGTTTGCTGATCACCTGAAATTCTGGCCAAAAAATATTTAGCCACCTAGCTCTCCTGACCTTAGTCCTTTAGACTTAAATATATGGGCTAACGTTCAAGCACAAATTTGTAAGCAACAGAACCCTAACATTGACCAACTCATCAATTCAATATCTTGGGCTTGGACTAGGCTAACAAACAAATACATTTAGAAGACCTGCTCAAAGTTCTAATCTTGGATTGAAGCAGTGATCACACCTGAAGGCAGTTACATTGATGTATACTAAACCTTATTGGTTGTTTATTTGATGAAACAAAAGTTTTTTCGTTTACTTTTGTCAAATATTTTTGGGTTCCAAAGTTTTATCTCAGAAAAGTGCCAAATTTTAACACGTGTATGGTAACACAGAAATTATTAAACTTTGACAAGAATTATTTTTACAAAAATAATAAAGAATTAAACTGTTTTCTAAAATGTTTTTTTAAAATATGCTTACGAATTCCTCTAGGGACTGGTCCACGCTGCCACTTTCCATGGTTGTCAACATGAATTATCTATAAAACAGATACATAAACAGATAGAATGAACAAATAAACTTCAAGAAAATAATCTTTTTTTAAATAAACAGATAACTCTTATACTAATTAAATTTTAAATATCTTTTTCATTTAAAACAAATTTTTTATATATTAATAAATTTATATTTAATCAAAAAATGCAAATGAAAACATTTTTTTAAAAAAACTTTTGATTCATAAAGCATGTTAAGATCATAAAACATAAAATCACTCACTCTATCTGGGGGAGAATCTTTCAAATCTACATCACCAACTAAGTATGACTGCAAGTCCCTTAAATTAAAGTATATATGTAAAAAAAGTATATTAAAAACAAAAAGTATATAATAAGTATATACAAAAATAAAATATATTAAAAAAAATATAAAAAGTACACAATAAGTATATATAGAACTAAAGTATATTAAAAACATATAAAAAGTATATAATAAGTATATATAGAACTAAAGTATATTAAAAACATATAAAAAGTATATAATAAGTATATATGTAAAAAAAAAAGTTTATTAAAAACATACAAAAAGGAAGCTGTGATTGAAGAAGCAAGAAAAAAAAAAGTTTTAAACTTCACTTCACTTTATTGTGTTACTAATTTTTTTTGCAGAGAGAAGATGAAATAGTATTGAAGAAAACAAAAACATTATTTATGTAATAAGGTTGCAATAAAAAATTAGTTTTTAAAAATCAAGCTCAATAACCCCTTTTAAACCATTTTAAAAAAAGTATAAAAGATTTAATAACAGAAAAAACACCCCAAAAGCCATCATTTATACTTTTATTTACAGTGATGTAATACTATTAAACAATGTGTCTAAATTTCTAGCAACATACAGTACACTGGCTGCAACACGAACCCAAATTTGAATGAAGACTTTCAACCATTTTCTGGCATGCCCTTGCTCAAGAAAAGCAGGAAGGATAACTTGGAGTAGCAACAACTCTAACGACATCTCACTTATTGGAGCATCACTACAAATAAATTTGGCAGACATATTTGTATATTGATAACTTTTCATGGCATATTCAAAATCAAACTTGAATGTAACTTATAAATATTTCCAGTTAAAAAAAATTTGAAAACAAAAACTTACCCACTTAAAGACATATTGAAAGGAGTAAGACTTTTACAAGTGAACTTTATTAGTTGAACAGGTGTCCATACCAAAACCAAGATAGTTGTCCCAAAAACAAGCTGTCATAATAAAATGTAAAATATTAATGCTAAAAAATTCTTTAGCTTGAATCAAATAACAAATATTTAAAAGCTACTAAAATTTGTTACCAAGGAAAGCAAAAATCTTCTTGCATGGCCAAGCACTCCAAGCCGAATCATCTATTTTAATAAAAAAAATTATCAAAATAAAAATATATTATCATTAGAACTTTAACTACACCAGAAAATAATAACAAAAAGAATTATATACCTCTTTTACAGGATGAAACTGAGGATCGTTGATATTACGCAAGAACCACAAAACACCAGGTCGTAAAATCTTAGTTTAGAACACAATATTTGTATATGAATTGTCATGTATATTATAAACATAAAATATGAAATAAAATTCATACAATCTGTGTACTATACCCTCAATCTGAATATTTATGAGTATATAACTTTGTAAATGAGATAACAAAATGAACATTTTAGTGTTTTTGTACACTTTTGTATAGCATAAAATTTGGAAGAATTGTGTAACAATTTATGTATACACTTTTTAGTAAAAGAATAATAATAATACTATTTTTATTGCTGTGTAAATAGTTTATGATTTTGAACCACTATTATTATTATTGCATTAACATTATTATTATTATATTAACATTATTATTATTTCATTAATATTAGATTGTTATACTAAAACTAATATTAGAAATTATTTCAAAACTTATAAAGTAGTATCTTTGAATATTTCATCAAATATTTTATTTTTTAAAAGTATAACTTTATTCGCAAAATCAAATTTAATGAAAGATTTTTTCATTAAGTCTGATTTTATCTTAAATCAAAGAATAACTAGAATCATAATGCTCCATTTTCCTCCCTCAATAATATTCTATTTACCTCCCTCAACAGCATAACAAATGCAGCAAAGTAAAAAACATATAACATGCCAGCTAACCAATGTAAAAAAGTTGCAGTACCTAAAATCATATTGAGACTTAAAAGATAAAAACTTAATTTAAAAAAAAAAAAAAAACATTAAAAAAAGACTTGAATAAATATTAATCATTAAACAATAAATACTCTCAGCAAACTTTGTACCACAATGATTATTAGGTGTTGTGCAAAAACTCACCTTTAATGAGAAGTTAAAAGCTTCAATAGAAAAAAAGATTCCAAAGTAACTTGTACTTTCTTTTTACCCCTTACCTGGAGCATATATAAAACTCTCTTTGCGGTCTTTCAATGTGATTGCAAACAATGGCTAAAATATATATATATTCAAGTTAATCTCATGAGCACATGAACCAAAAATAATATTTACAAAAAAAACTTTTATTAGCTATCTAAATTGAAGGTCCTTAAAGTAATGATCAATTATTGATTTCATTAAAAAAACTTTCTTACTGTTCAATTCTGTTTACTAAAATTCTGTTTACTAGCTCTAATTCTAATTTGTTAACATATTTGTTGCTAAGAATAAAGTTACTCAAAAAACAGACGAAAGTTTTTTCACCATTTCCTTATGTTGGCACATACAACTGTAAATCACAATGATTATAACTAATACTTTTTTAGCATTTAAATAAACATAATGCAAAAAAGTAACATGGTGATACATAAACAATACAATAGCAACACAGACAATCTAGTTTTTACTTCTTAATCACTAAAAAAAAAATGCTGGTTTTTACTTCTTAGTCAGTTAAAAAAAAAAAAAAAAGGCTGATTTTAAAATTTAAGAAACCTACAAGTGAACATATATCCAACCACCATCCACATATTAACGGGAACAGTCCTATTTCCAGTACCATCAACAATGATACCTAATAATAAAATAAGAAAAATTACCAATGTGTCACTTTATAAGGAGAAAAATTTTCATTAACCGTAAAATTTTAGTAATACCTTAAGTATAATGTAGCACAACCCAATTGTCTTACGAACCCTAAAAAAGTTACAAAAAACTAAATATATGACTTTGCCCTTCTCATAAACTGAAAATTCTTTTAGTCTAAATATTCATTATTAATGTCATAACAAAATACACAAGTTCTTTATTGCAAGTTCTTTCTTAAAGGTCTTTGACTGGAATTGAAATTAGATGGAACCAAAAGTTCATATGTAAAAACTAAATTTCTAACTGCATTTTATTAGGCTCTTTGCAATTATGTTTTTTCTCACTTTTATCTCTTTTATCGCGCTTTTATCTCTTTTCTCAATTAGGTATGTTACATAATATTGAAAGGTTGAAACAAATTTTTTTAACAACTTAAAAAAACATTTTCAATTAAATAGAACCCTTTTTTAAAAAACATTTTTGCACAAAATAAGTTAATTTGTATTCCTTAACAAAGTTTCAAAAAATAATTAATATACAAGATAAAATAAATAAAATGTAAAAATACCGTTTAAATGATGTGTAGCAAAGCACAGACTGAATTTAAAGTTAAAAAAAACATACTGCAAACTTTTTTAAAAAAATTGAGAAACTAGTGTGTACAAATAAAAAAAATGCATATTTTTAAAAACACTGAAACTTGATGTGAGAAGATACATAGATAAGAATCAATGAAAAAGCAATGAACAAGTAGCCACATAACAGAACTACTCCACCATCAAAATCAGTGCCTGTAATCTAAACAACCAAAAGCAAGATTAAATAAAAAAAAAAGTGTATGCATATTGAAAAAAGCTATAACCATTAAAATTGAATATTAGTTTAGAAGCAATTATGTTATTGCTGATTTCCTAGGTGATTTACAACAAAGACATTTTATTTATACCTGTGCATTTATCCTTGTCCATGAGAGTAAAGCTTGGCCAACATGATAAGGGCAAAATGCTAAACAAATCCAAAGGAATGTTTTTGGTGCTATTTTTTTAAAAAATTTAAGTGTTCTTAATTAGAAAAATTGTAAACTTTAAAATACTGTGTTTGAAACATAAAAACTGCAATTTGATAAAAAAAAGTTTAACATCAATAAGTCTAAATTTGTTCTACTATATTATGAAAATTATTCCAGAAAAGTTTAATGTCAATAAGTCTAAATTTAATATACTATGAAAGGTATGCACTCTGGACTGCGTGGAAAACTCACTTGTGCATCAACTTGCTCTGCACTTCCACTATTTGTTTAGTCAAAACTCAAATCTTGCAATATTTCAAAAACTTTTTTTCACTTATTTGTTGTAAGATGTTTTTAGAATTTTAATGAACTTATTAACAGTTTCTAGAAGTTTCAAATAAATTAAAAAATCCAGCATTTGTTATCCATAAATCAATAGTAAATAAGCCCAATTTTAAAGCATAAAGTCTGAATTTTGTAACTGACAAGCATAAGTCTGAATTGAAATATGCATCAGCAAATGATGTTTTTCAATTTCTTACAACTAGTGAAACATATACTGCAAAAGAATTTAATGCAAAATGCACATTCCTTTTCAAGATATTAAAGAAACTAATATTTCAACTGTTAGGCAAATGGATAGGCCTGGTTCAAGTATGATAAGCAAATAGTGAAACATATCATTTGAAAAAAAGTACAATGCTAATCAATTGTATTATGTTTTAAACATTTAATACCAGATTTTTGTTTCAGGACAGTTAAGAGTGGAGGGGTTAGTAAACTGAAAAGGGAGAAAACTGGAAAAAGATGGCGCCTACAATGGATTTTATGGCTTCATAAACATTTTAAAAGGAAAGAAATTTTTATCGATAAGTTTTTAAATTTGCTTTAATAAAAACAATGAGTTCAAGAATTATGATTTTGTACGATTTGATTTGTAATATGATTCATAAATTGTTATAAATTTGTGATCTATGATTTGTAAATTTGTATTTGTAATTATGGTGCACAACATGTGAGAAAATTTAAGTAAAAAAAAAACCTGGTTAGAAAATAACAGGTTGGTTACTTTTTAAATGAGGTTTTGTTTATTTAAATATTTTCAATGGTTGCATTTTGGATGCATTAAGATGGACAAATAAAAAATGTTTCCCAGCTGCACTTTTTAAATTTTGTTTTGTAACAAAGAACTTGATGTATTTTTGTTTAACAATCTTGTAACTGCATTCCTACGAACCCTCAAAACCTAGAAACAGAACTGTGACAAAACTAATGGAAAAATAGATAAATAAAAGACTATTAGATAACCTATTAATATGACCAATTACTACCTACTGGGAAAGCATACATTCAATATGTTAATATTTTAATGTAAACATTAAAAAATTTGTCAAACTCTTCAACAGTATTTTTAAAAAAAACTTATAAGTAAAATGTATAAGTTAAAAAGATTCATATACTTATTAAAATCTGATATCAAAATATAAGCTAAATATAAGCTGCTATTAATAAATTTCTTAATAAATACAAACATAAATTATTTCAATCTTAAAATAATTTTGATAGCAATAAGAAAAAAATTTATAAGTATTATAAATAATTTTTTTTTTACCAAAGACTAAAACAAAAGTTGTATTCAAAGAGATGATCCAAAACACATGCTCCTAAAAACAAAAAGATGATCCAAAAGACGTGCTCTTAAGAATTCCATGCAAAAGAAATGTTCTGGATTGTGTAGAAATAAAAAAAGTCTTAAATTTCTATACAATCAAGATTATCATATTATTATATAGAAATATAAACTAATTGCAACTTACCAAAAACACAAAAGATCCATCAATGCCCAAAAACTAAGAATTATATAGAAAAGTTTAGTATTGTGACACCCAAGTAAAATTCATTTTTATTAAAATTTTATTATTTATGAAAGTACTTCTTGTTTTTGTACTAAAGCTTGTATTGCTTTGTGCAATAAAATATTTTGGGCAAAAAATGATTGATCATTTTTTTGTTCCACAAGTGTCCACCACAAAATAAACATTTTGATTTAAAGTAAATTTTAGTTAAGTGCACTGGAAAACAAATTCACTTTGATATATAATTTGTATATACATATAATTTGTTTTTAAGTTTTTTTTGTAAACAATTTATGCACTAAAGTTTTGAGCTTGTTAATTTAATAAAAATATTGAAAAAAAGATAACAAGAAATTAGTTTAAAAGCTTTTTTTTTTTTAATTAATAGTTATGAAAAAAGTCTAGTGCAACTTTTTAGTCTCAACTTTATTTACAAAATTATTAAAATGTATACTTAAATACTTAAATGTATTACTTAAAGTGTATACTTAAATACTTAAATTTAAAGTGTATACAATATACTTAAATGTATTAGTTAAAAACCAGCTACTTAAGTGTTTACTATAAATAAAATATTTCAAGCCTACTTTTTCCCAAGTTAAATCTTCTAAAATGGCGTCTGGATTCCATCCAACTTCTTCAAAAGCATTTCCATCATCTTCGTTTGCATTATTAATATCTTCATTTTCATTTCTTTCTATATTCTCATGAGCATGATGAATATTATTTTGTGGTATCGCCACATGATTCCCTTCTTGTTCCAAAGGCTCAGGATTTTCTATAGGAATAGGGTTGGGTTGTTCTTGACGATTTCGAGGATGTATCTAAAAAATATATAGTTAAAAAACTAAAAATAATTAAAATTGTCTATTTATACTCTTTACTTTATTTTTCTGTCAAACTTACTCTATGAGCAATTAAGTTTCGAATAAAAACATCAACTTGTATCGGCTGAATGTTGTTGTCCTGGTCATTTAACCAGTCAGGCCCACCATGAATAGTAAATTGCTCTCTGAGCCATAACAACATGATGAAACCACCAACTGTAACACCCACTACAGCACCACCATAAACAATATCAAGCAATATATTTTCCCTAAAATCCAACTTGACAGTTTGACTATGATTCAAATAAATTACAAAAATATTCATAAACTTGCTATAATGATAAAATGTTAAAGATAAAATGTCGTGATGAATAAAAATACTTACAGTGAAAGCATATCCATAGGAAGAACAATCAAAGAGTGAAGTGAACCAGCAAATAAACATTTGTAAACACGATCTAAGTAAAAAAAAAATTCATAATTTTTCAATAAGATTGCAGTTGCAAGTTGCTGTAGAAGGTTGCTGGCAGTAGATGAATGTTACAAAAAATCCATTACAAATCAAAATCAACCACCAAACCAAATAAAAACTAACTACAATACAATTGAAAAAGCTTTTAAAAAATAAAGTCAGAGAAAACATAGAGCACTGAAAATATTAAAATACAACTTACAAGCAGTTAGTGGAACAACTCCCAACCAAGCAACAACAACTAATGTATAATGCAACCAGTAACGCAATGCTCGCAGAATGTTTTTCCCTAAGCCTTGCATTAATTCCACAAGAGGTATTGATTTAGGCATGTCTGGAGAATAAACTAAAGCAACAAATTTCAACAAGGTAGAGTTTTTAACTTACAGAAAATATTTGAAGGTAACATTTTATCACCAATTAAGTAATTAAAATCAATTCACATTATATTTTCACTGAAAGCTTAATATTAAAAATCCAGCTGAAACACTGAGTCATACTGCTGAAAATTGCATTGTTTTATATTTTATTAATAATTTCTAAATAAACAAATTTAATAGTGGAAACATTAAATAGCTTTAGATCTTCAATGACATTGTGATTAGTGATTTTAGATCTTCAATAGATCTTATGATTAGTGATTATAGATTTTCAATCTCTGACATTTTGAAAGATTTTTATTAGCCTAAGTTAACATTTTTTCCATGATAAAAAAAATTTTTCTAAAATAATTCATAACCCATTTAAGTTTGGTTTCTCAGTAGTCCTTGATATATTTAAGAAAATAAAATTGCAACAACCTACCTGGCCTAAAGGTAAACTTGTGGTTGCAAAGCTCACAATATCTATTAGATAAAAAAAAATCTTATAATGTAACTCACTAATAGTAATCAGCAGATCAAGTAGACTTTGAGGTGAATGACTTTTATCTTTTGTTGCTGTACAGTAACAATGGCAATAAAATAATGTATTAATACTAAATAAATAAAGGCTTTTGTGATATTTTGCATAGTTCAAAACCTGTTTTAATGTTACAATCATAAACATCTTATGGTGTCCACATCTTTCAATGAATCAATATTTTTAGTTATTTTTTCAATGGTATTAAGTATGGAAAAATGGCTAATTCCCTTTTAAAAAATTTTTAAAAATAGCTCAGTTTTTACAAGTAATTTTGTATTACTTGGATTTTGGTTAAAGTAGATGTCCAACGTGAACTACAACTATACAGTTTTCTGAAAAAGGATAGAAAGTGTCAAGTTGCCACAAGTAGAATAACAGTTTACAACAGTCACACAAGTTAAATAATTTTTTAACAAATTTATGTCTTTGTTAGAAATTGCTATATCACAGTAGATATTGCCTACAATTAAAAATTGTAAGCAATATCTACTGTGATATAGCAATTTCTATTGGATTATATTACTTTTTAGGTACAGTTGGGAAACTTATAACCATGACAACCAGTTTTTTTAGGAAATTACCTTGAGAAATGAGACTTTAACTAAAGTTTATACAAACTTTGCAAAATTGATTTCAGTTTTCTAATTTCAAAAATTTTAAACTTATATAAATTTTTTTTTTTTTCAATTTTTCTTAACAAACTTTTAAATTTTTAGTTTTTATCAAACTAATACATATAATTCTACTGCTACCTTACATACCCCTAGAAAACTGAGGCATGGGCCGTTATCTAAACAGGACATTAAATGAACTAAGTGTTTTACACTAAGGCTGTTTTACACAAAGGCTGTTTTGATAAACAGTATTGGTAATGAAATATTTTCACTTAAAATATTTTCAAGTGAAACAGATTTTCAAGTGAAAAGTTACTTACTCCTTTTTGCTGTGCTTTAACCAAAGAACCAAACTTTAAAAAAAAAAAAAATTGATATATATATATATATATATACACATTATTTTCATTATTTTCATTTTATTAATTCACAACTTTAAGAAATACTCAACAGAAATTGCACAGAACATAATGATGCAACTAGTCACATTACAATACAGGAAAATAAAAAATTAACAAAATTAAAAATTTTTTATTTGTATATCAATTGAATTAAGATTTAAATTTTTCAGGTCATTTTGAACCATTATCTAACTGATAGATCATTCATGTGCATTTTATGCTTGGAATGTGTAAGCCTTATTTTGTCAATTATTTCCTTGTACATAACTTGGTCAATAACACCATTAACACAGTAAATAAGAATAACTAAGTTTCAACTGAAGCAGCTGCAAACATTTCCTCTAGCATGTTTACCATTTGAAAGTTTTTTACCATTTGAAAGTTTTTACCATTTGAAAGTTTTTGCTTAGTTTTAAACTTTTAACCAACAGGATCTCAAACAAACTTTATTTTATCAGATCTAAATCCCATAAATTTTCATTATTCCTTCTAGAGAATATTGGCTTAGTCTTTTGAAGTGAAGAGCTCAATTAACGCAATCTAACTCTTATAAGAATTACATCATTATTCAATTTCCATTGTTTATCTACTGTAAAACTCCTATCTAACAGTAAATTTCAATATTATAAAGCAAAAAATAAACTCATCTTTTTGACTGCTCATACATACATACATACATACATACATACATACATACATACATACATACATAAAGAAAACTAATAAATTAAAACTGATCATGCATTATAATAAATTTTCACTTAATTAAATACAGCTAATTATACAAAAGTAAAATTTAAGTTTGGTTTAAGTTACGAAGAAAATCTCTCTTTATAGATTAAAGTTTCAATTGTTACTTCTAATTACAGTGTATAAAATTATTTTAAAGAAAGATTTTACCAATCTTGGTGAATGTATTTGATGCTCCCTGTGCATAGGCATGGGTAGTGCAGAGGTTTTTCATTTGTACCTTCTGCACGACATACTCTGCAACAATCTACTTTAAGAAAATAAAAGTAAACAAGACAAATTACATAATTTTACATTTTATCATATGCTTGTTAAATATGCTATATAAAATTAGTAACATCTTAAATAAATTTTAAAAATTTTATTATTATTTTTTGGTCAAGTAATGCAATAAAATAAAATTTCAAAAATTTAACGTTTACAGCCAGCTACAAATATTATCAAGTGGCTTATGGAATCTAGATTATTCAATTAGAAAAATTTTCATTTTTTCTAGCTTTATATAAATCAAAAATATTAAAATAACCATTTTTATGTAATAGAAATGCAAAAAAAAAAAAAAAAAAAAAAAAAAAAAAAGGCAATAAAATCATGTTTATTTATACCCCAAATACAGATACCTATATAATACATACCATCTGATCGATCTTCAAAATCAGTATCACTATAAATGTCATTCATTCTTTAGTTATTTCTTCGAATTATTCTACTAAAAACTTTTTTCTGAAGATAAGTACTTAGTCAGTACTCATTTTCTCTCATTTTTATCACGAAGACATTGTTTTCATCCTTAAACGAAACCATGTTTTGAGTGACATCATATTTTTAGTTCCGTTTATTTTAACTGCTTTTGCTAGTCCGATTATTTCTCCGTGCCTCACACGTCGGCTTCCCTAAGTGGTCAGATTAAACAGGCTCTTAAAATATAGGGGGAGGAAGCAGGATTTTATTTAAAGCTATCTTTTTTTTTTTTTTTACGTACTTAATTTTTAAAATCAAGCTCAAACATAACTCCTACATTAAAATCTTATAAAAAATTCTATATCATCAAAGCAAAAAGTTCGTAAAACAAATTAAAACAACAAAAAAAAAAACAACAAAAAAAAGACAAAATGGACATGATCACTAAATAATTCCATCTTAGGATATTAGAGACCTAACAAGGAACAGTAATTTTAACAAGATTAAATAGTATGTTGGTGGTTAAAAAAAGTATCGCATTAATATTTACAGGGTGTGTGAAGCGATTTTTAAAACCAAATTTATATTTCTTTTCAGGCTTTGCTTTTTTAAGACTTGTTTGCGTTCTTACCAGCAAATTTAATGAAATATTTTTTTAATTAAGTTTGCTAAAAAAAACGTTTGAATATTCTTGAAATAAAGGCGGGGGGGGGGGGGGGTAGATTTATTAGGATCAGTGTTTCAGATTCCCGTAACATTCGGAAATGAAGTAGCAATAAATTAACGTT
This sequence comes from Hydra viridissima, assembly GCF_058129835.1. NCBI lineage: Eukaryota > Metazoa > Cnidaria > Hydrozoa > Anthoathecata > Hydridae > Hydra > Hydra viridissima. Next base: position 5,033,744 of record NW_028324311.1, on the reverse strand, counting down.
TTAACTTGATTATTTGATCTCTTGAAGATAAAGATAATGCGTCGATTGTGGTGAAAGCGAGACTATCTTTTTAACATTTTAATACTTCTATGATTGAGCAAATTTATTTTCTCGGTTTTATGGAACAAATTAAGTGGATTAATATTCTTTTAAAGACTGCTCGGTGTAATTCTAGCCTAATTTTGCTAAAAATTTCATCAAGGGAATGTAACTCTATGCAGCAGATTTAATTAATGATCCAGTAATAAATGGAACTTTCCATTCAAAGCAGTTAACATGTTATGACTGTTCCAATTTAATCAAAAGTATCAAAAATTCCACAATTTGGAAAATTTATGCAGTAAAGCCTATTCTAGTACTTTTTAACTTTCTGCATCTGAAAAATATATTTAAAAATTTGCTGCTTTAACTAAAGTTCTTTATCAAGTTTGTAAGTAAAATTAGGGTGTGTTAAATTAAAAAATAAGTGTGAGGGCAAATAGATATAAATCTGTAACATTCAAAGTTCAATAAACTATGCGTTTAATAAATTATATGTTTAATAAATTATGCGTTTGAGGAGTTTTATTTGATTTTATTTTTGCATTCTTTTTGTATAATTAAATTTTAACAGCTTTTTACATTTTTGAGTTAAACATTTAATTTTATCACTGCATAGCAACAAAAAAAAGGCTTTTTCACTCTATCTAGAATATATTTTGAAAAAAATAATATTGCCCGAAAAATTGTCCAGGAAAATAATAAAAAAGTAACCATTTTTTTGCTTAGATTTAGTCAATGCTATTATGTTATATAAGCAAATAAAAATAAATACCAGTATTTTCATTTTTATTTGTTTAAATTAATTTTTAAGTTAACTGCATTTAACTGGCAACCAAAAGCACTAAATAGCATTTAATTATTTTAAAATTTAATTAAATATATTATATTAAATTAATTATAGCTTGTTTGAGATTAAAAGAAAAATTAAAAAGAAGAAAAGAAGATTTAAAGTGATAATTAAGACACATTTTTAAAACAGCTTTCTTCAAATTACAATCAGGTGGTGGTAACTTTTGTTTGTTAAGCTTGAACCTTAAAGTTAAGCAAATAAAAAAACATCTCACATTAGCAAAAGTTATAGCTGTTGGTTACTTCATACTATTCATTAAGTAGGAAGTTTTTCCAAGTGATTTTTACATATTATATATATTATATATATAATTCTTTTAACAAATGATAATCCGGTAAATTGACGAGATGTGTCCGCATTTTTATGTTTATTTATACTAAGGGTTTAATTTTACAATTTAGAGGAGAAAAACATTGTAAGGATATCATAAAGGAGTTGGAGGGGGATGAGAAAATTAACGGAGCAATTAAGTCCTTTCAATTTTTTGAAATAAAGTTTAAACGCACTTTGATCGGAAAACTCGTAACTCTCGTTAATTGATAGATTTTTTCTCGCAATTTTTTTTGCATTTTCATCATTCAACAGCCCGCTAGCGTTAGGATTTTGTATTTGCATCCTTACTCTTACTTTATTTTGCATAAAGACATGCGTATACGATTTCATTTATACTTCTCCAATTTTCAACTGATGAATCTTCGTCAAAAGATCATACTTTCATGGGTTAAAGAACTGTCTTATCGAAAACCAAATGGCAACTCATTGACATGCATAAAATGAAAATGAGCAATCGACAAATTGGCAGAGATTTCTAAAATCAGCGTTTGTACAACAACAAAAAATTACTTATCGACTGGTAGTGTCAACGATAAACCTCGTATTTAGCGTCCAAAAAACTGTCAGCTTACGATGAAAACATGCTTTACACGCTAACCAGACGCAATCCAAAAGCAGGAGTATCAGCTCTGAGTGCAGAGATCAATGGTTGCTTGTAGACAAAAAAAATAATCGTACGACAATATGTAAGTTAATCGTACGACAATATGTAAGTTAATCGTTCGACAATATGTAAGTTATTACTCAAAAAAGAATTAAATTCGTTTCATGCTTTAAGAAAGCCTATATTGACATTAACCGATCGCCACAAACGAAAAATATGGTGCAAAGAGCGTTTAAATTATTCAGTGGAACAATTGAAAAATGATTATCTTTAGCAATGAGTCAAACTTTGAAACTTTTAACAGAAAAAATAAGAGATTTGTTCGTGGCAAAAATACAGAAAGCAACTAGAAGCAACACATACACAGCCGAATCCAAAAAGGTGGGGGCGCTATCGGCAAATGGGGATGCATATCAGACTTAGTTGGCTGTCATAAAATATACGAAGGAAGATTGAAACAGTATGGGTGTCGTTGCATGTAGGAAAATTCGCTTATCCCAAGCCGCGATTAATTCCAGGCTGATCAAAACTGTTTATTTAAAAAAGACAATGCTCCATCTCATACAGCGCATTCAATTAACGATTATTTCGACGAAAGTAATATTCGACTGATGACTTGGCCAGCACGATCATCTAACTTAAACCAAATCGAAAATTTATGGAGCTGGATGGATTAACAACTAACAAAAAAGCAAATTGTAAGTCACGAAATTCTTAAAAAAGAACTGAAAAAGTTGTGGCTTGAAATACCAATCAAGTTGATTGAAAATCTTATTGAATCAATGTCAAGGCGATTACAAGCATTTATCAAAAACAACGGGGGTCATATCCCATATTAACATATATTCCCATAAAAAAAAAAAAATGAGTAAGTGCGTTTAAACTTTATTGCACTTTCTTTGCATCGATTTTTTGATTCTATGTTTTATTTATAAAGTTTATTAAATATGAGATAAATAAAAAAGACAAAAGTCAAAATAAGTTGTAAGCAACATTAGTATGAGCTAAACAAAAAGTTAAAAGATAACGGTGGTAATATTAGAGGTCTGAAAGATCTTTAAATGGTTTCTGAAATTGGTCTCTGCGAAGACGTCCAACATGACTGCGTTTTAAAGACGCAGTTAGGTGTCTTTTCGTTATGATAAAGTTGTTTAAATAAAAGCGTTTTGAAAAAGGACTTTTAAACGCGTTATTATTTTTTGATTTGTTCTATATTTTTTTCAGTGTTCATTTGTGACTATTTTCCCTCTGCTCAAATTTTCTTTTTCTTTTTATTAATCCTTTCAATATCGTGTGAATTGATGAAGATTAGGACGCTAAACGAATTATAATATTAATAATTAAAAAGGCAAATAAAAATACAAATTTTAATTTGAATGGCAAAACAGATGGTTAAAATGAATTCTAATAAGAGCTGATATAACAATCATATCTTGAAAAGACTTCAGGCAATTGAGAGTTGAGCGATTTCATGCATGCTCACTGACAGAAAGTTTTTTTTGAAAGGATTTAAACAAATAAATACTTCGGGCTTTTTTTCATGGGGGGTGGGGGTGGGGGTGGGGAGAGATTATCTTATTGAAAAGGATTATTAATTTTAAGAAGGATTTGAAGACAGCGTTTTGATGCAAGAAAAGCAAAAAAGGCACAGCAGCTAAAACAAGAAGTAGAATATTGCGCTTTCTACAAATCCTCTGTACAACATCCCGTACATAATTTTCTGAAGGATTTTGTTCTAAAAACAAGCATCTCTATATAGTATTTATCTGTGATGCTCCAGCTAGAAGATTCTTTAAACAAGTTGTTGGATACACTGCAAAGAATGCTTGTGAACATCATGAGATTTTATTAGAAAGTATGCTGCATTCAAAATCCAAACTTGGTACCTGTTATGGTTTGATGAAAACCTTAATAGGTTGTCGTATTTAGATCACCAAAATAGTATATCCCCTCTTTCAAATTTAGGTGCACCACTGATCAATGGCTACATAGATTACATGCATCTAGTTGTCTTGGAGCAATAAAAAGAATTTCATTTTTTTAAAGCCAGATTTTAGAATATGCAGTCAAATTTTTTATTAGAAAAAGTTTTTAATTTCCGACTTTGCGTGTCAGCCACGTGTGTTTCTGAGCATGAGTGATGGAAAGCATCAGAATTCAGGCAGTTTCACATTACACTGGCCTTTCTGTATCAAAAACTGTGCTTCATAAGAAAATTTATAAACATTTTCTTTTCATTTTTTTTCATTGGTTGTTCTTTTTATTGTTCATAATTTTCATTACATTTTTAATTTCTTTTTCTAATCAGATGTTGTTGTTAATATTATTTTTTTATTGTTTTAGTTTTATATATAAATATATCTTGTTTTTTTTTTTTATTATTGTTATTATCATTTCCTTTTTTGTTATATTTTTAAATTCTTTTTTTTATCATTTGTTGTTATTGTTTATTAGTTTTAAGATTGGTTAGTTTTTTATATCATTTTTGAATTATTTTTATTTACAATAATTGTTTAAGTATTTTACTTAAAAGATGCTGTTGAAAAATCATTTCCTGGAATGAAAAATCATTTCCTGGAATGAAAAACCATTTCCTGGAATGAAATTCGATTTTCTATAATAAAATATTATTTGCTGGAATAAAAGATTTCAATTAGCGAGATCCTGGTTTAGCTGAAGAATACGTTAGATCAAAAATTATGTAAAGTGTATTTATTTTATTAAAATTTGTAGTTTATTAGCTTAGTACAAATATGGTTTATAATAATGCATATTTCTATGTGCCTCATACGTACACTCATTTTTTTTTTTTTTATTTATAAAAATTATATTTTTGTATGGTAAAAATAAACTCAAAGTTGTTTATATCATATTGAAAGTGTTGATATAATTCTATATCTTTTAATATACATGTATATAAGACTGAGAAATTCTTTTTATTTATTTATGTTTCATGTCAAGGACTATTTATTATCGGAATTTTTGTTTAAAAATAGTATCTATATATGTGTGAAAGGAATAAAGGTGTATTTACTTTTTATAGACAAACAACACATAAGATGGAAGACGGTTTTAAATTAATGACCAAAATCATGCTTAACCATCAAAGTTGCATCATTCGTGAGTATGGAGTCAACAAAATTGTTCCTCTACCCGAAAAACATCTAAGAGGGAGTTGATACAATAAGAAAGCGATAGCAACTGAAAAGACAACCTCTTCCATGCTCACGAATCGATCGAGTGAAAAGAAGAACGATTAAAAGACCTGATTTCTTCCGTCGATCAAAAAATGATCTCATTTAACTTGTTCAGTACAGGGACACGAAAAAACAATTGGACCAAAGCCTCATCCAACAAGAACTCGTCGTGAGTAAACATCGCACAAACAACTCTAAAAATAGTCTTCATTTTGGATCGACACTCTGGTCGAAGCTCAAAACAGTCCCGACACTGTCGGTACTGTTGTCGGTAATATTTGACGTAATAGACAAGTTCGTCAGAAACAAGGTGAACTTTAAATGGAATGAACCCTTACTTTTGTTTACTTAAATTTTTCAATATTATTATTATCTTTTTACACCTAATGTTTGGCGAGTTTCAATACGAAATTTGTTTGTTAAAATAACAGCAGTATTAGATATAAAAGCAAGTTTAAAGAAAATCCAAACTTCAATTGATTTTTGTTTAAAAGGATGTGTATATTTTTTTATGAGGCCGCCGGAAAAAAGCAAACGAAAAAAGAAAGTATCGATCTTTCTAAAAATACCTGGTTTTTAAAAATTATCAAATCAAAATCATTTAGTAATTATTCTTAAATTAAGACAACTCATTATTGGTACACTTAATTACCACAGTAAAAAGATCGTTTTGAAATACGCTTGTGCAGCTTTACATTTTAGAAAAAGGTAAAAATTTGATGGATTTCGGGGAAACACATAATTAATTAAGTAATAATTCTTAAATTAAGACATCTCATCATTGGTTAACACTTAATTACTTAATTATGAATATTTAAACAATTGTTTACACCACTCAAAAATCTCAAATCACACATTTAAAATGTACGTATCAAATTTCGGTGCAATCCAAAACCGCCTGTCTTTCCAAAATCATTTTACTTTAAAACTGATCAATGAGAATAATTTGGTAAAATGAGAATAATTCATTTCTCCCGTCCTTAGAAAAAGGTTTTTTAAGGAATAAAAAAAAGATGAAGGAAAAGGGCAAGAGAGTGAAGGGATTTTGTTGAAAATAAATAAGAAAGAGAAAAATGCATATCAAAAAAATTATTACACTCAAAAAACATAGCTTTTCGAAATTTTCATCAAGTATGTTTTCAAATTCCTTCTTTTTGCATTCGTTTTTTAAAAAAAAAAGTCGAATCAAACCTTTAAAAACGTAAGCAGCATTTCTCTCTTTTTTCACTGAGATTGTTTTAAAATACGTTGATTATCTAAATTATCTAAATACTAGTTTTAATTAGTGTTTAAATAATTAATTAAAATGATTTTATACGTATTTTTTAAAGCCAGAAATCTACAAGATGACGCTGGTTGTTTTTTAATGAAATATGTTTCTTATGCTAACATTTTTGCCTTTTTTCTCTCTGATTCTTAACTTTTTACAACTTTATCTTTTAGTATGAAAAAATGAGAATAAATAAGAAAAATGAACTAAAAACAAATGAATCATGCCATTTGTTATTTTATAGATTATATATCAAAGAAGTATCGTTTAATACAATAAGAAAGCGATAGCAACCGAAAAGACAACCTCTTCCATGCTCACGAATCGATCGAGTGAAAAAAAGAACGATTAAAAGCCTGATTAATTAGAGTTGGAAAGTGGAAGATGGCATCAGCTCCGATGTGTGTGCCAGATACTCTCTCAGGTGTTCAACATGGGGGGGGGAGGGGAGGGTTGCTTATTGATCTTTAGATTTTCTTCCCACTCTCTTGCACCTTGTCATAACCCCCTCACTTATTAGCGTCAGTGAAGTTTGTCAAAAGTCCAATTTTATATTTATGTGCATAAAGAATAGAAAATATTTTTTTTCTTTTGTTTTACCAATATTGGCGGTTGAAAAGATACAATTTCATAGAATTCATATCATCATGTCTCCTGTAAACTTGGTAGTGGACATACAGATAAATGATACCGACTTATATTGTCCACTAAAAGTGAAATACCGAGAACTGAAACAGACTTGATGCTACAGTCATTGAGGGTTGATCCAGAAAAGACCTTCAAGAGACAATATGATGAGAATGTTAGTAGAGAGTTTTAGTTCATTGAAAATTAATAAAGCTGATCGTTTTAAAGCTCTCTGGGTTACAAAGGTCTTAAATGGTAGTAAAGATTTGGTAAAAGAAAGTAATAAGGTGGTAGAAGGTAGTAATAATTTGGTAGCAAAATGAATAATTGCACTTGTTGGTAGTCTCTTGAAAGTATTTTGGGATGAGTTGATGAAAAAAGAGGGCTCTCAAAGTCTGAAACAATTAATTTAAATGATACACTGCCGACAGGTGTAAAAGTGCAGAGATCAACAACCTTTGCCATTTGTTGAATACCTGTTTAATTGTGAAGTACAGCTTTTGCAAAATGAAGAGGAAGAATGATGGAAAGAAAGATCTAAAGATCAAGGCATTTTCACAAGCAAAGCCATTAATTCTGGAGAGCAGAAATTCATACCTTAAGTTGGTTACCAAGTCTTTTTTTGCCCCTACTATTTTAGCAGATTTGTGAAAAGCAATTCTGAATTGAACAAAAATGCAGTACTTCTTGACCAACTCGGGAAGTTGTGGTCGGAAGCTTAAAACTACAAAAAACTTCTATCCGTACCTGTTTCAAGCGAAACAACATTATTGCTCGGCGTAGTGTAAAGAAACACATAAACATTTTAAAGAGGGAAACCAATTAACAGAAAACAACGATAACTAAGAAGAAGCCGGAGAAGTAGAAAAGCACAACCAAATTATGGCCGAAAAAGACAACTCGAATTTGTTGGAAAACATATTTGATTAGAAACTGAAATTATTGTAGTTTAAACTGTTTCTCAAAAGATTTTTGTGTATAAAATAAATATATCTTCTTGATTAACACAAAATGGGCTAGTTTTAAAAATTTTCGAAAAAAAGTTCATACCCCCTCAGTTTTATTTAAACACAACCTTTATAGATACCAGAAAAAGAAGGTCCGATAGACGCCATTTAAAAATTATCAACGATACAGAAAGATATTGAATAATATTAAAGTATGTTAATATTAGAATATTGAGGAATAAATAAATGTCGAAGAGATGTTACTAAGTTTATCACATAGCTCAAAACTATTTTTCTAATTTGAAGGGCAAGATTGATTTTTAATTGACGGATAACTAATGTTAATTCAAGACACGTTAAATTACAGTCTTTGTACCGTACACTACGGAGAGTTTAGTGTACACACTTCCTATGTTGTTTAAATATAAAAAAGTTGGAGATTTTAAACAAAATCAAAAAAGTCGGTATAAATGATTTAGTTATTTCAGTTTATAAGATGGGATACTTACATGTGATGTTATCAAATGATTTTTTTTTTTGATTTATTTTAAAAAAGTATAAGTTATGTTTGTTAGCTATTAATTATATTTTGAAATCAAATTAAAAGAAATAAATAAGAAAAGGATTTTGAGATTTTAAATTTGAAAAGAAAAGAAAAAAGTAGTCCATAGCTGCTGCGTGAAACGCACTATGCAGAAAACAGGTCGTTTGACATATGGGCGTGTATGAATTGCAATAGAGTTGGTTGTTTTAAAATCTTTGACGAACGATCATTGAAAATAACCTTAACTGTTATCAATAGGCAAACAAATATTGAAAGGTTAGTCCACGGAATTTGAAGGAGCTGAAGATACCTGCTCTTAAGTATCTACAACAAGCCCTGAAGAAATTATACAAAATCTTGAGAAATCATTGCGGTAGCAAAATTGTTTGTTTTTTAAGCATGTTTGCATTTTTTTTCTTAAATTTAAATTTAAATTTAAATAATAAACAAATTTAAAGTGAAATTAATTTTTTCGTTTGTGTATTGAAAGGTTTTTAGATTAATAGCTTTTTTACGATTCGGTGTATTGAGACACGTGAGCTAAAGTTCAATCCTTGTTTGTCTAAGACAACAGTCTAAACCCGGCTCACGTGAAGATAAGCCCAATACTTGATGAATTCTAATTCAATATGGTAGAAAGAGCCAAAACCTCGAAGAACAAAAAGCAGCGTCGCTTTTAAACACTTGGCTACCACAAGCCAGTTACCTCACCGGTAACTTTTCTGACATTTCTAGTTTAAAACTCCTAAAGACTAAAGGATTGATAGAAAATGCTTTCACAGCTTGTATTAACACTGAGAATGAAAATCAGTTTTTTAACCTTTGTGTTAAACGATGAAAAATTTGTCTACTGGCCATTGACCATGTGGTATTGGAATGAGATGAAATTATGCTTGTATAAAAAGAATATATTCTCAATGATTATCTTTAAGTAATTTTTATTCGTTTTTTTAATTTTTCATGGCTAATAATTAGATTTACTAGAATTTGTAGCACTCAATAAATTATGAGGTATTAAAAAATGGAAGGCGAATGCGTTAAATTACAACGTTGATTTTAAATCTCAGGAAATGCCTAAAACAGCACTGTAGTGTTACTACAGTTACATTTAAAAAAAAAAACAAGGAGAGACCCCACCATCCTAGCTCACCTGTGACTGTAGATTGAGTGCTCCGCTCTCAATATAAAGCTAATGAATCGATTATCAATCGATTATTTTACAAGTTTTTTTGTTTTTGAGGAGTTTTTAAAATTTTTTTTTATTAAGAGGAAAGAGTAACAAACTTTTTTGCTTTTATTTTATTGCTGTAAGACCAAACCAAAGGTCGCAGCTTGTTTCCTATGTATTAACATTCCAATGGAAGGGATTCCTTTTAAAAAGGACCAGGGGCCTACGTCACCATAAATTTACCACGAGAAAATAATAGTAAATGAGTATTACAATACGTTAATACATAAAACGTCAATTTTGTTAACAAAAACGCGAGAAAAATCTTCCAAAATGGTAGCAAAAAAAACGAGACGAAATGAGACAAAAGTATTTTTGAAAAGACAGTAAAAACTTAAAACAAACCAAAAAAAAAACAACATCTAATAAAGTTAAAGCATTTAAAAAAATTTTGGTCAAATTTTTTTCGTAAAACCCAATCGGTTTACATAGAAGATTATTTTTCTTTTTAAAATGTTATTCTTAAAAAAACCACTCGGTAAACAAATAAAACTCAAATTCAAGCGAACATCCTGTTTAGGTTGCAACTTGGTTGGACACTTTTCAGCCATTCAGTTACCTCGTCCTTCCTGTTAAGGATTTTTATATTTAAACTAATTTTCTCTAGTATCTTTAATGCTTCCAATTGGAATCGGCCTAAATTCCTTTCTCTCATAAAATTCAAAACCTAGAAAAAAAAAATTTAAAAGCTTAAAACGAGAAGAGTGTGGAACTTTATGGAGAATGGTTTGGACAAATAAAATTTATTTGGGGAGTGGAGAGAAGGGAAAGGGGGCTTTGGAGAAGAGGGCATTAAAGGGGTGGTTTGCAGAAAGAGCATATATCCTTCCTTCATTAGTGGGGATATGTTAATAAAATAAGCTATGTTTCGTAAGAACTGATATTTTAAACCCAAGGCAAAAAACATCAGTTTTTATGAGACAACCAGACCAATCCAAAATCTTCTACAGTTGCAATTAACTTTTTTTGAACAAAAAACAAACCAGATGACGTACAAACACATGAAGACATTCTCTTTAGAAGCTTTAAAAAAACTAGCATTTTTTTTCAAAAATATTGCTTATTTGCTTTTACAGATGCCACAGATCAATAAAGTAATTCCAATAGATGTAGGATTTCAGATAATTACTCAAGATATAGAGACTTTAAGCGAGATTTTCAAGTAACCTTTGACCATCTTAGGCCCTCTGATTTTGCTGCCACTAAAAATTATGAAGATCAGTTAAAGTGACAGCTAAAATCTACTTACATCTTCGTATTCAGAATATGTTTTGCCGTGGCCGAAACAACTCTTCATTAAATCATTTAACTGGCCAATATTGTTCTTGCTCCTAGATAATTAAAAGCAAACGGAAAATTTTACTATAAAAGATATACGAAAACTAAATTAATGGATTGTTTAATCGAGGTAACTTACTATAAAAGATATACGAAGTAAAACTAAATTAATGCATTGTTTAATCGAGGTAACTTACTGATTGTATAAGTTGTCCCATTCACTTTTAACATAACGCTGCGCATAAAATCTTCCTTTTCTATTATTACATATGCCAGTTAATAGAGAAATTTTATGATTCCTTGGAACCAATGTTTCGTTTCTGCTATACCATAACAGTCTAAAAAATAAATCTCTGATATCTCAAATTGATTTAGCATAATAGCAACTTAAAAACCTTCGGTAAAGTAAAGCAATAGCAGCACCAGGCACTGGTTATAGATACCTCTGGAGAAGAGCAGTGTTTTCTGTTGACGTTAAACTTAAAAGATACAATTCAGCATCAGCGTAGGAACCGGCTTTTAAAAAGCGATCAAACAGAAGCTCCCATTCTTGTATACTTCCATATTTTACTCCAACATAAAGGACGCTGGAGCGAATGTTATTTGGAATTTTTCTACATAAAAAAGCAGTCTCACAATGCAACTCAAAAAGTATATGAAATAGTGGAATAAAAGCATTAGTTCAAAATATGGTAAATTTAGTAAGTTATCAAGTGAAATAATTTTGAGAAAAAAAACTGATTAAAATTGTAATTTGAACCTTGACACAGGAAAGAACATTGTACAAAAACTTACAGCTATAGTAATAAGCATCATCAATAGGATTCAAAACACTGTGGCATTTCACCTTTAGTGGCATTGCACTCTTTAAAGTTAGGCATATATGTGTAAATCTTAAAAACTAAGAATAGAACTCACACATCAGCAGACAACAACCATCTCAAGAACCAATTGTTTAACTCAATAGATACAGGTTTGTAGTTATACTTGACAGCAGCTGAAACCATCATAGATTTCAGCTTCCTATTTAGAAAAAATAAAGTTCAATGCTGTAATTTCTTATCACATCATAATATAAGTAAACTGAATACCATAAAATAAAAAAAAGACTTAAAGCAATTAAGATATTACTACTAACATCTCAATATGCGAGTGTTCTTTTTTCAAGTTGAGTTGCATTATTACTGGCTCAATCTGTTCCAGAACATAACTCTAAAATATAATATAAGCATAACATACCTCTAAAAATATACCTAAAAAACAAGATGCAAAGTGAAAACAAATATTTGCGCTTTTTTTATTTAAAATCATTAAGTTAGTATTGCATAACATTAAAATTGAAGTATTCAACAGTTGATAATACAGATGATGAATGAAGTCAAAATGGATATATTATCACCTCAATCATTTTTAAAACAAATATTTAATGGCTTAAAATGTAAACAGAGCTTTAAAAGCTTTAAAAGTTTTGATGACAATAAAGATCCCTAAAGTTTTGATGGCAATGAAGATCCCAAATTAATAATTATGAGGTTTATAGAGATTGTTATCTTGCTTTTTAAATATAATTTTCATCAACTGTTTGAAATTTTAAAATATTTTTTTGAGCCTTTAAAAAATACTAGGACCACAGTGGATAATGCATCCGAACAACCAGTGGTTATGTGATTAAAAGATATATTTGGATCATAACTAATATCAGTTTGAGACTACCCCATTAATTTTCATAATTATTCTATTGTCAGACAATGATTCTGAACTAGATGGCTCATAAAAACTAGTTGCACCAACATCTAAATGTCAAATCAGTTAAAGACGAACCACTGACAAATCTATCAGTTATCGACACCCTTTTTTTAATGCAGTATTGGATTAAATAAAATCAACAACTTGCTAGGGATGGTTTTGCTGCTGTTATAGGAATTGACATCAGTCAGTCAACTTTATCTTAGATACTTCTTGTAAAAATATGTACTAAGACACTTGTGATCTCTAGTGAAATAAGAAAAAAATAAAAATAATAACTTTATATTTGATGGGAGAAAAGATTGTAGGATTGCGCTTTGACCACGAAGCAAACAAGGATCATAATAAAACAGGTACACCATTATTTCAATATTTCTTTCTTATTGTTTGCTTCTTACCTGACCATATTTTGGAAATATTTTCTATTAGTGTATAGGAATTTTTCATTTCCTCAGAAGTACAACAGATTGACTTCTATGATTCAAACTTCAAAAATCTTTTAACATTAAAAATATTGGTTTACATTTAAAAAAAAGATATTAAATATCTGAAAATCATGCATTCAAGCAACTACTTTAAATGAATAAACTTGATATTGGATCTTTAAGTATTTGCTTGGTCCTCAACTACTACGCCTGCATATTTCTGTTTCTTAACACCTTTGACCACAATGTAAAGAAGTATACCTCTATATCACTTACATATGTTGCAGCTAAATAAGGACTACTGGAATGGAGAAAAAAAAGCTTTTTATGTGTGCTTTAAAGACGTTAAAAATTATGTGTGCACTTATTATGTGTGCTTTAAAGACGTTTTTTAGTTTTCAAGAATGTGTTATGTGTGCTTTAAAGACGTTTTTTAGTTTTCAAGAATGTGTTAGCAGCAGACTTTAATTGTCTCAGAAAATGTTTGCAGCAAATATAAAATATGATTGGATTATAAACACCAATTTTAAAGAAGTTCTTACAAAAAGTGTTGAGTAATATGAATTCTTACAACAGAAAAACAAAGTTGTGAGATATTAACAACTAATGCAACTAAGAAAGACATAGAAAGTCTTTATTCTTAACTTTATATTTTACTTTATTTACATTACACCTTTTTAATGATTATCAAACAGTAGATGTTTGTTGAAATTCAGTTCTTTTCCCATGGGGCTGAAAGACTTTTTGGAATTAAAAAATTCTCCTAAAATTTTTTCAAATTCCTTTTGATTAAATTTCCTTACATGAGGATATTGTACAACATGTAACTATAAAATATCCTTTAAATGCTGTTTAAAACCGTTAATAAGAAGGTTTACGAAAACTCTCTCTCTCTCTCACACACACACACACACACACACACACACACACACACACACACACACACACACACACACACACACACACACACACACACACACACACACACACACACACACACACATATATATATATATCTTAGGACATTTAGTTTTAAAAGAAGGAAATAAGCATAAATAATAACAGCTGGTACCTCTAAGCAAGCTTTCTCTGGTTCATTAAAAAATATATCCCTCAGGAAGTCTAAAAAGTTGAATGCAATTGACCATGGAACATGATGCATTTCTTTTTTTAGATACTCAGTAAACATCAAAGACAGTTCAAAACCTATATAGTTGTATCTAAAGTTAGAATTATAAGAAAATCAAAAAACTTTATACTGCTACTAGATATGCTAGATATATATTTTTCAAGTTAATAAAGAATTGGATTTTGTAAATTCATTGATTCAAAAAAAGCATAACAAAAACCACATAGATTTTTTTTTAAATTACTGGCCAACAACTTTTAACTCTTTTGGCTAATTGAAATCTGACAGTTTTTGAAATTGATTTAGGGTTACTGAACACATTTACCTATTTCAACAAGATAATGGTCCTTAGCACAGTGCAAAATCCAAGTTAAATAAAATTTCACAATAAGATCAAATTTTTTTTTGGTCTGGTATTTATAGAATTATTGTAAAAACCTGAAAACGAAATAAAATAGAATTCACACATTAAATTGTTTGCATGGTTCACTAAGTACTTAATAGCAGTCTTATATCTTTTATTGCTTTTAAGTTAAAAAAACTCATGTACTTTAGGGTACACAACAAAATTCTAACATGGTACAAAAGTAACTTTTCTTATATTAAGATTTCTTATAACACCTTAGAGTTGAGAGCAATTTAATTTAATGTTAGGTTTTTAAAATGTAGAGAGTGTGAAAAACATACAACCCAAATGAGTTGCTATTGTTTATAGAAATTTATAGAAAGTCTTAAAGGTGACTTACTTTAAAATTAAAACCAACATTAAAATTAAATTGTTCCATTTTGATTTGAATAAATTAAAATAAATTAAAAGATGAAGCAAGTAAAAGAGCTTTTAACTTTAAAAATTAATATTTTAAAAATTAAAAATAATTAAAAATTAAAAACTGTTAGTTTGTCTATTAGTATCATAACTGATGTTTAAATGGTTAATTTCATATCATAACAAACTGCTGGCTTTGTTATTAATGCAGTAATTAACTAGTTGTTTTGTTGGAACTTAGTCTAACCTTGTTTGATGTGGTTGATACAAAATGAGATCACAAAATCAACAATTTTCTAGATAACTAAAAAAATAATTTCAGCAAAAATTTTGTTGGTCAGTCCTTAACCTTAAGTCAGATCAAAACAAATCTCAAAACAAATCTCAAAAGTTCAAAAGAATGCAAATACATTGAAAGATGCAAGACATCGTTGAGAATGTTTGAACGATCAACAGCAGAGAAAATCTGAAACACAAAAGAAGATAACCATTTATTTTAGTTCGCAACGAATAAAAACAAGAAAAAAAAACAACTAAGAAGACATTTATGATGGAAAATTTTCATTATTTGCATTATTTTTGATATTTTTTAATAAAGCAAAATTTACATTTAAGTATATCTAAAAAAATTATATGAAAATAGAAACAAAAATCTCACAGTATGTTTTTTTCTGATCTGAGATAACAGAATTTTCCAATTATTTTCATCATAGTTCACTTGATAAAAGCCAGTAGCTCCAATATTTACTTTATACATCCATGTATTGTCAGGTATAACAATTGATCCTATAAGTATTTTGATTTCATATAGAGGTTAGAACATTAAATTCAAAGGATGAAAAAAAAAGATTGGATAAAATGAAAAAGAATTAACAAAACACAACTGCATAGTTAAACTATGTAATAAATTGTAACTAAACTATGTAGTAAATTGTTAGCTAAACTAAGAAATAAATTGTAACTTTATCCTAAACCCATAGTTATACAGACTAGATTGTTTTGGATCATTAAATGCCTAGATTGTAACAGATCAGATCAGCCATGTTAGGCTAGTAAGGTCAGGTTCTCAAGTCCCTAAACTGAAGCTATACTGGATATCAAAAAATTACACTTGCATAGAATCATTTTTTGTTACCTATTTATTTCAAATAAGAAAAATTTGATGATTTTAAAATCAGGAAATAATTTATCTGGTAATCAAACATATAAACAAGGAAACAAACATAATAAAAACAAAATAAATAAGTAATAACATAACAAACTAAAATAAAAAATTTGATTATGATTCTGATCTTGCACCTGCCGAAGAACAATGAAAATAAGAAATTGTGCTTTCACTCAAAGAAAAATTCTAAGCCATCACCATTCTGAATAATCAAGGATCAACTTCTATCTGCTTTGAACATTGAATTAATGATTAAATAATTAAACCTTTGTGAAAGTTTCGGTTTTATATCAAAAATCAGAAAAAGATTAACTCAGTATAAAATAATTATAAACTTGTGTACAGCAACTTATATCTCAAGGAAACATCTCAGGATGAAACCAAATTTAAAGTGGAGGAGTACATTTAGAGTAGCTTTCTGGTTGGCAATGATACAAGAATGTAAAAATAAAGTTAATTAGAAATGCTATTTATTTTTATCATTATCGGCCATATTTGAAAAAAAAAAAGATATACATGTTAAAAATAGTAAGTTAATGCTAGACAGCATAACCCTTAGACCTTGGTTCACACTTAATAAAATACAGAAATAAGAATGTATAGTGAAAACTGTTGATATAACAAAGTGGGACCAAACTCTGACTTGCATTCTGCAAAGATTCTCATTACACAAGTTTCCTATATTTATAAGGAATATTTTTGAATTAATTTCCAAATAGCTTGATTTGGCAAAAAAAAGTATTTTTCCTGTTTTGAAAGCCATTTTCTAACACTTTTAGGAAAAAAGAAAGTACCCTAAATGAAATTGTGCCTTGAGACCATGATGGGCAGATTGCCACATTCACTCAACTTGATACTCTCAAACACCATAAAGAAGGTGAAAATATCAGAATTAGTTTAAGTAAATCATATTTGATATTTTTCATGTTATTTGTTATAATATATTTTTCTTTTTTAAGTTTTGCAGACCAGCAAAAAAGTATTGTTTAAAATACAAAGAAATAACTAATCCCTGATTTCAAGGTTTTGATTTAAATTGACTTATTGTTTATAATAATAATAATAAAAAAAAAAAGTTATTAAAATATTTTTTTTGCAATACCTTCAACACTGTCAAGTAACAATGTATTATTCACCGTTAAACCATCATTCAGAAAAAACTGCACTGAAAGGGAAATCAACCAAAGGGTCCTAACAACAAACAAAAAGGATCATAACAACAAACAGAATAAAACAAAAGTAGGAGCATTGTAAGTTTTTTCTCTCTTTTTATGATGTACTTTTTACTGCAATCAATTTTTTTAATAATTCAAAAAAATGTTGTTTTTTATACTTGTTACTGTCAACATCTCCATTATACAAGAACTGCTTTTGATGAAATGTCATTAGCTTGTCTTTGTTAACAACAGTGACTAATGGAAATCCTGGGGTTTTTATCCATTTGCTTGAAAACTCTACCAAATTTATTTTATTTTGTGACTAGAGAAATGCAAAAATAAAAAAAATAAAAAAATGAAAATATCCTCACTCATTTTGGGATATTAAAACATTAAATGAAATTAGCAATGAAATTATAACATTTATAGCATAATAAAAATAATTTAAATAAAAAAAAAAAAAACGAGGAAAAAAAAAAAAAAGGCACATAAAAGTTGAATTATCTACTGGACATGTGTTGCAAAAACAAAAAATTACCTCATTTAATGTTGTAAAGAATTCCATAGCATCTGCATTAGAATATTGATATTTTGTTAGGAAATGCTAAAGAATCAATTCATATTACCTTATTTGGAAGTTTAAATCTTCCTGTTAAAAAAATTTTCCCACATAATATCTTTTAACTTTTTAATTATATATAATTATTTATAATTATCTTTTAAAATTTAATTTTTGAACCTTGAATCAAAAGCCAGAATGTGGATAAAGAGTTTTTAAAATATTTTGAAAAACACTTAATCAATTTTGACCTTTCTATTTGTTTTAAAGCAACTTTAGCTCCCTTTCAAAAAATACAAGTGTAGTTTTAAAAAAGTTATTTTTATTAATTTTCATTTTTGTTATACTTGGATTTTTATCGCTATTATTATAATTATTCTTACTACAGATTTACAAAATGTTATTTACTAAGTAAAAAACTTCAAATACCCTGACTCCATCAAAAAAGTCTTTTTCACCCATTACATTTTCAATCATTGCCAAGAGGGACGCACCCTATTTTATTACAAAACAAATTGCTAAAAATCAATCCAAAGCAAAAAACTTAACGCAGCATAAATTTTCCATTAAACATAAAAACACTTAAAAAAAAGTCGATGAAAATCTAAAAATGAAAAATGTTTACTTTTTGGTAAGTGATGACATCATACATTGATTCAAGAGTTGATAAATCAGTTATATTTGGTGCAACTGCATGAGTATATTTACTGACATCAGCATTAAATGATGAAAGATAGTTTTTTATATAGTATGTAGTTTTGATATCCCATGATGGATAATGATAAGATATAGGGAGTTCTTGTAAAAATGCTGCAAAAGATTCCTTTAGCCACAAATCACTCCATGATTTCATAGTCACTAAATTACCGAACCACTTTAAAAGAAAAAGTTATAATAATATCAAACAAAATAAATTTGCTGTGTATTATAAATTTGGCTCTGTAAATTAAAAAAAGTACCAACCTGATGGGCTATTTCATGACTAACAGTCTTTGTGACAGATTCCATACTCGTAATTGGTTCGTCTTTAAATAGTAAACAGTTCTCAAGAAAGATCATCATACCCCAGGTCTCCTCAGCACCAGCTACTAACTCAGTTACAGGCATCAGATCTATTAAAAAAATATTTAACTTTTCATCATCATCATCATCATCATCATCATCATCATCATCATCATCATCATCATCATCATCATCATCATCATCATCATCATCATCATCATCATCATCATCATCATCATCATCATCATCATCATCATCATCATCATCATCATCATCATCATCATCATCATCATCATCATCATCATCATCATCATCATCATCATCATCATCATCATCATCATCATCATCATCATCATCATCATCATCATCATCATCATCATCATCATCATCATCATCATCATCATCATCATCATCATCATCATCATCATCATCATCATCATCATCATCATCATCATCATCATCATCATCATCATCATCATCATCATCATCATCATCATCATCATCATCATCATCATCATCATCATCATCATCATCATCATCATCATCATCATCATCATCATCATCATCATCATCATCATCATCATCATCATCATCATCATCATCATCATCATCATCATCATCATCATCATCATCATCATCATCATCATCATCATCATCATCATCATCATCATCATCATCATCATCATCATCATCATCATCATCATCATCATCATCATCATCATCATCATCATCATCATCATCATCATCATCATCATCATCATCATCATCATCATCATCATCATCATCATCATCATCATCATCATCATCATCATCATCATCATCATTAATCAGTCATCAATCATCAATCATAAATGATGATTAATCAGTCATCAATCATCAATCATAAATGATGATGATGATGATGATGATGATGATGATGATGATGATGATGATTATCATCATCATCATCATCATCATCATTAATCAGTCATCAATCATCAATCATAAATCATCATCATCATCAATAAATAGAACTACCTAGTTTTGGCAGCATATACTTAATTTGAAACTTTTCAGAGAAATAATTTAAGGCAAGAGGAGCAACATTCAATGCAAGTTGAGTTTCCTCCAGTCTTTCATTAGGAGCATAAACACGAATCTGAAACAAATATAACATAATAATGTAAAGTAAACAAAATACTTAATTACAAAGTGCAAGAGTATTCCAAAAATATTCAATTGCAGAATTAAAAAGCTTAAAGAATTTACCTTGATACGATTGTCTAAAATTAACTCACGAAAACTATATTCTGTAACTGCAAATGTGACAAGGTAGGTGCTCATCTGTAGTGAGTTTTTAAAAAATGTTTCAACATTTGTTTTTCCAACATTTAGCTACAAAGTAACATAATGATGTCTAAAAATGTATTTCAAAGTAGCATAGTATTTTATAATAATGTATTTCAAGGTAAAATAGTAATGTATAGTAATGTAGTGAATCAAACAAAAAATTGTGTTCATGATGACATTTAATAAGAGTCTTATAATAAAAAGTTATTAAAATTTTTTAAATCAACAAAAATAAAAAAAATTTTTAAAACATATATGAATCATAAAACTTAACACATACAAAACTTAACAGAACTTGAAATCCAATTTTACAGCAATATTATGTTATATAGTAAACAATTATAATGATAACATCTATAAAAAAAAATAGTAATAATACCAATACATTTAGACATAAACAAAATTATTTTCACTTTTTCTCATGTATTTTTAAAAAAAAGGAATAAATTTAAGGCTATAAAATATTTTTTAATATTTAAAATCTATTTTCATTAAAAGTTACCTTTTTTTCTTCTGGCATATTGGATAGAGCAGTAAAGCCATCTTTTACATGTTGGATAATTACTCGAAACTTAGCTTTATATATAGGTTCATCAAAGCAGGGATAAGTGTTTCGTGCCATTCTTGCCTCAAACATTGTAGAAACCATTTGGCTAATAAAATTTTGCAAAATAAAAAAAGATAAAATCTAAAAAAGTTGTATCAGAGATTCAACAGAGATCATCATCATCATTCATCATCATAATTGTCATCATCATCATCATCATCATCATCATCATCATCATCATCATCATCATCATCATCATCATCATCATCATCATCATCATCATCATCATCATCATCATCATCATCATCATCCATCATCCATCATCCATCATCATCCATCCATTTTAATCACTCCTTGGTATTTTTTATCCATCATCATCCATCATCATCCATCATCATCCATCATCATCCATCATCCATTGTCCATCATCATCATCATCAATCATCATTATCATAATTGTAATTGTCATCATCATAATCATCATCATTCATCAACATTATCATCAATCACCAGACACTCAACAGCAAAGTTTTTTTTTAAGTTTTGTTCCATTTAATTGAAGAAAAGGAATTAAACAAACATCGTTGAGAAGAAAAACACACGAGGAAATAGGAATGTGCTAGGTGGTTATATATTTTTATAGCATAGACAAATATTTTGAGTTTTAAAATAAACTTTACTAACTCAACCAAACAACTTAATTAGTCACAAATTTATTGCAGACTTGTTTTTTTAAAATACGGTAAGAATAAACAAATGAATTAATACTAACTGATGTTTTTGATTTCCATCTAAATAACTAGTCAAATATATTCCATTATTCACATTGTAACTGAGAACATTCTGGAAACCAACAATCAAGTCATAGTAAGTGCCATTAAAAAGCTCTCTATCAAGCTGCAACACAACATACTGCTTTCCGTCATTCTTATACTTGCTCTTTATTCCCACTTCCACATTGTTACTATCTACCAACTTTACTTTAGAAATAGTATGCTGGGAAGAATGAAACACAATTGTTGATGTTGGAAAAATACACTTTAAATGAATTTTAATCACTCCTTGGTATTTTTTATTCAAAATGTCAGGATACACATACAACAAGTATGACTCTGGTAAAATATCCCCTGGCAACTGTTCTTTATCATAAACATTACTTGGTAGTACCTGATCAAATAAGCTTGTAGTTTCAGGTGCTTCATTTGAATGGCCATTATCATCATATGGAGTAAATACATTCTCTGAAGAAAGAGCTTGATAACTTCCAATTCCTGCAATTCCAGAAATAAAAAATATACCAATCAAGAGACTTGACCATCCTTCTGTATTACTTATTCCATTTTTTTGTTCGGCAGAGATTTTTTCTTCTTTTAAAACTGCTTTTCTGCACTTCACTTTATTTTGTTCGTTTTGTTTATCCATCCATAGTTTATGAAAAGCAAGTTCATCAAGTAAAAAACTTCCCATTCCATTAAATATCATAATAATCAGCTTGATTACATAAATTGTTGCTATGTAAATTTACAGCTTTGTCTGGTTACTGTATGTAGCCCTATAGTAGTAAATAAACAAATTTTTCTTGTTAAAAAATTTACTCATTATTAATTTACTTCAGTCGCGAAAAAACGGATACTTAAACCTAAGAAGGCATAAATTCATTCTGTAATACATCTTCACTTACCAAAAAGCTGGCAAGATGATGATCTTTAATGAAAATATATTTGCAAATAAGATTCTGTAGAGTTCACAATTTTTATATTTGCAGAAAACTTCCACCTATATATTTATATATAGATTCACTGTTATTCAACTTTATTTTGAATGTTGATTTTTACTTTAATAATTTTTTGTGTGAATACAAACTTTTGTTAAAAAATACAAAATGATTTACAAAGCACAGGCTAAAATACAATTTCTTGCAGACCTGCTTCTAAAATATATCAAGATTTAGAATTTTTGAAACTGTGACTACAAAAAACAGATCAACTGCTTCCAGCAGTTGCTTACAGGTTGTATCTTTGGTACTAAAAGAAGACTAAGTTTCTAATTACTAACACTTTGCACTTTTTTAACATATCACGTAAAAGAATATATATATATATATATATATATATATATATATATATATATATATATATATATATATATATATATATATATATATATATATATATATATATATATATATATTTATATCACAGATTTATATTTATATTACAGATAGATATTTCAAAGAAAAGAACTTAAACACAAGTAAACACAAGTAAAAAAATTAAAACACAAGTAAAAAAATTAAAAAAACACAAGTAAAAAAATTAAAAAATTTACTTAAAACAGCATAAACCAGTGAACCAGAATTAGAATGGAAAAAACAAAAAATTTTATACAGAAACTTTACAAAAATTGTTTAAATAAAAACTTTATTGTTTCAGTTTTAATGATTCTAGCAAAAAAATTCAACACATTGCGACTTAAATGTGTAGCTACACTAATTAAGCTAATCTACACTATTTGTTACCATGACAAATAACAGAAAATCTGTTATAATAAAGAATAGAAACTTAATCATCTCAATTAGTGAGTTAAAATTATGTGGATTTTAAACAATTGATCCAAACAAAAGATATTTTATCGTAAACTAAATTTTATCAATGAGATTACTTCTTTCACTAATCCTATATAATACCTTTAACACACCTTGTAGTTATGACAACAATAAATATGAAAATCTAAAATAAAAACTACATATATGTAAATTTGTATGTCAAATAAAAATGGTTTTATTGATTTTAAAGTTTTTCTTTTTTTTAGTCAGCATTTATTTGCAAACAAAAAATGATAGTTGCAACTCCTGGATTCAGATTTGTTGAGGTATCTGATGCACCAAAAGTAGAAAATAACCCTTTTTTTGTTAAGTTTAAACTTGAGAAATGATTTGTCAATAAAAAATGGATCGACAAGAAAAAAAAAACTCAGTTTATATAATAGAATTTTGTTTATTTCCTTAAATACTTTTATACAAGAATTAAAAAAAGTCAACTAAATTTAAAAGAACAAATTTAATACAAAAAAAATATATGACTTAAAAGATAAATACTAACTAAATATGTCACACAAATTTAATAATAATTTTCAGAGTTTATAAACAGATGGCAGTAAAAAGTGCATCATTTTTTGTCCAGAAGGTAGCAACCTTAAAGATATGAATTTTTCCACTCTCCAAAAGCTCTGCACAAATAAAAAAATTTATAAAAACTAAAAACATTTTTTTTCAGAAAAACTTTTTAGTTTTAGTGTTATGAACAAAAGAAGTGAAGGTAAAAACACTTCATAAAAAGATTGTATACCTCTGCAATAATGCCAGAAAAGATGATTCATTACTCTTACAATAACACCTCAAGTGCTGTTCAGCAAAACTTTCAGGTAGCATTTGACTGACCTAAAACAAATATGTAAAAATCAAACTAAGAAAAAAACTTATGAACTAAACGTTAATGGAGAATAAAAATCAAAAAAGCTATTTAAAGGTGAATACTTAAACATTAATGAAATACGAGATTGAAAATACATATATGTCTTTTAATAATTGCAGTTTGTTATATATGAAGAATGACTGCCAGTCAACCATATTGCGTTTGCCGAAAAATTGAAAAAGCAAAAAAAGTTAGGTGTACTTTATTAAAAGTGTTAGAAATCAAATTTACATAATATGAAATTTTTATTAACATATTCATTCCAATAGTGATATAGTTTTTTATTAGTTGAATAAAAAATAGTGTGAGAGAAATAAAAAATTTAGAAAAATGCTCACTTGACTTTTTGAAAGAAAAATTGGAACATCTGGTTGTAACTTGGTGTAAAAACCAACTTTATCAATAGGGTTCATATCTTTCATACCGTAATCAAAATCAACAAGCTAGAAAATTAAGTTCTAGATAATACTTTAGGTATAGGTTTTTTTTCATATTTTTATTCCATAAATAAATATATTAACAAATGAATTTAAGTATTTTTAAAGAATGATTTTATTCTAGGAGAACACATAATGCTTAACTTTACTTTAGGCAGAAAAATAATGATAAGTACACACTGTTAAATAGTACTACACATTTTCTTCTAAAAAGAATTTATATTTAAAACTGTTTAAACAAATATTCTTTAAAAAAAAACTCTTTTTTATAGGATTCATTAATTTTTCATAGAAAATATCTAAAAGTAATACTAGTTAAAAGATTTTAGCCTAAACTACTTCTAAAGAAGTAGTTTAGTCTAACTACTTCCAAACATCTTTAGTCTTTTATAAATATCTATTTTTTTTTTAAAAAATAAGTTTTTTAACTTTTAATCAAGAAATATATTTTGATTTCTATGTTAAACACTGAGCACAGAATTTTAACAACGAGACACGTAAGTCAATAATAAAAAAATAGCAGCCTTATGGGAGTAAGAATCACCACATGCATCATAGAATATAATCATAAAGCAAAGCCAACCAGAATCAATTTATTAGCTTACATGAATTACAATATCATCCAAGCAAAATTCATTGTTGTTTGATTCAGCAGCATGTACTTTCAAGATATGACCAATTTCATTTTTAATTTTTACAACATCATCCTAAAGAAATAAATTTTGTTGTCTAGTTATTTTTGAGTATAGTAAATCATATATAATAAATTTGAAAATTTTTTCTGTTTCTAGAGGAGAAAAACATAAAAAAAACAAAAAAAAAAAGAGTACTTATTTATGCTATTTACTGAAAAGTAACAGAATTGGTTTAAAGGTTAAGTGGAAAAAACCCTTGAAGCTTGGTCAAATGAGTGAATGACCAAAATGCTTAAAAATAATGCAAAAAATAATTTGTCAAATGGATAAAAATCCATTCAGATATTGAAAAAATTCTTTTTTTTTTTTTTTTTTTTTAATTAATTTGAATGAGTAAAGTTTTTCCAAAAAAAAAATGCTACCTTGGTAATAGGCTTTGAAAGAATAGTTTGCCCAATATATTTATATAAATCTCTACGCTGAATTCTTCTTAAGACATTTTGAGACTAAAACGTAATTTTAAAAAAACAAGTTACTAAATCTTGAAAAAAAAGTGTGCATTTAACATTAAAATACTTACTGATTTCAACCTTTCATCTTTTGAAATTTGAATCAATGTAAGTATTTCATCATTCAAATGTGTATAAGCTTTCATATCATTGATGCAATCAGTCATCTTAACCATCTTTCTGAAAAAAAAAATTGCCAACATTTTTTTAAAATCATTACTATATTTAAGTAATATATAGAACAGACTAAATTATTGTTACACATAACTTATAGGTAATAATTATATCAACTTAAAAGGGTTTACCCGTCAGTTCCTGGAAGATGCAAATGATCATTAGCTTTTAAAATTACATCTGAAATCCTTTAAAAGATAAAAATTCTTCTTTATTCTGAATCTCAAATTTTTACTTTAAAAATATTACACCTGTTAAAAATTTAGTTTTATCAACAATTTTATCCCAAATTTATCATTTTTAAACTGCATCATTAATCTTATTTGAAATTTACATTTGAAATAAAATTAATGATACAGCTTTTAAGTTGAGCTGTTAGTTCTTATCTATGATATTTATTTACAGTTTTAATAATAATTCTTATTTCATATATAACTGTATACTCATTAGCAAAAAAAAATTTTTAATGTAAAAACCATGCACTCTTATTGGATGTGACTTGATGAGAAAGTAACAGAATCTATTTAAAGGAAGTTGACTCTAGATTCATTACTTTGGCTTTGAAGGTTTTAGCAAAAAGTTTAGTATTTGTTACATTTTTTTCTTCTATAAGTATTCTTGAAACCATTGCAGTTATTTCATTTGTGTAGTAAAGTCATAATTTTAGAAAACAGCATTAAATTACATAGATTGCAGTTTTACTGGGTCCCTGTGTCAAAAGTTACCTCAAGACCCCTTTTTAAAATAACTTAAAGCTCCTCACTTCTTAAAAAAAGGGTTTCCTCAAATTATGTCCTAGGCTCATAAGTGGCTTTGAGTTTTGCAAAGAAATCATTCTGAAGGACATTCACAATACTCCTTTTCATGCACCTATGGTGATTGTGAAAAGAAATATTCTCTTCAAAAAGACTATTTCCTGTTAGTTTAAGTGTAGCAGATGTTAAAAGTGAAATATTTAGATAAGGTAAATCCTTTTGCCATTTATCTAACTAGAAAGTAGGTTCTAGGAAAGAAAATTAAACCTGTTAGGTTTAATTTTCTAAAAAAAAGTGAAAGCTTTCCAAACTTCAAGTTGCTCATAACATTGATCATCACCCAAGTGTTTTCCAGTTTGATGTCACAATTATCCTTGCAATTCAAGCTATGATCACACGTTCTATTCAAGGTATGGTCATACACGCTTCCTCCAGTCAAATTGTTATAGACTTAACCTCATCATGGATTCCCATTGAAATTTTAACTGAAGATTTTTTTTATCTGGTTATTTTAAAATATAGATTGATTGATTGATGTAGAATAATACACAACACAGGCCTTAAAAAAAAACTTTTTTGTCTTGGTGCCAAGCATAATAGGACTGTTTCCTGTTAATTTGGGAATGTTGAATCTGAAAATAGCTTCTTTTTTTTACCATTAGCTGTAATTTTCATTTTGTAAAATACACTTATTTTGGTGATAAATCTGATTACAAACAAAAGACTACTACCAGCAGAAGTGAAAAACTCAGAAAACTCTACAACGAATTTTTTTATGTAATAGGATAAACAAGTATGTAATAAAGAAAAATTAAGTCCAAGGTGAAAAATCACAATCGCAAAAGTAAAAACTCATGATAAAAACTTTTGTTTTTGTGATGTTCTTGAATGCAGGAATTCAAGTGCGAGGCACTTTAAATTCCAACAGCAGTTTGTAATCATTTTGATATACCACTTTGCTTGGTAATCCAGTCATATAAATAAAAAAATATGGAGTTTTTTCTTTTGATGTAAGATATTTACACCTTATATTAAAAGTATTTCATGCCCATGGTTGTTTATCTAATTAACAACCTTTTTGTTGGGGTACAAAGTTTGTAAACACAATCTGCATAAACTTATACCTATGCACAAACTCATTTTTCTTTCTGCATAAACTCATACCTACTGCACAAACTCATACCTATATTATACATATAAAGATACCTTTAGGATTTGTCATCAACAGAGAAAAGAAGGAAAAATCCAGGCATATTCCATAGCAAAAAAAAACTAAAGTTAATCAAGGAAAATGCATTCCAAAATCACAGCATTCCATAATCACACAGAAACAGTTCTACATTTCTGGCACCAAAATGTGGGTTGACTAGTAAAATCATTCCTGCTTTAGATTTGACTTCATTACCTTCTATCTTGTAAATCTCCACTTTTAATATTCAATCTATGGATATCTAGTAATTTCTTAACATTTAAAGAAATGACTTGCTTTCTTGTATATCAATACAATGCCCCTAAGCAGTATATCAAAAATTTTTATTTATCTTCATTGTGAATTCAGCTTCCTTTACCTTTTCAGCTGAGTCCTTTATGAAGCATTTTCATCAAGAAGTACCATTTTGAATTACACTTTTTTCCTTCAATTTTAAGTTGTTAGTTTTTAATATCTAATGCCAAAATTAAGCATCATCATATATTTTGCTGATTCAGTTTCATGCAGATTTTTTCTATTGTTTAAAATTTAATACCTTTATGTTTAAGAGGTATAACTTGTACCTTTGCTGCATATCTAATGGCATAGTAGGGTGGTAACAGTTGATTTGCTTAACATGTAATTCAAGCCATGATAAAGTTCTACATTAGATATCTGGCTTTTAAAACAATATTTTTTTATTTAAATTAAAATTAGAGAGCAATTGTTCCAGAGCGCAGAGTTAAATAAAAAATTAGGTCCAGTAAAACGCTTAATTTGAGTTTCGGATTGAAAAATAGTTCATGATCACAATTCCGACATAAGTTTGAAATGGTGAAACGCCTTCATAAGATCTTAATTTGAGAAGATGGCTGAGTCTTTTAGTTATATAATAACACCATCTAAGGTTGGAAAACGTGTAAACTACAAAAAAAAAGTTCTTGAACTTTAAGGACTTTTTATTTAGACAGCTTAGGACCACTTAAATAGCTTTGGGAACAATTTTCATCTTCATCAGATTGCAGTCAAACTTTTTCTGTGTACTTTTTCATCAAGTCTGACCAAATGATATGGAGTACAAATAAAAGTGAAAGAAAAAAACTTGTTTGTAAAACTTAACAGCCATTGTATATTTAAACCATTATTCACTCTATAGTAGATAAACCATTATTCACTCTATTGAAGATAAACTTAAAAAATACAACTAATTTTCTGAAAAAAAAAATTCTAAAAAATTTGAATCACTTACATAAAATCAATAATTTTAACAGTTTTATGTTGATAAGCTCTTCTGTGCAAGCTTGTCCTTGTATGAAACATGTCGTACAAGGTAGTTACTTCCTAACAATAGCAAAAACATTTTTGCAAAACATTCTTTGCACTATATATGGTATCAAATCAAAGTATAAGTGAAGAGCTTTATGTGTAAAACTTAATTTTGAAGTGAGTTTGTTTTAAATAGAAAAACATTTTAATGGGAAACTTGCAATTCCAAGAAAGCAGCTTTAATAATAGATCTTACTGGTGTTTGTGTCTTCTGTATTTATAATGCAACTGACTTGCTTAAACCTTGTTTAATAATATACTTGTCTTTATGCCATTTAAGTCAAATGGAGATTATGGCAGTTGCAAAAAGAGCTTGACCAAGGTTCTATAATGGCAGCTCAATAAGTCATACCTTTTGCCTATATAAAGACCATTCTCATATTAATAGTAACATTCAAACAGTAGGTCATCAATATATTTTTCTAAAGGTATAAACTCTCTTATCTTATCAGATGACAGTTTGTAACATTGCTTCTAATTAATTCAATATCAGATAGTAGTTTCCCATAGGACTTTACCTATGATATATTTGTTACTTTCTATTGATTGAGCAAAATCACTCTTTTATTAAAACAAGATTACTCTTACACTAAAACAATTATTAAAATTTCAAAAAATTGTGTTAAAAGTAAACTTATATTAGTTCAATGAATTCTGAGAATTGTTAGATTTTAAAAGCTAAAAAAAAAAAACAATGTAAAATCAATTACTTTTCATAAATTTGAAACTTTTTTGCACTAAATGAAATAGTATAAACCTAAAATATATAATATGTAAATACCTCTATAGGACGTGTCCTTAGAGTGATTGCTACTAACATGGGTTGTTTTGCAAAAAGTTTTAATAAAATTTTGCATCAACTTGCAATCCACCTAAAAATTCATATAATATCCATCTGCTATCCATAGCAAAGCAATTTATATTTTGTGCTATACAAGAACCACAAGCGCAATCTAAGATAATATTACCGTTTTGACTTAGAGAGGAAAAATTTATTTCATATTAAAAAACAGGTGTTCTAAATATCACCTTGTTTGGCAATATCATTCTGTTTGGAACCTGTATAGCTTAGTTTCATTTAACTTTTACCTGTTTTATTTGAATGTTAGCATTCTCCTCAAAATTCTGGCTGTAGAACTAAAACTTGAGTTTCATAGTTGAAATCTTTTCAGGATTAAAACATTTGCAACTAATGCACCTTAATCTTACAACTTTTTGGTAAAATGCAGCCAGACTTCATTTTGATATAAAAATATTTTGTGGAGGAAATGTTGTAAGGTCCATAATTTTATCTATAATACAAGTTTGTCATTTGTTTTCTGGTTATACAACACTATTTTTGCCCTTAAGAGTTTGAACTATACGAAAAAAGACTTTCTAGAGGAATCAGGTCTTTGGCAATGTTTATGTTGAAATATTGCCTTCTTTAGTCCTGATTTTTTTGTGGTTTTACACAGTTTGTTTTTGTTCTTTCAAAATTCCCTTTTCGTTCTCTTTTTGATTGAGCCCTATTAGAAGCAACCACACTGAAAGTCTTTTCCCATTAAATTTAGAAACAACACAGTCGAAAAATTACCTAGTTAAAACCAGGTTTTGCTTTGAACACTACTGTTGAATATGTTTAAACGTGGTGTTGAAGCTTTTGTTAATATATATGCCTCTATTAACTATCTGATTTTAAAACATTAACAGTCAGATAATAGAAGCATGTATATTAATAGAAGCATGTATATTAGTAGAAGCATGTATATTTATAAAAAATTGAGTATCAAAACCTTCTACAATTAAAACAAACCTCCTTTAAATCTAAATCTTAATTTAAAGGAAATACTTTTTTTCACTAACCTTAATTTGGAATCCTAAATATATCAAAAATTTAAAGTGGAATATTATGTAAAGATTTTCATCTTTAAACTGTAAAATTTTTATTTAACTTAAAAAACCACAAAGAAACTATAATTATACCAAAGATAATTTAAAAACTTATGATTTTATGCAACATGAACTATTAGCTTTTACCTTATCTCTTGTACATATTTGCAACTTTCCATCCACCATTAAAACTCGTGCAAACTTTAAAAAACGTCTAAATTATAAGTGTAAGAACAAATCACTAAACATTTACATTATATTACATTTGTAACATTAAACACAAACCTATGTACAAGATGAACATTTATTACCAATAACAAACCATTTATTTAGTCAACAACAACAGGCAACAACAATAACTATGATTATTAAAATATTACTGATAATAGCAATAAAAATAATGATATAAATAATAATAGTATGAATAAAAACATTTAAATCAAATTTAGACTGATGCATGAAAAAATTTGTCCATTAGTGAGGATATTTAGCCATGAAAACATTTCTTAACAATAAGATATTGTCTAAAAACTTTGTGAGATTAGAAAAACATTATCATGACCTAATATTAATGTTATGTTAGTTACAATAAAATCAAAAAAAAAAATTAAAAATGGCTCAGAAAGTTACAACAGCAGGCTCACAGTTATTTATATTTTAAGAAAATAATATTAAGCTCTCAGAAGTCCAGTTCACAACAAGTGAAAATATAATTCTGAAGATTTATTATAAATTGAGTTAAGACTTAATCAATAATACAAATTTCAACAATCAGTCAGATTTCTAGTTAAGATTTTTTTCATACAGTCTCCATATAGACTTAAGATAAATCAACTATTTTACTTTAATTCAAAAAATAAAACTTAACAAATCAAACAAGTTAATCAAACAGTTTATGTTTAAGTTTAATCTTAAAACATAAACTATTTGTCTGAAGCTATAAAGGAGCCTGGGAAGGAGAAGCTAACTGGAAAAGAAGGAAAAAGCTACAGAATAAGTGGAAAGCAATGGAAGCAAGTTTTTCAAAAATTCTTGTTTTTATCACAGTAGGATTTTCAAAATATCTTTCAAAATACATTTATCATTCTAAAATTATATAGTTATATTATTATAAATATGTAATAATGTATTTATATTTTTTATATTATATTTATTTATTTATAAAAAACTATTAGTGAATTTTAATGTTAATATTTTCAAAAATAGATGTAATCTGGATGGAATCTAGATGGAATCTTTCAAGCTGAAACCATCCATATATCTGTAGTATGAACTTAGGGTTATCAAGATTGTTTATAAGTAATGGTTACAATTACTTAATGTTCCATCTTCAAAACTTCAGTAATGTTTATTGTACATTAAAACTTAATAAACTCCAAAATATAAAATTTATAAAAAATTTACTTATAATCAAAATTGTTGGAAATGCCAAGATGGTGGCAATCTCTTAAAAAGTAATCCCACTTGTCCACATCAACTCCTGTCCTCTTATTTGCAACAACCTGTAGATATAATTTTAATGACTTATTGTAAGAGAATAAATTATTTCTTTTTAGTAACTTTCCTGCAACTAAATGTAATAAATCACATTGCAAACAACAAAATCTTGGCTGATAAAATAAAGAGAGAGAGAAAAAAAATGACCATACATAAAATTATTTGCAGCTTAAAGATCTTTAAAATTAAAATTGTTTTAGCTAGACTTTATTTTAAGTCATTTACATTAATTGAATGACAACTCATATTTTAACACGTAATTTGCGTTTCACCTTTGCCAGTAATTATGCAAGTAATCCTGGATCAGCGCATAATTTAAAAATTTCTGAAATTCTAACCTATTTCCAATTGTGGAAAACACTGATTCAGTTTTGGTAGGAGTTAAAAGCTACTCTTTAGGATAGGAGATGAATTTAATCTTAGCTACATATTAAATAAAGCTTTTTAGAAATCCTGTGACAAAATGAATTTCTACAGATTACACACTAAAGCACAAATTAAGGTAAAGTAAAATATTTTAAACAACTGTTCTAATTCATTTCAGTGGTATTTAAGCAAGTCATATATTTCAATTTTCACATTACTTACCTCATATAAGAAACTTTTTTCTTCTTCTCTTCCAAGGTAAGGCCATGCCTAAATTATATGGAAAAAGATTTTATTATTTCTTTTATTATTTTATCAAAAACTAAAGGAAAAATTAAATAGAAACTTTTATAAACTTTTGTTTACCACCTTAAAACATGCTTAACTTTTTCT
Organism: Hydra viridissima; assembly: GCF_058129835.1. Lineage (NCBI taxonomy): Eukaryota > Metazoa > Cnidaria > Hydrozoa > Anthoathecata > Hydridae > Hydra > Hydra viridissima. Next base: position 5,000,373 of record NW_028324311.1, on the reverse strand, counting down.
TTATAATTTTCTATAACACCTGTGTAACTCTTCCCATATAACTTATTTTACTTTTTAAATTAGTTTGAGAATTAAATACATGTGTCTATAAACTCTGATGTTCCACTATAGCTCAATGACTAATAAATGAAAAAGATATATATATATATATATATATATATATATATATATATACAGTGCTTCCAGAAAGTATTAGCGCACTCGTAATTTTTTTATTATGGACAACTTCAAATCAATATAAATTGTAAAGTAATTTAAATTTTGAACTAATTTTTTTTTTAAATGAAAGGTAAAAGCAATTAAATTTAATTTTAATGTCAAATATTGTCAACCTGCTTGTTTTTTTTATGAGTTAATTAGAAGTTTAATGACTACTCGGAAAAATGTCTGAAATTAAGCGTGCAAAAGTATTAGCGCACTTACAGTTTTTCAAAGATTCTAAGAAAGTTTAATATTTTATGTGACCACCTTTGTTTTTAAGGCATGCCAAGACTCTACGCGGCATAGAATCTATAAGTTTTCTGATTAGTTCTTGTGGCACGGTGTTTCACAACTCTTGGATTTGCGTTTTGAGCTGCACCAAGTTAGTGGGCTTGCTTTTTTGTAATTTGCAGTCCATCCAACTCCAAAGATTTTCAATAGGATTTAAATCAGGTGAGCGAGTGGGTCAAGGCATTAGATTCAGCCATTTTTCTTCCATGTATTGCTTTATTGAGCGTGCTGTGTGGCAAGGAGCGTTATCTTGTTGAAATTGCCAGGTGGAGTCAGCCTTGAAAACGTCCATTGATGGCTTTAAATAATCTTCTAATATCTCTCTATATCGATGTTGATTAAGGCGATCAGTGTAAAGATGCGCCAGTCCATTGCTAGATCCAGCAATGCAGCCCCAAATGCCAATTGAACCTCCTCCTCCTTGAACTTTTGACATGATAAAACGAGGATTATACTTTTCGTTTTTGTATCTCCTCACGACAACCCTTTTCTTGCGATTAATAATTTCAAAATTTGACTCGTCGGAGAAAATTACTTTTCTCCATTGCTCTACAGTCCATGCAGCTCTCTCTTTGCACCATTTTCTACGCTTGAGACGGTCTTTGATACTTAATAGTGGCTTCTTTGTTGCAAGGTATGAATTGAGGTGTTTTTTCTTCATAAGCTTGCTAATTGTTGATCGGCTAACTTGATGTGCACCCAACGCCGTATTCAGGTCTGAGGCAATTTTGGCTATGCTCATGTTTGGGTTGCGTCTAGCGAGCATAACTGCTTTATTTTCGTCCCTTTCTGACATTTTTTTGGGACGACCAGAGCGACTTTTGTCTTTGACTGTTCCAAACTCATTATAATTTTTGAGAGTTGTTCTAACGCTGCATTCACTGATTTCAAGTTGACCTCCAATTTCTCGATTGCTAAGACCACTTTTGTTCAGGCCAACAACTTGCCACTTTGTTTCAATTGATATGCTCCTTAAACCCATATTTTTGTTCTTGCAATTTTAAAGTTTTAACTTACTGTATTTCAAATGATTTTCCGCCACTTCAATATATTCCTCTTATATTTTTTATTGACTATTATTAATCAGCAGAGAGTTTTTAACAAAAACTAACCAAAAAAGTTTTTCTCAAAGGAATTAAACGAGTGTGCTAATACATTTTAAATGAGTGCGCTAATACTTTTGCACGCTTAATTTCAGACATTTTTCCGAGTAGTCATTAAACTTCTAATTAACTCATAAAAAAAACAAGCAGGTTAACAATATTTGACATTATAATTAAATTTAATTGCTTTTACCTTTCATTAAAAAAAAAAATTAGTTCAAAATTTAAATTACTTTACAATTTATATTGATTTGAAGTTGTCCATAATAAAAAAATTACGAGTGCGCTAATACTTTCTGGAAGCATTGTATATATATATATATATATATATATATATATATATATATATATATATATATATATATATATATATATATATATACACACTACAAATTCTGTATTTTTTGTCAGTTTAGAGTGTAGAAAATTAATATTACTATAATACCTTTATGGAACCAAACTAATATACATACTGTATATAAGAGTAAGTTGAAATTTGATCAAAAAAGCATTGACTTTACATCCAGTCAACTTACATCCAGACTTACATCCAGACTTACATCCAGTCAACTTATACATCAAGTTCAGATTTACTTCAAAGAAATGTTTGATAATACATTTTAACTAAACTTATTAAAATCAAAACTAAAAGAGAATACTTAAAATTTTTGAGTACAATTTTTACATAGCACACTTACAATTCTATTTCTCCGGTAAAGTATATGAGGTTATTTTAGTCTAAGATACTAAGCTTTGAAAACAGTTGATGTTTAGTATCAAAATCTTTCTTAAGGACACAAAAAGATGAAAGCAGTCGTCTGTCAAAAATACACCTGAAACATTAGTTACAAAAATAGGAAACCTAGCTGAGTTATACACCGTTATATACAGTAATTTTATCAACTGCTTGTTAAATATACTTTAGAGAAGACTTTACCCTATAGTAGGCCACAGGATAACTTAAATTTATTTTTAGCACAATTCTTTTGGCTAATCTTTTGAATAACCTTGTCTTATTACAAATCATGATTTAATCATAATTTAAATTGTAAAGTTAAGTTTAATTACACACCTGCTTAACTTGGTCATCTTTGGGTGGTCCAACAATAAGTTCTCGTATAAAACACATATCTTTGGCAGTAAAACCTTGCTCTTCAAAGACACTTTCTAAGTTATTTTCTAAGACCAAGTGGTTAAACATATCAACAGATCCTTGTTCGTGCTGAAAAAATATTTAATAGAAGAACTGTACAATGTAAGTAATCTTAAGGACTTTCTTTAACACCTAACATTCAATTTTATAGAATATTCAAATGATAACTAATGGAACATCAATAATATGTTTAATATTATCATTTTGTATTTAACAAATATAAAATAGACATGAAATTCAAAGTAAAGCCATGTTATTCAGTTTATTAAGAGAAAAAAAAACTTACTGTCCAATTACTTTTAGGATCATGAATGGGTATTACTAAATTATCAAACAAGTGAGAAAAAGGACCATGACCAAGATCATGACATAAACCTGCTATTTGAACACAAATAATATCTTTTTGTGTCAACTTCAATTCAGGTTGGCGTTTCTGAAGAGTTTGACAAAGTCGACCAGCCAGATAAGCAACACCAAGTGAGTGTTCAAATCTATTATGTGAAGCTCCAGGAAACACCATGTAACAACCACCTAAATTTCAACAACATCAAAATTTTATTTTAAAAAAGAAAAAAAGAAACAAAAAATTGAAGAAAGTTAAATTTACAATTAAAATATATTTGCTACTCTTAAATACATTAAAGAGTAAACATTAAGTTTAGCATTGTAAACTATCTATGATCTTAAACAGAAGGGTTTAAGATAAGTAAGACAAATCATTTATATTTTAAGTTGGTCAGTGATTCTTACCCTATTTCTTGCCTAAACCTAAGCCTAGCTCTAACTCTGACATCTTAATTATATAGTGTTCTCTAGCTAAGTTGCTTAAATATATAAATAATGATGCAACTTAACCCTAACACATTAGGTAAGTAATCATAAAGTTAATGCATGTAACAATTTATAATGCTAAACTTCAAAATTTAACAACTTAAAGTTGTTTGTTATTGAAGTTAAACAAATTTTTTTCTTGTGTCATAAATATAAAGTTAAAACTGTCAACTCTTCATTTTTCTGGTTTTTAAAAAATGTTATTACAAAAAGACAAAAAATGAAGAAAAAAACATACTTAACTGCTTTATATGTCTCAATCTTTGAAATTGTGGGGTATCAATAATACTTAGTAGCAGTACTGGCAGTTCAAAATGTCCATGTATTGGATCATTAAAAACCTAAAAACAAAAATTAAAAAAGTTAAAAAAAAAAGAACAAATGAAATTTTAAAAAATATATAGAAAAATAACAACATTTAAAAATTTTAAATAAACAAACAACTTCATACTTTTCTATCAGCTTTAGTTGTTGAATTTTCAAATGAGGTCTCAAAAGCAAACTTTTTGTCAGGCTGAAAAATGTAATCATCAAGAGGTCTGCTGACAGTTGCAAGTTTTCTTTTGCGGCTACTACTACTAGAACAGCCGTTTTTCAAACTATCAGTAATAAGACCTTCAGAAGTAACATGCTGCAGAACTTCTTCAGTTTTTTGAACAGCATACTTAACCAAGATTTGACAATGTCCTAAAAGAGTCCCATTAAGTCCTGAAATAGCAGCATCAGCTTCTTCTTTTGTTTCAAACTCAACATATCCAAAATTAGTGGAGTAACTTGGATTCTCTTTTTCAATTACAACATGAGCTAAAGAATACATTAATATATTAAACTATTAACTTTTGTAATTTATTGATTTTTAATTTTACAAAATTCAAAATCACTATTTAATTACCATTGTATGGTGTTCCGTACTTTGAAAACATGCATTTAAGATCTGTATCTCTTATATTGAATGGCAATGATCCAACATAAAGTTTTATTAAATTGCTCATTATGAACCTAAAATGTTAAACAATTCATAATCAATTAAATCTAACCTTTAAAAACTTATAGTTTTATAAGTTATAAGTGGTATAAGATGAAACATAAAACAACATATATTCATATTAAAAATTTTGTATCTATAGTTTACTTTTTAGTGATTTATATCATGAATATAGTGAACATATATCAATATATCTATTAATATAATAAATGTCAATATATTTTTTATTTGCAAGAATATTTCATAACACAAATAATTGAAAATAGTGTTTCGCTAAAAAAAAATGCAATGACATTAAAATTGTAAATAATTTACAAAAATAAGTTAAACGAATAGTAAAAATAGACTTCAAGTAATTTACATAAAAACACACATGTAGTTTGACTTGAAAAACTAATTAGTTAAAATGAGCAAGCACAAGAAAAGTAAATAATACACATAAATTCAATTGATTTTTTTTTTAATAAAAACAAATTTTAAAAAATATGATAACACATAAGTTAAGAATGAAGTTCACCTTAACGTGTTTTTAACATCCTTAACACGAAATATATTGATATTGATTGATTGATATTGATATTAACGATTTATCCTGTTTTAATATTAAGGTGTTTGTTTATATTTTTATTTTCACGGACGCTAAGTAAACTTCAACTTTATAGAATGAAAAGTTAATCCGTCGCCCGTTGTTGCGTTAAAAAAGTTTGTCGTTAAAAAAGTAATAAACTTTTTTAACGACAAACTTTTTTAACGCAACAACGGGCGTTTTTAACTCAACAACGGGCGTTTTTAACGCAACAACTGTGAAATCTGCGCGTGCGCAAAATAATGAAAACTTTTTTAACGCCGTAAGGCGTTAATTTAAAATAATATTATTATATTAACTAAAATACATATTATTATGTTTATTTCGATGTTATTTATAAATGAACGCATACCACAAAGTTCAAATTTTTTAGCATATTTCAAGAAAGCGATACGTTGTGATTTAAAAAATTTAATTAAGCCATCAGAAAGATACTGCTAAACATCATCAACTGAGTAAACATGGACAGCCATTTTTAATATAAAGTATAAACTAATTTTTAATATTTTACATACCCTAATGAAAAAATGCAACTTTTTTAACTTCAAATTCATTCCCTAACGAAAGCCTTTTAACCAAAAAGATAATGTAAAAAATCCATTTAAAAAATGCTTTTTTAACGATTTTAACACGTTCGCTGCCGAGCTATTTTAAACTATGCCAACTTACTACGAGTATTCTCGTAGTTGGCAGCGAAAGTGTTAAACTGTTTTTATGGTGCTAGGACTTTTTACCTTAAACTTCCTTCACGAAGCCAATTCTTTTTTTAAAGAGAGTTTGTATCATTCTATAAGAAACCAAAAAAGTTAGCTGCCCCAACTTGCCCCATTTGGAAATAATGTAGTTTTAAAAAGTTCATTTTATAGAAAAAATTAGCAACTTTCATGTTTTGAGAGTTTTTTCTGACACGTCTGAACAAAACTTTTTAATTTTATTTTATTCTAGTACATAGCTTATGTAGTTATCTATGTTGTAGAATATATATATATATATATATATATATATATATATATATATATATATATATATATATATATATATATATATATAAGAACATTCTATTGCGTCAACTTTTAATAACATAACGTATCAAAATGAAAAGAAAACACCTGGAAGAAAATGCCTTGAATGGGAACAATCAAGCAGCAGAACAAAAAGAAGAAAGAGTGAAAAAATAGGAAATCTTCTTATTACAAGTGATCCAATAAAATCAACTATAATAATTTCTCAAGATAGAAGTAAAGTTAAAACAATTCAATTATCAAAGAGCGCTCTAGAACTTGTTAAAAAATCAAATAAAAATACCATTGATGAAATCCAAAGTGATAATGAAACTGATAATGAGTACAATTAGTATGACAATGAAAACGAAGATGAAGAAAATTATGAATTAGTTACTGAGGAAATAGATTACGAAGATGTATATGAACATAATAAATAAGACGATGCTGATTTATTTTTAAGCTTATTTTTCAATTTAGGTGAAATATAAAACGTATAGATCATGTTAACTAATTATTTTCATAATTTTTCATTTGGTTTTCAAAATGATAATTAGTTTAAAACTTAATTAGTTAAAATTACTCAGGGGCAAGGTGGTGGGGAGGGGGGCCCAGTAAAATTTGCTACCCTCTGACCATACTTAACCATTTTTAAAATATTTTGAGTCTTCTTTCCTTGTCTACTTTTTTTACATCTTAGAGTAAATTTTCAGCAATTTTGAATAAATATTTTGTCAAAATTAATTTTGGCCTAATTTTAAGTTATTCCTGATCACTGTGTGCTGACGTAATTAAATTTTTTAAATCACAACGTATCGCTTTCTTGAAATATGCTAAAAAATTTGAACTTTGTGGTATGTATTCATTTAAAAATAACATCGAAATAAGCATAATAATATGTATATTAATAAACATACTAATAATCATAATAATATACATAATAATATGTATATTAACATATAATAATAAACACAATAATATCTATATTAAAAGTTAAATAGTTCTGCGCATGAGTTACGCATGCGCAGAACTATTTGTTAACTTTTTTAACGACTTACTTTTTTAAAGCAACACCGTCCCTGTTGTAACAATGTAAATAATAAAAATCAAGCCATAGGTGTTCGGACTTTCCGTTAATAACGAATAATAACGAGAAAAGTATCAGTTTTCCATATCAGTCAATTGAAATAAATCAAATATAAAATAATTTTTGTATAAAGATCTAATGAGTTACAAGTTTTCAGAAAAAAAATTTGCAATATTTCACATACATTATATAATTTTGCTTCAACCTTTTAAGACAGTGCGCAGAATTTCTATTCGATTAAGTCCCCTTAAATTCATTTTTCAAAAATAAAGTTTTGTAAGATTGTAAACGTCGCACCATAAAATTTCGCTGTTTTAAACTGTTAATTCTATTTTCACGATGTTGTAACTGTTGTTGTGAGGCATAGGGGGGATTTTTGTTTTCCCCAAACAAATTCAAACAATAAGCATGTTAGTCATTATGCTGTTTTTACCAACTATAGAAGCTGTAAGTAAAGGCTATGCCGGAGGATATAAATAATATGTAATAAACCGTTTGCGGGTGAGAAATGATTTCATTGCATTAAAATGGCATTTTGATAATTCCAAGAATTACCGTTTTGAATATAACCCCCCCTGAAACCCATATTATCTTATAATGGTTTTAAAATTATTTCCTTTTTTTAATTTTTGTCTCTAAAACACATTTAAAATTGCTGGGTCACACATGACCCAACAATTTTAAATGCTATAAATACATAGTAAATATCAAATCCATATCAAAGATTATACAAATTCATTAACTACATCATTAAGTTACATATTAATACTAAATATTGTCTCACCTTGTAAAATGCAGTTATTATATAAGTCAAATTTGTCGTGAATTGATAATTCAATCACTTATACGGGTGGCCATAAGTAAAAATGGGATTTTACTCAATAATAAAAATTGATTGTAATTGTTAATTCCCCTGAGTCTCACAGATGAAAAAAAATTCAACATGAAATAAACTTTTGTTAAACGGATTTTTTGCGATGGCTCACGGGTGACCCAGTGGGCCTCAGAGGGCTAAACAACGTACGTTCACTAAACTTTTGTACACGCCTTTGAAATAAAAAAACACACAATATTCAATTTGATTAAGATTGTTAAACCAGCGTAAAAGAATTCATTTTTGCTGAAAGAGCATATCAAACTTTTAGCAATTATCAGCGATTGCTGTTAAAAGGAAAAACAACGAATGCATTTAAGTCAGCATGGAGTCGATCCGTTGCCAGAGATTGTTTCGATGTATGTTAAAACTGTATACATGAAACTTTCAGCCTCCGAAAAAAAATGTTGTCGGATAGCGTTTATTTTTGAATACGTAAAGAAAAAAAAAGCTTTTTGTTAATAATATATTCATATACAAACAAATTTAGATATGTAAAAAATATACAAGTTTGTTGATAGTCATACATACAGTAATATATACATACGGCTCATAAAAATAAAGTAATAGAATAAGTCACTTTTAGCTTTTAGATTATGGCCTTGACAAAATATACAGTTTAATGATTGCCTACAACTTGCACCACTTAAAATAAGTATTACTAAACAGTCGTTATAATCAGTTTTGTTATTTTGATGCGGTAAAGATCAGTTATGGAAATACACCATAACTATAGTGGAATGAAAATTAGATTTCAAATATCGAAAACAACTAATCAAGTAATAACTACTGGTGTTGTAAAGCTGGGGGACCAGCAGGAATCAATGATGAAAAAAAGCATTTCAACAATGTTAGGCCAACCTGCAAAAAGTTGGGATGCCGAACGTTTGGTGTCCCAATTAATCTTTCTCTATTTTCAACTTCCTCTAAAATTGTCTCCCCATCTGTTACAGGTGTTTCTTAAAAAATAAAAAATAGCGCTAACCACAAAAGCAATTTTTACTTTAAAAACTTAAAACTGAACCACTAAATCAATTATTACTTTTAAAATTTAACATTCATACCTGCTGGAACTCTTCTAGAAAACCATCCAGCTTGGTATATATAAATAATAAAACCAAGCACAGCAACAAGAAAAAACCGTGTTGTTGAGGAATAAAAGTAAACAATGCTGACAAGCATTAAACCACGCATTGAGAAATATAACCAATCCAACCAATCACGATTTCTATCATTATCTTCATCTTGTGCAGCCATAATTCCACCACCAGGACCAGCATCCATTGGTGCATTTGCTTGATTGTTCTGTTGATGTTGTTGCTCTTGTTCTTGTTGTGGCTGAGGCTGTTGGGGCTCTGGAGGCTGTTCTGTAACTATAGCTGTTGCTGGTTGAGGTGATGTTTGTTGATGTAATTGTGCATATGGTTGATAATGTTCAAGCGGTGGTATTACTGCAGAAGGAATAGTAGGCAATTGACAGCCATAACCTTGATTTCTAAGCAAAATGTTAATGAATATATAAAATTGCTTTTGATGAAATAGAAGAATTCCTTTAAAATTCTTAGTAAAACCACACAAAAATTTCTTTAAAATTCATACGTTATTGGAAAAGACCACTGATTAGTAAAAATGCTTTGTTGCCACATGTACATTTGATGTAAGTAATATTGCATTTGAGCTTGATACTGTAATTGCATTTCAGAAAGATTTTGTTGTTGTTGCTGTTGTTGGTGCTGTTGTGGAGATGACAAATCTGGCATCCAAATAAATTCTTGATGTGATTGCTGTTGCGATGGTGGATCTGCTAATGGTGTGTTATCTGCAACTACAGGTGTGCTGAAATTAAAAAATAAAAAATAAATACTTTTTTAAAAAAGGAGAACAAAAAAGAAGGGAGGAAAGAAAAAGAGCATACGAACTAAGAACAACTCTGAAGTCAATTTATAGGTTCATCTATGAATATGTCATATAATCATAAATACATCTACATTCATAATCGTACATGTTACGAAAAGGAACCCTGTGCCTGATTCCATCTGTATTGTTAGAACACAAGTTATTTGCAGGTAGCTCCTAAATAGTATTATTAATAATACTAATCAATCATGAGAATTAAATAATAAACTAATAACTGATCACAATCAATTTTTCTAATTAGAATAAAGAGAAAAAATAAAGATAATTTCTACAACTTTGAAACATTTTAGATTTTACTTTATTTAAATTCATTTATTCTTCAATGCACTTTAGGTAAATACTTCAAAAATATTTACTGATTATGACTTACTAATTCACTTGTTTCAAAGTTATCATTTTCAGAGCATACAATGTGCAATGTCTGTGAAACACATTCCTAAACAATAATGTTTTTATAAACAAAATTTAAAATAAATTGCTATTCAAAAAACAATTCTTTTTCTCCCTCAATAATCTTTTTTTAAATAGCTCTATTTTGGTATGTACCAGACAACAAACCATATATATTATTGGCTTACTTGCAAAACCTATGTTTAGTTAACAAAATTTTTCAGGAGACAGTTGAAACATTCTTCTAATTTTAGTTTAAAAAACGGCTCTTTGCTTTGACACTTGGCACATATTCTGATTAGACAATTCTTAAAAGCTTAGCTTGTAGCGTTTAAAATTAACTTTTTCATGCAACTGCACTCGAAATCAATTTCTTACAAAAACAGACCAAAAATGTCATACAAGTATGTAAATGAAAGCTATACCAGAAAATGATACCTTAAAAATTTCTTCTAGAATATGGTGGTCCTGAAGCAGTCTTCCTAAATAAATGAGCTTCTGAGAGTGACTTGCCTAAAATTTAAATACAAAGTTTATACTTCAAATAAATTGTCTTAAACTATAATAATAGACATATATACAAAACTAGATAGTAACTATTTGTGCAATATAACTATTACTGACCCCAAAGTAATATAGTTAATAGCCTTAACAAACTTGTACCATTTTCTTTATCTAAGATAGCTGGTATAAATATATTGCAGTCTAAATAGGTAAAAATAATATTTATATTGATTATTAGGCAAAAAAATTTACATTTCATTTTCGTATTTGTTTTTATAATATTTTCAGATTCTGTGAAAATATTTTTAAAATTTTAAAGCATTAACTGTGCATTAAATTACTCTAAATTATTCATCCCTTTTGTAATGGATATTAAATTATCTTTAGTGAAATAAAAAATGCATACTATAAATATATAACATAATCAAGGTTTTAAAAAGTGGCTTTGTAAAATGCTTGCCTTTAATTTGGTTTTAATAAAATACTTGCAACTTTACAGTGACATAAATTCAATGAAGTTAGTTACCTTTTTTTTATATTCGTATACATGTAGCTATTGTTTTGGAGAATTTAAAAACTTATAAATGTAAAAGAAGTTATATTGTCTAATAACATTATGCAATTTGTGTAACTTACTGGTTTTGAAGGATAGACATCTTGAAGGTATTCCTTTAATTTTTTAACGGTCCATGTCAGATCACAATCGATTTGTATGTCTTCAATATGCTGATTAGGAGTTTTCACAGTCAACTTAATAAGTGACTCCATCATATTTCAGATGAATTTGGTAAGAAACCAAGGTATAAATTAATAACATAACTTACGGAACAACTTTTTGGTATTCGTTTGTTTTTCTTGCTATTATACTGACACACTTACTACTATATAAAAACTTCGAAATGACTAGTGATATTAATTTTCAGAACTGGCCACGGAAATTTACGTAATGTTTTGAACATATCACGTGAGCATAAAATTGGTTGGCTGGAGACGATTGGTAGCTTTTCCCCTAATATAAGTCCGTCAATCATGTGTTGAGTATATCGCACTTGTGTGTAGCGGGTAATTTTGATACTCATTTCATTCTCAGAAATAAAAAGTTGAATTTCGTAATCCAATAAAAAAGTTAAGCAGGATAAGTGTTTGGTATTACACAATCCGACAAACTATAAAGTTGATGATGAGGTAATGATAAAACGTTAGATTGTACTCAAATTACTGCATTCGCCCTCTTAAAATCAAATGTGAATTTGTTAATGCGAAAATAGCTATTAAAAAATTAATAAAAATGAAAGAAAATCTTTTGATAAATATCTACAGTAATCAGTGGCGTACCTAGGGTAAATAGCGCCTGGGGCAAACACCGATCTCGCGCCCCTCTTCCCCCACATAAAGTGCTTAATTACAATTTTTTAATAAATGATGACACAAACTTTATTTTATATAATATATTTATTTTATATGATATATTATTTCTTAATTTTTTTTATATAATTCTCGCTTATTGTATCGCAACCAAGCCTCTTTTGCGCCCCTTTCAGGCTGGCGCCCATGGCACGTGCCCTACCTGCCCTACCCTAGATACGCCACTGACAGTAATAATCACAAGTACTCAGGAAACTAATTTTAAATATTTACACTTTGTGTTTATTGAAAGGCATTAATAATGATATAATGTCATTGCAAAGTGTCAAAAAAGAAAGGTTAATTAGACTGAAAGTTGCCACTCTAACAATTGAAAATGTTGTTGGCTTCAAAATTCCAGATTTTTTTTTTTTTTTTTTTTTAATTTTTATTATACGTTTGTTTCAAAAAGTGAATCGGTTTTCTGCATTGGTTGTACAAAAATCTTTTAACAGTTTTTCTTCTGCAATTTATGAATAATAAAACTAAAATTTAAACAGACTATAACTTTTTATGCGAATTAAAAGGATATGAAATTATTTTAATAGATGTGAAATCATTTCAATAGATGTGAAACCATTTTAACAGATGTGAAGTTATTTCAGTAGATGTGAAATTAAAGTTTATTTAAAGGACATTGATTACAGTTATGCAAGAAATAATTTCCTCAAGAGAGGTTTCTTGGTGGTGTACCAAAGGAAGGTCATTTAACAAATAAAAGAATTTATCAGTGGATAAGTTTATCTATTAGCTTGAATTTTATATAGTACTATAATGCACCAACGCATAAAAGCACATAGCTCTAGTAATTTAAAACAGACTCATTCCAGCTTTCTTCAAATTTTAGAATTCTTCATATTCTCAGAGTTCTTTAAAACTTGAGTATCTAAAGCTAATAGTAAGTTTATATTCTTGCTTTATGATCTTTCAAAGTAGGTCAACTAGATCTTGATTAAATAGATTGGTTTATAGGTTTTGCTAAATTCGGATACTTTTTAAACCAGTTATAATCGCAGGGTTTGATATTGTTTTTCTTTAAGGCTTTATATATTAAATCTAGATCGACCGGTATGCGATTCGGTTGCGGTTACGGTTCAAAATAGAATAGAGATTTTGGTTCGGTCATAATTTTGGCCAAAAAAAATATTTAAAATTTTAAAAAATATTAAATATTATAGCATAAACATTACCAGAATTAAAAATAAGTTATATTTTGATTGTTTTTAACTAAATGTTAAACTTGAGAATTAATAAATACTAGCAAAAAGCAACCCGTAATACGGGTTATGGTCGGTCTGTTAATTTATGGTGGCTGTTTTCCACAATTTTAAGTTGCGAAACCATTACTACTAAAATTAAAATAAAAAGTATGCGGAGGTAAAATAGTTTACCAATTGTTCAACATTATTTGAGAAATTTAAAAACTGACATGTCATGTCAGTGTAAGGCAGAACCATTTTACTCCACATAACTAAGTTCAAAACAATACGTTTTTAGTTACTGACAGAAAATAATTACACTTCATCATGCTTTAAGGGTGGAATGCAAGAACCGAACTTGAGTCAAGTTCGACTTGAAATCTCAAGTTCGACTTTGTCAAGTCAGACTTGAAAAATTGACTTGAGCGAATGCGTAAACGAGACTTGAAAATTTCAAGTTCGTGCTTGAGAAAGTCGAACTTGAAAAATAGTCGAGGCGTTGAATTTAGGGCGTTTATCGGAAAATGCACTTCGCAACCAATAGCGGTAATGGATTTTTTTTACGGGAAAAACCTTTTACTGAAACAAATTCCGTGTAATGATATTTGTATAGTATACGATTAAATAAAAAGTTAATAACAGTAAAAAAAAAAAGTTCTTGCTATGTATTTTTCATCAGAAAAATAAATTCATCTTGGCACTTTCAGTTCCAAATCCTAAGTTGTTGGTAAACAACGGTTGGTCATATGTACCACTTAAGTGATCAAGACAATTTCTCTTGATTTCTCCATTTTAACAGATTCCATTTGAATTAAAATACATGGAAACGTTCTAGAAAATGCAGAATCTTATTTTGACGCTTTTTGGGGATGATACTATACTACAATGTATTTTTATGTATCTTTTTACTAATACTTTAATGAAAATAATGGTTTTTTTTTAAAAAATACTGAGAAAATTACTTTAAACAAAATTAGTTTTCTCAATACTAATACTACATAATACTATGTGTGTGTATATATATATATATATATATATATACCATTAACATATGTTAGTATACCATTTACATATGTAAGTCAATAGAGATCACATATGGAGACAGGTCTTCTGAAATTATTGGCCCACTTATAGAAACAGAAAAGAAAACTTTTAAAAACCATTGATAGCATCTTGCTCATTAACACATGAAAAAGAACAAAGTTTAACGTTAAACAAAAATCTCTTAATAAAAAAAAATACAAAAAAGCAATATAATGAAATTCATGATCTTGATAAAGAACTAATGCAAAAACAAATAGAAATAGATGATATAAAAAAAAAACTCTCTCCAGAAAAAGCAACAATACAAACAAAACTTTGTGAAAATTTTCACAGTTAAAATTTTCACAAAGTTTTAAAAAAGCAACACAACAGAATTATTCTATGTGAGGATTATTATTTTCTAACAATATCAGATCCAAATTGTTTTTGGAATGTTTGAATTTATCACTTTATTTTTTATTGAAATTGTTTTTTTCATATATAATACTATTTTGAAATATAAAATGTAATTCTTTTGAAATAATATGTAGTATAAATATTTGAAAATAATGTTTTTGTTATTAGACCCTTTATCCATTATCAGACACAAATTTTTTTTAAAAAAAATAAGTCTGAAATTTGACTTTTGCTTTGTTTCTGCAAAAATATCTTTAGTGAATGCTTTAGCACCACATTCTTCATTGCTATTTTGTATTTCATTGCCTCCACAATAATCATTTTGTAGAAGGGCAATGTTGTGAAGCACAAAACAGGATATTATTATAGCTATGGAATTTTGCAGTTTTGTTCCTAAGGGAATGTTAAGACAAGGGTATTGTTTTTTTTTTGATATACCAAAACAATATTCAACAACAACATTCAACATGGGTGTACTTCTCATGTTGTAATTGTATCTGATTTCATTTTCATTTTTGGGTTAGAAAAAGTTGTCATTAAATATTGTTTATAAGGATAGCCAGAATCACCTGAAACATGAACATGTTGGCGAGCTTCTAAAACTTGTTTAATAGCTGAGTTAGCAAAAACAAATGAATCCTGAACAATTCCAGGCCATTGAACATAAGCAGATAAAATTTCATATGAAGCACCTGCAATGACCTGGCAATTCAAAAAAAAAATCCCTTTTTGTTTCGATAAATTTCTGCACTTTCTCCACAAGGAATTATTATAGGAATATGTGTTCATTAATTGCTTCTATACATCCTGGGAATCCTTGAATTTGGTAAAATCTAAATAATGGTTGATAAATATAAATATTTTCTTTATCTAAGAAAAGTTTGAAGTTTGTATGAAATAGCAAAATCAGATATCCATGAAAACTTATAAGCACTTTTGCTAAATTATCAAAAAATCAGCTTCTGTTGAAAACTTTATGTACTGATATCTTTTGTTAGCCATTTGAATTGAAATGTTCTAAACCACTGGACAAACAGTTGAGTTTCAGCTCTTCCAAATCTCCTATTATTCTCTAAAAGAGTTTATTTATTGTTATAATCATTTGTTGGTATAAAATGTTGTTATTTAAAAACGTAATGTAAAATCTACAATAAGAAGGTGCCATTTTCTGATACCGTTTTTTGAATATCTACTCACTTGGAATGAACCAGTAGCATAAAACCGAAATGCAATAGCCAGTTGTTGTACAGTTGAAAGAGGGCACCCTCGATTGTTAACATTGTTGTTAATAATGTCATTGGCTAATATTAAAAAGATTTTTATTGGAAAATCTGTAGCACCTTTTAAATTCTATACCGTGGTAAACTTCTAAAGGATTAGCTCTGTCAATAATAAACCTTGGTATGTGACTTGGCATATTTTTTCTTCTTCTTCTTCTAAAATTCAGCTCATACCGATTCATTTTTGAACATTTAAAAAAAAGTTTTTTTTAATACTTCATGTAATTGTAACTACTTCTCATGAACTCTCTTTTACTCCTTTTACACGTATCACCTCTTTGTATAACTGCAACTATTTATTACTAAATGGAATTTACTTTTATACTGTATCACAAAAATGTGCCTTAATCAACAGCCTTTTACAATGCTAGGATGTTCGACATTTCAAAAAGCTAATAAACATTTCTAATGGCATCAAAATATGACATGTTGAATTATTACATACGAGTTACAGGATGTTTTAAAAGACACACGTTTTCGCAATGTTAATATTCAGTTTTCTGTAATGAATTCATTTAAAAATATACTTTCACAATGTAACCTTCTAAATTAATTAGGTGAATATGCCCAAGTAACTACTTTTGCTTGTTAAAAACTCATTTTCTTACTTGCAAAGGTTGTAATAAGTTATATAGTAATAGTAAAGTTTTGTTACGCATCAGCAAAATGATAATGGCGGTCTGTTTTTTTTTTCAAGTTTGGTTTCAAGATTGGTCTGGAGCAGACTTGAAAAAATGACTTGAAAATTCAAAAATTCTCGTTTTTCAAGTCTGACTTCAGTTCAAGTTCGCTTCTTGCATTCCGTTCAAGTCAGACTTGAGATTTGAAGTCTGACTTGAAATTTCAAGTCGGGTTCTTGCATTCGGAAGGAATTTTTGCTCTCTCAAGTCTGGTTTGAAGTCAGACTTGAAAACGGTCTATTTTTAGCGGTTTTCAAGTCTGACTTGAGTTGAAGTTCGCTTTGTGCATTCGCTCAAGTCGCACTTTAGGTTTGAAGTTCGACTTCAAATTTGAAGTTCGGTTCTTGCATTCCACCCTAAGAGTAAAATAAAGCGAACGATAATTATACATGAATTATTACTTTTTTGGTATCCCCTTGATAAATGTTTCTTTAAAAAAGGAAATTGTCTTTAAAACGTTAAATACACACAATTAAATTAAAAATAACTGAACATTTGACCATTAGTATTTATGGCACTAATCTGACCGTTTTTATATATGGCCTCTTTGTTTCAACAGTTTTTAATAAACGGTAATTTAATACCATTTACTAAAAATTCCTTTCGTTACTCGAAATTTAATTCTCTTAAATATTTTGACACTAATAAAGGACCTCCCTTCCCCGTTTTTGCCTTAATGGTGGTCAGGAGAATAGAGCTACTTTTATTTAGAGTAATCAAGTTTTTGATGAAGACCTTTTACCAGAAAAATAAAATGATTTAAGAATTTAACATATATAAGAATTTTTCTTTCCTTAAAATTAAGCTAATTAATTAGTTAAACACCTTATAAAATTTAAGAAACTCGATATTTGACAAATGGACAAAACTACAATATTCATCCCCCGTTTAAAAAGATCCCCTAAGTTACGTACAACAAATATTATTAGGCATAAAATAGAGAAAATTTAAAAAAAATTGAACTAATTGCATATATTTATATCATTTCAACTGACAAAAATTTACAATAAAAGGTAATCAGGTTTTCTTTTTAAAAATCGTATAAATGCGTCAATCGTAAATCTTAAAGAAAAAAAAAAACCACATAAAAACTGAAAATCGATTTGTTATGTTTCTTAACAGATCCAAAGAAAAGTTCGATTTCAGTAAAGCTTTTATTTTTGATTCAGTAATACCAATACAATACAATAATATCACAAACTTAATATTTATAGTAAAATAGAAAGTTCCTAGAAAGATACAGAACATTCTGGAACGTTATTATATATCTAGAGGGTTCTATGGAAGATTCTCGAATGTTCTGTTGTATCTAGAAAGTTCTAGAATGGACCGTAACATCTCCTCGCCAGCTTGGTTTTACGGAGAGCAAGCGTTTTGATTATTCTTTGATAGGCATCTACTAGATCGTCTTGTTTTGACTTGTTTTTTTTTTGTTTTTTTTTTATCTTGACCAGTCGGCTCACACGACAACAAATCGGGCTGTACTATTATTGACTCCTCCACCTCCCCGGAGTTGTAGCGATGCCTGAGTTGTTCAATATGACGATGCCAGACTAGACCATCAGGCTCTGTCTTCACTATGACAGATCGAGGACCGCATACTTCAGTGACAATAGCCGTAATCCATTTTGAGTTGTAATCATTACTTGAGCTAAAATATCTGGCATAAACCAAGTCTCCCACTGAATATTTTACAACTTTGGAAGAGTCCATAGATTGCTTTGATTGTTGTAAATGAACAGGGGATGGCAAAAGCAGATCGATTTGCGCCCGAATTTGTCTGCCATTGAGTAATTCGCTAGGGGACGATCCATTTGCTAAAGGAGTTCGGCGGTAGACCATGAGAAATTCCTGAAGAGCATTCTTAGGAGGTAGGTTTGATTTCTTCATGGCTTTTTTGAAAGTTTGAACTAGTCGTTCGGCAGCACCATTTGTGGCGGGGTGATATGGAGCACCTTTGAGCAGGACAATACCTCGACTATTACACCATTCTAGAAATTCCTGAGAAGTGAATGAGGAATAGTTATCGGTAACTAGAGCATGTGGATAACCGAAGTGTGCAAAATCTTCTTCCAGTAAATCAATGGTAGATTTGGCACTAATAGAAGACGTAGGATGAATACATGGATATTTAGATAGAGCATCAATCATGATAAGCCAATTAGTACCCATGAAATTGATTGCATGATCAAGATGTAGACGACTCCAAGGGCGTTCTGGTAGCATCCATGGATGGACTGCTGGTTTTGATGGAAGGTTCTGATTTTCCGCACAGGTAGTACACTGGTGTGCTAGATTAGTGATAGCTGAATCAATGCCTGGCCAATATACGGCAGATCGTGCGAGTTGTTTCATTCGTTGAATGCCGAAATGACCTAGGTGCAGTATCTTCAAGACTTGATCTTGAAGAGTTTTGGGGACGACAACACGTGGACCATAGAACAAGCATTTGCCTGAAACTGAGAGAGCTTCGGAAAGTTTTTGGAATTCCCGTATCTCGTCATTATTGTCGGATTCGACCCAACCATCTCGAACATTGCGAATAACTGCAGCGATGACAGGATCTTTGCTCGACTCGCGGACCAAGATATTCGGATCATGCATATTGATTTGACGACTAACGGTTTTCACCGCACAAATCATTAAATTTTCTTCACTACTTTCCTCCCCATCGAAAATGCGATCATGGTCAACCGGTAATCGACTGAGCGCGTCAGCGTTGCCGTGTTCAGCTGTCTTACGAAACTCGATTTCATAATTGTATTGGCTAAGAATTAAAGCCCATCGAGCCAGTCTATTTGCTGCCATAGCTGGAGTAGCCTTTGTTGGACCAAATAGAGCCAGTAGTGGTTTATGATCAGTGACGATGGTAAAACGACGACCAAAAAGAAATTGATGAAACTTTTTTAAGCCAAAAATTATTGCCAATGCTTCTTTGTGAATTTGACTGTAGCGACGTTGACAATCAGTCAATATCTTCGATACATTTGCAATTGGACGTTCAGAGCCATCTGCTAATCGATGAAACAATATGGCACCAATACCAACTTCTGAAGCGTCTGTTGCCATTCCTAACGGTTTCGAAGGATCGAAGTGAGTAAGAACTGAATCAGATGATAACAACTGTTTCACAGCTTCAAAAGCTGACTGTTGTTCGGATGTCCACTGCCATGGCACATCTTTCTTAATTAGACGATAGAGCGGGTCTAATGTCATAGACAAATTTGGAGGAAGAAATTTGCCGTAAAACTGTACTTGACCAAGAAAAGATCGCAGCGTATTAACGTCCTTAGGAACTGGCATAGCCAAAACAGCATCAACTTTGTTACCTTTAGCAATACCTTCCGAAGATATTATATGACCAAGATATTCGATCGAAGGACTAGCGAAAATACATTTTTCTAGACGACAGCGTAGTCCGTTTTTGCTTAGTCGTTGTAGAAGACCATGCAAGTTGGAAATGTGATCGGCTGCGTTGTTGCCACTGACGAGAATATCATCGAGATAGACAGCTACACCAGGTAGATCACTTGTTAATTTATTCATTGTCTCTTGAAAGTACCCCGGTGCTGAAGTGATTCCAAATGGAAGACGTAGCTGAAGAAGTACACCAGTATGTGTACTGAGAGCCAGTCGTCTCTGAGAAATTGGACCCAAACGAATTTGATTATAAGCGTCAGCCAGGTCAATTTTTGTGTATCCATAACCGCCACGCAGTTTACGCAACAGGTCTTCTGGCAACGGCATAGGGTAGCGATGAGGTTCTAGCTGAGTATTAATGGAGACTGAATAGTCGCCACAAATTCGAATCTTTCGTTTTGTTTGTCCGGGAAGCGCGGTCTTTTGAATAGGAACCACAGGTGTACCTTCGTCGTTGAATTGAGTACGTTTCCAAACACCATGCTTGATACCAGCTTCGTTAGCGTCAACCAGATCTTCTTGAATAGCGAAAGGTACAGGTCTTGGACGGCAGAAGATAGGCTTGTAGTCAGGCTTGAATTTTATTTCAAGTTCAAAGTCTTTCAAACAACCCAATTCTGGTTTAAACAGGTCTGGAAACTCAGAACATAGAATTCTGCACCTTTGTTGGAGATCTGTGTCAGGTTTGAGATGCTCAAAGACCTTAGCAACAGTACTCTTGGATGATTTCTTAATCTTTTCATCAACTGAAAGATCAAGTAGTCGAATACCCGATCGGCCAATAAGATTTAGTCCAGGAACAGAAGTTACGTGGAACCAGATCTTGCAACAGGTTGTTGGAGCTTTAACTGATAATTCAACTTTCCCTAGTATCGGAAGTTGATGCTTGCTTGCTGACTCGAATTGTAAATCCGACGATTGAAGATGTGGTTTACCCAAACTTTGCCATAAAGTATGGGTGATGAAATTGGCTGGAGCTCCAGTATCGAGTTCGAATCTTATCGAATGCCCATTGATTTGGAGATTTTGTGTAATTTCATCATCAACATTGATTTGGTTGACTTGGCGAAGTGCTTTAGTCTGTCCATAAATGAATATAGGCTTGACCGTCTTTCGGGATTCAGCTTTTTTCTTGAAACAAACTGCTTCAATGTGACCATTTTTACCACAAAAATTACATTCGGCGTCCTTGAAACGGCAATTTTTGCGTTCATGGGTCGATTTGCCACAACTTCTACAAGCGGTTGACTCAGTCTGAGATTTGTTTTGTTGAGGAGCTGAGGATTTGGATTCCGATTTATGTTGCCCCAACTTATTGATTGGGAGAGACATCGGAGACTTTGAGGGACCAACGGCAGTTTCCTTGGCTACCTTGGCGGCCTCCTCGGTTTCGGTTGCTATTTCTACCGCCTTGGCGAAAGTTAGATCTTCGTTTTTGCACTTGAAAAGAGCTTTGAGCACTGCTTCATTTTTAATAGAGCAGATAAAATGTGTTCGAAGAGCTTCATCCAGTGGATTTGTGATGTTAGCAAAGTCGCATGTTGCAGCCAATTGTCGAATTCGAGCAACCAGTTGTGGAATAGATTCACCTTGATTTCGACCAATGCTTGACCAAAATTTGAATCTTTCACGAACAAGAAATTTGGTTGGATTGTATTGACCTTTCATGAATTGAGCAATTTGATCATACGAAAGATGGTTGACTGTCAAAGGAGTCTCTTGTTGGCTTGCAAGATTGCACAACTGTTTGTAGATGACTGGAGTTTGACAACTGAGAAAATAAGCAGCTTTGTTATTTCTTGTTATACCCCGAGCTTTAGCGAATGTTTCGAATCTTTCCTGATAGTCGACCCATAATTCAGCTGTTGAATCAAAAGCAGCAAAATCTTGAGTGACCTTTGATTCATTGGCTTCAAGCAGTTTGACAATGGCGTCTTGTTGCTCTTTGATTTGTCGCTGTTGTTCGGCTAGTTGTCGTTGACTAGCTTCTTGCAGCTTCTGCATTTCTGCCAATATCGCTACCAGAGTAGCACCGTGTTTTTCTTCCATGAGTAGTTTTTAGAAAATAGATCCCATCTTCGTCGCCAAAAATCTGTTATGTTTCTTAACAGATCCAAAGAAAAGTTCGATTTCAGTAAAGCTTTTATTTTTGATTCAGTAATACCAATACAATACAATAATATCACAAACTTAATATTTATAGTAAAATAGAAAGTTCCTAGAAAGATACAGAACATTCTGGAACGTTATTATATATCTAGAGGGTTCTATGGAAGATTCTCGAATGTTCTGTTGTATCTAGAAAGTTCTAGAATGGACCGTAACACGATTTACCTATTTATAGTAACCTATTTTGACATGGCAGTTAATATAAACATTTATCGAAAATGTAACTATAAAATCTGTTTCGAAGTGCAAAGGATTAACAATACTAAAATAAATCAAAAAAAAAAAAAAAAAAAAATTAAATTAAGATATAAACTGCATTTTTAGCATAATGTTGGCTTTTAGTAAATAAATAAAAGCAGTAAGTTCCAATAATGAAAGTACCTATTATTCATTTTTAACAATAGACACCAACATGAAGGTAAGCCAAGCAGTATATCAACACAAAACATCACAACAATAACACATAGCAATAGGATATTTACACCCTTGATCCTAAAATCCAGCGAAAATAACAAACCAAATTAAAATTAACTATATATATCCAAATTACTATATATATAACCAAATTAAAATATGAAAAGCAAAAGTAGAAAACCAATTTAAAGTTAACTATAGTTATCTTTTTACTAAACATATAGATACATAAAAGTGTATTTGTTTTTATATTCAATCTTAGTTACTCAGTGACTTAAATTTTAGGAGATAAAAACACCCTAGATTTAAAGATCAAGGTTGCATACTCTCCCATACACATTACGCTAAACATTAACAGATATTATTGTGTTTCAAGAATAATTAAAAAAGGCTAGACAACACTATCTAGCTCTAAAGCAGTAAAACCGCCTGACACTAAATGTTGCCAAGTCACACCTCTGCTATAAGTACACTGCTTGGCTGGCAAGGTTATCAATCTTACTCAATATAATGCCAACTCACACCACTTTGAAAACATGGAAACAACATAATTTAAACATATATACAGCTATAAACAAATATGGTTTCATATAACACATATAAACATATTAAATGACAGGTATATTTATCAAAAACTATGAAATAAATATTAAAGTAATAAAAAAAATATAACATTATTCGTGTAACACTTTTCACCTACCATACCTTGAATGAGATGTTTATCAATTTTGAAAAACAAACTATTTAATGCCCTAGTTCTTGAACATGCAACATATAGTTGACCATGAGAGAAACACGGTTTTTTGAGATATACCCCAACTCTATCAAATGTTTGACCTTGACTTTTACTAATTGTCATTGAATAAGCCAAACTGACAGGAAACTGACGACGTTTCAGAACAAAAGGTAAATTAGAATCTGATGGAGCTAACTGAATTCGAGGAACAAAAACCCATTTACCACCAGAAACACCTGTCAAAACCTCTGCATCAATATAATTATTTTGAAGAGCACAAACTTTCATTTGAGTACCATTACATAACCCAGCTTTGAGATCTAAATTTTTAAGTTGCAAAATTACACAACCAATTTTCAATTTTTAACAATGAGGTAGCATACCTTAAGGAATTAAGCTGTTCAAAAACTCAAGAGGAATATTATTTCTTTCATTAAGGTCATCAGTATCAATTTGATCAGCACTTAAATAAACTTTGACCTCACCCGGCAGACATTCAAGCACTTCTTCATTGATAATGAATCAACATTAGTTAGTGTTAAAATCACGCGTTTAGAACAATGATTTTGATCAGCATCTCCAAAAATCTTTTCAACAATTGATTCATTTTCTTTAACAATGCACTGATTTGGTATTTTAATGCATCCTTTAAAAGGATCCTCCTCTTTGACAGGTATTGTTCCATTCCCAAGTTTTAGTAGCCATTGGGAAAATTCACCTTCCCCATCTTGTACTCTCATATTTTCAGTTAATGCAAACTTCTGCACCCATTGCCAATGCAAAGAACATTTTACACACAATTCTACTATTTCAGTTGTTGAACATTTTCATCAAAATTTTCTAGATTTAAGCCAATAAACTCATCAATAACCGGCAGATTGTAATCAGTCAACATTTTACCACTTTGATTAATAAT
The DNA here is from genome assembly GCF_058129835.1 of Hydra viridissima. Taxonomy (NCBI): domain Eukaryota; kingdom Metazoa; phylum Cnidaria; class Hydrozoa; order Anthoathecata; family Hydridae; genus Hydra; species Hydra viridissima. Next base: position 4,975,792 of record NW_028324311.1, on the reverse strand, counting down.
TTTTTCAATTTGATGAAGAGTAGCTTGTTCAGCTATTAGAAGTGGGATTGAGCGGTGAATGAAATCTTCCATCATAAAAGCTTTGCATGTATTCCAGAGATGTAAAGGATTGTCAGATTCACAAAAGGTGAAAAAAATTGAAAACAACTGTCTAGTTTGCTTTGGCATACGTGTAAAAACCGCCTCAGAAAGAGTATTCTGCCATTCAGTGTCATCTTACAACAATTCTTTCAAAACACATGCTTCACGAAACAATTTAAGGACAATACCATTAACAGCACGCACATCCTCCCAAGATGTTGCTCCTTTTGCTTGCAAAAGTAACAGTTTAAGAAAAAAGAATTTTCCATTTGGATTAACTTTATACATTCTTACTATCACCTTATTACCACCCCTTTGTCTAACCTTCCATTTACAATGTTTATCATCAAATATAAAGTGATAAGGAATGTCTACATAAGAATAGCAATGTGCTCTTTCATTTTCAGTATTTAACTTAAACCATGCTGTTAGGTGTGTATCACGTTGAGCTGCACAATCTAAAGCCATTTGTTCTGCTCCTTCTCTAAAATACAATAATTGATTTTCAGGTAGATGTTTACCAAGTCACAGCACTTTTAAAACACGGAAACAACATAATATAAACATATTTACCAACTATAAACACAATAAATGTGTTTAAATATGTATATAAGGTTAAATATATACCTTATATACATGTTAAAACACATTTTTAAAACAATTATATAACACATATTAACACATACACAAACAGTAAAAAAACACTTTACATTATTGTAAAAACATTATTATAAAAACACATTGATAAAACAACTATAAAGCACTTATTACCACATACACATACATATCAAAAAAGCATATATGCAAACAATAAACATGTGCAAACAAAAATTTTAAAAATGATGCGAGAAAATTTAAAAAGATACAAAATATATGTTTACAAACAATACTCTTTACCTTCTTTTTTTTCTTCATAAGAACTGTAATCCTCATAACAAAATTTAACCTTTACATACAATAACATGTGACATGCCATGTCAGTGTTGGCACAAAAGTTTAATTTACTTTTCTAAAATTTCTAAAAAAGAACAAAAATAGTTAATAGCATCACAGAAATTTCAATGTAGTAATAACCATTTTATGGAAATAGCATTAGTATAACTTTAAATAACATACATACCCCTATTTTCCTTCTAAAAAATAAGATAATAAAAAACAAAGCTGCAAAAAGAAAAACTAAAACAAACAAAATATAAACGATTTAAAAAATTAAAATCCTTTCTACTTTATCTGATAAAAATTTAAATCCTTTCTACTTTCGTTAATTATAAGTACAGTGAAAATTCACTGTACCTAAGGATGCGTTTTTTGATAGGTACAGTGAAAATCTATTTTTAGAAATTTTTGAAAATTTACTTCCGTTTTGCTAAGTGCACATGCTTAAAACAACGAGTTTAATTTTAGAATAAAGTTTTTGTAGAAAGAAGGGTTAAGAGTTTTAAATAAGAGTTCAAAAGATTAAAAAATGGAGGAAATTTTCATAAAGAATTATAAAGACTTTGATGAAGCAGAAAAGTCTGTTAATGAATATTGTAGACTCAATTTTCACCCCGTTAAAATTGATTCAAAAGAAAAAGTTGAACATTACAATAAAAAAGTAAAGGAAGGTTCCAAGATTTGTTGTATTCCTCTTGATGCTATATATGGTTATAGGTGAGCCCAATATAATAATAATAATAATAAATAATTATAGTATTGATAATACCAGTGATAATAAGGTAAGATGTGACGATTACTGTGACAGTACTGTATTGCAGTACACTCAAGTGTACTGCAATACAGTGTACACTCAAGTGTACTGCAATACAGTACTGTCACAGTAATCGTCACAGATTACCTTACTATTACTGGTGTTATCAATACTATTGTATTTATATATATTTTATTTATATATATGAGTGTATATATATGAGTGTATATATATATATATATATATATATATATATATATATATATATATATATATATATATATATATACTGCAGTACAGTACTGTATATAAAATAGTGTTTACTGTATATACTATGACAGTATACACTATTGTATATGTGTATACTATACATAGTCTATGTACATAGACTATGTATAGTATACACATATACAATAGTGTATATATGTTGATGTTTTCGCTTTAGGTATTTCTTAGTATCTTCGCTAAGCAAACCTACTGATGTTTTATTTATTTGAAATTGTACTGGGCTTACATCCAATTATTTAGATAATTTCACATTAGATTCACTACTTGGGTTTAAAACATTCTCATGAATAACAATCTCTTCTGGGATATAGTCCTGATCGAAATCATCAAAATCTTGGTTATGTTCTGGTAGATTAGGAGTGCCTTTGTTGTAATTTCGCACTTCGTTTAAATGAGAATGACACGTAACAGTGTCAATGGGAAGATTTTATTTATACATTTTAAATACTGTTGTTAACAAGGTTATGGGAACTGAGCGTGTAGTTGGTGCTTTTGTTTGTTTTGATTTATTATGATTAGGATGCTCACACTTTTTAGACAGTTTCCACCCGATACCATTGATGAACTTGTGATATGCACATAATTTTTCACCTTTATTTAAACTTCTCATAAGCCTATTTTCGATAAGATTTAGCTCATTCCATTCATGGTTTGTCGCATTCAGTTTTAAATTTGTAAGGTGCTTTGACACACTCTATCCAATTACATTATGGTATCGCTTATAAGAATTACAACCACCTTGTTGATTCAAAGTTGATTCTTCATAATTAATTATGTTAAGTTCTAAAATTGAAAATAAATAAAACAGTCGTAAATAAAATATCCATTAAATTTAGAAATTATTTTAAAAAATAAACATATCATCAAAACTAAAAGTTAATTCCAAATTCTTTCTTACCAACAATTATCCGGAAAAGAAAATGCGATAGCAGACAAAGTTGACTTATTTGCAATGTGTTTGTTTTCTTTATTATTCTTCTAGCAAATTTGCAATTTGTTAATTTAGTTGTCTTTGATTTTATACCTTTTCATAAAGTCAATCAACGTGAAGTTTATGTTGGAGATTTCTTGTTAATTTTTATTTATTGGATGACTCATGATAATATACCTCATGGAAATAAGTAATGTGTAACTATTAGTTTTATCAATGTTGTAAAGATTTGTAAAATCAACTATTTTCTTGAATTTAGTTACGAATTAGCCTGGCATAGATAAAAGTTGCATTTTTATCATTACAAAGTACAAGAATTAAAGTTTGTTATATCTTTATTATTCCCAATATTCAACATTGCATTATGTTGAAAATTTTGGAAACCATAAAGATCTATGAATTGAAAACTACAAACTGATTTCTAAAACGGAAGTTATAATATCTTCAATGTATATTGTTTACTTAAAACTACACAATGTTATTCAACAACCCCAACAACGACTGCTACATCAGCAACTGTAGTATCAAACAAAGCAGGTAAATTGATTTGTAGTTTTTATAAGTGGTGACTTCTCCTTTTTTGTATACATTTTTAACTCTTTTTAAAACCTTATTTTGCAACACTTTATGCCCTCTGTAATGAGGATTTATCATTTTAGAAAGCGTTAATAAAACTATAGCTGTTTTTGTGGTAGCTATTTATTAGGGGTTTACCGGATATGATACCCGGATAATCCGGTATCCAGGATCATAGTATAACCGGATATGCAACATATATAGCCATCGTATATCTAGATATAGCCGGATATGTAATATTTTAGATAATCATTAATCCCACCTGTGTACATACTTTTATAACAATTAGGAATTAACTGTTTTGAGTAATATTAATAACAAAAGTAAAAATTAGGTAATATAATGAAATAATATAGTAATTGTGCAAATCTAACTTTTGAATGAGTGAACTCTTGATTACACAGGTCTGCAAAAATCATAAAATTATACAAATTTATATAATTAATTTTAAGTCATAAAATATTTTATTTACATTATATACAACTATAAATTTTTATAAAATCTGTTTTTTTTTTAGTTTCGAAGCTTTGTTAAGTGCTTTTTCTCTTGTTGGACGTTACATTTTCCTTATGCAGCATCCATTAGTAGTCGCCCATCATATTTGTATCAAATAGACCTTGATACCTTCTCTCCATTTCTTTGATATCATGGTGAAACCTTCCAGCTTGCTCTTCACTTACTGCACCAAGATTTTCCGGGATATAATCCAAATAGGAGTTCAAAAAATGGAGTTTTATACTCATTGAGCATCCCAAATTTTTTTAAATTGCACAACATATTTTCTACGATATTTTTTAAATCCGAGCCCTTCTGATTTCCTGTAAACTTCGTAACTACATCTTTAAAAGAATTCCATGCTGACCTCTCAACATAGTTCGTGATGTTTTTGAACTTGTTATCTTCCATTAGCCTACGAATGTACTGACCAACAATAACTCTCGAATAACTTACAAATGAACCAACAAAAACTCTCTCCTTCAGCTTTGCTTCAGACATACCAGGAAATTTGCTTGAAAGGTGTTTTAATGTCTTACCATCTTTTAGCAAAGCCTTCACAAACTGCTTCATCATGCCAAGTTTGATATGGAGCGGTGGTAGAAGGACCTTTTTAGGAGCAACCTAAAATTCAAAGTGCATGTTTTTCTCTCCAACATTCAATGTTCTTTTTGGCCACACTTTCTGGTTCAAATGTTTAGCTTTATCACGACTATCATATTCACACAAAAAATAAAGAAATTTTGTGTAACCACCTTGCTGTCCAAGTATCATAGAAAATGATTTAAGATCCCCAGAAACTATCCACTCAAATTCTTTGTACTTTTACTTATCCAAAATCTTTATGATGCTTATCCAAGATTTATACGAGGAAGTCGTATATCTGGTGCTATGTGGTATTATTGGAAGTAATCATTGTGTTGTTATTGTTGTGATGTTTTTGAGTTGATAGACAGCTTGACTTACCTTCCCGCTGGTGTCTATTGTTAAAAACGACTATTATTTAGTTTCATTACTGCAACTCACAGCCTCTAATTAATCACTAAAAGTCAAGATAAAAGATTTTGCTATAGTATTTGGTTTAAAGTTGAATTTTATTTTTATTTTTAAGTGTTGCCAATAGGTTTGCTCTTTCAATCAGATTTTAAGTTTACTTTTCAACAAATACTTTGAAACCATTGCAAAATTTATTCAACAATGTCTCAGACATTATGTCTGTTATTTGTTTATGGGTACGCTTAATAAGTGCGAACTGGTCTAAGTCTGAAGCAGTTGCAAAACCTATCATTCTGCAAACTAGCATAAGTGCGCCATAAGAATTTGCAGAAATCGGCACAAGTCCGAACTGGTATAAGTGCAATGCAGTTGCGCTGTCTGACATAAGTGCAAATGGCTTAAGTGCGCCAAAAATAATTACAAACATTACCACAAGTGTGCATCATCATAATTGTGAACATCAAAATTTTATTAAAAAGTATTTAATGGACTCCTGCAACAAAACTAATATATATATATATATATATATATATATATATATATATATATATATATATATATATATATATATATATATATATATATATATATATATATATATATGAACTTCAATAAATACGAATTCTCTCAATACTAATTTTTTATTTTATCTAAGAAATTTTTGCTAGATTATTGAGTGAAAGCTGAAGATGCTAGTATCAATAATCTAGCAAAAATTTCTTAGATAAAATAAAAAATTAGTATTGAGAGAATTCGTATTTATTGAAGTTCATATATTAAATTTATTCAACTCTCATACAAGATGTCGTCATTTAAAATATATATATATATATATATATATACGGTAAAAAAATATCCCCAACAATTCATTTACAAAAATAAATTCCTTAATTAGTTCCATTCTATTAACAACTCCCTCTCCGGCTTCATTAATATGTACCTTTGTTATAAAGTTTTATTAATAAATTATTTCTTGGGTTTCTGTTTTTTGGTTTTTCACGGGAGTGTAGTGAATTTTTATGTTACTTGGCTTCGATGAGCATTACGCCCTTAACTTTCAAAATAGCAACACTTTTAATATTATTTTAATAAATCTTCATGTTAATTTTCACTGTACGTACCACCAAACTTTTTTGATAAATACCGTGAACTTTCACTGCACAGGGAATTTTCACTGTATCTATCAAAAACGCTTCGTTAGGCACAGTGAACTTTCACTGTATTTAGCGAAAAACGCCCCTTTAGGTACAGTGAATTTTCACTGTATTTAGCAAAAAACGCTTTCTTAGGTACAGTGAATTTTCACTGTACCTAACACCAAGCTTCTACTTTATCTAATAAAAATTTAGATCCTTTCTACTTTATCTAATAAAAATGTATATATAACTATTTTATATACTTACTTCAATTATAAGATGATCTTAACGATTATCATTTATCTTCATATGATTCTTTAACTAATATATCTAAACTAATAATTAAATTCCAAAAGGAAGAAAGTTTTAACTCGCTTCATGGATCTTTCTCCAATGGCCTCGTGCATTTAGAGAACGCGCTATTTCAAAGCCTAGTAACTAATGACGAAACGACGTTAAACATTAAACATTAAACATTAAGCATTTCTGTAGGAATTATATTATGATTTACTGGAAAAAAAGTTTTAATCATTTTTTTATTTTTCTTAGTTAAAATTAAAAGATGAAATGATAAAAAAAAGTGTTTCGTTAATTATGCGCGGTGATGTCAACAAAAAATAATTGTTAGTCATTCAATAACCCAATAAAATAATTTTAAAATGTGCAGAAAATTTCAAAAAGTTTTAAAATAATTCAAGAAATGTGAGAATACTATTGAAATAAATCGTTCTTTTTTACCAATTGATTTTCTTTGGAACAGCGTTTTAACTCAAACCAGTAATTTTGAAATAACATCTGAAAAACAACTTCAGCTTTCGACTTAATTATTTACTAAATGGATTCAAAGAGAAAAAAAGTTTAGTGCAAAAGTACATCATTACTGAACTAATCAATGATTGGTTCATTGCAAGATCTGCAATAACAGAGTTTCAAGAGAATCTGAAGACTCATAAAAATAAGTATCGAGGGGGGAACTCACATTACACCAGTTTAATCGTTATTCTTACGTTAAACTTACAACAGAAAAATATTCTGTTGTATTTGTTCTCATTTCAACAAAGTTGAAATAAGAACAATTGAAAGAGAAATATCATTGAAAAAAAAAATTTACAATTTGCTTACAAAACATTGCAGCTAACTTCAAAGTGGCTTTTAATAAACCATGCTGTATTTTTTAAGTTCGCTGGATGGCTTAACCACTTAAAGTTATTCACAATAAAAAACACTACTTTTAGATGGAATTATAGACAAACTGATTGTAGAGTGTCGGAAACTTTGTTCTAATGCATCTCATGTTATTTTCATCTGAAGACAGTGATTGCTTTTACCTTACTCAAGTTTCCTCCTTTGGTAATTGAATTTTCTGTCCAAGATTAGAGTCATTGTAAAAAAGTGTCGAGCATGATATGAGTTTTTGAAGAGGCATGAAAGATAATGTCAGGTACTGGTTCTTACACTACTTCCTGCGTACCAATAGTGACAACAATGATTAAAACTTTATCTCCCTTAGAAACAACATCCCTCAGTTTTTAGGAATGTAAATATGTTATGAAGAATGTATTAGAAAAATGTTTTTCACTTATAGAAAATATAGAATATTTCTCAGCTGCTACTCTACTTGATTCAATTTTCAAATGGTATTTTTTACATCTTTTTTGAAAAATGCTAAACTCATTATTATGTTCTAAGTGGACAATTTTGAACTATTTGATAATGAGTTGACTCCTGAAATTTAAAATCAGTTTTATGGCAATAGAAAAAATACAACCTTTTGGTAATAATTTCAAAAGTTAATTTGGAATCTCAAGCTCAAACTAAATCAGATTCTCATTCATCTTCAAAATGATAAAAAAGTGTTCAATGATTTTTTAGATTTATCTAGGCTTCCCAAAACCTCAAGTTTTTTAAAAACTATGAAAAAAAATGCACCCAGAAAAATTAAGTTACCATTAAGGTGGTAAAAAAATACCTCACATTTTCCTTAAACATCCGAAGGTGTTAAAAGATTCCGTAAATCCCCAGCGTTTTCAATTGCCGGGGATATACAAATATACATCCTGGTTTAAGCAGTGGATTTGTTGGATGAAAGCGAGCAAGTCACAGATCAGAGAAAACATCACCAACTACTTTTCAACTTCTTTAGTTGGCAACATAAGTTATGCTTCTACAACAATTTGGTTTTTCGTGGTTGTAGGTATCACCTGCAGCCAGAGTGAATGGCGCCAATTTAAAGACAGTTCATCATGTAGCCTGAAAACCGTGCTGCTTCGCAACGGAAATAACTACCCGTCTCTAGTTCAATCAATGCATCTCAAAGAGGACTAAACCAGTGTTAAGATGTTGCTGAGTGCCTTAAATTATGAAGACTAAAGATGGGAGGTCATCAGAGAATTTAAAATGATGTCTATCCTAATGGGGCTTTAAAATGGTTTCACAAAATTTCCTAGCTTCCTTTGCCTTTAGGATAGTAGTGATACTAAGATGCACTATTAGAGAAAGGACTGGCTAAAACGAACCGAGTTCTTTGTGGGAAAGAGCAATATCAAGTGGGAATCGTTGATAGAAACTCAGAAGGTGCTGATGCCACCACTGCACATTAAGTTAGGTCTCATTAAGCAATTTTCACCGCTCTTGACAAGGAATCAGCAGCTTTCAAGTATCTAAAAAATCTTTTTCCAAAGCTATCCGAGGCAAAGTTTAAAGCTGGGATCTTCGTCGAATCGTAAATCAAGAAGATTATAGAATTTGAAAAGCTCCCCAAGCTGTTGATTGGATGAATAAAGCGCCTTGAAACAGTTTTTTTACAATTGTTCATGGCTACCTAGGTGAACCAATGCCTAGATTTTATTGTTCTTCATTTTTAAATATCTGATGTATTTTAATGCTGATTTTGAAAGATATGCTTCAAACCCATTTTTATACTATAGTTTTAAAAGAGCCTCAACAAAGACACATTTCCTAGCCTATGGCTTGGAATAGACACATGTCATCCAGACACATGCCTTCAGTTTTTTCATCAACTTTAAATGGTTTTCCTAGATTTAACTTTTTCCTCCGAATATCACTTTTTTTTTAAAAGGTATTTTGGTAGGTGGTGGAATCTTTAATAAGCAGCACTTGGCTAATCTTAATTTATTTTTTGTAAGTATGAAGGACTCATTTGGAAAAAATGCGCCTCAAATCGTTTATCCTTCTTCCATTGTCCCTTTACCATATTTCTTATCCTGATGGTGATCAGGATAAGAGTGAAAACAATGAAACAAGTTAAAAAACGCATACATTATATGTATTTTTAATTCGTTTCATGCATATCAATTAGTTACAAAATACCCTCAATAAATATCAGTAAAATAAAAACAGTATAATATGAATATTCTCCCCTATTCAATGCTATTAAAACTAATATATGACAAATAAATTTTTGTATAAAAATTTTTATAATTTAATAATTTTAATGCTTCCTATAAAGAAACGGGTACAACATGCAAACAATATACCATCTAGAGAATTTTACTCCAACCTACATTAAAAAGTAATCAATGACAAAATATATGCTAGATAACCTTCTGGGTTTTAAAAAGTGTTACATAAATCAAAACCAACTTGATGCCATATCTTGTTGGGGTACAGAAAATAATTCAGGGAACGTTTTTTCCATTTTTTAAAATGATTTTTGATAGGCTTCACAGGTAGTAACATTTTTTCTAAGATCTCTATTATAACTTTTAATCTTGAACCGAACAGTTTTCATAATGCTTTATCCAATCGTAAATGCCCACCTACTGCTTTTGATTCGGTTATTGCTTCTAATCTTTCATGGACGCCTTTATTATCCTGATCACCTATTGTCTGATTTTTTCTTATCCTGATCACCTATTGTCTGATTTGATGATATTTGTAATGTCACATTTTATTGACAATTACAAACCAGTCTTTTTATTTTTAAAATTTAACACTGACATTTTCCATTCTTTTCATAGTTTCCTTAATCATTCGAGATTTTAAATCAATTTTTTTCATAATTATTCAAGATTTTAAGCCTCGATTTGGTCATAATTGGGTTTCTTTATTCTTAATGAAATAGTCATGTTGACTATTTTTTTCTGTCGTTTTTTAATGAATTTTATAGTTACTATTGGAAAAGTTTGAAGAGCATATTTGTTGAAGTTTGCTAACATGTCGATACTTAGTTCTTGTAGAAGTTAGTTCTTAGTTCTCTTGAAGTTCTTAGAAGCTAGTTCTTAGTTCTCTTGAAGCTCAGTAGCTAGAGGTTGGCCATTGCTAGAGGAAGATGGAAAATTTGCAGGTGGTATGGTTATTGCAGCTGTATTGATGTTAACGAAATAAATTTCAATATCTAGCCAGTTAGTTTTCTTCTTGATTAATAAGGATTCTATGCGTTTCGAGATTTCCACCGCAATTTAAAATTTGTAATTGTTTTAACTGAACAACAACAACTCAAAGAATGTTATTAAATAATGGTATGATTAAAAAAAAAGCAACCTCATTACCTCCTAAAGAGATGTCTCAAAACAAAATTATTGTTTTTTTCCAGTAGAACTGTAGCTGTAAAAGAAATTATTACCATATTTAGGAACTGCATTAAAAATAGATATGCTGAAAAGATTACGAAAGTTTTTTGTCAAGGGGTGAGCAGCTACAATCAATTCATATGCGACGAAAGACACTTTTTTCATAGAAAGCATTTCAAAAAACAACTATTATATATTTATACAATTTATTTACATTTACAAAATTTAAGTAATAGTTAAAACGTTATTGTGGAAAAACTCCTCCATAAAAAATCTTATTAAAAAATTTTTTTTTGTATTGCTTATAACCAAATATGAATTATTTGTTATAAACTTATTTATGGCAAAAAACTGGCAAAAAAACTTAAAGTTCAATCCTCCAAACTTTTACCTTTGTAAAAGTTTGGAAGATTAAAAACGTTTATTTGATGCCTAAAACTACAGAGTTACAGATAAAAAAAACTCTTAACTAACTTTTTTACTAATACATAAAAACTAAGCACTGTACTTATGTTGAACTGCTTCAAAGAGTCTAAACTAGTAAAAAAATATTAATACAAAGCATATTGGGGAGAGAGGGGGAGTATTGGTACTTTTCGACAGGAAATTAAAAAATAAAAAGAGTTTCAGAAAAAATCGGAAGTAAATAATTTTTGCTTTTTTTTAATTTTATTAGCAACATTTTAATGTAATTTATGTTCGGAAATATTAATGGTTAAGTATAATACTTTTGAATTTTCTAAACATAGTTTTTTGTACCAATGCTCCTTTACATGGGGAGCGTTGGTACACAACGTGTTTACATTAATACAGTAAGAAATTTCATAAATACAAAGTGCAATTTGAATGAAAAATAAAACAGATTTTAAAACCAAAAAAAATATTTTATAACATATTAAGAAACATATAGATAATATATTTAAATAACTAGTATTTAAACAATTATATTTATATTGTGTTGGTGCATAGTGCATAGTGTATGAAAGAATTAGCAAAGCATTTTAGAATAAGAACCACATTATAAAAAATATCTTTCACCACATTCTACTAAGTATATACGTAATCTACAGAACAGATATTAAAAATTCTGTACCAAAGCTTCCTGATTTCAATGTACTAATCCTTACCCTTTATGGGTGAGTGCTTCAAAGTGAAATATTTTTTATGTACTAAAAAATTGTTAATCTTTTAATCCTTTTTTTTTTTTTTTTTTTAAGGTTTAGGTTTAAACTTAAGTTTAAACAAATTAAAACATTAACAATTGCTCTATAAAGTAAATATAGTAGTTATATATATATATATATATATATATATATATATATATATATATATATATATATATACACTATACACAGTAAAATGTGAAAAAAATCAACGTAGCGGCAAAATAAACAAATCATAAATTTACAGGTAACAAATGCTTAGAACCAACAATATTTTCTGTGGAAGAAGTGATTATAAACAACATTTGGTATCTGCATTTTAAGTTGAAATTGGTTTTAAATGGCTGAATATTTGCATGTGTACGAATGCTCCCCCCTCTCCCCTAACTTAAAATGCTACTCAGTAAACCTTTATTTAAAATAATAGAAGCGTAAGAAAGTTGACAATAAATATGTAAAAAAAAGTGTTATGAAACTAGAATTAAATGATAGATTCCAAGCACCTGCAGTACGAAATAAAGTAGAATTACCTAGGTGTTAGTTATTACAGCAAACTCATTAGTTATGGCAGATGAAAACAAACCTTATGTTCAAACTATTAATAAAAGTGAGTGTATTTAGGACAACCAAATTAAAACTCATCCGACCCCTAGTGTTATATATTTGCAGTCTTATCACACATTCTACTTGACAAATTTGAACTTCCAGCGAAAATTTAAATTAGCATTAGAAAATGTAGCTAGATAAAGAAAGAATATGCGTCATATCTGGAATAATGAAGAAGCTGCGAGAGACTTTATACAAAGAGTAAATGGAGGATTAAAAGCGATTACGCGATTTAAAATTATTTACGCGATTAAAAGACGCGGAAGATAAACTCCAACCGTTCTTGGCAAATTATTAGTCAACATCAATAGCCATACCAGCGTTTACTCCAAGTGAATTGACTTTGGGAAATAATTCACTTGGAGTAAGTCAAGTTAACGACAAAAATGCATCAATATTTTTTCCAAAAGAAAATTATGAAATATTTAATTATATTTATTAATGTTTTCGATTGCTTTCTTGTGCAGGTTTCAGAAAACTTTTCATCATAAACAAGCTTTGGAATGAAATTACATAACTTTTAGTAATAAAGTTTTAGAAAAAATCTACGTTAATGAAATGTTATGCTAAAGTTATGCAATTTCAAAGCTTGTTTATGATGAAGAATTCTCTGATAAACAACAGTGACACGAAATCAGCAGTTGACGATATTACACCAACAGAGTGGAATATAAACATTAAAAAGAAATCGACAGGATCAGGTTATAAAAACCCCAACAAAAGAAGGAACCTTTAAAAAGGTTCACAACAGCGTTTAAAAAGGTTCACAACAGTTTATAACATTTGTGACTATGAAAATTATTAATCGTATAATTATTATCAATTTTTTAGTAATTATTATAATATAATTAATAACAGGGAAAAAAACGTTGGTGTATAAACAAAAATCAAAAGGGAAAGTGTATTATGTAACCAGTGAAATATTATGTAACCAGTGAAATGGGTTTTATTAAAAACTTGTAAATTTCTTCAGTATCAATCACCAAGCGCGTTTTTGTAAGTTACAATTGTAAATGTTTTTAATTACAAAATTGTAAATAATTTGCAATAAGAAAAAAAATATCAATCGCTTTGATCATTTTTAAATTTGCTCAATTAGGAATTTAATTATTTTAACAAATTTAATAATTTAAAAAATATTGGGTGATTTGGTGTGGAATTTCTCAGTAGTGAAACTTCTATGTTGTCAAGAAAGTTTTTGTAGTTTTGTTACTGTTTTTCGTTCGTCTATTACTGAATTAATATTCAACTTACTTTTCATTTTAACATTACATTTTAAACAGAATTTTTTCGCTCAATTTGATGTATCTCTTTTTTTTTTTTTTTTTTTTTTTTTTTTTTTTTTTTTTTTACGTGTATTCAGTTACTTATTTTTTAGGACTTATTGAAGTACGTCGAAGGAGCAATTTGGAACGACAGTTTATTTTAACTTTAAACTGAGGTAATCCGCAACCAAGACGGCTTGAAAAATTAACCAGGTTTAAAGATCTAATTGTGCTAGAGAAAGCAGTGTGCAACAATGGTTTAAAAAATTTTATTCAAGAAATTTTAACAATGAATATATACCCGAAATCTCTTGTGGAAGCTGACCCTTTATACCCGAAATCTCTTGTGGAAGCTGACCGTTTCTGAGTAGTTCTTGGGATTGCGAAAAGACTAGGCATCAGTCATACTGCTGTTGTAGAAATTTTAAAGCGTATTGAAAAAGTAAAAAAGTTCGAAAAATGGGTGTTATTTGAACGATCGGCAGAATATGCTACCTTTAAAGGATTATTCTTCTTTACATTAGTGCAACCAAAACCATCCATTTTTGGATCGAATCGCCATTTGTGACAAAAACTGGATTTTTCAGAGCAACCAAAAATATTCGGGATAGTGGTTGGACGTCAACGAGCCTCCCTCCCCCAGACACTTTCCAAAGGGAAAAAACCCACCAAACAAAGACTATGGTTACAGTATGGTGAACTACGGCTGAGGCGATACACTACAACTTTCCTACAGTGTCCTAAAGTGAGTAAGTTGAAAAAATATCCCGAACATTGCGTCAGTAGCAGCTTGCACTAGTCAACAGACGTGATCCTATACAACTGTGCGACAACCCCTGGTCTCACATTTCGCATTTTACAGTCCGAAAATTGTACGACTTGCCAGTCGAAGTCCTGCCTAACTCACTATACTCCCCAAACTTTGCACCAAATGACTACCTCCTTTTCAAACATTTTTCAAGCTTTCTTCCTGGTTGAATCTTTGCCAATCAGGACAAGGAAAAAGTGGCTTTCGTGCAATTCGTCTCATAACAAGCATCAAATTTTTTCACTGACAGAATAAATCAATTTATATCGCGTTAACAAAGTACGCTAATACAAATGACAACTACTTCAATTAAACTCAGTAAATATTAAGAAAATGATGATTGTTTAAACTTTATCAATTAAAACTCTGTGAACTTTTATGACAACCAAATTTAAACATTTCTATACCCACAAACCTTTATTTGATTTTTTTCGCGAAAATTACCATATTTCTCCCGCATCTTATTCGTTTTGAAAACAAAATGGTAGATTTACATTTATTGTTGATGTTGACATTACAGGTTAAATAGCTGAACATAAATAAATGTTAATAAGTTTAAAGATGTATTCCAGCTTTTTTAAGATGTAACTCCTGCAATTAAATCAGTAATTTCTTTGAACATTAATACAACATAACTCCACCATACAAAAAGCTGATAAGAATAAAATAAATTCTTTTTTAAATTTTTTTAGAATTAATTAAAACTCTTGCCAGATAAAAAAAAAAAAATGCTTTAAACAATTATAACTTGATGTAGACACTGTTTTACTTTTTAGCCAAATTTTTAGATTCTAAAAGATTGTTGTTGTTAATAAAAAAAGGCGATGTCTATAATGAGTTTTGACCTACATATAGTACTTTAATTCACATTTATTCTTTTGAAAACATTAAAAAATAAAATATGATTTAAAATATGAATTAAGAATTCATATTTTATTGAATTTATTGATCAAAATGAAATTGGATATGATATTTCCTCATTATAGAAGAAAACCTTTCATAACTGTAATAAAAAAGGTGGTGAAAAAGTAAAATAACCTATTAATATATAACCATTTAATAATAATTCTTAGAAAAAAAGTTTATGTAAGTTTTTAAAAGAATGATTGCTCCTCATCGTTTGGAAGGCATTGATAGTGATGAGGGTGGATTAGTCATAAAGAAAAAATTAAAAGAAGATGAGTTTAAAAAGCCAATATGCAGTGTATTGGGACTGCAAAGGCTTGCCCAAGAAAAAAGAAAACAAAATAATCAAAGTGTAAAAGTAGATACAAAGGGGTGGGTTGGTAGTAATAATGACAATGAAAGTTCTAAAACAGACAAACATTATAGGAAATATCGTCCAGAGACTCCTTCATACACAGGTGGTGTAAATGAAACTGCAAAAGATAAAATAAAAAGGAGAAGAGAAAGAGACAAAGATGAACGTAAAAGTGGTGTTTATGCTGAAACTGAACAAAAGAAAAAATGGGACAATAGCAGATATAATAGAGAAGAAAAACCAATAAAGAATAATAGTAGGGGCGAGTCATCTAGTAGATATGCTGAGTGGGAAGACACGCCAAGCTCTAGACATTCTAGAGATAACCAAGATGTTACTCCGCGAATGAATTATGGTGTGTTAGTTAAATATTTATATATTCAAATTCAAATTAAAAAAAAAAAAGGTTTAGAATTATTATCAATAAATTTCTAGAAGTAAGGTAAAAAATTTACTTAAATCAGTTTAATTATTTTAGAACCTTCTCCTGCACGTAGTGGATGGGGTGATTCACAGCGTAATTCATCAGAATGGGATATCCCATCACCAGCATATTCAAAAAATGATCGTAATGACCGTAGATCTGATCAAAGCCTAAAGTAAGTATTTAAAGCCTTCAAGTATATTAAAAATTATTTATCATATTTGATTTCAGTCATTTCTTTGTAAAGTTTTTCATAGCAAAGTAAATATTGTGTTTAAAAAAATCCTTTTTCCAATAGGTGCTTTTAAATAAGTTTTAATTTTAGTTTCATAAGTATTAAAGTATGAATCTATACTACATACATTAGGATGTTATGTAATTTTTTTAAAAATTATTTCAACATGTTTAAAATATGTTCACAACTTTTTAAAACTGGAAACTGAAAATGAATTGATATCTGTTAGAGTTTAACTACTGGTAATTATGTTTAAAGGTTTGTCAATTATTCTCAATATATATTTATATAGTTTTCATCAAATTAATCAAGTTGTGTATATTTAGTGTATGTTAAATAAATATATAGTTATAATTTACAAAAAATTTAACAATAGATTTACAACTTGTAAATATACAGTTGGTTTTTCTCCAATAGGAGTATAATATGTTTTAAAAAAATTTATTAGGAAGCATTTTATTACAAATAAATTTGTTTTCTATGTGCTGCAAAGTATAAAATATTATATTTGATTATGACAATATCTTGTAGAATAAAAATATTTAGTTACTTTAAAGGATCTTCATGCATCAGAGTTGCCTACACTAAGCGATCTGCTCTGATGTGGTTTGTGTTTACAAAAAACAGGTGATGGGAAAACATAAGAAATTGTTTGATACTTGATGTCTGATGCTCTAGTGCCAGGAACTAAGCAAGTTTCAAATTTAATAAGATGTGTGCAAACTTGACAAGATGTTTGATATCTCAAACTGTAATTGCCAGATTGTGTAAAACAGGACTAATTTACAAAAGATAAACTTTAGGAGACAAAACTCCATTTTTGATTGCCTAGATAATCTTATAACCATAAAGTTGATCTGCAGTCAATGGTTGTAGACTTATTCAGAGAATATAAAAGATGGCTTATTATTGATTCAACAAATGAATTGCTATCAAGGTCTGTTGATATCAATCATGACACCAGTAACAACTGACCATCTGCTTTCTGATATTTGTTTCCATCCATTTTGGTTATAAGATACCTTGATGGAAAGCCTTGCTGTAATCTGCTACTAATTGTCTATTATCTGTTTTAAAAAGTCTTCTGTCAGTAAGAACTGTTCTAGTAATTCCAGCTGTGGCAAAAGAAGAATTTACATCTATGAGTAGAGTTTTATTATATGGTTAAAAAAAAAAGTATCAATTTTCAAAACTTTACTTTTGGTTCCTTTCATACAAAAAATAGTTTAATGTGTTTTAGCCCACAACTACATCTAATTTGATAAATTGTAACTTTCATCATTTATATATTATGGAAAATTTAACATGATAAAAGTCCTTGAAGTTAATTTACAAATACTAATAATTGCTATGAAGTGTTGTTAGATCAATTCCTAGAAAATGATTTTCAACACTAAATTTATTTGAGTATATAAAATTTGGTAGGAGAAAACAAGTTTTTAAGGAAGTCTTTAAAAAATTTAAAGTTCTGTAAAATTTACATTCAGTGTTTTTGTAATTTTTTACCTAATACAGCATAAATGTTAGCAATTATTTATTTTGAAAAGTTTAATTTTAGGAAACATCTCTTACAATTAGTTATAAAATGATTGCAATGTTTGTCATTAACTGTATTTTTCCTTTATTTTTTTATTTTTTTACTTTTTTACTTTGTTTACATATAGATATAGTTCTCGATCCCAGAGATATGCAGATGACACTCCAAGATTTACTCCAACTCACAAATATAATAGTTGGGCAGATGATAGAAAGCCTGGTAGCTCAATTAGATCTCAGCGGAGTCCTGGTATAGTTTGCATTGTTTTTTTAAATGGCTGATTTCTTGAAAAAAGTATATAGATCTTCTTTTTCAATATCTAAATCAGCCATCTCTTTTTTTATATTTTAGAAAAAAATGCTGATGGATTTGATGATTGGGAAAATGAGCAAAAAGATCTAGACAGAGCATGGTATGATATGGATGCTGGCTATGATGAAAAACAAAATCCTTTTGCTAACATTTCTGAAGAGTATGTTAAAAAAAAAGAAGAAATACTCAAGAAGCAACATCAGAAGAAACGATCTGCTAGAGCTCGCCAAGTGCAAAAGGTGGAAATAAAATGTTTTTAGTAAAAACTTTTTAAGTGTTGTTAAAAATTGTTTCTAAGTATTGAATTAAAGTTCATTAGTACCAGTATGTGTGACCAAGCAATTATATTCATATCCATAAATACCAGGTCTCAAAATTTATCACCTGTTGAAATCAACATCAAATATTGAAAATAACATCACATACGTATTCACCTTTTGATCACTGAGAAGTTTGACCCCTTTATATAAAATGTTTCATGTCGATACCAAGAATTTCTTTTAGTGTAGCAATTATTTCAAAGATTGTAAAGATTCTACTGTATTAAACTTTTTTCACTTTTTATTTTAAAATTTATTCAGAAAAAAAGGAACTAGTGTTAATTTATACATCTAGAATTTTATTCCTTTAGAATTATCTTCTCAATGTTAAGTTTTATTTTTAATATGTTCATAGTTTAAGACAAAATTGAGATATTTTGAAAAAGCTCAGTTGTTAAACATTCTTTTATTTATTTAACTAATATTAACATTTGAGTTGATGAGGCAGTTGTGTAAACTTAGCTGATTACTTTTGACACCTATACAAAAAAATTCAATGTTGATAGTTTGTTAACATAGAAATGATCTGAGATTCTACATGATGAACATTATTGCAATGTTTATGAAAGAGTGGCCATGGTTGTACTAATAACAATCAAAGTGAAATATTAACTTTTGTATGGATGATTCTAATTCTGATAGTGGTTAGGAACTGTATTGAAATAGATTTGTTTTTTTTATGAATGTTGCTTTACAGATGAAAAAAAAAAAAAAAATAGACAGAAGAAATAAAACAAATTTCTTTCCATTTTTATTTACTTGCCAACTTGCATATTTGTTAATGCATTTTAACAACAAAGATAAATTCTTGTTTTCAATAATATTTTATCCATTTTCACTAAATGCTACTATTGAGAGGAAAGGGATAGGTGAGAATTTCCATTAAAAATTTACTATTTCAAAGTATGCAATTGTAAAATATTTATTTTGATTGTAAATGTTTCATTAACAATAAAGACTTGTTTATTATTTTTACTTAACTTATTCCTGTTATTTTATTTCCAAGACTTAAGAGTGAAAAAAAATTTCATTCATGATTTTCAAAACCTTCCTGACCCATGAGCAATTTTATATCATTTGTTGCAAAAATTCATGCCATGATTTTTGGCTCAATAGTACAAGCTGCATGGTTATGACAACTTTCTTATTTCTACATAACTATTATCAAAATTCAAAATAAACATCAAGAAAAATGTTTTGGGAAACTTTCCTGTCTATTAACTTTGATATACTTATTTTTTTAAGGCTATGTAATTTTGTGATGTAAATAATTGTAAAATAAAAACTATTAATCTTTTTAGGATAATGACATGTGGGAAACAAATCGTCTTTTGACAAGTGGAGTTGTGTTGCGCACTGAATTTGAAGAAAATTTCGATGAATCTGATGAGGCTAAAGTTCATTTACTTGTTCACAACATTGTACCACCTTTTTTAGATGGAAGAATCATGTTTACTAAGCAACCAGAGCCAGTTATCCCTTTGAAGGTATATATTTCAAGGTTTGTAGTCATTGGTAAATTTCTTTTTAAAAAATTTTATGTAGTAAAATAAAAATGATATGAAAAATTTTTTTTGTTTCTTTTACTAGATCTGCCAATACGAAAAGCTAATATTTCTTGGCATAATTTTCGCCTTTTTCCTAATAGAACTAGAAACATAATATCATAAAATCACAAAAGTTGTTTTATAATTTTAAATTCTGGTTTTTGCTACATTTATATTTTATGTTGTCCTTTTTTTTTTTTTTTTTTTTTTTTTTTGTATTACAGTATGAATGAAAAAAGTCATCAGCTTTTATAATGGCAAGTTATGAAAGCATTAAAATGTGAAAAAGTTTAAAAGCTATAAATTAGCGAGAAAAAAAAAAGGAATTTTGAAATATGCTCTGTATTTGTAATTGCCTTAAAAACTGATAGTTAGCAAATGTAAATACATTTGAAATCAGATGATGGTCCAAAAATTAGTGAATTTCAATGTTTCACATGGTCAAACTCTGACCAATTTTTTGCCTTATCAAACAGTGCAGAGATTTTTAAAAAGCTTTTCTTGAACAGGATCCCACTGGTGATATGGCTACTGTATCGCGCAAAGGATGTCATTCAGTTCGTGTTCACAGGGAGAAAAAAGAAGCACTGAAAGCACAGAGAAAAGAGTGGGAACTAGCTGGAACAAAAATAGGTGACATAATGGGAGTTGAAAGGAAAGAAGATAGAGATGTTAGTACTGCATAATTTTTTTTTTTTTTTTAATATATTTTTGATATATAAATTTAATTTATTGTTAATATTTCTCCTTATTTTTATTGTCACTGTTTTATTAATTTTATTAAGGATCTAAATGGTGATGAAGGTGACTACAAAAAAGGCCAGCAATTTTCTGAAGTTATGAAAGAAAAAAATGAGGCATCAAGTGAATTCACAAAGAAGAAGACTCTTAAAGAACAAAGACAATATTTACCTATATTTGCTGCCCGCTCAGAGTTACTTACAATTATTCGTGACAATCCCGTTGTGGTAATAGTTGGTGAAACTGGATCTGGTAAAACAACTCAATTAACTCAGGTATTTAAACTTTAAAGTATTTAAAGTTTTTGTAAATTTCAAAGTACATACTTTTTAATGTTGTTAGTTATAACTAATTAACAAGTTTAATTGATAGAAAAATGTACAGAGAAATACATTAAGCAAAATATATAGCTTGTTTGGCATTATTACATATTTTAAGATACATTATTAAAAGAAATACTTTTGTTTCTTCTAAAAAGTTTTTTTTATAAGAAGAGGACTCTCTTCCCAACCTTGTTTGATATATATGTATGTGTAGGGCAGAAGAGCTAAAAGGGCAATTTTTAAAATCAAGAGTTAGTTTAAATTTTTTATAAATAAAGAACAGTTCCTAAAAATTGATTTTAGTAACTCTGGTATATCTACTATTATTGTGATTTTTTTTTTTTTAGTATTTACTTGAAGATGGTTATAATAAGTATGGCATTATAGGGTGTACACAGCCTCGCCGTGTTGCGGCTATGTCTGTTGCAAAACGTGTTAGTGAAGAAATGAATGTAAAACTTGGGGAAGAAGTTGGCTATGCTATACGCTTTGAAGATGTTACTAGTGAGGTAAATATTTTTCTCCTGTTACTAAAAGTAAAAGATATGAAAATGGTTTTGATTGTTTTTAATTTTTTATTTTTATAGACGACCGGCAGTTATTGCTAATTTTTGTAATAGTTTTTCTTTATCCTATCCTTGTAAACTGATTTGATTGTAAAATCTTATATCTTCAAGCTTTTTGCTCTTTCTTTACTCGTCTTTTGTAAGATGTTGTTGGTTGATAAAATTATAACTGAGATAACTTTTCCTAGAAAACCATTATCAAATACATGACAGATGGAATTTTATTGAGAGAATGTTTAGCAGGATCAGATTTGGAAAGTTATAGCTGCATAATCATGGATGAAGCTCATGAACGCTCTTTAAATACTGATGTTTTGTTTGGCTTACTAAGGGAGGTATAAATTTGTAATATTTATATCATTTTTGTATTGAAGGTTATTTATCTACTAATACTTTTTCATTTTAATGGTTAAAAATTTATTTATGTCCTAATGCTTTTATGTATGTAATAAAATGACAATTTTAGGGGCCCCTAAAACTGAGGGTGCTATGCTACAGTCTACCTTGCCTATGTGTTAAGACAGCACTGCATACAATATGGTGCTATTTCACTTCAATGCTTCAATGAAATATAAATTAAAACATATTAATGCACCAGAATACAGTTTACAAAATTAAAAGTATATTAGTAAATTTTGTGTTTCAAATGATTTAAGACTTTTCTTACAATTTTTTTGTCATCATAGGTTGTAGCACGCAGGAATGACATGAAGCTTATTGTGACATCAGCCACCATGGATTCTTCAAAATTTTCAAACTTCTTTGGGAATGTACCTGTCTACACAATACCTGGTCGTACTTTCCCTGTTGATGTATTGTTTAGCAAAAATGTATGTGATGATTATGTTGATGCTGCAGTAAAACAAGCTCTACAAATTCATTTAATGCCTTCCAGTGGTGATATTTTAGTTTTTATGCCTGGGCAAGAAGATATTGAAGTCACTTGTGATCTGATCTCTGAGCGTTTAGGAGAAATTAAGGAAGTTCCTCCTCTTGCTGTTCTGCCTATCTATTCACAATTGCCCTCTGATTTACAAGCAAAAATATTTGAAAAAGCGCCAGATGGTGTTAGAAAATGTGTTGTTGCTACAAACATTGCAGAAACATCATTAACGGTTGATGGTATTTGTTTTGTTGTGGATGCAGGTTATTGTAAACTAAAAGTATTTAATCCTCGGATTGGTATGGATGCTCTTCAGGTTTATCCAATCAGTCAAGCAAATGCTAATCAGCGTTCAGGGCGTGCAGGTAGAACAGGACCAGGACATGCATATAGGTTATATACAGAACACCAGTATAAAAATGAAATGCTGCAATCAACAGTGCCAGAAATTCAAAGAACTAATTTGGCAAATGTTGTGTTACTGTTAAAATCACTAAATGTAGAAGATTTACTTGAATTCCATTTTATGGATCCTCCACCACAAGTAAGAAGTTTGAATGCTATGAATAAATTTTTATGAGAAATGGTAAATTTTTTGCATTAAGTTTTGTTTTTTGTTAATTTTGGATCTTTACAAACACTTCCTAGGAAAACATACTTCAGTCAATGTATCAATTATGGGTGCTTGGTGCAATAGACAATACTGGCTCATTGACAAAAATTGGAAGACAAATGGTAGAGTTTCCTCTTGATCCAGCCCTGTCTAAAATGCTGATAGTTTCATCTGAAATGGATTGCGGTGATGAAATACTTGTATGTAGTATGATTCAATTGTTTGAGTAACAAATTTATAGCCTTTTTTGTTTTTTTAAAGGCAAAAGTTCTAACACTATAGTAGATTAAGTTAATGTGTTTATTTAAAATGTGATTTAACTTAATAAAATCATCATTTTTGTTTATTTTCAGTTGTTTTGAAAAGAAGAATTATACCTTAAATTTCTTAATGAATTAAAATTTTTATCTTAGTGAAAAAAATTTAATTCTATTAATCTCCAGTTTTTATTCCATCATTACAAACCTAAATCTAATTTAAAAATAAAAATATTTTGAAGGTTTCTGCACTATTGATATTGTAAAACAGAATCAATATGATTGATTTTTATAGTTGTTTTTTTTTGTTTGTTTGTTTCAGTTAGTAAACTCAAAGGTTGAATAAAGGTTTTAATTTTTTTAGAAGTTTTAAAAGCATTTTATATTTGCCAAAGTAGTTTAATCGTCACTTAACTGATGAACATAGATTTGTAATGGGGTGAACTCTATAATTTCAAGCCCAAAATAAAATTTTCAAAAATAATTGATAACTTCTTTTAGACCACCACATAAATAAAGGATTACAAACAGTTGATTTTTTCTATAGTGTTTCTAAATGCGTCTTCTGATATAAACTTTATGTTTTAGACAATAGTATCAATGTTATCAGTGCCATCTATATTTTCTCGACCAAGAGGACGAGAAGAAGAAAGTGATGCAGCTCGTGAGAAGTTCCAAGTACCAGAGAGTGATCATTTGTCTTATTTACATGTTTATCAACAATGGAAAGCTAATGGGTGAGAATTTACTGCTTAATTGTAACTCTTTATATGTTTGTTGTTGTTTTTTTTTTTTTTTTGTAAACAGGTTTAATGAGTTTTATATATGTAAATTAACAAGAATTGCAGTTTGTTTTTGAAATCTTTAAATAGTAGTTTGTTTTTTTGAGCTTGATTAAAAAGAAAAGATGATCTTCTGGCCAAATCAAGATGACCAGAAGTTTTAACATTTAAATTTCTGCTAGATTTTGAATTAAAACATACTTTCAATTATTCAAATTTTCTTTTCTGTTATCAAAAGTTACTAGAAACAAAATTATCCCTTTTAGCCCTCTAAATGCAGATTTTTTTGTGTCTACATTCAAAAGTGATCATCTAAATAAGATGCTATATAGTTTTATAAAATATGTAATATATGTGAACTTTTATATAATTTTATAAAAAACTTTTATGAGTCAATAATTACCAAAGTTCTATTGAGTCTTTTAATTTTTCTTTGTAAAAGATTATAATTATTTGAAATTTTTTTCAATAAAGATACTCTGGTACTTGGTGTAAAGAGCATTTCATACATCCTAAAGCTATGAAAAAGGTATGTCTACTGAACCTATTCAAAAATGTCCCTCTATTTTTTAAAAAAAAAAAGATAAATTTTTTTCCCTATTTTTATGTTTTATTGTATTGTTTATCTTCATGATTTTAGGTTCGTGAAGTACGTTCTCAGTTAAAAGACATTATGAAAACCTTGAAAATGTCAGTTAGTTCATGTGCTTTCAATCATGATCTAGTGCGTAAAACAATCTGTTCTGCATATTTTCATCAATCTGCTAGACTCAAGGTAAGCACATTTTTAATAAAATTTTAAGCTTTTTCTTACTCCATGTTTAATGAAACAAACTATTTTAACGATAGAATTTTTAATTTATATACAAATTAAGGCCACAAAACTGATCTTAAGTTGTATATAAAATCGCATACATAAAAGTGTATTTGTTAACTTATATTTATGACGATTATACATTTATGATATTAATATTTTTTACATTTATGATGTCTTAATTTTAACAGAAGTTAATCTTTCAAGAAAAGCAAATTTTTGAGTTTTTATTACTTAAAGGGTCTTTTAAAAAAACCAAATATTTTTTGTGGAAAGATTAAATATATATATGCATATATATTAGGGTATAGGAGAGTATGCAAACTTGCGTAACGGAATGCCTTGTAATTTGCACCCGAGTAGTGCATTGTATGGGATGGGTTATTCACCCGACTATGTTGTGTATCATGAGCTTATTATGACGTCTAGGGTACGTTTATTTATTTATTTATTTATTTTTCATTTTGTCAGAGTTTTCTTTCAAAGAAAAAATATTTGTTCTATGACTTTCTGAGAATTTTATATTTTTGAAAATCATTTTTTTTGCACGTTTTAAATAATCAATACGAACAAGGTTTATCTGAAAGATAAACATTTAATTTGAATATCAGTTTGATATAAAAATTTTTAACTGATAGTTTTTCCTATCGATTTTTTCATACGTTTTCAAACTCTAAGGTTTATCTTTAAACTTCATGCACAGTCACCTTAACCATAACCCAATTTCGTGCGTCAAAATAACCACGTCCGCCTATTTGTGTCAACTAAATATTCTGTTTTATTATCTAAACATAACATGAGCTTGCCAAATTGATTGAAACCTCCGTAAAACAAAGAGTGGAGAAATGCGATGATATACTGTTTTTTTAAGAAATCTTTTTTTAAGCATAAATTCAAAAAAATATATATAACATGTCTATTGTTAATGAAGTTTATTATGAAAATAAAAAATGAGGACACAGTTGAATGTATTAAGGATCGGCGTTTGGTTTTTCCCTTAATAACTAATAAAGTATAAAAATCTGTTTCAGTCATTTGAAGAAATCTGTTTCAGTCAAATTTAAAATAGTTTATATATTTAGATATACAAACCTATGAGATTCCAAAAAAAATTTTCAATTTATCATATCCTTAAGTTTTTATACATATCTCTAAGTTTTTATGATTATATATTTCATTTTATATATTCCTTAGTAAAAATTTGCTTTTAACTCAATTGTCCGATTTTTGTTATTCCAAATAAGTTAAGCGCTCATTGATTTGGAGTTAAAAATAGTATTTTTTAAAAAATCCAAGTAAAGCATACGTGTTGATAAAAAAAAATGAATAGCATCTAACCACGATTGTTAAATGTAATTAGTGAAGATTCCAGAGATGACTTAATTATATCGCTAAGTATTTTTCTGATGACATTCACCTTTTATTATTACTGCATAAACCTTTTTTTGTGGATATATATTGATTGCAAATGAGTGTCACGCGGCAAATTAGTTAAATTTTTTATTTTAAAAATAGAAAATCATTATTTATTGCTTCTAAAATATTTTACGCTGCGAATAAGGATCAAATAAATCTTTTTTTTTTTCTTCTTTCTTTTTGTTCTTGAAGAACTCCTTAATAAGAAATCTAAACTGCTTTAAATGTTTATTCGGTTATTTAATTCTGTTTTCTGACACTCTTTCTAACGTCAATAAACAACGACTTGATTTGACAAGACTTTTAATTCACAGTTATTATATACACAATATTAATAAATATATTTTAAAATTTATTACCAACATCAATATATATTTAAATTTTTCGTCGCTTTTTTTTAAGGTTTCAATAATATAAACCATTAACAATAAAATTAAATTAAAAAAGAAAAAAATGAATTAAATATTCTTCTCGATAATCCAAAACTAACTTGCAAGGATTTATTGAGAGTCTTTACCATTCAATGCAGCTATGTATCCTTTGCCTTTGATGACGCCTCTGCATTTTACGACTACAGCGTAACGAACCACCCACTCTGTTGAGTATTGGCGTCTATCAGTAGGTTGGATGGTATGAATTAGCTGATCTAATGTTTGTTCTGGCAACATCACTGGCTGGTCTCCGTGTGTATGGAGAACTACATTAGCTTCTGCAAGATGATTTAAAGAACATGAACAATTTTCGAAGTTCCAAAAAAATTGCTTTTTTTTCTTTTAATATTATAATATAGATATTCCATAATACATATATTTGTAAAAATATCACTTTTCAAAGTGTTGAACTCACCTTTAGCGTATGCTACCAAATCCTCAGGCATGTGGCAACACGAGGTTAAGTTTACCTGATTCACTTCAGGTTTAATGCGGACCATACGTATAAGAGATTCAAGTTTTTCTTTGTCAAGATCACATGAGGAAATCTGAGTGCTAATTCCTGCATCACGCAATCGCTCCATTTCTTCCCAAAAAGGAAGAATGCTTTCATTAAAAGGAGTGCTTTCATCAATTGGTGGTAAGGCAAGGTACAAGCTGTCCAAATGACTTACTCCAAGTTGCATAAGAGTAATGTTGACCGCTTCTCTTAAAGCATCAACTTTGAGGGTGTGTAGAAATACCTTTGCTGTTACTTTAAGGAGACCTCTCTCATTAATATCCATTTTTTCTGCATTTGAGCAGTTGACATAGACCTGATTTGAAAAATTAGCAGCGTTTAAAGGAGAGATTTATTATGTAGGAATTTTTCGGTTCTAAGTAAAACATTTTATATAATGACTAATTTCGTTTCAAAAGAAAACCGAGGTGTTTTAAAAAGCTTCAGTGTTTCATTTTTAAATCCACAAAATGTAAACATGTTATAATTTTTTCCGCTGGAATCAAAGTTTCGTCATATAAAAAGCAGTGTAAAGCTTGTCTTAAACTGCTTTTTATATGACGAAACTTTATTTCCAGCGGAAATAAATCTTTTTTCTTTTTTAAAAAGTCTAATGTTAGTATTTTATCTGTAAATTTTACCATTAAATTTTTAATTTTAAGCATAAATCTCACCTCTCCTTGACCTATGGGTCCGCTTACTTCTGACCATTTCCCGAATATGCGCAACAAACTTTGATATAGTTCGTTTGCGGGTATGTCATTTGATCGTCTCGTTTTTAAGTTATTCCAGTTAGCTATATTTCCCGTATGTACGTAAATTTTACAATCGCCTTCCATGTTAGCATTTCTGAGAAATTCGTTTGTGTTTATTGCGACTTGAGTCATTTTTGTCTATACAGCTGATTTCTAGATATCAAATGAGACGGTTAAAAAACACCACATGATTAACAAGTTTTTAAGTGAAAAGCAAGTTGAACAAACTTTTAACCACGCTTTATTTTAAACTTTGTTGCAAATTTATTTTTGATGAGTAAAGAGTTTTTAGTTATGCAATACCAATTTTTATTACGCAATATCACTTAGTAGGTGAAATTAATAAAATAATAATAATAATAATAATAATAATAATAATAATAATAATAGAGAAATTCACGTCTTGTTATCAAAACAGGTTTTAGAACGATTTTAACGACTGGGATTAAAAATGAATTCGTAAACATAGTCTGGAAGCGCTCTTTTTTTAAAAATTGCTATGTTTACGAATAACATGACAAGTATATGGAAAATTTTAAAATGAATTCCTGAAGCATTCAAAAGTAAGAGTTTACCGTAGTAATTTCTACTGAAGGTGCTTCTACCGATCTGCTTGCTCGACTTTTTTGCACGGTTTCTATTTTGAAGCATATATATTTACTCAAGTTTTATTGACTGGTTTCTATTTGCAATTAAAATATTTTGCTTTGATCTCACTACGCCTAGTTTCGATATGCTTTAAAGTCAAGTCATCATTTGTTGTATAATGTTGAAGTTAGTAAAAAAATTTAACCTAATGAATGAGCTGATTTTCCCAAATGTCTTTTTCTTAATTACGTAATTAGCATCTTCAAAAATTGCAACAAATTTTTAGTATTGGAATTGCTAATGTTTTTTCAATTATTGTATGGCTAACATAAGATATCAAAAACTGTTATTATTTTTGTCATTATTAATATTATTATTATAATAATTAAATACCCAACGGAACGATTTTACAAATTTGAGCTTTATTGTTTACTAATTTTTTATCTTTTTTTTTTAACTATTTGTTGTTTTAGCAATCTTTTTATAACTTATCCTATAAAAACTTTCAGGAAAAGTTTAGACATTTTTAACAGCGAATTGTTTCCGGTTAACCATATAGAAACCATGCCTTTAGGATTTATGAGACACTTGAATGAAAGCTATACTAATATATATTTTATTCCGCGCTTTCGATTTGTTTTTTTTTTGTTTTGTTTTTTTTTTATTAAAAAATTTACGAAATTTTTTTTTTTTTTTAAATGTCATCTTTTATTTATTACAGACGCAAAGGATTGCATTGCCATTTTCTACCCAGTCTATTTCAAAAAAGTGTTTTTTCCTCAAGTCAACGCTTTGCGGTCTAACAATTCCCAGTAACTAAGTCGCTTGTAAACGCTTAGCTTCTTTAAATCTATTTATGCGTTAAACTATTTATTAATTATTATTATTATTATTATGTGAATTGTTGACATTTTTCGTGGTTTCGCTTTCTGTTCGTTTATTTTTTAATTTCATTAACGGAAATTCCAGCGCCTATTTATTTGCTTGATTACACTAAGTCATTTTATTGAGCTCTTATAAGACTTTTCTTTATTCGCTTAGTTTTTACCCAACTTCGTTTCCTTTGTATAGGGAAATAACTTCTCCTTTACATAGTGATGTAGCGCAGTTTCAATTTCGGGCGTTTATCACTATTTGATTTTTTAGAAATTATCTACTTTTGTTGTCTTTAGGAATTTATGCAATGTGTTACAGCGGTGGACGGCGAATGGTTGGCAGAGTTAGGCCCAATGTTTTTTTCAATCAAAGAATCTGGCTTGTCGAGAACAGTAAGTATCAAATGCTAACCTAGATTGACAAAAAAAACTATAGACAACAGTTAATATTTTATTTTTGGGGAGAATAGAAACGAAGTTGCATTCTGTTTCGAGTAATTCAAGACTTAATTTGCTCAGAAGTTATATAACTTAGGTTTGTGTTGTTTATTTTTATAAATGGCAGACTAAAGTCTTACTCGATTACAAACACCCATTTGCTGGTACAAAGAATTTGATCAGCGATCACTTTTTTTTTTTTTTTTTTTGCAGTTGGAGTATTTTTTAGTTCAAGAGAATTTTACGCTATTTTATTTAAAATTATCCTCATCATTTTAACTTTATTTCAGTCGGAATTTCTAACACCTCGATCTGTTGTTACCTAACGCTATCAAAACCATTCTAATGCTCTTTAACCATGATGCATTGTGTCCATTGTTTCTCTAACGTTTACCCCTTAGCGTTCAGCTCCGTGACGTTCGCGGGCTGTGCAAACTTGCAGAATTTCGCAGCTCCGTGACTCTTTTTTAAATATACATTTATTTCAGCTCCGTAAACGCCACGTTTAGTGTTAAATTTGCCTTTTCTTGCTGTTTCTTCCTTTTCTTGCTATTTCTTCCTGTGGTAGATTTACTAGTAAACAATTCAAGGCCAAGCTCTTGAGATAATTTGTTTTCAATGCGATAAGAAATGCTTATATGAGTGCTCAAGCACTAATTCTTTGTTTGAAAGATATAGTAGTTTATTCTCAAAGATAGTAGGAAGACCAAAACAAGTACTAATATTTCGCCTAACAGAGGAACTTTCTGGATTTTTTACGATCAACGGAAAAAAAACACTACTCCATATAGAAATTGTGCCGTAAGTTGCTCAAAAAAAGATGAAAAGAGCAAAAAAAATTTGCAAAGAATCAAGATATTGGTGCCAAGACTGCAACGTTGGGCTGTGCGTGTGGCGCCATGTTTCAAACTTTACCATATACGATTAAACTATATTATTTAATCGATTCGTTTAGATTTTTTTTTTTTTTTTTTTTTTGTTGTGTATAAATATAGGTAAGAAGTAATATTTTGTTAAAAAAAAAAAAAAAAGTTTATGTTTTTTTGCCCGGAAGTCGTAAACTAAATGCGCTTGAGGGGTTAAGTCGTGCTAAAATGGTTGAATTAAAAAAAAACAAAAACGAAAACACTTTTCTTACCAAATTACGGTAACTCCAAGTAAAACGTATTTGGTAGATTTTTGTTACAACCTTTATCTCAAATTGCGGTAGTTTTCTCTCTGGTTGATTATGACTGTTGATTCATTTTACAGGGCTCATTCGAATGACTGCACGTGTGTCTCCGTCTTAAATTGTTAATTTTCCTAAATTTTAGTAGAAATCGTAGATTCTTTCAAAATTCTGTCATAGAGCTCTTTATTGTTTACATTGTTTATTTTATTTATTACATTGTTATCTCAGTCTATAATCAACAATCTTAACAATTATTACTTTTATTATTTTTGTTATTATTTATACTATTGCTATTTAACAATTATTCTCAAAAAGTTTCAACAGCAATTGTTTCTTTTTTTTTTTATCCTTTTTCTTTTTTTTTCAAACCAGGAAAAGCGTCGTCAAGGAAATGAAGCAAAAATGAAGATGGAGTTGGAAATGAAAGAAGCGAGCGAAATCATTAAGGCAAGAAAAGAAGAAAAGTTATCCAAAATGACTCCTATAGCAAGGTTGGGTTTTGTGTCATTAGTTCTTGTGAAAATATTTTAATTTCATTTGGTGTTTTCATGCGGATATTCTCCTCTATGAATCTTTTTTTGCATCTGTTTTTTTTTCTTAGAACTCCTATAGCGACACCTGGTAGAAAAGAATCTGCTACGCCAAAAAGGACACCTTCAAGATTCGGCTTGTAGTTGGGTGCTGTATAATCCTTCATATATTATAGATCCAGAAACGATGTAAAGAATGAAAGGAATTTGTTTGGTTTTTACATTTAAAAAACATCTACGTGTGAATCGCTCGCACCTGCTGAAATCTTCATTACTATTTGAACCGTCTCATTCACTCTTGAAAAACTAAATTATATAAGTTAATTGTATTAATTATGTTAATAACAGTTAATTTGCTTCTAAAAGTTCTATATTTTTATCCAATGTGTCGTTTCTTTCACACAACAACTTCTAAAGATCGAGACCGTGTAAACAGCCAAGAAATTGAAAATTTGCAAGACAAAAACGATCATTTTAAATCATTGGCTAGGAAAATAAAAGTTGTTCTGTTAATCCCATAAAATTAATTTAATGTCTTACGAAAGCTATATCCTTATCCGGATTACGCACCAAACAAAGCATGAGTTTTTCTTTCAGAGACGTGGTTTTCTATACTAAAATTTAAAAATATATGGTAGAGTGAAGATGTCGCAGCCTTAAGAACAATTGATCTACAAAAACTCAGTGTTGCAAGATATTGATTTAGGTACTTAACTCTTTAAAAATTATGTTCTTATATAACTTCTACTTTATATGTGTTTTGGAATGTTGACATGGTTGAATTGCCTATCAAATTTTAGCATAAAATCGAATTAAAAAAATATATACCATCAAAATTATATGCAATGAAAACAGGTGATACGAACTTCCTTACTCAAATCTTGATCGATGTTTAACAAAACGGCTCACTGACAGCTTTAAAAAATCTAAAGTACGTTAGAGCGATCATAATCATTCCGAATTGGAGATAATAATCATTCCGATTTTTTTTTACTTCCAGCATCATGCCCTATCTTTAGAGTGTGGTGTCCAACAACGGTAAAAAAAGAGTGTCCTGGAAGAATATTGTTATTTAAAGGTTTAACATTGATTAACAGAATTACTCTGGCTATTCTACATGGGGCAGTTTAAATTCAAATCACCATAACATTTAGAATTCGTTCAAATGAACGAGCTAGTAAGTCTTCATGCAAAAAAGTAGCTTGATTTTATGAAAAACCTCTTTTCATTCAACAAGTAAATGGTGATAAATCTCTGCTCCCCTCTTATTTTAAATCTTCTCCTAAACTCTTTTTGTTTCGTCTTTCCTCGCATCAAAACAAATTCCGACTGTTCCAAACCTCTGATTTTCACAAATCCTTGAAAGAGTGTTTTGTATTGATTTTGTGTTATTTTTTGAAATTCTTTTTTTTTTCCTAAAACTGTTTTAGCAATAATTGAATTAAAACCAGACACAGTTTAAGGAACTGATATTTATGGGTTATACTGATGCAAGAATTTAATTGTATCAGTTATATTATCAGCTTAACGATGTCATCGACCAAACTTTGTTTTATATTTATGTTAAGATTTGAAATTGAATTTTTCACTCGCAGTCAAACTAACTTTGAAAATACCATTTGAATTATCTGTTGTTAGTAGCAATTTATGAAAACTCTTTGTGACGGGAACGATTTGACCTGTGCAAAAGCTTTGTTTCGAAAGCTGTAATTGGAGAAAATAACATATCTATAGAAAATAGTAAAAAAAAAAAAAAAAAGCCAAAAAATTATATGAATGGCATATTGTTCCAAGAAAGATAATTAGTTGATATGGAAAAATTTGCATTTAACATCAGTATAGCTGGCAGAGACAGGTTTTGCCTTGGTCAACAATATTCTTCAGTAGCAAATAAAATTTATGACCGAATAAAAAATTGGAAAAAATTTTTCCGGAATAATTTTGATAAGTTGTAATATCACTGTTTTTAAATTTTTTGGATCTGATCAAAATGTTACAAATCCACATATCATTTATTTTTTTTGGATTAGTAGAGCTTTTAGGTAAATATGATCCCATACCAACTGAGCATGCTTCAATATTTCGTAATTATTCTCCGTGTAAATTTTACGGAATTTCAATTTGCTCTTAAGAACACTTACATGGGTTTGACAAAATTTTTTGATAAAAAACATTAAACATAAAGAAAGGCTAAAAAAGTGCTAATTGACTTTTACATTTGTTACTAAAATTTTTAGGCTTCAAAAGCTGAATGGTGCAAAGCTAACAAAAAGGAGCCAATATGACAGGAAAATAAAACGAATCCCAGACATTTTTGCTATGTGAAAACAGCATTGTCTGGTTTTAGAAAACATATTTTAAAGCTGAATGAATTTCAGCAGAGTATTAAAGCATGTTTTTTACTACCAGACAATCCGCACTAATAAATATATTGTCTGGTTGTAAAAAATATGATTGAAATCTGCTTTAAAAAAAAATCAACTTTGTTTATAAATTCTTTTAATGATAATGCTGGCATTTCATCGAATCTCGTCATTGAATCTTGCTAAGCAACAATAAACGTAGAAGAAGATACCATTAACCCATCCAACAACAAGTCGTCTTAAAGACAAATTGAAGATGTCTTGAAAGATGTCTTAAACTGGTCTCAAATGAAACACTGCAAGTCGTCTTACTTAAGACGCCTTAAAGTTGTCTTATTTAAGACATCTTAAAGTTGTCTTAAACTGGTCTCAAATGAAATACAGTAAGTCGTCTTAACTAAATCGTCTTAAAGTTGTCTTATTTAACACGTCTTAATGACGGCTTAAAAAGACGTGTGTATATATGTATGTATTTATATATATATATATATATATATATATATATATATATATATATATTTGTGATTAGTAAAATGTTAATTTTTTTTGCGTAAGAAAAATCCTATTTTTTTGCATAATTTAAGCATTTTTCAGCTTTATGGGATTGGGCCCCATATAATCTTATATATATATATATATATATATATATATATATATATATATATATATATATATATATATATATATATATATATATATATATATATATATATATATAAACACACACATATAATCTTCTATATTTATATATATATTTATATATATATATATATATATATTATATATATATATATATATATATATATATATATATATATATATATATATATATATACACACACACACACATGTCTTTTAAACCGTCTTTAAAACAACTTAAATACAACAGCTTTAAAACTTTTTAAATAAGACAGCCTATAGTATTTCATTTTAGACCAGTTTAAGACAACTTTAAGACGTCTTAAATAGGACAACTTTAAGACGTCTAAAGTAGGACAACTTTAAGACGTTTTTAATTAGACGACTTACAGTGTTTCACTTGAGACCAGTTTAAGACATCTTTAATACCAATTTCAAGTCGTCTTAAATTTGTCTTTAAGACGACTTGTTTTTGGGTGGGAAACGTCCATGATTATTGCAAAACTGATTATTTCAAAAGACATCTTAAACTGGTTGTTCCGACAGACGTCTTGTTAAGATGTCTTACGGACGTCTTAAATTGGTTATTCCGACAAACGTCTTGTTAAAATATCTTAAGGGCGTCTTAAGCTGGTTGTCGGAAGACGTCTTAATGAGGTGTGGAAAGACGGTCTTAAACACGTCTTTAACTAGCTGCAGACGTCTAGACGAGGTAAAGAAAAGTTACATACGTCTTAAAATTGTCTTATGTTGCGTGGGAAGAGCCTAAAACTCGTGAAACCACTGCAAAACTCGTGAAAATGAAACCACTGCAGAACTTGAAATAAATCTTTTGATGTTTTATGGGTTTTAAATGAGAAATGTTCGAGGTTCGTCTTGTTTCCAACGACTTTGTCTATTACGCCAAACTCTATTGACATTATGACAGGGCCGTTTCGAGCTTCAAATACTATCGATGTTATGTTAAGACTGTTTTGAGCCTCGACTGTGTGATGTTTATTTACAAGAGCTCCAGTTGGATGAGACTTGCTTCTTAATTTTTCAGTTATTATCTGCAAACTTGTCATGTAAGATAATTTTTCACTCAAGTCTTAAATCTGTGTTTAAAATTATTTTACTTGTTAAGCCTCTTTGAGAAAATTTTTTTGGAGCTCTTGTCTGAGAAGAGGCTTCTTGCCTGAGGAACTTCATTGATTGACTGTTTGTAAACAGCAGAGAGAATTCTTATCAGCCCACACATTGAGTTTTTTGAATACTTAAATTATCTACTGTGTTTTTGATATGATTTAAAAACAGATCAATAGGAATACGACAAAAAATACTAAAAACTAAAGCAAAGATGCTAAGGAGCCTCAGTCTTATAAAGAATTAAATCATCAGTCAAAAAGAATATCAAAAGCAATCTCTGCTGCTACGTGGAAAGATATACAAATAAGATTACAGATTTTAAATGTTACAATTATTAATATTAGCAATCGACATTTATTAATATTAAAAATTGATATTACAATTCGCGAGGTTAGAATTATTTTGTTCTATCTCGAAGTTTAAACGTTGGGAGAAAGTTTTTGATTTTTTTCTTAAAGTAAAAACTATTTAAAATTTTAGCTTTAATTATTAAAGAAATAATAACTTATCTTTAAATAATTTGTTTAAACAAATTTTTTAGAAAAAAATTTGTAAAATAGAATGTATTTTAAAATCAATCATTATTTACTAAAATTAATAACTCATTTTCTCCCAACTTTTAAAATTGGAGATAGAAAAAAATAATTTTAACCTCGCGAATTGTAAAATATTTTTCTTAATTCTATCCACAGATCAGACGGAGACACCGCGAAACAAAATTTTGATTTTAAAATGCCTCGGTAACTCATGTTCCAGCAGTAAATAGGAAATAACATTACTAACAGCAGCAACTGAAAATTAATGTGTTACTAGCAGCAACGATTGTAAATTAATGTGTTGCTAACAGCAACGATTGCACTTGTTGAATAAGCTGTTAAATGTTTTTTGATAAAAAAATTTTATTAAACGCCAAAATAAGAAGCAAAAATTCAAAAGTATTTCTAATCAACTAACCCAAAAATTTGCAGCATAATTCTAAGATAGTCCAGTAACAGACTGAGAAAGTAACCTCGAGTGAAATTAAATCCTTTATTTTTGTTGACCAACCTAATATAGATGTTGTAGATCGAGCTATTGATTAAAGCAATTATAGATTAATGCATATTTATTACGAGTTTTTTTTTTTGCGTCTATTTCTTTATAAAAGTTGTTGTTTTGTTTGCTTTTTTAAAATCATTTTGATTTCGTAATTTGACCTAAGGCCGTCCACGTAACCTCGACTTCGAAGTCC